>NC_133504.1:85725000-86975000 GCF_049354715.1 Callithrix jacchus | reverse complement strand
TTTTTCTTTCCTTAGATGCTCTTGGTAAGTGTTGGCTGTCCTCAGTTTGCACTTCTTCCTAAAGTTGTTTTAGTTTTTGAGGAAGGTTTTCTTTCCTGTCAGTAAATGTTTATTTTTTCAGGCTAATTAGTGATTAGAAGAGTACGTCTGAGATAGTATAGATAAAAAGAAAGTGGTATATTTAAATTTGGAGAGGCTTTTGAAATAGATACAATAGAAACAGTCACCCCCAGGCACTGTGGTAATGGATCTTGCCCAAAAGTCTCACAGAGGTGGCTCACTCAGGCAAGAATTGCTTAAGTTCACAAGGGTTTATGTAATGGGCACAGATGTCATGTTGATGTTGCCAGTACGCCAAGGGGAAGCATCAGTGCTCTGGTGGTCACCACAAAACTGGGTGGCAAAACTGGAGGATTCTGCCTGCATTAGTGTTATTGTTATTATTCTAACAATTTTGAGTTCTTACTGATTTCTTTTTTGTTTTAATTTTTAATGTAATTATATTTCTTTACTCATTAAATTTCATAATAACTTTATTTAATATGTGCTGCTTATATTTTCTTTGTACACTTGAGGTTATGCCAGTTGAACCCCTGGCTTCCTTGACTATAAAGCCCAACCAATTACTGATCATACTGCACTTTAATCCAGCAGTCCCCAACCTCCGGGCAGAGGACTGGTACCAGTCTATGGCCTGTTAGGTACCGGGCCACACAGCGGGTTGAACAGAAGATAGGCAAGCATTAACCCTGAGTTGCATGCTCCTTATGAGAATCTAACTAATGCCTGATGACCTGAGATAGTATGATTTCATCCCAAAACCAACCCCTCACCCTGGGTCTGTGGAAAAATTGTCTTCCATGAAACTGGTCCCTGGTGCCAAAATGTTTCAGACTACTGCTTTAATCCACCAACCTGGTTATATTAAATATATGGTGTATTAGTCAGGGTTCTGCAGAGAAACAAACCAACAAGATCTATATTTATCTATATCTATGTCAATATCAATATTCTATACAAGGAGATCTATATCTATACCTATATCTATAGATATAGATACATACAGCTATTCTATACAAGGAGAATATGTGTATATTAGATATGTATATCTATATATATATATATCTCTCCTTGTATAGAATATAGAGGTTTTACATAGGAATAGGGGATTATGGAGGCTGACCAGTCCCGTGATCTACAGCCAGGAAGCTGGAGACCCAGGATAGGAAAGGGTGTAGTTCCAGTCTGAAATCCAGCAGGCTCGAGACCCAAGAAGAGCTGAGTTTCAGTTTGAGTCTGAAGGCAAAAAAAAAAAAAAAAAAAAAAAAAAAATCAGTTTCAGGCCAAAGCAGTCAGGCAGCAGGAGTTCCTTCTTAGCCCTTTTGTTGAGTTCGTCTTCAATTGAGTGTATGAGACCCACCCACATGAGTAAGGGCCATCTGCTTCTCTCAGTTTCCTGATTTGAATGTGAATCTCAACCAGAAACACCCGCATGGACACTCTGAGAAAAATGTTTGGCCTAATATCTGGGAACTCTGACCCAGTCAAGATGACACGCAAATTAACCATCACATATGGCTACATAAAAATCCTGGAAAAATTTCCACTGATTGACAGTTACCACACCACAAAGAGAACAGATTGTAAATGTTTTGATCAGCTATAAGTGTGGTCAGAATGACCCTGTGACATTTGGAATGTCATACGGGTGAGGCCCTCAGGTTGGGCCATGATGAAGGGTAATCCTCACAGCACAGAAGAGGGTAGGAGAGGGAGGCATGGCTCCTGTTGTACCTTTTTAGGTAGAGGGCAGTGGTAGTGGTGCCAGCCTAACTCTGTCCGGTTGCTTACACATGTGGCTGTACCTGAGGTGTACCTGTGTCACAAGAGGCCCTTAGGCTCTGAGGAAGCCAAAAGCAGAGCTCTGGGGATAGGAGGGGAACTAGGGGTCACATGTCCCTCTGCAATATTCCATCTGCATGCCCTCAGGCCTGGGGGAAAGTTTTGTAACTTTACAAAATTAGATAGAATGTGAGAACACAAAACCTGACAGCAGATGCAATATGCAATTGTGGAATTTAAGTTATCATTTCATTTTTTCCACAACATTATAAAAATCTTGGATTTTTCAAGAGGGAAACTGTATTAATTTGCCAGGGGTCACCATAACAAAATGTAAACTGGGTGGCTTAAATGACAGAAATTCGTTGTCTTACAGTTGTGGAGGCTAGAAGTCTGAGATCAAGGTGTGTGCAAGATTGGTTTCTTCTGGGAGCTGTGAGGGAGCAACCTGTTCCATCCCTCTCTGCCGGCGTCTTGTGCTTGCTGGCGTCTCTCACATTCCTCAGCCTCTGCAGCGTCACCCTGATCTCTGCCTTCATCTGCCCGTGGTTTTTCCATGTCTATGTCTGTGTCCAGGTTTCTTTATATAAGGATACCAGTTGTTTTGGGTCAGGGGCCCACTCTGCTCCAGTATAACCTCATCTTAACAATTCCATCTACAATGACCATATTTTCAAATAAGGTCACATCCTGAGGAACGAGGAGTCAGGACTTCAGCATATGAAATTTGGAGAGGCACAATTCAACCCCAACAGAAGCTAAAAACAAGCAAAGCCATCTTTTATAGAGAATTATCTCTATGTTAGAAGCTTGCCTTCTCTCCTCTCTCTCCAGTCATCTTTGTTATGTTCCACTTATGGAGGAGCACACTTCTGGCAGTGATCCCTGCAGATATGTGGTGTGGTTGATACCATTAAATATTTATGTAGGCTGGGCATGATGGGTAGGTCAGGTGCCGTGGCTCATACCTGTAATACCAGCACTTTGGGAGGCGGAGGTGGGCAGATCACTTGAGGTCAGGAGTTTGAGACCAGCCTGGATAACATGGTGGAACCCCATCTCTACTAAAAATACAAAAATTGGCTTGGCCTTGTGGTGCGCACCTGGAATCCCAGCTACCTGGGAGGCTGAGGCAGGAGAATCGCTTGAACCTGAGAGGTGGAGGTTGCAGTAAGTAAGCTTAGATCACGCCACTGCACTCCAGCGTGGGAGACAGAGTGAGCCTCTGTCTCAAAAAATGTATATATATCTATATTTCTATCTACATATATAGATACCTCTATATCTCTATCTATGTATCTGTATCTATATTTATATATGTAGATGCCTGCCTCAGCCTCCCAAAGTGCTGGGATTACAGGTGTGAACCACTGCTCCCAGCTGTAACTTCTTTAGGACACAAACATATTCTATAGTTTTTACTATTTCTCATGCACCTACACTACTTACTAGCTGCTCAATAAAACTGAGATGCAAAATCTAGATATAGATATAGATATTACTTAAAAATTTCTTGGCAGGGTGTGGTGGCTCACATTTGCCACCCCAGCACTTTAGGAGGCCAAGAGTTTGAGACCAGCCTGGAGAACATTTTTAATGAAAAAAAAATTAGCCTACTTGGGAGGCCGAGGTGGGAGAATAGCTTGAGCCCAGGAGTTCTAGGCTGCAGTGAGCTATGATTGCACCACTGCACTCCAGTCTGAGTGATAGAAAAACACCCTGTTTCTAAAAAAATATAAAAATTATCCAAGTTCACCTGGTTCAAAATATTAGACACTTTCATTACCTGTGCTCCATCTATGTGCACGCGTTCCAAAGTCATTTTATTTTCTTAGTGTGAGGCTTGATCCTATTGTCTTCCTTGCATTAACAGGGCTTCTAACCTCATTCCTGTCCCTGTCACCCAATGTGTAGATGAATGTAGTTTTCTCCTCTCCATACTCTATTGTAAGATTTTGCTCTTCTAATATCATTCACTGGTCATAGAACGTCAGTGGATCCTTGCATCAATTGTACAAATAAAGCTCCTGGAATTCAAGGATGGCTGATAATGTATTCTTATCCTATTTATGCAATCCTCTGACCTCCTATAATGGGACTGCTGAGTTCTGCTGAAGAAATAAATGGATTGGCACTATTACAAACTCATTATTTCCATCTAACCTTATGAACTTTCCCTACCACCTGTAAATATATGTCTTTCTCCATTCTACTCCTCAATAACTATTTTAAATCTTCCCCAAGCATTAACCTAACATATATACTCTCTGGAGCCTATGTAGTTGTTCTGAAAAGTGGAGAAATTGGGTGTGATTTTTCTCATGTCTCTTCCCATGTGCTTACAAACTTACTGACACTCACTCATCTACAGCATCTAGTGTGAGATCTACATCCTCATCTTCCACAACTTTTTGAGACGAGGTCATGCTCTGTCATTCATGCTGGAATGAGGTGGTGTGATATTGGCTCACTGCAACCTCCACCTCCTGAGTTCAAGCAATTCTCATGCCTCAGCCTCCCAAGTAGCTGGGATTACGGGTGCACACTACCAAACCAAGCTAATTTTTGTATTTTTAGTAGAGATGGGGCTTCACCATATTGGCCAGGCTGGTCTCAAACTCCTGACTTCAGGTAATTCACACAACTCAGCTTCCCAAAGTGCTGAGATTGTAGGCAGGAGCCACTGTGCCTGGACCGTTCACAACTTGTTCTGTGATACTTACCCTTGTTTGTTGACCCTACTCCCTTGGCCTCTGAGGACTTTACTCTATAGGTCACTTCCACTTTTCTCCCAATATCATCCCTCTCTCTTTTACACTGTTTTTTTCTGATTTCAGCATTAAAAATAAATAAGCATTCACATCGTAAAGCATGAAAAGCTTTAGGTATGACTAGAAGAATTTAAGATACTTTGTAAACTTGGTGGAAGTAGTTAGGTTTAGAAGTAATGTGTAAATGTCCATGTTGGCGGCTGTAATCAGAATTGTTTTAGCGTTAAATGTAAAGGAAAGTTTTAGAATGCAGGACTGTGGTAAGTACTTTATTCATTACTCATCCTATCACTGTGTTTAAGAGATGAATTCGGGGTGCCTTAGAACGATAAGCATTTCTAGATATAAACTCCATATTATCAAGAGATCTACACAAGCCAGCAAACATCTGCAGCTCTTCAGCATGGAAGATGGTGGTTGTAGGTGCAATGGCTTACTCACAAGTATCTCTCCCAGGGAATTCTCTTTTGGTCTTGAACAGTTTCCTCCTCTAAGGCCTACTAAGGGGTCTAGAGGGCAAGGACCATGTACCTGTTAGCAGGTTTTGTTTTTTTTGTAAAAATACAAGGCACAGATCTTTTCTCAGAGGGAGAGATAACTGAACAAAGCCCCCACCAAGGTCTTCTTATCCTCCACTAGCCCAGTTCTTTAAGCTCAACACTTCTTTTTTTATTTTATTTATTTATTTATTTATTTATTTATTTATTTATTTATTTATTTTTGAGACAGAGTTTTGCTCTTGTTGCCTAGGCTGGAGTGCAAAGGGGTGATCTGGGCTCATTGCAACCTCTGCCTCCTGGATTCAAGCAGTTCTCCTGCCTCAGCCTCCTGAGTAGCTGGGATTACCCGCATGCACCACCATGCCTGGCTAATTTTGTATTTTTAGTAGAAATGGAGTTTCTCCATGTTGGTCAGGCTGGTCTCAAACTCCAGACCTCAGATGATCTGCCTGCCTCAGCCTCCCAAAGTGCTGGGATTACAGGTGTGAACCACTGCTCCCAGCTGTAACTTCTTTAGGACACAAACATATTCTATAGTTTTTACTATTTCTCATGCACCTACACTACTTACTGCTCAATAAAACTGAGATGCAAAATGCATGAATACAGGCAAGGCCGATGAGTTACAGCCATTCACACACCTCAAGAAGGGACTGTAGAGTGTATTGCTGAAAAGTAAGCACTTGTTTTTAGCTAGTATTTTAATATAATGGCCTGAAAAATTATGTAATTGGTTGATACCTATGAGAATTCAGAAAAAGTATGCATAATCCATTTTGAGGTTAGGATAATACTTTGAATAAGCCCTATGAACAGAAATAGTTTGGCAAACTTGAAGAGCAAGTCAACACAATTAAGATTTGTTAAGCATGTATTTGGACTCAGTAAGGAAAAAGTAGCCATTTCTAAATAGGCAGGTAGGAAAACTCCACTCTGATGAGGAGAAAATCTTTTTCATTTCATACTGTCTTTGGAATCTGGTGATATTTTATATTTATCACATAGTCAACTTGGATTATTTACATTTCAGGTGCTCAGTGGCTGTTTGTGCCAAATAGCTACATTTTAGACAACATAGATGAAAAGGCACCTTAGTATTGTTTGTTGAGGGAAGGTTATGAAAACACTTATCAACATGGCTGTGCGTGCCTATAGTCCCAGCTGCGCAGGAGGCTGAAGTGGGAGAATCGTTTGAGCATGAGAGTTTGAGGCTGCAGTGAGCTATGACCATGTCACTGCATTCCAGCCTGGGAAACAGAGTGACACCCTGTCTTAAAAAAGGAAAACACTTAACCCACTCCTATGCCCACTGCTTAAAGGTTTTCTCATGGGGATTAATACCTTGCAATTTCAGTTTTGTAGACATATCAGCGGCCTGCAGCTTCCCACAGGCATCTCTTTATGTGACCCCAGGGAAGAGCCAAAGTAGGCGAGGCAAGGTGCTGTCAGATTACGGTTGCTTAAATTCTGGATATCACAGCAAAAACTAGAGTAGAACTGGGCAGAGAAGAAATAAGATAGGTTACAAGATATAACTAGCAAATCAGGAGAAAGTTAATACTGAAAAATAAAGAGATACCTTTTTTTTATACTATCAAATTGACTAAGAATAAAAAGCCCATTTAGGAGAAACTGAACAAGAGTTCTGGAAATGAATGCAAAGGAGTCCAGAAACACTCGGTAGATAAGATCAACAGGGTGAGGCTACAGGAAGTAAGGGAAAGGCAGGAGTTCCACCTGCCTACAGCCTGAGTCACTGAAAGCATTCTTTTGCCATTAGCTTTGTTACAGAGAATACAGGAAAGAGAGCTAGTTTCTCAGAAGCAAGAACAGATTGGGAATGTTGAGTTAAAAATTTGTATTTGGGCTTTTTCGCAATGGGTTTGCCGCCAGAACATAGGTATTGTGAAAACTACCTCTAAAAGCCAAAATGGGAAAGGAAAAGGCTCATATCAACATTGTCGTCATTGGATACATAGATTCGGGCAAGTCCACCACTGCTGGCCATCTAATCTACAAATGCGGTGGCATCGACAAAAGAACCATTGAAAAATTTGAAAAGGAGGCTGCTGAGATAGAAAAGGGCTCCTTCAAGTATGCCTGGGTCTTGGATAAACTGAAAGCCAAGTGTGAACGTGGTATCACTATTGATATCTCCTTGTGGAAATTCGAGACCAGCAAGTACTACGTGACTATCATTGATGCCCCAGGACACAGAGACTTCATCAAAAACCTGATTATGGGGTCATCTCAGGCTGACTGTGCTGTCCTGATTGTTGCTGCTGGTGTTGGTGAATTCGAAGCTGGTATCTCCAAGAATGGGCAAACCCGAGATCATGCCCTTCTGGCTTACACACTAGGTGTGAAACAACTAATTGTTGGTGTTAACAAAGTGGACTTCACTGAGCCACCCTACAGTCAGAAGAGATATGAGGAAATCGTTAAGGAAGTCAGCACTTACATTAAGAAAATTGGCTACAACCCCGACACAGTAGCATTTGTGCCAATTTGTGGTTGGAATGGTGACAACATGCTGGAGCCAAGTGATAACATGCTGTGGTTCAAGGGTTGGAAAGTCACCCGTAAGGATGGCAATGCCAGTAAAACTGCACTGCTTGAGGCTCTGGATTGCATCTTACCACCAACTTGTCCAACTGGCAAGCTCTTGTGCCTGCCTCTCCAGGATGTCTATAAAATTGGTGGTATTGGTAGTGTTCCTGTTGGCCGAGTGGAGACTGGTATTCTCAAACCTGGTATGGTGGTCACCTTTGCTCCAGTCAATGTTACAACTGAAGTGAAATCTGTTGAAATGCACCATGAAGCTTTGAGTGAAGCTCTTCCTCGGGACAACGTGGGCTTCAATGTCAAGAATGTGTCTGTCAAGGATGTTCGTCGTGGCAACGTTGCTGGTGACAGCAAGAATGACCCACCAATGGAAGCAGCTGGCTTCACTGCTCAGGTGATTATCCTGAACCATCCAGGCCAAATCAGTGCTGGCTACGCCCCTGTACTGGATTGCCACACGGCTCATATTGCATGCAAGTTTGCTGAGCTCAAGGAAAAGATTGATCGCCGTTCTGGTAAAAAGTTGGAAGATGGCCCTAAATTCTTGAAGTCTGATGATGCTCCCATCATTGTTATGGTTCCTGGCAAGCCCATGTGTGTTGAGAGCTTCTCAGACTATCCACCTCTCGGTCGCTTTGCTGTTCGTGTTATGAGACAGACAGTTGCCGTGGGTGTCATCAAAGCAGTGGACAAGAAGGCTGCTGGAGCTGGCAAGGTCACCAAGTCTGCCCAGAAAGCTCAGAAGGCTAAATGAATATTATCCCTAGTACCTGCCACCTCAGTCTTAATCAGTGCTGGAGGAAGAATGGTCTCAGAACTGTTTGTTTCAATTGGCCATTTAAGTTTAGTAGTAAAAGATTGGTTAATGATAACAATGCATCGTAAAACCTTCAGAAGCAAAGGAGAATGTTTTGTGGACCACTTTGGTTTTCTTGTTTGCATGTGGCAGTTTTAAGTTATTAGTTTTTAAAATCAGTAATTTTTAATGAAAACAACTTGACCAAAAATTTGTCACAGAATTTTGAGACCCATTAAAAAAGTTTAATGAGAAAAAAATTTGCATTTGGGTGCTCACTTCAGCAGTGCATATACTAAACTTGGAAGGATACAGAGAAAATTAGCATGGCCCCTGCACAAGGATGACACACAAATTGGTGGAGAAAAGAAAAGTTGTATTTGGAACTTGTTAGTGAGACACAAGTTGTGAGTCACTGCAAATACACAGCAGCTGAAACTTTCTCCAGAAGGACAGTGAGGTTTTTAAAAGGACATAGGGGAACTTCATCAAATGCCAATTTTGAAGGATTGTCTGAAGGTTGGGGCCAGTGGTAGGAGGAAAATGAGGACATTAGAGTGTCATAGATTAGGGAGATGCTTTCAAAAGGGTGAGTTTAACTCAGCTCAATGCTGCAGAAGGGCGGAGTGGTAAGAATGCCATGAAGAGGTCATTCAACTTATTTAATAGAAAATTATTTGAGACTTTTGAGGGAGAAATATCTACAAAGTAAAATGAGCAAAAATTATATTACATGGGGTTGGAATAAATAATACCTGCTCATATTGAAGGAATCACAAAACTACCTTTATGTTAATGAAGGGAAAGAAAAATAACAGTCTGTGGTAGGAAGTAAATCTGATGAGATGGACATTGAAATCTGGAATTGTGAATATGTTTTTCTTAGAAATTTAGTAAACATTTTAATTAATTCTTCTTAATTTTAACAATTTTCTAAAATTAAAAAATTAAATTTGATTTAAATTTTAAATTAAAATTTTTTGAATTAAAATTAATTTTAATAATTTTAGAATTAAAATGTTATATAATTAAAAAAAAATTAGCCAGGTGCAGTGACTCATGCCTGTAATCTAGCCCTTAGGAAGACCAAGGTGAGAGGATCACTTGAGCCCAGGAGTTCGAGAGCAGCCTGGGCAATATAGTGAGAATCATATCTCTACAAAAAAAAAAAAAGTTTACCAAGCAAATGGAGAGCAAAAAGAAGCAGGAGTTGCAATTCTCTTCTCTGATAAAATAGACTTTAAACCAACAAAGATCAAAAGAGACAAAGAAGGACATTACATAATGGTGAAAGGATCAATGCAACAAGAAAAGTTAATGATCCTAAATATATACACACCCAATACAGGAGCACCCAGATACATAAAGCAAGTTCTTAATGACTTACAGAGACTTAGACTCCCACCCTATAATACTGGGAGACTTTAACACCCCATTGTCAATATTAGACAAATCATCGAGACAGAAAATTAACAAGGATATCCAGGACTTCAACTCAGACCTGGACCAAGCAAACCAAAGAGACATTTAAAGAACTCTCCATGCCAAATCCACAGAATATACACTCTTCTCAGCACCATATCACACCTACTCTAAAATTGACCACATAATTGGAAGTAAATCACTCCTCAGCAAATGCAAAAGAACGGAAACCAGAACAAACAGTCTCTCAGAACACAGTGCAATCAAATTAGAACTCAGAATTCAGAAACTAACTCAGAACCGCACAGCTTCATGGAAATGAACAACTGGCTCTTGAATGTTGACTGGATAAACAATGAAATGGAGGCAGAAATAAAGATGTTCTTCAAAACCAATGAGAACGAAGACACAACATACCAGAATCTCTGGGACACATTTAAAGCAGTATCTAGAGGAAAATATATATCAATAAGTGCCCACATGAGAAGAGTGGAGAGATCTAAAATCGACACCCTATCATCAAAATTGAAACAGCTAGAGGACCAAGATTAAAAAAAACTCAAAAGCTAGCAGAAGACAAGAAATAACTAAGATCAGAGAAGAACTGAAGGAGACAGAGACACAAAAAATTGTTCAAAAAATCAGTAAATCCAAGAGCTGGTTTTTTGAAAAAATCAACAAAATAGACAGACCACTAGCCAGATTAATAAAAAAGGAAAGAGAGAATAATCAAATAGATGCAATAAAAAACGATAAAGGGGAAATCATCACAGATTCCACAGAATTTCAAACCATCATCAGAGAATACTACAAACAACTCTATGCACATAAACTAGTAAACCTGGAAGAAATGGATAAATTCCTGGACACTTGCATCCTCCCAAGCCTAAACTAGGAAGAAGTTGAAACTCTGAATAGACCAATAACAAGGTCTGAAGTTGAGGCAGGAATTAAGAGCCTACCACCCAAAAAAAGCCCAGGTCCAGCTGGGTTCACAGCCGAATTCTACCAGACATACAAAGAGGAGCTGGTACCATTTCTTCTGAAACTATTCCAAACAATCCAAAAAGAGGGAATCCTTCCCAAATCATTTTATGAGACCAATGTCATCCTGATACCAAAACCCAGCAAAGACTCAGCAAGAAAAGAAAACTTCAGGCCAATATCCATGATGAACATAGATGCGAAAATCTTCAATAAAATACTGGTAAACTGATTGCAACAACACATCAAAAAGCTTATCCGCCATTATCAAGTAGTCTTCATCCCAGGGATGCAAGGCTGATTCAAAATACACAAGTCTATAAACGTAATTCACCACATAAAGAGAACAAAAGACAAAACCACATTATTATCTCGATTGATGCAGAGAAGGCCTTTGACAAAATTCAAGAGCTCTTTATGCTAAAAACACTCAATAAACTAGGTATTGATGAAACGTATCTCAAAATAATAAGAGCTATTTTGGACAAACCAATAGGCAATATCATACTAAATGGGCAAAACTGGAAGCATTCCCTTTGAAATCTGGCACTAGATAAGGCTGCCCTCTTTCACCACTCCTATTCAATCTAGTACTGGAAGTTCTAGCCAGCGCAATTGGGCAAGAAAAAGAAATAAAGGGTATTCAAATAGGAAAGGAGGAAGACAAATTGTCTCGTTTTGCAGATGACATGATTGTATATCTAGAAGACCCCATCACCTCAGTGCAAAATCTCCTGAAACTGATAAGCATCTTCAGCAAAATCTTAGGATACAAAATTAATGTGCAAAAATCACAAGCATTCCTATACATCAATAACAGACTTAAAGAGAGCCACATCAAGAATGAACTGCCATTCACAATTGCTACAAAGAGAATAAAATACCTAGGAATACAACTCACAAGGAACGTAAGGGACCTCTTCAAGGAGAACTACAAACCACTGCTCAACAAAATAAGAGAGGACACGAATAGATGGAGAAACATTCCATGTTCATGGTTAGGAAGAATCAATATTGTGAAACTAGCCATACTGGCCAAAGTAATTTATAGATTCAATGCTATCCCCATCAAGCTACCAATGACCTTCTTCACAGAACTGGAAAAAACCACCTTAAACTTCATATGGAACCAAAAGAGAGCCTGCATAGCCAAATCAGTTCTAAGCAAAAAGAACAAGAGGGAAGCATCACACTATTGGACTTCAAATGATACTACAAGGCTACAGTAATCAAAACAGCATGGTACTGGTACCAAAACAGAGATATAGACCAATGGAACAGAACAACACATCTACAATTATCTGATCTTTGACAAATCTGACAAAAACAAGCAATGCGGAAAGGAGTCCCTGTTTAATAAGTGGTGTTGGTAAAACCAGGTAGCCATGGGCAGAAAGCAGAAATTGGACCCCTTCCTGACACCTTACACTAAAATTAACTCCAGCTCGATTAAAGACTTAAACATAAGACCTAACACCATAAAAACCCTAGAAAAAAATCTAGGCAAAATCATTCAGGACATAGGCGTAGGCAAGGACTTTATGACCAAAACACCAAAAGCATTGGCGACAAAAGCCAGAATAGACAAATGGAACCTAATCAAACTCCTCAGCTTCTGCACAGCAAAGGAAACAGTCATTGGGGTGAATCAGCAACCAACAGAATGGGGGAAAATATTTGCAGTTTACCCATGTGACAAAGGGCTGATATCCAGAATCTACAAAGAACTAAAACAGATTTATGAGAAAAAAACAAACAAGCCCATTCAAAAGTGGGCAAAAAATATGAAGAGACACTTTACAAAAGAAGACATACATGATGCCAACAAATGTGAAAAATTGCTCATCATCACTGGTCATTAAAGAAATGCAAACCAAAACTACCTTGAAATACCATCTCACACCAGTTATAATGGTGGTCATTAAAACATCTGGAGACAACAGATGCTGGAGAGGATGTGGAGGAATAGGAACACTTTTACACTGTTGGTGGGAGTGTAAATTAGTTCAACCATTGTGAAAGACAGTGTGGTGATTCCTCAAGGACCTAGAAATAGAAATTCCATCTGACCCAGCAATCCTATCACTGGGTATATATCCAAAGGATTATAAATAGTTCTACTGTAAGGACACATGCACACGAATGTTCATTGCAGCACTGTTTACAATAGCAAAGACCTGGAACCAACCCAAATGCCCATCACCGATAGACTGGACAGGGAAAAATGTGACACATATACACCATGGAATATTATGCAGCCATCAAAAATGATGAGTTCGTGTCCTTTGTAGAAACATGGATGAACCTGGAAACCATCATTCTCAGCAAACTGACACAGGAACAGAAAATAAAACACCACATGTTCTCAGTCATAGGTGGGTGTTGAACAATGAGAACACATGGACACAGGGAGGGGAGCATCACACATTGGGGTCTGTTGGGGGATATAGGGGAGGGACAGCAGTTGGTGGGGAGATGGGGAGAGATAGCATGGGGAGAAATGCCAGATATAGGTGATAGGAGGAAGGCAGCAAATCACACTGCCATGTGTGTACCTATGCAACAATCTTGCATGCTCTTCACATGTACCCCCAAACCTAAAATGCAATAAAAAAAGTTAACCAGATGTAGTGGTAGGCACCTGTAGTCCCAGCTACTTGAGAGGCTGAGGTGTGAGGATTGCTTGAACCTGGGAGGTTGAGGTTGCAGTGAGCCAAGACTGTGCTATTGTAATCCAGCCAGGGCAACAAGTGCAAAACTGTGTCTCAAAATGAACAACAACAAGAAGAACAACAACACACATGAAGCTACATCAAACTGAAAAGCTTCTACACAGCAAAGAAAATAACCAACAAAATGATAAATGAAAAGACAATGTGCAGAATGGGAGAAAATATTTGCAAATCATTTATCTGGTTAATATCTAAAATATATAAGCAATTTCACCCACTGCCTCAAAGAGGAAAAAAAAGAGAAAAGAAAAAAAAAAAAGAAATTTATACAACTCAATAGTAACAAAACAAAACAAAAACTGATTAAAAGATAGACAAAGGACCTAAAAGATATTTTTCCAAGGAAAATATACTAATGGAGAACATATGAAAATGTGCTCAACTTCACTAATCATCAGGAAAATGCAAATCAAAACCACGAAGAGATATAACTTCACACACGTTTAGGACAGCTGTTATCAAAAAGGTGAGAGGCAACAAGTGTTGGTGGGTGTGTGGAGGAAAGAAAACCCTTGTACACTGTTGATGGGAATGTAAATGGGTATAGCCATTAGGCAAAAAAGTATGGAGAGTCTTAAAAAATTAAAAATAGAGGCAAGGTATGGTGGCTTATTCCTCTGATCTCAGCACTTTGGAAAGCTGAGGCATGAGAATCACTTGAGCCCAGGAGCTTGAGGCTGCAGTGAGCTATGATGGTGCCACTACTCCAACCTGGCTGAAAGAATGAGGCGTTATCCCTAAAAATTAGTTGTTTTCAATGCTTTTCAGGCACATAAAAAGCATAGCTTTACAAGTTTTTTTACTTAGTAACTATAAAGTTATATTTATCAAGGTAGGAGCCTAAAACATCAGAGTGTCATAGATTGGGGAGATACTTTCAAAGGAATGAGTTTAACTCAGCTGAATGCTGCAGTTATCGCTAAAAAACAAACAAAAAGGAAATAAAATCAGTATCTTGAAGTGATATCTACACCCCCCTTGTTCATTTTAGTATAATTCACAATAGCCAAGATATGGAAACAATCTAAATGTTCATTGATAGATAAATGGATAAGGGAAATCACACACACACATACACACACACACACACACGGTGAAATATTAGGCTTAAAAGAGAAGATCCTGCCATTTTTGACAACATAGATGAACTTGGAGCACATTATGTTAAGTGAAATAAGCCAGACAGACAAATATTGTATGATTTCATTTATATGTAGACTCTAAAAAAAGTCAATCTCATTGAGGAAAAGAGTAGAACAGTGACCACTAGTTGCTGTGGGGTGGGGGAAATAGGAGATGTTGGTCAAAGGTCACAAACTTTCATTTATAACATGAACAAATTTTGGAGATCTAATGTAGAGTATAGTGACTTATAGCTAATAATACTGTGTTATTTACTTAAAATTTGCCAGGAGTGTAGGCCTTAAGTGTTCTTGTCTCTCTCACACACACGCAATGTACATATATATGGTTATGGATGTGTTAATTAATTTGATTTTGGTAATTACGACACAAAGTATATGTATATCAAATCAACAGGTTGAACATGTTGAATATAAACCATTTTTATTTGTCAATATGCCTCAATAAAGGTGAAAAAAAATATAACATGAGTCAAATGTGAGCCACATAGTAATTCTAAATGTTTTAATAGTCACATGAAAGAAGTAAAAAAAGTAAAATTAATTTAATAACATGTTTTATTTACTAGTATATTAAAATCATTGCCATTTAAATATGTATTCAATATAAAATTAATAATGAGATACTTTACTTTTTAAAAAATATTAAGTCTTGGAACAGCAGGTATATATTTTACACTTACAAGACATCTCCGTTTGAACAGGCCACACATTTCAAGTGCTCAGTGTGTACCATATAGGACAGTGTATCTTTAGGTCACTGTGGTCAATAGAAAAACAAAATATGTGAAAATCTTTATTATAACAACTGAATTTATGATTTTCCTGAATTAAAGGCAAAGAAATAAAATTTTATGAAATAAACATACTACAAAATGATTTATATGGTAGATGTATCTTTGTTATTCATCCACACATCAACAGAACACTCATATATACACACATGTGTGAATATATTAGTTGTTTTCAATGCTTTTCAGGCACATAAAAAGCATAGCTTTACAAGTTTTTTTACTTAGTAACTATAAAGTTATATTTATCAAGGTAGGAGCCTAAAACATCAGAGTGTCATAGATTGGGGAGATACTTTCAAAGGAATGAGTTTAACTCAGCTGAATGCTGCAGAAAGCATTATAAAACAAAATAAACTGGTCGCTTGAAAAATAAATAAATAAATAAGTGAATTTATAAATTTATTTTGAAAGTAACCAGTTTATTTTGTTTTATTAAGAGCATTAATTAGGTGTTTTGCTTTGTTTTAGAGTAGGGATTTTGCTCTGTCATCCTGGTTGGTGCAGTGGAATGAATATAGCTTACTGTAACCTTGAACTTCTGGGCTCAAGGGATCCTCCTACCTTAGCTTCTGGAGTAGGGAGGACTAGAGGTGCATGCTACCCCACCTGGTTAACATTTTATTGAAGAGGTTGCTATGCCAGGCACAGTGGCTTATGCCTGTAATCTCAGCACTTGGGAGGCTGAGATGGGAGGATTCTTTGAGGCCAGGAGTTAAAGACCAACCTGGTCAACAGAGGAGACCCCATCTCTGAGAAAAAAAGAATTTGCTACCTTGATTTCCAACATTTAAATATTTGGGCATATGATATGTGGGCATTCATCTATAACCTTGCCACAGGTCCTGCAAAGGTTGGACACGGTCCTGGCTTGGAACTCAGCTCTCAAATGTGGGCATGACTCATTCCCTCACTTCTTTGAGAATGAGCTCAAATTTCCTTTTGTCAGTGAGAACTGAAACTGTACACACCCACGTAGCTTACTGTATATATTTACAGGGCTTTGTTATTCTAGGTTTCATCAACATAGCTTTACTATTCTAGGAAACTCTTGCTGAAGAAGAAAAAAATTGTGAATAACATTATAATTCATTTCAGCAATGTCCTGAAAGCCCATCAACTTTTCATGAAAAGCATCAATTTGTTCCTCCGGTCATGGGAGCCATATCAAAACGACAGAAATTCCAAGACTGCTTGAACGCAAGTCTCTTTTTGAAAACCTTGCCTTCACATCTTCACTTTCCTATGACCACAAATCTTAAATTACTAAGTCATAATTGTTACAGAGTCTTAATTAAGCACGAACATTGGATAAGATCTGCCTTAAACTGACTCAGAGTCCCAATAAATATCCCGACTTTGTCCTCCCGCTTCTGAGATGCTTTAAGACTCTGTGGGATAGTACTCTCTTACCAAGATCAGCATAAGTTCAGCTTTGTCTTTTCGACAGGTTGTCTTAGTGACATTTTGGGGAGTCAGCATTCAAGATCAGTAAGTCTTTTGCTGAACGTTTTGTTTTAGAGGAAAGTTTTGCTCTGTCACCCAGGCTAGATTGCAATGGCACAATCTTGGCTCACTGTAACCTCCCAGGTTCAAGGGTTCAGGTGATTCTCCCGCTTTAGCCTCCTGAGTAGCTGGAATTACAGGCACCTGCTACCATGCTCAGCTAATTTTTGCATTTTTAGTAGATATGGGGTTTCATCATGTTGGCCAGGCTGGTCTTGAACTCCTGACCTCAGGTTATCCACCTGCCTCAGCCTCTCAAAGTGCTGGGATTTACAGGTGTAAGCCACCATGCCCAGCCTGCTCTTGAACTCCTGACTTCAAGTGATCCATCTGCCTTGGCCTCCCAAAGTGCTGGGATTACAGGTGTGAGCCACCGCACCAAGTCTACTCAAATTGTTTTAAATAAGAGGATGTTAATCCAATTTTCTGTTCAGGTGATTGTTCAAAAGCTAAAGCATTGTATCAGAGCTTATTTCAGTAAGGGTAGCCAGGGATGTGAAGGATATTCTAATCATAAATCTTTCTGATGATCTGGCTTGATCTCAGAGAAGTGAAATTAATAACACATCAGGGTATAAAGAGTATATCCTTTCTACATGAACATTATTTCTCATAAAGGAATTTTTGCAGAAAGTTAGCAACTTCTCTGGAATTAAAGGAACATCACTCTGTTACCCAGGCTGGAGTACAGTGGCGAGATCATAGTTCACTGCAGCCTTGACCTCCCAGGCTTAAGCGATTCTCCTGCTTCAGCCTCCTGAGTAGCTGGGACTACAGTGTACCACCATACTCAGATAATTTTTAAGTTTTAAATTTTTTGTAGAGAGAGTCCAGCTATGTTGCCCAGGCTGGTCTGGAACTCCTGGGCTCAAACAATTGTCCACAGGCTGCAGCTTCAATTCATACAGAATTGTCCTCAAAGAAGGTTATAGTCTGGGCTACATTTTGGGCTTATTTCCTTCTTCTTTATGGGGGAATGTTCAATCTGTAATTTTCTGAGTTACTCATGAAAGTCTGTCAGGCTTTTTTAAAGTCTTGAATTTAAGATGAAGACTTGTTGAAATTGGTCTAGGACATCTGCTTTGATAAGGAGTCTTGACAGCCAATCAAAAGACAGCAGGTTTTCAGCTTCTCTTTTTAGAACCAAGACTATCTTGAACTTACCCTCTATGAGTAAGATTTTCCTGTTCATTATTTAACATGGAAAGACAAAAGAGATGGAAAAGGGTGAACTGAAGCTCACAAGGGCATGCTTGAAGAATCAAGGGTGTACAAGCAAACTTCAGTGTAGGAAAAAAAGAATTATGGGTGAATGCTTCCTTTAACATTTTACTAAATGGGGTTTGGAAGGCAAAAGAAAGCTGAGGAAAAGACCTGAATCAATTGAATGGATGTTGAGTAGGTGTTACTCAGGGTCCAATAAGGAAAAGAGAAACCATAACAATTATTTTAACAAAGGAAGTTTAACATAGGGAATTGTGTCAGGTGCAGTGACTCACCCCTATAATCCCAGCACTTTGAGAGGCTGAGGCAGGAGGATCACTTGAGGTCAGGATTCGAAACCAGCCTGGTCAACATGGTGAAACCCCATCTCTACTACAAATACAAAAATATTAGCTGGGTTTGGTGGCGGGTGCCTGTAATTCCAGCTACTTGGGAGACTGAGGCAGGAGAATTGCTTGAACCTGGGAGGCAGAGGCTGCAATGAGCCAAGCTCATGCCACTGCACTCCTCCAGCCTAGGTGACAGAGTGAAACTCCATCTCCAAAAAAAGAAAGGTAGGGGGAATATTGGAGGGAAATCAGATTACACAGAGAGTAACTGCAGGAAGTAGCTTACATCTTATAGTACTGGGAGAACCAAGAGTAAAGACTGGGGTTCTCAAAAGCTTACAGGCTTGGAGGAGAGGTACTGTCAGAGCTGCTCGGCGTGTGCTGCTGTCTCTTGGCTTGTGATGGATATCATTATGAGCCTAGTTCTAATAGGTGGAAAAAAGCTAGAATCTGGAATCATTTGCTTCTGCAACCAACTGTGCTTCTGGGGTAAGGATGCATTTCTGGGGAGACCAGAGAATAATAGAAAGCAAATAGAAAATCATGAATTCCTTTTCCCTCTTCCTGCTTTCTTGTCTCCCTCTAGTTTCTTCTACCAGCAAAACCTAACAGGAAAACAGATGGTAAAGGAGAAAAGTGTTTGCGGAATCCTAGTCCCAGCATCACAGAGCTAGAAGAGAAGGTTTGAAGCTGAGAGACAATGGCTTAGTAGCTAACACAGAGATGCCACATGTAGATAAAAAAAGGAGAAGAAAAATCTAAAGACTGAGTTATGAGAGAAAAACTGGAAGTCACAGAAATTAAAACTCAGTTTTAATTTCATGATGTGACAAGCTCCGTGCCAATTTTTTCTATTAAGATAATATATTCAGTGTTTTGAGAATTCCAGGCATTTGAAAATCTTTTCAACAAGAAGAATATAAAAAAAGGACACAGAGCCATTTGAAAAATTAGTTTTTGACTATAAAAATGTTAACTATGTGAAGTAATAAATATGCTGATTGGCTATATCTAGTCATTCCACAATGTATATATACTTCAAAACATTATGTTGTACATGATATGTATAATTTTATCTGTCAATTAAAAAATAAGGTATTTATTAAATTAATACATGGAGACATACAATGTTCATAGATTGAAATATCCAGAATAATAAAGACAGTTTTTGCTGTCTGGTTGGGTGCAGTGTCCCTGGGATGGCCCTGCAGTCTATATAGCTGGTGCCCTGGTGATTGTGGCACAGCTGCTGTGCAGCTGCCTGAGGGGAGGTTGTACCTTCCCAGAGCCAGATCCCCACAAGTGAGTGTAAGTTCAGCAGGCAGGGAGGGTCTAGTGGAGAAGCCATGGAGAATAAAGGCCTGGAAATCTCCCAGACAGATCTGAAGTTACAGACCCACCCCCCGCACCAAGGGCAAGACATGTAAGTATTGCAGCTTGGACACCAACACCAAGTCATGAGTCTTGCTATGGAATAAAATCTACTGTTGCATCTGCCTGGCCCAGATCACCTATTCTAAACACCTCCAACCTGTCCTACCACCTGGAAAAAATGGCCTCCAGGAGTTTTACAGTCACCCAGCAGATGTGGGAAGTCTTTACTCCCACCTCCTCCAAACCCAAGCCCAAGTCGTCCCAGCAACTGGCGCAGGACCTGCTGGCCACTAAGGCTGACCACAGTGATGGGAGCAAGCAAGCAGTAGCAGGAGCTAATGGCCACTGTCCTTGGACTCATCTGCAAGGGACAAGGACATCCAGAGAGGACGAGCCCACTTCCAGGTGCTGCTGAAGATGGCTGACCCCAGGTACCAGCTCCTGAGCTGGAAGTACATCTCTACCAAGGCCATCCCTGAGACGCATGGAGGGTCAGAGGGGTAATTCTGAAGAAGCTGGCCAATGCCTTGTGGTGTGGCATCTCCACAAACAAGTGGAGGAGCGAGAACCAGAACTAAGCCTTGGTGACATTGGCTGTCCACTTCCTGGGTGTCAGCTCCCCAATTTGCCTGTATGTGGGTTCCAGGTACCTGAAGGCCTTTGAGGTGCCCGAAAAGAACACAGCAGAAACCATCATGCCAGTGCTCTTCATCAAATGGGGCATCAGCTCCAAGGAGTGCAGGGCCACCACCAGCTATGGCAAGGACATCATGAAGGTGTGCTCCTTGGTCAACATTGCCATTCAAATGCCTTACCTGTGCAGACCTTCTATGCTGGCATCCAGCAGGCTTTATAGCTCCCTAAGCTGGACAGCTCCCTAAGCTGGAGAGCCTGCTCTCTTGGTGCAGCCCACCGTGGACATGCTCTCATGAAGAAGCAGAAACAGCAAAACACGGGCACTGCATGCTGGTGAGCAATCATCTCCCGGTGGGGAAGCATGCTTGCCACTCAGGGAGCAGCCGTGTGTCATCCCTGGTGTGACTGAAGATAGCAACAATCATGACTTGATGTTGGAGGCCACCAAGTGGTCCACCATCCAGGGGGCTGGTGAAATTCCTGCAGCTCTGCAAGCAAGTGGCCAAGATCCTGTCTGCCTTGAACTGTCCCATCATCAGCATCGTGAAGCTCCTGTTTCATATGCTGCTAAACACCATGTTCAACAAGGAGACCAACTCCAAGGAGATCCCCAGGGCCAAGAAGGTGATTGCTAAGGAGCTCTCCAAGACCTGCCAGGATACAGCTGAGGTGGGCATGTTTCCAAATGTTGCCATCTTTCTGGACCCATGCTACAAGAGGCTGCCCTTTCTATTTGCCTTTGAGAGGCAGCAGTTGGGGAACTGGGTGGTCAAACAAGCCAAAGGCCTCCTCGACAAAGTCAAAGATGGCAGCTACCGGCCAGCCAATGCAAGATCTACCGTTTGCCAGAAAAAGCTCATGGGGACCTCGTTGCCTCAGCCCTCCTGCATAATCAACAGCATGCTGGCTGAGATCCGCTGCCAGATGGGTGGACTGGAGGCCCAGGAGTAATGGCATGGCCGATGGTGGAGGAGGAGCTGAGGACCTTCAAGTCCCAGAAGGTGCTAGGCCACCCACATTGTGCTGAAGCGTCTCTTTGCCTCCGCGGCCAAATGGTCAACACCAAGAGGGACTGGCTGGCCCCCAATGTGCAGGTCTTTCTGTACCTGAACTACCTTAACTGGGTGGAGGTGGAGCCTGAGGCCCAGGACAAGGAGCTGTGGGGCTTGGATAGAGAGCAGGTGTTCCCTTGGGAAACGACGTCAGCCATGGCTTCTTTGGCCTCTGGGACAGTGGCTTCCTGTAGGGAGGAAGGCTTGTCTTACGAGTCATAGCCTTGTGGTAGTCTGTTGGGTGTTGCTGTAAATACTATAAATATAGCTTGGTTTTGAACCTCAAAGACCGACTGTGGTCTTTGAAACCTTAAAGAAAAGGCAGAAAACAGAAAGAGATGCAAGAAGAAAGAGACAAAGGCTTTGGATTGATGGGTCTTCTTCTCCCCTGGTCCCTCAAGCAGCTCATGCCTGGGAATTGCCAAGGGGAAACTCTCTAAGGGCAGCAGAACCAAGAGGAGGTTTTGCATCACAGATACTTAGGGCATGGCACGGGCACATCATTTGCGATTTCTGATTCAAGTTCTTCCTGGGAGGGTTTAGAATAAATCCAAGAAAATTCTGGGTGGCATAGAACAAGCCTCTTGCAATCATCATCTTAGGGACTTTGGAGATCTGTAGATGAATGAATTAATGTTTACATTTTAACTGCAGCAGAGACTGTGTTTCTGGGAGACTTGGAAGAGATCCTTTAGCCCAAATGTCCTTCCTGCAAAAGAGAAACCAGTTTTATGTTTAGCTAAAAGTGAATAATGAGCAAAAAATGCAGGTGCTTTTAAAACACAGGGGGAGAAAAGGTCTTGAATGTGTTGTATTTCTGGCATGTTGCAGGCAATTAGTCTTTTTATCTCAAAATTTACTTTGTAGACTCAGTTTGTAAAATACAGGTCAAGCCGGGCACAGTGGCTCACGCCTGTAATTCTACCACTTTGGGAGGCCGAGGTGGGCAGATCACCTGAGGTCAGGAGTTTGAGACCAGCCTGGCTAACATGGCAAAATCCTGTTTCTACCAAAAAACACAAAAATTAGCTTGTCATGGTGGCAGATGCCTGTAGTCCCAGCTACTCGGGAGGCTGAGGCAGGAGAGTCTCTTGAACCTGGGAGGCAGAGGTTGTAGTAAGTCGAGATTGCCCCATTGCACTCCAGCCTGGGTGACAAGAGTGAAACTCTATCTCAAAAAAAAAAAAAAGACAGGTCTCTTGTAATTTTTCTTGTGTGTTGGTGCCTGAATGGTCCAGTGTCCCAAGCATCACATTTTTTAGGGGGTTGGGGTGAGAATAAGACCCCTTCTTTCAAGTGACATTTTTAAACCTGCACAAAGTCAGCTTTTAGGCATCAATAGGGGTGTTTTAGATTTGATTGCTAGAAAGAATTCTTGAATTCTATCTTTTCAACTCAATACTATAGGAGTGATTAATTTTTTAAAATTACCACTGATAGTTTTACTATGGGGAGGGTCATTATGGGTTACTTCTAATGATTCAGGGAAATAGACAATTTCCAACATTTAGAAATACTTCTAATTTGGAGAAAAAAATACTTCCATTGAGTGACAGCTCACTCCACACTCCACCATTCAGCACATCTCTTCAGTTTCCACAAGGGAGGGTTCTGTGCAACCGTGAATACAAGCCAGGTTGGAGAAGTCAGTACGTAGGGAAGAATGCAGTTTAGAAATAACCCATTTCAGGTATTGTCAATATTCTGCTGGAACCCCAAGATTTGATTGGATCATGAAGTTTAAGCAGGAAACACCTGCATTTAATGGCTGGTGACTTCCATGGCTGCAAGCAGTGTAGAATTTCATGTCCCCAGTGGCTGTGTGTTTGTAGAAAATTGTGTGGAAGAAAGTCACTGAACTTGTGCTTTCTTTGTAAGGAAAGTGACTTCTCCACAAACTTCCAACCATCAGCTCTGAGTGTTCTCAGTAGAAGGGTGGCCAGAAGGGACATAATGGGGCATGCTTTGGGATTTGTTTCCCTTCTGCTCAGAGGCTCAAAATGCAGGGCAGCATATGCCTCCATGGGCTCCGTTTTGTAGCATTGCAAATGTTCCTTTCATGTTTCTTAAAATCGTTTGCTTTTTGTAACTCATCATAAAAATGTGTATTGCTCCAACGAGCTGCCTCTGTCTGTCTCATTTTTATGTTTAAGCCATTGTTGCCCTCCTTATTGGTTGTCTTTTCTTTATTTAATGTTTTAAAATATGATTTATTTGATAAACTAGAGAAATAAATTAGCTCCTAATTTAAAAAAGCAAATATAATAATCCCCCAAAATAAAATTAGTTTTTGAACTTCTGAAATAGAAATTCTGGAGAGGTAAGATGTTATCCTATCAGTGTTCTGTTGTTTTCTGTTTGCTTGCAGCATAATTTCTTTTCCTTAAGTCACAATTTTTTAAGCCTGAGAACCATGAATATCTGAAACTATGTCTGCAGACTCCAGTATGAGAAGTCTATTTTAAGTCATACTATAAACTTATCAATGAATCAGAGGAGAGATTACCCTGATGACCTAGCAAGAATCCATGAGATTTTTTTGTAGTGTCACAAATAAGTTATTGATTTCTTGCTATCTTTGTTGTTGGCATGGAGGAATGGAAGAGAAGAATAAAAATTGTTTCTCCTGTTGTGTTTCTGGAAGTCAAGCCAGCTCTCTGTGCTCTGTATGTATCACATCCACTGAGATCTACCTAGATTGTTTTGAAGAGAGAGAGAAAGGAAGCATTTGTTTGGCCAGAGTAAGAGAGGGATGTGGGTTTACCTTGGGAAGAGAGT
This sequence comes from Callithrix jacchus, assembly GCF_049354715.1. Classification (NCBI taxonomy): domain Eukaryota; kingdom Metazoa; phylum Chordata; class Mammalia; order Primates; family Cebidae; genus Callithrix; species Callithrix jacchus. The sequence continues at coordinate 86,950,556 of NC_133504.1, read as the reverse complement.
TGTGGGCTCATCTTGGGAAGAGAAATGGAGTTATGGAAACTAGAAAGGCCAAGGGATGGTAGGTTTTGTGGAGACCAGTGCACTGGTCCCATGGTGTTGGCTGTGTGGATGCCCAGGAACCTGGCATTCTCATCTGGACCATGTAGACACAGACATCAGCAGTGACCATATGGACTGCTCAGCAGATCTTCCTCAATTTTCCCAAGTTGTAGAAATATGAGGAACCTTGTACAATATTAAGAGAAGGGTAAGGACCCCAAAAGTGATCCACATTGAATTTTCTTCCAACAGGTGCTATTAACAACTAGAGAAATCTGTTCTATGACAACAAATTCACACTTTACAAATGGTACACCCTTGCTGAAGGGCACAGAGCAGTGTTTTAATCTAACTGTAGAAAATTTTTCTTTTAATGACTTTAAATTCATAAATCTATCCATAATTATTTTGTAACCTGTACCATGTGGCTAGGAATGATTAGACACTTATGAAAAAGAAATTAATAACAACAATAATAATGAAAACAATAATAGAACTTTGTGGTTTGCAGGATGCTTTCACAATCATCATCTCTTTTCATCTTCCAACAATTATATGAGGTGTCGCATGTTCTCACTCATAGGAGGTTGTTGAACAATGAGAACACATGGACACAGGGAGGGGAGCATCACAGGCTGAGGTTTGTCGGGGGGAACTAGGGGAGGGACAGTGGGGTGTGGGGAGTTGGGGAGGGATAACATGGGGAGAAATGCCAGATATGGGTGATGGGGAGGAAGGCAGCAAACCACATTGCCATGTATGTACCTATGCAACAATCCTGCATGTTCTTCACATGTAACCCAAAACCTAAAATGCAATAAAATACATATTAAAGAATTATATGAGGTGTCATTGTTCCTTGCTTATAAGGTAAGATGAAGGGCAAAAGGTCACTTGAACTACTTTGCATGGTTATAAAGTGAATAAATCTATGAGTCAGATGTTGTCAACCAGGTATGACTGAACTCAGTACTGTTAGGAGTCTTATTTTACAAATGAGGAAACAGGCTCAGAAAAATGAAATACCTTTCTAGAGATCTCACAATCCCTTGCATGTGGCATGTTCAATATCTATGACTAAACTTTATCATGATGACAAACTCTGGACAAAGAGGGTGAAGGGAAAGACTTCCAGGAGAAAAAACAGCTTGTAGGAAGTACTGAAGTGAGAGAGAGAGAGAGAGAGAGAGAGAGAGAGAGAGAGAGAGAGAGAGAGAGAGAGAAATATATGCTGCCTCCCCTCACCAACTTTTCATTTTGAAATGTTTTAACTTAGAGACAAGTTATGACTATTTCAACAGACATCCTTCTCTTAGATTCAAAACTTTAACATTTTGCCAAATTTGAAAATCAGTTGCTAAGGGGTACAAAGATACAGTTAGATAGAAGAAATAAGTTCTAGTATTTGATAATACAGTTGGGAAATTATAGTTAACAATAATGTATATTTCAAAATAACTAAAAGAAAGAATTTCAATGTTCCCAACACAAAGAAAAGATAAATGTTGGAGGTGATGGATGTCCAAATGATCTGGACTTGATCATTACACATTCTATACAGGTATGAAAATACCACATGTACTCCCAAAACATGTACCACTGTTATAGATCAATAAGAATCATAAAAAAGAAAATAAGTTGCAGATGTAATTGAATTTCACCTTTGAATACTTCCACATACCCTTTTAACAATAAGAACATTTTTGGAAGAGAAAGTTGTGAGCTGAGTTTTGAAGAAGAAAAAGAATGTATTTTAATAAAAAAAGAAGGGACACATTCTTATACTACTGCTTTAACCACTGATGCATGAAACAGAATAACTGGACTTTTCCAGGGTTTCAGTTAGCTTTTGGGAAATAGCAATTTTACCTTAATTTTAATGTGTGTATATGTATTTGCGAGAGTGTGTGTGCATGCATGTGTATAATTTGCACACACACCATTGCTATTGATTTCCTTAACAGGCTTTGGAGATAATTAAGGCTGATTTTTTTTTTTTAAATCAAGTAAGAAATCTGAGGTGCTAGAAGTTTAAAAAAAATCCCAAGTTATTTGGCAAATATTTGAGCAAGCCAGGTCTTAGGCTTTTGCAAACAATGTTCCTCCAATTTTTTCCAGCCTTTGTAAATGTACAGTTTGCATCCAAAAAGAATTCTACAAACTGGGAGATTTTGGCTTAGTTATGTCTCTAGATGTATACCTCTTGGTTGACTGCTTACTTTTAAAACATTTTACTTAGCTTTTTGTTAACGCTAAGCATTGTTTTATTTATTCATTTATTTATTTATGACAGAATCTCACTCTGTCACCCAGGCTAGAGTGCAGTGGTACGATTTTGGCTCACTGCAACCTCTGCCTCCCTTATTCAAGCGGTTCTCCTGCCTCAGCCTCCCCAGTAGCTGGGATTATAGGTGCCCCCCACAATGCCCTGCTAACTTTTGTATTTTTGGTAGAGATGGGGTTTCACCATGTTGTCTAGGCTGGTCTCGAACTCCTGACCTTAAGTGATCTACTGTCTCAGCCTCCCAAAATGCTTGAGATTACAGGCGTGAGCCACCAGGCCAGGTGGAAACATTGTATTTTAAACTGCATTCTTTGAGCTGGTGTCATAGCTCTTGCATGCAAGCACAGCATTTCCCTATAGCTGTCAATGCAATTGGTTCTTTAGGTCTTTTGAGTAAACACAATAGACATGCTATGCCAGCTTGGGGTTTTAAAAGCTCTGGGTAGCTCTCTGTATGCAGATGTAGAAAGGTGAAAGAAAAGTGGAAACATATCTATATTTCTGGGTAAATATTTAGAGATGAACAATGAAGCATCTGTTCAATGGACAGTTTGCATATGTGATAAAAATGTTTCAATAGAAATAGCATGGCCAGACATTTGAGAAAGAATCCAATGGCCTGGGTTCTCTTAAAGGCTTGTAATGACAAAATTCTTCAATTCTGCCATTTGTTCAAATAGGGAAATAACCAACATACATTTTCTAATTGCTATAGACCTGTGAAGAGAAATCTTATTTTTTGTACAGCTTTTTTGAGGTCCTGATAGAGGTATTAAGAAAGGTTGCATTCTCCTCACATTGTTTTCTGAATTGGGAATAGAGAAACAGAGTATTGAATCTTTTTCTTTCATTTTTGGATAATTCAGTGAAACTTTTTCCTGGTCATGAGGTACAATGAGCTGTGAATAAAGAGAGAAAAAGAGGATCTGAAATGACCCAGTCTTCTGGATTTCATAGAGGCACAGGTTTTTTGGCTGATTGTAAACCCTGGCAACTGACCATAGTCAAAAAAAAAAAAAAAAAAAAAAAGAAAGAAAGAAGGAGGAAGGAGGAAGAGAAAGGGAAAGGAGAAGAGAGGGGAGGAGAGAGGAAGAGAAAGAGAACACAACAAGGAGGATATTTTCTTTTATGGACCAAGAAGGATGGCCTTGTAGGTGAACCTGAGGGCAGGCAAGGAGCAGTGATGAGTTAGATAACAGAGATTTTTACCATTTCTTTCTTTGACAAATATACTGGGCAAGCATTAGACCTATGCTCACAATGTAGTACATGTCTAATGGGGGAAACATTCACTTCATCCTGTGGGTTTGAGGGTGGGAAGAAAAAGATCATGGACATTTAAAATCAAGCATAAGAAATGGCAAGAAGGAGTCTAAGGAGGTAGGTAGAGCCTGGTAATAAAAGACCTCACATGTCGTGTTCAGGAGTTTTCTATAGGTAATAGGGAGCTACTAAAAAGTGTAAAGAGAGAAGTAGCAGGGTCAGAGTTTAGTTGTAGGTATTCAGTTGGGAGAAACACGTGGAAAAAGTGGACTGGAGGCTGGTGGCTAATGCAATAGTCCAGATGGAAATAACGGCCTGTGGCTGGGCATGGTGGCTCATGCCCGTAATCCCAGCACTTTGAGAGGCCGAGGCTGGTGGATCACTTGAGGCCAGGAGTTCAAGACCAGCGTTGGCCAACATGGTGAAACCCCATCTCTATTAAAAAATAAAAAATACAAAAATTAGCCAGGCATAGTGGTGCTTGCCTGTAGTCCTAGGTACTTGGGAGGCTGAGGCAGGAGAATCCCAGGAGGTGGAGATTGCAGTGAGCCGAGATTGCACCACTGCACTCCAGTCTGGGAGACAGAGCAAAACTCTGTCTCAAAAAAAAAGAAAAAAAAAAAAGAAAGAAAAAAGAAAAAGAAATAAGGGCCTGAATTGGGGGAAGTGTAGTAGGTTTACAAAAGAGGAAGATAATGTAACCAGATTTTTTTCTTGAGTGCCAGTGAGACACAGCTCCCTGGAGAGAATGCTGTGGGTTCTGGGTCTCCAAACTCTTAAAAAATAAGCAGCGGGGCCACTGCAGGTGTGCCTATGCTCATAAAGGTAAATATTGGACCCAAGAATTACTGCAGAAAGGTGATTTTATTTAGATAGAGAAAAGAGAAGGAAAAGAAAAGAAGAGAAAGACTTCTAGAAGAGTGTGGAAGGGGATTCCAGAGGGCAAAATCCCAGAGGGAGCTCCCACCATGTGGGAGGGGATTCCAGAAAGCTGGAAATCCAGCATGGGTAAAGGAGCAGGGGAATTTATCCTGGGAGAAATTCCCATCTTCCCAAGTTCCTCTGGCCAATGAAAGGAGTTCCTTTAAACTTCCGCTGGGTTGACTGACTCTTAGTTTCTTCCTGTGCCTGTGAAATTCAAACATAAACCATTAAAACTCCCAGATGGAGAGAGATGGGAGGGGAGCGCAGTGCTGGGAAATTCTTGCCCTTAAAACTAAGCCCCCTCATGGACCCAGAAAGAGAACACATTCCCTCAATAACACCAGAAATAATTAGGAGGTAAAATTACAGACCTTTACGATAAAATTATTTTAATTGTATTAATAGGGAATTAATTATAATATAATTGAAATATCAATTAGGAATAGGAATAGAGAATTGTTTAAAATGACCCCAGCTTATTGGGTAAAGGACGTTGTCATTTACTGAGACAAGACAGAAAGACTAACTGTGCTCACCAGGGTAAGGAGGTGGGAAGACTGTGGAGAGAGTGGATACAAATGATGTATTCAATTTTGAATTTGTTGAATTGAATGTATTAAATATTCACATAGAAATGCCCAACAGAAAGTTGGGGATGAGTCTAAAACTTAGAGATGAGGTCAGGATTGTAAACACAAATTAGAAGTCATTTGCACTATGGGTGCTAGTAAAAATTAGGAGTATGAATAAGGTCGGCTAAGGGAGATTATTTTTAGAAAGAAGCATTATATAGACCGAGAAATAAAACTTGTGATAAAATTTTTCCAACCATGTTTTAAGACTGACTAAGGATAATGAAGCCGATATAGTGACTCAGGAGAGCAGTCATTTTGATTTTTTAAACATTTTTTGATGTGTAGTTTATATATTGTAAAATGCAGTCATCTTAAGTGTTGAATAGAGTGAATTGCAAGACTTGAATAAACCTGTGTAACCATCACCCAAACAAGTTATAGTGCATTGCCATTGTTCCCACCCGGAGTGATCTGCTGGCCCTTTCTAGCTAATCCCCCCTACAAAAGGAAGCCATGTTCTATCACCACAGATAAATTTTGCCTGTGCTATATTTTCATACTAATGGAATACAGTTCGCACTCCTTTGTTTCTAGCTTTTTTTGTGACAGTGCAGTAGAGAGTGATATGCAAATGAAATCATGATAGGGGAGTGAGTGTTTGAGCATGAGCCTACTTTAGGGAGGCTTCCCTATACAAGGTTTAAAAGGTTTTGAGGCCGACTTTTCTATTTTTCATAAACAGCATTCTAGGTTTATTTGGAAGGGCGTTCTGCTTCATGATTTGATTTAATATTTACCTCCTTGGAAACAGGTTGCCTCAGCCCACAACCTCCTTAACCAATGTAAACCATAGCTATTAGTGTCAGCAGACAATTCTTGAGCGTGATGGACTGGTTTCACTTGTTAAATGCCAAAGGAAAAAAAACCTTTATGTTTTTGCTCAACATAAAGTTTTGAGATTTGTTGTCGTTGCTTGCGTATCTCAGCAGTCTTTTATATTGCTGAATAGTAATTCTTGAATTAATACACCACAAAATATTTTCTCATTTGAGTTTGGAGGTCTGGTACATTTTTCATTATATTTATTCCTATGTATTTCAGGGTTTTTGATGCATATGGCAATTATCTTTTTAAAATTTTGTTTTCTATTTGCTATCACTACTATATAGAAATAGGATAGATTGTGGAGGAAACAGTTTTATAAGCTATAATTCGCATTCCATACAATTGACTAATTTAAGGTGTATAATTCAATGGTCTTTAGTATATTTACAGGGTTGTGCAACCATCCCCACAATTAATTCTAGAATATTTTCATTGCTTTGGAAAGAAAGCCTAGACAGGGCATGGTAGCTCATGCCTGTAGTCCCAGCACTTTGGGAAACTGAGGTGGGCAGATCACTTGGGGTCAGGGGTTGGAGATCAGCCTGACCAATGTGGTGAAACCCCATCTCTAAAGAAATACAAAAATTAGCCAGGCCTGGTGGTAGGCTCCTGTAATCCCAGCTACTTAGGAGGCTGAGGCGGAAGAATCATTTGAACCCATGAGGTGGAGGTTGCAGTGAGTCGAATTCACACCATTGCACTCTAGCCTGGGTGACAAGAGTGAAACTGCATCTCAAAAAAAAAAAAAAAAAAAAAGGAAGGAGAAGAAAAGCATGTACACATTAGCTATCACCTTCCAATCCCCTCCTAACCTCCAGTCCTAAGAAACTGTGAATCTACTTTCTTTCTGCCTATTTTGGACATTTCATGGAAGTGGAATCATAAACCAGGTAGTCTTTTGTGACTGGTTTCCTTTACTTAGCACAATGTTTCATCCATGTTGCAGTGTGTGTCAGTACTTTGTTACTTTTTATAGTCCAATAATACTCAATTGTCTGTATACATTGCACTTTGTTTATCCATTCATTAGTTGATGGACACCTTGGGTTGTTGACTATTATGGATGGTGTTACTATGAGTATCGGTATAAAGATTTGGGGTGGATGTTTTCATTTCTCATGGGAACATACCTAGGTATATACATGGATTCTCATGGGTATACATTCAGAAGTGCTGGGTCAAATTGTAACTTTATAAACTTTTGGAAGAACTACTAGAGTTTCTTTTCAAAGTGATTGCAGTTTTACATTTCTATTTTATATTTCTACTAGTAGTTTATGAAGATTCCCACTTCTCTACATCCTTGACAACACTTGTTATTTTATTTTTATTTTATATTTAGTAGAGACAGAGTCTCACTATGTTGCCCAGGTTGGTCTCAACTCCTGGACTCAAGTGATCCTCCTAACTCAGCCTCTTACAGGTGTGAGCCACTGCACCCGGCCAACACTTGTTATTTATTTATTTAGAGTCTCACTCTGTCACCCAAGCTAGAGTGCAGTGGCACAGTCTTTGCTCACAGCAACATTTGCCTCCTGGGCTCAGGGGATCTTCCCACCTCAGACTCCCAAATAGCTGGGACTACATGTGAGCACCACAATACCTGGCTAATTTTTGTATTTCTTGTAGAGACAGGGCTTTGCCATGTTGCCAGGCTGGTCTTAAACTCCTGGGCTCAAGCAATCTATCTGCCTTGGCCACCGGGAGTGCTGAGATTACAGGCATGAGTCACCATGCCCAGTCTTCAACACTTATTATCTGACTTTTAAATTTTAGCCATCCTAGTAAGTATGAAGTGCTATCTTACTGTGATTTGAATTTGCATTTTCTGGTGACTAAGAATGAACATCTTTCTTTGTGCTTATTGTCCAGGTGCATATCTTTTTTTGGAGAAATGTCTGTTCAAATTTTTTGTGCATTTAAAAACTGGATTATTTTTCTTTTCCTTATCGAATTGTAAGTGTTCTTTTTATATTCTAGATACAAGTCCTCTAACAAACGTATGATTTACAAATATTTTTTCTCATTCTGTGGATTGTTTTTCCCCTTCTTGATAGTGTCCTTTAAAGCACAAAGTTTAATGTTTTGATCAAGTCCTATTTATTTATTTTTATTTTTTTAATTTTTATTTTTATTATTTAATTTTATTTGGTTGCTTGTGTTTTTGGTGTCATATCTAAAATTCATTGCCAAATTCAAAGTCACAAAGAGTTGCTTGTATTTTTTTCTTCTAAGAGTTTTGTAGTTTTGGCTCTTATATTTAGGTCTTTATTCCATTCCGAATTAATGTTTATATACGGTGTAAGATAAGTGTCCAACTTTATTCTTTGCATTTGAATATCAAGCTGTCCCAGCACTATTTCTTGAAAAGGCTATTCTCTTATCAAAAATCATTTGACCATGTATGTGAGGGTTTATTTCTAGGCTCACTATTTCATTCCATTTGTTTAAATGTATGTCTTTATGCCAGTACTGTTACTTTGTAGTAAGTTTTAACATTGTGAGGTTTGAGTTCTTTAATTTTGTTCTTTTTTGTTATTTTGGATCCCTTGAGTTTCCAAATAAATTTTAGAATCATTTTGTCAATTTCTGCAGAGAAGCCTGCTAAGATTTTATAGGATTGCCCTGAATCTGTAGATCAATTAATTCTGTTGTTATATTAACAACATTAAATCTTTTGATCCATGAACATGAACTGTCTGTCCATTTATTTAGATATTTAATTTCTTTCAACAATGTTTTATAATTTTCAGAGTGCAAGTTTTATAGTTTTATTAAATTTATTCCTAAATATTGTATTTTTAATACTATTGTAAATATAATTGTTTAAAAATTTTTGTCTTCTAATTGTTCATTGAAGTATATAGATTATTATTAATTTTTGTACATTGTTCATTGAAGTATATAGAATATTATTGATTTTTGTACATCAATCTTGTATCTTACAACCTTGCTTAACTTGTATATTAGTTCTACAAGTATTTTTTTTTTTTTTTAGTAAATTCCTAAGCATTTTCTATATGTAAGACCATCTCATCTGCCATTGGAGATCATTTTTCTTCTATTCCAATCTGGACATGTTTTATTTTATTCTCTTGCCTAATTGCTCTGGAGAGGATCTCCAGTACAATGTTGAATAGAAGTGATGATAGCAGACACCTCTGTCTTGTTCTTGATCTTCATGAGAAAGCACCCAGTCTTTCACCATTAAGTATGTTGTAAAATGAAGGTTTTTCTGTGAATTTTCTTTATCAAGTTGAGAAAGTTCACCTCTATTCCTAGTTTGCTGAGAGTTTTATAATAAATAGATGCTGGATTTTGCCAAATGCTTTTTCTATATTAGTGATGTGATCATATGATTTTTCTACTTTAACCTGTTGATGTGACTGATTACATTAATTGATTTTTGAATGTTGAACCAGCCTTTCAGAACTGGAATAAATCCCAGTTGGCTGTGGTTTATACTAATTTTTTAAGACAGTTTTGAATTCGATTGGTTAATATTTTCTGGAGGATTTTTGCATTTATTAATATACTCATAAAATATATTGGTCTGTGGCTTTCTTTTTTTGTGTGAGGTCTTTGTCTGGTTTTGGTTCGAGGATAACATTAGCCCTATAAAATAAATGACTCTCTTTGATGGTCTCTGACTATACTTAGCTGTTAAGCTTCGCTAATTGCTGAGTGGTTGTTAAATTGTTGTCAACACCATTCGGGGTATAAATTGTTCCAGGACAAATCCAATACAATTTGGACTCCTTTGAAAGAATAGTTTTTGAAATGTATTTTGATTTAGTGAGGGCTTTTCCTAGAAGTCTCTTTCCTTGCTTTTCTCTGGGACATTAACCGGCCTATTACTTAGTGTATTCCTCCAGTGAGTCTACCAGTCTCCTATCCATGGCATCCATTGTTGTTGCTGTTTTTCTCACTCTTGCTGTCATCTTAACATCTATTGTTTTTGAGAGCCTCCCAGAGCTTAAACTTCCTCACACTCTGTTACAACAATGTGGTAATTTCCTTTGGGAAGAGAGTCAAAACTCTTTGATTTATGGCCTGCCTCTCCTACGTGGCAAAATCTCTGAGCCAAAGTTCTGAAGTCATAGGTGGGAACAGTATTGTGGTTCTCTCTGAGTGACACCTGTGTTTTAGATGCTGGGCACCTGGTTGAGAGGGGAGGAGCTGCAGCCTCTGGTCTTCTCAGCTTGGACAAGGAACCTCTCTTTATGAATGGGCCAAAACAGGGTGATTAGGACAGTCAGTGTTCTCAGAGAACTACACCCAAGGTAGAGCCTCCAGCCCATAAGTGGGGCCAGGTGAAAGAAGGAAGCATCTCCACAACCCCTGTCAAAAGTCTCTGTATTGTATTTCAGGAAATACATGTTCCCTAATATCCTTCCCTGTGTGACTGTGAGTTAGATTTCATAGATGCCAAAACTTGAAGGAGATCTGCAGAGGCTTCTTAATGAGAATTTGAAAACCACTTTCACTGCTTTTGTGGCAGGAAGGTAGGGTCCGGAGGCAGGAAGGTAGGGTCTGGTGACAGGAAGGTAGGGTCCGGTGGCAGGAAGGTAGGGTCTGGTGGCAGGAAGGTAGGGTCTGGAGGCAGGGAACATAAGGTGGATTCACACTTCAGCTATGACAGAAAACATCCTTCTCATAGGGCGTTCGCAGAGTAAACGAATTTGTAACTTGACTTCATCCTCTCTATTTACGTAGGACGTACACCAAGTAACCAGTGGAATCCTCTAGAGGGTATTAAAACTCCCCAGAATTCTGTACCAGGGCCCTTGAGCCCCTATGCTCAGGCCTCTCCCACACTGTGAAGTGTACTTTCCTTTTCAATAAATCTCGCTCCTTCATCGCTTTGTGCGTTTTGTCCAATTCTTTGTTCAAGACACCAAGAACCTGGAAACTCTCCACCAGTAACACTTTGAAGTGAATTCATTGACAGAAACTTTTTCAACTTCACAATTCGTCATTTTGCCATGAACTTGAGATGGATAACCTGTTTCCTTCATGCTTCAGGCTGTGGTCATGAGTATGTACTTCACCTTTCCTGACCTTTGGTAGTGAATTCCCTGGCTGTGGCTCCCTCAGCACTTCCACTCTTCAGTTAAGTCCTAATTCTTACATTAAACCCCCTTTTTTTTCTGGAATTCTTGGAGTGGATTTACTTTCTTCAGTTCCCAGAGCAGATGTTTTGGTAGTTGTCATTCTGATGAGAGAGCCTAAATACTGAGAAGAAAGATGAAGGTGTTTAAAATAAGAATGAAAGGGGCACTGAGGTACTGGGGAACACAATGCAAGTAAAGTCAAGAGAATTGGGGACCGATCCAAGATGGCCGATCACTAACAGCTCGGGATTGTAGCTCCCAGTGAAAGCTCAGAGAACAAGACGACGCCACACTTTTAGATGAATTTTCGTCACTCACGGATCAGCTGATTCCCAGTGGAGGAGCCCCCACGGGTCGCCAGCGCGACTCTTGTGGTCGCCGCAGCGGTTTTGCTGGCGCCTTGGCGCAGCAGCTCTTCATGCAGCGCAAACGGGACTGCTTCCCCTACTGACCGGAGTTCAGAGCTCCGGGAAGTCAGAGCCACTTGTTGCGGACTCAAGAGGGAAGCCAGACCAGAGATTCCCTGGCAGAAGAGCACCATCAGTCTTATCGCTGCTATTTAGGCCGCCACAGTAGGTTGCTCGGATTCCAGCACTGGGAATCAATAAATCAGATGTCGACTCAGAAACCTAATTAGAAAGGCGGTTCATCTACAATGAAGGGAAAAAAGCCTAAGAAGGCCGAGTATACTCGAAATCAGAACCCATCCGCAACAGAACAAGCCCTGATGGACAAGGACTCATCAGCAACTGAACAAGCTCTGATGGAAAAGGACTCATCAGCAACAGAACAAGTCCTGATGGAAAAGGACTGTGTTCCATTATCTGAAGTAGGCTTTAAAAGGTGGATGATAAGAAACTTCTTGGAGTTAAAGGAACTTGTTCTAACCCAATGTAAAGAAACTAAGAACTTTGGGAAAAAAGGTTTGATGAAATGATGAAAAGAATAGACAATATAGAGAGGAATACAGATGAACTTATGGAGTTGAAAAATACAACACGAGAACTTAGTGAAATATGTACAAGCTTAAATAGCCGAATGGATCAAGCAGAAGAAAGGATATCAGAGGTCAAAGACCAACTTAATGAAATAAAACAAGACAAGAATAGAAAAAAAAGGATAAAAAGGAATGAGCAAAGTCTCCAAGAAATATGGGACTATGTGAAAAGACCTAATATACGTTTGATTGGTGTACCTGAATGTGATGGAGAGAATGAATTCAAGCTGGAAAATACTTTTCAGGACATTATCCAGGAAAATTTTCCCAACTTAGCAAAGCAGGACACTATTCAACCCCAGGCAATACAGAGAACACCACAAAGATATTCCTCAGGAAGACCAACCCCGAGGCACATAATCGTTAGATTCACCAGGATCTAAATGAAGGAGAAAATATTAAGGGCAGCCAGAGGGAAAGATCAGGTTACCCATAAAGGGAAGCCTATTAGGCTTACAGCAGATCTCTCAGCGGAAACTCTACGAGCTAGAAGAGAGTGGGGGCCAATATTTAATATACTTAAAGAACAGAACTTTCAGCCCAGAATTTCATATCCTGCCAATTTAAGCTTTACAATTGAAGGAAAAATAAAATATTTCAGGAACAAGCAAGTACTTAGAGATTTTACTACCACCAGGCCTGCTTTACAAGAACTTCTAAAAGAAGTATTATACATAGAAAGGAACAACCAGTATGAGTCTTTCTAAAAATATACCAAAAAGTAAAGAGCATTAACATAAAGAAGGATTTACATCAACGAAAAGATAAAATAGACAGTTAATATCAAATGGCAATAACCCTAAATTTAAATCGACTAAATCCCCCAATCAAAAGATACAGACAAAATCTAACAGTATATCTAAAGATATACAAAGACTCAAAACAGAGGGTTGGAAAAAAACTTACCAACCAAATGGAGAGCAAAAACAAATAAATAAAAAGCAGGAGTTGCAATTCTCACAATTAATAAAATAGATTTCAAAGCTACAAGGATACAAGGGTAAAAGGATTAATATAATAATAAGAGATCTTAACACCCAGATACATAAGACCCATAGTGAGATTTAGATTCAACAAGACAGAAAATTGATAACGATATCCAGGACTTGAACTCAGAACCAGAACAAATAAACGCAGTAGAGCTCTCCATTTTAAACACACAAAATATACATTATCCACTTTAAACACACAAAATATTGATCGGCCATTATTGATACCCATTTTAGGAATGAAGTAATATTTCTTTTTCCCTCTTTTTCTTTCTCTTTCTCCCCGCCCCCCCCAAAAAAGGACCTCTCTCCTTAGACTAATACTAGTTAACCTCTTCCTGCTGCACACTTACAATGTTCTCTTGGCCAAGGGGCGTTGAATAGGGAATTTAGGGGAAGAGAAGGAGTGGCAGGAACTGAATGGCACTTCTATTTAAAAAAAAAAAAAAGTCAAGAGAATTGTTGAACGGACTATCCTTGAGCAGGAGGAGGGAAGGACATAACCTTCGGACAAGAAAGACTCTCAGAATGAATGTTGTGTTAATTTGGCTCCTATGGGGAGCAGACATCAGGGTGAAATTAAGTGTGCAAGATATTTATTAGGGAAAATGCTTATTAGAGAAAATGGGAAGGAAGCCAGAGGAGACTGGGAGGACTTTGATTTGGGTATGACTCCTGAGAAGGAAAGATGGGGAAGAAAGCTTTAGTAGAAGGTGTCTTTGAAGCAGGACCGTTCTGATAAAGTTTTGACAAGGAAAGTCCTCCAGTCAAAGTCAGAGCAATCCTGCTTTCTTATCTCTGCTGCTTCTGTCTTGGGCCGCCACATGGGAATCATGGCCACACCTCAAACCCGGCAGTGGATTTGGAGTACAGCAGCTGGGACCATCAGCTGGTTATGCTCCCTGCAGTCAGGAAGTCAAGAGGCACAACTCTATGTTCACTACAGGTGGAAATATACACGTTGGTACAGGTTTTGATGTGAAGAATAAGAAGTTGAGGTGGTCTATGCTTCAATTTTTTGATTTACAAAATAACTTGAATAACAATCTGAAAAGTTTCTTGCACTTCTAAATCCTAATATTTCCAAGTATTGATATTTATAACTAATATTTCCTAATATTTCTAAGTATTTGTTGTTTTGCTTTCTTTAAAATAAAGAAAATCAGCCACAGTGATTAATCTATGGTTTAAATTATATCAAACTTACAGACAAGCCTATAATGTTAATACTGTTACTAACAATAATGATGCCTAACTTGTCCTGAGTTCGTTCTTTCTTTCTTTCTTTCTTTCTTTCTTTCTTTCTTTCTTTCTTTCTTTCTTTCTTTCTTTCTTCTTTTTCTTCTCTTTCTTTCCTTCCTTCTTTCTTTCTCTTTTTCTTTTTTTTGAGATGGAGTCTTACTCTGTCGCCCAGGCTGGAGTGCAATGGTGCAATCTCTGCTCACTGCTGCAATGTCTGCCTCCTGACTTCAAGCGATTTCCCTGCCTCAGCCTCCTGAGTAGCTGGGATTATAGGCGCTTGCCACCACACCCAGCTAATTTTTGTATTTTTAGTAGAGACGGGGTTTCACCATGTTGGCCAGGCTGATCTCGAACTCCTAACCTCGTGATCCCCTGTCTTGGCCTTCCAAAGTGCTGGGATTACAGGCATGAGCCACTGCACCTGGTCTCTTGAGTGCTTTCTAAGCGATTTTTGTGGAATTATTCAATCTAGGCCCCATTCCTTTCACACCTAATTTTGCTTTCTGGGACAATTTCTTTTAGCCATTTCTATTTTGAGTTTTCCTAAGGGTGACTTCCATATCCTTAAAATAATATGTTTAGATTGCTATTTCTTGGTTTATCAACTTTGTCTATAATCTTATGATAGGTGATTGCTTCTGAAAGCTGCTTTGATGGTTCCAAGCATTAGGTGCTATAAAAAGGCAGCTTACACTGAAGGAATATGGTTAAAAAAATTTGGTATGTGCAAATAAGAAATATATAATAGATTTAGGGCTATAGATGAATACATATCAATTACATCTAAAACAGTCACGTGTAGAAATGGCCAAATACAATTAACTAATCCTATTAGGTAATATGCACCAAAGTGTAGATTTTCCTTATTGCCTTGAGGAAATAAAGCTGCCATTCCAGATCTTATCTGTGATGTGCTGTAAAGGGTCTAGGATTAATTAAACACAGGATTGATGTGTGCCATGTGTCACAAGGGCACATGTTGAGCATTTATAAAATAATGAATAGTTTCTTTATATATTAATTTTAACTACATGTTCATAGTTAACCTAATTTTTGAGTGATATATTTATAAAAGTGTTTCTTTTTTGAATTATAAATATTAAGGCTTACTCATAATGCAATTTGTGTGCTACATGGAACCATTTATTTTTTCTAATAAAGGTAAAGGGTTCATTAAAAAAACAAAAACCATCAAAGAAAATGTGAAAAAATTATTTAAAATTTTAAATTATTTATATTTAAACTTCTCTCACACAATAGAAAATAGTACAAATAGTTTTCCTCCACCAGAAGTACAGCTTCTAAAAGAGAGGAGAAAAAGCTTTCTATATATTTCTAGTCAGATTGCTGGCAGTTGAGGCATTATTTTGGTCATTAATTTTTTTTATTTTTAAATTTTTGTTCTTTTTTAAGTTTATTAAGAAAGTAAAGGAATATAAGAATGGCTATTTTACAGGCAGAGCAGCCTGGTCATTTTAAAAACATCATTTAAACTGATTTATGCAGGAAACATTTTGAACAATTATGCTGACCGTTTAAAGTAGGCTCTGTCAACACTGAACTGAATTATTTCAATAGTTTATTTTCTCTCTGTGTGACTTTCCTTGTGCAGCTAGCCAAAATGGGGGGGATAAGATGGGTCCAACATTTACATTGAAATTAGTCCAATTAGACTTTGGCAGCAGAACTGCAGTCTTTCCAGCCCAGATTCAGTGTTTTAGAGATTTTTGCATGTGGTTAAGGCATGCACATGGAATGCCTTTGGCAATGGGCAGAGGCCATCCAGAGCATGATAAATTAGCCTGTGATCTTTACTCACTCTGGGTTCATGGAATAAAAATACTTTTGTCACCTGGAGAATTTTTACCATGTTCACTGGAGAACTGATGAAGTCAAATTTATATCATGCTCTCTTCCATTTATGCCAATGCCATGCTTTTATCCATATTGATGTAAAGAACTCTGGATTCCTAATCTTAAGAATAAGAAAAAGACATCTTAGATCCTGACTTCTGGTGAATTTGTACTTACTACTCTTTGTAGTGGCTTAGAGCTCCTGATTTTAGGTACGCATAGCTGAATTTTATTTGATTTAATGTATAATAATGATACATTTTGAAGGTCTTGTCAACAATAGATCCTGCCACTGGAGTAACTCCTGAATAAGTAACACAACCGTAGGCAAATTGTAATGTTTACTAACAGTTCATTGTTGTTTTCTTGTTCCATTTCCAAGTTAGTGTTTTTCAAAAAGGTTTCCTAAGACTAACAGAAGAGAGTGTATTTCAGACTTAACACTATTCGGTATGATAGCTACTAGTCACATGTAACTATTGAGCATTGAAATGTAGCTCATTTGGATTGAGATGAGATGTTCCTTAAGTGTTAAATACACCCTGGGTTTCAATTTAAAAGTGTACTATATTTTATTTTTTATTGATTACATGCCAAATTAGTAACATTTTAGATATCTTATATTAAATACTATACACAAGTTAAAATTTTTTTTTTTTTTTTTTTAAGGCAAGCTCTCACCTGTTCCCCGGGGCTGGAGGGCAGTGGTGTAATCACAGCTCACTGCAGCCTCCACCTCCTAGGTCCAGGTGATTCTCCCACTTTAGCCTCCTGGGTTACTGGGACTTCAGGTGCACATCACCACACCTGGCTAATTTTTCTTTATTTTCTTTTAGAGGTGGTGTTTCATAATGTTGCCCAGGCTGGTCTCAAAGTCCTGGGTTCAAGTAACCCACCCGCCTCGGCTTACAAATTATTTTTAACTCTTTTTCACTTTAACTTTCAACTTACTTTTTACTTTAACTTTAGAGATACTTAGGTGAGGGAAATATGCACATGAAAGAAAGAATATCTTTTTCCATTTTTCAAGTTATTTTGCGTTTTGGATGTTGGCATGTTGTATCTAGTCCCCTCTCCTTATGCTAGAGTCACTGGCATACTATTCTGGAGTGAGGCAGGTGGAGAAAAATTTTAGAACTAGACTGGGGAGGAAAAAATAGACTTCATTTAAAGTCATATTTTATTGTGAGAGACAAGGAACTATATAATAGCTAATCATTTCAATAGTAGTATCTCTCTGAGTAGTACATTATTACACTACCAATTTCCAAGCCTTTTCTATTTAATTTCTGAGATTCTATTCCTAGAAGATTAACTTGCAGATTAGCATTCTGAAACTATGCAAGGCATTGTATGAATAATTGTTCAGTTGCATAGGAGAAAGGATATATATATATATATATATATATATATATATACTGATGTTTATGTAGTATGTTCTAAGTAAAACACGCTCATTTGTAGGAGGCAGTTGGTAGCTAGTGACCTGAGACAGTTTACACTTTTAGTTTTGACTAAAATCATCCCACATCTGGCATTTTTGTAAGACTAGGCAGAGTTATAATTTGCAGCAGTAATAGAAGTGATGATTTATTAGCTCAGTAAAAATTCCATTTGGATTTAAAGGGGGAGAATATCTGAATATCATGAAATGTCATTTATAACCATCAAACTCCTTAAAATCTAATGAAGAAGTGGCATTTCTGGCGCAAAGATGACTTGTAAACAATTCAAAATATGTAGATGAAATGTCAAGGCTAGTTATGGGGAAAAAAAAGGCTTTGACAGAGGAATTGTTTTTGGAATAAATTTCTTGCTTATATAGTAAATTAGTTTGAATTCACTATTATAAAATAATAAAACTGTTTATTCCAAATAACTTACTTTAAACCTTGCCATCAATTTACTTTATGCAGAGAATAATACCACTAGATACCATTTCTATTAGATGTTTTATTCATTTTGTCATTCAATAAATATTTATTTACTACAAAATATCACATGTATCCCATAAATATGTACAATTATTATGTATTAATAAAAAATAAATATTTACCTATTATGTGCCCATAACTTAATACTGTTCTATGTTAAAAATTCAGAACAGCAAAAGACATGTTCCCTGATGTCACATTGCTGGGAATCTGGTGGAGGAACTAGCTATATATGCTGAGAAGTCAAATCCAATTAGGAAACAGGTGAAAGAGGGAGGTGAGCCAAGCATAGTGAGATACAGGAGAGCAGGCAACTTGCCTGAAGAGCAGGAGGGAGGGGCTTTGAAGAAGGAGGGCCATTTGAAGCAGGTCTGGAAGGATGAGTAGGAGCTGATCATTCTTGCCAGGAGAGAAGTATAGTCAAAGTAAGGAGACATGAAGGAACTTAGCATTGTGGGGGAAAGAGGGGTGACAGAGTGGTGGGTTTAGACCTTGTATTTCACAGATGAATTTAGGAGCTATCAACAATTTTATAAAAGACAGAAAACTTCATTTTCCTAAAAAAAAAAAACCTGGCTGGGTGCAGTGGTTCATGTCTGTAACGCCAGCACTTTGGAAGGCTGAGACAGAAGGATCGCTTGAAGCCAGGAGTTCAAGACCAGCCTGGGCAACAAAGGGAGACCCTCTCACAACAAAATATTTAAAAAGTAGCTTGGTGCTGTGGTGTGCACCTGCAGTCCAGGTACTAGGGAGACTGAAGTGGGAGGATCACTTAGCCCAGGAGTTCGAGGCTGGGAGGCCAAGGTGGGCAGATCACCTAAGGTCAGGAGTCCAAGACCAGCCTGGCCAACATGGGGAAACCCTGATTCTACTAAAACCACAAAAATTAGCCAGGTATGGTGATGTGCACACTTAGTCCCAGCTAACTAACTGGGTTAACTCCTGTCTTGGGAGGTTGAGGCAGGAGAATCCTTGGAACCCAGGAGGTGGAGGTTGCAGTGAGCTGAGATCACACCACTGCACTCCAGGCTGGGCAACAGAGTGAGACTCTGTCTCTAAAACAAACAAAAACAAACAAACAAACATTGTAGAGTACATATGAAACAGTAGGAAAATCCCTGTGTGGCAGGAGGAAAATAATTTCATACAGAGCATAGTGTGCTGGAGCTGAGCTTCCTGCTACCAAGTGGCAAAGAAATGGTTACAAAGAGAAGTGCTCCAGTCAGATGGCTTATACAAGTGGTAACCAGCCAACATCTGTTTTCATTTATGTTTACATAGTACTGAAGACCATGGAGTTTGGTGCCAATCAAGCCTGGATTAACATGTTCTGGTTCAGCCATTCACTATTTGTGAACACTTGGGAAAATCAATTTCTTGAAATTTCAGTTTCCTTAAATAAAAAATGAGACTATTAATAATACTTCGGATCGATCCAAGATGGCCGACCACTAACAGCTCAGGATTGTAGCTCCCAGTGAAAACTCAGAGAACGAGACGACGCCACAATTTTAGACGAATATTCGTCACTCACCGATCAGCCGATTCCCAGTGGAGGAGCCCCACGGGTTGCCAGCGCGACTCTTGTGGCCGCCGCAGCGGTTTTGCCGGCGTCTAGGCGCGGCAGCTCTTCATGCAGAGCCAACGGGACTGCTTCCCCTACTGACCGGAGTTTGGAGCTCCGGGAACTCAGAGCCGCTTGTTGTGGATTCAAGAGGGAAGCCAGACCAGAGATTCCCGGGCAGAAGAGCACCATCAGTCTTATCGCTGCTATTTAGGCCACCACAGTGGGTTGCTCGGATCCCAGCACTGGGAATCAATAAATCGGACGTCGACTCAGAAAACTAATTAGAAAGGCGGTTCATCTACAATGAAGGGAAAAAAACAGCCTAAGAAGGCCGAGTATACTCAAAATCAGAACCCATCAGCAACGGAACAAGCCCTGATGGAAAAGGACTTATCAGCAACCGAACAAGCCCTGATGGAAAAGGACTCATCAGTAACGGAACAAGCCCTGATGGAAAAGGACTGTGTTCCATTATCTGAAGTAGGCTTTAAAAGGTGGATGATAAGAAACTTCTTGGAGTTAAAGGAACTTGTTCTAACCCAATGTAAAGAAACTAAGAACTTTGAAAAAAGGTTAGATGAAATGTTGAAAAGAATAGACAATATAGAGAGGAATACAAATGAACTTATGGAGTTGAAAAATACAACACGAGAACTTAGTGAAATATGTACAAGCTTAAACAGCCGAATGGATCAAGCAGAAGAAAGGGTATCAGAGGTCGAAGACCAACTTAATGAAACAAAACGACAAGACAAGAATAGAGAAAAAAGGATAAAAAGGAATGAGCAAAGTCTCCAAGCAATATGGGACTATGTGAAAAGACCTAATATACGCTTGATTGGTGTACCTGAATGTGACGGAGAGAATGAATTCAAGCTGGAAAATACTCTCCAGGACATTATCCAGGAAAATTTTCCTAATTTAGCAAAGCAGGACACTATTCAACCCCAGGCAATACAGAGAACACCACAAAGATATTCCTCAAGAAGACCAACCCCAAGGCACATAATCGTTAGATTCACCAAGATCAAAACGAAGGAGAAAATATTAAGGGCAGCCAGAGAGAAAGATCAAGTTACCCATAAAGGTAAGCCTATTAGGCTTACAGCAGATCTCTCAACGGAAACCCTACAAGCTAGAAGAGATTGGGGGCCAATATTCAATATACTTAATCAACAGAATTTTCAGCCCAGAATTTCATATCCCGCCAATTTAAGCTTTACATTCGAAGGAAAAATAAAATCTTTTAGGAACAAGCAAGTACTCAGAGATTCTATTACCACCAGGCCTGCTTTACAAGAACTTCTAAAAGAAGCACTATACACAGAAAGGAACAACCAGTATGACCCTTTCTAAAAATACACCAAAAAGTAAAGAGCATTAACATAAAGAAGAATTTTTATCAACGAAAGGACAAAATAGCCAGTTAATATCAAACGGCAGCAACCCTAAATTTAAATCGACCAAATCTCCCAGTCAAAAGATACAGACAAAATCTAATGGTATATCCAAAGATATACATAGACTCAAAATAAAGGGTTGGAAAAAAAAAAAAAAAAAAAAACGTACCAACCAATGGAGAGCAAAAATAAATAAATAAAAAGCAGGAGTTGCAATTTTCACATTTGACAAAATAGATTTCAAAGCTACAAGGATACAAGGGTAAAAGGATTAATGCAACAATAAGAGATCTTAACACCCAGATATATAAGACACATAATGAGATTTAGATTCAACGAGACAACAAATTGATAACGATATCCAGGACTTGAACTCAGAGCCAGAGCAAATAAACACAATAGAGGTCTCCATTTTAAACACATAAAATATGCATTAACCACTTTAAACACTCAAAATATTGATCGGCCATTATTGAAACCCATTTTAGGAATGAAGTAATATTCCTTTTTCCCTCTTTTTCTTTTTTTCCCCTTCTTTTTCTCTTTTTCCCCTTCTTTTTCTCTTTTTCCCTCAAAAAAAAAAATACTTCATAAGGGTGTTGTGAGGATTAAATGAAATGATTGTAGTAAGACTCTTAGTACAGGTCCTGGGACATAGAATGTGTTTAATAAATGGTAGACATTATTATTAATTTGCTTTGTCAAGTTATTTTAAAAATCACATTAGTTGTTGATCATCTGGCACTACACATGGGGCTTTTCCTCTCTGAGGCTGGAAGGCAATCATAAAAGGGGAGGAATTATAGAAAGCTGGCTTCAGATGTAATAGAAATGACTGCCTGTTTCTAGTGCTTTCTTTCCTAGAAAATCTAAATTGTGAGAAATCTCTTGTGATGGCTAGCACAGTGAGCTAAAACTTAGATCAACAAATATTTGTTGAGGTATGATTTGGATACAACATTCTGAAAACTGTATCATTGGCTTTCTCTGATTCTCACTTTAGTTATCCATAAGAAGTTAGATTAAATGATCTCCAGCTCTAATTCCAGATTATATTAGTTAGAATTAATGTGGTTATAATACAAAAGTTTATATCTCTCTCACCAGAAAAGCTCAGGGCTTTGTCAATAGGGATGGTATGTCAGGTCTGTTTTGCAGAAGCCTCCAAGGTGTAAATGTCTTTCAGGGATCCCCAAGGAATAGCCCCATTTTCTACATTCAAGATGGTGCCTGGAGTGCCAGAGCTCCAGCCAGATGTGACATCTGCACACCAGGCATCAAAGACAAAGTGACAAAGAAGAAAGAGAAGAACATGAGGAAGAGGAAGAAGAAAGAAGAAGTAGAAGGAGAAGAAGAAGAGGAGGAGAAGAAGAACAATAACAAGAACAAGAGAACAAGGAGGGGGGGAAGACAGGAAGACAAAATTGAGATTGCCAGATTAAAAAATGTTGTGTGTAGCCAGGCTCGGTGGCTCACACCTGTAATCCCAGCACTTTGGGAGGGCCAGGCAGGAGAACTGGTTGAGGATAGGTGTTCAAGACAAGCCTGGGCAACATGGCAAGACCTCATCTCTACAGAAAATTAAAAAATATCCAAGTATGGTGATGGCGTTCCTGTGGTCCCAGCTACTTGATAGGCTGAGGGGGAAGGATTGTCACGAGGTCGAGGCGGCAGTGAGCCGTGATTGCGCTGCTGCACTCCAGCCTCGGCGACAGAGTGAAACATTGTCTCAAAAGAAAGAAAAAAGAAAAAAGAAAAAAGTTTTGTGTGATGTGTAACAAAGTTCAAGGAGCTTACAGCCCAAGTAATTCCATTGAGATCAGCTAGCTGACAGCAGATGGCGCTATTCCATCTTGACTTAGGCATCGTACAAGCAACCCACACCTTGGAAATAACTGAAGGGCAACCAAATCAGTCTTTTTTACCATCGTATTTTAGACAAGCGACCCAGAGTTAAAATTTTTAAATGAAGGAATACTTTTATCCGAGCATTTTATTTATAAAAACTAACCAACGCAGTGGCTCAAGCTTGCAATCCCAGCACTTTGGGAGATTGAGTTGAGCGGATCACTTTGAGGCAGGAGTTTGAGACCAGCCTGGCCAACGTGGTGAAACCCCATCTCTACTAAAAATAGAAAAACTAGCGGACGTGGTAGTGCGCGCTTGTAATCCCAGCTACTAGGGAGGCCGAGGCATGAGAATTGATTGAACCTAGGAGGTGGAGGTTGCATGAGCGGAGATTGTGATAGAGCCTGGGGAACAGAGTGGAACTCTGTCTTAAAACAACAACAAAAACCTGCAAACATCAGGAAAAAGGAGAAAAATCGAACCAAACATGGTTATTCTATTCATTGACCCAAAGCATAGAAAAATCAAAGTACTGAAGTAGATTAAAATGGGAAAACATGTTTATTGTGTAGGTGTTTTCTCATCATGCCTGGAAGGCTTATTCTTGTTTGACATTTAATTAATTCAGTCCACTAAAAAAGATTGAGTGCTCACATGTACCCAGCACAGTTATGGTGGCTTGGTGTACATCCATGAACAAAAAAGACAAAGATCCCTGTATTTGTGGGGTGTTTTTGCACCAGGGAGAGAAAGACAATAAAAATAATAAATAAGAAAAGAGTACAGTGTGTTAGAAGGTAGTAGTGACACCATGGAAAAATAAAGGCAGAGGATGGTGAGGGGGCTCAGGCGTGCTGGGCAGTGGGGAGGGTTTGATTTTGTATAAGGTATGTTATTCATTGAGGAGATGACATTTAAACAAAAATAAAAAGGATGCAAGTTAGGTAAATATCCAGGGAAAGGGGAGTTCCCAGAGGGACTAGGCTGTACAAAGACCTCAGTTTTGGAGCATGTTTGGTTCGTTTAGAGAACTCAGCAAGAAGGCCAGCGTGGCTGCAGTGGAGTGAGCAAGAGGGGAAGCAGGAGAAGATGAGGTCGGAGAGGTGAAATAGCCAGCAGATTCTGGAGGCCTTACAACTATTCTAAGAAATTGAATGCCATTCTCAGGTCTTGAACAAAGGAGTCATAAGGTCTTGAATAAAGGAGTAATGCAATCTGATTTATGGGTTTTTTTACCTTTTTTTTTTTTTTTGAGATGGAGTCTTGCTCTGTTGCCCAGGCTGGAGAGCAATGGCTCGATCTTGGCTCACTGCAACCTCGTCTCCCAGGTTCAAGTGATTCTCCTGCCTCAGCCTCCCAAGTAGCTGGGATTATAGGCACCCGCCACCATGCCCATCTAACTTTTGTATTTTTAGTAGAGACAGAGTTTCATCAAATTGGCCAGGCTGGTCTCGAACTCCTGGCCTTGGGTAATCCACCCACCTCGGCCTCTCAAAGTGCTAGGATTACAGGTGTGAGCCACTGCACCTGGCCTGATTTATGTTTTTAAAAGATCATGCAGTCCTGTGGTAAGTATAGTAGACTTGAGAGGGTCAAGCATAGAAGGTGGGAAGCTAGAGAAGGGGCTATTACAGCAGTCTAGGCAAAAGCCCAAAGTGGCTCTGACCACCTAATAATAGAAGTAACCATGGAGGTGTGAGGAAGTAGCTGGATTCTGGATATTTATTTTGGCATTAGAGTTGACAGATTTTTTTTTTCTGATGGATTGGATGTTAGATGTGGGAATAAGAGAGGTGCCAGGAAAGATTTGAAGGTTTTTGCCCCAATTAACTGGAATGATGGCAAAGACTATAGGAGGAGTGAGTTTTGAAATATAAATTGGTAGTTGCAAGCTGAACATGTTGATTTTGAGTTGATGCAAGTTGAACATGTTGATGTGATTTTCTATCACATATTAACTGTGATAGAAAGATTATGAAAAATGAGAGTTTGTAAGGAAAGGCCAGGGACATAGTCTTGGATATACTGAGTTTGAGATGTCTATTAGCCATCAAAGTGACAAGAAGTAGCTTCTGAAAATTTTTGGATATAAAATTGATAATCCATTTCCATCAGTGTAGAACACCTCAGAACGGGAAAGACTGGACTAGAGAAAATGGTCTAGAGGCTATTCTAACCTGGGCTGGATAGGAAGAGCCTGAACTTGAACTGGCAGTAGACACAGAAATGAACAGAAGGACAGTGACTATCCTGAGGTAGAATGTCCAGGACTCAGTGGCTGGTTGGATTTGTAGGGTGAAAAAGAGCTAGAATGCCTAGGTTATGGGACAGTGGTTGGTGACATTAGTAAAAGAGGAGAGATGAATTGCAGAGGTCTTTTTTTCTCTGTGTTTATATTTATATATTTCTTCCTAAATTATCCTGCACCCTGGAAATTAAAAAAGAAAATTCTCATTGTATCGTTTCTATGAAGTCTCAGGTCAAAAGAGAAGACTGGGGAATACACTCTACCAGATTTAAGAGAAAAAGACCTCTGATACTGTCTTTTCTCCCGTGATTCTTAAAAAATTTTTTTAATTGATAAAGAAAATTTGTATATATTTGTGGTATAACATGATGTTTTGAAATATGTATACATTGTGGAATGGCTAAATTGAACTAATTAACATATACATTACCTTATATAATTATCAATTTTTTGTGGTGAGAACACGTAAAATCTACTTTCAGCAATGATCAAGAATACGATACATTTTATTAGCTGCAGTCACCATGTTTTTTAGTAGGTCTCTTGAACTTATTCCTCCTATCTAACCGAAATTTTATTATCTTTCAACCAATGTCTCCCCAACCTCCTACACCTTCAAGCCCCCAACCCCTGATAACCATCATTCTACTCTCTGCTTTTATGAGCTTGACTTTCTGAGATTGTACAGGTAAGTGAGACCATGCAGTATTTGTTTTTCTGTACCTGGCTTATTTCATGTAACATAATAACCTCCAGGTTCATCCATATGGTTGCAAATGACAAGATTTCTTTCTTTTGAGAGACTGGATAGTATTTCATCATGTTTATGTATCACATTGCCTTACTCTACTCATTCATTGATGGACACTTAGGTTGGTTTTATATCTTGGCTATTGTGAATAAAGTTGCAGTGAACATGAGGGTGCAGATATCTCTTTAACATACTGATTTAATTTCCTTTGGATATGTACCCAGTAGTGGGATTGCTGGATCGTATGGTACTTTATTTTTACTTTTTTGAGGAAGCTTCATAATGTTTTTTTATAATGGCCATACTACATGATTTTTTAAAGACTGTACTTGAGCCATGTATATTTTATTATCACAAGAAATTCACATTGCTTTTTAAAGATGAAGTAACTCATGCTGCTTTTGGAGATGAGTAACACAGGGAATGCATTTTCTACCAAGAAAGCAGGAAATAGCTCAAGATCAACTCTGTTGAGAAGAAATGACAACAGAAACTAGTTCACATTGGCGGTTAGCTATTTACCCCTTCAGTGCATATATTTGCAAAATACCATCTGCCTTTCTAATTTGCACCTTTCCTGCAATAATTGGTAATGCCAATGTCTGAATATAAGACAGAACAAAGGTGACATTCTGCTGACATTTATAGACATCACCAAAAGAAAAGAGCTCTTGTCTTTTAGACACATTTCCAATTTACAAGGTATTTTAAATTGTAAATTGTAACCAAAGGTTATCATATTAGTTATTATTCAACACATATTCACACCTACTCTGTGACAGGCACTATTCCAGGATGTAACCAGGCACAATTTTAATATGCATATTTCACTGAGCCTAAGACAGTTGGCTCTTGGTGCTTGCTTGATCTTACTAAGTGGTATCAAGGGAAGGGATTTAAACAATTACATCAGGACTGTGTCTGGCTGAAAGATATTGTAAGATACCATGGATTACAGGATGCATCATGATTCTTTTTTTTTTTTTTTTTTTTACTTTAAGCCCTAGAAAATTAAAGCAATTAAGATGCATCCTGATTTTACAAGTTAAAATGTGAACAAAACAGGTACATCTTAAAAATTGATGAAACAGTTGGTAGGTAACATTTATTGAGTGCTAACTCTGCCTGGCACTGTGCTAAATACTTAGCATGCACTGATTTTAATCTACAGCATTTGCATTCAGATTAAAATTTTGTCCAAGTAACAGTTTTCCCTAAGAACATGGGAGATGCTTGCTTTACAGTTTTGTAACAAAGTCACCTAATCTTACAGTTTGCCTGCTTGCAACTTAGAAATGCAGGGTTTATTTTCTTTCCTAACTTTACCTATTGCGAACTCTTAAATCCTAGGGCCTGAATTTTCAGTGGGAGGAATGTATCAAATAATTGTGTAAATTAAAGTCAACCAATGTTTCTTTACTGCTTATTTTATGATAAGAACTCTAGTAGTAGATACTTTTAAGATTTTGCCAGCAAAGTCTTAAAATTCGGTAGAAGCACAGACATATCATTAGAATCTATGACACCTATGGGTTATGAGTATAAGTCACATGCGGACATAGAAAAGACAAACAACGGCCATGGGGTTGGGGAGGGAGGTCAGAGAAATCTTGACAGAGACAACGGCAGTTGAGCTGGGCATCATAAAAAGCAAGTGGAAAACTTGGTGTGATCAAATGCCTTTTAAATCCAATCAAATATTAGATGGCCAGAAACCAAGGGTTCTATGTATGACATTGGGTACGCTTTCTTGAGTTGAGAAGCAAACACCAAAGAGCATTCTGCAATACCGAAATGAAGCAACTAGCAGCTAACATTGTAGAAAGCTGCATTGTTCTTGCCAGCCTGCGTGAACTAGCCTGAACTTCAATGATCAAGAGTGGACGCTTTGCGGATTTCTTTCAACTCGGAAGGAGAAACAGAGGAAGCAATTGCTTAGACTACCAGACAAAAGCCAAACTGACCCCTGAGTGTGGTCCTGAATGAGGTCAGACTTCAACTTTTTCAGAAGCCATAGAACAATGTTTTTTATTAGACTTGATTTCTGATTAAAATCTTTGCAATTCTAGACTCCACTGAAAATTCTGTACCATTCTGTAAAGTATAAATATGTTTTATTAAAATCAATTCTAAGTTTGTGTAAGTTCCTCTGATCATAAGAAGTGGAAGATATTTTTTTTTCTAATGTCTGGAGACCCTCCTTAGGTTTAAAAATCTTAAATTATAAAATTTTCAGAGTAAGTATAGATTCATTGAAAGTTGCAAAAATAGCACAGATGGGTCTTATGTATCCTTCACTTATTTCCCCAGTGGTTCTATCTTACATGATTATAGTATAATATCAAAACCAGAAATGTGGCATTGGTACCAATGTGTTACGTAGCTCCATGTTATTTTATCACATGTGAGGATTTGTATAACCAACATTGAAGTCAGATTCCCTTCCACACAGGTCTCCCATGTACCTTTATAGTTAAACTCACCTCACTATCTCCCAGCATCCACAACACCTGAAAACCATGAATCTATTTTTCATCTCTACAATTTTGTCATATAGAGAATGTTGTATGAATGGAATCATACAGCATATGACCTTTCAAGATGGGGCTTTCACTTAGCACCAGGTCCTTGTGATCCATTCAAGTCTTTGCATGTATCAGTCAATAGTTTGTATCTTTTTATTGTTGAGTAGTTTTCCATAGTATGGATGCACCAATGTTTGTTTTCCCATTCATTTATTGAGGGGCATTTTTGTTGTTTTCAGTTTTTAAGTGTTACGAATAAAGCTGCTATGAACAATTACTTACAATACTTTTTTGTATGCGCATCAGTTTTTATTTCTCTGGGATAAATGCCCAAGAATGCAATTGCTGGGTTGTATGATAAGTGCGTGTTTAGTTTTTAAGAAACTGCCACATGGTCTTCCAGAGTAGCTATCTCACTTTATGAGGAATATATGAGGAAAGACAGTTTTTAAAAAGGTCAACTCTACTTAAGATTCCCTTTTCAGCTTGAAAGGACTGTAATACCATGTTCCTGAAACAACTGACTGGCTTTACCCCCTAAGGCAATTGGTTGCCAAATCATTCTCCTTCCTGTTTTTCCCCTCCATTGCAATTTGGCTTATTCCTAATGCATGCTGGGAAAAAAAAAAGACTGATCATTTCCAGAAGCAATGTTCTTAGCTTTATGTTCATCAGGCAAAGTTGTCTTACGCAAAAAGGCATTGCTTCCATAAAAGCAGCCTGGAGGGAACAGAGGGCTTCCAAATCTCACCTAGCCTCTACCTTC
Organism: Callithrix jacchus; assembly: GCF_049354715.1. NCBI lineage: Eukaryota > Metazoa > Chordata > Mammalia > Primates > Cebidae > Callithrix > Callithrix jacchus. The sequence goes on along the minus strand of NC_133504.1, from coordinate 86,921,351 downwards.
TCAATGTCTGCAATACATCTCTCCCCATCTAAGACAAATGTAGGTGTGTTATTTGGTCCTCTATTTGTGCCAGGTTGTGTTTAAACACTCTCTCCAGTGATGCAGAGTTTCCAACCCATTTGCTTTAACACATACTCCTAGCTCCTGACCTTTACCAAGTTCCACCTTCTCACTAAGATTGGCTCATGGCTTACTTCACTTTGTCCAAGTCTCAGTACAAATGGTACCTCATCTGATAGAGCTTCCCTGACTGCCCAACCCCAACATCATTTTCTGTGCTCTTACTGGTTTATTTTTCCTCAAAATGTTGATGGCTCTGGTGAAAGCTGGATCCTTGTCTGGTATGGTTTGGCTCCGTGTTCCCACCCAAACCTCATGTTGAATTGCAAGCCCTGATGTTGAGGAAGAGACCTTGTGGGAGGTGACTGGATCATGGGGGCAGACTTTCCCCTTGCTGTTCTCATAACAGTGAGTGCATTCTCATGAGATCTGATGGTTTAAAAGTGTGTTGCACATCCCCCTTCTCTCTCTTTCTCCTGCTTTGGCCATGTAAGATATGCTGGCTTCCCCTTCCACCATGATTGTAAGTTTCCTGAGGCCTTCTAGCCATGCTTCCTGTACAGTCAATTAAACCTCTTTTCTTCATAAATTACCCAGTCTCATGTAATTCTTTATAGCAGTGTGAGAATGGACTAGTTCAGAAAATTAGTACCAGGAAAGTGGGGCACTGCTATAAAAATACTTAAAATGTGGAAGTGACTTTGGAGCTGGGTAAGGGGCACAGGTTGGAAGAGTCTGGAGGGTTCAGAAGAAGACAGGAAGATGAAGCAAAGTTTGGAACTTCCTAGAGACTTGTTGAATGGTTTCAACCAAAATGCTGAAGGTGATAGGGACAACCAAGTTGAGGCTGAGTAGGTCTCTGATAGAAATGAGGAACTCATTGGGAACTGGTGTAAAGGTTATTCTTGCTATGCTTTAGCAAAGAGACTGGTGGCATTTTGTCCCTGCCCTAGAGATCTGTGGAACTTTGGACTTGAAAGATATGATTTAGGTTATCTGGTAGAAGAAATTTCTAAGCAGCAAAGCATTCAAGATGTAACCTGGCTGTTTCCAAAAGTGTACACTCATATGCATGAACCAAGATTATCTGAAACTGGAACTTACATTTAAAAGGGAAACTAAGTATAAAAGTTTGGAAAATTTGCATCCTGGCCATGTGGTAATGAAAAACACATTTTCTAAGGGGAAATTCAAGGTTGCTGCAGAAATTTGCACAAGTGACAAGGAACTGAATTTTAATAGCCAAGACAATGTAAAAAATGTCTCTAGGGCATTTAGCAGATTTCTGTGGCAGCCCCTTCCACCACAAGGAGGCCTCAGGACACAGTGCCCTATGTCCCAGCAGCTCTAGCTCCAGATGTGGCTAAAAAGGGCCAAGGTACAGCTCTGGCCATTGCTTCAGAGGGTGCAAGCCCTAAGCCTTGGTGGCTTCCACACGCTGTTGGGCCTGCAAGTATGCAGAAGGAAAGAACTGAGGTTTGGAAACTTTTCTCTAGATTTCAGAGGATGTAGGGAAATTCCTGGATGTTCAGGCAAAAGTCTACTGTAGGGGCAGAGCCCTCAGGAAGAACCTCTACTAGGGCAGTGCAAAAGGGAAATGAGGGGTTGGAGCCACCAGACAGAGTCCCTACTGGGACACTGCCTAGTGGAGCTGTGAGAAGAGGCCACTGTTCTCTAGACCTCAGAATGGTAGATTCACTGACAACTTGTGTTGTACTCCTGAAAAAGTTAAAGGCTCTCAGTGCTAGCCCACGAAAGCAGCTGCAGGGGCTGTACTCTGCAGAGCCACAGGTGTGAAGCTGCTGAAGGTCTTGGGAGACAATCCCTTGCATCATTGTGGCCTATATGTGAGACCTGGAGTCAAAGGAGATCATTCTGAAGCTTTAAGATTTAATGACTTCCCAGTTGGGTTTCGAACTTTCAAGGGGCCTGTAGCCCCTTTGTTTTGGCTGATTTGTCTCTCTTTGAATGGATCTATTTACCCAATGTCTGCACTCCATTGTATCTTGAGAGTAACTTAACTTGTTTTTGATTTTACAGGCTCATAGGCAGAAGCAACTTGCCTTGTCTCAGATGATACTTTGGACTTGGACTTTTGAGTTAATACTGAAGTGAGTTAAGAGTCTAGGGGACTGTTGGGAAGGCATGATTGTGTTTTGAAATTTGAGAAAACAGGGGTGGAATGATATGATTTGGCTCCTGTCTCCACACAAATCTCCTGTTAAATTGTAACATGTAAATTGTAATCCGCAGTTACATTGTAATCCCCAGTGTTAAGAGAGAGACTGGTGGGAGGTAATTGGATCATGGTGGTTATTTCCCTCTTTCTGTTTTTGTGAGTGAGTTCTCATGAGATCTGATGGTTTAAAAGTGTGTGGTGCTTCCCCCTGCTCCCTCTTTCTCTTTTGCTCTGCCATGGTTAGATGTGCTTGCTTCCCCTTCAACTTCCACCATGATTGTAAGTTTCCTGAGATCCCCTAGCCATGCTTCCTGTTAAGCCTGCTGCACTATGAGTCAATTTAACTTCATTTCTTCATAAATTACCCAGTCTCAGGTACTTCTTTAAAGCAGTGTGATAATGGACTAATACACTGTCTTCTTAGTTTAAAAGAACTTAAATATGAAACATACAGCAACGGAGATGCAGCATAGAGCAATTTACCACAAAGGAGAAAGAGGTAGGTATAGAATAGACAGTGTGCTCTGAGAGAGGATTCCAAGCAGGCTGCTGGAGAGGCTGCAGCATTGACTGTTACTGGGTAAATGCCATTTATAGGAGTTTTACATGATTCTTCCTAGGAGGGTGAGAGGAAGCATAACTAGTAAGCATTTCTGGGTAGCCCTCTGGGTGCACATTGGCAGTAGCTGTACATGTTTGTTCTAATGACCAAAGAGTCAATCTGAGAACAGGTAAAAGCCAAATGCACTTGCTCTCTATGGAGGAAATTAGCTACTGGAGATACCTGTACTTGAAGGAGTTTGACTATGATGCAAATTCTGGGGCTTATTGTGTTGATAGTGCAGTGGTCACACTTGTCATATCCCAAGAACGTGTTTACTTCCTCGACTACCTCAAAAGTGCATATAATCACCTGACATGGTATATATTTGTTTGTTGTATTAGTGATCTCACCTTGTTAGAATATAACATAACTGAGGGTAGGGTGCACTGTTATTTCCGCAGATTTGAGACAGTTCCTGCCAAATCATAAACAATAAATAGGTGATGAATAAATCAACAGAGATTTTACTCTAGTTTCTTTTTTTAACTGATCTATTTGATCAGTCTCTTGTGTCTACAATTTATCTTTCACTCAAATAACTAAAGTTATCTTCCAAAAACACAGAATGAATCAGCTTACTCTCCTCAAGACTTGTAAATAGTCCTTCATTACTTGTTCAGAAAAGCCCAGACTTGTTTAGAGGAGTAATTAAACTCCCCACAATCTATCTTCCAGAAGACTTTCTGGAACGATGTATGATTTCTTTTGCCCTCCAACTTATAGTCTTATTGGTCCACATATTTTTTTCTCATCATGCCACACACTTTCATGTCAAGTGATTTCAGTCTTTTGGCCTTGTTCTTGCTATCAGTCGACTTTATAGTTGAAGTCCAGAGTTGGTTGTTTTGGGTTTTTTTTTGGTCTATTTATGTAGGAGTTATAATTTCTATTTGCTTTGTGACAACATTACTTTCTGGCATATTTTCTTCATATTCTTTTAAAGAGTTTCTTTTTCAAACCCATGTTATTCAACGTTAAAAAAATAAAGAGTTTCTTTGTTTGGATGTTTTGCTTACGCTTACTTGAATATGCTGTTTTTTTCCAGACTAGCCATTAGCAAGATTCCTGTGGAGTGAGGGAGGGCCCAGGGTAGTTCTCCAGATTCTTTTGCTCTAAGTCTTCTTCTTTTGATGCCGCAGTGATGAATTATTTCTTCAAAACTATGATCTTGCTGTGTAGCTCCACCTTTCCTTGTTCTCACAAGGGTGTACAAAAGTGTTGAGTCTTCCCAGCCATGGCTAACGAGAATCCCAGCTACTGCCTTCCACTGTATCTTTCCGTTTTTAAAAAGAGCGTTTTCTGTGTTTAGTCATCTTAGGCCCTCCTTGGGCTCTCCCCTTGGTTTTTCCCTCTGCCTTTTCCAGTTATTGCTCTCTATTCTGTCTTGGACTGGCATTTCCCATAATGGCAATACTGTATGGTTCTGGGAGAAAATGTTTGCCATCAGTCTCTGAGATGACCACTACCAAGCCCCTCTTCTCCCATTCTTCCCAGTGCTGGGACTGCACCAATGCTGCTTCTTGGGTCTGCTCTTTAGATCTCAGATGTTTTGACCACATCTCAATGTCATTTGGAACTTTGACACTGTCATTTTGCTGAGGATGTAGTGTGTACTTTTTATTGCAGTTGATAGTGTTGTTATCCTCATTGCTCTGATTTCCAGAGTGAGAAGATTCAAAACTATGCCGTTGCCATTTTTCTACCCAATTTATTCAATTGAAAGGACAATGCTTGAGTCTAAAATTCATGTCCTTCTTGCTAATTTGGGGTTAATATGTCTTTTCTCATGTCAAATGAAGATGGATAGAAAGACCGTTTTGTGGTGTTTTTTAATGCTCTGATTTAGACTAACAAAACCTAACAACTTTGCACTTGTCTCCACACTTTTTTGAAATGTTATTGGTCTATGAAACAATAAAGTCCAGAAACTACTGATACGTATTTGTGTACCTATCCATCATCTATCTCTCTATCTGTATCTGTCATCTTCCATCTCCATCTTCTACTAACTTCTCTATCATTTATATATTGATCTATCGATCTATCTTTCTTCTTCAACAAATAAATACTATTTTCTAGGCACTCATCCAAGATGCAAAAGTAATATAGAAATTAAAAACAACCATTTGGTGGCTGTTAAGGAACTCAAATGCTAGGGGATAATAGATGTACAACTGATCAGCTAGCGTATAAGAAATGGACCAGATCTACGCAACATGCTGCAGCAAAAGAGAGACAGGAGCTATGCTCGCTAGAGAAATTAGAAATTTGAGAAAGTTGTTTGGAGACAATACTAATAATTTGGACTTTGGCTATTTTGTGGCTGAAATGGGAACAAAGCAAAAAGACAAAACCACATTAATATAAAAGCATGTGGCTTGGTCAGAAAAAGTAAGTGAACCAGAGAGCCTGGACAGGAAGGTGGAGGAAAAAAAATCACACATAGTGCCAGAAAGATAAATTGTGGGGAGTTTGATTGCATTCTAAACAAGTCTGGGAAGGCCTGGCGTGGTGGCTTACACCTGAAATCCCAGCATTTTGGGAGGCTGAGGCAGTATCTATCAAATTACAGCAAGTTTGCTTGGAAAATCTGTTCTACCATGGTGAATGTGCCTTTGTGAAATAATACAAGCTTGATTTTATTCATTGCGACATTGTTTATCATAGCAAGAGATGAAGTTAAGTAAAAGATAGAGAAGGCTGAATTAAAGACATGAGGAGGAGAGATAATGAAAAGGTTTTTCATTATCTGAAACCAATCTATGAAAAGGTTTCAGAAACGTGAGGCACCATGGAAAAGGAAGGACCATTCTTTTTCAATATTTTCATGAAACATCAAGTATTTTCATGAAGTTAAGTTTATCCAATATAATTATATTTTATTTTCAATAGGTAAGACATTCATTCACTCTTGTTTGACTCTTACTATTTTCTGATCATTCTCTTTGCTTCTCTGTTTTTATCTAATGCTTTTGGCACTACTCTGAATTCTCCATCTAGAATATAAGCCTATATTTTATATCTAGCATATGGACATGTTTAAACTAAAACATTTGTTTAAAACAATGATTTTCAAAAATCAAATTTATATGAAAAGGCATATATTGGAAAGTTTCACTCCTACTCTTAATTTCTTCCTTCCAATTTCATATCAGCTCCACACACACACAACCACTTTCATGATCATAAATCCTATCATAAAAAGTTGGTCACTGCCTGTGGTTGAAATCTCTTCCCTCTTCAATGAAATTTTCACAATTCGGCAACATTATTTTCCTAAATATCAGATCCTGTTGCTTTCCTCCTCGAAAACTTTAAATTGTTCCACATTGTCTTATTATTGTGAATGTTTTCTCCTCTTCTTAAAATTGTGGTAAAATTCACAAGTAAAATTAGCCAATTTAAAGTGTGCGATTTAGTGACATTCATATATTCACAATATGTGTAACCCTTGGCCTCTCTCTAGTTATAAAACATTTCCATCTCTCCAGAGGAAGACCCCACGCCCATTTTACAGTAACTCCTCATTCCCTAGAGACTTCCTAGCTTTTGGCAACCACTGATTTGTTTTCTGTTTCTGTGGATTTACCTATTCATATAAATGCAATCATACAATTTCTTCCACTCAACGTGCTTCTGAGTTTCATCTATATGGTAGCATATATCAGTTCTGCCTTCCTTCTTATGGCTAAATACTATTTCATTGTGTGGATATACCACATCTTGTTTATCTACTCATCAATTAATGGATATTTGGGTTATTTCCTCCTATTGTAAATAGTATGAACATTTACAGATAAGTTTATGTTTGAATATCTGTTTTCAATTCTTGTGGGCATAGACTGAAGAGTAGAATAGTTGGGTCATATCATAATTCTGTGTTAAACTGAAAAAAAAAAAAACTGCCCAAACTCTTTCCACAGTACATTCCCACCAGCAATGTACAAGGATTTTAATTTCTACACATCATTGTCTATACTTGTTATTTTCTTTCTTTAAAAAAAAATTATAGTCATCCACTCGGGTTTGAAATGTGGTTTTGATTCTAACAATATTGAACATCTTTTTGTCTGCTTGTCACCCATTCCTTGAAGAAATGTCTATTCATATCCTTTGTTCATTTCTAAATTGGGTTGTTAATCTTTTGTTATTGATTTGCAACTGTTCTCTATGTGTTGTGGATACTAGATTCTTATCAGATATTTGATTTGCAAATGTTTTCTGCTATTTTCTGTTATACTTTCACTTTTTTGATCATGTCATTTCATGTACTGAAGTTTTTAATTTTGATAAAATCCAATGTATCTATGTTATTTTTTGTTGTTGTGTTTCTGGTAATATATCCAAGAATCTTTCACCAAATCTAAGGTCATAAAGATTTAACCTATATTTTCTTCTGTTTCATAATTTTTATTCTTACATTCAAGTTTTTAATTAATTTTGACTCAATTTTTATATATGGTGTGAGGTGGGAGTTCAACTTCAATCTTTTTTATGCATATATTAAGGAGATTTCTGTCTACTCGAATCCCAACTCACACCTCTAGATGTAGGGCATACATCCAATTCCTAGATATATGTCTTTAACTCCTGGATATAGGGCATATTTACATAACACGTCAAAAAATATTTCCCCAAACCAGTTAACTTTTTTTCTGGAGAATTTTTTGAAGAATAAACTGTTATGAGTTACTTTGTTGAGAGGAAATTTCTAGAAGGTAAAATGGAAGTGGAACTGACTGGGTTGCAAACTCAACCCTTTCCCTATATTCTCAAAAATTAAGTGATTGTTCTGATCCATTTATGGTATTCTTTAAGTTACGGTTAAAAGCAGATGCTACTCTGAGGCCATCTTGAAACTTACTTTATAACAGGATCTTACATAAGATCAAGCTTCTTAATTTAACTTGCAGAGGTAATAAACCAAAACAGGCCTCTGATCCCCTCCTGAAATTATTTTAGATTCAGAGGGTATATGTGCAAATTTGCTACATGGGTATATTGCATGATGCTGAGATTTAGAGTGGGAATGAATTCTATCACTCAGGTAGTGAGCATAGTACCCAAATAATTAGTTTTTTAACCCTTGCCCTGCTCCCTTCTTCTCCCCCTTAGTAGTCACCAGCGTCTATTGCTGCCATCTTTGTGTCCATGTTTACTCAAAATTTAGCTCCCACTTATAAGTGAGAACATGCGATATTTGGTTTTCTGTTCCTTCATTAATTGCCTTAGGATAATGGCCTCCAGCTGAATTTCTGTTGCTGCAAAGAACATGATTTTGTTTTTGTTATGATTACACAGTATTCCATGGTGTATACATACAACATTTTCTTTATCTGGTCCACTGTTGATGGGCACCTAGGTTGATTCCATGTCTTTGTTACTGTGAAGAGTGCTCTGATGAACATGAGTGCATGAGTCTTTTTTTGTAGAAAGATTTATTTTCTTTGGGGTATATAGCCAGTAATGGGTTTGCTGGGTCACATGGTACTTCTGTTTTAAATTCTTTGAGAAATCTCCAAACTGCTTTCCACGGTGGCTGAACTAATTTACATTTCATAATGCTTATGGTATATAAGCATTTCCTTTTCTCTATTGTTTCTCTGTGCTTTATTTACTTCTTAATAATAATCATTCTGACTGGTGTGAGATGGTATCTCTTCGATTTGCATTTCCCTGATGATTAGTGTAAGGTGTTTTATTGTTAAATTTCTTAGATTAGCAAAATAAGTGTTATGGACTGTATGCAAATTGCACGGCTCATTGATTAGAACTTTCCTGCTACTGTCTGAATATGATCATGAATAGTGACTGTAGTTTGAGGTTATGTATACTTGTCTCTTACTCTCTTTCTGTCTCCCTCTTTCTCACTTTCTGTCATTTCCTGGCATACTTTTGAGAAGAAATCAAATTCTTAGGTAAATAAACTCATCTGCTGTTTGTGGAAATTATAGCTACTTTGACCTTTATGTGCATTGACAGCATTTGCAATTCAAACACTCATCTTGATAAGATGCTTTATGACAATTCCAAAAACCTATTTATTTTGAATAAAGAAGTGCCTGCCAATGTGTCAACTTTCTTAAATCAACTTTAGTAAACGGATTTTTGTTTTTCTACATTACTACCTCTTCTAAAGGTCTCTAATATCATGTGGTTAATAAAAAGCTTTCATATAATAGAATTGCATCTGACCTTTTATCTTACTGTGCCCTCAAAATCATGCTAAGCTTTGTATGCTATGGTATGTGATATACATTTATTTATAGATGGAAGACTTTGCTGTTATTTTTTCAGAAAACAATTCAGAGTTATTACCATTTCCACAAAGGAAAAAGTTAATATTCAATGAAAGAAGTGATAGACATGATAATAAAAAGTACCACTCTTTCTTCAAATGGAAAAATACAGACATTGAAAAATGTTATGAATTAAAAAAGACTTAAAAGGCAAAAACTAAATGTAATAGATGGACTTTTAATACTAATTTGAACAAATTCCACTATAAATAGTTATTTTGAGGAACTTAGGTAATTTTGGATATGAACTAGATACTAAATTATTGTTGAAAATAAATTTTTATTGAGTTAGGTACAGTAATAGTATTATAGTTAAGTAGGTAGAAAAATGCCCTTATCTTTTAGGGAAGCACCCTGATACATTAAGGTTTGAAATATCAGTAAAAATAGAAACAAATATTGAAAATATTAAAAATTGTTACATCTGGGTGACAGGTTTATTTTGAATTAAAGTGTACACATTTAGGAAAGAGGGAAATTATTTTTGGTGAGATTTTTATTGAAAGCCTTTATTTTTTCTTTTAACATCATAGAAGATTTATATTTAGAATTCAGGAGCAGCTTCCAGTGATGGATCACTTTAGCTTTTTCTGTCATTCAATTAGAAGCTAGTGACATTTCAATCTAAATGAAAAATACTCTGAAAATCCAGGACCACCAAAGCACTCCTGAGTCTAATATATTTTAAATGCAAATGATTTCTGAACTTAAAGTAATTGATGGCAAAATCTGGTGAGGATGTTGTCTTATTTTTTGTTTGCTTTTGCAAGGCAATGCTGGAATATTCAGAAATGGTTGTGTTAGCAGTCTTTTTCTTATGGGTATTGACTCTGTCTTCCACAGCTTGCTGCAGTACTAGTGATAGTGACAGGAGAAAGGCAAATTCCTAGGCAGACAGGGATGGGTCCCTGGTGAAACCTGACCTTCAAGCCAAAGACAGTGTAAAACCTGAAAACCAAGAGGCCTATTCCAGGTAGAGCTCACGACTGAAGTGAGAACTTCTAATCCTGTTTTACCATCTCTCTTGACTAGTTCCTTCTGGATAATGCCTTTTAACCAATCAAATTGTGCTTTTCCCAAACCTGCTCATGGACCAATCAGCACATGGTCCCTCATTCTAAGCCCATAAAAACCCCAGACTCCCTCTCACAGGCAGCTACCTCTGCTTTTGGGGTCCCCTCCTGCAGCTGCAAGCTTTTCTTTTGTCGCTCAATAAAATACTTCACTGCCTTGCTCACTCTCTGGTGTCCATGTACATCATTCTTCTTGGTTGTGGGACAAGAACCCAGAACTTGCTGAACTGCAGACCATAAGAATAAGAGAGCTGTAACATGCTCCTCCTCATGGGAATACAGGAGAAAAAGAGCTGTAATACCCCCTGCTCACCAAGCTGCAGGAACAAAAAGCTGTGACATTTCTGGAGGCTCAGATATTGGGACTCCTCAAGCAAGAGCCATAACACCTTTTGGGTTCCATGGTTGCTGCCATCTCTGAGTTTTGGGGTACCATGATGTTCCCCTCATATAGATGCTGGCACCCAATATGGAAGCCATTCACAGCATGCCCATTCCAGCAGTGGGCAGGATATGGAACTGTGGTAGGTGTGAGATCCGTGTGGATATGAGCCCAGCACAGCCTGCAAGGCTAAGCAGGTGGATTGAGCCCAGTGGGCCCAAGTGAGACCTGGATAGAGGCAATGGTGACTGCAGAGATTTCCAACTGGCGAAGCAGCACCAAAGAAATCCTGTAACACTAGAGCCATACCCAAGTATGGAACAATATCAGGGTGGTAATTCTTCAAGATTAATATTCTGTTACAGGAATCATGAAATCAAGTGGTACAGTCTACCATCAGACAATCAAGTGCAGAATTTCCTTGGTTTGGTCATTCCAAGGAAGTAAGTCTAAATGCTGGCAGCCCAAGAGTGCAGCTTGGTGGATGAAATTAGGGCAGGTAAAAAGGACCTATTAAAAAAGAATTGAATAGGACTTAAGAGTAAGATGGCGCTGTGAGAACAACCCAGGATCAGAGCTCACGTTGAATCTGCAAACGGTGAGTCAGAGCTGCATTTCCAGACTGATCTTTGTTGCCCACAGAACGGGGAAACTCCCAAGTATAAAAAAGACACGGGACACCAGGCAGTAGGTCTGCATGGCGAAGCCGGCAGCCGGGGCGGCGGCGGCTGGACCTACCCAGCAATCCCCACAGGGCACGCTTGTCCGGGTGCCCTGTTGAACCGGCAACCTGAGACTTGAGAGGGCTGGACTTGAGACTGAACGAGACTTGGACAGTAGGCCAGCCCAGGGGATTGCAGGAACAGATTGTTTGGGATACCCAGTGGGACGAACAAAACCGCGATTTCAAACTATCCCGAGCAGATGGTCCGAGACGCTCTGTGGGGGAGGGGTGTCCACCACTACTGAGGCAACCCGCCCCAACTGAGATACACGCCCACTGCTGACGCAGCCAGCCGTTGCCGAGGCAACCCGTCTCTACTGAGATACACGCCCACTGCTGACGCAGCCTGCCGTTGCTGAGGCAACACGCTACAACGAAGAGACTCTGCCGCAGGGTGTGGCGGAGACCGCAGCAGAGCCTGCAGGAACAGGGCGAATCACACAACAGCAGGGCGGAGCCTCGGCAGCCAAACAGTGGCTAGTCTGCCTTCTAGCTGGGCAGGACACCTCATTGGACATCCAAAAATAAAGCCCAAACCCCTCAACACAGAGCATTTGAGAAAAAAAAAAAGGGGTTTTTTAATGAGCTCTGTTGCAGCAGAATCAAACATAGCAGCCTAACAGCCCTGAATGAACAACAGAGCACACAGCTCAGCAATTAAGCCCCTATAAAGTACAAACTGTCTCCTCAAGCAGCTCCCTGACCCATCTATATCCAAAAGACTGACATTAGGCAGGCATCATCCTGGGACAAAGATAGCAGAAAAAGAAACTGGTAGCATCCCACGCTGTGCCACAGATGCTAGAGGTGCACCCCAGACAAGCAGGGTCTGGAGTGGACCTCAGCAGTCGTACAGCGAAGGGGCTAGACTGGTAGAAGAAAAACCAAGCAACAGAAATATTTCATCATCAACATTCTGGGTGTCCACTCAGAGACCCAATCGAAAAGTCAGCAACTACGCAGACGACCAGCAGACAAATCCACAAAGATGGGAAGAAACCAGCGCAAAAAGGAGGAAAACACCTGAAACCAGAACACCTCGCCTCCTAGAAAGGACCAAAACTCCTCACCAGTAAGGGAACAAAGCTGGACGGAGAATGACTGTGACGAAATGACGGAATTAGACTTCAGAAGATGGATAACGAGAAACTTTTGTGAGCTAAAAGATCATGTATTAAATCAATGCAAAGAAACTAAGAACCTTGAAAAAAGATTTGAAAAAAGATTCGAGGAAATGATAACAAGAATGGATAACTTAGAGAGGAATATGAATGAATTAAAAGAGCTGAACAACACAATACGAGAATTCGCGAAGCAAACACAAGTTTCAATAGCTGAATTGACCAAGCAGAAGAAAGAATATCTGAAGTCGAAGACCAACTCAATGAAATAAAACGAGAAACCAAGATCAGAGAAAAAAGTGCAAAAAGGAATGAACAAAGTCCCCAAGAAATGTGGGACTATGTGAAAAGACCTAACCTACGTTTGATAGGTGTACCAGAAGGGGATGAAGAGAATGAATCCAAGCTGGAAAATACTCTTCAGGACATCATCCAGGAAAATTTCCCCCACCTAGCAAGACAGGCCAACACTCAATTGCAGGAAATACAGAGAACACCACAAAGATATTCCACAAGAAGAGCAACCCCAAGGCTCATAATCGTCAGATTCAACAGGGTTGAAATAAAGGAGAGAATACTAAGGGCAGCCAGAGAGAAAGGGCGGGTCACCCACAAAGGGAAGCCCATCAGACTCACAGCAGATCTCTCGGCAGAAACACTACAAGCCAGAAGAGAGTGGGGGCCAATATTCAACATCCTTAAAGAAAAGAACTTTCAACCCAGAATTTCATATCCAGCCAAACTGAGCTTCAGAAGTGAAGGAAAAATAAAATCCTTTGCGAACAAACAAGTACTCAGAGATTTTGTCACCACCAGGCCTGCTTTACAAGAGCTCCTAAAAAAGGCACTACACATAGAAAGGATCAACCAGTACCAGCCATTCCAAAATCACACTGAATGCTAAAGAGCTTCAACATAATGAAGAATCTACAACAACTAACAGGCAAAACAGCCACTTAGCATCAAAATGGCAGTATCAAATTCACACATAACAATATTAACCCTAAATATAAATGGACTAAATGCACCAATCAAAAGACACAGACTGGCAAATTGGATAAAAATCCAAAACCCATCAGTGTGCTGTATCCAGGAAACCCATCTCACATGCAAGGATACACAAAGGCTCAAAATAAAGGGATGGAGGAAGATTTACCAAGCTAATGGAAAGCAAAAAAAAGCAGGAGTTGCAATTCTCATCTCTGATAAAATAGACATTAAAGCAAAAAAGACCAAAAGAGACAAAGAAGGCCATTACATAATGGTAAAAGGATCGATACAACAAGAAGAGCTAACGATCCTAAACATATATGGACCCAATGCAGGAACACCCAGATACATAAGGCAAGTTCTTAATGACTTACAAAAGGACTTAGACTCCCACACAATAATAGTGGGAGACCTTAACACTCCACTGTCAATACTAGACAGATCAACCAGACAGAAAATCAACAAGGATATCCAGGGCTTGAACTCAGACCTGGAGCAAGCAAACCTGATAGACATTTACAGAACTCTCCACCCCAAATCCACAGAATACATATTCTTCTCAGCACCACATCATACCTACTCTAAAATTGACCACATAACTGGAAGTAAAGCACTGCTCAACAAATGCGAAACAACTGAAATCATAACAAACAGCCTCTCAGATCATAGTGCAATCAAGTTAGAACTCAGAATTCAGAAACCCACCCAGAACCGCACAGCTTCATGGAAACTGAACAACTGGCTCTTGAATGTTGACTGGGTAAACAACGAAATGAAGGCAGAAATAAAGAAGTTCTTCGAAACCAATGAGAACGAAGACACAACGTGCCAGAACCTCTGGGACACATTTAAAGCAGTCTCTAGAGGAAAGTATATAGCAATAAGTGCCCATATGAGGAGAATGGAGAGATCCAAAATTGACACCCTATCGTCAAAATTGAAAGAGCTAGAGGAGCAAGATCAAAAAAACTCAAAACCCAGCAGAAGACAAGAAATTACTAAGATCAGAGCTGAGCTGAAGGAGATTGAGACACGAAAAACCTTGAAAAAATCAATAAATCCAAGAGCTGGTTTTTTGAAAAGATCAACAAAATAGACAGACCACTAGCCAGATTGATTAAAAAGAAAAGAGAGAACAACCAAATAGATGCAATAAAAAATGATAAAGGGGAAATCACCACAGATTCCACAGAAATTCAAACCATCATCAGAGAATATTACAAACAACTCTATGCGCATAAACTAGTAAACCTGGAAGAAATGGATAAATTCCTGGACTCCTGTGTCCTCCCAAGCCTAAACCAGGAGGAAGCTGAAACTATGAATAGACCAATAACAAGGTCTGAAGTTGAGGCAGCAATTAAGAGCCTACCACACAGAAAAAGCCCAGGTCCAGACGGGTTCACAGCCGAATTCTACCAGACACACAAGGAGGAGCTGGTACCATTCCTTCTAAAACTATTTCAAACAATCCAAAAAGAGGGAATCCTTCCCAAATCATTTTATGAGACCAACATCATCCTGATACCAAAACCCGGCAGAGACCCAACGAGAAAAGAAAACTTCAGGCCAATATTCATGATGAACATAGATGCAAAAATCTTCAATAAAATATTGGCAAGCCGATTGCAACAGCAAATCAAAAAACTTATTCATCATGATTAAGTAGGATTCATCCCAGGGATGCAAGGCTGGTTCAACATACGCAAGTCTATCAACATAATTCACCACATAAACAGAACCAAAAACAAAAACCACATGATTATCTCAATTGATGCAGAGAAGGCATTTGACAAAATTCAACAGCCTTTTATGCTAAAAACCCTCAATAACTCGGTATCGATGGAACATATCTCAAAGTAATAAAAGCTATTTATGACAAACCAACAGCCAATATCATACTGAATGGGCAAAAACTGGAAGCATTCCCTTTGAAATCTGGCACTAGACAAGGATGCCCTCTCTCACCACTCCTATTCAATATAGTACTGGAAGTTCTAGCCAGAGCAATCAGGCGAGAAAAAGAAATAAAGGGTACTCAAATAGGAAAGGTGGAAGCCAAATTGTCTCTATTTGCAGACGACATGATAGTATACCTAGAAGACCCCATTGCCTCAGCCCAAAAACTCCTGAAACTGATAAGCAACTTCAGCAAAGTCTCAGGATATAAAATCAATGTGCAAAAATCACAAGCATTCGTCTACACCAATAACAGACTTAAAGAAAGCCAAATCAAGAGGGAACTGCCATTCGCAATTGCTACAAAAAGAATAAAATACCTTGGAATACAACTCACAAGGAACGTAAGAGACCTCTTCAAGGAGAACTACAAACCACTGCTCAACGAAATCAGAGAGGACACAAACAGATGGAGAAACATTCCATGTTCATGGTTAGGAAGAATTAATATCGTGAAAATGGCTATACTGCCCAAAGTAATTTACAGAATCAACGCTATCCCCATCAAGCTACCATTGACTTTCTTCACAGAACTGGAAAAAACCACCATGAACTTCATATGGAACCAAAAGAGAGCCCGCATAGCCAAGTCAATTCTAAGCAAAAAGAACACAGCGGGGGGCATCACACTACCGGACTTCAAACTATACAAAAGGCTACAGTAATCAAAACAGCATGGTACTGGTACCAAAACAGAGATATAGACCAATGGAACAAAACAGAGGCACCGGAGGCAACACAACATACATACAACTATACAATCTTTGATAAACCTGACAAAAACAAGCAATGGGGAAAGGATTCCATGTTTAACAAATGGTGTTGGGAAAACTGGCTAGCCATGTGCAGAAAGCAGAAACTGGACCCCTTCCTGACACCTTACACTAAAATTAACTCCAGATGGATTAAAGACTTAAACATAAGACCTGGCACCATAAAAACCCTAGAAGGAAATCTAGGCAAAACTATCCCGGACATAGGAGTAGGCAAGGACTTCATGACCAAAACACCAAAAGCATTGGCAACAAAAGCCAAAATAGACAAATGGGACCTAATGAAACTCCACAGCTTCTGCACGGCAAAAGAAACAGTCACTAGAGCGGATCGGCAACCAACAGAATGGGAAAAAATTTTCGCAGTCTACCCATCTGACGAAGGGCTGATATCCAGAATTTACAAAGAACTCAAACAGATTTACAGGAAAAAAACAAACAAGCCCATTCAAAAGTGGGCAAAGGATATGAACAGATACTTTACAAAAGAAGACATATATGAGGCCAGCAATCATACGAAAAAATGCTCATCGTCACTGGTCATCAGAGAGATGCAAATGAAAACCACATTGAGGTACCATCTCACACCAGTTAGAATGGCGATCATTAAAAAATCTGGAGACAACAGATGCTGGAGAGGATGTGGAGAAAAAGGAACACTTTTACACTGTTGGTGGGAGTGTAAATTAGTTCAACCATTGTGGAAGACAGTGTAGCGATTCCTCAAGGCCTTAGAAATAGAAATTCCATTTGACCCAGCAATTCCATTACTGGGTATATATCCAAAAGACTATAAATCGTTCTACTATAAGGACACATGTACACGAATGTTCATTGCAGCACTGTTTACAATAGCAAAGACCTGGAATCAACCTAAATGCCCATTGATAATAGACTGGATTGGAAAAATGTGGCACATATACACCATGGAATATTATGCAGCAATCAGAAATGATGAGTTCGTGTCGTTTGTAGGGACATGGATGAATCTGGAGAACATCATCCTCAGCAAACTGACACAAGAACAGAAAATGAAACACTGCATATTCTCACTCATAGGTGGGTGATGAAAAATGAGAACACATGGACACAGAAAGGGGATTACTAAACACTGGGGTCTACTGGGGGGAAAAGGGGAGGGCCAGTGGGAGGGGGAGATGGGGAGGGATAGCCTGGGGAGAAATGCCAAATGTGGGTGAAGGGGAGAAGAAAAGCAAAGCACACTGCCATGTGTGTACCTACGCAACTGTCTTGCATGCTCTGCTCATGTACCCCAAAACCTAAAATCCAATAAAAAATTAAAAAAAAAAAGAATTGAATTAAAAGTAATAAATCAAATTCTTGGCAATAGTCCTGCTTCCCCCCACTCCACCCCACAAGGTTATAGGATATTTAGTTCTTTCCCTGAATAAATTATTCAAGGCCATATTCACCTTGAGCCCTCTTCCTTTTTTTTTTTTTAAAACCTCCATATCCTACTATAGTTCCAACAAATGGAAACTAGCATTACATTTTACATTAGTATTTTTAAAAGTTATTATGGCAGATTGAAATGAGCACAAGCTTTCTGGAGTTGGGCATGTTAAGTTTGTGTTGGAAGTCATACAGACAAGTGGAGTTACCCAGAAAGAAGTAAAAACTATGGGACTGGAGATGGTGGTAGAAGTTAGGATTTAAAGTCTTAGAGGCAGGGGTTGAAGCTGCAAAAATGAAAGCAGTCTGGTGGTAGGGGTAGAACATGGAATAGTATGGAACATACATCTTTGAACCTAGATGAAAAGCTCCATTTAAGAATAGCTAGAGATATGAAGCATGAAAATTAGCCTCCAAAGAGGTAGGAGAGGCAGGAGAAAAACAACATAACCCAGAATATCCTAACAATAGCAGAAAAAATGGTTTCAAAAAATATTGCATTATGGAGATGTGAGCTATAGAAAGACTACTGAGGAGGTTGGAGAAAGTACTATTGAATCAGGCTTTTAGGAGATTATTGGTGATACTCAAGGGAGGAAGATTTAGAGTATGACTAATTAGTAATTATAAATTCCACCCCTGTCCAAGGGCAGCAAATAGAGTTTTGTTTTAAATTAGAGATGTTTGAGTACATTTGTAGGTCAAGGAGGATTCACAGGAAGGGGAAGAATGATGATGCAAAAAAAAAAAAAAAAGATGATGGATTCAAGAATACAGAATAAGACACTTTTTTGTAAGAGAGAAGGAGGAATATGCAAAGACAATTTTAGTTTGCAAACTGAGGTGTTTATTTTGACATGGTCTTTTCTTCCTAGTGAAAATAAGAAGTTAGGAAATTCTAATGAAGAGAAGGGAAGGTCGTCTCAACAGCTATCGACAATTTTAAAATCGGTTTCATTTTCCTTGAAGATGGGTGGAAGGAGTTTTAAGTTTTTATTTATTAAATGACTGGTCAAGATCACAAAGCTAGTACAGATAAGATGGAGTGTTTGTGAAGAGCGTCATGGTGTCACTTATAGGGTGGCAATATCGAGTAGTGGTTAATGCTTTGAATCCCGTTAAGTAGGCCAATGAAGTTGAAATCCCTGCTCCATTTCCCCTGTGACTTTGAGCCAGTTATTGAACCTCCCTGGGCCTCTGTTTCCTCTTTCTTTAAAATGGGTCAAACAGTAGTATTTCTCTCATGGGATTTCTGAGAGTGCTGAATTAGTTGTATACTACAATCACTTAGAAAATACATGGCCCATATGTTTCTTGGCTGCATAAATGTCTTCTTTTGAGAAGTTTCTGTTTATATCCTTCACAGACGTGTTTATTGTGGCACTGTGCACGATAGTAAAGACTTGAAACCAACCCAAATGCCCATCAGTGATAGACTGGATAAAGAAAATGTGGCACATATACACCATCGAATACTATGCAGTCTTAAAAAAGGATGAGTTCATGTCTTTTACAGGAACATGGTTAAAGCTGGAAACCATCATTCTCAGCAAACCGACATGGAGCAGAAAACCAAACACTGCACTCTATCACTCATAAGTGGGAGATGAACAATGAGAACACATGGACGCAGGGAGGGGAACATCACACACTGGGGCCTGTCAGCCGGGGGCGGGGGGCTAGGGGAGGGATAGCATTAGGAGAAATAACTAATGTAGATGATGGAGTGATGGATGCAGCAAACCACGTGTGTACCTATGTAACAAACCTTCACTTTCTGCACATATACCCCAGAAGTTAAAATGCCATAAAAAAATAAATAAAATTTAAAAAAGAAAAGAAAAAAAAAAACGATCACAAAGCTGGTATTAGAGCTGGTGCTAAGCAGTGTGGGGCTAGGGCTGGGAGTGATCATTGCATAGCAGTGAATTTTTCTCTTTTTTAAATTTTCTTTTGTCTTTCTCCTGCCTTTATTCCTTCTTTCCTTCCTTCCTTGTTTTCTTGAGTGACTTTATTGAGATACAATGATGAAATCACTCACTGTTTGTATAACGAGATGATTTTTGGTAAGTTTATATAGCTGTGCAACCGTTGTTGCAATCTGGGTTTAGGTTATTCCTCTTACTCCAAATATTTGTTCTGTGCCGTTTGCAATCAGCTGCACTCCTGCCCTCAGGCCCAGACAAACACAGATCAGGTTTCCATCTCTACGGATTTTTTTTTAAGTTTCATTTAATGGAATCATAAAATATCTGATCTCTTCCATTTGGCTTCTTTCTTTGCATTGTTTTTCAGGTTCATCATGCAACGTGTATCAGTAGCTTCTTCCTTTTTATAGCTGAATAATATTCTGTTGTATGGATCTGTATTTCGTTTCTCCATTTCCACCAGCAATATGAATGTGTTCATTTCACAGGAATTGGCATACTCTTCAAAATAAATTAATAGTTGATTCAATTGTGAAATATTTTCATAATTTCTGCTTTAGTTGACTTATAATTTCATCCTTATACAATAACCAAGATATTCTCATTTATGTTATGAGAAGCGTATTACAAACATTTTTTTCTAAACCCATGCACTTCTTGAATACAAACTTTACAAACCCACTATTAAAGCCCTCCGAGTTTTTGTTGGAGAATAAAAGATAATGAGTTTCTCTGACATGCTTAATACTTCCTTCTGGAAATGAAGATTAGTTGATATTAACTGAAGCAAGTAAACCAATTAAGACGATGATGATATGATTAAAACTCTTAACTGTATTTTGCTGTTTACAAACTTTTATGTTATTTCAGTCAATTCTTTTAACAGCCCCGTTGTGTTATGCAGGAGCAGTATTTCAATCCTTATTACAGGTAATGAAACAGATTAAGAGAAGTTAAGAGCTAAAATCTCATAGGGCTGAAACTCAAACCTAAGTGCTCTAGCGCTCTTTATATTCAACCCAAACACTATTCCATTCCCCATGTGTTTTGTCCCATTCTAGGTGGGATGTCTGTGTGTGTGTGTGTGTGTGTGTGTGTGTGTGTATACAACAGTGCAAATGAATATATGGGGCACCTTGTTAAAAAGTATTGAGTATTTCAAGATGGCAACAGCAGAGCCTTAAACCAAATACAGAGCCCTTTGAGCCATACAGATTGTGTGCCCATGAAGTTGACCATGAGCTTGTGAAAGAATGTCCTATTCAGGCAACTACCAGTAAGATTATAATGTCAGCTATGGAGGTGGAAAATCAAGGCAGAGTTGCTGCTCCCATCTATTACTCTAAGATGAGAGCAGTAATATATAGATGCCAGGCCACTAAAATTTTATGTTCTGTGTACTATTTATTTATTTATTTTTTTTGAGACGGAGTTTTGCTCTTGTTACCCAGGCTGGAGTGCAATGGCGCGATCTCGGCTCACCGCAACCTCCGCCTCTTGGGTTCAGGCAATTCTCCTGCCTCAGCCTCCTGAGTAGCTGGGATTACAGGCACGCACCACCGTGCCCAGCTAATTTTTTGTATTTTGAGTAGAGACGGGGTTTCACCATGTTGACCAGGATGGTCTCGATCTCTTGACCTCGTGATCCACCCACCTCGGCCTCCCAAAGTGCTGGGATTACAGGCATGAGCCACCTGTGTACTATTTTTAATGTATTCCAAAGGCAGAGAAAAATCACTGAATAATTTTAACTGAAAGAATTGCAATCTCATTTATATTTTAGAAAAAATCAATCTGATCTATATTTCAAGGATAGATTTTGAAGTGTGAAAATGAAAGGAAGAAGATAAATTTGGGAAGAGATAACAGTATTCCAGGTTAGAAGAGAAGAGGGCCTCAAGGCAGCGGGATATGAAATGCTGAAGGAGGGGGTGAGGTTGGAGATTCTGCTCCTTGCCCTTGAATGCCTTGACAGCCAGCAACGCTCTGGCACCTCATTGTGCCTCAGTTTGGAAATTCCCTTCAGAGCATAATTTGGGGGTTGATGGTCAGGCTGACCACATTTGCATTCCCTCCATTAGGAAGCATGGTGGTGGGCTGCTGATGTCTAAAAACAATCATTTCATGTATTTTTCCCAGTTTGAATTTCTTTTAGTTTTCAAAAGGCAATCCCAGTAACAGTTTGTTCATTATGGTTGAGTAGAAAACTGCGGGTTCTTTTTAAATTTAGTAATTCAGTAGCTTCATCTGAGATAGTATTGCCCCTGGTGGGTTAGTTCTCTTAACATTCTGGGAGTCATTTCTGGAAGGCGGTGGAATAAGAAAGTATTTTTAAAATATTAAAATTAGGTATCAACTGCCTTTATATCTTCTCTCTCTCTCTGTCTCTCTGTCTCTCTCTCTCTCTCTCTCTCTCACACACACACACACACACACACACACATTCTTGAATGCTTTATAGGATGGGAGAAAAAGGGCTCATAACTACAGATTCATTCACATAATGTGAAGCCTGTTTATGTATATTCATGAATGTGTCACACATTTGAACTTCATCTTTTATGTGTAGCAACAGCAGATGTTAAAAGTATAAACCCAACTCAGATAGACATTATGGTAAAGCTTTGACTGGGATAGGGAGTAGAGACTTACTGTCATCACTAAACATGCAAATGATCTCATGATTCATGTGAAGTGCTAAATGAGATTAATTTGTTGGTTAACTGGGGCCTTGTGTGAACTTTAGTATATGTCAGCAGTCTCTTGGGAAAGGATGTTCCACCTTATGATTAGGAAGAAAAGACACAGGTTAGATTTAGGGGATCAGAACTGTGGGTGGGTAGAGAATGATCTATTTCTGAGATCATGGCTCACTCCTCTGGTAACACAAAAGTAGCAAGCTGCAAACAAAGGCAATCTAAGGCTAAGAGAGAATTACAAATCAGTTGTATTGCCAGAAAGGTAGTCTCTGCTGTGCCATCTTTATATATTTGGGATTAGTGAGAACTCCCAACTTCTTGCAGTTTTCTGATGAAACAACTAAATGACATTTATTATAGTACAAAGTCATTTTCTCATGAATATCATGTACAGCTTCTAACTGGGAAACCATATAGTTTAGCAATGGTAGCAAAGTAAACGTTTACTTGGGCTTGGCATCAGACTAGATATCAAATATCCTTTCCCTCAAGAGTGTTTTCCTTTGAGAGGACTCTCCCCTTCTTTCCTTTTTTTAATGAGACACTTTGTCCTTTGGCCTCTGGTCCCACAAAGGCATCAGTCTCCACTTCAATAACTTCTATCCTATAATTTAAGAAAGCTGACATTATTTAGAATTCTGAAATCAATACCTGCCCATTCATCATTGCCCCTTATAGAGATAATAGTCTGTATGATTCACACAGCAGAAAACACGTAAGCTTTAAATCAACCATCCTGCATAAGTTCTACAATTCTATATTCTTGCACTAGTATTTAATTAGTTTATGGGAGCAAATCTATCATGTATGTATGTTAACTACAATTAGATACAGCATGAAGAAAAGTATTTTTCTTAATAAATCTCTTTGCATTGCATTGTATTTTGAAACATTGATTTTTCAGATGAAAACTATCTTTCAGGAAGAAAAAGAAGTGTGGCAATATTCTAGATCTCCAGTTTTCCAAATTCCACTGCTTCTTTATACCACACAGTATTTTAACTTTATGGCTATGATTATAACTTTAGATCTTCAGGTTAAGCTCTCCAGGAGTGTGTGTGTGTGTGTGTGTGTGTGTGTGTGTGTGTGTTTCAGTTAGATTATGATGCCATTAGCAAACTGTTGCTTGAAAAACAAATTATCTTTCTCTATGGAATCTAAAAAACAGACAATCTGGAGCAGTTGAAGCCTCACAGGGCTCCAGTGCCAATGATGGTGTCTGATGCTGGCTTAAGTACTATACTAGTCTGAGTTCTCTAGAGAAACAGAACCAATGGAGGATCTGTTTCTATGTGTATGTGAGTACATATGTATATCTAGATTCTATCTCTTTAGAACTGCCTATCTATATAGACCTATCTATTGAAAGATATTTATTTTAAGAAATTGGCTCACAAAATTATTGAAGTTGGTAAGTCTAAAATCTGTAGGGTAGGCTGGCAGCCCAATGACCCAGGGAAGAACACATATTGCAGTTCAATTCCAGGGACTGTCTTCTGGCAGAATTCATTCTTGTCTGGGGAAGATCATTCTTTGTTCTGTGAAGGGTTGAAACTGATATTATAGAGGGCAATCTGCTTTACTCAATATCCATCAATTTAAATGTTGATCTCATTGAATAAATGCCCTTACAGAAACATCCAAGATAATGTTTAACCAAATATCTGGGCACCATGGCCCAAACAAGTTGACACATAAAATTACCCATCACAGCTACCACATTTTACATAAACATAATAATGGCAAATAATATATAGTACTTATTAACAGGATAGGCACTGTTTTAAACACTTCATATGTTAACTGAGTTATTTATTTACTTATTTATTTTTTCTTATATTTTTGACATGGAGTTCACTCTGTCATCAGGTGGGAGTGCAATGGTGTGATCTCAGCTCACTGCAACCTCCATCTTCTGGGTTCAAGCGACTCTCCTGCCTCAGCCTCCTGAGTAGCTGGGACTACTGTGCCACCATGCCTGGCTAATTTTTTTTCTATTTTTAGTAGAGATGGGTTTTCACTGTGTTAGCCAGGATGGTCTTGATCTCCTGACTTCGTGATCCACCTGCCTCAGTATTCCAAAATGCTGGGATTACAGGCTTAAGTCACTGTGCCTGGCCTATTTTTTCTATTTTTTTTTTTTTTGTCTGATTTTTGAGACGGAGTTTCACTCTTGTAACCCAGGCTGGAGTGCAATGGCGCGATCTCGGCTCACTGCAAATGCCGCCTCCTGGGTTCAGGCAATTCTCCTCCCTCAGCCTCCTGAGCAGCTGGGATTACAGGCACGCGCCACCATGCCCAGCTAATTTTTTGTATTTTTAGTAGAGACGGGGTTTCACCATGTTGACCGGGATGGTCTTAATCTCTTGACCTCGTGATCCACCCGCCTCTGCCTCCCAAAGTGCTGGGATTACAGGCTTGAGCCACTGCGCCTGGTTTTTTTCTATTTTTTTAAACTTTTATTTTGGCTTCAGGGGTATGTATGCAGATTTGTTATGTAGGTAAATTCATGTCATAGGGGTTTGTTGTACAGATTATTTTGTCACTCAGTATTAAGCCTAGTATCCAAGAGTTATCTTTTCTGCTTCTCTCCCTCCTTTCACCCTCCACCCTCAATTAGATAGCAGTGTGTGTTATTCTCTATGTGTCCATGTGTTCTCATCATTTAGTTCCCACTTATAAGTGAGAGCCTGTGGTATTTGCTTTTCTGTCCCTGTGTAACTTTCCTAAAGATAATGGTCTCTAGCTCCATCCAAGTTCCTGCAAAGCGCATGATCTTGTTCTTTTTTATGGCTGCATCATATTCCATGGTATATATGTACTACATTTTCATTATCCAATCTGCCATTGATGAGTGTTTAAGTTGGTTCCATGTCTTTGCCATTGTGAATAGTACTGCAGTGAACAAAGGCACGCATATGTCTTTATAATAGAATGATTTATATTCCTCTGGGTATAGGCCTAATAATGGGATTGCTGGGTTGAATGGTAGTTCTGTTTTTAGCTCTTCGAGGAATCACCACACTGCTTTCCACAATTATTGAATTAATTTACACTCCCACCAACAGTATATAAGTGTCTCCCTTTCTCTGCAACCCTGCTATCATCTCCTTCCACTCCTTATTTTTTCTTTTTCTTTGCAGGATAGAAGCTTCCTTACATCAGGTGGCCGATGGCTGAGGCTAAACTCAAAGACCATTGCAGCCCGTTCTCAGGAAACAAAGTCCATCTCTGCAGCCCTGGAGGAGGGCAAAAGAAGGGGTTGGTGGGTGCTGTTTATTCCAGCCCCAGACCCAGAAGAGCCACGATCATTGTGGCTGCAGGTAGCAGGCATAGACCCCTATGTAAACTAATTTAATTTTCACTGTAGTCCTTTAAGAGGCTATTATTCTTCTTATTTTATAGGTGAGAACATGGAAGCAGGAAGAGATTAATAACTCACCTATTGTCCACCCATAGCTAGGAGGTGGCAGAACCAGACAGCTGTGTTTATAACTATTATGCTATATTGCAGGGTTTAAAAAAAAAGATTTTGTAGAGTTGATTTTTTATTTTTTAATTACAGAAGACTTCTCCATTCAAGCAATGAAATGGCCTACCTGCCATCCTTCTTTTCTCAGAGAACATGCTGTTAGGTCTACTCATTAAATATTTCCTACCAATGACTTAGCTGATACAAAACATCAATTTCAAACTTCCTCTGACACACATACTACTATCCCAGAAATTATTTTCACAAAGAAAATTTCTCTCACATCCTCAATTGAAATTTTATCAACGTTCATGTTTATTCTTTTATCACAATCTATATTAAACCTAATAAAAGTAAATAATAATTGGATAATATTTATTCATTCCTCCATTCAAGAATTCAGTGAAAATTTACTGAATATCTCTTGTGTGTCAGATACATTAACATATGGTCAAGTGCTTTATTTAAGCAGTGTGGGAGGCCAAGGCAGGAGGATTAGTTGAGCCTAGGAGTTTGAGACCAGCCTGAGCAGCAAAGTGAGATCTCATCTCTAAAAACAAACAAACAAACAAACAAACAAACAAACAAACAAACGAATTAGCCAGGTGTGTTGGCATGCACCTGTAATCCCAGCTACATGAAGCTTAGGCACAAGGAATACTTGAGTCTGGGAGGTTGAGGCTGCAGTGAGTGAGCCACGGTTGCCCCACTGCACTCTGAGCACATGCCTACACTTTGGGAGGCTGAGGTGGGGGATCGCTTTAATTCAGTTCAAATCCAGCTTGGGCAACATGGTGAAACCCTGTCTCTACAAAAAATACAAAAATTAGGTTGGCTTGGTAGCCTGCACCTGTAGTTTCTACCACTTGGGAGAGGATCTCCTGTGCCCAGTAGTCCAAGGCTGCAGGGAGCTGTGATCAAACCACTGCTTTCCAGCCTGGGTGACAAAGTGATATCCTGTCTCAAAAACAAAAACAAAAACAAAAAAGCCATCCACATAAAAAAACCCCCACCAAAAACAAAGAAAAAATAAGAGGCCAGGCACGGTGGCTCACGCCTGTAATCCCAGCACTTTGGGAGGCCAAAGTGGGCGAATCATGAGGTCAGGAGATTGAGACCATCCTGGCTAACATGGTGAAACCTCATCTCTACTAAAAATACAAAAAAAACAAAAGTTAGCGGGGCATGGTGTCATGCACTTGTATTCCCAGCTACTCGGGAAGGAGGCTGAGGCAGGAGAATTTCTTGAACCCAGGAGGTAGAGGTTGCAGTGAGACAAGGTTGCACCACTGCACTCCAGCCTGGGTGACAGAGTGATACTAGAAGAAGAAGAAGAAGAAGAAGAAGAAGAAGAAGAAGAAGAAGAAGAAGAAGAAGAAGAAGGAAGAAGAAGAAGAGGAGGAGGAGGAGGAGGAGGAGGAGGAGGAGGAGGAAGAAGAGGAGGAGGAGGAAGAAGAGGAAGAGGAAGAAAGGTTTGGAGCTGAGAGACAACTTAATTATTGGTACCTACATATTTTACAAGTGCTTGCAAGAAGCAGAGCCTTTTCTGACATGTAGAACTATGATAAAAAATATATTTAAAATAAGTCTTCAGAAATATTCTGTGATGAGTACATAAAATTACTCAACACCTATTTTTTAAATAGATGCATTTCCCGTCATTCTTTTTTATAACTAGACCATATAATGTTGAAACAGCGATTTGCTTTTGCAGAACATAATTTTCCTGTATCAATGTTTCATCTGGATTTAAAACTTAGTCAAATCATTTAGTATCTGGATATTTCAATACATTTTAAAGGCACTTTAGCTGATTTTAATGCCAAACTGGAGTAGGACCATGTTCTTAAAGCTTGGTAAATGAGATAGATTAAGCAGTTCAAGTTAGTGAGAGTTGAAACTGCCAGAGAGAGAGAAAGAGAAATAGTTTCTCTTTGTTTTTTCCAAAGCATTCTATTCAGTCTTACTACTTTCATTGTGGGTTCTAGGCTTGATTTTCTGTCTCACTGGCACGTGAACACCAGACTTGTATATAATGCTGACGGAGCATATATGTTAATGGGTTGACATTGCTTCTCACTAAAGTGTGATCTTCTCCATCTCACCTAACCTATTTAATTTTTAGTCTTCTCATCAGTAAGATGGAAATAATCATATTCATTACTTCATAAAACAAGTACAACATGTGAAGTTCTTTGACACAAAGCAAGCACTCAATAAATATTAGCTCTATTAGTTTTTTTTGAAGACAGGGTCTCACTCTTTTACCCAGGCTGGAGTGGCGGTGGTACCATCTTGGCTCACTGCAACCTCCGCCTCCATGCCTCAGCCTTCTGAGTAGCTGAGACTACAGGCACATGCCAACACACCTAGCTACTTTTTATATTTATTTGTAGAGATGGGACTTTGGCATGTTGTCCAGACTATCCTCAAACTTCTGGGCTCAAGTGATCTTCCAGCCTCGGCCTCTCAAAGTGCTGGGATTACAGGTGTAAGCTACCACACCTGGCCTTGTGTTAGTCCTTATGGCTATAATTCCTCACTCAGCTGAATGGGACTGAGAGAATAGGCTGCTGGGAAAGGACAGGACACCATTTGTCTCAGTCTGTCTTAGGGCAGGCTGCTAGGGACAAATGATGAGACTTCTGCTGGCAGACGAGGACAAAACAAGGACAGCAACCAGGATGTAGTAACTGCTCTTCTAAAACCCAAGGCACCTGACTCAGAACAAATGTGTATACTGTTATGAGGCAGGATATTTAAAGAACAGCAGGAGAGCCAATGTAACTTGGGTGGTGTGAGCAAGAATGAGAGAAGTAGGAGATGAAATTGAGGAGGTAGTCAGAGGCTTATCGTGTGAGTCCACGTGGATTATGGCAAAGACTCACAATTTTGTTCAAAGTAGGAAGGAAAGCCACTGGGTGAATTCTGTTGTGATCCATTTTACATGTTTGAAGAGAAAATTTTGACTCCTTTGTGGAGAATGGATTATAGAGGGAAGGAAGGAGCATAAAGACTAGTGAGAAGGCCATGGCAGTGACGTGGGAGGGAAATTGTTAAGGGCGTGTATTGAGGTGGAAGCAGGGTGTGAAAAGTACTTATGTTCATGGTATTAATTGAAAGTAGAGCTTACAGGACTTCCTGTAAGATTAAATTAGCCTTTGAGAGAAAGTGAGTAATTAATGTTGATGTTTAATTTTTCTCTCTAAGCAACTGGGTTTATAGGGGTGTCATTAACTGAGATGGGATAGAATATACGAGGAGCAGATTTGTGTGAAGGAAGGTTAAGAATTATGTTTTGGCCATGATATGTTTGACATAGCTGTTAGACATTTACTAAAATAAGATGGAATTTTCTTTTTCTGTACTACAAAAGTCTGAAGGTTGATAATCCAAGCCTGGAGAAGAAGCTCTGATCCATTAAATTGCTAGGGATTTAGGCTGTTTCCAATCAGCTCAAGTGGTTGAGCTGCCTCAGCCTCCTAAGTAGCTGGGACTACTGGCACGGATCACCATGCCCAGCTAATTTTTAAATTTTTGGCAGAGCCTATATTGCTCAGGCTTATTTACATTTTAAAAGTTGGCTTACTTGAGAAACGTGGTAATGTGGTCATCTAAAATACCATGCTAAGCAACCGGATCCTTTGACTGGATTGATATAAAACTGATGGGTCACCGCTGCATATGCCATGGCCCAGAGGGCCGAGAAAGTCTGTCTTTCACAAATGCAGATGTACAAAAAGAACATCTCTTCATTTACTGAGGGAGTTTCAACATTTTTATGCACACACCCAAGTATACACAAGTCAACGTTGTGTTTACTTTTGTGGAGTCAAGTGTGCGTAAAATAAGTTAGAACTCTCAAAAAGTTTCTACATGATTTATACCTCCAATACTGGAAATGATGCAAAGGAAAAACACAGAGCACAGTGAATTATAAAAAAAAAAAATGCTGACAACTTAAAACAGTGGAAAAGCTAAAGAAAAAAACAAAAGAAACAACAACAATAAAAAAATCAATATACAAAAAAGTTTATTACAGGGATAGGTTATGGGCAATTACACAGAGATACTCTATGAGAGCTGGCCAGCTTTCATAATCAGCAATTGTATTTTGAAGTCTTGCATCACAATGAATAGCTGCTTTTTTTTCTTTTAGGACGTGGGTTTTCTTGGAGAATATGTTCATATTCATTTTCTATGTGGTGCTGCTCTTTTAAAAATTTATCTATGATTTCTGTGATGGTGATTTTCAGGATTTTAGATTTTAGGGATTTTGATCTTTTGGGATTTCAACATTTGGGATTGTGGTGTTGGGAATTGTGTCTTTTGAGATTATGATCCAAATCTCATGAAAGGGATGTTCCTCCAAGTGTCAGCCTCCTTTGTGGCTACTTCTCCAGCTCCAGTGCTAGTTTATCTTCTTCTGGCCCCAAAATCTGCCCATTTGGCCCCAGTCTAAGACTAGTTCTTAAGGATCTCACAGACTCTCCTAATAAGAAAGGAGGCCATCGTGTTTCTCTCAAGTCTTAACTGGATTTATCCAGGGCTAAATTTTGATCTACCGGGGACCAGAGAGAAGACACTAATGATTATAGTACCAGAATAGCCCTCCACATAGGTTGGTGGTGTGCTGTGAGGGGCACTTAACTACGCCCCCTCTAATTCCCTTTTCAAATTTGACATTCAGTTAAATGATAAAGATACAGATATTGTTTTTGTAAAAATGTATGTTATGTGAGAAGGGACAGAGACTTCAGAGGTACAAGCCAAAAATTGTGGTTCAGTAGGATTTCTTTTGAGTACCTGACACCGTGTGAAGTAATGACTTCAGGCAGGGTTAGCCCAAGGTAATTTTGTTGCAATAAAGGAACAGCTTGGAACTTGCCTTTTTCTTATCGATGTTATCAGGACTCATAACAAAACATCTTCTAATGCAAATAAGAATCCTTTTTAAAGCAGGAAGCTGGATGGCTGCAGGCAAGACAAATCAACAGTCGTTCAAGATCAACAGTGGATTCAAGAGAGATCATGGCACTCAAAAATAACTACCTTCGAACACAGGGATGTTTGGTACTTGAGATTTATAAGTTTTCTTGATTCCATTGTGGGTTCCATTTTTTCCTTCTCAGCTCTGCTTCTCAGGGACTAATGGCTTCCATCGCTATTAAAAGCTCCAGTAGAGGGGGGTGCCAAGATGGCGGAGAGAAGCTAGCACTGGAATGCAGCTCCCAGCAAATGAGACGCAGAGGGCTAGAGGACTTCATGATTCCAAACAAGGTGATGGGTTCCTTTCTGTGGGACTGATAGGGCACTGAATTAGGCCCAGGAAGGAGCTGCAGGGCGAGAGCCACCCAGGGGGACAAATCAAGATGGGGGGTGGGGCATGTCCCCACCTGAAACGTGCAGCCAGCTCAGAGGTCATGGACTTAACCCCCTTAGTGCTCTGTTTCGGATCCTGTGCTTACCTCATCCCTCCTGAAACCCATGGTCCATGAGAGCCCTGCCAGATGGTGGGTCCCATGGGTAGTTGATACAAATCTGAGCAGTGGCTACTGCTGGATGTGGCAAGTTGTCACAGGGATCTGGGTGGGGGTTTGGACTAACATCAGCAGGATAAACTGGCCCACAGAGGGAGGCAGAGTTGAAAGCAGGGAAAGAGACCATAAGGTCTGGCAGGCCCACCTCCACTGAACTCAAACTGAAGCCCTCACTAGAGAGCTTAGCAGCAAATACACCAGCTTGACCCCAACTAGGAAGATCCAGCTGGGGAATGAGAGACACCATTGGGAAGGCGGGGCCAATCTCACCTGCAAACAAACTCCAGGGAAGGACCATCCACCCAACAACCTGACTGAACCCGAGAGAGCCCAGCAATGCCCTCTACAGCCAAAAAAGACACAGCTTCAACCTTGACAGAAAAATAGTCACTCAGAGACTCCTCTTGAAATCACCAACTTCAAAGATGAAAGGGAGATGAATCCATGAAGATGGGAATAAACCAGCACAAAAAGGATGAAACCATCAAAGAAGCAAACACCTCTTCTCCTCCCTGGGATCACAACTCCTCACCATCAAGGGAACAAGAGAAGAGAACGAATTTGACAAATTTTTAGAAGCAGGCTTCAGAAGGTGGGTAATAACAAATTTCTCTGAGTTAAAAGACCATGTTCTAACCCAACGCAAAGAAACTAAGAACCTTGAAAAAAGGTTATATGAAATATTAATGAGAATAAACAGCTTAGAGAAGAAGATAAATGATTTGATGGAGCTGAAAAACAGCATGAGAGAGATGTGCATGAAACAGCATGTGTGGAGAGAGATCCAAGATGGCTGTCTAGCAGCAGCTCAGGGTTGCAGCTCCCAGCAAAGGTGCAGGGAGAGAGTGGATGCCAGACTTCCAGATGAATTTTTGTTGCTTATGGACCAGGAGATTCCCAATGGAGGAGCCCCAAGGGTCGCCAGTGCGACTCTTTTGGCCAGTGCAGCTGTTTTGCTGGCGTCCTGGTGATGCAGTTCTCAGTGCGAGGTATGCAGGACTGGGTGCCCTTTTAGTTGGTGTTTGGAGCTCCGAGAAGGCAGAGTCACCCATTCAGCTAATTGGGAGGGGGACTGAAGCCAGGAGCCATAGTAGGTGATTCCCGGGCAGAAAAGCGCCATGAATCTCAGTGCCACTATTTCAGCCCATGCAGTCGCTACACGCGAAATTGCATAGATCCCGGTGCCTTTTCAGTGGGTGACTGGGGCACCTGGGAGAGAATTGACTGATCAATTAGGAAAAGAAAAAAAGGGGGCTCCAAGGCAGGGAGCCAGGTGATTGAGCTCGGCTGGTCCCACCCCCACAAAAAAACAGCAATTGGAAACGCTGACAGTTGAGAGTTTCACAGTAAGCACAGCTGAACCCGGGAAGGTCCAGCTCTGTGTGGGAGGGGCATCTGCTGAAGGAAAACAAATAAACAGAAATAACGTCACCACCAACAAACTGGATGTCCACTCAGAGACCCAATCTGAAAGTCAGCAATTACAAAGATGACAGGTGGATAAATCCACAAAGATTGGAAGAAACCAGTGCAAAAAAGCTGAAAACATCCAAAATCAGAATGCCTCTCCTCCTTCAGGGGATTGTAGCTCCTTATCAGCAGGGGAACAAGGTCTGATGGAGAACAAGTGTGATGAATTGTCAGAATCAGGCTTCAGAAGGTGGATAATAAGAAATTTCTGTGAGCTAAAAGAGCATGTTCTAACTCAATGCAAAGAAACTAAGAACCTTGAAAAAATGTTTGATGAAATGCTAATGAGAACAGACAATTTAGAGAGGACTATAAGTGAATTAATGGAGCTGAAAAATACAACACAAGAACTTTGCGAAGTATGCACAAGTTTTAACAGTCAAATGTGTCCAGCAGAAGAAAGGATATCAGAGGTCAAGGATCAACTCAATGAAATAAAATGAGAAGGCAAGGTTAGAGAAAAAAGGATAAAAAGGAATGAGCAAAGTCTCCAAGAAATATGGGACTATGTGAAAAGACCTAATATACGTTTGATAGGTGTACCTGAATGTGACGAAGAGAATGAATCCAAGCTGGAAAATACTCTTCAGGATATTATTCAGGAAAACTTTACCAACCTAGCAAGACAGGACAATATTCAAGTCCAGGTAATACAGAGAACACCACAAAGATATTCCTCAAGAAGAGCAACAAGGCACATAATTGTCAGATTCACCAGGGTTGAAATGAAGGAGAAAATGCTAAGGGCAGCCAGAGAGAAAAGTCAGGTTACCCACAAAGGAAAGCCTATCAGACTCACAGCAGATCTCTCAGCAGAAACCCTACAAGCCAGAAGAGAGTGGGGGCCAATATTCAACATCCTTAAAGAAAAGAACTGTCAACCCAGAATTTAATATCCAGCCAAATTAAGCTTCACAAGTGAAGGAAAAACAAAATCTTTTGTGAACAAGCAAGTACTTAGAGATTTCATCACTACCAGGCCTGCTTTACAAGAGCTTCTGAAAGAAGCACTACACATAGAAAGGAACAACCAGTATCAGCCTTTCCAAAAATATACCAAAAAGTAAAGAGCATCAACATAATGAAGAATTTACATCAACTAATGGGCAAAACAACCAGCTAGCATCAAATGGCAGTATTAAACTCACATATATTATTATTAATCCTAAATTTAAATAGACTAAATCCCCCAATCAAAAGACACAGACAGGCAAGTTGGATAAAAAGCCAAAACCCATCAATATGCTGCATCTAGACCCATCTCACATGCAAGGATACACAAAGACTCAAAACAAAGGGATGGAGGAAGATTTACCAACCAAATGGAGAGCAAAAATAAATAAAAGCAGGAGTTGCAATTCTCACCTCTGATAAAATAGACTTTAAAGCAACAAAGATCAAAAGAGGCAAAGAAGGACATTACATAATGGTAAAAGGATCCATGCAACAAGAAGAGCTAATAATCCTAAATATATATGCACCCAATACAGGAGCACCCAGATACATATGACAAGTTCTTAATGACTCATAAAGAGATTTAGACTCCCACACAATAATAGTGGGAGACTTTAACATTACATTGTCAATATTAGACAGATCAATGAGAGAGAAAATTAACAACAATATCCAGGACTTGAACTCAGACCCAGAACAAGTAAACTTAATAAACATTTATAGAACTTTCCACCCCAAATACATAAAACATACATTCTTGTCAGTACCACATCACACCTACTCTAAAAGTGACTATGTAATTGGAAGTAAATCACTCCTCAGTAATTGCATAGCATTTCACAGGTTTAAATGAAATATTGGTTGGCTGCTTATTTGTTATTTTCCTCCCTTATTCCTTCCTGTCTCCATTGTTAAGCACAATTATTGACATAAAAGAGATTTTCAATACCCATTTTTAGACTGCATTCTAGCCTGGGCAATAAAGCAACACTCCCGTTCTCCCTCCCTCTTTCTCTTCCTCTTTCTTCCTCTCTTTCATTCTTTTTTTTCTTTCTTTCTCTCTTTCTTTTTCTTTTTCTCTCTCAAAAAAAAAAACAGCATGAGAATTTTACAAGGCATACACAAGTTTCAACAGCTGAATCGATCAAGCAGAAGAAAGGATATCAGAGACAGAAGATCAAATCAATGAAATAAAACAAGAAGGCAAGATTAGAGAAAAAAGAGTGAAAAAAAATGAGCAAAGCCTCTAAGAACTATGGGATTACGTGAAAAAACCTAATCTACACTTGATCGGTGTACCTGAATGTGACGGGGAGAATGAATCCAAGTTGGAAAACACTCTTCCAGATATTATCCAAGAGAACTTTCCCAACCTAACAAGGCAGCCCACCATTCAAATCCAGGAAAAACAGAGACCACAAAGATACTCCTCAAGAAGAGCAACCCCAAGGCACATAGTTGTCAGATTCACCAGGGTTGAAATGAAGGAAAAAATCCTAAGGGCAGCCGGAGAGAAAGGTCAAGTCACCCACAAAGGAAAGACCATCAGACTCACAGTGGATCTCTTGGCAGAAAGCTAGAAGGGGGTGGGGGCCAATATTCAACGTCCTTAAAGAAATGAACTTTCAACCCAGAATTTCATATCTGGCCAAACTAAGCTTCATAAGTGAAGGAGAAATAAAATCCTTTATGTACAAGCAATTGCTGAGAGATTTCATCACTTCAAGACCTGCCTTACAGGAGCTACTGAAGGAAGTACTAAACAGGGAAAGGAACAAACAGTACCAGCAACTGCAAAAATGTGCCAAATGGTAAAAAATAATAATGCAATGAAGGAGCCACATAAATTAACAGGCAAAACAACCAGCTAGTAACAAAATGGCAGGATCAAATTCAAACATAACAATATTAATGTTGAATGTAAATGGCCTAAATGCCCCAATCAAAAGACACAGACTGGCAAACTGGATAAAAAGTCAAGACCTATTGGTGTGCTGTATTCAGGAGATCCATCTCACATGCAGACTCACATAGACTCAAAATAAAGGGATGGAAGAAGATTTACCAAGCAAATGGAGGGCAAAAAAAAGCAGGGGTAGCAATCCTAGTCTCTGACAAAATGGACTTTAAACCAACAAAGATCAAAAAAGACAAAGCAGGGCGTTATATAATGGTAAAAGAATCAATGCAACAAGAAGATATGACTATGGTAAATATTTATGCACCCATTGCAGAAGCACCAAGATGCATAAAGTAAGTTCTTAAAGACCTAAAAAGAGACTTAGACTGCTGTACAATAACAGTGGGAGGCTTTTAACACTCCACTGACAATATCGGACAGATCAACGAGACAGAAGTCAACAAGAATATCCAGGCCTTGAATGCAGATTTGGGCCAAGTGGACCTAATAGACATTTACAGGACACTCATCCCAAATCCACAGAATACACATTCTTCTCAGCACCACATTGCACTTACTCCAAAACTGACCACATAATTGGAAGTAAATCACTACTTTGCAAATGCAAAAGAACAGAAATCATAACAGACAGTCTCTCAGACCACAGCACAATCAAATTGGAACTCAAGATTAGGAAAAGCACTCAAAACCACACAATCACATGGACACTGAACAACTTGCTCCTGAATGACAAATGGATAAACAATGAAATGAAGGCAGAAATAAAAATGTTCTTTGAAACCAATGAGAGTGAAGACACAATGTACCAGATCCTATGGGACACATTTAAAGCAGTGTCTAGGGGAAAATTTATAGCAACAAACCCCCACAGGAGAAACAAGGAAAGATCTAAAATCGACACCCTATCATCAAAATTGAAAGAGCTAGAGGAGCAAGATAAAAAAAAAAAACTCAAAAGAAAACAGAAGATAAAAATAACTAAGATCAGAGCAGAAATGAAGGAGACAGAGACACAAAAAGCCCTTCAAAAAAATCAATAAATGTAGAAGCTGGTTTTTTGAAAATATCAGCAAAATAGACAGACCACTAGCTAGACTAATAAAAAAGAAGAGAGAAGAATTGAATCGATGCAGTAAAAAATGATAAAGGGGAGATCATCACTGCTTCCTCAGAAATACAAACTACCATCAGAGATTACTACAAACAACTCTACAAGCACATAAACCAGTAAATCTGAAAGAAATGGATAAATTCCTGGACACTCGAACACTCTCAAGACTAAGCCAAGAAGAAGTTGAAACCCTGAATAGACCAATAACAAGGTCTGAAGGCAGTAATTAATAGCCTACCAACCAAAAAAAGTCCAGGTCCAGATAGGTTCACAGCCGAATTCTATGAGACATACAAAGAGGAGCTGGTACCATTCCTGTTCAAACTATTCCAAACAATACAAAAAAAGGGAATCCTCCCTAACTGTATGAGACCAACATCATCCTGATACCAAAATCTGGCAGTGACACAACTACAAAAGAAAACTACAGTCCAATATCCATGATGAACATTGATGCAAAAATCTTCAATAAAATACTGGCAAACAGAATGCAACAGGACATCAAAAAGTTTATCCACCATGATCAAGTAGGCTTCATCTGGGGGA
This sequence comes from Callithrix jacchus, assembly GCF_049354715.1. Taxonomy (NCBI): domain Eukaryota; kingdom Metazoa; phylum Chordata; class Mammalia; order Primates; family Cebidae; genus Callithrix; species Callithrix jacchus. Next base: position 86,884,133 of record NC_133504.1, on the reverse strand, counting down.
TGCAAGTTTGTTCAACATATGCAGATCTATAAACATAATCCACCACATAGACAGAACCAAAGACAAAAACCACTTGATTATCTCAATAGATGCAGAGAAGCCCTTTGAAAAAATTCAACAGCCGTTAAGCTAAAAACTCTCAATAAACCAGGTTTCAATGGAATGTATCTCAAAACAATAGAAGCTATTTATGACAAACCCATAGCCAATATTATATGGAATGGGCAAAAATTAGAAGCATTCCTTTTAAAAACTGGCACTAGACAAGGATGCCCTCTCTCACCACCCCATTCAATATAGTATTGGAAGTTCTAGCCAGAGCAATTAGGCAAGAAAAAGAAATAAAGGTCATTAAATTAGGAAAAGAATAAGTCAAATTGTCCCTATTTGCAGATGACATGATTGTATATTTAGAAGACCCCAGTGTCTCAGCCCAAAACCTCCTTAAGCTGATAAGCAAACTTCAGCAAAGTCTCAGGATACAAAATCAATGTGCATAAATCACAAGCATTCTTATGCACCAATAACAGACAAACAGAGAGCCAAATCATGAGCGAACTCCCATTTATAATTGCTACAAAGAGAATAAAATACCTAGGAATACATCTAACAAAGAAGGTAAAAGATCTCTTCAAGGAGAACTATAAACCACTTATCCTAACTACAAACCATGAGACATTCCATGCTCATGGTTAAGAAAAATCAATATTGTGAAAATGGCCATACTGCCTAAAGTAATTTGTAGATTCAATGCTATCCCCAACAAGCTACCATTGACCCTCTTCACAGAACTGGAAAAAACTACCTTAAACTTCATGTGGAACCAAAAGAGAGCCCACATAGCCAAGACAATCCCAAGCAAAAAGAACAAAGCTGGAGGCATCACGCTACCTGATCTCAAACTGTACTACAAGCCTACGGTAATCAAAACAGCATGGTACTGGTACCAAAACAGAGAGATAGACCAATGGAACAGAACAGAGGCCCTGGAGGCAACATCACATATCTACAACCATCTGATCTTTGACAAACCAGACAAAAACAAGCAATAAACAGGAAAGGATTCCCTGTTTAATAAATGGTGTTGGGAATACTGGCTAGCCATATGCAGGAAGCTGAAACTGGACTAATTCCTTACACCTTATACAAAAATTAACTCCAGATGGATTAAAGATTTAAACATGCGAACTAACACCATAAAAACCCTAGAAGAAAACCTAGGCAAGGACATGCAGGACATAGGCACAGGCAAGGATTTCATCACTAAAACACCGAAAGCAATGGCAACAAAAGCCAAAATAGACAAACGGGACCTAATTAAACTTAAGAGCTTCTGTACAGCAAAAGAAACGATCATCAGAGTAAACCAGCAACCAAGAAAATGGGAAAAAATTTTAGCAATCTACTCATCAGACAAAGGGCTAATATCCAGAATCTACAGAGAACTAAAGCAGATTTACAAGAAAAAAACAAACATCAGATAAGTAAGATAAAAACAACAAAACCCCATTCAAAAGTGGGTGAAGGTATGAACAGACACTTTTCATATATATATATATATATATATATATATATATATATATATATAAATTTATTGCATTTTAGGTTTTGGGGTACATGTGAAGAACATGCAAGATAGTTGCATAGGTACACATGTGGCAGTGTGATTTGCTGCCTTCCTCCCCTTCACCTATATGTGGCATTACTCCCCATGCTATCTCTCCCCATCTCCCCACCCCTGCTGTCCCTCCTCTATTCCCCCCAACAGACCCTGGTGTGTAGTGTTCCCCTCCCTGTGTCCATGTGTTCTCATTGTTCAACACCCACCTATGAGAGAGAACATGTGGTATTTCATTTTCTGTTCTCGTGTCAGTTTGCTGAGAATGATGGTTTCTGGGTTTCATCCATGCCTCTATAAAGGACACAAACTCATCATTTTTTATGGCTTGTAGTATTCCATGGTGTATATGTGCCACATTTTCCTTGTCTGATCTATCATCAATGGGCATTTGAGTTGGTTCCAGGTCTTTGCTATTGTAAACAGTGCTGCAACAAACATATGTGTGCACGTGTCTGTTCAAGACACTTTACAAAAGAAGACATACATGAGGCCAACAAGCATACAAAAAAATGCTCATCATCACTGGTCATTAGAGGAATGCAAACCAAAACCACATGGAGATACCATCTCACACCAGTTAGAATGGCGATCATTAAAAAATCTGGAGACAACAGATGCTGGAGAGGATGTGGAGAAGTAGGAACACTTTTACACTGCTGGTGGGAGTGTAAATTAGTTCAACCATTGTGGAAGACAGTGTGGTGATTCCTCAAGGACCTAGAAATAGAAATTCCATTTGACCCAGCAATCCCATTACTGGGTATATACCCAGAGGACTGTAAATCATTCTACTATAAAGACACGTGCACACATATGTTTGTTGCAGCACTGTTTACAATAGCAAAGACCTGGAACCAACTCAAATGCCCATTGATGATAGATCAGACAAGGAAAATGTGGCACATATACACCATGGAATACTAAGCAGCCATAAAAAACGATGAGTTTGAGTCCTTTATAGAGGCATGGATGAACCCAGAAACCATCATTCTCAGCAAACTGACACAAGAACAGAAAACCAAACACCGCATGTTTTCACTCATAGGCGAGTGTTGAATAATGAGAACACATGGGCAGAGGGAAGGGAACAACACTCACTGAGCTAAGTGCGGGGATGGGGGGAAGGGGAGGTGAGAGGCAGGGGGAGGTGGGGAGGATGGGGAGGGATAACACTAGGAGAAATACATGATGTAGGTGACAGTGTGTGTGGGAGGGTTGGAGACAGTAAGCCACCATGGCATGTATGGACCTATGCAACAATCCTGCAGGATGCAGGACGTGCACATGTACCCCAGAGCCCAAATACAACAATAATAATAATAATAATAATAATAATAATAATAATAAAGCAGTAGCCATTCTGCCAATGGCTACCAAGACCATGACCTCTAATGCCAGCCACTACTTTTTCTCATGCCTGCCACGTCTGAAGCCAAAAACATTGATGTTGTTGTAAGGGTTCAGTCTTTTTAAGTTGCCAGCACTCTCTCTCTGGCCACTGTTCAAACTTCTGTCAGCAGTGCAACCACTGTATTGTGCCTTCAGAGTTCACTACATAGGACTAATGCTTTCTTTTTTTGTAGTTCCCTCATGCCACCATTCAGAAAAATCTGGGCAATTCATTCACTTATTCGACACGTACTTATTGAGCACCTGCAATCTACACACATCGTTCTAGGTTTAGGGACACATCAGTGAACTAAATAGATGAAGTGCTTGTTCTCATAAGACCTAGATTTTTGTCTGTGATGGGGGAGATGATAGTAAACATACAACAAATATTGCACTCAATTTCAATTCCCTTCTCCCTTCAGAAACCCTCACTGTTCTTGAATGAAACTTGTGAGTCTTGATGCTCTTTCCTGTAAACAAAAAATGAGTTTTTCTCAGGATATTCCTGGGCCCCTGATATAAGTAGACTACTCATGATGGTTCACCCACTCTGAATCCTGGGGTAAACATGATGTAAGTTAAATTGTGACCCTTGCCATATAACAAAGTGAGGGTTTGAAAGAAAAGAATCTCGTTGAGTATCTTCTAAGTTGTAGAACACAGAAACATCACTGAAGATAAAAATACCAAACAAACTTGACAATTTAAAGGTGAAACAATTCTAATTTCTCAAATATAATCTATAACTTAGAGAAGACTTTGCTAGTTGTTGCTCTAACAACCTCAACCGTATGGTTTTAGAGCCTTCTTGGGGACATGCAGCAGAATTGCCTTATGTGTATAGTTTGAAATGGAGTCTTTCAAAGCTTTTTCCTGGTAGATTACAACTGTATTTAAAAGTAGTTGATGAGACAGTCACAGATATGTAAGAGAACATCTTCTAAAATGGAGCTGTCTGAAGTAGAACACACTTGCTGACCAGGTCAGCAGAACACAGGAAATAGTCTCTATGAGATATCTTCAGGCCATCACACTATCACCAGTGCTTGCTCAGCTGCCGAAGCTCTATTGCCCTTGCACGTGTTCTGACTGAGATGTCTACAACAGAGAAGGTTGTCTTGAAGGAACAGGTTATTTGGTATGTGTTGGTAGGGACAGGAGGCAGGGGAGCTCTGGGCAGAAGAGGGCAGGTCACTGGTGAGGACCCCACCCTCCAGCTGGAACCACAGCCCGAAGTGAGAACTTTACATTCCTGTTTTCCTGCTTGAATATTGCCTTTTTCAAAACCACCCATGGCCCACCCTACCCCCCATCCTGCGCCCATAAAAACCCCAGCCCCTGCTGGGAGAGGAAGAAGAGGAGGAGAAGCAGCTGGATGCTGGAGACTACAGTTGGTCATCAAAGAGAAGCAGCTTGGCATTGCTTAATGCCATTGCTTCGGAGAGGAGGCTGGCCAAGGATGGCTGGACTCTGGGGGAAGATTACCTTCCCACTCTGTCCCTTTTTCTGCTATTTTTTCTACTTAGAGCCACTTTCACTGGCAATAAAATCCCCTGTGTTTACCATCTCCAATTTTGTCGGGCGACCTCATTCCTCCTGGACGCTGGACATGAACTTGGGTGCAGGTGCAAAAGACTGTCACACTGACCCTCCACTGAGCTGTTATCACTTAAGCCATCCAAGGATGGTAAAGCTAAAAGAGCACTGACTGTAACACTCCTTCTGGGGCTTCAGAGGCCATGGGTACCCCCCAGACACTACAACAAGTCCAGCATGGAGTTCATTCTTGTTGGTGCCCAAAGCCACTTGCCCTGGCTCCAGCACCTGCTCACCTTCACACTCCCTCCAGCAGGGAGGTTGAGTGCTGTGAGTTTGAGTGAATGGAGTTTACCCCTGCTGAGGCCTGTACACTCCAGTTCCTGCCTGCAAATGGGTCAAGGAAAATTTCCTGCTTCACTGTTAGCAAAGTCCAGGGACTACCATTGTCTCTCACATCACCTGGTTTTAAGAATTCTTATTATTGACAAGATTGTGAAGCTTCAGGGTGATGTTGAGTTTATACAGTGCATGGCAAGGTGCAGTTGCCCTGAGGAATTATACTCTCAAATGGCTTGGCTTGTGCTTGATAAAAAAATCAATAAAGATAGAAACATTTCTTGCAAAGCCATTTGCTGGTGGTGTTAAAGTCTTAGTGCTTTAGAATATGGAATGACTGTTTTATATCACTAGAAGTTAGAAGTGTGCAGGCTATGTTCCTCACAAGCCCAAGCATCCAAAACTTATGCACAAATTCATTCAATGAGCATTTACTGGATGTCTGCTGTGTACTAGATAATATTCTATGGGACGAAGATACAGCAGTGAACAATACTAACAAAAAATCTCTGCCTTTCTAGTATTTCCATTCTAGTAGGTGAGACCAAGGCTGATGTACTCATTAGGCAGACTAAGCGCAGTGCATAGGGTCCATAATACTTTTGGGGCCCACGAAGCTGTTTCAATTTTAACTTCATTTAAAATCAGAAGAGAAAAAAAGAATATAAAAGAATGAATCCAGCCTGGACTAGAATTGTTTTTATACTAATACAGTCTTCAAATAAAAATTCTGGTATTTTTCCACAGAGGAAGGGTCCCACAGAAGCAATATGCCTAGGGCCCATGAAAATCACATGAGGTCTTGGGAGAGACAGACAGTAAACAAGATTTAAAAATAAAATATACACATGGCCCTTGAATTATGAAGGGGCTAGATCCCAATAAACCCATTATAAATGGAAAATAATGTAAGTTGAAGTATGACATTTTCAATTTAAAGATGAGTTTATCTGGATGTAAGCCCAGCGTAAATTGAGGAGCATTCTGAATGCGCATGGCTTTTGTATCACTGTGAATTCAAAAAATAATGTCTAACTACTGTTAGATTTGGGGACTGTCTGCATAGTGTATTACAGAAAGAAACAGATCAAGAAATGGGAATTAAAAGTGTTTTTGGAAGGAGGCTGGGTATGGTGACTCACTCCTATAATCTCAGCACTTTGGGAAACCAAGATAGAAGGATCAATTTGAGGCCAGGAGTTCACAACCAGCCTGGGCAGCACAGCAAGACGCTCCCTACAAAAAATAATTAAAAAAAAATTATCCAGGTATGGTGGTAAATGCCTGTAGTCCCAGATACTCAAAAGGCTGAGGAGGGGAAGACTGCTTGAGCCTGGAGTGTTGAGCCTGCAGTGAGCTGTGATTGTGCCACTATACTGAAACCTGAGTAACAGAGTGAGACTCTGTCTAAAAAAAAAAGTGTTAGGGGAAGGACGGTTGAAGTTTCAGATAGGACACCCCAGCAGCAAAATTTCCTGAGCAGCTGACATCTGAGTAAAATCTAGAAGAGGCAGGGATATGAGGTGTTTGAAGTGTAGACAGAGATTGTTCTTGTAAGAAGGATCAACAGATGCTTAGGCCCTGTGGAAAGCAGGTACTTGGTATGTGAATGACAGCGTGGAGGCCAGTGTGACTAGAATGTATGTACAAGGAGACAAACAAAGGGAACAGAGTGGGAGATGAGATCAGAGAGGTGACTGGAGGCCAGAAATATGGGGCTGTGTAAGGTTACGGGAAGAGCTCTGACTTATATTTTGACCTGATTTACATTTTACAGAGATCTCTCTGGGTGTTGCATTTGTTTTGAAGAGAATAAATTGAAGGAGGCACAAGCACAAGGTAAAAGGCCAATTAAGAGATGACAATAACAATCCAAGTGAAAAAAAAATTCAGATGAGTAATGATGGTGACTCGGACCAATATAGTTGCAGTGGGAGTGGTGAGAAGTGGATAGATTCTGTAACTGTTTTCAATGTCGTCATGACAGGCTTTGCTAATGGGTTGCATGTGTGTTGTGAGAGAAAAGGAAGGCTCAAAGATGAACACAGTGTTTTGACCTGAGCAAAAGAATGGGTGAAGTTACCATTGATTGAAGCGGGGAAGACTGAGGGAGGGAGAGAAGGAGGAGTAGGGTAGGTTGGGTGAGAAGAGCAAGTTCTCAATTAAAAATGCAGATGCGCATGCTGTAAAAGCAATTGAAAATGTCCTCACTAGAAATATACTTCTGGGAGTCATCAGTTTGAGCTCATTCAGTCATCAACTGAATATCATCAGGTGATGGTATTCAGTGCCTTGGGATGGGAAGACATCACTGAGAGAGTAAGTCCAGAGAGTTGCGATGTCTTTTAAATTTTTGTATCTTCAACAACTAACTCAGTACTGGACTTTCAATAACTATTATCGAATCTGTTTTCTTTTCCCTGATATTTCCCCAGGACGTTTATTTCAGTTTGCACTTCTGTGTTTCTCTGGATGATTATTTAATGTCTAGCTCTCCACCTAAGCCTTATGAGGGTAAAGGCCATATATCCTCTATTCTCCTTCCCCCTGGCACCCAGCACAGTGTCTGTAATATAATGGTTAATTCGTCAAGAAAAAAAAAAGGAAAAAATTTTTTTAATTGCATTTTAGGTTCTGGGGTACATGTGAAGAACATGCAAGATTGTTGCACAGATTCACACATGGTAATGTGGATTGCTGCCTTCCTCCCCATCACCTATATCTGGCATTTCTCCCTATGCTATCTCTCCCTAACTCCCCACCCCCTATTGTCCCTCCCCTGTTTCCCCCTGACAGACCCCAGTGTGTGATGCTCCCCTCCCTGTGTCCATGTGTTCTCATTGTTCAACACCCACCTATGAGTGAGAATATGTGGTGTTTGATTTTCTGTTCTTGTGTCAGTTTGCTGAGAATGATGGTTTCCAGATTCATCCATGTCCCTACAAAGGACATGAACTCCTCATTTTTTATGACCGCATAATATGCCATGGTGCATATGTGCCACATTTTCCCTGTGGAAAATACTTTTTTATATCAAAGTCATTTTATTTGGACTTACCTATTGAATAAACTTGCTTGGACTCTTTAAATCTACTTTTTAAAAAATCTTATGGGGAAAAACACAATGACCTAAATCTTCATTTTCAACTAGTAGCTTTAAGTAGATACTCCTTCCTTATCTGCTCATCTGCCTATCCCAATTATCAATAGACAGAGAGTTCACCACATACTCTTCTTACAAAGTCTTTATTTAACCTCACACTGTCCTCAGACACTGTCTCAGTTGCCCATTACCACATCATCTGATTGGTACTCATCTGCTATCCTTTACCTAAATCACATCAGGTGACCTCAAATCAGCTTTATGCCCCCATTAGGCTAAATCCATAAAAATAATATGACATTTATGGATATTATATCTGCAAAGTCAACATGGCTAATTAGCACTCACGTTGTTCTTGCTGAAAGGAAAGCCTTTGCTATCATTGGGCCAGCAGTTACTTAGTAATAGTTGGTCAATGATGCTACTGCAGCAGATGCTTCCCAGCCCTCCCACACTCCACAAATAAAATCCACTAGTGAAGGGTTCTTTGGTGTCAGCTTTTATAGTTCAGATTTCTCTTGAGTCCTAGAATGTTATTACATTTCATAAAAACCATTCTTTCTGAGATGTCTGTATATTTCTCTGATATCATGATTTCATATAGAGTTAGCTCTCAGAAATGGTTTTTTGTTTTTTTTTTTTAATTTTTTATTGGATTATAGGTTTTGGGGTACATGAGCAGAGCATGCAAGACAGTTGCATAGGTACACACATGGCAGTGTGCTTTGCTTTTCTTCTCCCCTTCACCCACATTTGGCATTTCTCCCCACCTCCCCCTCCCCACCTCCCCCTCCCACTGGCTCTCCCCTTTTCCCCCCAATAGACCCCAGTGTTTAGTACTCCCCTTTCTGTGTCCATGTGTTCTTATTTTTCATCACCCACCTATGAGTGAGAATATGTGGTGTTTCATTTTCTGTTCTTGTGTCAGTTTGCTGAGGATGACGTTTTCCAGATTCATCCATGTCCCTACAAACGACACAAACTCATCATTTCTGATTGCAGCATAATATTCCATGGTGTATATGTGCCACATTTTTCCAATCCAGTCTATTATCAATGGGCATTTAGGTTGATTCCAGGTCTTTGCTATTGTAAACAGTGCTGCAATGAACATTTGTGTACATGTGTCCTTATAGTAGAACGATTTATAGTCTTTTGAATATATACCCAGTAATGGGATTGCTGGGTCAAATGGAATTTCTATTTCTAAGGCCTTGAGGAATCGCCACACTGTCTTCCACAATGGTTGAACTAATTTACACTCCCACCAACAGTGTAAAAGTGTTCCTTTTTCTCCACATCCTCTCCAGCATCTGTTGTCTCCAGATTTTTTAATGATCACCATTCTAACTGGCGTGAGATGGTACCTCAATGTGGTTTTCATTTGCATCTCTCTGATGACCAGTGACGATGAGCATTTTTTCATATGATTGTTGGCCTCATATATGTCTTCTTTTGTAAAGTATCTGTTCATATCCTTTGCCCACTTTTGAATGGGCTTCTTTGTTTTTTCCCTGTAAATCTGTTTGAGTTCTTTGTAAATTCTGGATATCAGCCCTTTGTCAGATGGGTAGACTGCGAAAATTTTTTCCCATTCTGTTGGTTGCTGATCCACTCTAGTGACTGTTTCTTTTGCCGTGAGGAAGCTGTGGAGTTTCATTAGGTCCCATTTGTCTATTTTGGCTTTTGTTGCCAATGCTTTTGGTGTTTTGTTCATGAAGTCCTTGCCTACTCCTATGTCCTGGATAGTTTTGCCTAGATTTCCTTCTAGGGTTTTTATGGTGCCAGGTCTTATGTTTAAGTCTTTAATCCATCTGGAGTTAATTTTAGTGTAAGGTGTCAGGAAGGGGTCCAGTTTCTGCTTTCTGCACATGGCTAGCCAGTTTTCCCAACACCATTTGTTAAACATGGAATCCTTTCCCCATTGCTTGTTTTTGTCAGGTTTATCAAAGATTGTATAGTTGTATGTATGTTGTGTTGCCTCCGGTGCCTCTGTTTTGTTCCATTGGTCTATATCTCTGTTTCGGTACCAGTACCACACTGTTTTGATTACTGTAGCCTTGTAGTATAGTTTGAAATCCGGTAGTGTGATGCCCCCCGCTGTGTTCTTTTTGCTTAGAATTGACTTGGCTATGCGGGCTCTCTTTTGGTTCCATATGAAGTTCATGGTGGTTTTTTCCAGTTCTGTGAAGAAAGTCAATGGTAGCTTGATGGGGATAGCGTTGATTCTGTAAATTACTTTGGGCAGTATAGCCATTTTCACGATATTAATTCTTCCTAACCATGAACATGGAATGTTTCTCCATCTGTTTGTGTCCTCTCTGATTTCGTTGAGCAGTGGTTTGTAGTTCTCCTTGAAGAGGTCTCTTACGTTCCTTGTGAGTTGTATTCCAAGGTATTTTATTCTTTTGTAGCAATTGCGAATGGCAGTTCCCTCTTGATTTGGCTTTCTTTAAGTCTGTTATTGGTGTAGACGAATGCTTGTGATTTTTGCACATTGATTTTATATCCTGAGACTTTGCTGAAGTTGCTTATCAGTTTCAGGAGTTTTTGGGCTGAGGCAATGGGGTCTTCTAGGTATACTACCATGTCGTCTGCAAATAGAGACAATTTGGCTTCCACCTTTCCTATTTGAATACACTTTATTTCTTTTTCTTGCCTGATTGCTCTGGCTAGAACTTCCAGTACTATATTGAATAGGAGTGGTGAGAGAGGGCATCCTTGTCTAGTGCCAGATTTTAAAGGGAATGCTTCCAGTTTTTGCCCATTCAGTATGATATTGGCTGTTGGTTTGTCATAAATAGCTTTTATTACTTTGAGATACGTTCCATCGATACCGAGTTTATTGAGGGTTTTTAGCATAAAGGGCTGTTGAATTTTGTCAAATGCCTTCTCTGCGTCAATTGAGATAATCATGTGGTTTTTGTTTTTGGTTCTGTTTATGTGGTGAATTACGTTGACAGACTTGCGTATGTTGAACCAGCCTTGCATTCCTGGGATGAATCCTACTTAATCATGATGAATAAGTTTTTTGATTTGCTGTTGCAATCGGCTTGCCAATATTTTATTGAAGATTTTTGCATCTATGTTCATCATGGATATTGGCCTGAAGTTTTCTTTTCTCGTTGGGTCTCTGCCAGGTTTTGGTATCAGGATGATGTTGGTCTCATAAAATGATTTGGGAAGGATTCCCTCTTTTTGGATTGTTTGAAATAGTTTTAGAAGGAATGGTACCAGCTCCTCCTTGTGTGTCTGGTAGAATTCGGCTGTGAACCCGCCTGGACCTGGGCTTTTTCTGTGTGGTAGGCTCTTAATTGCTGCCTCAACTTCAGACCTTGTTATTGGTCTATTCATAGTTTCAGCTTCCTCCTGGTTTAGGCTTGGGAGGACACAGGAGTCCAGGAATTTATCCATTTCTTCCAGGTTTACTAGTTTATGCGCATAGAGTTGTTTGTAATATTCTCTGATGATGGTTTGAATTTCTGTGGAATCTGTGGTGATTTCCCCTTTATCATTTTCTATTGCATCTATTTGGTTGTTCTCTCTTTTCTTTTTAATCAATCTGGCTAGTGGTCTGTCTATTTTGTTGATCTTTTCAAAAAACCAGCTCTTGGATTTATTGATTTTTTGAAGGGTTTTTCGTGTCTCAATCTTCTTCAGCTCAGCTCTGATCTTAGTTATTCCTTGTCTTCTGCTGGGTTTTGAGTTTTTTTAACCTTGCTCCTCTAGCTCTTTCAATTTTGACGATAGGGTGTCCATTTTGGATCTCTCCATTCTCCTCATATGGGCACTTATTGCTATATACTTTCCTCTAGAGACTGCTTTAAATGTGTCCCAGAGGTTCTGGCACGTTGTGTCTTCGTTCTCATTGGTTTCAAAGAACTTCTTTATTTCTGCCTTCATTTCGTTGTTTACCCAGTAAACATTCAAGAGCCAGTTGTTCAGTTTCCATGAAGCTGTGCGGTTCTGGGTCGGTTTCTGAATTCTGAGTTCTAACTTGATTGCACTATGGTCTGAGAGGCTGTTTGTTATGATTTCAGTTGTTTTGCATTTGTTGAGCAGTGCTTTACTTCCAATTATGTGGTCAATTTTAGAGTAGGTGTAATGTGGTGCTGAGAAGAATGTGTGTTCTGTGGATTTGGGGTGGAGAGTTCAGCAAATGTCTATCAGGTTTGCTTGCTCCAGGTCTGAGTTCAAGCCCTGGATATCCTTGTTGATTTTCTGTCTGGTTGATCTGTCTAGTATTGACAGTGGAGTGTTAAAGTCTCCCACTATTATTGTGTGGGAGTCTAAGTCCTTTTGTAAGTCATTAAGAACTTGCCTTATGTATCTGGGTGCTCCTGCATTGGGTCCATATATGTTTAGGATCGTTAGCTCTTCTTGTTGTATCGATCCTTTTACCATTATGTAATGGCCTTCTTTGTCTCTTTTGATCTTTGTTGCTTTAAAATCTATTTTATCAGAGATGAGAATTGCAACTCCTGCTTTTTTTTGCTTTCCATTAGCTTGGTAAATCTTCCTCCCTCCCTTTATTTTGAGCCTTTGTGTATCCTTGCATGTGAGATGGGTTTCCTGGATACAGCACACTGATGGGTTTTGGATTTTTATCCAATTTGCCAGTCTGTGTCTTTTGATTGGTGCATTTAGTCCATTTATATTTAGGGTTAATATTGTTATGTGTGAATTTGATACTGCCATTTTGATGCTAAGTGGCTGTTTTGCCTGTTAGTTGTTGTAGATTCTTCATTATGTTGAAGCTCTTTAGCATTCAGTGTGATTTTGGAATGGCTGGTACTGGTTGATCCTTTCTATGTGTAGTGCCTTTTTTAGGAGCTCTTGTAAAGCAGGCCTGGTGGTGACAAAATCTCTGAGTACTTGCTTGTTCGCAAAGGATTTTATTTTTCCTTCACTTCTGAAGCTCAGTTTGGCTGGATATGAAATTCTGGGTTGAAAGTTCTTTTCTTTAAGGATGTTGAATATTGGCCCCCACTCTCTTCTGGCTTGTAGTGTTTCTGCCGAGAGATCTGCTGTGAGTCTGATGGGCTTCCCTTTGTGGGTGACCCGCCCTTTCTCTCTGGCTGCCCTTAGTATTCTCTCCTTTATTTCAACCCTGTTGAATCTGACGATTATGAGCCTTGGGGTTGCTCTTCTTGTGGAATATCTTTGTGGTGTTCTCTGTATTTCCTGCAATTGAGTGTTGGCCTGTCTTGCTAGGTGGGGGAAATTTTCCTGGATGATGTCCTGAAGAGTATTTTCCAGCTTGGATTCATTCTCTTCATCCCCTTCTGGTACACCTATCAAACGTAGGTTAGGTCTTTTCACATAGTCCCACATTTCTTGGGGACTTTGTTCATTCCTTTTTGCGCTTTTTTCTCTGATCTTGGTTTCTCGTTTTATTTCATTGAGTTGGTCTTCGACTTCAGATATTCTTTCTTCTGCTTGGTCAATTCAGCTATTGAAACTTGTGTTTGCTTCGCGAAGTTCTCGTATTGTGTTTTTCAGCTCTTTTAATTCATTCATATTCCTCTCTAAGTTATCCATTCTTGTTATCATTTCCTCGAATCTTTTTTCAAATCTTTTTTCAAGGTTCTTAGTTTCTTTGCATTGATTTAATACATGATCTTTTAGCTCACAAAAGTTTCTCATTATCCATCTTCTGAAGTCTAATTCCGTCATTTCGTCACAGTCATTTTCCGTCCAGCTTTGTTCCCTTGCTGGTGAGGAGTTTTGGTCCTTTCTAGGAGGCAAGGTGTTCTGGTTTCGGGTGTTTTCCTCCTTTTTGCGCTGGTTTCTTCCCATCTTTGTGGATTTGTCTGCTGGTCGTCTGCGTAGTTGCTGACTTTTCGATTGGGTCTCTGAGTGGACACCCAGAATGTTGATGATGAAGTATTTCTGTTGCTTGGTTTTCCTTCTACCAGTCTAGCCCCTTTGCTGTACGACTGCTGAGGTCCGCTCCAGACCCTGCTAGCAGCTGTGGCACAGCGAGGGATGCTACCGGTTTCTTTTTCTGCTATCTTTGTCCCAGGATGATGCCTGCCTAATGTCAGTCTTTTGGATATAGATGGGTCAGGGAGCTGCTTGAGGAGACAGTTTGTACTTTATGGGGGCTTAATTGCTGAGCTGTGTGCTCTGTTGTTCATTCAGGGCTGTTAGGCTGCTATGTTTGATACTGCTGCAACAGAGCTCATTAAAAAACCCTTTTTTTTTTTTCTCAAATGCTCTGTGTTGAGGGGTTTGGGCTTTATTTTTGTATGTTCGATGAGGTGTCCTGCCCAGCTAGAAGGCAGACTAGCCACTGTTTGGCTGCCGAGGCTCCGCCCTGCTGTTGTGTGATTTGCCCTGTTCCTGCAGGCTCTGCTGTGGTCTCCACCACGCCCTGCGGCGGAGTCTCTTCATTGTAGCGTGTTGCCTCAGCAACGGCAGGCTGCGTCAGCAGTGGGCATGTATCTCAGTAGGGACGGGTTGCCTCGGCAACGGCTGTCTGCGTCAACAGTGGGCGTGTATCTCAGTTGGGGCGGGTTGCCTTGGCAACGGCTGGCTGCGTCAGCAGTGGGCCTGTATCTCAGTTGGGGCGGGTTGCCTCGGCCACGCTGGCTGCGTTAGCAGTGGGCGTGTATCTCAGTTGGGGCGGGTTGTCTCGGTAGTGGTGGACGCCCCTCCCCCACAGAGTGTCTCGGACCGTCTGCTCAGGATAGTTTGAAATTGCGGTTTTGTTCGTCCCACTGGGTATCCCAAACGATCTGTCCCTGCAATCCCCTGGGCTGGGCTACTGTCTAAGTCTCGTTCAGTCTCAAGTCCAGCCCTCTCAAGTCTCAGGTTGCCGGTTCAACAGGGCACCCGGACAAGTGCGCCCTGTGGGGATTGCTGGGTAGGGCCGGCCGCCGCCGCCCCGGCTGCTGGCTTCGCCAGGCAGACCTACTGCCTGGCGTCCCGTGTCTTTTTATACTTGGGAGTTTCCCCGTTCTGTGGGCAACAAAAAAATCAGTCTGGAAATGCAGCTCTGACTCACCGTTTGCGGATTCAACGCGAGCTCCAATCCTGGGTTGTTCTCACAGTGCCATCTTGAGTCCTCACCTTTTTTTTTTTTTTTTTTGAGATA
Organism: Callithrix jacchus; assembly: GCF_049354715.1. Lineage (NCBI taxonomy): Eukaryota > Metazoa > Chordata > Mammalia > Primates > Cebidae > Callithrix > Callithrix jacchus. The sequence continues at coordinate 86,869,043 of NC_133504.1, read as the reverse complement.
GAGTCTGGCTCTATCACCCAGATTGGAGTGCAGTGGCAGGATCTCGGCTCACTGCAACCTCTGCCTCCTGGGTTCAATGAATTCTCTGCCTCAGCCTCCTGAGTAGCTGGGACTACAGGAACCTGCCACCATGCCCAGCTAATTGTTTTGTATTTTTAGTAGAGAAAGGATCTCACCATCTTGGCTAGGCTGGTTTTGAACCCCTGACCTTGTGATCTGTCTTGGCCTCCCAAAGGGCTGGGATTACAGGCTTGAGCCACCATGCTCAGTCTCTCAGAAGTTTTAACCCAACCTCATGAGAGAATTGCTAGTCTATTGTAACCCCCAAACTACAGAATCCTTTCTAGCCTCTATTCATTTCAAATGATTCCAATCCTTAGGAATCAAATAAGGAGACTGGAATTCGAATGACAGAGTTTGAGTGCTCTATAGTGCAAGGCTTCAAGGGGTTGGGAGAATCTGATTTGAAAAGTATGTCTGGGTAGAGGATGCTAATGGTGCTTTTGAGGTCTGGTAGAGCAGAAGATGGTATGAGTCCCCAAAGTTTGGTATGAGACCCCAAGTTCTAGAGCAATGTGTGCTTGTTGTTTTCATTAATTTAACTACTACTGATTGTGCATTTTATTTGTGCTTAGTAATTGTATAGATTTATCATTCAATTCCCTCACAATCCTACAATGCAGGTATTATTATTTTCCCCCCATTTTACAGATGAAGAAACTGGACACTGATAAGTTATATACTTCAAAGAGTCTCATAGCTAGTAGATGGTATAACCAATACTTGTACCCGTATCTCAGAATTTGTCCACTTAACTGTTTCCTTATTTTTGCCTCTTGGTGTTCAGTACCAAAGAGACTTCTACTAAAGCCGTAGCTTAGGGCATAAGGATCGGAAAAGACTTGAAAGGCACACAATTCCTATTTTCCTATTTTTATCTGAGGTTAGTCTTACATCCCCAGATAAGATGGGAAAGAACTGAACTGTCTTGATTACTGCTGTTTCCAATGCCTAGGCAATATTTGGTGCACAGGTGCTAGACAAATATTAGTGGAGGGAATACATGATTTAGAATCAGAAGTTCAAAGCCATCATCACATAGTCTTTTTTTCCTAGCACCAATATTCCATAGGGTTTTAAATAAAGACTTTTTTGAGGTTGTTTTTAAAAAGAAATGGCATTTCAGGGGCTATCTGTGGTTCTCTTATGTCATGGTGCTCAGGAGGGGATCTTCGCAGAACACAATGTCAGAGAACCCATGTTTATCAACTTTTTGTTTTTAGAGACAAGGTCTTGCTCCCATCACCCAGGCTGGAGTGCAGGTGCATGATCATAGCTCACTACACATTCAAACTTTTGGGCTCAAGTGATCCTTCCACCTCACCTCCCACGTAGCTAGGACTAGAGGTGTGTGCCACCATGTGTGGCTTGTATATTAACTTCTTGAGTGATGCCTGTGGTTTTAACTGGAAACATTCCCTTTTTTTCTTTTTTTGAGATGGAGTCTCACTCTATCACCAGGTTGGAGTGCAGTGGTATGATCTCGGCTCACTGCAACCTCCGCCTCACAGGTTTAAGTGATTCTCCTGACTCAGCCTCCTGAGTAGCTGGGATTACAGGCACATGTCACCATGCCAGGCGAATTTTTAGTAGAGACTGGGTTTCACCATATTGGCAAGGATGGTCTCGAACTCCAGAACTTGTGATCCACCCGCCTTGGCTTCCCAAAGTGTTGGAATTACAGGCGTGAGCTGCCACGCCTGGCCCTTTGCTTTCTATTTTAAACTTCAGCATAGTACATTGATGATATTTAAACAACTGCTAGTTTCCATTCTAGAGGAGTCTACATTTCAATGATGAGCAGGAGAATGCTGATAAGTAGGGCTGAGGCAGAGTTCGTGGAATAAGGTGTGAGACTCAGCTTATCCTTCTGAGCTCTGTCAGGTGAATCACAGACTGTCATGGAACTCATTGCTCAACTATACTCCTGAGAGTTTAGAAGATGTCCTCCATATCATTAGTTATAGGACCTATCTGCATATAACTACTTCCTGGTTTTGACTTAGATGACCCAAATAACCAAAATCTGTTGTGATCAGGCTCTCCTCCAGTGTTTCAGCCAGTTTTGCTGATAGGTGATATTTAGATAAGCCTTCTAAAAACGATCATCTTATTTAAACTTTTAAGCTCTGTGCTACCTGAATATATATCCAGCCCATTCCTTGTATTAGTTTACTATTGGGCAAATATTCATAAAACAATGAAATTCATAAAAGAATGAAAAATTCATCAAACAATAAAAAATTTTATTAAACAATGAAAAAAAGTTCTATATTTTATTATTGAAAACCATACTTGAAGCTAACCCCAAATCCCTGACTGCCCATTCTTCTGTCCTGATGGATCTCTTTCCTATCTTCCCTTTAGTTGCCAGAAAAGCCCCCTAGAGTAATGGTTTTCAAGTGGAGGTGATTTTGCCACCAGGGGACACTTGGCAATGTCGGGAGACATTTTTGGTTGCCACAACTTAGAGGATGTTATGGGAATCTACTAGGCAGAGACCAGGGATGCTGCTCAATACACAGGGCAGCCCCACAACAAAAATATTCCTTCTCAAAATGTCAACAGTACTGCTGTTGAGAAACTTCACTCTAGAGAATGGGGGATGTTAATATCATGGGGATCACAATGAGGACACCTCTTGTTTACACTTATCAAATTTAATTTTATTGACATTAAAATAATAAATCTGGTATTTATAAGTAGGTAGAGGAAAACACATGCTCTTAACAGAAATGGTGATGAATTATGAAAGATGAATTATGAAACACCAACTTTGTGCTAGCCATTCTATTGGGTCCTTTATGTATATCTTCATCTCATCCTTATAATTCTATGAAAGAAGAATTGCTCTTCCCTCATTTTACAGGAAGGTAACTGCAGTTCATAGATGAATAAATGTGCTTATGGTCACATGGATACAAAGGAGCCAGGATATGGATCCTAGTGTGACTACAAAGTTCATGTTCTTTCTACTACAGCTTCCGAACTATCCTTTGCCATTCAGAAGGAGAGCACAGAAATAAAATTCTCAAAAATTTCAATCTCGTCTTTGATGACTTTTCTTTCAATTAATTCACTTAACCAGAAATTCCTGTTCCACAGCTGTCAGGCAGAGAAGTCCATCCCCAGACTCATTTCCACGGTTTACAGCCTGCATCTCCAGCTTGCCTCTCAAGCACAAGTCCTCCCATACATGGGAAAGCTGTGGTGCTCTGCAGACACCACATTGTTCTTGTGGTTTGTGGCCAAACTCGCTCACAGAGCCTCCCTTTTAACTGTTTCCTGGTTGATTTGTGAACAATCTTGTGGCCATTTACCCAAGAAAATATCAAAGACTACCATTTTGATGTTCCCTGGTGAAGGGAGTGGCCTTCTTTCAATTTTCTCACTTAACTAATATTTTGGGGATAATGGTTAGCTAAGTCCTACCCCACCCCATTTCAAATATCTGCTTAGCTAGGTCTAAATATGTATATAAAACTTTTGAATCACTTTAACACTGTACCATAAGGATGTACACTCTTTTACACTATTATAAATATTTATTCTTATTTTCTCAGTATGGGCAGCCAGGGCTAATACTTCAGGGACGGTCTTCTCTTCTTAAACTAAAATCATGATTCTTGTGCCATGGGACCTTGAAGATGATAAAATGAAGTTCATTAAATTATCTAGCTGTGGCCTCCTAAGAACAAAGGATTGGCTACTTGGCAAAACTATTTAATTGAAATCCTCATCCACATCTCAAAAGAAATTTCTTTTTAAAAAATTAATTAATTGATTTATTATACTTTAAGTTCTGGGGTACATGTGCAGATCGTGCAGTTTTGTTACATAGGTATACACGTGCCATGGTGGTGGTTTGCTGCATCCATCACCCTGTCATCTACGTTAGGTATTTCTCCTAATGCTATCCCTCCCATATCCCCCCACCTGCTGCTATTCCTCCCCTAGCCCCCCACTCCCCAGTCCCCAGTGTGTGATGTTCCCCTCCCTGTGTCCATGTGTTCTCATTGTTCAACACTCACTTATGAGTGAGAACATGTGGTGTTTGGTTTTTTGTTCTAGTGTCAGTTTGCTGAGAATGATGGTTTCCAGTTTCATCCATGTCCCCTGCAAAGGACATGAACTCATCCTTTAAAATAAATTTCACTAAGCATGATGTAAAGAAATAACATTCTTTTTTCTTTGAGATGGAATTTCACTCTTGTTGCCCAGGCTGGAGTGCAATGGCACGATCTTGGTTTACTGCAACCTCTGCCTCCCAGATTCAAGCAATTCTCCTGCCTCAGTCTCCCTAGTAGCTAAGATTATAGGTAGATGCCATGACGCCCAGCTAAATTTGTATTTTTAGTAGAGATGTTGGTCAAGGCTTGTTTCAAATTCCTGACCTCAGGTGATCTGCCTGCCTCAGCCTCCTGAAGTGCTGGGATTATAGGTGTGAGCCACCATGCCCGGCCAACATTCTTAATACTAGATGAAAGTATGGGTGAGTATTCATTTTATCTCTGGATGAAGAAAGACTTTTATGTACAAAAGCAATGAAAATATTTTCAAAGGAATAGAGCAATAAGTTGAAGAACCAAAGCATAGTAAACTTTTCTTTATCAAAACTTATAAATAAATTAGAAGTCAGCCATGGAGGTAGAGATTGAAAGGGGGAAAGGGAGGTGCCTGGGCCTAGGATGCTGATAGTGCTGTTTGTTGATCTGGGTTTGCTTACATGATAGCTGCACTTCTCATTGAGCAGTACATTTATTTTATATCCATACATACTATATAGTCAACAAAAAGTCAAAGGCAAACAGGTATATATTTCATGGGTATGACAGAGAAAATGTAAAATAATAATGAAAGTTTAATAATAAAAAAAACTGACCATGGAAAATATAAATGAGTAATAAACACAGAAACAGTTTGAAATGACACATGCACACGTAAGTTCATTGTGGCACTGTTTACAATAGCAAAGACCAGGAACCAACCCAAATGCCCGTTAATGATAAACTGGACAAAGAAAATGTGGCACATATACCCCATAGAATACTATGCAGCCATAAAAAATGATGAGTTCATGTCCTTTGTAGGAACATGGATGAATCTGGAAACCATCATTCTCAGCTAACTGACACAAGAACAGAAAACCAAACACTGCATATTCTCACTCATAGGCGGGTGTTGAACAATGAGATGTTGTTCACTTTTCACATGGACACAGGGAGGGGAACATCACACACAGGGGTATTTGGGGGGTCAGGGGCTAGCAGAGGGACAGTGGGGAATGGGGAGGTTCGGGAGGGATAACTGGGAGAAATAGCTGATGTAGGTGACAGAAGGATGGAGACAGCAAATCACAATGGCATGTGTGTACCTATGCAATAATCCTGCAAGAACTTCACATGTAACCCAGAACTTAAAGTACAATAAAAAACAATAATAAAAAAATAAAAGCAATGCATGCATATGATTAAAAACTCAACAATACAGTATAGCAGAAGTAAAATCAAGTTTATTTCATTATTCTTTGACTCAGTCTTGCTCTTCTGGAAGAAATTACTATGAACAGGGTCTTCTTCATTATTCCAGAAAATTTCTATGTATATTAATAATGGAATTATACTATGGTAATGTTCACATTATTATTCTTCCTGAAAATTTCTATGCATATACATATGCATTTAAACCAAATAAAATCATACTGTACTGCATAATCAATTACTTTTTTTTAACTGAACAATGTCTTCTGAAGGTCTTTGCTTATTAGCACATAAAATCCTACCTCTTTTTTTTTATGGCTTCACATTATTCCAGTGTATCATGATTTAGTTAACTGTTTATTAATGCACACTTAGGCTGGTTTTTGTTTTTGCTTTGTGATTACAAGCAATGTTGCAATTAAAATTTCTACATTTATTCTTTGGATATTCATTTAAAAAATTGTCAGAAAAATTCTTAGAAATGAAATTGCTGAGTCAAAGGGAGATACATGTCATACATACCTTTTGCATTTTGCAAAGTATTTTCAAATTGCTCTCCATTACAATTATTTGTCAATTAAACATAAAATTTAAAAAAAGACAGGAAAAAATTGTTCTCTAAAGAGTTAGCTTCAAAATTTATTTCTGTGAAAGTGCTGTCTTCCCATGCCTTTCCAAACAGTAGGCGTCAGCAATTCAATTATTTATTTATTCATATTTTTTAGAGATGGGGATTTTACTCTGTCACCCAGGCTAGAGTGCAGGCTAAATTTTTTTTTAAACTTTTTTGTAGAGATAGGGTTTTGCTATGTTGATTAGCCTGGTCTGACACTCCAGGCCAAAGGCACTTCTTCTGACTAAGTCTTTCGAGTTGCTGGGATTATGGGCTTAAGCCACTGTGCCCAGCTCAATTTTATTAGTCTTTCACAGTCTAATAGGTTAAAAATGGCTTTTTATTTTAATTTGCATTTTGTAATTATATGCAGAGTTGAACATTTATGAAAAAATATTTAACCTCAGAACTTGAGCAGAGTGAGAAGGTTGTCCATGACCGAGTGGGGTGGGGAAAGGAGAGGCAGCAGCATTGGATGGAACCCAGTTGGGTACATCACTGACATATAGGTAGTCTTTAAAGCCACAGCAGTGGATGAGAGGACCATGGTGAAAGAAGAGAGAAAAGGCTGAGGTGGAATCTGCCTCTAGTTTTAACCTGACCACAGCTTCTCTGAAACCAAGATATCCATTTCTTTCTTATTCTCAAAGACCTCCCAACTCACCTAGTTTTCTGGCGAATGACCTTCCGATAATGTTTGGGGCTATTTCACAGGTGGTGGGGATCAGTTCATAGGTTTGAGCTTTGCTCTAGGAGCAAGGAATTGCTACCATTCTCCTTTCAGGTCCCTTAGTGGTTTTGATTCCATTTGATTTCCGGTTCAACAACTATGGCCTTGTGGAGAGGCCCTCACCTCCTCCCTCATACTTATCTGCATCCCTTTGAATTTTCCCAGCCTCTCAGAGCAGCTCTGCGGCTGAGAAACAAAGCTGGTGGATATTCTCACCACTTCCACAGCCCCATTGCCAGAGGACTGCTCTAATTTGGTATTTATCTGGCTCCAGCTCACCGTCCTCTGACCTGCTTGGATTCAGCTGGGACTCTGATTTCCTTGGTTCTAAATTGGCTATTGCTACCACTCTGGCTCTGAGCGGAGCTTCCTCAATTTGCCTCTTACCCCCCTACAGCTGCTGAAGGAGACATTTCTGAAAATGTGCTGCAGATGTGAATATTTTCTGGCAGTGTCTGTGGCTGACCCAGGCTAATGACGTAGTCGGCCTGCTCAGCACTGCTTCTCCGGAACAAACCCTTGACCCCTCTTCCTTTCTCTTTACTGGGACTTTGAGCGCTTTCTATCCCACTTTATCCTGATGCTCTGCTCTCTGCTTGGCTGGCTTAGCTGTTAATTTTTTTTTTTAAATTCCATAGCTTTAACTCTTCTAAAAATTCTGGGCTGGGCGCGGTGGCTCACGCCTGTAATCCCAGCACTTTGGGAGGCCGAGGCGGGTGGATCACGAGGTCAAGAGATCAAGACCATCCTGGTCAACATGGTGAAACTCTGTCTCTACTAAAAATACAAAATAATTAGCTGGGCATGGTGGCGCGTGCCTGTAATCCCAGCTACTCAGGAGGATGAGGCAGGAGAATTGCCTGAACCCAGGAGGCGGAAGTTGCGGTCAGCCGAGATCGCCGCCATTGAACTCCAGCCTGGGTAACAAGAGCGAAACTCCGTCTAAAAAAAAAACAAAAAAAACTGCTGTTGTTTCTCTTGATAATTAAGTACTCTCTACCAATGTGGTCCCCTAGGAGGGAAGGGGGTCAGGAGAGAGGAGAAGAAAACAGAGGAGAATTAACAAGAATTAAGCAAAGATTTTGTGCCAGGCACCAATACTAAGGTGCTTCACACATCATCTCTTTAATCTCCCCAAAACTTTGGGTCATTGTTAGCTCATTTTACAAACAGGAAAATGAAAGAATTGAGAGGTAAAATTATTTGACTCTAATCATTCAATAGAAATAATTGAAATTCAGCTAATACAAATGTACAGGCTATTCTATATTTAGCGTGTGAGGAAGCTTCATTTTCCTTAAGTTGGGTGACGTATTTCTATTGTGGCAGACCAAAACCCCAGTGGGTGCTCCGGTTTTGTTTGTTTTTGCTTTTGTAACCATGTCAGATTATATTTTTGGGTCATGTGAAGTTCCTTAAAACATTTTCATAGGCGTGGAATCATCCCGAGAGTACTGTTTTCTGGCATTGAGCCTATTGCAGTTACTGCTGGCTGACGCCGCAGGTGCTCTTCCCCGTGGGCGTTTGCCCAGCTGCCTGGACCCACTCTGTATTCCCCGTGGGCGTTTGCCCAGCTGCCTGGACCCACTCTGTATTCCCCGTGGGCGTTTGCCCCGCTGCCTGGACCCACTCTGTATTCCCCGTGGGCATTTGCCCCGCTGCCTGGACCCACTCTGTATTCCCCGTGGGCATTTGCCCCGCTGCCTGGACCCACTCTGTATTCCCCGTGGGCATTTGCCCAGCTGCCTGGACCCACTCTGTATTCCCCGTGGGCATTTGCCCAGCTGCCTGGACCCACTCTGTATTCCCCGTGGGCATTTGCCCAGCTGCCTGGACCCACTCTGTATTCCCCGTGGGCATTTGCCCAGCTGCCTGGACCCACTCTGTATTCCCCGTGGGCGTTTGCCCCGCTGCCTGGACCCACTCTGTATTCCCCGTGGGCATTTGCCCAGCTGCCTGGACCCACTCTGTACTTGCTGCATTTGGACTTTACATTTGTCTGCATCACAATCATTTTATTAGTTCATGCTCTGATCATTTTCTGTCTTTGGGAATTTTTTTTTCTTTAAAAATTTCAAAAGTTTTTAAATGGCAATATAATTTGCTAAGCAAAAATAATATTTTAGTATAGTTTCGTTTTGGATTGGCTCTATGAATGAGATTAGGCATTTTTTGACTATTATGTAAAAGCCATTTGTAGGTCCCTTTTGTGAGTGACACTCATTTTCTTTGTCCATTTTTCTAGTGGATCATTGGTCTATTCTTACTGAGTCACAGAAATTCTTCATATATATAGAGGAAATTAGTACTTGTGATAAGGGTTGCAAACATTTCTCCCAGTTTGTTGTTTGTGTTTTAAACTTCATATTTTAGAATACACAGAACTTTTTGTTTTTTTTGTTGTCCAATTTATGATCTTTTTGAGAGTTTTTTTTTTTTTTTTGAGATGGAGTCTCATGTTGTCACCCAGGCTGGAGTGCAATCTCGGCTCACTGTAACCTCTGCCTCCCAGGTTCACATGATTCTCCTGCCTCAGCCTCTAGAGTAGCTGGGATTATAGGCACCCACCACCACACTTGGCCAATTTTTGTATTTTCAGTAGAGACAGCGTTTCACCATATTGGCCAGGCAGGTTTTGAACTCATGACTTCAGGTGATCTGCCAGCCTTGGTCTCCCAAAGTGCTGGGATTACAGGCGTGAGCCACCACGCCAGGCTTTTTGAGAGTTTTATAAGAAACTTAAAAGCATTTTCCCTACTTAAAGTTGAAAGGCGATCTTTTCATGTTTTCTGCTAGTATTTTTACACATTTCTTTTAAAACTATCATCATTTTGTCATGATTTTGTGATAGGTTGTGAATCTCCCTGCCTACAGCTTCAGGACCCCTCGAATCCATCTTTCCCCTGGTGGCCACCATGATCTTAAAATGCAGGTTGGATCCTGTTACTTTCCTGTTCAAAATAGTTTATGGTTTTCATTACCCACAGATTAAGACCAGCTCCTTAACATGGTGCACCCAATGATATGACTGTTACTTTGATGACTATTCCTAAGATGCTCCTTTTGTCTGGAAGCTTCAGCTTTATGCCATCTAAAGTTCCATCTTCTTAGAAAACTCTTGTAATTCCACCACTGTTAGGCTTAGCCATCATATTCTTGATGAGAGCTCCCCTGACCTCTGCCCAAGGTAAGTCTTTCCTTGTCTGAGTTCCAGCACTCTGTATGTACCTCTATTGTATGTTCCTCATGTGGTGGCTTTGCTGGTTTACTTTTCTTCTCTACATCAGAGAAGGGCTGTGTTTTATTAATATTTGCACTCCCAGCGAATGCACAGATTTTGAAACATAGCAACAGCTCAACAGTGGTTTGCTGGAATGAATGAGTTTCCTTGTTTTGTTTCAGTATTATTCAAAGTAGGATTAGGAAACACTTACTCAGAATAACCTAGGGTGCTTATTTTGAAAAATGGAAATTACTGGACCTACCCACATTCTCTCTAGGGAATGAAACTCAGGAATCCTAATTTCTTTTTACTAACCTCCATACATGATTATTACACATTCTAAAGTTTAAAAACTACTGTTACTACTTATACCTACAAAGGGCTTTTAAACATGACACCTGAGAACAGAGGATCATTTGAAGAGAAGAAGTCCTAGGTATTAGGGTACAAGGCAAGTGAAATACATTTATGGTATGTCCATAAAATGGAATATTTATGCATCTATTAGACTTTATAAGGTATATTTTCTCTTAGGAACATTCTCCAAGAGCTGTTGTTAATTGAAAAAAAATAAGGAAAAAACAGGACCATATGGTTATACATAAGCTCAGAAAACCTTCTGGAAGATTACACAGAGAACTGTTGGAAAGGCTTATCCCTGGGGAGTGAGATTGGGGTGGCTGGAAAGTTGTAAGCTTGTATTGTCATGTGTGCTATTGTATACTGTTTAAACATTTTCAATCCCTACTTCACTTTTATATTATTTAAACTTAAAGTCTTTCTCATTGTATCACATATTAAAGTAACAAAGTAAAAACGTAATAAGTTGCTTTTCTATATCTAATTTTAAAATGTAATAGAATATCATGAAATTTTATCTATATTCCAAATTGTCAAACAAGTATTTCAGTGAAAGAAGTTCAGGCTGTAGAAATCAAAATGTCTGGGTTTTTAAAAAAAGATTGACATGAAATTCACATGACATAAGAGTAACCATTTTATTTTATTTTTATTTTTTATTTTTTAGAAATGGGGTCTTGCTGTGTTGCCTAGGCTGGAGTAGAGTGGCTATTTATAAACAGTCATAGCCCCAGTCTTCCAAGTAGCTGGTACTACAGGTGTGGCCACCACACCTCACTAAGATGAACCATTTTAAAGTAAGCAATTCAGTTCATGTTGTGTAACCAACACCTTTATCTAGTTCCAAAATATTTTCATCACCTGTTTCATTATCAGCAATTTCAATGGGCAGCTAAAAATCTGTGTTCTGTCTCTATGGATTTATCTATCCTGAGTATTCATGTGAATGGAATAAATTAATGTGACCCCTTGTGTCTGACTTCTTTCACTTAGCATAATGTTTTCGACATCCTGTAGTATGTCCCAGCACTTTATTCCTTTTTCGATGAGTTATATTCTCTTATACAGGTATAAGACTTGGTTTTCAGACCAGAGTCCACTTAGTTCTTGCCTTGAGGTGGGCAAGACACTAACCTATCTGAGCCTTAATTTTCTGAACTCTAAAATGGGGATGGTAATAAGAATTTGGATACCTGTGTCACAAAATTGTGTGTATAAAATGAGGGACTGCACATGAAAGTGCCTGCTACATGATTAGGCCAAACAGAATGTGCTGAACCCAGACCCAGACCCAGACGGACACCCAGACCCAACCACTGGAGTGGAGCTGGAGGGAACTGCTGCAGGCAGCAGCCCCTGCTGCAATACAGAGAGGACTCCAGCTACAAGGGAGCGGAAGCCCTGAGGGTGGTTGTCTATGCAAATTGTCAGCAAGAGACAAGCTTGGCAAAGAGAAAGGCAGTGTCTCCTAGATGGCTGGAACTCAGCCTCAGGCTATCCAGGGATCTCTGAAATCTGAGATTCCTGTGAGGAAACAGTTTCCTTTGGGGATTAGGGACTGGTCTGTCATCTCAGTGGAGGACAGGAAGGAGGGGTCATCCAAGTCAGAAATCTGCCTGTAGGGAAGCCGACTAGAATTGGTATTCAGATATGAAGGAACGAAGTGGATCTCAGCAATTAGAGTAGGAGTTCCCAGTCAGTCTGGCCCTAAGACTCACTTATGCTGCCTTGTTGAACTAGGGTTTACTTTCTGCCCAGGGGCAGAATTGATCCCAAAGACTCCCTTCTTAGGAGGGGAAGGGGAACCGTTGGTGGTGAGGCAAGGACATACCTGAGTGACATTTTGCAGAGATTCAAGTGATATGTGCTCATGGCTTTATTTCTCTTCCTCATCATTCAATATGTTATAGAATTGGTTCATATAACAACCTGTATGTTATAAGTTGGCACAAAAATAATTGTGGTTTTTGCATTGCTGAAATTTGCCATTTGATATTGGAATACATTCTTAAATAAATGTGGTTATGTTGTACATCATTTGAATCCATATTTCTCATTTTATGGTTTTTTTTGGCCAATGATTTATTACTTGCTGTTTATTTTATCCAACCATCCTTTTCTTGGGGTTGCGCTACTGTCCAATGAACACATAGTGAGGGCAGTACTGCTCACGCCAAAAAGCCATACTTGTAGCAGAACATGGTCATGGTCACTGGTGGTCTGCTGCTGGTATGATCCACTACAACTTTCTGAATCCCGGTGAAATCATTACATCTGAGAAGTAGGCTCAGCAAATTGATGAGATGCACCAAAAACCGCACCACCTGCAGTCAGCCTTGGTCAACAGAAAGGGCACAATTCTCCACGACCATGCCTGATGGCACATCACATACCAATGCTTCAAAAGTCGAACAAATTGGGCTGCGAAGTTTTGCCTCATCCACCATATTCACCTGACCTCTTGCCAACCAGCTACCACTTCTTCAAGCATCTCGACAACATTTTGCAGGGAAAACGCTTCCACACCAGCAGGATGCAGAAAATGCTTTCCAAGAGTTTGTTGAATCCTAAAGCTTGAATTTTTATACTGCAGTAGTAAACAAACTTATTTCTTGTTGGCAAAAATGTGTTGATTGTAATGGTTCCTTTTTTGATTAATAAAGAGGCATTTGAGCCTAGTTATAATGATTTAAAATTCACGGTCCGAAACTACAACTTTTGCACCAACCTTAGATAGTGACTCCGTAACATAACAATAGGCAGTTCAGTTATCAAGAGTAGGTCAAACTGTTTCTTCAAAAAAAAAAAAAAAAAAAAAACTCATTGAAGTATTTTTCCATTTTTCAGCTGGCAGTTTATAAGTACAATCAGAATAATAATAATAAAATAATTATAATTAATTAAATACTAATACAAACCTGTAATTATTTTAGGTCCTCTAACAGCTTATGTGATTTGAGAATAGCAATAATTTGTACCAATTCTCCAAAATTGACAAACTCATCATCAGAAGGGAGAGAAGTTGGGTGAAGGGAGGTACTGACTTGTTTTTGAATCATCTGATGAAAAGCTCCTTTGCTTCCAGGATTACTCTTCTGTCACTGGATGATATGTCTGCAATGGAATTTGCTGATAAGGGACAATTTTGCTTTTATGTGCCTTTGCTTAACTGGGACAGTTAATAATCTCCTGTGCCTACCTCCTCATTCAGCTGTTACAAGACTGCTCAGGGGACTCTGAGACAGAAAGCTCTGTGCTCCCCTCTATTTAATTATCCTCTGCACTCCCAGAGAAATGAAGTGAGCCTTCTGCTTAGAACAACCTTGTGACCGCAGCCTTGACCCTTTGTCCAATGTGGTGCCACTTCTCCTTTAATCATATATTGTGCTTACTCAGCTGTCTGGAGTACAGGTGTTATTAGCTTAGCTGCATATATATAGTTGAATTAGAGATAGTCAGCTTAAGTACAGACTCCCCTGCAGTTCACAAGCTTGCTTTTTCAGTTCCAATGTCCAGATAACCACATCCTCCACCTCTTAAACCTACTCATTCTCTGATGCCCCAGCCTCTTACGATTGAGTTTAATAATGATTACAACTACTATCAAAACACCTACTGTGGGCTAATATGTCCGTCACAACTGCTATACCTTTTTGACAGCTTCCAATGTGCCAGCCATTGTTCTCAACACTTTACATATATTCATTAATCTTCCCAGCAACTCTGTGCATAGATACTATGATTTGTTGCATATGAAAGATGATAAAACCAAAGACCGGGGAGGTTAAGAAACTTTCCCAAGGTAACACGCCTACTAAGCATTAAAGCTAATCTGGAAATTACATAGTTTGGTTTCAAAAGCTGCACTCTGGACTGCTACCCTATACTTTTTTTGCTTTACAAGCACTATCTCTAATTATTCTTCATTAATTCAACAAATATGTCTTGAGCATCTACTAAGGGCCAGAACAGATTCTTGGTGCTAGAATACAAGTGATCAGAATAGAAATAAATCCTTGTTTACATGAAGCTTCCATTCTAGTTGTAGAAATAGACAATAGTAACATAAGTAAATAAAATATATTGTATGTTAGTGTCTTAGTCTGTTCGGGCTGCTATAACAAAATGTGATAGACAAATGGCTTATAAACAACAGAAATGTATTTCTCATGGTGGTAGAGGCTGGGAAGTCCAAGACCAAGGTGTCAGCAGATTTGTTGTCTGGTAAGAGCCAGCTTTCTGGTTCACAGATGGTGTTTTCTTGCTGTGTTTTCACATGGTGGAAGGGCTGAGGCTTCTCTCTGGGGTTTCTTGTGTACAGGCACTAATCCCATGCATGAGGGCTCTACTCTCACTACATAATCATCTCCCAGAGTCCCCACCTCCTAATGCCATTACATTAGGGGTTAGGGTTTCAACATATAAATTGTGGAGAGGACACACTAGGTTAATTGCAGTTAATTAGTGATAACTGCTAAGGGGAAAAACCAATGCAGAGAAGGTATCTGGGAGAAGAGATCCTAACTAAGAGGGTGCTATTTGAGTGCAGAAAGCCAAACAGAGACCTGGAGAAGAGCACTCCAGGCAGAGAGTAGAGTCCGTGCCAAGGTCCTGAGGTAGAAGCGTAGTTGGTGTGTTTGAAGCATAGCAAGGAGGCCTGTGGAGCTGGTCTGTGGTGAGTGAGGAGAGAGAAGCAGAATAAGAGGTCAGAGACCTAACAAGAGATCAGAGCTGATAGGACTATAGTAGTAGGAACTTGGGCTTTTACTCTAAGTGACATGGAGGAGACCCTCTGAATCTCAGAGACTGCTACAATCTGACAGGCTGCTGGGCAGGAAAGAGAGAGCAGTAGTGAAGGCAGGGAGTGCATTCAGGAGCTTTCCATTAATACAGTAAGAGCTGATGGTGCCTTGGGACAAAGTATACAAGATAGTCATTGCTATTATTTTCAGAGAAGTTGTTTTGTTGTTATTATTATTATTATTATTTTGAGATGGAGTTTTTTTTTCTTTTTTTAATTGCATTTTAGGTTTTGGGGTACATGTGAAGAACATGCAAGATAGTTGCATAGGTAGACATGTGGCAGTGTGATTTGCTGCCTTCCTCCCCTTCACCTATAGCTGGCATTTCTCCCCATGCTATCTCTCCCCTACTTCCCACCCCCCGCTGTCCCTCTCCTATTCCCCCCCAACAGACCTCTTTTGCTCTTGCTGCCCAAGCTAGAGTGCAATGGCACTATCTTGGCTAACTGCAACCTCTGCCTCCTAGGTTCAAGTGATTCTCCTTCCTCAGCCTCCCAAGTAGCTGGGATTACAGGCACCAACCGCCATGCCTGGCTAATTTTTTAAATTTTTGGTAGCAATGGGGTTTTACCATGTTAGCCAGGCTGGTCTCAAACTCCTGACCTCAGGTGATCTGCCCACCTTGGCCTTCCAAAGTGCTGGGATTACAGGCATGAGCCACCATGCCTGGTCAAGACAAGGTGTTCTTATTTACCAGTTTTATGGGTTATGAAATTGAAACTCAGAGAGGTTAAGTAACCAGAGCAAAGTAAACTAGCTAGTGAGAGCAGCACTGGGATGTGAATGCAATTCTGATTTTCCTGAGTCCATGTTTTTTTCTCTGCTGCACCAAGAATCTTTGCAGCACAGTCCTCAGTTCAAAGTCAAAACTAAATTGTCTCTGGAATATTGAGGATAAAGATCCCTTGAATTTTGAGGAATGATGTCTCCCAATTCATTGACCTATTTATTAATTTATCCATCAACTCACACGTCTAGGGAGAATTGCTATTAATGTTTCCTGCAACAAGTCAGGACTGGGATGGGAACTGGGAAAGGGCAGTGTATATATGGTGGTGGGACATGAGTAAGCCATGAAAGAGGGACTTGGGAAGGCAGGAACTAGAGTGCCAGATAAGACATGACAAAATCCTCATGCACATCTCCTAGATTTGGGGGCCTAAGTGTCTAACTTGCCTCCTCACCTCATTTGATATCATCAAGCAACTTTGAATTGTTACTTTTCCAAATAAAAGCATGTCAATTTTTTTCCCCTAATGATCAAAGGAATACCTGAGACTTGGCACAATATGATGGATTGAGCCCATCTTCCTGCCGCCCTCTCACCCCAGTGACAGATGATGTCTCTAACTAGAAGATGAGAAGGTGAACTGGTGTGTTCTGTAGACCAGAAGTGGTGAGAAAGTCCTAAAAGATGGCAAAGAAATGGGGAGAACTACAGTCCCAAACTTGTTGCCAAAGATGGGAGTGACTTTAGTAGGGTCTTAGAAGGAGGGAATACGTGGAACAGGATGGAACTCTGCTGACATAGTCAGAGGAAGAACTGGGTACCAGAGTGGGAGCAGCCTGGTGCTGTGCCAAGCAAGGGCCAGGACAAGCACCTTCCCAGGAGGAGTTGTATGTGGAAGCCCCAGAGGCAGAGCAGATGTCCTGGTGGCTGCCACACCAGGAGGAACCAGGAGCCCGGAAGCCAGCTCCTGAGATAGTCTGGAAGCTTATTCTGCCCATCTCTCACCATGTCAGAAGACAGATTGTGTAAAACCTGATTTTCTTTATAGGCTTTTTAGCACCAACTAATTTTTCTAATGTATGTGAAAGTATTACTTGGATAAAAATCAAATTTAAATATCTGTAAATTTGATAAATAGGGCTAACTACTAGAAAAGACATATATGAAATGAAAGAAAGAAGATTTGGAGGACTTAAGATGGCGCTGTGAGAACAACCCAGGATCGGAGCTCGCGTTGAATCTGCAAACGGTGAGTCAGAGCTGCATTTCCAGACTGATCTTTGTTGCCCACAGAACGGGGAAACTCCCAAGTATAAAAAAGACACGGGACGCCAGGCAGCCGGGGCGGCGGCGGCCAGCCCTACCCAGCAATCCCCACAGGGCGTGCTTGTCTGGGTGCCCTGTTGAATCGGCAACCTGAGACTTGAGAGGGCTGGACTTGAGACTGAACGAGACTTGGACAGTAGGCCAGCCCAGGGGATTGCAGGAACAGATCGTTTGGGATACCCAGTGGGACGAACAAAACCGCGATTTCAAACTATCCCGAGCAGACGGTCCGAGATGCTCTGTGGGGGAGGGGCGTCCACCACTACCGAGGCAACCCGCCCCAACTGAGATACACGCCCACTGCTGACGCAGCCAGCCGTTGCTGAGGCAACCCGCCCCAACTGAGATACACGCCCACTGCTGATGCAGACAGCCGTTGCCGAGGCAACCCGTCCCTACTGAGATACACGCCGACTGCTGACCCAGCCTGCCATTGCCGAGGCAACACGCTACAATGAAGAGACTCCGCCGCAGGGCGTGGTGGAGACCACAGCAGAGCCTGCAGGAACAGGGCGAATCACACAAGAGCAGGGCGGAGCCTCGGCAGCCAAACAGTGGCTAGTCTGCCTTCTAGCTGGGCAGGACACCTCATCGGACATCCAAAAATAAAGCCCAAACCCCTCAACACAGAGCATTTGAGAAAAAAAAAGGGTTTTTTAATGAGCTCAGTTGCAGCAGAATCAAACATAGCAGCCTAACAGCCCTGAATCAACAACAGAGCGCACAGCTCAGCAATTAAGCCCCTATAAAGTACAAACTGTCTCCTCAAGCAGCTCCCTGACCCCTCTATATCCAAAAGACTGACATTAGGCAGGCATCATCCTGGGACAAAGATAGCAGAAAAAGAAACTGGTAGCATCCCTCGCTGTGCCACAGCTGCTAGAGGTGCACCCAAGACAAGCAGGGTCTGGAGCGGACCTCAGCAGTCGTACAGCGAAGGGGCTAGACTGGTAGAAGGAAAACCAAGCAAAAGAAATACTTCATCATCAACATTCCGGGTGTCCACTCAGAGACCCAATCGAAAAGTCAGCAACTACGCAGATGACCAGCAGACAAATCCACAAAGATGGGAAGAAACCAGCGCAAAAAGGAGGAAAACACCCGAAACCAGAACACCTTCCCTCCTAGAAAGGACCAAAACTCCTCAACAGCAAGGGAACAAAGATGGACAGAGAATGACTGTGACGAAATGATGGAATTAGACTTCAGAAGATGGATAATGAGAAAATTTTGTGAGCTAAAAGATCATGTATTAAATCAATGCAAAGAAATTAAGAACCTTGAAAAAAGATTTGAAAAAAGATTCGAGGAAATGATAACAAGAATGGATAACTAGAGAGGAATATGAATGAATTAAAAGAGCTGAAAAACACAATATGAGAACTTCGAGAAGCAAACACAAGTTTCAATAGCCGAATTGACCAAGCAGAAGAAAGAATATCTGAAGTCGAAGACCAACTCAATGAAATAAAACAAGAAACCAAGATCAGAGAAAAAAGCGCAAAAAGGAATGAACAAAGTCCCCAAGAAATGTGGGACTATGTGAAAAGACCTAACCTACGTTTGATAGGTGTACCAGAAGGGGACGAAGACAATGAATCCAAGCTGGAAAATACTCTTCAGGACATCATCCAGGAAAATTTCCCCCACCTAGCAAGACAGGCCAACACTCAATTGCAGGAAATACAGAGAACACCACAAAGATATTCCGCAAGAAGAGCAACCCAAAGGCACATAATCGTCAGATTCAACAGGGTTGAAATAAAGGAGAGAATACTAAGGGCAGCCAGAGAGAAAGGGCGGGTCACCCACAAAGGGAAGCCCATCAGACTCACAGCAGATCTCTCGGCAGAAACACTACAAGCCAGAAGAGAGTGGGGGCCAATATTCAACATCCTTAAAGAAAAGAACTTTCAACCCAGAATTTCATATCCAGCCAAACTGAGCTTCAGAAGTGAAGGAAAACTAAATCCTTTGCGAACAAGCAAGTACTCAGAGATTTTGCCACCACCAGGCCTGCTTTACAAGAGCTCCTAAAAGAGGCACTACACATAGAAAGGATCAACCAGTACCAGCCATTCCAAAATCACACTGAATGCTAAAGAGCTTCAACATAATGAAGAATCTACAACAACTAACAGGCAAAACAGCCACTTAGCATCAAAATGGCAGTATCAAATTCACACATAACAATATTAACCCTAAATGTAAATGGACTAAATGCACCAATCAAAAGACACAGACTGGCAAATTGGATAAAAATCCAAAACCCATCAGTGTGCTGTATCCAGGAAACCCATCTCACATGCGAGGATACACAAAGGCTAGAAATAAAGGGATGGAGGAAGATTTACCAAGCTAATGAAAAGCAAAAAAAAGCAGGAGTTGCAATTCTCATCTCTGATAAAATAGACTTTAAAGCAACAAAGATCAAAAGAGACAAAGAAGGCCATTACATAATGGTAAAAGGATCAATACAACAAGAAGAGCTAACGATCCTAAACATATATGGACCCAATGCAGGAGCACCCAGATACATAAGGCAAGTTCTTAATGACTTACAAAAGGACTTAGACTCCCACACAATAATAGTGGGAGACTTTAACACTCCACTGTCAATACTAGACAGATCAACCAGACAGAAAATCAACAAGGATATCCAGGGCTTGAACTCAGACCTGGAGCAAGCAAACCTGATAGACATTTACAGAACTCTCCACCCCAAATCCACAGAATACACATTCTTCTCAGCACCACATCACACCTACTCTAAAATTGACCACATAATTGGAAGTAAAGCACTGCTCAACAAATGCAAAACAACTGAAATCATAACAAACAGCCTCTCAGACCATAGTGCAATCAAGTTAGAACTCAGAATTCAGAAACCGACCCAGAACCGCACAGCTTCATGGAAACTGAACAACTGGCTCTTGAATGTTGACTGGGTAAACAACGAAATGAAGGCAGAAATAAAGAAGTTCTTCGAAACCAATGAGAATGAAGACACAACGTGCCAGAACCTCTGGGACACATTTAAAGCAGTCTCTAGAGGAAAGTATATAGCAATAAGTGCCCATATGAGGAGAATGGAGAGATCCAAAATGGACACCCTATCGTCAAAATTGAAAGAGCTAGAGGAGCAAGGTTAAAAAAACTCAAAACCCAGCAGAAGACAAGAAATAACTAAGATCAGAGCTGAGCTGAAGGAGATTGAGACACGAAAAACCCTTCAAAAAATCAATAAATCCAAGAGCTGGTTTTTTGAAAAGATCAACAAAATAGACAGACCACTAGCCAGATTGATTAAAAAGAAAAGAGAGAACAACCAAATAGATGCAATAAAAAATGATAAAGGGGAAATCACCACAGATTCCACAGAAATTCAAACCATCATCAGAGAATATTACAAACAACTCTATGCGCATAAACTAGTAAACCTGGAAGAAATGGATAAATTCCTGGACTCCTGTGTCCTCCCAAGCCTAAACCAGGAGGAAGCTGAAATTATGAATAGACCAATAACAAGGTCTGAAGTTGAGGCAGCAATTAAGAGCCTACCACACAGAAAAAGCCCAGGTCCAGACGGGTTCACAGCCGAATTCTACCAGACACACAAGGAGGAGCTGGTACCATTCCTTCTAAAACTATTTCAAACAATCCAAAAAGAGGGAATCCTTCCCAAATCATTTTATGAGACCAACATCATCCTGATACCAAAACCCGGCAGAGACCCAACGAGAAAAGAAAACTTCAGGCCAATATCCATGATGAACATAGATGCAAAAATCTTCAATAAAATATTGGCAAGCCGATTGCAAGAGCAAATCAAAAAACTTATTCATCATGATTAAGTAGGATTCATCCCAGGGATGCAAGGCTGGTTCAACATACGCAAGTCTGTCAACGTAATTCACCACATAAACAGAACCAAAAACAAAAACCACATGATTATCTCAATTGACGCAGAGAAGGCATTTGACAAAATTCAACAGCCCTTTATGCTAAAACCCTCAATAACTCGGTATCGATGGAACATATCTCAAAGTAATAAAAGCTATTTATGACAAACCAACAGCCAATATCATACTGAATGGGCAAAAACTGGAAGCATTCCCTTTGAAATCTGGCACTAGACAAGGATGCCCTCTCTCACCACTCCTATTCAATATAGTACTGGAAGTTCTAGCCAGAGCAATCAGGCAAGAAAAAGAAATAAAGGGTATTCAAATAGGAAAGGTGGAAGCCAAATTGTCTCTATTTGCAGACGACATGATAGTATACCTAGAAGACCCCATTGCCTCAGCCCAAAAACTCCTGAAACTGATAAGCAACTTCAGCAAAGTCTCAGGATATAAAATCAATGTGCAAAAATCACAAGCATTCGTCTACACCAATAACAGACTTAAAGAAAGCCAAATCAAGAGGGAACTGCCATTCGCAATTGCTACAAAAAGAATAAAATACCTTGAAATACAACTCACAAGGAACGTAAGAGACCTCTTCAAGGAGAACTACAAACCACTGCTCAACGAAATCAGAGAGGACACAAACAGATGGAGAAACATTCCATGTTCATGGTTAGGAAGAATTAATATCGTGAAAATGGCTATACTGCCCAAAGTAATTTACAGAATCAATGCTATCCCCATCAAGCTACCGTTGACTTTCTTCACAGAACTGGAAAAAACCACCATGAACTTCATATGGAACCAAAAGAGAGCCCGCATAGCCAAGTCAATTCTAAGCAAAAAGAACACAGCGGGGGGCATCACACTACCGGATTTCAAACTATACTACAAGGCTACAGTAATCAAAACAGCATGGTACTGGTACCAAAACAGAGATATAGACCAATGGAACAAAACAGAGGCACCGGAGGCAACACAACATACATACAACTATACAATCTTTGATAAACCTGACAAAAACAAGCAATGGGGAAAGGATTCCATGTTTAACAAATGGTGTTGGGAAAACTGGCTAGCCTTGTGCAGAAAGCAGAAACTGGACCCCTTCCTGACACCTTACACTAAAATTAACTCCAGATGGATTAAAGACTTAAACATAAGACCTGGCACCATAAAAACCCTAGAAGGAAATCTAGGCAAAACTATCCAGGACATAGGAGTAGGCAAGGACTTCATGACCAAAACACCAAAAGCATTGGCAACAAAAGCCAAAATAGACAAATGGGACCTAATGAAACTCCACAGCTTCTGCACGGCAAAAGAAACAGTCACTAGAGCTGATCGGCAACCAACAGAATGGGAAAAAATTTTCTCAGTCCCCATCTGACAAAGGGCTGATATGCAGAATTTACAAAGAACTCAAACAGATTTACAGGAAAAATCAAACAAGTCCATTCAAAAGTGAGCAAAGGATATGAACAGATACTTTACGAAAGAAGACATATATGAGGCCAACAATCATATGAAAAAATGCTCATCGTCACTGGTCATCAGAGAGATGCAAATCAAAACCACATTCAGGTACCATCTCACGCCAGTTAGAATGGCGATCATTAAAAAATCTGGAGACAACAGATGCTGGAGAGGATGTGGAGAAAAAGGAACACTTTTACACTGTTGGTGGGAGTGTAAATTAGTTCAACCATTGTGGAAGACAGTGTGGCGATTCCTCAAGGCCTTAGAAATAGAAATTCTGTTTGACCCAGCAATCCCATTACTGGGTATATATCCAAAAGACTATAAATCGTTCTACTATAAGGACACATGTACACGAATGTTCATTGCAGCACTGTTTACAATAGCAAAGACCTGGAATCAACCCAAATGCCCATTGATAATAGACTGGATTGGAAAAATATGGCACATATACACCATGGAATATTATGCAGCAATCAGAAATGATGAGTTTGTGTCATTTGTAGGGACATGGATGAATCTGGAGGACATCATCCTCAGCAAACTGACACAAGAACAGAAAATGAAACAACGCATATTCTCACTCATAGGCGGGTGATGAAAAATGAGAACACATGGACACAGAAAGGGGAGTACTAAACACTGGGGTCTATTGGGGGGAAAAGGGGAGGGCCAGTGGGAGGGGGAGGTGGGGAGGGATAGCCTTGAGAGAAATGCCAAATGTGGGTGAAGGGGAGAAGAAAAGCAAAGCAGACTGCCATGTGTGTACCTACGCAACTGTCTTGCATGCTCTGCTCATGTACCCCAAAACCTATAATCCAATAAAAAATTAAAAAAAAAAGAAAGAAAGAAGATTTAATTTACAGAGTAAAAGAATGCAAAGAGAAAAAAAGAGAAGGTATAGTAGAAAGAAAGCAAAATATAATGGTCATAAAGTCCAAAAATATTAATAATCAGAAATATTAAAAGACAAACACTTTTAGGTTGGAATAATAAAATTTCACCATGAAATAACTCAGAAAAGTAGAAAATAAAGAATTTGCAATTGATTTATCAGGTGAATGTAACAAAAAGGCAAATATAAAAAATATTTGTATCATACCAAATGAAATCCAAGTTAAGAACGTTATTTAATGTTCTTAACATTAAAAGGGGCTGTGTGCAGTGGCTCATTTGCCGGATCCCCAGAGCCTGGGTCTCACTTTGTCACCCAGGCTGGAGTGCAGTGGTACAAACACGGTTCACCGTAGCCTGGACATCCGAGGTTCAAGTGATCCTTTCACCTCAGTCCCCCAAGTAGCTGGGACTACAGGCTGGTACTACCATGCCTGGCTAACTTTTGTATTTTTAGTAGAGATGGGGTTTCACCATATTGGTCAGGCTGGTCTCAAACTCCTATCCTCAAGCGATCTACCTGCCTTGGCCTCTCAAAATCCTGGGATTACAGGCATGAGCCACTGTGCTTGTCCACGCTGAATATGTCTTTAAATCATCAGTCTACATGTGGAATTTAAAGCCATGAGAGAGTTGGAATTACCCAGAGAGAGAATGAGGGTAGAGAAAGGAACATTTCCTAGGATTTAACCTTGGAGTGAATAAATGTGAGCAAGAAGAAAGAAATTGAGTAATAGAAAAATGATAAACCTATTCTGTTCTGAAAGTAAAGAAAGTGTTCCAAGGAGGAAGGAGTGATGTATCATGCCAAATACCACCGATACCATCATCTATGAGTGATAAGAGTTGGCCATTAGATTAGCCACACAGAGATCACTAAATCCAACAGATAATCAAAAGAAAATCTTCACACTGTAATAAAATACAATTTATCATGGGAAATCAAGAATGCGTCAACATTGGAAAATCTATTAATGTAATTATTTACATTCACAGGCTAAAGAAAATAAATCATATGATCATTTCAATAGATAATGTAAAATCATTTGATAGAATTTAAAGTCATTCCTGATTTTAAAAGCAATTAGTTGTCTTACATGCAAGTACATGTTTTTAATGTTGTCTGTCTTCTGTGCTGTTCCAGTAAGTTTGTTATTAAAATATGTTAAACTATAAAAAAATTTAGAAAACTAGAAATTATTTAATTTTTTAAACTTGATGAAGGATATTGGTATGTTAGAGCACAATCTATAACAGGGGTTGTCAAACTTCTTCTAATGGGGCAAACAGTAAATATTGTAGGCTTCGCATGCTACTCACTGTCTCTGTTGCACATCCTCCTTCCTCCTCCTCCTTCCTCCTCCTCCTTCCTCCTTTTTCACTGCTGCTATTTCTCTACAACCCTTTAAAAACATAATAGCTCTTGTAGCTCTCAGGTTATACAAAAGCATGTCACTGGCCAAGTGACTTTGAATTTGTCAACCCTTAATCCACAGTTAGTAGCATTCAAATGGTGTAGATTTATTTCAATTAAATTTAAGACAAGGATTCCTACTATTGCTGCTATTACTGTCATAAAAGAAATTTTTGGTAACGTGTTCAGGCAGGAAATAAAAAATGAAACAATAATTATATGTATTGAAAAAGTGTTATAAATCCAGTAATTATTCACCTCTTTCCTTGCTAGTAAGAACCCAAATTTTGTCCATTTCTAATTGTCATATCGGATGTGCTATCTGGAGCTGCTGCAGTCATTTTGTAATCATGAGGAGAAGAAAAAGCTTATATGTTGGAATTGGAAAGATGTAAAAACCTGGACCAGCAATGACACATCCTCGAGATGCTGTACTAACCAAGTCTGGAGCATTCGCCTCAGGATGTGCACTATGTACATTATAAATCTCTTTATTGTTTGAGTCTGTGGATGTTATTCACAGTCAAAAGCATTCTGATTGGATATTTTTATTTGTAGGCATTCTCACTGCGTATGTTAAAAAAAAAATCCAAAGAATAAACTGACCCATAGAACTGCTAAGACTGATGTATTCCAGAAAGTACTCTACCATGATCAAGTTAGAAAAAAATAATAGCTCTCCTGTGCACCGCAATAACCAGTTAGAATCTATTATAGGAAATAGTTTTGTCTTTAACACACATGCCTCAACTGGATTTAACATTTTAGTAAGAAGCTTAGACAAATTCAAGTCCAGTTGCTTTTTAAATTTAAATATAACACAAATTTAAATGACATAAAACTTTTGAAATCTTAATAAAAGTAAATGTAAAATAAAAATATAGGAAAATGTCTGATTGAGTAAGAGAAAAACTGTAAACTACATTTATTTCTTTCTTTCTGGAAACAGAATCTCACTCTGTTGCCTAGGCTGGAGTGCAGTGGCTTGATCTTGGCTCACTGCAACTTCCACCTCCTGGGTTCAAGTGATTCTGTGTCTTGGTCATCCGAGGAGCCAGTATTACAGGTGTATGCCACTACACCAGCTAACTTCTGTATTTTTAGTGGAGTTGGGGGTTTGCCATGTTGGTTATGGCCTGGTCTCAAACTCTTGACCTCAAGTAATCGGCTACTTCAGCCCCCCAAAGTTCTGGGATTACAGGCGTGAGCTACCATGCCTGGCCCTCAACTACATTTTAAAAATGAACAATGAGTAAGAAACGTTCACATAAAAGTTTACTGAAAGATATAAAAGAACATCTGAAGAAATAAAAAAGTCTGCTACATTCTGGAAAAAGGAAGACTCTTTGTTGAAAGTTGTCAACCCCCAAGTGATAAAATATTCCAACATACTTTTTCATGGAAATTAACTATCTCATTCTAAAATAAATCTGGAAAAGAAAAGTAGATTAAAAAATAGATGAAATTATTTTAAAATGAAAGGGAAGGTTTGCCCAATGAGATATCAAAACTTGGTATGGTATTTTTGCAGGAACATATAAACAAATGAAATAAAAACATGGTCACATACAAAAATTGACCCAGGTAGATATGAAAATTTATTTTTAAAATGGCATTTAAACTCAGTAGAAACATGATGTCAATTCAATTTTTATTGAGTTTATTTTTATGGGGACAATTAACTATCAATGTTTTAAATTTAACTTATAATCATTTACAAAAAATAAATTTCTGAAGGAATAATGATGTTAATTTAAGGTTAAAATTATAAAAGTGGTAAAATATATCTGTTTTTCTAACATTAAAACATACAAGGTCTCTTTGAAGAAGACAAAATCTATAGATTGAGGGGCAAAATGGCCAGCTAGATGCTGTCAGGACGAACAGCTGCCACCAAGGGACTGGGACACCAGGAGGACTGGCGCACCCCTAGCAGATCTTCAGAGGGAAGGCATTGGGAGCTGCTGGAGGGAAGATACAGAAGTGGAGCTGAAGGGGAGAGAAGCTGAGAACCATGCACAGGGCTACCATGCAAACCATGACTTGTTCCTGGCCCCGGTGACTCTGAGGGAATGGGTTAACTGAATAGGCAAGGAATAGTCAGCTCTTGCCACAGGCCTCTATAATCCCAGCAGAAGGAAAGCCCATGACCACCATAGACACTTAAGTTGGCAGGGAGAGCTGATTAGAGAAGTGGTAGGGGCTCCAGTCAGTGCAGAGCCCAGAGTGTTTCGTGCAGGAACATCTGCAGTGGAGCATGACCAGGACTTCCTGTTTCCCTAGGCTCAACTTGATCCCACATGAGTCTTTATTGCTGGAGAACTGTCAGACCTGAACTCTGCAGGGTGGACCTGCCCATGAGAGGGGGCTGATCTGACCTGAGCATCCTTCAGTCTCCTGGTCTCTTCTGGGGCCACAGCCTGGATGCACCTGCTTGTAGTGCAGTCCAGAAGGGAGGTACCCCCTGGGGCCTGCATGATAGTGCCTGTGTGGGCAGACAATGTGACCAACAGAGAGCTCTAGCACAGTGGCCCACATGGACATGTACCAGGCTGCCCATGCCCTCCCCTACTTTCAGCCTCCCCTGTGCGGCTTTGCACTTGTCCACAGCCACCGCCCCCACATCACTTTGTCAGCATGTGTGTGCATATGTGGTCCTTGCTTCCCCTTTTCTGCCAACCTGTGGGTCTGCATGCCCCTTACCCCCCCGCCATACAACTGCTGCCAGCATGAGTGCACCCTCTCCCTGCCAGAGCCCCATCCCTATGCTGACATTGCCACAGTATGAAACTAGGCACAGAGAACAGCTGACTCACCCCCATCCACCAGCACCCCACACCTGTGCTAACACCACCACTGATGAGAATGTATACACAGACACCTGGCTAGGGGAACATTCCCATGCTGTGCTGCCACCACTATGAATGCTGGTCAAAGGATATGAACAGACACTTTTCAAAAGAAGACATTCATGCAGCCAACAGTCTATGAAAAAGCTCAATATCATGGATCATTAGAGAAATGTGAATCAAAACCACAATGAGATACCATCTCACACCAGTCAGAATGACTACTACTAAAAAGTCAAAAAATAACAGATGCTGGTGACATTGCAGTGAAAAGGGAACACTTATGCACTGCTGGTGGGAATGTAAACTAGTTCCACCACAATGGAAAACAGTATGGTGATTACTTAAAGAGCTAAAAACAGAACTACCATTTGACCCAGCAATCCCATTACTGAATATATACTCAAAGGAGTATGATCATTCCATTGTGAAGATACAAGCATTCACATGCTCACTGCAACACTTGTCACAATAGCAAAGACGTGAAGTCAACCTAAATGTCCATCAATGGTAGACTGGATTAAGAAAATCTAGTACATATACATCATGGAATACTATGCAGCCATAAAAAGAATGTTATCAGGTCCTTTGCAGGAACATGAATGGAGCTGGAGGCCATTATCCTTAGCAAACTAAGGCAGGAACAAAACAAAATACCATGTTTGTTCTTACAAGTGGGAGATAAATAATTAGAACACATGGACACATAGAGGGGAACAACAAGTACTGGGTCCTACATGACGGAGGAGGGTGAAGGAAGGGAGAGGATCAGAAAAAATTAACCTATTGTGTATCACAGCAGGGTATAGAAAATACGTACTGTTGGTAAGTGTAAGTTGTTGGTAAGTGTAAGTGTGTAGAGTTGTTTGGACATGCATTTGGGCAGTGCCTATTTATAATTATGAAGAATTTTAGTGGGTTTTATATTAACTAAGCAATTCGATTTCCAGATATCTATTTAAAGAACAGCTAGGCATGCTGGGCATGGTGGCTGGCGCCTGTAATCCCAGCACTTTCAGAGGCCAAGGCAGGCGGACCACAAGATTGAGATCATTTGATCACCTGATTGAGATCACCTGATCATGGCAGATCAGGAGATTGAGACCATCCTGGCTAACACAGTGAAACTCCATCTCTACTAAAAATACAAAAAATTAGCTGTGTATGGTGGCCCATGCCTGTAGTCCCAGCTACTCCAGAGGCTGAGGCAGCAAAATCACTTGAACCCAGGAGGCAGAGGTTGCAGTGAGCCAAGATAGCACCATTGCACTCCAGCCTGAGCAACAGAGTGAGACTCCATCTCAAAAAGAAAGAAAGAAAGAGAGAGAGAGAGAGAGAGAGAGAGAGAGAGAGAGAGAGAGAAAGAAAGAAAGAAAGAAAGAAAGAAAGAAAGAAAGAAAGAAAGAAAGAAAGAAAGAAAGAAAGAAAGAGAGAAAGAAAGAAAGAACGAACAGCCAGGAAATGTGTGAAAAAAGTCTTATTCAAAAATTTTAATTGTACCAATGTTTTAATTAGGCCAAGTTTGAAAAACAAAACAATGCCAAATACCTAAATTTCAATCAACAAAATAATGGTTACATAATTTTAGAGTACAACTATGGTATTGAATATTACGCTTTAGTTAAAGAGAGTAAGATATACCTATATGTCTTACATATAGACTCCTACGACATATTGTTAAATAAAACCAGAAAGTAGTTGAGTAACACATATAGTATGATATAATTTAAGGGGAAAAATAGCACCCAGTAAACCTAGACCAGTGTGGTTAAACATGCAGAAAAAGTCTAGAAGAATATGCTGTCAATAGTCTTATTTCTGGAAAGGGGACTGTAATTGGAGGTTGGTCAAGACAGCACAATTCTATTATACAGCATAATATTTTAAAAGTGAGACTGTATTCATCTATTAGTTATTCAATTGACAAATTCATAAATAAGAGTAATACATACTCACTGTAAAAAGAAGCAAACAAAAAGTACAGAAGTACATTAAATCGAGAGTGAGAGTACACGTTTGTGCATGTATACAACCAACTCATTTTTGTTTTAGAGAAGTAGGATCATGTTTTAACTCTTAATATTTTAATGTATCATAATAGCTGACACCTTTTAAAAAATGATTCACTCATTTAACTACTGTTTATTGAGCACATACTCAGCACCAAACACTTTTCTAGGGTTGCCACTATTGTAGGCATGTAGCTCTAACTCTTCCCTTTGATAAAATTGTGTAATGGTCTACGGATTGGATTCACTATGATCTTATATTTTGCCAATACTTGATTGATGGAAATTTAGGTTGCTCCTATTTTATACATGATAAACGCTGCCGTGATACACTTCCATGTTCAGAACTTGTACAGATATCTTTGCATACTTTTTTGATATCTCCCTCAGATAAATTGCCCAGAGTGGGACAGCTGGGCTAATGGGTATAATACACATGTAATATTACTATGCCTTTTCACATTGCCTGTAGAAATCTTGTAAGATCAAGGTATAAGAATTCTGGATCCCAAATTCCTTCAACAGTATTACAAATTCTGTATCTTTTAAGTCTTTGGTGAGGTGGAAGTCAGCAAATTATACCTCAGTGTACTAACTTTTTTGTCTTTGGTGATAAATGTGGTTAAGGTTATTTCAAGGCTCTATTAACTTTATGTCTTTTTGTGAATTGCCTGTTCACATCTTTTGTTTGTTTTCTGCTGGAATGTTTATCTTTTTCTTATTCAAGTATTCTAAAGATATTAAACTGATGTTTGCCAAATATTTTCAAAAGCTTGTACATGGAAGCCTTGTGCTTGCTTTAAAAACATGCATGGCTGAAGACTGTCTGGGCTAAATGACTGCACAACTAATTAGTGATAGGACAGAAATAGACTCTAGTGCTTCCCAGAAAAGATAAAAGAGTTTTGTAATAATCAAATGTAAAAATATTAACATATCAGTCACTGTTTTATAGCTTATGGCAGTAAAGAGTAGATTACGTTGTTTGCCAATGTTTCACAACACTTCTCACAACACCTTTGAAGCCACAAATTCTTGGCTAAGTCTTGCTAAGTTCTATGAATATTAAGATTCTAGATATTACAGTTCTGAATTAGTCAGAATTATTTGGGTTACAAGTGACGGATAACCAACTTGAATGAGTTTAAGGTCAGCAGATACATACGGGAAAGATTTTAGGGCCTGCCACTATCTGTAGGACAAATGACATGTGATGCCTGACTGGGGCTTAGGGTCTTGATCACTAATAACCTTCAAGACTTGCTCTTTATTGCACTTGGTTTCTCTCCTGTGGCAGATGGATTTGTCAGCGTGGAGGTGAAAATGGAGACCAACGGCTCCTAGCCTCTTTTTCCTTGTTTATACTACTGTAATCTCAATGATACTACTACACAATGACTTGATTATATTAGGTTGGTGAAAAAGTAATTGCGGTTTTACCACTAAAGGTAATGGCAAAAATCACATTACTTTTGCACCAACCTAATACTACTAGTAGTAGATCATACCCATTTCACTTTGCCTCTGCTATTTTAAAACTCAACACTGTTAGTGTCACTATCAGTGTTGAGTTTTAAAATCACAGTAAAAAATTATAATTAAGTCACCTTTAGGCTGGTGCCCCCTCTTGCCTATGAGAAAAGGCAGCATCCATTCAAGAATCTTTCCCAGAAGGAACAGGAGAGGGATTCTGAAGATGGAAGGGACACTTGCCACTATCCCAGTCTAGAGGGACCCATGTGCTAACCTGCTCCCATCTCCCCTCCAATAGTTTCGTGTTTCTATGTCACACATACCTGTTAATTTACTTCAGGGAGAGCACATGCTGACTGATTAGTCTCGGCTGTCTAATGGGCTGATAGGAAAATGGTTCTGAGATCCAAGGATAGAGTGCTCCCATCAGATATTTACGTCTGCCGTAAATGTGAGAAGGGGAGGAGCAGCACCTGTGTTGGGTAATCTCCATTCCTGTTCAAGCTCTTCTGTGTTTTAAATGTAATCAAAAGGTTAAAAAAAGGTGCTTCATATTTTTCCCCCAGTAGAATTGTTGAGAGCGAGGTTGTGCTCTTCACCATCAGTGTTAGCCTCAAAGAGTAAGAGATGGGTGAAAGGCGGCTGGGATGCGGCACGGCAGAGGCTGTTTTTAGTATGCGACTGTGGCTACTTGCAGAAACTGATACTGCTTAATATTCCAAACTCTGTGATTCTTTCCTTATGTTGCTTACCAAAGTTTTATTCAGCATCCACCCTATGACAGACACTCTGCTGGGCTCTAGGAATACAAAAGAGAAAAAAATAGCTCCTGTCCTGCAGGAGCTCTTTCTTTGTCAGTGGTGAGACCCAAGTAGATGAAGGAGTTTCAAGTGGTCAAGTAGAGTGACTTGTTTCTAGAGGCATGGGGGATGATTTAAGAGCACAGAGGCTGGGCAGTTAAGTGAGACAGGTAGGAAAAGAGAGTTTCTTTGAAGAGTAGCACTTGGGCAGTTTGGAAGGACAAGATGAAGATGCTAAAGCATTGAGGAATAGAATGGAAGGGATTCCAGGGGAGTTTTAGAGGGAATGGACTGAAATGTCATGGAGGTAGTAAACAGCATGACATACATAGGGAGTAATTAGTTGTTCAGTGAGGTTGCAGCAAGGATGTGTATAAGGGTGTGACAGGGATAAGATTAGAGTGATGGGCAAAAGCAAGGCCCAAAAGGACC
Source organism: Callithrix jacchus (assembly GCF_049354715.1). Taxonomy (NCBI): domain Eukaryota; kingdom Metazoa; phylum Chordata; class Mammalia; order Primates; family Cebidae; genus Callithrix; species Callithrix jacchus. Next base: position 86,836,461 of record NC_133504.1, on the reverse strand, counting down.
ACAAATGCTAAGCTGAAGAGACTGGCCTTTAACCTGGAAACTGTAGAGCCGTAAAGGATTTTCAACAAGAGAGCAGTGACAAGTTCAGATTTGTAATTTAGAAATATTTCTCTAGAGGATTTGAATGTATTGAATGGGTGAAAATTGTGGCCAGAGGGACCCCATTAGAGGCTCTTGCTGAAACATCGTCAACTAAGAGATGATAAGGCCTTAATGAGAACAGCGACCTGGAAAAGGATAGTACAGAGCAGGTGCAATTAGTACCGGGAAGACGGAATCCTCAGGACAAAGTAACTAACTAGATGGGGGTGGGCATGAGGGAAAGGGAACAGTCTAGGTTGGTTCTCATGCTTGTTAACCAAAAGTAAAACCCTAAGCCCTCCCACCTGCTGAACTGAGCCCTTCTTGATCAAGGGGGCCCCAAAAAACCTGAAAAACTGCATTCCTGTCCATGATGGGTAGGGAAATCATACTTTCTCCCTTTAAGCAGAATTGACCAGCATTAACATTGAAACAGTGATCCTAAGACTGAAAAATCTGACTGTTCAATGAGGATGAATCAAGGATGTGTATAATGGTGTGACAGGGATAAGATTAGAGTGACAGGCTTATTTCTGTCAATCTTATATGTGTCAATAAGATATTAAATTTCAACCTGACTCTGATAGAGCATCACATGACAGATAGCACACCCTAAAGGAAATAAAAATATTTTACCTCTAAATACATTTCTTTGACATATTTTGAAATGGCCTGCAAAGCCATGTCTTGTGGAGGAAACTTGCATCTGTAAAGAATCTTCATCAATGCAGCCAGAACTTCCCTTTCTAGGTCTTTCCTGGATCTAGGAGAGGTTAAATGAGAGTCTGACACCTTTAAGGTCTGAAGAGTGACATTTATCATCTATTCTCTCTGAAGGCTGCTATATGGAATTTTCATGTACATTATTATCTTATTGGAATCTTGGTCTCCACACTCCCCTCTTATCTTAACTCAAACATTTCTTTCTACAGACTTCAAATCTTTAGACAAAGCTTAACTCTTTCAATCAATTGCCAATTAGAAAATCTCTGAATCTGCATATGACCTGTGAGCCCCCTTACCCACCCCTCACCTCTCCTCCCACCTCCTCACTTCAACATATCTTGCCTCTTTAGGCTAAATCTGTGTATACCCTCCATGTGCTGATTTATGTATTTACTTACAATTCTTGTCTTCCTAAAATGCACAAAGCAAAACTGTAAACTGACTGCGTTGGTCATACTTTTTCAGGATATCTTGAGACTGTACCCTGGGGCAGGGTCACTCATATTGGCTCAGAGTAACCCTCTTTAAATATCTTACAGAATTAGGTTTTCCCATTGACGTGCTCTGGCTTGGATACCTGGGAGAAAACTGATGTCTGTTTCCAAGATGGAGAACCCAGAGGGAAGTGCTTGATTGACGCCAAATGTAAGGAAGGCTTGGCTTTTTTTTTTTTTGATAATACGTTCTGTAATTTTTTTTTAAATTTTAGTTTAGGTTCTGGGATACATGTGCAGATCTTGCAGGATTGTTACATAAGTATACACAGGCCATGGCAGTTTGCTGCCTTCAGTCCCCCTTCACCTACATTAGGCATTTCTCCTTATGTTATCCTTCCTCAATCTCCCCACACCCTGCTATTCCTCCCCTAGCCCCCTAGCCCCCAACAGACCCCAGTGTGTGATGTTCCCCTCCTATGTTCTCATTGTTCAACACCACTTGTGAGTGAGAACATGCAGTGTTTGGTTTTCTGTTCTTGTGTTAGTTTGCTGAGAATGATGGTTTCCAGATTCATCCATGTCCCTGCAAAGGACATGAACTCATCCTTTTTTATGGCTGCCTAATATTCCATGGTGTATATGTGCCACATTTTCTTTACCCAGTCTATCACTGATGGTCATTTGGGTTGGTTCCAAGTCTTTGTTATTGTGAACAGTGCTGCAATGATCATACGTGTGCATGTGTCTTTATAATAGAACAATTTATAATCCAGGAAAGCTTGACTTTTAGAGGGATTTTAAATTTATCTAAACTAATGGCATCAAGGCTTACAAAAGTTAATTATAATCCCATATTATTGATGCAACTGCATCATGTTAATAATCTAAATTTGCATATTATCATATATAAGCATATTTAAATTTTTAAAATTCTAAGCATATGTTAAATAATTCCAATAACTGCAATTACTGGAAAGATACCTTTGTTTCTATTTCCCCAGATGACAGGTTACAGAAAGTCATTTAGTAGTCCTGAAAATCATTAACTATACTACTCAATTTGAAGTTTCAAATTCTGTGTTGACAGGAACTGAATATTCAGAGGCAATGACATTGATTAACTGGAAGGGATTACTTCTTTTCATGTGATGCAATAACTGATGTTATTTTCAGATGAAAAGTAAAAGGATTTACATGCAAAGTATTTTCTTTGTGTTGCTTTTAATAAGGACATCTAAAAAGAATTAAAATGTCAGGTTTTCAGTGCAGCATCAGAGCCAAGGTGAAAAATTTCCCTTTTCTAATAACAAAACTGTTACCACAATTAATACTCAAAAGGAAGCTGTGCACGATGGCTCACGCCTGTAATCCCAGCACTTTGGGAGGCTGAGGTGGGTGGATCACCTGAGGTCAGGAGTTCGAGACCAGCCTGACCAATATGGTGAAACCCCATCTTTAAAAAAAAAAATACTCAAAAGAAGTCCAACTAGAAGAATAGAGGAGCCATTGACTTCTAAAATGAAAGTGGACATCCCAGCATCTTTCAGGTTCTTCGCTTTCTTATTCTCTGCCTGATATGCTGACCTTCAGAAGAGAAAAGCATGTTGTGTTGCATGTTGGTTGAAACCATCCACACTCCCTGTGAAGGTCTAGAGTTATGGGTAAGCAGAGTCAACAGTGAAGGGCCTGTGTGCTCTACCCGTGGTGGTAAGTCCTTTGGCTGAGAGTGCTGGTTGCCTTCCCTGTCTCTCCTTCTCTACCTTAGCAACAGATTGTATTTGGGCCAGCCGTGTACCAAGCTAATGACAGCCATATACCAAGCTGCATTTCTAAACTTTCCTTGCATTTATAGGTGGACAATCAATAAGATGTATGAGGAATGTATTTGAATGGGGCTTCCTGGAAATCTCCTTAAAGAGGCCTAATTCAGCTGAGATGAGTTCCTTTTTGCCACCTAATAGTAAACAGTCTTAATTTTTAGGCCATTGTAGTCAGGTCACAAGGCAAACAGACAAAAGCAATTCCTCGCTTGTAAAAATTACCTTAAGAATTGAAAATTTGTGCTTCAATACTTCTCTGAAGCATAAAACAAATCCTCTCAGCATCTTTATGTGATACAGTAAACACTGCTATTCACATCTGAAAGACCAGTTACAAAAAGTTCTCAGGCCTGAACCTTTTGTAAATTCGGTAGGTAAGGGAAAGAAAACCCTGCTACGGCTGGATCTGGACCCTGAGTGAAAGGATCTTTGTTCTTTTCACTGGCTCCTTCAGTAACTGAAACAGTAATTAGAAAGTCTTTTTAGAAGGTTGGTTTATCTAACAGATTAGTGGTTTATAATTTAATAACATAGCAGTCTAAATGTTATGAAGTACCTGTGAGAGAAAGAAGAACGGAGATGTGGTTAAGAGCAGAATCCCAGCTTAATCACTTTCTGACTCTAGGACCCTGAAGCAGGTGCTGTAAAAAAAAGTTTATCTAAAATGAGAATGATAGTGGCAATCAACTTGGAGAGTTGTGTGAAGATTAAATGCTGTAATAGATGTTTGCTTCTTCACACCTGTCTTGGAAACGAATAAATAAGCAGTTCATGTTAGCTATTGTTATTTTATGGCCCAAAGAAACCAATGTTTAAGCTTTAATTAGGTTCAGAGATAAGTAATAGGCAGACCTCAAGTAACAGTAGCTTAGATAAGGTAAAAATAATTGTTTGTCATGTAAAAGTCCAGATTTCTGTTATCTGCGCCTGGAATGGTGGCTCTTCTCCAACTTAAATATTATCTCTGCTATTTACCTTTTCCTAGCCAGACCTTGATTTCTTTATAGTATATATGTAGTAACTTTATTTCTTTTTTTGTACATGCATATTCTGCTTGTGTATTGCTAACATTAAAAACTGTGAATTCAAAGAACAATGTCCAAGTACATGAGTGATTAAGATGATGTGATTAGAGGTGGGGTAGAGATTAGAAATCTACCATAGCATCATCAGAATCCAGGTGAGAGGTGAAGGTTCTGGAGTTTGAACCCTGAGGGAATCAAGTCTGTGAAAAAAAGAGTTGCTAGAGAGAAAAGCAAAAAGTTAATTACTGATTGGGTATCATTGTTAGGGTGTGAGAATAAGAAAAGAAATGAGCAAAACAAAACAAAAACAAAAACTAAAGAGTAAGTATTCTTAATCCAATGGTTTATTTCCAGACGCACACACAAACTTTTTAGGAGCACACACAGATGCAATAAACCCATATATAGAGGAAAGCAAGACTGAATATAAGATTCAACATAAGGAGAGATTGTATATGAAGTGGTAAGGAGAGATTGGATGGAGAAGACTGTATGTTTATTTGTAGCATATTATGGACAAGGCCCTAACTTTTGGTTTAAGTAGTGGTTTCACTGCCACTAAGTTACCATGTATTAGTTAACAATAACTCTTTATACGAAGATGAACACCAGAAAAGAAATAAACTCTAACAGGCTAATTATTACAGAAGAAAGAGACTCCCAAACAGAAAATATGAAGGGGGAAAAGATCACAACTACAATATGAACAAAAGGATGAATTCAGAAATAAATTTAATGAGAAATGTACACTCTCAGGGTTTTGGAGATTGGGGTTTACACGTCAGCTTTAGGAGTAGTACCATTTTTCTGGGCTCTGCGTCCTCATTAGAAATAAGAGAATCAGGTTACACAATTTTAGAATCTCTTTCAGCTTTAATTGGCTGTGTCTATACATACTTCCTTGTTGAAATTTTCAATGAACTTGACTATAACATAAGCATTTCCATGACCTTTCATTGCCTCTAGTAAATATCTTGAATAATCATCTAGAACATAAAAACAAAAATATTCTTTTTAAACCCTGAACAGGAAGGAGATTTGTTTAAAGCAGTTATATTTTTATTTCTCTATTTTGTTTGGGTGAAATAAAGTTCTGAGTTCCTGGGATATGAGCTCTCTCCTGATGGTTACTAAAATTTGTAGTGATATATCCCTTCTGGCTCTATGTTTATGAATATATTTCTGAAATTACAGTGAAAGGCAAATAATGGAATGTGGTTGTTTTGTAATGGAGAGAATAATAAATTTAGGTCAAAAGAACTATGTCTGACTCCAGCTTTGCTGGTTAGCGGCCATTTGATCTTACATTAATCACTTCACTGAGCTGTACAATGAGATAATAATATAACCTCTTCAGGGTTGCTGTGAACGTGGAAAGGAGTAGTATAATGTCATTTTATAAAATGTAAAATGTTACGTATACTTCATAACTTATTTCACTAGCAGATTGCAAAATCTCTATTTTGAAAGTTTCCTATGTATGCATGTCTTACTTGATCTGAAAGGAAGTACTCTATTGTTTGTCAGTCAGTATTGGCTTGGCTTTGTTGCCCCCAAATAAGTGATTTTTCAACATGCTGGAGGAGAATTTTAGAGGTAGTTTTTTTCTCTGTTAACTAGATGACTTTATGTATTCAAATGCCTCCTCTGAATTGCTCTCCAAGAATTTTGATAAAGAATGCTGCTTATATGCAAAATTATACAAAATGGAAAGCCTACATTTCTGATAAAGCAACCTCATCTGCCTAGATTTTGCAAACTGTGAGGTCAGGTGGCTGGGATTAGGGGTTCCTTTAACATTGCTAGAGTTTCCAAGCTCAAATGCTTCCAGGGGCCAGGGCCATGAGGCAAATGAATGACAACCCCTAGGATGATAATCTTTCACTTTCTTCTTAATTAAACAGCAGTGAAAACACCAGCATAATCTTAGTGTTAAATATCAACTGGCACTTTCATCCTATTGGGTAGAAGAGAGACTGTTGGGGGTACTGTAAAATGAACTCCAGATACCCATCGAAAGGGGGTGTCTACTACTCAATGAGAGCCAATTGTTCCTAATCGGACTTTTCAGGAAGGACTCCATATCTTTTTATGTTTAAAATGCTCATAGATAATTCAAATTTCAAAAATCACTGTGCTGATCAATACTGTTTATGGGGGAAAATATTCTGTGCTGGATTCCAGTGGCCAGGTGATGACCACTAAGTGAGACATGTATTATTGGGGGAAACCATATATTTTTGCAATTAAGAAGACTCTCTTGTGCATCCCTGTCTATCCAGCACTCTCTCTCTCTCGTTTTAGCTCTCGTAACACTGAATCTATAATTATTTACTAAATGCATTGTTTCTTCTAGTTTTCTCTTGACTAGACAGTAGATTGGAGAAGGTGAGGAATTAGATTTCTGAGACCCCCAGGTCAGTGTTTTCTTTTTTCTCTTTAAATTTCCAGCTGAAGTTCAGTGTTTCTTAAACTTGAGTTCAGCAGAAGAATCTCTTAAGGTCTTACTAGCAGGGATTCTGATTCCTTGTATCAAGAAGAATCCCACATGCACACTTTTTAAAAAAATAAAATTTCAAGATGATTTGATTGCAGAATAAATCTCACATGACACTTTGAAAAATGTTGCCTTAAAGCAGTGGTTGGGTTATTCTATTTTTCTTCTTTGGCCAGGACCTATGGACTGTTCAGTTTGCACACATTTTCATAAATAAATGTGCTCATGCAGTCCAGGTAGATCACAGGTAAAGAAGGCTAAAGTTTTGTATTGTGCTCTCCTCCTCCTGCTTGATGGGGTGGGAACAGAGGTGGAGCAGGTCACACACAATCAGGCTCCATGACCCACTGCTCTGTGTTATTTAGCACACAGCTGGGTCCCTTTAGAGGCTAATTTTTACTGTTCTTTGTTTTAAAAATTTACCGTTGGGCACTGGGGTCTGTTGGGGGGAATAGGGGAGGGAGAGTGGGGGGGTGGGGAGTTGGGGAGAGATAGCATGGGGAGAAATGCCAGATATAAGTGAAGGGGAAGAGGGCAGCAAATCACACTGCCACGTGTGTACCTATGCAACTATCTTGCATGTTCTTCACATGTACCCCAAAACCTAAAATGCAATAAAAAAAAAATTTACCGTTGGGCTGGGTGCGGTGGCTCATGTCTGTAATCCCAGCACTATGGGGGGTCAAGGCAGGTGGATCACGAGGTCAAGAGATCGAGACCATCTCCTGACCAACATGGTGAAACCCCGTCTTGTTTTTTTATTTTTTAAAATTAAAAAAATAAATAAATAATAAAAATAGAAATTTACCATTACACCAATGCAAAATTTTTAAATTCTCACTTTTAGGAGAGTGATGAAAAGAAGCCAACTTGCTTCTTACTTTCCCGGTCAATAGCAAAAATTCATATATGATTTGAAGCTCCTGCAGCATATTAACTCAAACTAAGCACTGGTAAGCCAGAGACAGTGCAGCCTTCCAGGTACGATTCTTATTGTTCCAAGAAAAGACCAGTTCTATGTTATATGAATGCTCAAAAAGAATTTCTTTCTTTGGTAAACTGATATAGTCTATTCCTGATTGCAGATGGAAAAGTAACAATGATGTAAAGCAGCATTGCAAACAGAGATGTGCTTCCTTCCTTCCTTCCTTCCTTCCTTCCTTCCTTCCTTCCTTCCTTCCTTCCTTCCTTCTATCTCCTTCCCTTCTTCCTTCCCTCCCTTTCTTCTTTCGACAGGGTCTTACTCTATCACCCAGGCTGGAGTGCAGTGGCGTGATCATAGTTTACTGCAGCCTGGAACCCCAGGGCTCATGCAATCCTCCTGACTCAGCCTCCCAAGGAGCTGGGACTGCAGATATACACCACTATGTTTGGCTAATTTTTAAAATTTTTATATAGACAGTGTCTCACTCTGTTGCCCAGGCTGGTTTCAAACTCCTGACCTCAAGCAATCCTCCTGCCACCTCTCCCAGAGCCACTATGCCCAGCCTTTTTCTTAAATATTCACTTAAGAAATTTTGTTACCTTTATTGTCAACAAAGAAGAGGTATCATCAGGATTAATATACCCATGAAAATATAATCCTGACCTCTGTCAAGCACAGCAATAAGGGGGAAATGTATTTTGACTATTAAGTATTACTTTCTTTCTTTCTTTTTTTTTTTTTTTTTTTTTTAAGACAGAGTCCTGCCTCAGCTTCCTTAGTAGCTGGGCGCATCATCATGCCTGGCTAATTTTTGTATTTTTTAGTAGAGATGGGGTTTCACCATGTTGGTAAGGTTGGTCTTGAACTCCTGATCTCGTGATCCACCCACCTTGGCCTCCCAAAGTGCTAGGATTACAGGCGTGAGCCACTGCACCCAACTCTAAGTATAACTGTCTTTACAAAATCTCTGATTTTAAATAATTGTCTGACATTCCACTGTGTTATCTTTGGCCAAATTACCAATTTTTCATTGTTAATGAGCCACTTTGACAGGGAAATTCACAGGTTTTCTTTCTAGGTAAGCTAGGAGGCTTTCACATAAATGCTCACTTAATTCCATCAACAACCTGGAATGAGGGTTTTGTTTCTCATTCTACGGGTGATGATGCTAAGGCTCAGTGAGGCTAATAAAGTTTCTCAGAATCACAAACCAAGTCAGTGCAAGAGCCGTGACTTAAGTCAGCCATGACTTAACTATATGCTACTTGGCAGAGGGCATATCAGTTGAGATTCTTTTTGTTGCAGTTAACAAGAACCAGCGGGAGTTTTGTAGGAACTCTCAGAGTGGAAGGGGATTGGAGAACTAAAGAACCAAGACAAGTCTTAGAACAGCTTCCAGATATCTAGCCAGCAGGATCCACTCTGGGCTTCTCTTTAGAATGAAAAGCTCAAAAGTTGCCTTCCTTGTCTTAATTCAGTTTGCTGGCAATTCAAAGTACCAGGAGAGAAATTCCTATTGTCCCAGATGAGATCACACACTCCTTTGCTAGGGAAAGGCAAAAACTCTGATCACATTTAGTGCTACCAAGACTGCTTATCCCTGGTAGAAATAACTCCCCTAAGTGAAATAATGCTCTTAGGAATGGAAAATTGGTGCTGAGATATATCCTTTCTTCCAAAATGTCAACAAAAGTCCATATGCACTGACTGAGGGAGTTAGTTATACACACGAAAAGGAAAAATCCATACGTAGTTGTCCTTTAGGACATCAACCTCTTGTAATTCTCCTAATTAATAATAAGCTCCATAATAGATTGTTAGGAGAAATTAGGGAATATTCACCTAAAAGGAGAATTCCTAAAAGGAGACTATTCCCTAATTTCTCCTAATAACCTATTATGGAGCTTATATACCTGGATTTGCTCAGATCCTTCATGAATATCTTCTTATATCATAGACCTACGACCACCAACTCTGATAAAATTTTTGCTGGTAGGTTTTACATAACTACATTATGCAAAAAATAATACAATTGACCCTTGAACAATGTGGGGATTAGGGACGCCAACCCCTGTGTGGGCGAAAATCTGAGTATAAGTTTTGATTCCCAAAACCCTACTGTTGACTGAAAACCTTATTGATAACATACATAGCCAATCAATATACATTTTATATGGTATATATATTAAATACTGTATTCTTGTAATAAAGTAAGTTAGAGAAAAGAAAATGTTGTTAAGAAAATCATAAGGAAGAGAAAATACATTTTCTATTCAGTAAGTGGAAGTAGATCATCACAAAGGCCTTCATCCTCATCGTGTTCATGTTGAGTGGGCTGAGGCAGAGGAAGGGGAGAGAGTGCTCTTGCTGTCTCATGGGTGGCAGAGGCACCACGTATAAGTGAACACGTACAGTTCAAACCCACGTTGTTTGAAGGTCAATTATACTTTGATTTCACCTAAATGACCATAATTAAGATCCCAAGAATGTCTATATTCAGAACACGATACACAAAGACTTTTATTCACAGACTTTGTGATAAATGTGATATGCCCTCTCCTGTTCTTAGAAGTTTTGTCACATTTCTGACCCTTCGCATGTCTCACTCAACTGCAACAAGATGAAGAGGTCTAATCACAGCTTGAATCGGGTAAGTCCCAACCACTCAGGTGGCAACAGACAGAGCTTGATGTCCAAAGAGTGTAACAGATGACCTTAGACTTCCAAACGAAATCTGTAGAGTGTCTCGATGGAAAAATCAAAGAATGAGAGATACTGTTCATTTTGTCTCGATGGAAAAAATCTAAGAATGAGAGATAGCCTTCATTTCTAGTCAGGCTGGGAGTGAATACCAAAAAAGTTTGTCAGTGGTAGTAGGATTCAGACCACTGCACTGGAGTTTGGGGGCAAAACTCCAAGTCACTCATTCGTGCTCTAATGCCCCATCAGTCTACAGAAAAGGCTGTTCCAGATAGGCGCCCTTTGTCGGAACTTCTCCAGTCCACCTCGTACTTGGTCCACGTGTTACTTTAATTATGGCTTTCCTAATTCACTGATATCCTGCATTTGGACTTTGTACTGTGAAGGCGGAAAACAAATCGTGTGACCCCCAAATCACTAAGCCAAGGAAAACGTCAAACTGGGAACTATATCACACAAACTTGTCTCCCATTCTAACTCCTAAATAAGATATCTAAAAATACGAGTTCCTTATCTTCCTCACAATTTGCCCACAAGGAAATTCCTTGTGGGCTTCAAGAACTTGACCCTAAAACAGTTCTGTTGAATTTCACCCTTGGAATGTCAGCCAACAGCCTATCTTCTCAAGTACAAAAAGTCATCTCTCTGCTCACCTGAGACAGATGCATATCTGACTGTTTCTTCTGCCCTATTTATGTAAAAATGCAGATTTACTGAGCCAGACTAAATTGTGTATTTAGTGAAAGGCTGATCAAGGACTCAAAAGAATGCAGCCTTTTTTCTCTTATCTACCTGTGATCTGGATAATGGAAGATCCCCACCATTATCCGCTTTGAACTGTCCCACCTAACGTGACTGAACCAATGTACATCTTACACATATCGATTGATGTCTCACATCTCCCTAAATGCATAAAAGCAAAGTTCTATATCACGACCACCTTGGGCACATGTCATCAGGACCTCCTGAAGCTGTGGCATGGGTGTGTCCTTAACCTTGGTAAATCAAACTTTCTAAATTTGCTGAGACCTGTCTCAGTTATTTTGGGTTCACCTTGGTCCCCTTCGGATGAACTGGCTTGCTTTCTAACAAGCTCCTGGCTTTTGACCTTAGTTGTATGTCTGCTCTCCATCTTCTGTGTCCAGTTCTCTGTGGCACAAGACAGGGCACTAAGGGCACTCTGTTTTGGACCCTGGCTGGACTCTTCTTCAAGTAGGGGAAAATTGGACAGGGAGGAGCTAGGCCCTCTGTAGGGATGCTGAATCCCTCTTGTCGACACTCAGGGCTAGTCCTGGGACAAGCTGTGAGGAAGGGAGGAAAGCAGAGGCTAGAAATTGGCCAAAGCTTAACATTCGCCTGTGAATGGCCCCACTTGGGCCAGCCTTTCAGCCTGATTGATATTCTATTTGCTCTTCTTGACTTTACTAGCTCCTGAGGAGAGGTAATTGTAAGTTTACAGCTCCCAAGGAGAGGTAATTGTAAGTCTACACAGAAGTCGATGTGCAGATGAACCATGTATGTGCCCAGGCTAAAAGTTTTGCTGGAAGTTTTCCTCACACACCTAATAGGCTTATTTAGCCTCAGTAATACAGTGGGATTTGGGGATGAAGAATTAATTAGATATAGTACTTCTTAATTCCTATTTTAAGGGTTGCTATTCTTTTTTTAATTTTTAAAAATTATGGGATGCTTCACGACTTTGCATGTCATCCTTGCGCAGGGGCCATGCTAATCTTCTCTGTGTCGTTCCAATTTTAGTATATGTGCTGCCGAAGCAAGCACAAGAGTCGCTATTCTTAAAAGATTATCTTGTTTAAATATTCAGTTTATATTCCTCTAAAGATAGTTTTTGAGTCTCTTTTGGGCCTTTCAAAAACTTCTGACAGTAATTTCTACGTACTTGGAGATGATCTCTCATAGAGGGTTGCAAAATTGTGCCCCAGGCTTTTACTGGACCATCAGGCATGATTTGTTTTGCCATTTACTATGTTTGTATTTCAACAATTACATTTAAAAAATATTTTCAAGTGGTTCTTCATAATTGCTTGTTCATGCATCACATCCTTCCTTATTTTTATAAATACATTTATTCTGTTTATTTTTAATTCCCATTCTGCCTGTTCTACTGGTTCTGCTTCTCTTTGGAAGGGTGTTCTGTTTATCATCTGTCTGTTGTTCCTTGGATGTCACATAATTTCCCCTGCTATGAATTTATCTTTATTGCTTTGGGGCAGCAATAGTTCTATGGCAATACTTAGTTGTGGGGTTTTTTCTTTGAATGTAAAACACTTAGTATAGACCAGGCGAGGTGGCTCACACTTGTAATCCCAGCACTTTGGGAGGCTGAGGTGGGTGAATCACGAGGTCAGAAGATCAAGACCATCCTGGCCAACATGGGGAAACTGTTTCTACTAAAATACACACACACCACACACACACACACACACACACACACACACACAAAATAGCTGGGTGTGGTGGCATGCACCTGTAGTCCCAGCTACTTGGGAGGCTGAGGCAGGAGAATTGCTTGAACCAAGGAGGTGGAGGTTGCAGTGAGCCAAGATTGTGCCACCGCACTCCAGCATGGCGATACAGCAAGACTCCATGTCAAAAAAAGACAAACCAAAACCAAACCAAAACAACCACTTAGAATAGTGACTGATGAAGAAAGCACTCAATACTTGCCAGCTAGGATGTATTTTCTATGGCTACATAACAAATTGCCCCAGAGAGCAGCTTAAAACTATACCCATTTACTATGTCATAGTTCTATAGTTTATAACTCTGCATGGGTTCTTCCGGGATCTCTGGCTCAGGGAATCCTTGTCAGGCTGGACTCCCACATCTGGAGGGTCTGGGAAAGGATCCACTTCCAGAATCATTCAGGTTGTTGGCAGAATCGCTTCTTGCAGTTGTTAGATGACTTTCGTCTTTTCTTATCTTCTGCTGGATTGCTGTTACCTTCTAGAAGCTACCCTCTGTTACTTGCCATGGGGCCTTTCCATTCCAGAGCCTCTACTGCCTCATCAACTCTTTCTCATGCTTGGAATAGCTGTGACTATCTCTTTGGCTACTCTTTTAAATGCATTTAAATGGCACATGTGATTAGCTTACGCCTACGTGGGAAAACCTCCCTTTTGCTGAATTCAAAGTCATCTGTCTAGTGCAATTATTTGCTGGGGCACCATCACAAAATACAAGAAAATGGGTGCTTTAAACAACCCAACAATGGGTGCTTCTCAACTATTCTGGAGGCTGAAAGTCTGAAATGGAGGCATCTGGTAGGTAGGAACCTTCTGAGGACCGTGTGGGAGGATCCATTCCATGCCCATCTCCTAAGTTCCCCCAGTCTTAGGCATTCCTTGGCTTGTAGATGGCCTTCTCCCTGTGTCTTCCCCTTACTATTATCTGTCTGTATACACATTTCTCCCCCTTTTAAAAATTAGGACATAAGTCATAATGGATTAGGGCCCACCCTAATTACCTACCTCATCTTAACTTGAAAATCTGTAGAGATGCTATTTCTTTCTTTTTTTGAGATGGAGTCTTGCTCTGTCACTCAACCTGGAGCACAACAATGGTACCATCTTGGCTCACTGCAGCCTCTGCCTCCAGGGTTCAAACGATTCTGTTGCCTCAGCCTCCTGAGTAACAGGGATTACAGGTGCTTGCCACCACACCCAGCTAATTTTTGTATTTTTAGCAGAAATGGGGTTTTACCACATTAGTTAGGTTGGTCTCAAATTCCTGACCTCAAGTGGTCCGCCCGCCTTGGCCTCTGAAAGTGCTTGGATTACAGGCATGAGGCATCATGCCTGGCTCATATTTCTAAATAGGGTCACATTCACAGGGACTAGGGGTTAGAAATTCAGCATCCTTTAAAACCCATAAGAATTAGTAGCCTGAATGAATCTGCAAAATAAATGAGGGAAGAGAAGCCAAAGAGGGTAAATGACTATCAGATGTACAAGATCCCAGGTGCGAGGACTCGTTACTTCAGCCCTTCATTCTCTGTGGGTGTTCACAGTCTCCATTGTTGTATAATGGACTACAATAGTAATTTGGAATTTGGGAAAAATTCATGTCCTGCTTTGATGGACTGGAAGATGAGACGTGCTTTATGCAAAGCCTCTTTATCATTAGGTGAGGGGCTATGACATGGGAGTAGGAACCCATAGGAAAGAAACTAGATGACCTGCTGCAAATTAGAAGAAAATGAGCTGCTGAACCTGCCAGCTGGCACCACTGCTCAAGTGGATTATGAACTGAATATAGAAAATATTAGGGAACAAAATGCTGTATGAGTGTTCACAGCTGCTCTCCTCACATGCGTGACCCCTTCCCAAACATACTCTCTGAACTAATCACTCTCATCAGGAAAGTGGCCTCTCTACTGGGAATAACAAACAAGACATTCTCTACAACTACTTGGGCACTGAGAAGTTTTGCCACGGAGGGGTCTGCTCTTACCTTGTTTTGTAGAATGCTCTGCAGAGAAACCCTTACTTTGTTCATGATTTGTCTAATTCCTGGAAAACATCAGCACTGTAATTTAGGATTAGGGTCTGTTGAAAAGATGTGCCTGCATTAAAAAAAAAAATAAGAAACAATGCTGTGAACTGCAGATTTTCTGAGAAAGTCAGAATTATCTGGAGTAATTTGGCCCACACATTTCCTCTCAACTGAGAACACAAGATTTGGAATCAGGCCAGGTGACCTAAGGTTATAACTCTGGCTCTAACTACATGACCTTGTCCAAGTTACTTAATGTTCATAAATCTCCATTTAGCTATCAATAAACAGGGCTAATAATACATACATACCTCATGGGGATGCTGTGAAGATGAGATGAAATCCGTCATCAAGGAATGTTAGCTAGAATCAAAATCCTTATCACCACGTCATTCTCAAAGTTTCTTTAGATCCAAATTGAATATTTTCAGAAATAATTTTTTTTTTTTTTAGACAGAGGTTCGCTCTTGTTACCCAGGCTGGAGTACAATGGCGTGATCTCAGCTCCCCGCAATCTCTGCCTCCTGGGTTCAAGCAATTCTCCTGCCTCAGCCTCCTGAGTAGCTAGGACTACAGGCATTTGCCACCATGCCCAGCTAATTTTTGTATTTTTAGTAGAGACAGGATTTCACCATGTTGACCAGGATGGTCTTGATCTCTTGACCTCATGATCCACCCACCTTGGCCTCCCAAAGTGCTGGGATTATAGGCGTGAGCCACCACACCCAGCCCAGGAATAATTTTTAAAAATAAAATCTATCTTTTCTTCATAAATTTGCTTTTTAGTTTAATGCTTAATATTTTGGTCAGTTGAATGAACTCTTTCAGCATCCTAAAATTATGTTAATATTCAGGTAAATATTGCTTACTAAATTTTTTGGATTAGAGAATAGTGCATGAATGCAGCAAATTCTCTTGCCAGGATTGCAAGCTGACTCAGTGAAAAGACCACTGTTTTATTTTTCTTACTTATTTATTTAGACAGAGTCTCTGCAGCCCAGGCTGGAGTATAGTGGTATGACCATAGCTCACTGCAGCTCTGAATATCAGGGCTCAAGTGATCCTTCTGTCTCACTACCCAAGTAGCTGGAACTGCAGGTGTATACTCCCATGCCTGGCTTATTTTAAATTTTTTGTAGAGATGGGGTCTCACTATGTTGCCCAGGCTGGTCTCAAACTCCTGGACTCAAGTGATCTCCACACCTTCACCTCCCAAAATGTTGGGATTACAGGTGTGAGCCACCACAGCCAGCCAGGGAAAAGAATACTAAATGTGAACATCAAGAACCTTGATGTTATCAGCTGGGCATGGTGGAACATTGCCTGTAATCCCAGCTACTCGGGAGGCTGAGGCAGGAGAATCACTTGAACCTGGGAGGTGGAGGTTAATGGTGAGCCGAGATCGTGCCACTGCACTCCAACTTGGGCAACAGAGTGAGACCCTGTCTCTAGTTTTTCTTTTTTTCAAAAAACCTTGATGTTCTTTAAAAACCTTGTCACTAGGCAGTGGGATGTCATCCAGTGCCTTAAATCTTGACTTCCTTATTCATCAGATTTAGGAACTAATGGGGCATAACTGAGTAAGCAATAGAGAACCCATAAAAGAAAAGGTCTCCATTGCAAGAACGACAATATTTCTAAAGTGAAATATGAAATTTAGAAGAAAGAACAGCTTATGTAAAAGAAAATGAACTTTTTTTAGACATTGAGTTAACTAATGAGTTTAAGAATAGAAATTTCTAGAAATTGGTTGGCGATCTACAACTAGATTTCAGCAGTGAAGATCGAGAATGTCAAAATTAGGATAATTGCTTGGACAGAATATTTGATATTAGAGTGAACGATACATTTGATGATGAATTTATAGATATGAAAAGAACTAGATGGCTGTAAATTATCTTTGGGGAGAAGAGTGGAAACTAGAGAAAGAGAGGTCAAGGGAGATTCACAATAGTGTGCATCATTATAAATGTGCACATATCCTCATGGTCAGGCAGTAATGTGTGAAATGAAGAAATGTAACTTTTGCTAAAAGAACACGCTGACCAAATATAAAAAAAGAAGCAGCCCAGGCATTGTGGCTCATGCCTGTAATCCCAGCACTTTGGGAGACCAAGGCTGGTGAATCACCTAAGGTCAGGAGTTCGAGACCAGCCAGGCCAACATGATGAAACCCTCTCTGTACTAAAAATACAAAAATTAGCCAGGTATGGTGGCACATGCCTGTAATTCCAGCTACTAGTGAGGCTGAGGCAGGAGGATCGCTTGAATCTGGGAGGTGGAGGGTGCAGTGAGCCGAGGTCATGTCACTGCACTCCAGCCTAAGCAACAGAGCCAGAGTCTGTTTCAATAAATGAATGAATGAAAGAATGAATGAGAAGAAGAAGAGAAAGAAAAGAAAGACAAGAGAAAAATTTTGGGGGCCTAATTAGGCACTGAGTAGGCATGAGGTTGGAGAGTCAATGTTCATTGAATTTAACCCTCAAGAAAATTTTTTGAGGCTTTCAGCACTGCTGGTTTATCAGAGGAGTAGATGGGTTACAAACCATCTGCTGGTTCATCAATAGGAAAGTAAATGATGTGAAAATAGAGAGAAATCCTAGGAGTGTAGCAGTGAAAAGAAGGAAAGACTCCATGTGGCAGCCAAAAGGGATGAGGAGGGGAAGGGAAGAGAAATATGCAATCTATGAATACAGGGAAGGAAGCAGATTATCAGGACACAGCTGAGGTGAGATCACGGGGCACTCACATAATCAAGTGGAGTTAAACTTTCAAATGTTAGGCTAAAATAGTAATAATCTTCAAATATTTACTTATTTGGCAGAATAATTAGCTTAGAAGCAAACTGTTAAAGGCAACTTCTTTGTTTCTGAAATTCATCCTTATTATTTTACATAAAAGTATACTGTAACTAGAGTAAGTTATAAATGTGTTGGTGTTAAAAGATGTGATATTACCTTATTAATTTTAATGACTGACCCTTATTTCCTCCAATTTAAAAATTTTATTTAGCTAGTTCTAATAATCCCTAGGGAGTCTTGTTTTGCTGAACAGCTGCCTCTGATGCTGGCACATGATGACCTTTTCCCAACCTTTTGGATCCAGCCTTTATGAGAAGGGGAGCTAACAAACTAATTAGACTGGTAGCTTAAAAAAATATCAATCTTGGTACATACCCAGGCTAAAAAGTCTTACATGTACAAAAACAGAACATTTGCATCTGCCCAACTGTTCAAGACTGCTAACCTTAGGCTTTTATCTCACACTTAAAAAATGGGTTTTAGCCAGGCATGGTGGCTCACTCCTGTAATCCCAGCACTTTGGGAGGCTGAGATCCATGGATCATATGCAGTCAGGAGTTCGAGACCAGTCTGACCAACATGGAGAAACCGCATCTCTACTAAAAAAATACAAAATTATCTGGGTGTGGTGGTGCATACCTATCATCCCAGCTATTTGGGAGGCCGAGGCAGGAGAATCACTTGAACCTGGGAGGTTGAGGTTGCAGTAAGCCGAGATCGCCCCATTGTGTAAGGCTGGTTGCCTTGCCGGGAGGCCGGACACACCCACATCTGCACTCAGCACCTGACTCTACACCCGGCAAGAGGCTCTGCACTCGGCACCTAGCTCTGCCTCATGGCTCCCCTGGAAGGCTTCAGCTAATGCAACCCTGGCTAGCTCTCGCACTGGAAAACCTGCACAACCCGCCAACCAATGGCGGCCCGCCCTGTGCCAATACCACTCCCCTGGAGCTAATCAGAGCACCCAGCTGTTGCTCGTTCCTCAGCCATAAACACCCGCCCCCCACCCCAGGAAGTCAGCACGACTTCTCTGGCTCCCTTTCCCCAGACCAGAGAACCTTGCCTGGGAGCTGAATAAATTGGCATTTAATTTTCTTATACTGGCCTCAGTTTCCTCATTTTAAACTTGGCAATGACCTTTACACATTGCATTCCAGCCTGGGCAAGAAGAGCAAAACTCCGTCTCAAACACAAACAAACAAACAACAACAACAAATTGGTATAATTTGCACTTTGGCATACTGTATGGAATTATGACACATTTGTAGGATTAAAAACTACATTTGGAATGATGAGACCTATATTGGGAAAACTTTTTGGAGCTGTAACTTAACAATTTGTCACTGATGGAAATATGTAAGCTCTGCCTCCTGAGTTCAAGTGATTCTCTTGCTTTAGCCTCCTAAGTAGCTGGGACTAGTGGCATGCACCACCATGCCTGGCTAATTTTTGTACTTTTAGTAGAGATGGGGTTTCACTATGTTGGCCAGGCTGATCTCGAGCTCCTGGCCTAATGCAATCCACCTGCTTTGGCCTACCAGAGTATTGGGATTACAGACATGAGCCACTGCACCCACCCAAAAAGGGGTTAATTTCTTGTACTGCATAAAGAAAAAACACACATGTATTAATAGTTGGCTTGTAAAATATGGCATTTTCTGCCCAACTCCTGGTAAAACTGGTTTTTCTGAACGTGACTATCATGTCAGTGGGGTTGTAGTTATCAGTGCCGGAAGAGAAGTCAAAGATAAGACATAATATTTCTCAAGCCATTGGCCACCTGTATCAGAATTACTTAGATGTTTAATAAAAGGCAGATTTCAAGTTTTCATACGGGATCTACTGAATCTCTGCAGGAAAGTCCTGATAATTTCCTGTTTTAATAAGCTGTTAGGTGATTCTTGTGAAAACCAAAGTTTGAGAACTAGATTTTGAAACATATAACTTACAGTTAGATTCAGTGCTATTCACAGGGAGCAAAATTTGGCATATCCTTTATAATGTGCCAATTTTGAGGTAGGATCCAAGATGGCCAAATAGGAACAGCTCTAGAGTGCAGTTCCAAGTGAAAATGCAGAGGGTGAGTGACCACCGCATTTCCAAACGAATTTTTACTGCTCACAGACCAGGAGATTCCCTGGCGGAAAAATGCGACAAGTCTCTGGTGTGGCTGTTTCAGCTGGCACAGCGGGTTTCTGCACAAAAACTCACACAAATCCAGGTGCTGTTTCAACTAGTGACTGGAATGCCTGGGAGACAGAGTTCTACTGAAAAAAAGGGGGCTGAAACAGGAAGCCAAGTGATCTGGCTTGTCTGGTCCCATCCCCACGAAGACCAGCAAACTGAAACGCTCTGGATTGAGGGTTGCACAGCAAGCACAGCTGAACCCAGTATGGTCCAGCTCTGCGGGGGGAAAGGGCATCTGCCGTTACTGAGGCAGTCTACCACTACCGAGGCAGTCCACCATTACTGAGGCAGTCCAACATTACAGAGACAGTCTGCCATTACTGAGGCAGACCACCATTACCAAGGCAGTTCTAACTATACCCCTATAAAAAAAAACTGCAAGGAAGTTCACACAGCCACTGGGCAGAGCCCACAGTAGCTCAGCAACACCTCTGCTGGCAGACTGTGACAAGTCTACCTCCTCACTGGGCAGGGCATCTTTGAAAAAAGGCAGCAGAATGACAGGAACTTATAAATAAAGCCCCACCTTCCCGGGACAGAGCACCTGGGAAAAAAATGTGGTTATGAGTTCCGCTGCAGCACACTTAAACATACCTGCCCGGCAGCTCTGAACAGAACAATGGAGCTCACAACTCAGCGCTTGAGCTCCTATAAGGGACAGACTGTCTCCTCAAGCAGCTCCCTGACCGCTGTATGACCAAAGAGACACCTCATAAAGGAGAGCTTAGGCTGACATCTGGCAGGTATCCTTCTGGAACAAAGATAACAGAAGAAGAAACTGGCAGCAACCCTTACTGTTCTGCAACCACTGCAGGTGATCCCCACACAAGTAGGATCAGGAGTGGACCTCCAGCAGTCCTACAGCTGGGGGGCCTGACTGTTAGAAGGAAAATTAAGAAATAGAAATAACTTCATAAGCAACAAAGAGGATGTCCACTCAGAGACCCCATCTGAAAGTTACCAACCACAAAGACCACAAGTAGATAAATCCACAAAGATGGGAAAAAACTAGGGCAGAAAGGATGAAAATACCCAAAAATAGAACACCTCTCCTCCTCCAAGGGAACACAACTCCTCATCAGCAAGGGAGCAAGGCTGGATGAAGGATGAGTCTGATGAATTGGCAGAAAAGGCTTCAGAAGGTGGGTAATAAACTTCTCTGAGCTAAAATATCATGTTCTAACCCAATGCAATGAAACTGAGAACCTTGAAAAAAGGTTTGATAAAATGCTAATGAGAATAAACAGCTTGGAGAGAAATATAAATGAATTGATGGAGCTGAAAAACACAACATGAGAACTTCATGAAGGATACACAAGTTTCAATAGCTGAAATGACCAAGCAGAAGGAAGGATATCAGAGATTGAATATCAACTCAATGAAATAAAATAAGAAGGCCAGATTAGAGAAAAAAAAAGAGTAAAAAGAAATGAACAAAGCCTCCAAGAAATATGGGATTATGTGAGAAGATGTAATTTATGTTTGATAGGTATACCTGAATGTGATGGAGAGAATGAATCCAAGCTGGAAAACACTCTTCAGGATATTATCCAGGAAAATTTCCCCAACCTAGCAAGGCAGGCCGACATTCAAGTCCAGGAAATACAGAGAACACCACAAAGATATTCCTCAAGAAGAGCAACCATAAGGCACATAATCATCAGATTCACCAGGGTTGAAATGA
Organism: Callithrix jacchus; assembly: GCF_049354715.1. Classification (NCBI taxonomy): domain Eukaryota; kingdom Metazoa; phylum Chordata; class Mammalia; order Primates; family Cebidae; genus Callithrix; species Callithrix jacchus. The sequence continues at coordinate 86,815,063 of NC_133504.1, read as the reverse complement.
GGGAAAAAATGCTAAGGGCAGCCAGAGAGAAAGGTCCAGTTACCCATAAAGGGAAGCCCATCAGATTCACAGTGGATTTGTCTGCAGAAACCCTACAAACCAGAAAAGAGTGGGGGCCAATATTCAACATCCTTAAGGAAAAGAACTTTCAACCTGGAATTTCACATCCAGCCAAACTAAGCTTGATAAGCGAAGGAGAAATAAAATCTTTTATGAACAAGCAACTGCTCAGAGATTTCATCACCACCAGGCCTGCTTTATAAGAGCTCCTGAAAGAAGTGCTAAACATAGAAAGGAACAACCAATACCAGGCACTCCAAAAAAGTACCAAATGATAAAGAGCATCAACACAAAGAAGAAACTATCAACTAATGGGCAAAACAACCAGCTAGCATTAAAATGGCAGAATCAAATTCACACATAACAATATTAACCTTAAATGTAAATGGGCTAAATGCCCCAATCAAATGACACAGACTGGAAAATTGGATAAAAAGTCAAAACCCTTTGGTGTGCTGTATCCAGAAAACCCATCTCACATGCAAGGATACGTATAGGCTCAAAATAAAGGGATGGAGGAAGATTTACCAAGCAAATGGAGAGAGAGAGAAAAAAAGCAGGAGTTGCTATCCTACTCTCTGCTAAAACAGACTTTAATCAACAAAGATCAAAAGAAACAAGGAAGGGCATTACATAATGGTAAAAGGATCAATGCAACAAGAAGAGCTAATGATCCTAAATACATACACGCCCAGTACAGGAGCACCCAGATACATAAAGCAAGTTCTTAATGACCTACAAAGAGACTTAGACTCCCACACAATAATAGTGGGAGACTTTAACACTCCACTGTCAATATTAGACAGATCAACAAGACAGAAAATTAACAGGATAACCAGGACTTGAACTCAGACCCAGACCAAGTAAACCTAATAGACATCTACAGAACTTTCCACCTCAAATCCAAAGAATATACATTCTTCTCAGTACCACATCACACCTACTCTAAAACTGACCACATGATTGGAAGTAAACTACTCCTCAGCAAATGCAAACGAATGAAAATCACAACAAACAGTCTCTCAGACCACAGTGCAATCAAATTAGATCTCAGAATTCAGAAACTAACTCAGAACTGCACAACTTCATGGAAATTGAACAACTGGCTCTTGGATGTTGACTGGATAAACAATGAAATGAAGGCAGAAATAAAGATGTTCTTAGAAACCAACAAGAATGAAGACACAACATACCAGAATCTCTGGGACATATTTAAAGCATTGTCTAGAGGAAAATTTATGGCAATAAATGCCCACATGAGAAATAAGGAAAGATCTAAAATTGACACCCTATCATCAAAATTAAAAGAGTTAGAGAAGCAAGATAAAAAAACTCAAAAGCTAGCAGAAGACAAGAAATAACTAAGATCAGAGCAGAACTGAAGGAGATAGACAAAAAAAACCTTCAAAAAAATTAATAAATCCAGGAGCTGGTTTTTTGAAAAAAAAAAAAAAAATCAACAAAATAGACAGACCACTAGCTAGACTAATAAAAAAGAAAAGAGAGAAGAATTGAATAGATGTAATAAAAAATCATGAAGAGCTATCACCACAGATTCCACAGAATACAAACCACAATCAGAGATTACTACAAACAACTCTATGCACATAAACCAGTAAACCTGGAAGAAATGGATAAATTCTGGACACTTACACCCTTCCAAGCCTAAACAAGGAAGAAGTCAAAACCCTGAATAGACCAATAACAAGGGCTGAAGTTGAGGCAGCAATTAATAGCCTACCAACCAAAAAAAGCCCAGGTCCAGATGGGTTCACAGCCGAATTCTGCCAGACATACAAACAGGAGCTGGTACCACTCCTTCTGAAACTATTCTAAATAATCCCAAAAGAGGGAATCCTCCTAACTCATTTTATGAGACCAACATCATCCTGATACCAAAATCCAGCAGAGACTCAGAAAGAAAAGAAAACTTCAGGCCAATATCCATAATGAACATAGATGCAAAAATATTCAATAAAATACTGGCAAACAGATTAAAACAGCACATCAAAAAGATTATCCATCATAATCAAGTAGGCTTCATCCTGGGGATGCAAGGCTTGTTCAACATACGCACATCTATAAACGTAATTCACCACATAAACAGAATCAAAGACAAAAACCACATGATTATCTCAATAGATGCAGAGAAGGCCTTTGAGAAAATTCAACAGTGCTTTATGCTAAAAACTCTCAATAAACTAGGTATGGACAGAACGTATCTCCAAATAATAAAAGCTATTTATGACAAACCCATAGCCAACATCATACTGAAAGGGCAAAAACTGGAAGCATTCTCATTGGAATCTGGCACTAGACAAGGATGTCCTCTATCACCACTCCTATTCAATATAGTATTGGAAATTCTAGCCAGAGCAATCAGGCAAGAAAAAGAAATAAAGAGTATTCAATTAGGAAAGGAGGAAGTCAGATTGTTTCTATTTGCAGATGACATGATTGTATATCTAGAGGATCCCATCGTCTCAGCCCAAAATCTCCTGACACTGATAAACATCTTCAGCAAAGTCTAACGATACAAAATCAATGTGCAAAAATCACAAGCATTCCTATACATCAATAACAGACTTCAAGAGAACCAAATCAAGAAGGAACTGTCATTCACAATTGCTACAAAGAGAATAAAATACCTAGGAATACAACTAACAAAGGATGTAAAGGATATCTTCAAGGAGAACTACAAACCACTGCTCAACAAAATAAGAGAGGACGTAAACAGATAAAGAAACATTCCATGCTCATGGTTAGGAAGAATCAACATCATGAAAATGGCCGTACTGGCCAAAGTAATTTGTAGATTCAATGCTATCCCCATCAAGCTACCAATGACCTTCTTCACAGAACTGGAAAAAACCACCTTAAACTTCATATGGAACCAAAAGAGAGCCCGCATAGCCAAGTCAATTCTAAGCAAAAAGAACAAAGCTGGAGGCATCATGCTACCTGACTTCAAACTATACTACAAGGCTACAGTAATCAAAACAGCATGGTACTGGTACCAAAACAGAGATGTAGACCAATGGAACAGAACAGAGGCCCTGGAGGCAACGTCACATATCTACAACTATCTGATCTTTGACAAACCAGACAAAAACAAGCAATGGGGAAAGGATTCCCTGTTTAATAAATGGTGTTGGGAAAACTGGCTAGCCATGTGCAGAAAGCAGAAACTGGACCCCTTCCTGACACTTTACACTAAAATTAACTCCAGATGGATTAAAGACTTAAACATAAGACCTAACATCATAAAAATCTTAGAAGCAAACCTAGGTGAAACTATTCAGGACATAGGCATGATAAGCAAGGACTTCATGACTGAAACACCAAAATCATTGGCAACAAAAGCCAAAATAGACAAATGGGAGCTAATTAAACTCCAGAACTCTGCACAGCAAAAGAAACAATGTTTAGAGTGATCCTGCAACCAACAGAATGGGAAAAATTTTTTCCAATCTATCCATCTGACAAAGGACTTATATCCAAAATCTGCAAAGAACTAAAACGTATTTATAAGAAACAAACAAACAAACCCTTTCAAAAGTGGGCAAAGGACATGAAAAGACACTTTTCAAAAGAGGACATATATGAGGCCAACAAACCCATGAAAAAATGCTTATCATCACTGGTCATTAGAGAAATGCAAATCAAAACCACATTGAGATAACATCTCATGCCAGTTAGAATGATGATCATTAAAAAATCTGGAGACAACAGATGCTGAAGAGGATGTGGAGAAATAGAAACACTTTTGCACTGTTGGTGGGAGTGTAAATTAGTTCAACCATTGTGGAAGACAGTGTGACGATTCCTCAAGGACCTAGACATAGAAATTCCATTTGACCCAGCAATTCCATTACTGGGTATATATCCTAAGGTTTGTAAATCGTTCTACTATAAGGACATATGCACTCAAATGTTCATTGCAGCACAGTTTACAATATCAAAGACCTGGAACCAACCCAAATGCCCATCGATGATAGACTGGACAGGGAAAATGTGGCACACACACACCACGGAATACTATGCAGCCATAAAAAATGATGAGTTCGTGTCCTTTATAGGAACATGGATGAATCCAGAAACCATCATTCTCAGCAAGCTGACTCAAGAACAGAAAATCAAACACCACATATTCTCACTCATAGGTGGGTGTTGAACAATGGGAACACATGGACACAGGGAGGGGAGCATCACACACTGAGGTCTGTGGCAGGGGGGACAAGGAGAGGGACAGTGGGGGGTGGGGAGTAGTGAAGGGATAACATGGGGAGAAATGCCAGATATAGGTGATGGGGATGGAGGCAGCAAACCACATTGCCATGTATGTAGCTATGCAACAATCCTGCATGATCTTTACATGTACCCCAGAATCTAAAATGCAATTAAAAAAATATATAAAATAATAATAATGTGCCAATTTTTCATGCAATCTCTTTTCCAGAATTTAAAATATACACATCCTTTGACATAGCCATTCCATTTCTAGGAATTTATCTGACAGAATAATTGAATAAATGTGCAAGGACATATGTAAAAAAAAAACCTATCCATTACAAAATTGGCTATTGTATAAGAAAAGTGTAGGAGAAAATTTGCTATTGTAGGAGAAATTTAAACACCTACCAAGGAATGTTACATATCAGGTACTGTCTTAAGCACTTCAAAAGCAGTTAAATCATTTAATCCTCATAACATTATATAGTAATGGAATATAAAACATATATTAAAATATAATATTAATAATATTATTATCCCCCATGGTACAGATGACAAAGTTGAGGCACAGAACTATTAAGCACTTGTCCAAAATCACACTGCTGGTATGTGGCACAGGACACAAAGCCAGGTAGTCTGCCTCTAGAGTCTGTGGGCTTAACCCAGCATGATTTGCCTATCTCAACATTCTGCTGCCTTCACATAATCATTATACATTTTTTTAATTTACAATAATTAAATTTAAAACACGAGCAAGCTAGTATAGGTGGCTTTTTTTTTATTAATTAGAGATTTTATTTTCTATTCAATTTTTCTTTTACTCTACTTCAAAGGAATAAGGTTTCTCTTTTGAAATAAATGTTTGAAAAAATACGTTTGATATGATCACATTCGTGTAGAAATGCATATTTATGTCTGCATTTTAAAATAAAATGATTTTTAAGAAAAGAATAGGCCTTAGAAGTGGGCACACCAAGTTGAAGATAATGATCTGTGAGTGAAATTGTGGGTATTTTCTATTTTCTGCCTTTTGCTTGTCTATGGTTTCTTTTCATTTTCCCACTAATAGACATACATTGTTCTTGTAAAAAGAAAAACACAACAGCAATCTGTGAACGTGCCTACCATGCAAATATCTATAAAGTTTATGCTTTTCTAGGAGCAGCTTTTAAGGATAAATAGATGAAATCACAAATAGAGATGAGGGAAAATGTACCTTTTTACATTGTTTTATAGTTTTGCTTCTCAAAACTGTACAGCTCATGCAACAAGTAGACTGGAAGGTCTTCTGATGCCCAAATTTGGTTACTTTAATCATTGATCTACTTCAGTAAGAGCAGATCTTGGAGAACAAATAAAAAACTTTTTTTTTTTGAGATCGAGTCTTAATCTGTTGCCCAGGCTGGAGTGCAGTGGTGCTATCTTGGTTCACTGCAACCTCCACCTCCCAGATTCAAGTGATTCTCCTGCTTCAGCCTCCGGAGTAGCTGGGATTGCAGGTGAACAGCACCATACCTGGCTAATTTTTTTTGTATTTTCAGTAGGGACAGGGTTTCACCATGTCATTCTTCAAAAAGAATCTGGTAGTACAAGATGACTTGCTTGATTTCTGAGTATTTTAATTCTAGATTGTTATATGTTTTGCTGCTAAGTTATTTATTTTAATTGATCATATTGTTTTTAAAAACGAGAGTTTGGCTGGGTGCGGTGGCTCACGCCTGTAATCCTAGCACTTTGGGAGACCAAGGTGGGTGGATCACCTGAGGTCAGGAGTTTGAGACCAGCCCAGCCATCATGGTGAAACCCCATCTTTAAAAAAAAAAAAGTTTAAAAATACATATATATATATATATATATATATATATATATATATATATATATATATGGGGAATATATGCACAGGTTTGTTTCAAGGGTATATTGTGTGATGCTGAGGTTTGGGCTTCCACTTAACTGGTCACCCAGATAGTGAACCATGTGCCAAAAAGAAAGTTTTTAAAGCCTTGCCCCTCTCCCTTCCTCTCTCCTTTTAGAGTCCCCAGTATCTATTGTTCCCATCTTTATGTATGTACATAACCAAGAATTAGCGATCACTTATAAGTGAGAATGTGCAATATTTGATTTTCTATTTCTGTAGTGATTCACTTAGGATAATGGCTTCTAGCTGCATTGCGTTGCTGCAAAGTACATGATTTCATGTTTGTAATGGCTGCATAGTATTTCATGGTGTATAAATACCCCATTTTCTTTATCTAGTCCTCTGTTGTTGGGCACCTATGTTGATTTTCTTTGCTATTGTGAACAGTACTGTAATAAACATACAGTGCCTGTGTCTTTTTGGTAGAATGATTTATATTCTGTTGGGTATGTAACCATAATGGGATTACTGGATTGAAGGGTAGTTCTATTTTTAGTTCTTTGAGAAATCTTCAAACTGCCTTTCACAGTGGCTAAACCAATTTACGTTCCCACCAGCAGTGTATAGGCATTCCCTTCTCTCCATAGCCTTGTCAACAGTTGTTAGTTTGATTTTTTAGTAAAAGCCATTCTGACTGGTGTGAGACAATATCTCACTGTGATTTTGATTTGCATCTCTGTGATCATTAGTGATAGTGAGCATGAGCTTTTAAAATGTTTGTTGGCTGCTTATATGTCTTCTTTTAAGAAGTGTCTGTTCATGTCCTTTGCCCATTTTTTAAATGAAGTTCTTTGTTTTTTTCTCCTTAAGTTCCTTATAGATTCTGCATATTAAACCTTTGTTGTATGCATAGTTTGCAAATATTTTCTCCCATTCTATATGTTGTCTGTTTACTCTGTTGTAGTTTCTTTTGCTGTGTAGAAGCTCTTTAGTTCAATTAGGTGGCATTTGTCAAATTTTGTTTTTGTTGCAACTGCTTTTGGAGACTTTGTCATAAAATCTTTGCTCAGGCCTACGTCTAGAAAGGTATTTCTTAGATTTTTGCCTAGGGTTTTTATAGTTTTAGGCCTTACATTTAAGCCTTTATTCCATTTAGAGTTAATTTTTGTATATTATGAAAGAAAGGGTCCAATCTTCTGTATATGGCTAGCCATTTAGCCCAACACCATTTATTGAATAGGGATTTCTTTCTCTTTTCTTTTTTTAAAGACGGGGTTTCACCATGTTGGTCAGGCTGGTCTTGAACTCCCGACCTCAGGTGATCCGCCTGCCTTGGCCTCCAAAGTGCTTAGATTACAGGCCTGAGCCACTGTGCCCAGCCAGGGACTTCTTTCTCTATTGCATATTATCTGTGAATTTATTGAAGGTCAGATGGTTGTAGGTATGCAGCTTTATTTCTGGGTTCTCTAGGTCTACGAGTCTGTTTTTGTACCAGTACCATGCTATGTCAGTTACTGTAGCTTTGTAGTATAATTTGAAGTCAGTCAGTGTGATGCCTCTGGTCTTTTTGCTTAGGATTGCTTTGGCTATTCAGGCTCTTTTCTGGTTCCATATGAATTTTAGAATAGTTTTTTCTAATTCTGGGCAAAATGACCTTGGTAGTTTGATAGTAATAGCATTGAATCTGTAAATTGTTTTGGGCTGTATGGCTGATATAATGATATTGATTCTTTATATCCATGAGCATGAAATTTTTTCTATTTGTTTGTGTCATTTCTGACTTCTTTTAGCAGTGTTTTGTAATTCTTACTGTGGATAATTTACTTCCCCAGTTAGCTATATTCCTAGGTATTTTAATCTTTTTGTGGGATTACTGATTTTCTAGCAAAATGTTAAATATTAACTCATGAACATAAATCCGTTTTGAATGAGATTTTTTGTAAAATGTATTACTGCATATTTTATATTTTCCTACCACAACGATTTTGATAATTTTGTCTATTTCCATTATAAATCAAACATATAAATTAAACTTTATTGTTAAACATAGAAAACTACTTATTGAAAGACTGTCATGTTTATAAGCACACACATAATTATGTTCTCTAAAACATTCTGCATAATTTGCAATGAACAATATCTCTTTAAAAAGTATTTCAGATGATTGTATTTAAGATCAAAGTCTTCAGCATTTACATAAGGTCAAGGAGAAGTAGTTATTGGACATGTTTCAAAGGAGCTAAGGAGATTTTAGTGGGTAATTAAACTATAACTTGTAAAGTATATTGCTTGGTCTTTTATGATACAATGTCCTTTCCATTTTGAATTTTTAAATTCACCTCACCTCAAATTTTAGATATTAAAAAAATTATTTCTACCATTGTCATTTCACCTAAAAAATGCTCTTTCTTATCAATAGGTAAGTATATAATATCTAAATAATTGAAAAAAAAAGACTCAAATATTTTAATTGAATCCATTGGCTATTGGTAGTCCATTCAGTGGTATAATTGAGAGGAACTCAGGATTTATTGCTCTCTGTGGATAAGAAAAACTCTGAAAAATATGGCTAATACTGAGTTTCAAATGGCTCTTGAAATTGCTTGTGATGATCCACAAAAGCATATACTAAGTTGATGTACACTAAGATACACACATTATGGTGGAGTGAGAAGGCTCTGCTTTGTGAATTGGTGTATCCGTTTGATTCTCATTTCTCCATATTCTCATGTATAAAATGAGACAATAATAGTGATCTATCAAGATTACTGGAAGGTGGTAAATAATACATAGGAAACTGACCACCACATAACTCACAATTAATATCAGCCCCTTCCCCTTGAATGGTAAATATCACTGGAATATCTACTGAATTTTTAATATGATAGAATTATTTTTCATTCATTCTGCAAATATTTATTAAACAAATCAATCAGGGATTAGACATGAAAGTAAAAGCATCTCAATATATTCCAAGTATGAATATTTTCAATGGAGGGAATTAGAGGCTTACCCAGTGGTTCGAAGCCTGCACAAACCAAGGTGAAGAAGGCTGTCAGCAACAATCTCAGCCTTTGCTCTATGAGGTTCTCAAGAGCTTTCACAAAGACCCCTGAAAGAACCTCTGGGAGGTTCTTTCTGACCTCTCAGTCTGCAGGAGTAATACAGGCGATTCTCAGGAGGCTCACCAGGAAACTGTTTCAAACCTCGCATCTTGGTCAAGTGCCTGCAGCTGCTTCTAGAAATAATGACCCCTTTCTCTTCGAAATCTCGTGCACATGCTTCCCATTGCAATGGGTTTCTGGGAATGTAGTTCTCAGCTTCTCCGGCAGTAGAGACCTTAGAGAGAGGTAGCAGTGATGCCAAGTTGACCCTAGGAAATCCAGCACACCTACTAAGTGCACAGCCTTGTGCTCAGTGTTGTGACAAATACAATGGGAACTCATGTGTGGATCTTGTTTTCATCCTGCTCCCAGTGGAAAAAGGAGGATAAGATGTGCAAATAAAACCAGTAGTCCAAGGCAAAAGACTCAGGTAGAGGCAGATGCGGGGACAATGCTAGACAAATTGGTGAAAGAGAGACGTTTTTCAGCCAGGGAAGAGAGAGAATCAGGAAAGGCATCATGGAACAGGTAGACTTTGGATTAAACATTGAAGAACCAGTAAGTTTGGGGTATAAGTCAATATGGAAAAGCAAGGAATTCCAGGGACATGAAAACATTACAAAGAGAAACACAGAAATAGAAAAGAGTGTAGTGAGTATTGAGAATGTTATTTAACTGAAGAAACATATTCTTGAAAAGGAATAGGCCAGGCGTGGTGGCTCAAGCCTGTAATCCCAGCACTTTGGGAGGCCGAGGCGGGTGGATCACGAGGTCAAGAGATCGAGACCATCCTGGTCAACATGGTGAAACCCCGTCTCTACTAAAAATACAAAAAATTAGCTGGGCATGGTGGTGCGTGCCTGTAATCCCTGCTGCTCAGGAGGATGAGGCAGGAGAATTGCCTGAACCCAGGAGGCGGAGGTTGCAGTGAGCTGAGATGCACCATTGAAGTCCAGCCTGGGTAACAAGAGCGAAACTCCGTCTCAAAAAAAAAAAAAAAAAAAAAAAAAGGAATAAAGTGCAGGGCAAATCCCAAAAAGCAGTTTATGTTTAATCATAGGATACTATTGCCAAATATGAGTTTGAAATCTCTTTAATAGGAAATGGGGAGGAATTTAAGGTTTTGAGAGTATCATGATTCAACTGCCCCATGAGGATGACTCCTTACCACAATTCTATTGTATTATTCCTATACTTCCACTAAACACTACTGCATGCCCTGGATGTGAGTGAATTCAGTATGCACAACTATACATAGGTACCCTCTAACCCCCCCCATTTATTTCTTTTTGTTGTTGTTTTAAGAGAAGGGGTCTTGCTATGTTGTCCAGGCTGGAGGGCAGTGGCTATTCACAGGCGCGATCCCACTGCTGATCAGCATGGAGTTTTGACCTGCTCTGTTTCCGACCTGGGCTGGTTCACCCTTCCTTAGGCAACTGGTGGTCCCCTGCTCTCGAGAGGTCACCATATTGATGCCGAACTTAGTGCGGACACCCAATCGGCATAGTTCACTACAGCCCAGAACTCCTGGGCTCAAGCGATCCTCCAGCCTTAGCCTCCCGAGTAGCTGGGACTACAGGCACGCACCACCGTGCCCAGCTAAATCCCCCATTTAATACGTTGATAGAAGAAATTGAGGCTCTGAAAATTATGGAACTGCCCAAGACCACGCAGTTGATGGAACTGGAATTTGAGGCTTGCAGTTTTTTATTCCAAAGCTAAAATTATTTCCACTACAATTTTTTATACCAAATCTTCTCCCATCCTACCACTGGCAGCCCCACCGAATTAAAAAAAAAATTCCCTCTGCTGCTTTTTGCTCCCTTTTTCTAACTGTATCTTACTCTGAATCCTGAAAAATAATCAGAGGGTAGTAAGTTTGATCTATTTACAATCTTGGTTTTTCTTCGTATACATGTTACAATACCATATTGTGCAGTTTTACATAATAAGAGAAGAGAAGATTCTGAAAGTTATTTTTCATCCAATCTAATTGCAAGGAAACTCAGTCAGCAAATGTTCTAGTAATGCAAATACTCTCAACCCATGTCTTTCAGGCATGAAAATGGATCTTGGTTAAAGGTGACTATTCTGCTTAGTAGATCATTTAACAAATCTTAAAAAAATCATTTCATCTTTACTTATGCATGCATTACAATCCAATCACCAGGTTTAAGATGAACTAATATTCTGTCTTGTCAAAGTTTACAATCTCAAAACGTGACCCCAACATACCCAGCCCATGTTTCTGACCTTACTTATCAATATTTCTCTTCTCATTCTTGGCTGTTTCAACTCTGTGCCCTGGGTTTCTCTTCCTAAAATGCTCATCTCCATATATCCAAATTCTACTCGTTCTTTATACCCCAATATAAATTCCATTTTCTGATGAAGGCTTTGTTCATCAACTACCCACCATTACCCTGCTAAATTTTCCTTCCTCTGACAATCCCATAACACTTTATCTGAATCACTCCTAGTGATGTTGAGTCACATTTTAGTTTCTGTTTTTTTATTTGTATACATTTAAGGAGTACAAGTGCAATTTTGTTACATGGTGCATTAGTCAGGGTCCTCTAGGAGGACAGATCTAATAGGATAGATGTATATATAAAGGGGAATTTACTAGGGAGTATTGACTCACACGATCACAAGGTGAGGTCCTGCAATAGACCGTCTGCAAGCTGAGGAGCAAGGAAGCCAGTCAGAGTCCCAAAGCTAGAGAACTTGGAGTCCAATGTTTGAGGGCAGGGAGCATCCAGAGTGGGAGAAAGATGTAGGCTGGAAAACTAAGCCAGTCTAGTCTTTTCATGTTCTTCTGCCTGCTTTTATTCTGAACATGCAGGCAGCTGATTAGTTGGTGCACACGCAGATTGAGGATGGGTCTGCCTCTCCCAGCACACTGACTCAAATGTTGCTCTCCTTTGGCAACACCCTCACAGACACACCTAGGAAGAATACTTTGCATCTTTCAATCCAATCCAGTTGACACTCAGTACTAACCATCAAATATGGATATATTGCTCAGTGAAGTCTGGGTTTTTAGCGGGTCCATCGGGTGAATAATGCACATAGTATCCAAAAGGTGATTTCTCGTCTCCCACCCTCCCTGAACCCTCCACCCTTTTGAGTTGCCAGTGTCTATCATTCCACACTCTATCCGTGTGTATATGTTATTTTACATTTTAATTATTAACATATAGTCATGCTCCACATGATGCTTCTGTCAACAATAAACTCCATATACCATGGCCCCAGTAGCCCTGAGGTACTGCGCTGTCCCTTATGTTTCTTTTACACAAAGGACAGGGCTTTAGGACAGGTATAAATGAGGGATTTAGAAACAAGGTGTTTATGGATAAGAGTTAGAAACAGAGTTCTATAGAACAGAAATTGTTAAGAGTTAGAAACAGAGTTCTATAGAAGAGAAATTGTTCATAGCCTTTTAATTTTCGTAACTAACTCCCTAGGGGAATTACCACATGTCATAAAGCCTTAAATTTGCCTAAGATCACTGATAATATCGTTTCTACTTCTTTGTTAGCAGTAAACCATGAGTTCTTGTAAAGAATGAAATTATGCTTGCTTCTTTAATTCCTTTCTGTAACTCATACTCTTATTTTGTCAGACTGCACATGCCTACAATTAGAATAAACAAATAATAAAAATAGTAAACATTCAACATAGCACTGTATTATTTACCAGGATATGGTCTGAGCATTTTACTAAACAACGCATTTAATCCTCACAGCCACACTGAGAGATGGGTACTATTATCACCATTTGACAAATGAGAACCTGAGGCCCAGAGAGGTTAATTAACTTGCCTAATGTTACACAGTGAATACTTGCCAAAGCTAGAATTTAAAGTCAGGTAGTCCTAGTTAACACCCTAGTCAGCTTTTTCAATCATACTGGATTTGAAATCTTTCAGAAACAAGAGCAACTCAAAACAGGTAATCAAACAATTTCGACTTAAGTTATAATCATAAAAGCAGAAAACTTCTGTCATATGAGGTTTTCTATTTATTGGTGCTTTATGAACTGAATCACTGATTTGAGGCAAAGAAACTGCCACTATTTAAAGTGAATTCTAATATAAAGTTGAACAATATAGTTTATTCTCATATATGTGATAGTTTCCATTTCATCATTTCACTAATGTGACTTCTTCATCACAAGCATTGCTTTTTAGTTAATGGACATGAAAATATGTGAGAAAAATCCCCAAACCTCTGAATCTGTAAAATGCAATGTGGAGCTTATCATTATGATGAAATATGTCCATACAATTGAAGAAAGTCCTTAACCTATGATTTTTTGACTTTTAAATGGATTTATCAGGGTTTAACTGCATTTTCAGCTTAAGATAGATTTTTGTTTGCAATGGGTTTATTGGGCTGTAACCCCACTCTAGGTTAAGGCACATCTGTATAATTATTTTGTTATAAATATGCAAATATTAGAACGTGTATGACTATATGGCTAAATAATATTAACTTTTATTGAGTGTTTACCAGGGGCCACATTCTGTACTAAATGTTCTGTTTGTATCATCTCACCCTATTCTTATGATATCATGATGAGATCAGTCTTGCTATTACCTTGATTTTAGAAATGAGGCAACTGAGATTTGAAGACATTAACTTGTGTATGTGAAGTTTCCCGGGAGATAAGCAGTGGGACCAGGATCTGAGTTTGTGTTGGCCCCAATTCAGCAACATAATGATGCAAAACCACAGCAAACAGTCAAATCCAAAATGAGAACATGAAACTGTGTCCCTGGTGGTCCTCAATCTCTCTGTCAGAATTACTTGTGGAGCATCTTTAGGACTGAGGTGATATCCAGACCTCTAGATTTTTAAATTTTAACAAAGGTGATTCTGATGCACAATCAGAATGAAGAACCACTACATTCTGTACACTCTGTGTACTGTCTATAGACATACAGAAACTTTCATTTTAATTGCATGAGTGCTACATGAAATTTTTATTGAAAGAGTCAAACAATATGGAAGTATACAGAGCAAAACAAATATAGACACATTTGCGTTCTATCACATGCTTTATTATTCTATTTCAGCTATTTCTAGCATGCATTCTTATTAATGCACTGATTAAATCAGTTCTTTTGATGTAAGGGTCAGATTAAAATGCAAGATGAGATTTCTGCCAAAACAGATTGCACATTTCTATTGGCATATTTTGCATTGTTGTGCATCTTGTCCTCCATAAATCAATGTGCATTATCTCCCATATTCAAAAGTTCCTGCTGATTGTGCAGGTGCACACACGAGGAGGTGGAGTCAGCCATGTGACTCACAGTAGGAAACTTCATAATTTTTTCCCTGGTTAGTTTTAGCAGGGGCTGTCACTGTTTTCAGCTCTGCCTCTTTTTCCCATGGACCACATGAACTACATGGCCATTTGGCTTAAAATAATTCACCTTTTCTCTGACTACTATAAGATATCTTGATCTGTTTGCCCAGGCGTCTCCCGGTGTTTCCAGCCAAGGAGCTCATTTTGATTTTTCTGGAACTTATGTTCTTTCCCAATTCTGGGACTGGGGATAAAGAGAATGGAGCTCACTGACAAAGTCACTCACAAGGGACCCTGGCTGTACTGGAGCTCAATTCAGGCAGCTGCCTGCCATGTCATCTTCCTTGCAAGATTTCCTCAGCACTGTGGGGAAGGGAGTGAGCTAATTTAGAGACTGTAGCCAGCTCAGAAACTGATCCTGTAAGTGTTCAAGAACAGCCAGTTGATCACTACTGAACTACTAGTTCAACCCAGTTCGGTGACTTTTGGTCTCTTATAATTCTTTCATTCTACTCTGAAGAAGGTTCTTTGGAACAATTTTATAGTGCTACTTTAATCAATAATATCAGATCAGCAAATTGAACCTGTTAAATCCTTCCAAGAAGTCATGAAGATACTGAGAAGTGCTATTATCTCCAAAATACAGTAGAAAAACAGAATCAGGGAGAATTTTCATACCCCAGCCAGGGTCTCACAGTATACATAGCTTTTGTTCACCTCTCCAGATCCAGTCTTCACTCTTCTTCACCTGCTCTGTGCCCTGGGAGGCTCATCTGTAGGGGCATCATTGCTTCCAGATGGGGATAATACATGGGGACCACTGGCAAATCAGCAGGAAGAAGGGCAATAAAGTTGAAGTACTTATTTCCTTGGGTCCCTCTTTTTGGGATCACAGGGAAAAGCTGGACCCGTAAACTAAAGATACAACACCAGGTAGGTGTCTCTGTCTACACAGCCTTCTTTTCTTTAAAATTTCTCCAGCTGTTCCCTTTTTTCTCCCTTTCAGCCTTTGATGGATAGCAGAGTCCCACTGCTACCAGCACTGTGGTGTTGTACTGATGTAGTTTGTTTCTGTGTTCCCACCCAAATCTCATGACAAATTGTAATCCCCAATATTGAAGGAGGGGCCTGGTGGGAAGTGATTGGGTCATGGGGGCAGATTTCCCCCTTGCTGTTCTGGTGATAGTGAGTGAGTTGTTTAAAAGTGTGTAGAGGCCGGGCGCGGTGGCTCACGCCTGTAATCCCAGCACTTTGGGAGGCCGAGGCGGGTGAATCACCTGAGGTAAGTAAGGAGTTTAAGACCAGCCTGGCCAACATGGTGAAACCTCCTCTCTACTAAAAATACAAAAATTAGCAGGTGTCATGGCGGGTGTCTGTAATCTCAGGTACTTGAGAGACTGAGGCAGGAGAATTGCTTGAATCTGGGAGGCAGAGGTTGCAGTGAGGTGAGATAAAAAAAAAGGATTGCAATCTGGCACATACTTACAGACTAGCGTGGCCTTTGGTATGTCTGAAAAACAAGAAACAGTTGAAATTTATTGGGGAAAGGGAAAGTTACACAAGCTGTTTTGAAAGAAAGCTTATTGGGCCCAGGAGTATCTTACAAGAATTGGCTGAGCATAAGTATGTACGAAGCAATATGCTATTTTATGTTGGATATTATTATTATTATTATTATTATTATTTTTAAGACGGGGTTTCACCATGTTGGTCAGGCTGGTCTTGAACGCCTGACCTCAGGTGATCCGCCCGCCTTGGCCTCCAAAGTGCTTGGATTACAGGCATGAGCCACCACGCTCAGCCTTTTTTTTTTTTTTTAAGAGGTATTATTTTAACAAGACCATAAAGTAAATTTTCCATTGGATTAAAAACATGCAAAACAAATTATTTATATTGGTAGATACTATATGCCTATATGTGTACTTAGATAAATTTATGTATATTAATAAGCAAAATATACAATTTTTAAACTATATTTTAAGAAGTGCATTTTTTGTCATTGAAAAATATCAAAGAACAACATAAGACACATTTCTGTAACCTCACCTGGATTCCTTAAGCAGTAACATTTATGCCATAACTAATATCTCTTCCCCTATTTCCCCCACCCCCCTTGTTCCCTCTCCATATGCACGTGCGTGCGCGCGTGCGCGCGCACGCACACACACACACGCTCACACATACATGCATGCAAACATATACACAGAAATTCCCTTTACTCCACCATCCAAAAATTAGGCTGCAGACATCAGGGCACTTAATTCCTAAGTACTTCATCTCTCAAGAACAGGACATTCTTCTACGGAACCACAGTACCAGTACCACACCTTAGAAAATGATCATTACTTCAATAGCAACATCCAACACACAGTCAATACCCAAATTTCCTCGACTGTTCCATTAAGTCCTTTATTGCTAGATTTGTTTTTCGATCCAAGATCCAATTACGATTCATATATTGCACTTAGCTGCTGTATATGTTCAGGCTCCTCATATTTTGATTTGTACCACTGCTTCCCTGCTTTATAATATTTAAGTCTTTCAAGAGACCTGCAGAATATCGTGTATTCAGAATTTTTGTGTGTGTGTGGTTAGGCTCAAGTTGAACATTTCTGGCAAGAATGCCTTAAAGGTGATGCCATTTCCCTCCCGCTGCATATATTCAAGAGGCAGTACGTCAGACTATTCCACTAGTGGCAGTGTCAAGCTCAGCCACTTGGATAATATTGCGAACTCTCTATTATAAAGATATATTTCGTCCCTTTGTAATTAATAAGTTATCTGTGGGCCGATATCTTAAAACTGAAAGAGTATACTGTTTTTCTAGAACTTTTCACCTAATGATTTAAGCCTCTATCTGTCTGTCTGTCTGTCTATCTATCATCTATCTATCTATAGTTTTTGAGACAGGGTTTCACTTTGTTGCCCAGGCTGGAGTGCAGTGGCACACCATAGCTCACTGCAGTCTCAAACTCGTGGCCTCAACTGATTTTCTCTTTTTGGCTTCCCAAAACACTGGGATTACAGGTTTTGCACCCAGCCTGAAGCATCTATTTTTAATGACTCAAATCAAGTTTTACATTGGAGGTTAAAAAATAATTTTCTCATTCTATCAGCCCTTCTACATTTACTAATGGCTGAAATAAATATGCTTTAACAAACACTGAATAACCAGCTGGGTGTGGTGGCTTTCACCTGTAATCCCCGCTTTTTGGGAGGCCAAGTCAGGAGGATCATTTGAGGCCAAGAGTTTGAGACCAGCCTCTGGTCTCTTTCTCTTTCTCTCTCTGCATGTGTATATATATATAATTAAATTTAAAAATAAACACTGAATACAATGATAAAATTTCATAAACTAAGGAAAGTGATAAAAACTTTATCACCAGGCCTTAGTAATTATGAAATTCTGATCTCCAGCTGTTCAACTGGTCTCTCCAAGTTCAAAGGTAGATGATGCTGTCCAAAAGTGCCTGAGATACCTCAGGATTTCAGTTCATTTCCAACTACACCCCACCCTGAACCAGTCACCTAAGCCAAGTACTTTCACACTCTATCAGTTTGAGTGTCATCACCTCAAGGAAGCCGGTTCTTATTAGCCCAGGTGGAGACAATTGGTCTCATTTGTGCCCAAGCCATCCACGAAGCTCCGTCAGGGCATCTGTGATGCTTCGTTGCACATAATTACTGTTGAGTTTACTTCCCTCCTCTGGATACTTCAAGGGAGGATAACAATCTTGTCTTACTGGTTTTCTTGCCCATAGCATCTAGGATGATGTTCAATCGACATTGAATTCACAGACATAATCTATATCATCTAAGAAAACCCCTGAGAGTTAAGTGAGCCATATATTACTTGCTTGTTTTTTGCAGAGAAAAATTCAGAGAGGTCAAGTTACTTTCAGAGGTCTGATTTTGTATCTACCCAAGAGTAAATTCCAGTGATGCTTACTCAGTAGTTCAGGGATTTCCAGGAATAGGAAAACATCCCAAATGGTCTGTCATAAAATGCCTTGCTCATTTTCTTCAAACCTCCCCATCTTGAATATATTTTCCATTTTTCTAATTATTAAAACTATTATTTGACAACAGAAATAGAGGCAAGGAAAGACTGCATAACTTGCCTCTACCATACTCTTGGAACACAAAGGGGCCAGGATTTCCTTGGACAGTCCAGAGCCTGGGCTTGAACCCTTTCATAAGATAACCTTCATCTTACTTTAGTGCAGACCAAGTGTCAGGTCTGAGAAAGAAGAGCTGCATAAAGAGGAATTGTTAGTCTCCTCCTTTACAGGAGCAAATCCATCTTGAAGGGGGATCGGGTAACTTCCCAAGTAATAACTAGGAACTAGTAAAACTAGGGTTCTGAACCCAGATGACCTGACTCCACAGGCTGAGGTCTTCATGGCTGATCCACGAAGTGCCTCTTTAAATTCCCCCTTCTAAGTCCAAGAGCACCTTCTATCTTACAATTAGACTTTAGAATCAAAAATTTCTCCTTTCAGAGGAAGGGAAATCAGCAGTTGTGCCAAGGCTAACACCAGCTACCATTTATTGAGCAGACTATGTTCCCAGAAGTGTTCTGAGTATTTTAAGCATGTTACCACATTTCATCCCAACTTTCATCCTGTAAAGTAAATGTTGCTCTAAGCATAGAACATTTTCACTGAATTCTCACAACCAACATCTTTATGAAAATCATGGAGGTTTTAACTTAGAAGTATAACTCAGTTATGAAAATGTGCACAGAATAAGCAGTGTAGTTGAAAACAACTCACAACTTGTATCATTCTGGATAAAAGAGAGAATTCTGGACATTTTTTTTTGAGATAAGATCTTGCTTTGTTGCCCAGGCTGGAACGAAGTGGCACAATCACCGTCCACTGAAGCCTTGACCTCCCTGGCTCAAGCAATCCTCCCAACTCAGCCTTCCAAGTACCTAGGACCACAGGTGCCAACCCCATGCCTAACTAATCATCTGTATTATTAGTAGAGATGGGTTTCACCATGTTGCCCAGGTTGGTCTTGAATTACTGGGCTCAAATGATCTGCTTGCCTCAACCTCTGAAAGTGTTGGAATTATAGGTATGAGTCTGGCCAGGGCATTCTTTTTACTATGAAACAGCAAAAAGATCAGTGGTTGCCAAGGGTTCAGGGGGAGAAAGGGGTGGAGCACGAGGGATTTATGGTGCAGCGAAAGCATTCTGTATAACACTGCCATAGTGGATACACGTCATTATGCATTTGTCAAAACTCATAGAAGGTACAATGCAAAGAGTGAACCCTAATGTAAACTGTGGACTTTAGCTAATAATCATATATTAATATTGGCTCATCAATTGTAACAGACGTACCACATTAATGCAAGATGTTAATAATAGTGGAAAATGGGGGTGGGGATGTATATGGGAACTTTATGTACTTTCCACTTATTTTTCTATAAATCTAAAACTACACCAAAATTTGCCTATTAATTAAAAATACATATCTAGGCCAGGCACAGTTGCTTACACCTGTAATCCCAGCACTTTGGGAGGCAGAGGTGAGTGGATTACCTGACGTCAGGAGTTTGAGACTAGCCTTGCCAACATGGTGAAACCCTGTTTCTACTAAAAATACAAAATATTAGCCAGGTGTGGTGGCAGGCACCTGTAATCCCAGCTACTCAGGAGGCTGGGACAGGAGAATCGCTTGTACCCAGAAGACTGAAGTTGCAGTGAGCCAAGATCAGACCACCGCACACCCGCCTGGGAAACCAGAGTGAAACTCCATCTCAAAAAAAAAAAAAAAAAGTATCTATATCTATCAGTATAGATACCTGCACAAGAATAGGGATGTATGGCAAAGAAAGAACAGTATTTTCAAGGTGCTCAATGTATCATACATTGCACAACTTGCCTCCACCATACTCTTAGAACACAGAGTATGGTAGTTCTTAAAATCAGTTTCATTGGCCTTCTCAGTTAGCTTCTCTTCAACTTGTTCCTAGTGAATCACACTGCTTCAACAGAGTTGTCAACAGTAGAGACCAAATCAGATAGCAAAGCTAACGGGAGTTTCCCTTTCAGTGAGCAAAAGAGTTGCATTATTGACATGCATCCTATGGTCTGAGGAAAGTGGCTCCCAGTATTTCTGAACTTAAACTAGGCAAAGTTTCTGCAATAGGAAAACCCAGGTCATTTTGCCCTCAGAAAGACAGACATGGTAAAATATTCCCATTTGCACGGTGAGTGACAACAAACAAACAAACAATTTGTAGGTTTTAGATTAGGTGCACTTACTCTTTAACTGAAGTTTATTTTCTGAAAGCAAGTTCTAGCAGCAGAGATGGTACAAGGCACACTGCAAGGGCAGTCATAAAAGTCCATATTGGCCTGGAGCCCAAAGCAGGAGTCACCAGGGACAGAATCATTGCCGCAGGTCCTTAGTTCCCTCTGTGCTCCATCGAGTGTGGAGAAAACTGTCTTCCAGGTCAGCTAGTTGAGGGGCGGAGGAGGGCAAATATGCACACCTGGAAATGAGGGCGTCTTTATGGCCTGAGTTCATTTTACCTCTTTTCTTTTTAAAGTCTAGATGAGGTGGGGTGAGGTGGCTCATGCCTGTAATCCTAGCACTTTGGGAGGCTGAGTTGGGTGGATCCCCTGAGGTCAGGAGTTCAAGACCAGCCTGGCCATGGTGAAACCCCATCTTTATATTTTTTAAAATATTTAAATAAATAAATAAATAAAGTCTAGATAAGACATGAACATTATGACTTGGAAATTATAGAAAAGTCAAAGAAGGAGATGTTCAGATGTAGTTGAGAAAAACTACACCCAACGTGCCCTCATACATAGGCCATTACGATCTTGCATAGGGCGTATTTCAAGAGCTTGGAAATTAGAGAGCACAAGCATGAGAAAGTGAAGGTGAAGGTCAGTGCCCCTAAAGAAAGGACTAGAAAGAAATAGAACGATCTTATTATCAAAGTTCTTAGGTTTTGTTTTTTCTTAGTGGGGTGGGGATGGGGTAGTGTGATTTAAAAAAGAAAGTAACACAGGTGCTATCTTAAATCACATGGATACTGTCAGTGCTGGAGGCAGAGAGGGTCTTTAGATCTAATGTAGAGCATGGGCTTTCAAAATGCATTCCACGCAGCCAAGAATTTTCTGAAGTTCCTCTAGGGCCATTTTCAGTGGCTAAAGCTTACCTGTGGCCACCCTTCTTCTGCTTCAACCTGAACAGGTCTACCTTCATGTTTTTGACATTCGGAATGCACATAGTTGCTTCGTGTGCCTGAAAAAGGTTTCCACTTCTTCAAAGAAAATATTTTTTAAAGACAACCAATTTAGTCGTAAGTTCAAAGAGACAGAACCTTCTAAAGCTACCTGTTGTCATTTTTTCCACATCAGAAATAACTGAATGGAGTCTTATTTTCTTTCAAACTCTTGCTAATGGAAAACCTACTTTGAGTACATAGGCTGTCACATGAAAAGAAAAATCTCCAGCCGGGTGTGGTGGCTCACACCTGTAATTCCAAGCACTTTGGGAGGCCGAAGTGGGCAGATCACGAGGTCAGGAGTCAAAGACCAGTCTGACCAACATGGTGAAACCCTGTCTCTACTAAAAAATGCAAAAACAAAATCAGCTGGGCATGGTGGCATGTGCCTGCAGTCCCAGCTACTCGGGAGGATGAGGCAGGAGAATTGCTTGAATCCAGAAGGCGCAGGTTGCAGTGAGCCAAGATCACGCCACTGCACTCTAGGTTGGGCAACAGAACGAGACTTAGTCTCAAAAAAAAAAAATCTCCATGAGACTATCCAAATAATTATATGGTCTTTAGTATTATTCTAATATGAAGAACTACCAACTAGTGCTTAAAAATTGGAAATTTTATTAAAATGGTATATTTAAACCATAAATTATCACCTTTTCAGGACGTAAGTTATTCCAGATCCTTAACTTTAATAACCTGTTTTGCCTATTTTATAAAATAAATGAGTACTAAATACTCTTCATTTAATTTAATGGAATCTTGTATGAAACAAAGCCTTAAAATGCCTCAGTCCTCGCTCTGAAGTCAGTGCTCACTATACTTGTGCAGTTGTAAATACAGAAAATGTGACACATGGCTGGGTGCGGTGGCGATCGCCTGTAATCCAGCACTTTGGGAGGCCGAGGTGGGCGGATCACGAGGTCAGGAGATCGAGACCATTGTGAAAACCGGTCTCTACTAAAAATACAAAAATTAGCTGGGTGTGGTGGTGCGCCTGTGGTCCCAGCTACTCAGGAGGCTGAGGCAGGAGAATTGATTGAACCCGGGAAGCAGAGGTCGCAGTGAGCCGAGATGGCTCCACTGTACTCCAGCCTGGCGCCTGGCGCTTGGGGACAAAGCGAGACTCTGTCTCAAAAAAGAAAAAAAATAGAAAGTTTCTCCCAGGGCATAATCCTTAAGAATAGAACTGTTGGATCCTAGGATATGCAAATCCTCAAATTTACTAAACAAACAAAGCCAACCTGGGGTATAGCTTGCTTTAGCATATTCCTTGTGGTATTGTTGGAAAAGCAGGTTCTTAATAAAATTTATAATTTTTTCTTTTGTATTTTATAACGTTTTGTATGTCCTAAGAAATCTTTGCCAGCCTTAAATATTTCCTACTGGAAGTATTGTGGTTTTAATTTTGGGTTTGGGTCTCTGATCAAGTTAATCTTGTTTGTTATAGTGAAGTATATTATTAGTTAAAACCCATGTTCTTCCTTACAACTGGTATCTTCTATCCAGTTATTTCAGCATTACTCATTTTAAAAAGAAGAAAAACAGTTATCCTTTTCTCGTGCAGTATCTTGTCCTCTGTTAAAAATCAATTTTCACACGTATGTGGATTTACCAGTAGTAACTTCATTCTGTTTATTTTTATTTTTATACCAGTACCTCACCTTTTGGTTACTGTAGCATTATAATAAATCTTGCAATCAGATAGTTAAAAATGTTCAAAATTACATTGTTTTCTTTCAAAATTATTTTGGCTCTTGTTAGGTCTTCATACTTTTATATTAAAGTTTGATTTATTTATTTGTTTATTTATTTATTTGGGACAGAGTCTAATAGTGTCACCCAGGCTGGAGTGCAGTGGCACGATCTCAGCTCACTGCAATCTTTGCTTCCTGGGTTCATGCGATTCTCATACCTCAGGCTTCTGAGTAGCACCCACACCACCACACCTGGCTAAGTTTTTGTATTTTTGGTAGAAACAGGGTTTCACCATGTTGGCCAGGCTGGTTTTGAACTCCTGACCTCAGGTGATTCACCCCCCACACCAGCCTCTCAAAGTGCTGGGATTACAAGAGTGAGCCACCATACCTAGAATTAAACTGACTTGTAAAAATTTCTACCAAAAAAAGTCTATTAGGATTTTGGTTGGGATTGAACTGTCCAAGGTTGGTATGGGGGAACTGATATGTTAAACATATTGAGTCTTCATATTGAGCATGATACGTATCTCTATTTATTTGCAGATTCATTAATATCTCTCAGCAAAATCTTGTAGTTTTCAGTGTATAGGTCTTGCACATATTTTGATAAATTTATCTCTAAGTACTTCATGTATCTGGATGCGAGAAAATGGTATTTTTAATTTCATTTTTCAATTTGCTAGCATGTAGAAACACTATTGATTTTTGTTTATTGGCCTTATTTCCTGCAGTCAGCCAAATTAACTTACTAGTGGTTCCCTAATTGATTTTTCTTATTAGTTCTCCTTAGTCCTGCCTTCTCGACTGTCAGCTGTGTTCTCTATGACATCTTTTGTTTGTGGTAACCCAACCAAACCCCATGTTTGTAGCTGAGTAGCTTTCTCTGCTGAATTTCTGCTTCCTGGCTTAAAGAAATTAATGAATTAAGTGTCTTTTTTCATTTTGTGCTGTTCCTCTCTTTCTTTGTTTAATACAAATTGATGGTGTTTTCTCCAACGGAAATCTCCCCAAAGACTCTCTATGTAGTCTCTTATCTCTGCATCATGACCACAGGGCAGTGGTCTAAGAGAGTGAAAGTAAAAGGGATAAACTTTGTTTCAGTATAGCTGCATTCTCTCCCCACTCTTCTGTGCTATTATTGTCTCTATAATTATTTCTTCATAATTGTTTCTTTGTACAACTATATGTCTTTTTAAAAAGCTAAGAGAGGCAGTGTGAGGTGGCTCATGTCTGTAATCCCAGCACTTGGGAGGCTGGGGGAGATGAATCACTAGAGGCCAGGAGTCTGAACCAGCGAAACCCCATCTCTACTAAAAATACAAAAATTAGCCAGGTGTGGTGGCAGGCACCTGTAATCCCAGGTACTCGGGAGGCTGAGGCATGAAAATTCCTTGAACCCGGGAGGAGTAGGCTGCAGTGAGCTGAGATTGCACCATTGCACTCCAGCTTGGGTGATGGGGCAAGACTCTATTTCAAAATTAATTAATTAACTAATTACAATAAATAATTAAAAAGTTAAGAGTGTAAATTAATTCAACCATTGTGGAAGACAGTGTTGTGATTCCTCAAGGATCTAGAAATACAAATACTATTTGACCCAGCAATCTCATTACTGGGTATATACCCAAAAGATTATAAATCATTCTAGTATAAAGACACATGCACAGTATGTTCACTCAGGCACTGTTTATAATAGCAAAGACTTGGAACCAACCCAAATGCCCATCAATGATAGACTGGATAAAGAAAATGTGGCACGGGCTGGGCACGGTGGCTCACGCCTATAATCCCAGCATTTGGGAGGCTGAGGTGGGAGGATCACTAAGTCAAGAGATCGAGACCATCCTGTTCAACAAGGTGAAATCCTGTCTCTATAAAAATACAAAAATTAGCTGGGCATGGTGGCGAAGCCTGTAGTCCCAGCTACTGGAGAAGCTGAGGTAGGAGATTTGCTTGAACCCAGGAGGCGGAGATTGCGGTGAGCTGAGATCACACCATTGCACTCCAGCCTGGGTAACAAGAGCAAAACTCCATCTCAAAAAAAAAAAAAAAAAACAAAGAAAAAAGAAAAAGAAAAAAAAATGTGGCACATATACACCATTGAATATTATGCAGCTATAAAAAAGATGAGTTCGTGTCCTTTGCAGGAACATGGATGAAACTGGTAATCATCATTCTCAGCAAACTGATACAAGAATAGAAAACAAAACACTGCATGTTCTCACTCATAAGTGGTGTTGAACAATGAGCGCACATGGACACAAGGAGGGGAACATCACACTCTGGGGCCTATTGTGGGGTAGGGGACTAGGGGAGGAATAGCAGTGGGTGGAGGATTTGGGGAGGGATAAATTTATGAGAAATATCTCATGTAGATGACGGGGGGATGAAGGCAATCACCATGGCATGGGTATTACTAGGTAACAATCTTGCACAATCTGCACATTGCCCCAGAACTTAAAGTATAATAAAAATAAATAAATAAGTTAATTAAAATTAATTAACTAATATAAATAAATAAAGAGCTAAGAGAAGAAGGAGACATATAGTCTTTTATATTAATCCACATATCTATCATTTCTGATGTTCACTTCTGCCTGTGGATTTTAGTTACTGTCTTTTTTTTTTTTTTTGAGACTCAGAGTCTTGCTTTGTTGCCCAGGCTGGAGTGCAGTGGCATGATCTCAGCTCCCTGCAACCTCCACCTCCAGGGTTCAAGTGATTCTCCTGCCTCAGCCTCCCGAGCACCTGGGATTACAGGCATCTGCCACCACCCTCAGCTAATTTTTGTATTTTTAGTAGAGATGGGGTTTCACCATCTTGGCCAGGCTGGTCTCAAATTCCTGACCTCAAGTGATTCACCTGCCTCAGCCTCCCAAAGTGCTGGGATTGCAGGTGCGAGCCATGGTGCCCAGCTGTTACTGTCTCATTTTATTTCCTTGTTCCAATATATCTCTATTCTGCTCCCACCCCTGCTTTGTGTTATTATTGGTACATATTAGATGTTTTTTAAAAATAATTACTTTTCTATTTGTTCCTGCAGTAGTATTAATCTTTATGTGTCATTACCCTAGCAATATATTTTGATAATTATTGTTTCATGCAACTATCTTTTAAATCAGTTAAGAGAAGAAGTCACCATATTTAATTATGTAATTACCAGTGTTCTTTATCTATATAAATTTGAGTTTCTATCCAGTGTCATTTCATTTCAGCTTAAAGGACTTAATATAGTATTTCTTGTAAGCCAGGTATGTTAGCAACACATTTGCTCAGTGTTTGTTCATTTGGGAATGGTGTTCATCTGGAATGTCTTTATTTCAGCATCATTTTTTAAAACATAGTCTTGCTGGTTACCTCTGGGATTAGGGTAAAGCAAGTGAGGCACTCACCTTGAAAACAAAATTTAAGGAAACAAAAAATCCCAGTAATCAAAATAAATAAAAATGCTTTAACACCATATATATATATATATATATATATATATATATTTATTTATTTAAATAAGACGGGGTTTCACCATGTTGGTCAGGCTGGTCTTGAACTCCCGACCTCAGGTGATCCACTCACCTTGGCCTCCAAAGTGCTTGGATTACAGGCGAGAGCCACCACACCCGGCCTTTAACACCATATTTAAAAATCAAAATGGATGCAATAAAACCTATGATGAACAAAATACCAAAATTTAAAATAGAGACAGGATCAGTGTTACCGATTTTTCTTTCACCTCAGGCTCCCATGTAGATGGCATGGCACTGTTGGATCTTCATTTTCTTTTCGAATTGTGAACATGTTATCCCATTGCTTTTTGGTCACCACTATTTCTTTTAATTAATTATTAAAAGAAAATTATTAATTATTATTAATCTAAAATTAATAACTTAATCGATCAATTAATCTATTTTTAATTAATTAATTTATAAAATATATATATAGTTAAATAAAGACGGGGTTTCACCATGTTGGTCAGGCTACTCTTGAACTCCCACCTCAGATGGCCTCCAAAGTGCTTGGACCTCATATTGGATCAATTCCATGGACCTATCTTCAAGTCTGCCATTCTTTTTTTCTGCTAGTTCAAATTTTCTTTTCTTTTTTTTTTTTTTGAGAGAGTCTCGCTCTGTTGCCCAGGCTGGAGTGCAATGGCACAATCTCAGCTCACTGCAGCCTCTGCCTCTTGGGTTCAAGTGATTCTCCTGCCTCAGACTCCATAGTAGCTGGGATTACAGGTGCATGCCACCACACCTGGATAATTTTTGTGTTTTTAGTAGAGATGGGGTTTCTCCACGTTGGTAAGACTGGTCTCAAACTTTTGACCTCATCATTTGCCCACCTCCGCCTCTCAAAGTGCTGGGATTAGAGGTGTGAGCCACCCTGCTGGCTATTTCTTAATTAATATTCTCTATTTGATGCTTCACTGACATCTGCATTAATCTTTTTGGGCTGCTGTAATAAAATACCGTAAACTGGGTAGCTGATAAACAATAGAAATTCATTTCTCAGTGTTCTGGAGGCTGGGAGATCACCCAAGATCGGGGTGCCAGTATGGTCAGGTTTTAGTGAGTACCTCTTCAGGGTTGCTGACTTTGAACTTCTCACTATGTCCTCACATGGTAGAAGAGACAAGGCAGATCTCCAGAGGGCTCTGCACATATGATCTAATCACCCCCGAAAGGTTCTATGTCCTTCTACTATCATATTGGTAATCAGGTTTTAACATATAAATCTTTGAGGAACACAAAGGGGCAGACCATAGCAATATCATATAATTAATTCTTTAAAGTTTCTTAATTTTAAAAACATGTAATAGTTACTTTGAAGTCTTTAGCATCTGGTCCCTTCAAGAAGGTTTCTTTTTTTTTATTTTTTTATTTTTTAAATTTTTTATTTTATTTATTTATTTATTTATTTATTTTTTAATTTTTTATTTGATTATAGGTTTTGGGGTACATGAGCAGAGCATGCGAGACAGTTGCGTAGGTACACACATGGCAGTGTGCTTTGCTTTTCTTCTCCCCTTCACCCACATTTGGCATTTCTCCCCAGGCTATCCCTCCCCACCTCCCCCTCCCACTGGCCCTCCCCTTTTCCCCCCAATAGACCCCAGTGTTTAGTACTCCCCTTTCTGTGTCCATGTATTCTCATTTTTCATCACCCACCTATGAGTGAGAATATGCGGTGTTTCATTTTCTGTTCTTGTGTCAGTTTGCTGAGGATGATGTTCTCCAGATTCATCCATGTCCCTACAAACAACACGAACTCATCATTTCTGATTGCTGCATAATATTCCATGGTGTATATGTGCCACATTTTTCCAATCCAGTCTATTATCAATGGGTATTTGGGTTGATTCCAGGTCTTTGCTATTGTAAACAGTGCTGCAACGAACATTGATGTACATGTGTCCTTATAGTAGAACGATTTACAGACTTTTGGATATATACCCAGTAATGGGATTGCTGGGTCAAATGGAACTTCTATTTCTAAGGCCTTGAGGAATCGCCACACTGTCTTCCACAATGGTTGAACTAATTTACACTCCCACCAACAGTGTGAAAGTGTTCCTTTTTCTCCACATCCTCTCCAGCATCTGTTGTCTCCAGATTTTTTAATGACCGCCATTCTAACTGGCGTGAGATGGTATCTCAATGTGGTTTTGATTTGCATCTCTCTGATGACCAGTGACGATGAGCATTTTTTCATATGATTGTTGGCCTCATATATGTCTTCTTTCCTAAAGTATCTGTTCATATCCTTTGCCCACTTTTGAATGGGCTTGTTTGTTTTTTCCCTGTAAATCTGCTTGAGTTCTTTGTAAATTCTGGATATCAGCCCTTTGTCAGATGGGTAGACTGCGAAAATTTTTTCCCATTCTGTTGGTTGCCGATCCACTCTAGTGACTGTTTCTTTTGCCGTGCAGAAGCTGTGGAGTTTCATTAGGTCCCATTTGTCTATTTTGGCTTTTGTTGTCAATGCTTTTGATGTTTTGTTCATGAAGTCCTTGCCTACTCCTATGTCCTGGATAGTTTTGCCTAGATTTCCTTCTAGGGTTTTTATGGTGCCAGGTCTTATGTTTAAGTCTTTAATCCATCTGGAGTTAATTTTAGTGTAAGGTGTCAGGAAGGGGTCCAGTTTCTGCTTTCTGCACATGGCTAGCCAGTTTTCCCAACACCATTTGTTAAACATGGAATCCGTTCCCCATTGCTTGTTTTTGTCAGGTTTATCAAAGATTGTATAGTTGTATGTATGTTGTGTTGCCTCTGGTGCCTCTGTTTTGTTCCATTGGTCTATATCTCTGTTTTGGTACCAGTACCATGCTGTTTTGATTACTGTAGACTTGTAGTATAGTTTGAAATCCGGTAGTGTGATGCCCCCCGCTGTGTTCTTTTTGCTTAGAATTGACTTGGCTATGCGGGCTCTCTTTTGGTTCCATATGAAGTTCATGGTGGTTTTTTCCAGTTCTGTGAAGAAAGTCAATGGTAGCTTGATGGGGATAGCGTTGATTCTGTAAATTACTTTGGGCAGTATAGCCATTTTCACGATATTAATTCTTCCTAACCATGAACATGGAATGTTTCTCCATCTGTTTGTGTCCTCTCTGATTTCGTTGAGCAGTGGTTTGTAGTTCTCCTTGAAGAGGTCCCTTACGTTCCTTGTGAGTTGTATTCCAAGGTATTTTATTCTTTTTGTAGCAATTGCGAATGGCAGTTCGCTCTTGATTTGGCTTTCTTTAAGTCTGTTATTGGTGTAGACGAATGCTTGTGATTTTTGCACATTGATTTTATATCCTGAGACTTTGCTGAAGTTGTTTATCAGTTTCAGGAGTTTTTGGGCTGAGGCAATGGGGTCTTCTAGGTATACTATCATGTCGTCTGCAAATAGAGACAATTTGGCTTCCACCTTTCCTATTTGAATACCCTTTATTTCTTTTTCTTGCCTGATTGCTCTGGCTAGAACTTCCAGTACTATATTGAATAGGAGTGGTGAGAGAGGGCATCCTTGTCTAGTGCCAGATTTCAAAGGGAATGTTTCCAGTTTTTGCCCATTCAGTATGATATTGGCTGTTGGTTTGTCGTAAATAGCTTTTATTAGTTTGAGATACGTTCCATCGATACCGAGTTTATTGAGGGTTTTTAGCATAAATGGCAGTTGAATTTTGTCGAATGCCTTCTCTGAGTCAATTGAGGTAATCATGTGGTTTTTGTTTTTGGTTCTGTTTATGTGGTGAATTACATTTATAGACTTGCGTATGTTGAACCAGCCTTGCATCCCTGGGATGAATCCCACTTGATCATGATGGATAAGTTTTTTGATGTGCTGTTGCAATTGGTTTGCCAGTATTTTATTGAAGATTTTTGCATCTATGTTCATCAAGGATATTGGCCTGAAGTTTTCTTTTCTTGTTGAGTCTCTGCCAGGTTTTGGTATCAGGATGATGTTGATCTCATAAAATGATTTGGGAAGAATTCCCTCTTTTTGGATTATTTGGAATGGTTTCAGAAGGAATGGTACCAGCTCCTCTTTGTGTGTCTGGTAGAATTTGACTGTGAACCCATCTGGACCTGGGCTTTTTTTGTGTGGTAGGCTCTTAATGGCTGCCTCGACTTCAGGCCTTGCTATTGGTCTATTCATAGTTTCAGCTTCCTCCTGGTTTAGGCTTGGGAGGACACAGGAGTCCAGAAATTTATCCATTTCTTCCAGGTTTACTAGCTTATGTGCATAGAGTTGTTTGTAGTATTCTCTGATGATGGTTTGAATTTCTGTGGAATCTGTGGTGATTTCCCCTTTTTCGCTTTTTTTGCATCGATTTGGTTGTTCTCTCTTTTTTTTTTATCAGTCTGGCTAGTGGTCTGTCTATTGTGTTGATCTTTTCAAAAAACCAGCTCTTGGATTTATTGATTTTTTAAAGGTTTTTTCGTGTCTCTATCTCCTTCAGTTCTGCTCTGATCTTAGTTATTTCTTGTCTTCTGCTAGGTTTTGAGTTTTTTTTATCTTGCTCCTCTAGCTCTTTCAATTTTGACGATAGGGTGTCAATTTTGGATCTCTTCACTCTTCTCATGTGGGCACTTATTGCTATATATTTTCCTCTGGAAACTGCTTTAAATATGTCCCAGAGATTCTGGTATGTTGTGTCTTCATTCTGGTTGGTTTTCAAGAACTTCTTTATTTCTGCCTTCATTTCATTGTTTATCCAATCGACATTCAAGAGCCAGTTGTTCAGTTTCCATGAAGCTGTGCGGTTATGAGTTTCTTTCTGAATTCTGAGTTCTAACTTGATTGCACTATGGTCTGAGAGGCTGTTTGTTATGATTTCAGTTGTTTTGCATTTGCTGAGGAGTGATTTACTTCCAATTATGTGGTCAGTTTTGGAGTAGGTGTGATGTGGTGCTGAGAAGAATGTATATTCTGTGGATTTGGGGTGGAGAGTTCTGTAAATGTCTATCAGGTTTGCTTGTTCCAGGTCTGAGTTCAAGTCCTGGATATACTTGTTAATTTTCTGTCTGGTTGATCTGTCTAATATTGACAGTGGAGTGTTAAAGTCTCCCACTATTATTGTGTTGGAGTCTACGTCTCTTTGTAAGTCATTAAGAACTTGCCTTATGTATCTGGGTGCTCCTTTATTGGGTCCATATATATTTAGGATCGTTAGCTCTTCTTGTTGTATCAATCCTTTTACCATTATGTAATGACCTTCTTTGTCTCTTTTGATCTTTGTTGCTTTAAAGTCTATTTTATCAGAGATGAGAATTGCAACTCCTGCTTTTTTTTGCTCTCCATTTCTTGGTAAATCTTCCTCCATCCCTTTATTTTGAGCCTTTGTGTATCCTTGCATGTGAGATGGGTTTCCTGGATACAGCCCACTGATGGGTTTTGCTTTTTTATCCAATTTGCCTGTCTTTGTCTTTTGATTGGTGCATTTAGTCCATTTACATTTAGGGTTAATATTGTTATGTGTGAATTTGATACTGCCATTTTGATGCTAGCTGGCTGTTTTGCCTGTTAGTTGATGCAGATTCTTCATTTTGTTGATGCTCTTTAGCATTTGGTATGTTTTTAGAATGGCTGGTACTGGTTGTTCCTTTCTATGTGTAGTGCCTCTTTCAGGAGCTCTTGTAAAGCAGGCCTGGTGGTGACAAAATCTCTGAGTACTTGCTTGTTTGCAAAGGATTTTATTTTTCCTTCACTTATTAAGCTCAGTTTGGATGGATATGAAATTCTGGGTTGAAAGTTCTTTTCTTTAAGGATGTTGAATATTGGCCCCCACTCTCTTCTGGCTTGTAGAATTTCTGCTTAGAGATCTGCTGTGAATCTGATGGGCTTCCCTTTGTGGGTGACCCAACCTTTCTCTCTGGCTGCCTTTAGTATTTTCTCCTTAATTTCAACCCTGGTGAATCTGGAGATTATGTGCCTTGGGGTTGCTCTTCTTGCGGAATATCTTTGTGTTGTTCTCTGTATTTCCTGGACTTTAATATTGGCCTGCCTTGCTAGGTTGGGGTAATTTTCCTGCATCATATCCTGAAGAGTATTTTCCAGCTTGGATTCATTCTCTTTTTCACATTCTGGTACACCTATCAAACGTAGGTTAGGTCTTTTCACATAGTCCCACATTTCTTGGAGAGTTTGTTCATTTCTTTTTGCACTTTTTTCTCTAATCTTGGTTTCTCGTTTTATTTCATTGAGTTGATCTTCGACTTCTGATATCCTTTCTTCTGCTTGGTCAATTCGGCTGTTGAAACTCGTGCATGCTTCACGAAGTTCTCGTTTTGTGTTTTTCAGCTCCTTCAATTCATTCATATTCCTCTCTAAGTTGTCCATTCTTGTTATCATTTCCTTGAATCTTTTTTCAAATCTTTTTTCAAGGTTTTTAGTTTCTTTGCATTGATTTAGAACACGTTCTTTTAGCTCACGGAAGTTTCTCATTATCCACCTTCTGAAGTCTGATTCCATCATTTCGTCACATTCATTCTCCTTCCAGCTTTGTTTCCTTATTGGTGAGGAGTTTTGGTCCTTTGTAGGAGGTGAGGTGTTTTGGTTTCCGATGTTTTCCTCCTTTTTGCGCTGGTTTCTTCCAATCTTTGTGGATTTATCAACCTGTTGTCTGAGTAATTGCTGACTTTTTGATTGGGTCTCTGAGTGGACACCCAGGTTGTTGATGATGAAGTATTTCTGTTGCTTAGTTTTCCTACTAACAGTCTAGTTCCTCTTCTGTATGACTGCTGAGGTCCACTCCAGGCCCTGCTTGTCTGGGGTACACCTGTAGCAGCTGCAGAACAGTGAGGGATGCTACCAGTTTCTTCTTATGCTATCTTTGTCCCACAATGATGCCCGCCAAATGTCAGTCTGATCAGTCCTTTTTGAGGTGAGTCTTTGGCTATACAGGGGCCAGGGAGCTACTTGAGGAGATGGTCTGTACTTTATAGGAGCTCTAGTACTGAGCTGTGAGCTCCGTTGTTCATTCAGGGCTGTTAGGCAGGTGTGTTTATGTCTGCTGCAGCAGAACTTGTAAATCCCCTTTTTTTCCTCAGATGCTCTGACTCGGGGAGTTAAAGCTTTCTTTATGAGTATCTGTTTCACTGTCCTGCCCAGCTAGGAGGCAGTCTAGTCCCTATTTGCCTGCCGAGGCTCTGCCCTTCTACCGTGGGGTCCGCCCTGTTGCCGTGGGCTTTGCCCTGCTGCTGTGGGCTCCACCCTGCTGCTGTGGGCTTGGCCCTGTTGCCCGTGGGCTCTGCCCTGCTGTTTTAGGCTTCTCCCTGTTGGCGGAGTCTCTCTGTTATGGTGGGTTGCCTCGGCAACAGCAGGTTGCGTCAGCAATGGAAATGTAGCTCAGTAGGCACAGAATGCCTCAGTAGTGGCGCCTGCCCCTCCCCCACTGAGCTGCACTGTCCTGGATACAGCTGTGCCCACGGTGAAACCCCAAGTGTTTCAAATAGCCACTTTGTTTGTCCCTGTGGGGGTGGGACCCGCTGAGCCTGATCAGCTGGGTCCCTGCCTCAGATCCCTTTCTCTCTCTTTTTTTTTTTTTTAAGTTGAGCAGTTGACTCTCTCCCAGGTGTTTTAGTCATCTGCTGAAAGGGCACCAGGATGTGTGTGATTTCCCGTGCAGCGACCCACTGCACTAGCTCAAATGTCACTTCCCAGGAATCTCCTGGTCTGGCTCTCTGTCCAAATCCCATTTAATCAGATGGATATGCTAATCTGCCCTCCCAAATCTCAGATTGTCGGTTTAACAGGGCACCCAGACCAGCACGTTTTGTGGGGGGTGCCACTGTGCTGCAGCGCCGCCCAAAATGGTGGCGCAAGCTGAGAGAGCTGCACTGGCATCCCGTGTCTCTCCTACTCCTGGGAATTTCCCCATTCTGTGGGCAACAAAGATCTGTCTGGAAATGCATCTAGGACTCACCCTCATGCCTTCACTGAGAGCTGCAATTTTGAGT
This sequence comes from Callithrix jacchus, assembly GCF_049354715.1. Taxonomy (NCBI): domain Eukaryota; kingdom Metazoa; phylum Chordata; class Mammalia; order Primates; family Cebidae; genus Callithrix; species Callithrix jacchus. Next base: position 86,780,105 of record NC_133504.1, on the reverse strand, counting down.
TGTTCCTACCACTCCATCTTGGAAATCCTCCCCATTTTTATTATTGCATTTTGAGGCAAGTATATGCTAAGCATCTCTCTCAGCCATTTGGAAATTCTGCTTCCTGCAAGACCTTTTAAAACCCAGGCTTTAAAGCTTTTAGGCTGGGCGTGGTGGCTCATAATCCTATAATCCCAGCACTTTGGTAGGCTGAGGTGGGTGTATCACCTGAGGTCAGGAGTTGCAGACCAGCCTGTCCAACATGGCTAAATCCCATCTCTACTAAAAGTACAAAAATTAGTGGGGTGTGGTGACAGGTGCCTGTAATCCCAGCCACTCAAGAGGCAGAGACAGGAGAATCGCTTGAACCCAGGAGGTGGAGTTTGCAGTGAGCTGAGATCATATCACTGCACTCCAGTCTGGGTGACAAGAGCGAGACTTTGTCTCAAAAACAAACAAATAAACAAAGAAACCTCAGCTTTCAAAGCCACACATCACTTCTGCCTCATTCTATTAGTCAAAGCAAATCACAAGGCCAGGCATCTTAAGAGAATAGGAAAACAGACACTACTTCTTGATGGGAAAAGTGGCAAAAGATTACAATGTTAAGTGGCAAGTATGCAAGGACAGGAGAACTGGTGCAATCATGCCAGCAATTTATTACAATGTGAATAGAGATAGGGATAGACAGAGATATCGATATAAATATAGATATGGTACAGATGTGGACCTAGATATAGACAGAGGTATAGAGTTTTGTAATTATAACTTCCTTACCTCTACTACTGAGAAGCAAATGACGTGTTAAAGAAGAGACAGAAATAAAAGAAGCAATTGAAAACAAAGCTGCTATTTTAGACCTAGCATACAATCAAAGTCTTTGCAATGTCCAAATTAAAATAAATTTAAGTAAAAGAGAGGCTGGCATGGTGGCTCATGCCTGTAATCCAAGCACTTTGGACGCCAAGGCAGGTGGATCACCTGAGGTTGGGAGTTCAAGACCAGACTGACCAACATGGTGAAATTCTGTCTTTAAAAAAATAAAATAAAATAAAAATTTAAGCAAAACATAATGTATTATTGTGCCACTACCACACTTAAAAAAACAAAAATCATAATGTATTGTACATTTGAAAATTTGTTAAGGGGGTAGGTCTCATGTTAAGTGTTTTTACCACAATAATAATTTTTTTAAACTCTGAACTTTTAAATAAAATAGCTTGAGAGAAAAAAATATGTATGCTTATGAAGGGGTACTGATCACTAGAATTTCCTCTTCTAACTCACTAACACAGCTGGGTATAGCACAGTCCTAATGAGGCCCTTTCAAAATCCTCTAGTCATACCTAGAGACTTGCAGGTTTGGGTCCCATGCACAGAACTTGGATCTGATGTGTTGCTAACATCCCTTCTGTGTTCTGGTTCCTCAAGGTTATGGCCCCTCAGCCACGTCAGGCCTCATGAAGGCAAAAGCTGCTGTGCTGCTGTACTCCACTGCTAGCCCTGTCTTGCAACGACCCTCCATGCATGCTGTGGCTGCAAGCCCAGATGCAGTCCCCAACACCCAGCAGGTACAGTGTTACCAGAGCTGACCAGATCTTCTGTTCGTGTTCCTCACGTCAGGAGCCAGGTCTCTCTGTCTTTCTTGCACCCACAGGCACAGGCAAAAGTCAAAGTGGGTAAGCTGAGCTACGAGACAGACACTGCTGTCTTCAGAAGTCTTCCTCCTCCTGATGCTGAGTACTGAAGGCCTACTTTATTGCCTTAGGATGAACGTTTCTTCAAGGGGCAATTCAGTCCTGATGTAAATAGGAGGATCTGTACCACCTCTCCTCAATTTAGACACACCGAGATAAAGTTGAGTCTCTATTAAGTTCTGTTAAATTTAAGCTGCAATCCACACAATAATATCAGCTTCAGAAGCAGTGTTTGGCCCTGCTTTATAGACATGTCTGGGCCAAGACATTGGCATTGAATTCCCATATAACTAACATTATTATTCATATTGTACAAGTAGCAACAGATTAAAACAACATTTTTTTCTGGTGTCTCTTGTTCTGATAAATGTTTTCATACACAGGGAAAAGTATAACTTCCAAGAAAAACATTAGACTGACTTTTTACCTTGATATGCTAAAAAATGTTTTTTGATAATAAAACTTGCGCTAATTCATTTTGGGAAACTACCTATTTAGTGTAATTCATTGCATCAGTGTGATTTTCAATGTGTTATTTTGCTTTTTATTTTTCCTGTTGTTACATGCACAACTATCTTTGTGTAACAGGCTGCATACTCTCTTGGAACAGTCTGTCTTAACATTAGAAAGGAAAGATGACTAACAAGCATTATTGTGTTTCTTGTTTTTGTTTTCTTTTCTTGGTCATGTTTTTATGAGTGAATAAGCATTTCTTGGGGCAAAGTTAGCTTTTTATTTTTCCTGTTGTTACATGCACTTTTTAGGCAAAGAAAATTTTACTTAGTACATTAAAGTTGAGTCTTAATTAGTGGCCTAAAGGAGTAAATATTCTGCCTATCTTGATTTATTTCTTACCCATTAAGTAATTTCTGTAATAGGGTTGAGCCCTCTTGAGGACAATAAGCATAAAGAATTGAATATTTAGTTTTCCCTTAAATCTGAAATGCTGGGGTGGGGGGTGGGGGGGAATGAATAATAATAGTAATAATAAATCTGAAATGCTATAATGCCTGATTTTCAACATATGGAAATGCTAGCAGTAAGTAAACAAAATAATTACCTAGGAATTTGATTTTTTTTAATTAAAATATTTTAAATACTATTCTCAAGTGTGTAGTGTTTGATGATTATAAAACTCCTTTGATTTTTAAAGTATAATAATTCAAGAATACCCACTGAAAAAGTATTTCTTCTAAAAACAAAACTCACAAGGAACTAGAACCTAATTGTTCCTAAACATTAGTGTATTTATACATTCCAGTGGTGGCTTTTTAAAATTATTTTGCTTTCAGTTCTCATGCTCCTGGGATTATTCACATAGAAATCTATTCTCTGAATACAGGAAATATTAAGAATAATATTTCTTTAAAAAAAAGATAAAAAGAAGGTATGGTTGGCATTTTCTCTTTGGAAATATAGGACTATCTATATCTAATATAGTTGTATAAATCATAATTAGGAAGTATGGGATTTGTTTATTTATTTATTTTTTAAGACGTAGTTTCACCATATTGGTCAGGCTGGTCTCAAACTCCTGACCTCAGGTGATCCACCCACCTCAGCCTCCCAAAGTGCTGGGATTACAGGCATGAGCCACCGCACCCGGCTGGGATTTATGTTTTAAGTTACAAAGTGGTTGGGAAAATTCCTTTCATAATGAGGCAGAAGAGACTGTAAATAGGGAAAGAGATTTACTTGGATATAACAAACTGTTGGAAATCTCCTGAGATTTGCATGCATGGACAGCTTTGTTCAAATTTGTGCTATCTCCTCCTACCACTGCTCCCTCTTAGTCTCATTTCTTTCATGTACACTTTAGAGGAAAACATCTTTATAGAATTTACGTACACAGCTTCACATATGGTTACAACTATCTTTGTGTAACAGGCTGTAAATCATAGCATTTAAATGTAAGCATGTCTGTGTGTCAGAATAATAAGGTTTTTATAAAAGACAATTCAAATACAGTTTCATCATGTGAATTCTGTAAGTAATTTTAATTCCACATCAAGTTGACTTTTGTATAAACACCCTTCCTTCCTTCCTTTTTTCCTTCCTTCCTTCCTTGCTTTCTTTCTTTCACAGGCCGTAGCCCAGGCTGGAATGCAGTGTTGACTAACTGTAACCTCTGCCTCCCGGTCCCGGTTCAAGCAGTTCTCCTGCCTAGCTGCCTGAGTAGCTGGTATTAAAGACATGTGCCACCATGCCCAGCTATTTTTGTATTTTTAGTAGAGACAGGGTTTCACCATGTTGGCCAGGCTAGTCTTGAACTCCTGACCTTGTGATCTGCCCACCTTGGCCTCCCAAAGTGCTGGGATTACAGGCTTGAGCCACTGCGACTGGCCCAAACACCATTTATTTCCAACTACACCCCTGGATGGTCCCCATAGCAAATGTTTCACATTCTAATGGTGGTTCTTTATGAACAGAGAGGGCTAGATTTGAGACTTCTTAAGTGAGCTGGATTTAATGAGTTAAACTGTGTAGAATAGTACTTGGCAAATAATACATCCATATTTGAATTAGCTTTCACATTTAGAATAGTAGGAGTCGTAGATAAAAATCAATGAGTAGATAAGAGGTTGTAGATTAAGAATTATATATTCATCGCAATAACTCCCTCCACAACACAGCAAAATGCCAAGAGATCAAGTTTAGTAGAATCCATGGGAGAAGGTTAAATTGGGAAGAATTTCCAAAAGTCTTTATCTTTTAACTATTTGGTTTGTTTTGTTACTTACCTCTAGAAACAGCTTAGCAGACAAAAAGATAAGAAACACACCTACGACTTCCCCTATGTAGCTGGAGTGTCTAAGCTTCGATTTGGCACATAATAGCTGTCCCCTGAGAACAATCCAAAGTATGACACTCATGCCTATATAAACAGCAAGATAAGATCATCTTCCTCTCTAGGTTTTCTTTCCCTTGGTATGCCCCGGAGTCCCGCAGAGTGCTTATTTGTTACAAAGACCGGCCATATTTTCTTTTGGCTTGCTACCAGAACTCAGGTTGCCCGCTCTTTAAAGGGGCAATCTACAAATGCTATGAGAAGTTGGGGTCCAGAACATGCTACACTGCTTCTAACTGTTATTGCAGCTGAAACCTAGATAGTAGGAGGAAATTCTCCATTCATCACAGCGGGCATGGCATCATGAATTAAAATTCTACCTGCTCCCTCTCAACTCAACCCTTGTGAAGGAGAATACCTCGTAGATATATTTATTTATTTATTTAAAATAGCATGTTCCTCTGTTCTGGAATTTCGCATAGTTTAGCTGCTTACTTATAGATGTGGGGTGGAGTACCAAAGGGAACCCAGTCTGGAATAGGGCAGGAGAGGGATAAAGTCAACAATTACACCCCAATGATGCTATGTCAACATTTGCCAGATTTAGTGCATTATCCATATATCAAGTGGATACAAAGCAGCCCGCACATGCCTACATGAAGCCTGAGTGATTCTCCAGAGCAGGGTTATGGGGACCATTAGAGGAAGACAGAGAACTTACTCTCCTTTCTATGCGTGAGAATTGTCTGATCTAAGAAACTCCTACTCCCTATCCGAGTTTTTACAGAACATCTCCAAAGCAGAGATCATATTTTTAAAGAATCTACATTGGCTCACATGGAAATAAATTAATCTTTTAATTTTTTAAAATAATTTTGTTTTTCTTTATTTTATTTATTTATTTTTTTGAGACGGAGTTTCACTCTTGTTACCCAGGCTGGAGTGCAATGGCATCATCTCGGCTCACCGCAAGCTCTGCCTCCTGGGTTCAGGCAATTCTCCTGCCTCAGCCTCCTGAGTAGCTGGGATTACAGGCACGCCATCATGCCCAGCTAATTTTTTGTATTTTTAGTAGAGACGGGGTTTCACCATATTGACCAGGATGGTCTCGATCTCTTGACCTCGTGATCCACCCGCCTCGGCCTTCCAAAGTGCTGGGATTATAGGCCCAGCCGCGCCCGGCTTCTCTTTATTTTAAAAGAAAATAGAGACAGGGTCTCATTATGTTGTCCAGGCTGGTCTTGAACTCTTGAGTTCAAGAGATCCTTCCAGTCTCCCAAAGTACTGGGAATAAAGGCATGAGCCACTGAGTCTAACCCATCATTTAATTTTAAAAATAACCTTGCAAAAATGACAGCTTAAGATGCTTCAAGGAATATAGAAGTGTCTGAAATGGAAGTGCCTATGATCTAATGGGAAAATAAGTCACGCATTTATCAAAAATATCATAAGAGGAGAGGTAAATAATGTAAAGTGCCAACTGGAGAAATGACATACGGTAATCAAATAAATGGTAGAGAAAAATTGTAATTTTTTTTTTTTTGAGACAGCGTTTCACTCTTGTTGCCCTGGTTGGAGGGCTGGAGTGCAGTGGCGCAATCTCAGCTCACTGCAACCTCTGCCTCCCAGGTTCAAGCAATTCTTCTGCTTTAACCTCCCTAGTAGCTGGGATTACAGGCACCCGCCACCATGCCCAGCTATTTTTTTGTATTTTTAGTAGAGACGGGGTTTTACTATGTTGACCAGGCTGGTCTCGAACTCTTGACTTCAGGCAATCTACCCGCCTCAGCCTCCCAAAGTGCTGGGATTACAGGCATGAGCCACTGCACCCGGCTCACAATATTTTTAAGTTCAGAGGAATCAGAGGAATGTGCAGCTACTAGGGTGGGATGACTTAAAGAAAGACCCCATGGTCTCATGGAACTTGTGGACTTGTGCTGTACTTGATGGGATTTCAATGACCAATTCTAAGTTGTTTCAGCCACAAGATCTGCTGTGACTTATTTCCATATAACTTTTGTTTCACTGCCTCATCTTTAAAGGAAAAGGAAAGTTTCAAGAAAGGTAAGTTGGAAATGAATATAAAATTTAGTATTGCCCACAGCAGAAACTCTAAAATATTACACTTTAGAGACAGTGGACTCCCAACTGCTCCTGGGCGCTCAGCCAGGATAGTGCCACAAAACCTCTTCTAAACTCTTATCTCACAAAGGTATGGAAGGAGACACATTGTTCATAGACGGGCACCACGAGCACCAGTTCACTGAGTACATAACAGTGTGAGAAATCGCCCATCCTTCTGATTGTTACCTGATTCAGTGAATATGACTAATGGGCAGGAGTCAAGGCCTCTGCAATACTGTGTGTATGTCCATGCAAGATTGGTAGCATCACTTTTCTATTGCCTGTAGAAGTATCTTATAGATTGATGCTAAGAAAACTGCTGAATGTGGAAGTGCTTGCTGACGAAGCAGAGAGAGTATGCTGTTGACCTACCCCAGAGCACAGAGGAATGATAACGTTCTGCATATAGCAGAGAAATGTTGAAAAGAAATGTTAAAAAGAGCTAGTGAAAAGGAACACTCAGAATTGGACAAATGAAGATAATTAAACCCATTAGGAGGGAAAGTACAGGCTTTGTGCCCTCCTTCAGAAGATAAATCAAGGCAAGTCAGACAAAGGTACATACCCTTGGTGAGGTAAGAGTAGGGATAAATAGTCACTACAATTAGAACTTAATAGATGAGCCCTCCATTGCATGGTTTATAAGTGAAGGTAAAACATGCCCATGGATTATGAGATTATTTCCTGGCTTGACTTGATTGTGTCACTCAAAATAGAAAGCATGAGTTTTAAAACGGCTCAGATAAAGTTTGACATTTTATTGTATTTAAAAAGTACAGTTGCCATTGTAATTACTCTTCAAAGGGTGAAATTTCAGAAAGTCTGTTTTTTTTTTTTAACTTTGAAGTGGAGTTTTGCTCTTGTTGCCCAGGCTGAAGTCCAGTAGCATGATCTTGGCTCACTGCAATCTCCTGCTACAACCTCCTCCTCCTGGATTCAAGTGATTCTCCCACCTCAGTCTCCCAAGCATCTGGGATTACAGGCATGCACCACCACTCTTGGCTAATTTTTCTTTTTTCAATTTAATAGAGACGGGGTTTCACCATGGTGGACAGGCTGGTCTTTCACTCCTGACCTCAAGAGATGCGCTTGCCTCAGCCTCCCAAAGTGCTGGGATTACAGACATGAGCCACTGTGCCCAGCCCTCAGAAAGTCTTCTTCAGTTTATTCTCCACTTCCTATTGCGTCTGACTAATAATGTTGAATTAAAATTTTCTCTCATGCTGTGAATTTACCATGTCAATTTTCAACTATGATTACTTGAAAAGAGGACTTCATGCAATCGTTGGATGAAATTATATTTTTCAGATATAATGTCAAATCTTCATTTTTATTATTCTAGTACTTATCATAAATTTTGAAAGTATTTCTACCCGAAGACTACGGATTGATAATTAAATCCAGAAATTTCATCCTAATTTATTTTTCTTTTAAAAATAAGTACCAATCCATAAGTAAAATAACATTACTGCTCTATTCACATCAGTAGTTGGAATAATACACATTGTGCTGTGAATACCAAGATGCTTTCATGTCCCAGGGGTGTGTTCACCAAGCAGAGGTGACCGTGGAATGAAGCATGTGAGAGACAGAGAACCATGTAAATTAATGCTGCTGAAGCCACTCTGTGTGATACTTATGCTTGAGTTTTACATCTTCAAAAGACAGAGATAAATAAAAAATACCAAGACCTTATAATCACCATTCCAAACAGAAGCCAAATTCCTAAACCTAAAAATATTTCTCAAAACATCATGTTAATTGCTGATTTACTTATTGCCAATATTATTGATAGCTTCCTTGTGGCAGGTACTGTGACAGAGAAATATTAATATTGTAGAAATAGGTAAGCTTATCACTAATAAACATCCGGTTTTATTAGACGTAGTGGAAAGAACCCTGGACTGGGTGTCTAAAGATGGTGTTGCCTTTGCCTGTCTTAGTGACCTTTGGAAGGTTCCTTAGCCACAACCTGGGTTCTAGTTGTCTTATCTGTTACTGCAATTATATCTAAATTGCATTGTAGACCTAAATTTTCATATTCTTATGAAAGATGAATTTGCCTTTATTTTTAAGTCAGCTGCAGGTGTAGGCAGTTATGGTTGAATACATTTTTAGGATGAATTAGAAAAATTGATTAGGTCATGATGCTAATGAAACCATGCTCATAATTCCCATTCTGACCTAAGTTCTAAACAGACACTACCCACGCTTGCAGATGAACATTCTGACTGCAGATTAGGGCATGGGTGTGGCAAGAAGGCATGATAAGAACTTGTCCAGATAAGAGATAATTCCACTAAAAGCACAAGCCCTGTTTATGCACTACAGTTTCACCTTTGTAGATCAAAGGACAACATGAAGTTTCATTGATTTTCCATTACACGAAGGAATGGGAATCTCTCCAGGAACTTTAATGTTGAAGGGTGGGGGTGAAATCAGGCCACTGGCATTTTTGTAGTGGCCTGAAAAAACTCTAAGAGTTTGAGAACGGTGACAGAAATGGAAGGAACCGGGAGGAAGGACTCTGTCTTCTCAGAGAAGGAGAATGTGCTTCTTATTTCCTGAACATCAAACCATGTAGACTTTTTTTTTTTTAAAGACCGGGTTTCACCATGTTGGTCAGGCTGGTCTTGAACTCCCGACCTCAGGTGATCTGCCTGCCTTGGCCTCCAAAGTGTTTGGATTACAGGCGTGAGCCACTACGCCCAGCCCCATGTAGCTTTTTTAGGAGCAAACAAGGTGTAGTACTGTGTACTCCTTAAGTTTATTTTTATCAAATCCCAAAACAATTTATTTGTTATGTACCTGCTATCTATACCTAGAACATTTCTAGGCAATGAGGATATAAGAAAAATTCCCTGCTTAGTGTAGCTTACCTTGTAGTTTGAGGACACAGAGAATGTACATTAACAAACAAAGTAACTTCATGTGGGGGAAAAGGCTCTGAATGGAACAGAAAGGGCTGAGGAAGAGGGAGAAGATGGTCCTGTCTGGGGAGATGATATTTGAGATGAGGCATGAATGGTAAGAAGACAGTCTTGTAAAAATGTTGAAGAAATATGTCTTGACAAGCAGAAATGAGACTCCAGAGTGTTCATGGAACAGAAAGAAGGCTCAAGGGCATATAGCCTAGGGGATAAAAAGAAAAGAGATCTTGTAGGTACTTGCAGGCCACAGAAAAGTGTTTCAATGTTGTTCCAATGGCACTAGGAAGTTATAGAGAATTTTAAGCAGGAGAGTATTGTGATTTATGTTTTTAAAAGATTGCTATGGTTGCTGTAGACACTGCCCTTTTCTATATAAAATTTACTTTTCTCTTTTTCATGAGAAAAAGTAAACTTTATGTAGAAAACATTCCTAAAGCTTTTCATTAATAAAAAGTAAAATCAGGTTTAAAATCTGAAACATATGCTTTATCTGCATGTGTATGCAAATGTCAGATATCTTCAATAAGGGCTTATTAAGGTATATTTGTTATTTGACCATCCTGTAATCCACGTTGTAAAACAGTCTCCAAGGGAAGGAGTAATAGGTAACAACACCCTAAAAGGAGACTTGGGGTGGGCAAGGGTATGTGGGAAGTGGGAAATGTAAGGCTGGTTGCCTCACCGGGAGGCCAGACACACCCACCTCTGCACTCAGCACCTGACTCTGTACCCAGCACCAGGTTCTGCACTTGGCACCTAGCGCTGCCACATGGCTTCCCTGGAAGGCTCTGGCTGATGCAACCCTGGCTGGCTCTTGCACCGGAAAACCCACCGAACAACCCGCCAACCAATAGCAGCCTGCCCCGTCCCAATCCCGCTCCCCTGCAACCAATCAGAGCACCCAGCTGTTGCTCGTTCCTGATAGCCATAAAAACCCTACCCCTCAGGAAGTCAGCGTGACTTCTCTGGCCCTCTTTCCCCGGACCATAGAACCTTGCCCAGGAGCTGAATAAATTGGCATTTAATTGTCTTATACTGGCCTCAGTTTCCTCATTTTAAACTCAGCAATAACCCTTACAGGAAAGATGACCATAGGGGAGTGTATAATCCATGAAATGTAAATCCCAGCACAACGAGGAAGTCAACAACCAAAAATACAATGTATGGAAAATGCAAAACAGGGGAGCCCAGATAAGGTATTAAATCTACCCTAACAAACTAGAAGTATGGAATGATGATGGGAGTGGATTTACAAAATTCAAATCCAAAGGGAATTTGTAAATCCATTTCCATCATCATTCCATACTCTCTTCTTAGTTTATTAAGCTGAATGGATCAATACTTGGAGGATGGCTACTATTACAGTACAAGGAAGTAACAGATGCTAATACACATCTGTTTTCCAGAAGGACTTTGGCTAGGCATACTGATAATGTATGTGTATACCTGTGCATGTGTCTGTGTATGTTTATTTTTTTCAAAATACTAAGGAAACATATCTTCAGAAAAATATTCTATTCCAAAATAAAATAAAAACAATAACATAAAACTGCAAAAGAGGCCTGGTGCAGTGGCTCATGGCTGTAATCCCAGCACTTTGGGAGGCTGAGGTGGGCAGATCACAAGGTCAGGAGTTCAAGACCAACCTGGCTAAAGTGGTGAAACCCCATCTCTACTAAAAATACAAAAATTAGCTGGGCATGTGGCACATGCCTGTAATCCTAGCTACTTGGAAGGCTGAAGCAGGAGAATTGCTTGAACCGGGACCCAGGAGGCAAAGGTTGCAGTGAGCCGAGATCATGCCACTGCACTCCAGCCTGGGCTACAGAGTGAGACTTCGTCTCAAAACAAACAAACAAACAAAAAAACTGCAAAATAATTTTTCCATAATTGTGTATACTGCCCACGGAAACCACTATTTAACATTTTATTCTTTGATTTCCTGTCTTTTTTCTACATATATATATATTTGCAATCGCAGCTTTATATAGTTCATATCATTTTGTTGCTTGCTTTTTTCACTTTATGTATATGTATATTAAATTATTTGCAATTTTTCCACAATAAGTATGTACTGATTAGTAATTAAAACAATTAATACAGCATCATAATGAAAATCCATTAATATCAAGAAAAGCTGACTAAATGCTACTATATGAGCATAGTTAATCTCTTACATTTGTAATTAAAACAGGAAATCAACTTTTTTTCAACTTAAGTTTGATCTGGCCATTATTTTATCTACTTGCTCCATCCAGATGATGTCTTCTACGAATTTGGTACCATGCAATATAGTATGAAAAAGGGATTAGAAAACATAACGAATGACTCTAATTGCAAAATTTGTTTCAGGGGAAGAGGCACATATTATGTCAAGAAAGTAGAAAACAAGTTAAATAGCAAATAAGTTAAGATGGTGTACAACATAAGTTCTGCAGTACTTTGCAATAAAGAGAAATCAATTCCATGAAAGCAAGGTGAGTTTCTTTGGCCAAACACATCTTTGTGCTGCACATTGTACAAAATATCATGAACACAAACAAGCATAAGATAGTCTTAAAGCTCTAAAGCTGGCCGGGTGTGGTGGTTCATGCCTATAATCCCAGCACTTTGGGAGGCCGAGGCAGGTGGATCACGAGGTCAAGAGACCGAGACCATCCTGGTCAACATGGTGAAACCCCGTCTCTACTAAAAATTCAAAAAAATTAGTTGGGCATGGTGGTGCATGCCTGTAGTCCCAGCTACTCGGGAGGCTGAGGCAGGAGAATTGCTTGAACACAGGAGGTGGAGGTTGCGGTGAGCCGAGATGGCACCATTGCACTCTAGCCTGAGTAATAAGAGTGAAACTCCATCTCAAAAAAAAAAGCTCTAAAGCTGTGCTGTCCGCTAGGGCAGCCACTGGCCAAATGTGAGTATTGAGCACTTGAAATGGTTAGTCCAAAGTGAGAGGTGGTGTAAGAATAAAAAGTGCTAGGTCTTGATATTATCCAACAAAAATAAAATACATTATTAATTTTTATATTAAGTATATATTTTTATTTTTATCACATCAAATTATAATATTTCAGACATATTAGATAAATTGGGTTAAATAAACTATAATATTAAAATTATTTTCGCCTGTTTTTTTTTTCCATTTTTAATCTGGCTGCTAAGAAGTTTATAGTTACATATGGCCAGGTGTGGTGGCTCATACCTGTAATCTCAGCACTTTGGGAGGCCAAGGCAGGCAGACCACAAAGTCAGGAGTTCAAGACCAGCCTGGCCAAGATGGTGAAACCATGTCCCTACTAAAAATACAAAAATTAGCCAGGTGTGGTGGCATGCGCCTGGAGTCCCTGCTACTCAGGAGGCTGAGGCAGAAGAATTGCTTGAACCCAGGAGGCGGAGGTTGCAGTGAGCCAAGATTGTACCACTGCTCTGCACTCTCACCTGGGCAACAGAGCAAGGTTCCATCTCAAAAAAAAAAAAAAAAAAAAAAAGAAAGAAAGTTTATAGTTACATATATGACTCACACTGTCTCTTATTAATTGGTGCTGCTCTGGGTTTTTTAAATCCAGACTAGAAAATGGAAAATTAAAGCTATACCAAATAACCTATACAAAGTGCCAAGAGATGAAAAAGAGAAGCTACAAACTGACAAGCACTTGTAATACACTTAGCAGTCTTTGAGAGAGAGGGAAGGTCTTGGTTTATACCAAGGAAGAATGATTGTAATACTGATGGAAAAATGAAACATTGGCAAGGAGTGTGGAGCTACAGTGTTTCTGTGGGGAGTGATACTATTTAACTTTAGACCAACTGACTTGTTGGTGGAATACACAAGTGGATACAGGTAGGCATAGTATTGACCTTGACTCTCAGGAGAAAATTCAGACCCCTGATTAAATCTGTGGGTTCTTTGAGTAGACATGATGGTTGAAGTCATAAGATTGACTTATCAGAAGGTGTGAGAGGAAGAAGACAAAATATCTGACTTGTGGAGGAAGTACATTTAGAGGGAAAAGGCGAAGACTTTGGAGAAGACATCATGGGGTGAGAAGAAGTTGATCAATGTCATGTCATCGAAGCCAAGGGAGAGGAAGGTGAGGGTGGGGGAATGGTTTATTCATTTTTTTCTCCATGTTTTCATTTATATTAGTTCAATTTCATGCAGTAACATTTATTAAATACCTGCTTTATGTCAGGTATTGTGAGGATTTCTGGAGATAGAGCAATAAATCTATGGTGTAGTAAATAGTATGGCAAAAGGGGAGACAAGCAAGGATGGCTGTGGAAATGGAAAGAAAAATCTAGGGATCACTGAGCTTTGCATAAATGACAACTGGTAACCGAAGCTACTGGCATCACACCACCACAACAACAAGAACCTAAACTAAGCAGACAGGATTGGAGGATTACTACATAAGGTACATAATGAAGGTAACCAAATATTTATTTATTTATTTATTTATTTATATTTGAGACAGTGTCTCCCTCTGTCACCCAGGCTGGTGTGCAGTGATACAATCTCTGTTCACAGCAACCTCTACCTCCTGGGTTCAATCGATGCCCCAGCCTCCCAAGTAGCTGGGATTACTAGTGTGGGCCACCACACCTGACGATTTTTGTATTTTTAGTAAAGATGGGGTTTCACCATGTTGGCAAGACTGGTTTCAAACTCCTGACCTCAAGCGATCCACCTGCCTCAGCCTCTCAATGTGCTGGGATTACATGCCTGAGCCATTATACCTGACCACCAAATATTTGATTACATGTATTATTGCCAAATAGATATAGCTAAAGCAGAGTTTCTCAACCTCAGCCCCACTGACATCTGGACTAAACAATGCATGGGGAGGCTTTCCATGCATTGTAGGATGTTTAGCAGCTTCCAGAACCTCTACCCCAATCCATCCCCTCCCCAGTTGTGACAATCAAAAATCTCCAGATACTGCCAAATGTCCTCTGAGAAAATAGCAAATTACTCTTGTTTTTTTTCCTGAGAGAAAGTTTCACTCTTGTTGCCCAAGCTGGAGTGCAATGGCATGATCTAGGCTCACTGTAACCTCCACCTTCCAGGTTCAAGCAATTCTTCTGCCTCAGCCTCCTGAGTAGCTGGGATTACAGGCATGCGCCACCATGCCTGGCTAATTTTGTATTTTTAGCAGAAATGGGGTTTTACCCTGTTAGTAAGGCTGTTCTCAAACCCCTGACATCAGGTGATCCACCCACCTTGACCCCCCAAAGTGCTGGGATTACAGGTGTGAGCCATCACGCCTGGCCCAAAGTCACTCTTGATTGACAACCAGTGACCTAAAGTAACAATTCAGAGATGAAATAAAACTAATACCTATGGTGAAGGGTATTTGTTAAAGTCAAGCTTGCAGATGTTTCCTTCAGCTCTTGGTAGCATAACACAACAGACTTTTGTTTATTGTTCACATAAGGATCAGTTGGTGGTGTTGAGCTGGAAAGAAGGATGTGCCCATGTGGAAGCTCAGGATCCTTCCATCTCGTGACTCTTCCATCTTCCATATATGGCATTTAAGATATTCCTGGGTGGCAGCATCACCTGGAGCCAAAGGAAGAGAGAGCATAGGATTACACAGGTGGTTTTTATACACCAGGTCTGGAAGAGAATATACCACTTCTCTCCATATCCCATTAGTCAAAACAGAGTCACATCTCCACAGTAAAGATGGCGGAGAAATTCTGTTCAACTGTGAGTCCAGGAGAATGGGAAATATGTTTCATGAGCAATTAGCCAATCAGCTGCCAATAAGCCAAAAGCTACTTTGAACCTCAAATGTAATTTGGTCTTTGATTATCAAAGGTGAATGTCTACATGAGTCAAATTAATCAAATTGTTAGACAAATGTCCATGTATCTTTTTTTTTTTTTTTTGAGGCAGAGTCTCACTGTGTCACCCAAGCTGGAGTGCAATGGTGTGATCTCAGTTCACTGCAACCTCTGCCTCCCAGGTTCAACTGATTCTCCTGCCTCAGCCTCCTGAGTAGCTGGAATTACAGGAGTATGTCACTGCGCCCAGTTAACTTTTGTATTTTTAGTAGAGATGGGGTCTCAACATCTTGGCCAGGCTGGTCTCAAACTCCTGACCTTGTGATCCACCCGCCTTGGCCTCCCAAAGTACTGGGATTATAGGCGTGAGCCACCGTGTCCTGCCAATGTCCATGTATCTTAATGCCATGTACAGGCATGGTTGTTTTAGAGCCAGTAGTACTGAGTCTGAGTTGCTAAAGAAAAGCAACAAAGCAAATAATTCTATACTAAATGATACACAGTCATTATGCAAATTACTTTACAAGCAATCGGGGGAAATGAGCAATACCTGTGTTCAGAAAGATGCATAATAGAAGGATGAAGTATTAAGATTGAAATCACAGAATTGGTTCAGAACTTGAACTCATAGCCAGAGTCACCACAGGAAATGATGTGGCCACCTTCCTGGATGTGGATGTGGGTAGTTATTTTATATCTATAATGCTATATTTGAAACACATAAAAGATAGATCATCCAGAAAACAAAATAGACCATTAAAATAATCACATAATTAAAATTACCTAAAATATGTGAAGACTTGATAACTTATTAAATCTATGATTTATTTAAAAATAGAATTACAATCAGTTTGCATTAAACAGCATTAGTGCATCACACTTGGCCACCTTATTTTTGTTATTCTTTCCATATTCTAACATTTTTCATCATTTAACGTATAAGTGAGGCAATATTTATACTACCTAAGTTACAAGACTACTTTCTGAACACCCCAAGCAGTTAGGGACACCCACAGGACACTGGAAGACAAAATGTAATGCAATGTCCACCCCAGTTGGCACATGTTGTGGTGGGGATTCTCTCAGTGTGTTGATAGGCTTGACATTCAGATATATATGTATGTTGGATCTCGTAGTTTTCTTTAGAGACTGTATTACGGATGTGATTTGTTGTCTACACTATCTGAAAAGGCTTGGATAGCCCATAATGTAGTTCAAATACAAAATTATTCATGGGGAGGCTTGGACTAGGCCATAAACAGTACCAAATTCCTTCTATTAGATTTGGAGGCAGCCTGCTATGGTAAGTGGCAGCTGGGTATCATAATAACAAACACATAACTTTGCTGGATGCACTAAAAAGACAGCAAATAAAAGACATCTGGGACCAAGTATGTGCCATGAAGGTTGGTTCTATTTCATTCAGTTTCCTTCCTCTGTTCTTCTACCTGAATATAATTACCTTAACTTCCATCTGTTTCTATGGTATTCTGAAGTGCAAATAAAATGATCTTTTGGAAAATAAAATAAGGAGTTGTGGTACCTGAGCCAGCTCTAGAATCAAGGGGTCCAGGGCAAATCAGTTAGCATGTGACCCTCTCACAGTAAACCAGTCTGCTCAGGAAAATAATTAAGTTAAAATACATATTCAGAACAGCCATGATGAGAAATAAACATAAATGATGAGCATGCAGCTGAATAGTTTCTCTACAAGTGTGAAGAGAGAAGAGATTTTGCTTCTGTACAAATTTTAGCAGCAATGGTGAAACATTTTTCTTCTTAAGGCCTGTCAATCTGAGTCACTGCACTATACCAACAAAGTAAGTCCTAAAATGAGGGGAGGCCAGTATGGGACTGAAAGCCTAGGTGATCACCAAAGACACCTGCTCCTCTCTCAAAGGGTAGCATTGCTGATCTCTATGTATCCCAGCACCCTAGATATTAAGAGTAGTCACGTGGACAGGGTGCTATTAAGAGTAGTCACATTACAGGCTCACACCTGTAATCCCAGCTACTCAGGAGGCCCAGGCAGAAGAATCATTTGAACCAGGGACAAAGAGGTTGCAGTGAGCAGAGATCGTGCCATCGTACTCCAGCCTGGGCTGGGTGACAGAGCAAGACTTCATCTCAAAAAAAAAAAAAAATTAGCTGGGTGCGGTGGTGCAGCCTGTAATCCCCAGCTACTCAGGAGACCAGGAGGCCAAGAC
Organism: Callithrix jacchus; assembly: GCF_049354715.1. Taxonomy (NCBI): domain Eukaryota; kingdom Metazoa; phylum Chordata; class Mammalia; order Primates; family Cebidae; genus Callithrix; species Callithrix jacchus. The sequence goes on along the minus strand of NC_133504.1, from coordinate 86,762,599 downwards.
AGGAGGATCTCTTTAACCTGGAGGACATAGGTTGCAGTGAGCTGAGATCTCACCACTGCACTCCAGCCTGGATGACAGAGTGAGACTCTTTCTCAGAAAAAATAAATAAAAATAAGAGTAGTCTCGTGATTCATACTAGCCAATGAGTGTGAGTGAAAGTAATGTGCATGACTTTAGGCGGAGGTGACGAGCGATCCAATGGAAGTTCTTCATGTCCTTTTCTGTGGCATCCTTGGAGGCGATATGAAGAGGGAAGCACCACAAGATTAATGGAGCATAAATCTCTGAGTCACTGCTTGAAAAAACATTTTCCAGTAGAGTTCTCCAACAAAGAATATCCACCTTGAATGTGACCTGAGTGAGAAATCAATTTTCATTGTGTTCTCTCAGATATATTGGTACTTTTTGTCTGAGCATTAGACTCATCTTATTAATACAGAGCATAATTTGCCAGACTGGGGTTGGTCTGAAGATAGCTGGCAAGTGAATGATATCAACTATAAATATTTACATGAGATTAGAGAAGGATTGATCGTTGTGGTCTGTCCAGATCAGTGAAGGTTTGCTAGGGAATCGAGGTAAGCCGGGTCCTGAGAATGTATTAGAAAAGAAGTAGAGGAAAAGAAACCCGGGCAGGAGCATGGGGATAGCAATGTGTAATTTAAGACATAAATAGACCAGTTTAACTTTGAGGTAAATTTGAAAAGGGATTTTGAGAGGCTAGGAACCTTTTGGAGAGAAAGTGGGGTTTGAGTCCCATACTAAGAACCTATCTTATCACTGAGTGGGACTCACTGAAGATGTTTGCATAGTGCAACAGCAACATGAAAGATGATTTTAGGAAAAAGTGAAGAGACAGAAAAGAAAAGAGAAAAGAAAACCCCAGCCAGTTAAGGTGCAGGAGGGGAGTAGGGTGGCAGGCAGTGAATGATGGGAAGTGTGAACTTCCTGCTCTCCTCTGGGCTGTCTTTCCCTCTCCCATGAGTTTCTTCAATTCAGGCCGTTTGTGCTCCTCTAAGTGTGACAGCAGTCTTATTGTCTACCCAAAAGCCATTTTCCCCTTCTTATTTGCCGACAAATATTCCAACTTGGTGGCAGCAATGTGTCCTGTTCTGGAGATGAACTGGTGTTATCCAAGTTAGTTGCTTCTAGGATATTCCTCTCAGCAGAATGTCGTTGAAACTGCAGAAGGAACTCGTGATCCAGGCCTGGACAAGGCCATATTGGGAAGCCTGCCGAAGGCTTTTTAGAAACTTTTTCTTCACTGATAAAAGAAAATAACCGCTTAAGAGAAAATCTTCTGCTCTTTTTCCCTGTCTCACTTCTTGCTTTTCAATGTTACTGTGACAGCTGAAGCTGTGGCAGTCAGCTTGAGTCCACACAGTAGATAGAGATGGTGGAATGAAAAGAAAGGCAGAGCTTAGTTTCTTGATAGCATCACTGAGTGCCATGTTGATAGTCTCTACCTCCAGACTTTTTTTCTTTCTTTTTTTTTTTTTTTGAGACAGGGTCTCACTCTGTTGCCCAGGCTGGAGTGCAGTGGTATGATCACAACTCACTGCAGCTTGGCCTTCCAGGCCCAACTGACTCTCTTGCCTCAGCCTCCTGAGTAGCTGCACTACAGGCATGCACTGTCACACCCAGCTAACTTTTGTATTTTCTACAGAGACAGGGTCTAACTATGCTGCCCAGGTTGGTTTCAAACTCCAGGGCTCAAGCAATCTGCTTACCTCGGCCTCCCAAAGAACTGGGATTGCAGGGGTGAGGTACCACACTTGGCCCCAAACTTCTTATGATGAGAGATAATTAGATGTTTTTACAGATTAAGCCAGAATTAACTAAGTTTTCTGTTATTTGGAACTAAAAGAATCCCTGATTATTCCAAAATAAATTCCTTCTCAAAGGTATTAATATCTGAAGTTTTCGTATGCTCCAACCCATGATGGGCTGGAGCATGGTGATTTCACACATGGAGACATATCTGAATCCTGAGTAAAGAGATTTAAGCAGTAAAGCTAAGACCCTTACAATATGTGAACATAAATAACTTAAGCCCAGATACAAATGATAAACCAAGAATAAAAGAGTCACGTGAAAATCCTTTAAAAGCTGAATGGAAAGTGAGATATCAAAGGAAAGTATCTAAAATACGGAAGTCAAATAATTCACCGGACTAGCCATCACTGATAACAGTAGAAATAAACGAGGCAAAGCATTCAGAAGATAGAAGGAAATTACTGTATCCACAAGAAATAGTGTTATTTTGCCCTGGATTTGTAATATCATTGACCTTACAAAAAAGCATCTGTAATTAAAGCTTCAGAATCAGAAGTGAGCATAAAATTTTCCCAGAAACAAATTTAAAAAAAGATTCAAATAAAATCAATGGGAGTCATGTTGCTTATACAGAACTACATACAGCCTGTTAACTGAACAAATAATTTATTAACACTGTTAACAAACATTCTGCCATGAAGACAATTGGAAAATAAACATACAAAAATCTTTGAGACCTTGAGCAAAATATGTCCCAAAGAGCAAAAATTAACTTCTCAAGTGTATCTCTAGAAAATCAGAAGTGAATGAAAAAAGAGAATGTGTTCTTTTTTTTTTAATTAAAAACATTTTAATTTAATTTAATTTTATTTTTAAGACAGGGTTTCACCATAGTGGTCAGGTTGGTCTCAAACTCCTGACCTCAGATGATCCACTCACCTCAGCCTCCCAAAGTGCTGGGATTACAGACTTGAGCCACTGCGCCCAGCAAAAGAGTGTGTTCTTATTCAGAAAGCTAATATTTTATCTCACTGTGATTCTCTCTCTACATTAAAAAAACTATTCTGTCCTGAGACTATGTTTTAACTTGTGTTTTTATTTAGTGCTTTTCCAACATTTGAAATGTCTGGCACATTGTGGTTTTCAATAAATGTTTTTTGAGTAACTACCTAAAATCTGCTGTATTCTCTTTCTGTGGTTACTGCAACAAATTATTACAAACTTGTCGTAAAATAACAGAAATTTATTCTTTCACATTTTTGGAGGCCAGAAGTCCAAAACGAGTATTATTGGGCCAAAATCAAGGACAGCGGGGTCATCTTAATCCAGAAGCTGTAGGGGAGAATCTGTTGTTTGCCTCTTTTGGTGACTTCCAGCATTCCTTGGCTTGTGGCTACATCACTCCTATCTTAAAGACCACTACCTTCAACAGCACCTTCAAATCTCTCTCTGCTCTGTCTTCACATCACCTCTGTCTGTGTGTAAAATCTCTCTGCCTCCCTTTTATAATGACAGATGAGATTGTATATTTAGGACCTACCCTAATAGTCCAGGATAATCTCTTATCTCAAGATCCTAAACTTAATCATATCTACAAAGACACTTAAAAAGAAAACTATATTATGTAACATGCACAAGTTCCTGGGATTATCATGTGGATATCTTTCAGTGAGGGTTGGGGGGTGCGTTTTTTTTTAGCTTAAGACAAAAGCATTCTAAAAAAAGTCATAAACTGAAAATAGAAGAGATGCTAAATAAAGAGAACAGCAACAAGAGAAATAATGTTTCTATTACCCACATGGATGACTTTGATCATCTTAATGCAGTCAAAGTCTTTACTTCCAAGAAAAACAAAAATTGAAGACAACTTTATTTGCTTAAAATTAATGTGGCAATAAAGAAAATTCAAACCAAACAGCTAGTGCTAATAAATAAAAATTGTGAAAGTGCAGGCCTTTCCTCTGACATAAATAATTAATATTACCTAAGGTAAAGAAATGGGTCTGTTAGAATTTTTGTGAAGAACATAATCCAAAATAATCATTGTTAGTATAATTCACTTGGACTCTTTATGGAGTAAAAGAACATCAGACGAAATAGTTTCCCTATACCAACATTATTTTTGCAGACTTCTGCAGATAGAAGAGAAGAAAATATTGCCAAGAATTCTGATACCACAAAGGCTGAAAGGAAATGTTGAGTAAATTAAACATTTCAGGAAGTTTTAAAACTCTTAAAAATACAGATCTATTATTTAGTGCATTGAAAAAATATATATAAAGATAATTTTAAAATTCTTAAAACAACAGAAATCTAGACTACATTATCACTATTATTTTTCTCCTGCTGTTTTTATATCCAACCACTTTCTCCCAATGCATTATTGCACATTAGGGAACTCAAAACAAAAGCAGTTAAAAATTATAGGAATCATTTAGTTTTATTTTGTTTGCTTTTATAAATATTTCCAAAATCTCTACATACTGAGAACAAGGCAGGGCTTTACATATATGCCTTTAAGAATATTAAGAATAGTCACTATTATTTCTTTTAGGACTTACATTTAGAAGTTCATTCTAATATTCTTTAATAAATATTTGTTGAAAAGTAAATGTTTATTGAGTCAACAAATATTTGCTGAGCTATTGAATGAATGAATGAATGAATGGTGGCTGAGAAACGCTTTTCCTGGGGTGGGTCAGCAGTGAGGTGAACTTACTCTGTACTCTGTCTAGAGTGATCCAAATGGCTAACAGGAGCATAATTGTTGCTTATGAACTGACATCTGCTGGCATTCAGAGATTAGTGGTGAGAGACATGAGCATCAGTCTGGGTATCCCAGAAAACTGCAGAGAATTCTCAAATCAGCCTGTAAACAAGGAATGGAGAAGATAGAAACTTCCTGTTTCACTGATTTTTATTTTTTATCTTTTCTTTTTTTTAATTTTTTCAAGGCAGTCTTGCTCTGTTGTCTAGGCTGGAGTGTAGTGGTATGATCTCAGCTCACTGCAACATCTGCCTCCCAGGCTCAAGTGATTCTCTCGCCTCAGCCTCCCAAGTAGCTGGATTACAGTTGTGTGCCATCACTCCCAGTTAATTTTTATGTTTTTAGTAGAGAAGGGGTTTCACCATGTAGACCAGGCTGAACTCCCGGCCTCGAATAATCCACCTGCCTTGGCCTCCCAAAGTGCTGGGATTACAAGTGTGAGCTGCTGCGCCCAGCCTGATTTTTATTTTTTATTAAATTAGGTTTGGATGTGTTTTGGAGTTTTATTTTTCTTTTCATCTATTTTGAAAATCCTCCTTATTTTACCTCTCCCTTTCCTTTGCCTCTTGCCTCTTTCTTCTTCTTCTTTTCCTCATTTTTCCGCCATCTCCCTATTGTGCCAGGAATTGGACAAATTCATTATTTTCCCACCATCAAAAATTAGATGTGGCATGCTGAACATTCTCTGTCTTAAAACTCCTCCTGACATCTGAGTCAGTTTTTAGCTCTTGGAAAAAGTTAATCTAGTTCACTTAGTCTTAAAACCAATTGAAACATTTAAAACAGTTGTTGAGGCCAAATAAAAAATGACAAATAGGGCACAGGCATTGGAAATACAGGCAAATTTACCAGCATCACAAAGAACATTGCCAACATGGATTTAGACCTCACAGTTAGTCAAGTTAGTTACAATGACTCTCCTTTTTTTTTTTCGGGGCCATGATTCAGATGACTCTCACCTTTTTAAACTCTCACAACTCTCACTAAACCTTTAACATTTGGAAATGTCTGAATTGATCAAGGTTGTTTACAGAATTTACGTGCTTAATAACAGTGGCTCTGTTGCAAGATGGAAAGAAACTGGTTCAGGTCCTCCTTGTTCCCTGTACATATAGCCCAATTTGCAGATTCTATTTCCTCCATTGTGAATCTAGCTTGCCCCCCTACTTTTTTCTTTTTTGTTTTTGAGAGGCAGTCTTGCTTTGTTGCCCAGGCTGGAGTGCAATGGCATGAGCTTGGCTCACTGCAACCTCCACCTCTCGGTTCAAGCTGGATTCTCCCACCCCAGCCTCATGAGTAGCATCTACTATCATGTCTGGCTACTTTTTGTATTTTTGTAGAAACAGGGTTTCACCATGCTGACCAGGCTAGTCTTGAACTCCTGACTCCCTAAAACATAGTGTTCAGCTCAGATCACTGATTGGAGTAAACAGCCAGCCAAATAATCATGCTGTACTGTTTGTTGGCAACATTTCCTGGGATGCTCCTAGTGCCCAGGTGAGCCAGCAAAACCTGCTATGCCTTGGGTATGGCTTGTTTGTTCCAAGGGAAACTCACATTGAAATTGGATCCCCAGTGGCAGTGTTGGGAGGTGGAGCCTAATGGGAGGTGTTTAGGTCATGAGGCTCTTTACTGTCATGGGTGGCTTCGTGCCCTTCTGTATTCTACGACAGTAAATGAATTCTTGCTCTGGCAAGAGTGGGTTAGTTCTTGTGAGAATGAGTTATCTCCCGTGAGTGGGGTGTCATAAAGCCAGGATGCACCTTGGGTTTTGCCACTTTCCCCATGTCCACTTCCCCTTTGACCTTCCCTAATGTTGTGATGGTGTGAAAGCCCTCACCAGAAGCCAAGCAGATGCTGGTGCCATGCTTCTTGTACTTCCTAGCCTATAAAAATATAAGCTAAGCAATCCTCTTTTCTCTATAAATTACCCAGCCTCAGATACCTTGTTATAGCAACACAAAACAGACTAAGACAGCATCCCATACACACAGAAGGCCCAATACCTCTGTGGGATGTGTAATTCGTGGGACCTAATAGAAAAGCTTTAAACTCAAGCTCTAAGTGAAAAAGAGAGGCACATATTTGGCCCTCAATGTTACAGTGGGTCTCTTGCATCAGTCTACCTGCTATGCGAAGGGATTTGCCAAGAATTTCCTCACCTACTCAAGATCAGATGTGATTTCCAGGTCCTCACCCCCAGGGAATGTCTTTCCAGTCTTTCCTGGAATGTGAACTGAGTTTCTCTCAACATTCCTGACACAGTATGTCTATTAACCCTTCCCATTCTGGATTATTGGTTTTCCTCCCTCTCCTTGTTCATTTATTTGTTCATTTGTTTATTCACAGAGCAATCCATAAACATTTATTGAGTGTTAAATAGGGAACAGATATCTAATGAATGTTAAATAGGGAACAGATACTGGAATTTAAGCGCTCAAAGTAGATGATAATATATGTGCCAAAAGGGATACGATTGTGATATAGAACCTACAGTAAACTGTTGTTCTTTCACTCCGCTGGCTTGGACCTAAAAAGTGGAAATTGACCAGCAGTAGCATTTTGAAATTACTTATATCCAGTGTAGATTTATTCAATGTAAGATTACCCAATATCAACTATTTAATCTAGAAGAGTGCCTGTGATGGTGCACATGCTGGCTCTTCTACCTCTGCTCCTCTGTCTGTATTAGGTAACCCTGATATCCTGATCCTCACAATGCATGGTGCCATTCATTGGATGCAGTAAGCTCACACACTTAATAAGATACTGTGGCTAGAACTGGGCCATGGACTCAAAACTTATACACACACACACACACACACACACACACACACACACACACTATTCATTATTGTTCATAGGGTGCCAGACCCCATTTGTTGGGCACCAGATGTTGAGAACCAGCCCAACCCCGTGCGTGGTTGCCCTTAGTCCTGGCAGTGATGAGGTATTGAGAAAAGGAAATAAAGATAGAGACACAAGAGTAGAAGTTACAGCATGGGTCCAGGGGACCAACGCAAGCACGGAAAACGCACTAGCCCCTAGCTTTGGGCTCCAAACACTTTCATTATGTACACAATCTCATTGATCTTATGGGCATGAAAAGGGAGGGTAAAGGAGTAGGTAAGATAGTCTGGTGGAGAGCACATGAGATCCTTCTAAGACATGCTGAACTAGTGCTCTGAGCATTTAACAGCACTTCAGATCCTTCTAAGACATTCTGAACCAGTGCTCTGAGTTTACCACTGATTGTTATCAGGGTGCAGCTGCATCAGAAATATAGCAGATGAGGAACCACCCTGTCTGACCACACCTGATGAATCAAGGGGCTTTTATCTCCTGAGCATTGAGGACATAGAGCAATTAAAATCACTCCACATTCCAGAACCTAGGCAGAGCCTGCAGTGTTCTGTGATCTCTGCCCTGCAAGGCTTTTCTCCTTGCCAGCTCCCATCTGCAAAGACCCTCCCAGATCTTGTGAGCAGAGGTCGCTTCACTTCTCAGAGATCTTTGCACAAGCCCTCTTTACGAGGCCCTCATACAGTCTCCATGTTGAGAAGGCATTCGTGGGACCATAGCAGTATTGCCTGCTCTGCAACCACCCCTCAGTGTTCCCCCCTGTTACTGCGCTCTTGGATGGTCTTTACCTTAGGCCTCCAGTTGCCACTTGATTTCTAATTAACTGTACCAATAACATATTTAGTTTGGTGTATCAATTTCAGTGTACTCTGAGCCAAACAAGCTTATAATTATTTAGCTAGAATTAGCATAGTGCTCCCCCAGCCATCTTGACCCACAACACGCCACATGTGCACTTAGAGTATTTTATTTCTTCTGGCAAAAAAATTGCATTTAAATAGTATATTCTTTGTGGTAGAATTTCAGGCAGAGTCGTAGAGATATTTTATAGCAGGTGGCCATTTTCAATCTTCCTTAAGTATACTCAACCCAAAGGTGTTAACTTCTCTGTACACAAGATCTGCTGAAAAGATTGTTATCTTTCTAGATAAGGCCAAGTTTTAGAAATTTCATATATGTTTGCCACAAGGCCAAGTTTAAAAGTTTTCATATATGTTTACCACATCTAAGATTTAACATAATTTTATGTACAGTCTTCCAAATACTTTTTGCTTTTTCTTTCATTATGTTGAGGTACATTTGAGCCACATTTTGCCTTTCATTTTTAAGAAACATATCAAAATATTTGACCCATCAAACATTTATTGAAATGTCAGGTGATTTTTTCAATAAAAGGGGGGTTTTAAGGACTAAAATTCAGGAGTTAATATGCTGAACTTAAACATATTCTGATCTCAAGAAATTTAGGATTGTTTCAGAACGTAAAATTTATAAATACAAGATGGATCTACAATTTAGAAAAACATATTCCTCTTCCTTTAATTCTTTTTTTTTGTTACTACTATTTTATGAGAAAACAACAGAGTAAAATGGACCTGTTTGCATTTAAAGTTTTGTTTGTTTGTTTCATTTATAATTTAGAACAGTGTAAAACAACATTTCTCAGAGTGTGCTCTGTGGAACATAAGGCCCTCAAAAGTTACCTCACCAGAAAAAGCTCTCTTGTCAACTAAATGGGGAAAGTACTCCATTGCGTTTCCTCTCTGGGAGACTCATGATGTGTGTCACCATCTGGAGGCTCTGCAAGAACAGAGAGTAGTAAAAGAAGATTTTTCACTTTAACCCAGCATTGTTTACTTGGCAAGTATATCTATTAATATCCATGGATTGCATTTGGGAAAATACTAAGTTTTTCCTAGTTACTTTACCCTTGAATATTTATCCTCTTCAGAGCATGGAAGTAGTGGAATGTAGTAGTTAGATACATGGACTGTAGTTTTCTTAAAAATTATTTATTTATTTATTGAGACAGAGTCTCGCTTTATCACCCAGGCTGGAGTGCAGTGGCACGATCTCCGCTCACTGCAACTTCCGCTTCCCAGGTTTGAGTGATTCTCCTGCCTCAGCCTCCTGAGTAGCTAAGACTACAGATGTGCGCCACTATACCCAGCTAATTTTTGTATTTTTAGTAGAGATGAGGTTTCACCATGCTGGTCAGGCTGCTCTCAAACTCCCGACCTCAGGTCATCCACCCACCTTGGTCTCCCAAAGTGTTTAGATTACAGGGGTGAGCCACTGCAACTGGCCAGATATATGGGCTTCAGACTCAGACAACCTGAACTCAAACCTCAGTTCTGCTATTTGCCAGCTCTGTGACTTTGAGCAGCAACTTAACCTCTCTAAATGTCAGTCCATGGATAAGCTGCCCATAAATATGAAGTTCTTGGCAATTTTTCTTTCTAAACTGGTCATTCAGGTATAAAACGACAGATTTGCATGGATGATGGATTTCCCCACAGGTCAATTTTCACATCTGGAATCTACTTTAAATGTGCTCTACCACATCAAAAGTCAATCTCACTTGGAGGCACATTGCAGAGGCAAACAGGGCATCTTCCTTGTCCCTCTGTCCTTTCAGACTCTCTCTCTCTCTCTCTCTCTCTCTCTCTCTCTCTCTCTCTCTCTCTCTCTCTCTCTCTCTCTCTCCCCCCCCCCCCTTAGGCTTTCCAGCTCCACTACTGCTTTGTCTAATTTCTTTGGGTTCCCCTTCTCTCATCCAGCACCAGTTGAACTGATTTAGGCGTTACCTGGCTATGCTTTCCTAATCCGATTCGACAAATATTTACTGAGTACCTAGGTGGTCCGTGAATCACCCTGAGTACCCGATTGCAGGATATGACTTCTCCAAAGGACAGAATTTGAATGTTTACATAATATGGGGGGGGGGGCCGGGGGAATAAAAGAAAACATTTAGCTTCTTTGGCAAGCTGTCTAATAAAATAGCTGAAATTCAAGAAGCCCTTTAGTTAGGAGGGAGAGATTGTGAACACAACAGGAAGAAGCCACAGACTGAGTGGCAAAGGTTGAGATTCTCTATCGTAAGCACACCTCACCCAAAGGCTTCCTCCCTGAAAGCTGCTGACGGAGCTTTGGCAGGGGCTCATCTCCCGTTGGCTGATAAGTGAAGCCCTGTTTTATATTTAACTCGCTGCAGTGCAGGAGGGGTAGGGGTGGAGATGCGTCGTTTATAAGGGGAGCTGTGACAGTCTTCTCTCCAGTCCTCTTCCTCCCACTCGGCTCCTCTCACGGAGTCCTCGTTCCACCCCCCTTGTTTCCGCATTCATCCTGAGTGGCTTGTGGGAACGTAAAAAGGGAGAGCAAAAGACGCAAGAAGCCAGAAAGAGGTGTGGGGAAAGCGAAAACAGCCTGCCAAATCAGGGGATTCCTTCCAATTTAAAAAGGAAGTCTGCTGACGTTAGTTAGTTAAATTTAACATCTTTTTATGTGTAACACTTGACTTCGGAAGCAAAAATGAACTTTGCGGAGGGAGAGGGCTCTAAGCGATACTGCATTCGAACGAAACATGTGGCCATTCTCTGTGCGGTGGTGGTGGGTGTAGGATTAATAGTGGGACTTGCCGTGGGCTTGACCAGATCGTGTGGCTCAATGGGGGACGGCGGGGCGGCCACTGCGCTGGCTCCTTCCCACCAGCCTTCTTCCACGGCCAGCCCCTCGGGTCCTCCTGCCCAGGATCAGGGCATCTGCCCTGCCAGTGAGGATGAGAGCGGACAGTGGAAAAACTTCCGGCTGCCGGACTTCATCAACCCTGTCCATTACGACCTGCACGTGAAACCCCTGCTGGAGCAGGACACCTACACTGGCACCGTGAGCATCTCCATCAACCTGAGCGCGCCCACCCGGCACCTGTGGCTGCACCTCCGGGAGACCAGGATCACCCAGCTCCCCGTGCTGAAGAGGCCCTCGGGGGACCAGGTGCAAGTCCGGAGGTGTTTCGAGTACAAACCGCAGGAGTACGTGGTGCTCGAGGCAGAGGAAGAGCTTACCCCCAGCGGTGGAGATGGCCTCTATCTCCTGACCATGGAGTTCGCCGGCTGGCTGAACGGCTCCCTCGTGGGGTTTTACAGAACCACCTACACGGAGAACGGACAAGTCAAGTAAATATTAATTTTTGCTTTACCTCCCTTAAGCTCACATATCTGCTTTCCGTTTTTTTCCCTTCCTTTTTTACTCTCCGCTTTTAATTATTTTGTTGGTCTGATCTTGACTGGTCCTTGGTTTCAATTCTGGTTGTCCATCTGGGAGCCAAAATTGTTGCCCTGTTGTATTTCCAAACCCTGTCATAGAACTTGAAAGTAGTGAACCAGCTTCGTAGAGTGAAAAGCCACTGTAAGTCTTTTATTCCATCAGGAGAAATCATAATATACTGCACCCTATCTCGAAGATTTCCATAAATTATCTCAGGTTTTAAAACTGCCTTTGGTAAATTTCACTAGTGATATTCCTAGGTTGCATAGCAGTATTTTCAAGCTGAACTTTTAAAGAGATATTACACCAAATTTGAGTGAAAAATCAGTAAATTTCAGTTATTATTTTGTCCAATTTTTTTGGGTCCAATGACTCTTTTTTGGAAAAGACAGACATTGAAACATATGTGATCCTCAGAATTGTCTTTGTGTCTTCATCTGGAAAGGAAGGCAGGATGCTGTCTTTTTTGTCTCCTTTGGCGGGAACCATGTTTTACACATAGACTTTGAGGAAATACTCATTGAGTTCACACACCAGTGGCAGCACATACATACATTTTGGGGCTTGTTGCTCATCATGCAATATACAATCATAATACTAAGCCTTTTCCAACATAAACAAAATACATATGAATGTTTGTTCTCCCCCTCCAAGCAGAGATGTTTACATGTTACCTATATCCTATGTCTACCTATTTAGATAAATAGGTATTAATTCTACTTTTCCACCTATCTATCTAGCCTTTGTATTGATCAGTAGCTACTACCAGAGCTGTGCTAAAGGCATAACTCTCTCACTGAACTCCAAAAACCTTCCTTCACACTGTGAATGTAGCCCTTGCATCAGGGAGGAAGGCTGCACTACACCTTGTGTTGTCTCTGGACTGCTTTCACCTTTGCTGACTTAGATTCTGAAGAGGTAAATGATTAAGAAAGCTTCGTCATAGTTTAGAGATGTGAGTCTTGGGCCAGTCCATCCACAAATATCCCTTTTGTCTGTTGTTTTAAGCATCTTACAGAGCAAGCAAATTTTTTGGTCAAAATTCTTTCTATTGTTTGTCAGACAGACCCATGGACTAAAACAAAATATTTAAATATCACTGTATTCCTGTGTGGTACACTGATAAATTGAGCAGGAGTGGTAGTTTGAAGAAAATATCTGGAGGGGTCATGCTTATGTTAATCCTGTATCTTAATATTGCTAGCAATAAAACACTCTTACCATTTACATATTTTTCTGTTCATAAAAATTAAATAATTGAAAACATAAAAATTAAAAGAATCTGTAAACAATTTCACTGCCCAGTGGTAATCCCTGCTAGCATATTAATGTATATTCTAAAGTTTTTCTAGGCAATCAAACCTTTAATTGTTTTATGTCTGCCTATCTATTGACATACTTTCTACTTAATATGTCTTGAGAAGTTCCCCTTATTCTTACATGTTTTCAAGAATCTGTTTTTTGTTTTTTATTGAGACAGGGTCTTGCTATGTTGCCCAGGCTGGTCTTGAACTTCTGGGATTATAGGCATGAACTTCTGCTGAGATTATAGGCATGAGGCACTGCACACAACCAAGAATCTGATTTTAAAGATGTGAAATATTCCATTGTTTGAATACATTGCAATTTTTAAAAACAAATTCTATTGCTGAGCATATCATTATAAACAAATCACCAAAGAACATAGTTAGAAATACGTCTTTGTGTGTACATCTCTTTATTTCCTTAGGTTAGGATATAGTCCTAAAAACAGAACTGCTGGGTCAAAGTGTACAAATATACCAAGATACTGTAATAGTCATTTTATTTATTGACTACATAAGTAATATACATTTATTTTAATTTATTTATTATTTTTTAATTTTTAAATTTTTTTTCTTTTTTTTAAAGATGGGATTTCACCATGATGGCCAGGCTGGTTTTGAACTCCTGACCGAAGGTGATCCACCCACCTCAGCCTCCCAAAGTGCTAGGATTACAGGTGTGAGCCACTGTGCCTGGCTAATAATATACATTTATTGAAGAAAACTCAGAAAAGAGAGAAAATCATAAGAAAAAGTAAAAATTCATCCATAAATTCATTACCCACGTATGGCTATTGTTAACATTTAGGCAGAGATTTTTCTAGTACGTTTTTGGACAGAGATAGCTGTGGCATAACTATACATAGTATTGTGTAACATGCTTTTTCAATGTAGCGTAAATGCTTTAATATGTCATTTGGTGTTCTTCCACAAATGATTTGATGGATACTTGGTAGGCCATTGACTACAATGTTGTCGATTCACTTTTCCATTAAATGTGGGTATTTAAGTTGCTCCTAGTTTTTCACCCATAAGGATCTAGAAGAAGGCACATCTTTATACTGTCTATCCTTGTAAATAACTATGTATGAACATTTTCTAATACTTCTTTAAGAAAATTCCTAGAATATGGACCAACTACCTGTCTATAAATGCATGTATGTCTGTGTATGTGTACATGCATACATATACAACATATATGCATGAACATGTGTGTGTGTGTATCTCAAAAAATACATCCCAAACTCCATTTCCACCAACAATGTATGAAAGTGCCTATTTCTTTGAGCCTTACTAAAAATACAATGATTTTTTAAAAGTGATTTTGCCAATGGTAGAGGGAAGGGCAATATTCTGAAGTATATCCACCTTAAAGAGATTCTAAAAATTCATTAAAGTGAAAGCGAGTCAAGACTTTTTAAATATTATTGCTAAAACTTTAAAACTGCTTCTTAGGTTATAAAGGTGAGGGAATCTTTATCTGAGTACAACCATCAAAATATTTATAAAATAAGTGAAATAAAATTTTATACCTAGTAGGAAGGCCAAAAATATGGAACTATGTAGTTTCCATTAGTAAATTTCTATTATGTACTTTATAAGTCTAAAAAAGCATTATATACACAAATACTCTTGCTCTTTGAGTTATTTTACTGTACCAGTTAATTTTACCATAAAATATATACCAGAGAGGTGCCCTTCTGAAGCTTGGTTGACTTGAATTTTGATTGGAGAATATGAGATGGCAGCCAGATCAGTGAGGAACGCTGATGCTCAGTTTGGTTCTCACTGAGGACTGGTGTTCTCAAGTTTGTGTGCTTGGTTGAGAGCAGTTGAAGCTCTCACATTACACAGGATGCTGCCAGTTCTGTACTGCACACACATGGTTTTGGAACAGATCTGGCGTCAGCTCAATAACCTCATTTAGGCTAAATGGAATACTTTCTGTTTTCCTTGTCTGAAATATTTCAAGCATATGAGAAAAGTGCATCCCGCTTTTTTTTTTTTTTCCTCTAAGCCTATGAGTAACATTTTGGCAATGCAGCCTCTATGAGGCTCCATATAAGGGCTGCCAGAAGGAGTTCACTGGGGGCAGTGCTGTTCTTTCATACTACAGAGTGAGCTTCATCGTATGTGAAGTCTGTCTCATTTTAAACGTCATCATAGTAATACATTTGAAGTACGGAGTCAAAATTATGTTTTCTGACCTTAACATAAAATGTAACTCCAAGATCGAGTATTAGCAGTTAGGGATATTAATGTGACAGCCACAATGCAGACTAAACGGGATTGCACTGAGTAGTCACCAAAGGTACTTAATGTCTGCAAATACCATCAGGACTCTGAGCTTCACAAACTTCACAGCTACCCAAAATGCTTTCTGTCAAGATGGAGACATGAGGAGAGGGGAACTAATCTGGAATCCCACACTGTCTGGCTGGGGACAGAGTTGTAGCGGGACTTGAGGGAGAAAGTTTGAGAAATGTGGAGGCGCTTTTCCTGTATTGATCTACCTCTTCCTACTCTCTGGTCTATCCTTTAGGGTCTGAGGAAAATCACTTGGAAGGATTGGAACCTTTGGAATATTTCTCTGATCACACCCTCCTCCTTCCCATTTTCTCACCGTATTACCTAGGATTTCCAGCTGTTTCCTTCCCCAAAAACTTTCCTTCTACTCAAACTCCGAAGTATGTTTTCTTCTCTCCAAGATTTGGCTTTACCTTGCCAGCATTCGAATTATGCTTACTTAGCATTTCCCAAAGTATGTGCTGTAGAATTCTAGTTGCATGGGGTCTTAGTTATGCAACTAGATTGCTTGAACCTTTGCCTCCGGGGTTCAAGCAATTCTCCCCAGAGGAATAGCAGGGGAGAGATTCTGTGGTTAAATCAGTTTGTGCAATAATACTAAATACAAAGTGATCTGTTTTGTATTTTTTTTTAATTATGGAACTTTTCAGAGACTTTTTAAAAATAGATGGGGTCGCCAGGCATGGTGGCGCATGCGTGCCTGTAGTCCCAGCTACTCGGGAGGATGAGGTGGGAGGATTGCTTGAGCCCAGGAGTTCTGGGCTGTAGTGCCGCTATGCCCATCAGGTGTCCGCACTAAGTTCGGCATCAATATGTTGACCTCCTGAGAGCGGGGGACCACCAGGTTGCCTAAGGAGGGGTGAACCTGCACAGGTCAGAAACGGAGCAGCTCAAAACTCCGGTGCTGATCAGTAGTGGGATCGTGCCTGTGAATAGCCACTGCACTCCAGCCTGGGCAACGTAGTGAGACTCTGTCTCTTAAAAAAAAAAAAAAAAAAAGAGAGAGATGAGGTCCAGGTTGGGGTAGAACTCCTGGCTCAAACTCATGAGTTCATGAGTTCAAGTGATCCTCCCACCTCAACTTTCTGAGTAGCTGGGATTTATAGGTGTTTCAGAGGATTTTATATGATAATGTCCATTATGTAGTTTCCCAATTATCTGTGAGCGTGGATTCTTCTATGGGGTTCTTAAGAGTAGGGATATATGTCTCTTGTTTACTGTCTGGCACACAGTAAATGGAATATATGGAAATATTTTCACATAAGCTCTCACATGACTAGTATCTTCTGACAAATGCCGTGACACACTGCATTACCACAGCTCCTTTCCCATGAACGAGCCTAACTTCCACCAATAACATCCCTACATTTCACTTAGGGTGAAAACTTTCCCTTGGTTTCTTTTCTCCCCACCTTGTGGAAGGGAAGAGTTTATAGGTATATATATATTTGTACTTAGGAATGCAATCTTCATAGTTTCAAGGCAGAGAAACAGTGGAATTGACAGGGAATACAACTGGAATTTTAAAGAGATCATTTCTAATTTGAGCTTTGAAGGCGTTCTTCATAGCACTAGTAGGATTTAAGCTTAATTTTGATGTTATGGTGGGATTTCAGCAGTGGAGACAAGTGAGAAAGTAAACACAGGCAAAAAGGAAAGGCACTGAATCAGAAAAGCATAGTGGGGACGAGAAAATTAGTTTGTAGGGGAAGTTTATACAAAGAGGCTAGCTAGATATCACTGAGAAAAACCCATATAGAGGAAAAGGAAAAATAGCCATGATAAGCATTATGAAGGAGAAATTACCCGGTGACTTTTTGGATATGGATGGTGAAAGGAAGGGTTAACTCAACCATACGTTTGGGTATATGAAACATATTGCAGCAATCCAGGAAAGTGAAGGTAAGGATCAGATAGGAAAAGTGATTTTAGGATAGAGAAGAGAGGGCACAATGGAGAAAATAGTTTGGAGGTAAAGTAGTCAAGATTTGCAGATGGATTGACTATGAGGAAGGGTGAGTTAAAGTTATGGGTCACATCAATTGATATTGGAAATAGATGGGAAGTAGCCAGTTTAGAAGGGAAGGTCATAGGTTCAGTGTCTGATGTGTTGATGGCTTGTCAGATATCTAGGAAGAGATGACTAGTAGGCACTTGTATAGGTAAGTCTGAAGCACAAGGTTAGAGCTTGTAACAAAGATTTTAGAGTTGAGTGGAAACGTTGGTGAGATGATAGTCACTGTGTGTGTGTGTGTGTGTGTGTGTGTGTATGTGTGATCATCATTGTGTTTGTGTGTAATGTATTTTTTTGTTTGTTTTTTTGAGACAGGGTCTCCCTCTTTCACCTAGGCTGGAGTGCAGTGGTGTGATCTCAGCTGACTGCAACCTTTGCCTCCCAGGTTCAAGCAATTCTCCTGCCTCAGCCTCCCAAATAGCTAGGATTACAGGTGCTCACCACCATGCCCAGCTAATTTTTGTATTTTTAAGAGACGAGTTTTCACCATGTTGGCCAGGCTTGTCTTCACCTTGTGATTCACCAACCTCAGCCTCCCAAAGCTGAGATTACAAGCTTGAGCCACTGTGCCCAGCTGAATGTAATGTGTTCTTACGTGCTTGGATGTGCATGTATACTCAAGCACATGTAGTTTTGATCTTGAAATTGTTGTTGTATGTCAGCTTGTTCATTATATTCTTAGATTGGTATGCTGAGCTATTACCCCATTGTCAATAAAAATGTCAATAAAGAATAGATTTTCAGTCTGGCAAGGTGGCTCATGCCTGTAATCCCAGAAGTTCGAGAGGCTGAGGTGGGTGAACCACCTGAGTTCAGGAGTTCGAGACCAGCCTCGCCAACATGGTGGAACCCTGTCTCTACTAAAAGTACAAAAATGGTGGTGGCAGGCAGCTGTAATCTTAGCTACTTGGGGGGCTAAGCCGGAAAATCGCTTGAGCCTGGGAGGCAGAAGTTGCAGTTAGTCAAGATCGTGCTGCTGCACTCCAGCCTGGGTGACAGAGCGAGACTCCATCTCAAAATATATACATATACGTATATATATATATTTCTTTTTGGTCTTGTTTACTTGTTGCAGGAGGTTAAATGTAAATTTCTGTAAATTTCTTTTATTTTGGAAGGAAAAAAAAACAAAGCAAAAAGTAATTTATTCAAACCACCATAAAAATACATAGAGGTCTGCTGTGACTGACCTTGACTCTATTAAAAAAAAGTACATAGAGGTTTGAACAATTTGGAGGAGTTGTCTTGCACCAATCAGCTCCCCTACATAATTAATTCTGGAACCTTTTATTTAGTCTATATAGACCCTAGCAATTGTGACTACCTCTCCTGAATCAGAAGTGTTTAATGATTTCATCCAAAACTTGCTGTTTGTTTTGCTGGTTCAGTTATAAAATTGACCAACACAGCCTGAGAGTCTTCAGTGAAAACAGCATACCAGATGATTTATGAGATAATTAGGTACATATTTTGGTTTTTGCTTTTAGAGTTGATTCAGAGTGATCCAAGCCATATGCTGCGTCATCGCCCCTTCTCCCTCAGTTTTCTCTAAAGTCACCTTGATCTGATCCACTCAGAGACCCTAGAGAAATGCTCTTCCCTTTTGGAAATCACTAAATTGCATAAACTATCATTTTTTGTGCTAGGTCTCGTAAGTGACCTATTAATGTGACATGGGGAGGCCCTTGTGGGAAAGTGGTTTACTCCAACACATTTGCCTGGTGTAATAATTATTCAGGACATACCACAAGGCACTCCTGAACATACTGTGCTATTAGTCAGCCTTTTTTCTTAATTTGCAACAAAGTCATCTGATTTTAATCACTGAATAAAACCTTCCCAAAGAAGTTGTAATCTAGAATTGCTTTGTGTTGTTAGCTCTTATTCCTTGTTTTCAACTTTGCAAACGCTTGGAAAAGTTTAGGGCTGACTGATGGAATTTAGGATATGTAAAAAGGAACTTTTGAGTTATTCTGAAGTTCCTGAGAAAAAGAACAAGTTACCATTTTAAAAATGCTTATATTGCCTATAGTGTATATACTCCAAGTAATTTTTTTCCAGTATATGTTACAGTCAAATGAATTAATTTGAAATATTTTAGATTGTGAAAGTGTTATGTCAGAAAGCACAGTTGGCGTTCTAGATTTATAAGATGTAGAACCAGGTATATCCTAACCCCATTATAATCTACCCCTTCTCCCTTCCCCATAACGCTGTGAAGATACCATACATGCTCTGATAATCAGGTTTACAGATAAGGACACTAAAAGTCCGATTTTTTGTGACTTGGCCAAGAGCACACTTAAGTGACTGAAGTAGGATTAGAATGTAAGAAATTTTGCTCTTAGAAATGAGTTTTCCCCATAAAATCATATAGTCTTCACACTTAAAAAAAGAAAACATTATATAGCTCTTCTGGTTGATGAATGTCACTGTATCTACATCTGGGTCACTGTGATTGAGTTAGACTTGCTGTGGTTGACATTTGCTGAGAGGACCACCGAGCCAGACCAAACACATTGTGCAGAGAAATCTCCCACACTGTTCTGTTCCATGTCCATTGTCAAGCTCAGGAAGATGCTAATTTAGAAAAGAAGATTTTTTTTCCTACAATCAAGCAGAATGTCTTTTAAAGAGAGAAGGTGAGAAAAGGATTGAAAATTCTTTTCTCTCCTAGGTTCTTAGGAATATATATATACTAGCATCCAGCCAAGAGTAAAATAGAGTATTTGAAAACATACCCCATGGCAACAGCTTAGAAAAGCGTAATTCCACTCCCTCCTTCCTCTCATCTCCCACACACGAAGATGTGTGTGTGTGTGCGCACTCACACACACACATTCACACACACTCATGTTCTCAAATTAGTTAGCTGGCTTATTTCTGAGGTGTGACTCAGCTGAGACATTCTTGCAGGGAGTGACTTTTCCTTTTCCTCTGCCTCTGGAAGAAATCAGAAGCCAGAAGAATTCAAAAGAAAAAGGCAGCTGATTAAACATGGGGTTGCTTTGTGGATCTCATTACAAAACTTTCATACTCTGGAAAAGTGTACAGGCTTCTTTAGAGTCTGCTATATTTGCAATTAACTACAATCTGCAAGACATTTAGAAACTTCAATTGACTAAACTGTTCATGTCACAAAACTGATTATTGATTGTTTTATTACAGAATGATTTCTTAACTAAGGGTTTTCTTGGGTAACTTTGTTGTGACACAATTTCAAACTTATAGGAAAGTTACAAGAATGGTACTAGGAATTCCTAGAAATACTTAACCTAGATTCACCAATTGTTTACATTTTAGCCTGTACCTCCTTCCTTTCCACATCACATGGAAACATCCTCTCCCTTTACCCCTTAACATCAGAGCATATTTCTTAAGTACAGGGGCATTCTCTAAAATAACTGTAGTACAGTTATCAAAATCAAGAAATTTAACATTGATAGAATTATCTAATTCAAAGTCCATAACAGAATTTTATCAACTAACCTAATGATGCCTTTTTTTTTGAGACGGAGTCTCGATCTGTCACCCAGGCTGGAGTGCAGTGGCACGATCTTGGCTCTCTGCAACCTCTGCCTCCCAGGTTCAAGTGATTCTCCTGCCTCAGCCTCCCAAGTAGCTGGGACTACAGGCACATGCCACCATGCCTAGCAAAATTTGTACTTTTAGTAGAGATGAGGTTTCACCATCTTGGCCAGGCTGGTCTTGAACTCCTGACCTTGTGATCCACCCGCCTCGGCCTCCCAAAGCGCTGGGATTACAAGCATAAGCCACCGTACCTGGCCTTAATGATGTCTTTAAAGCAATTTTTTTCCCAGTCCAGTACCCGGTCTGGAATGGTGCATTGCATTTAGCGTCATGCCCTTTTAGAGTCCTTTAAACCGAAACCAGTCCCTTAGTCCTTCTTTGTCTTCCGAACATTAATATTTTTGAAGAATACAGGCCAGCTATTTTGAGAATGTCCCTCTGTTTTAGCTTGTCTGATTTTCCAAATGATTTAAAAATGCAAGTTAAGCATTTTTTCTTTTATATTTTTGTGAGGACTATCACAGAAGTGATGTATCTCTCTCAGGAAATCACATTAGAGACACATTGTGCTGGTTTGAACTGTGATGAGTGATGTTTCCTTTGATAGCTTGCTTAAGGTAGTGTCCAACAAGTGTCTCCATTATAAAGTTACAGTGTTTCTCTTTAGGTAACTTTCAGGGAGATTTTTTTTTTGAAACCTTGCAAATATTCCTCACCAAACCTTAACCCCTTGTTTTGGCACCCACTGATGATCTTTTAAAATCAATTTTTTTCTTCAAAAATTACTAGTAGACAATCTATCTACTGTAAGGAAGAACTTCCCCTTCTCATCCATTTATTTATTCATTAAAAAAAATCAGAGTAAGGACTCAGAGATTGTTAATTTATTCAATGAGCTATAATCCCATTGTTTATTTTGATGTTCCAGTACTCCCGTATTTGCCCAAAGGCAGTCAAATCTTTGACTGTAATAAATCCTTGAACCAAAATAAAGTGCAGGCTCTTCTCATGGCCTCTGATATTTTCCTGCTCTGGCCTCAGCTGACCTCATGTCAAACTCATCTCTGGCTCCAGTCTCTCTGGTTCAGTGTTCTTTAGCCACACTGGTCACCTTTAAATTCTTCAACAACATCAGGTTCTTTTTCACCTTATAGACTTTGGGTTTACGGTTGCTTCTACTTGAACATATTTTCCTGAATCTCCACTTGCCTGGCTTTTTCTCATTATTCCGATCGTGGCAAACCACCACTTATTCCAAAAGACTGTGACCACTCTACCTAATGTTGCTTACTACTTTTCCTAGTCATTCTGTCACTTCCAGTGTTTATTTTCTATTTAGCTCTCATCACTCTCCTAAATTATTTATTTATTTGTATGTCTCTTGTCTAACACCCTGGAACTAGTCTGGAATCTTCTCTATATAAGTAATGGCCCCGTGGATTCACCTTGCCCGTTGCCTAGACAGAGCTGATTTATCAAGATAAGGGAATTGCAGTGGAGAAAGAATAATTCACACAAAGCCAGCTGTATAGAAGACCAGAGTTTTATTATTACTCAAATCTGTCTCTCTGAGCATTTGGGGATCAGAGTTTGTAAGACAATTTGGCAGGTAGGAGCTTGGGAAGTGGGGAGTGCTGATTGGTCAGGTTGGAAATGGAGTCCCAGAGGGTTGAAGAGAGTTTTTCTATCTGTTTTCTGTTCCTGGGTGGGATGGCAGAACTGGTCGAGCCAGTTCTGGTCCACTAATCCATCAAGTGCAGAGTCTGCAAAATATCTCGAACACTGATCTTAAGTTTTACAGTAGTAATGTTACTTCCATGAGCAATTTGACGAGGTTGAGACTCTTGCAGACAGAGGCTTCATGACCCCTAAACTGTAATTTCTAATCTTGTGGCTGATTTGTTAGTCCTGCAAAGGCAGACTGATCTCCAGGCAATAAAGGTCTTTTCAGGAAGGGGCTATTATCAATTTTGTTTCAGAGTCAAACCATGAACTGAATTCCTTCCCAAAATGAGTTCGGCCTACGCTCAGGAATGAACAAGTACAGATTAAAGGTTAAACAAAAGATGGAGTCAGTTAGGTCTGACTTTTTTTGCTGTCATAATTTCCTCTGTTATAATTTTGCAAAGGCAGTTTCATAGATTTGTTGTTTCCACAGCAGCTAGAAAAATGTCTGCAAATGTGTGCATGCATGTATAGGTGCTTGTGTGTGTGTGTGTGTGTGTGTGTGTAAGGGGCTCAATAAATATTTGCTGGATGAATGGATGATGTAATAAGTTAGCCTGATATTCTTTATGATATTTCTGTCTAAGTTTTGAGGCTCCTGAAGGACAAAATTTTTCCTTATACAAATTATTAATGAATAGAAATTACCATTTCTTTACTTTCACGCTTTTAACTTTGCTTCATTTTCTAATGAGCAAATATACAATATTCTTTTACTATGTTTACATGTAAAAAGTGTATGCTTATTGATTTTTTGAGCGATTGCTCAGAAAATACTATTTTCACCTTGAAATTATGAAAATACTAAACATTAACATTTTAGTTTGCACAAGCATATGCCTAGCTAGAGACATTAAAAACAAAAATGCTGCTGTCTCTTTTCAAGAGTGAGCTTTAAACTAGACCAAAGGTTACTTCACCTAGGAGATTAATCAGCACTGCCTTCACATGGAAATGAAACTGGGGCTTTTGTCCCTGGTGTAAGGTAAATAAGTAAGAATGTGCCATTAGGGACAGGGACTGGGGACTCTGGAATAAACTCCACTCTGCGACAGAAGACAGCTGCTCACTTCCCATAAGGCCAGTTAGAAACAAGCTTTTAAGTTTGGCTTTGTGTTTATCTACTTGTTGCTCAATGGATTTCGGGTAGAGAGAGTACTAACTCATAATTGGATTTGTTTTTGCTCATCCACCGGTTTTTAGTCATGGCACCAAAATAGCTGCTAGGTTGGTGCAAAAGTAATTGCGGTTTTTGACAACTAATTATTTGCATGAAATATCTGAAGTAATTTGTGTCAGGATTTTTAAACAATGTGTTAACCTTAAAAATTCCGGGAAAGCCTTTGACAAATATTTGATAGTTTTCTAGATGGAATCTCAATTTTAGAAATGTAATAGTGATAATTGCATGGTTGGTCTTTTTTCCTGAGGAATAACATAAGGGTTGTCAGAAGTGGCAGCATGCATTTTGTTTGTGTGCTTGTTTCTAAGGAGCATAGCGGCCACCGATCATGAACCAACAGATGCCAGAAAATCCTTCCCTTGTTTTGATGAGCCCAACAAAAAGGCAACTTACACAATATCTATCACCCATCCCAAAGAATATGGAGCACTTTCAAATATGCCAGTGGCGGTAAGTATTTTTTAAATGTTTTGTTTATGCAGATAGTCTGTTGACAGTATTAGTTCAATTACCTGATTTTCCGTGAAAGGGAGCCCATTGAATTCTAAAACTAAATGTGCAGTAATAGTTTATTTAGTCAATTGAAGTACATTTTGGCAATCTTTTTCCTTGAGTCCCAGAAGTCTTTAAGATATCACAGTTTAGTAAGAAAGACACATTGGTGTTTCTACCTAGGAGACAGTGCAATAAACACGTACACCAACTTGGACTCTGCTGAGCTGCCAGAATCCCTGAGTCATGACAAATTAGAGTAATGGCAAACTAATGGAATTACAGACTTGAAAATATTTGACAGCTACTCACTATTTAGTTTTCAAGAGTATAAATCCAGTTTTTCTTTCTTTTTAAAGATAAAGCTACTATATAAAAAAATCATCACTTAAATACTGGGTTATGGAAGCAAACTCCAGGGAACACTTTGCCTATAGACTCTTTTGGTGAATGGGAAGTGCTTGTTATATGTCTGGAGAAAAAAATTACAGGCTATGATAATTTCTGCCCATATGAATTATTCATTAACCTAAAATGCTTTTTTCTGTTATTGCACCTTATCTCCAGAATGAATAATGCTGTTACCAAGAGTGTCATTATCTCAAAGGAGGTTTATACATGACATGTGAAAGGGTCAGGCTCATCTTTAGGTATAAAAGAAGTACAGCAGCCCCAAATTATGTGTCTCATCTTTCTGATCCACTGTTTGAAATATTATCATTAAAATTCATCTTTTAAAAATGATAAAATATTCCTTGCAAAAGCAACAACAAAATAAAGCAAAAAGCTTAAGAGGATCAAAATGTAATCTTAGCAGCCATCCATGCCTCAGTGAGAATTAATTATCACCTTCTTTTCTTCTAAGGTTTGATTAGAGAAGAAAGAGGAAAGGATAAACTTAACGTGTGACACACCAATCTAGATGAAGGTGGGGTGGGGGGAAAAGGCAAATTCACCAACTTCTGCTCAAGATCTTCCCTTACGGCCTTTTCATTTTGCAGAGTTACACGTCAACCTTCTACTAGATCCAGATAGTAGTCTTGGAAGAAGAATATTCTGAGTTCTTAGGAGATCCGAATTAACACTATTAGGTTTTTATGGTCGAGTAATGTAAACTGGAGCCCCATCACGATTATATAAGTGCATGCACAAACATGCTTGAAGTGTCAGCAGCACCCATTCTGGTCCAGCCTCCCTCACTTAATCTCTTTTTAAACCTTCCCAAAGAGAGTGGCTGTGGGGGATGCGGAAATGTTTAAATAATGGAAGCAGGAGTTGGGCAGGTATTCATGGTTGAAGTCTTAGGATTGGTGATCCACAGTGAGGACAGCAGAGCTGGCATGGACCAAAGAAGTCAGATAGGTCAGTAGTTGTGTCAAACAATGCTAATCCTTCTCTCTGTCCACGGAGACTGAGGCACTGACTTTGGTGACCGTACCTTTGGTCTTTGTTGTAGACAACCAAAGATAGAAAAGAGAAGCCAATGTTCCGCTACATCAGATACTGCAAGTGCCCTGAATTAGCAAATACCTGAGCACAAGGCGGTTTTTCATTAGGAGATCACAGTACTCTCAAATATTATGGTCGGCATGATGTCTTTAGTGTAGACAGTTAAACTCCTATTCAACTGATAGTCCAGTCAAAATTTTATTTCTCCCTGGTAAACCTAATATGGTACATAATTCAGTCTTTCACAGTTCTAAAAACAAAGTAAATTTTCCTATAGTCCTTTCAACATCACCACAAACAATTTTACCTCTAAGCTTTGACAAAGGACTTCTGACTAGAAAGCAATGTTTGGGGCAACCATTTATTTATTTGTCTTGTATATATATATATATATATGATTGATCTTTCGATAGATAAAAGTTTATCTTTTCTTTCCAATAGAAAGAAGAGTCAGTGGATGATAAATGGAATCGAACAACTTTCGAGAAGTCTGTCCCCATGAGCACGTACCTGGTGTGCTTTGCTGTACATCAATTTCACCCTGTAAAGAGAATATCAAATAGTGGAAAGCCTGTGAGTCTCATATTTTAAAAATTTCCACCTATGCATTTGTAATTAATTTTATACTTTTGTTGAGTAGTGTTTTTTTCCAACAACATTAGTCACTAGGGTCTGTGAACTTGATAATACAATAGAATAATATAGAAAAATGTAGACTGAAAGGACACAGGTGAAAAATAAACCAACATGACAGACATAGATATTCATGGCCTTCAATTATTTCAAGATGAAAATTTGCTGTAAGTCAAGAGCTACCTCCTAAGTATGCCAGCACCAATATGTTAAAATGTTTGGGAATGCTCAATGTAATCAAATGGTTGAGTATGTGTGTACCTCTCCCAGATACAAACTAGAGAAGAAAGAGGAAACCTGAGGTAAAAGAACATCCTTCAAGAGACTAGGCACTGAGAAGTTTATGGCCCCATTCCTATATGTAACCATATATACAGGAATGGGGCCATCCATAGTTTTTTTTCCACAACATTAGTCACCAGGGTCTGTGAACTTGGTAATACAATAGAACAATAGAGAAAAACCGAGTAAGGGGAAAGTGGCACAAAGTATCCAAAAGCATTTTTTAAAAGTATAATAAAATATAGTTATGCTTTTTAAAATATCAAGACTACTAGTTTAATCACTTTCTTCCTTCCTTCCTTTCTTCGTTTTTTCTTTCTTTTTTGGACATGGAGTCTTGCTCTGTTGCCCGGGCTAGAGTGCAGTGGCACGATCTCAGCTTACTGCAACCTCCACCTCTCGGGTTCAAGCGATTCTCTTGCCTCAGCCTCGTGAGTAGCTGGGAGTATGGGGCCTGCCACCATGCCCAGCTAATTTTTGCATTTTTAGTAGAGATGGGGTTTCACCATATTGATCAGCCTGGTTTCGAACTCCTGACCTCAGGTGATCCACCGGCCTTGACCTCCCAAATTGCTGGGATTACAGGTGTGAACCACTGCACCTGGTCCAATCATTTTCTTTAGAGGAACCGCATACTTTTATGTAATTATTTTTTGTTTTATTTTGAAGGCCTCTATTTCGCTTATGTCCTGAACATTTATTTTGACTGTCTATTAAGCAAGTTAATACACTTCTGAGTCATATATTTTATATATAAAAAGCCTCATCATCTTTACAATATAATTTTATAAGGAGGAAATCATCACCCTCATTTTAGAGATGAGAAAAATTGAAGTTTAATTGAACCTAACTGAATTTAGGTTATTTGTTCAAGATCACCCAGCTGCAAGTAGTAGAGACTTAAATTCCAAACTCCTTCCAAATACTGTATCTTGCTTAGCCTGCTGAAGTGTGATATTCTGAAAATATCTTTATCTTTTCATCAGTCATTGGAGGAGAGGGGATGAGTTCCTCTATTTCCCATGAAATGAACTCGCAGGAAAATCTGCCTTTGCTTTGGTGTAGTAGGAATTGATATTTAGTTGTTTTCAACCTGGGTTGCCAGCATGCTGCCTATACTGTATCCAAATTATAGCAAGCAGGGGATGTCCACAGACCTTTACAAAAGGCTGCATATCATGATGACTCATCCATAGTGTAACTTTCCCTGGCCACATATGTTGTTGTGATGCAAATTTCAGTCACGATAAAGGGAACTACCAGAGGCCGATAGATAATATTAGGTATGAAATGGAAATGACATCAGAAAGAGGAAGTTGTTTTTTCTGGATTGCTCTGAATGCAGTTGATGGCATTCCTCTTGCTTAATATAGAGGTGAGAACATTAGTCCAGCTTGTTTTTTTAATTCAGTCTCATAGCAAACATGCAATTTTCATCTGAAGGTGCTTTCTTCATCATTGAAAATTCAATTGCATGGCTGTCTTTCATCATGTGGACGTGTTTTCCACACCAATTCTTAAAAATTATTATTACATTCTGGGAAACTTTTTCTATTTGAGGTAGAAATAACAAGAGAAAACAGAAAGGCTAAGCAATTCTACTAAAGATGACAGATTCTCATAGGTAAGAACAATGCACTTAACCAATCAGCAGAGGACATAGTACTTGGAGTTATTTTCTAATAGTGACAGTGAGCTTGAATTTCCAATATGACTCTATCACCTGGTCCTCTGACCAAGGACCCTTACTTGTAATGTTATATTTTACTAGCTAGGTGAATCATTAGAGCCTGTGCCAGTTAGTTAGCTGGGTTCTTAGGATGGATTTTATATAAAGGATTTGAAGTGACATAATGAAAAAATACAGTTTTGCAAAAGATCCCAAATGTCCTGTAGGTGGTAATTATTTCTTAAATGGTTCTTCTATGAAGACTGAGAGCATAACATTCTGTCTTAAATAAGTGATGTGTTCCATCATTTGGGAAGGAGACAAATATAATATTGTTTTAATATATTACTTTTCAATCATCTATTTTATGAAATCAACAGAAGCCAAACTACTTTTTGAAACTTCTCAGAGGCTCTGAGGCAGAAAAATTTCAAGCAAATGAGATGTGCCACTTTCCCCTGACTCCAACCCTTCCATAGAAGATAGGCAGCCAGAGTTTCCCCTCCTGAAAAAGCTGTGGGGCCATTTCCTTTAAAAGTTGAACAGACCCTTATGGGAGAAATTTAAGGCATCCAGTGTGAATGCTAATGCTCCACAGTGAGTTCCTCCTCTGGCATTTGCGAGGAGCCCTCCTGGCTCCCTACCCACTCACCGTAAGTTGAAATCTAATTGTTGACACCCACGCAAGTATAAACTGCTCCTGCTATGATTTCCCACTCCAGAGAGTTATAGAAAATCAACCTACTTAAATCTATTGAAATGAAACATCAGAAGAAACTCACACCAGCCTCAGAGTCCTACATTCTTAGACCTGAACAGATAAGCTAAGACCACCAGGTATGTGAGGAAAAGAAGCAAGATAAAAGAAAAAATGCAAGACAAACAGAAACACAGTGGGAGTAAATAGTTAGTGATAATTGGAGAAACAAAAGAGAATTCCACAAAAGTCATAACAAAATTAAACATTCACACACACAGCCTTTAATTAATATATTCAAAGATTCAAGAATATGATAATCATAAAAGAAAAACCAAAAAGTGATGAGAAAACAATCAGAAATAGTAGTCAGATTTTACAACATGATTTTCAAAGCATGTGGGACTCATCCCCGAGAACCTGTTTCTGACTGATTCCTTCCAAAAATGGAGCTTAATATATTAATAGCTTCCTATCCTTATGTCTTGTTCCCATTTTTATATTTTAGCAATAATTTCTGCATATTAGAAGAATTAGTGGGGGTGCATCAAAGTATCTCTTTACTGTACCACCTGGGCCCAAAGTCCTTTTATTACTTTTTAAGTAAAAAACAAAAATAAAAAATGAAGTCATGTAGTTGTTATGTACATCAGTATTAGGTGACTATGCTTATCCACCCTGCTTTTGACAGTATTATTCTGGTACATTAACCACCTGCTATTCATAATCAGATTACACTATGTAATCTAAACCCTGATTAAATTGGCTTGGGTTTATTTGCCTCTCTGAGAGTAGGTCTTTTATATCAATAAACACAGAATCAATGCCTACATTTTTAATTGTTTAGTTGGAGAGAGTATAGCAGACTTTAGTAGTTGAATCATTCATTATGTTTAAAATATCCTTGTTGCTCATGAGAAAAATTAAATTGGTTTTTAAGGTAGCTCAGAAGACCTTTCACTCTTCATATTTTCTTTTTTAATTAATTGCATTGCATTTTGAACCAATCCTAAACAGAGTAACATGAAGAGTTACTTAGAATAGTTTAGCAGTAATTAAGGCCAGCCACTGATGGAAGGATTTTTTTACAACTCTGCAAGAAATCTACTCCTGAGGCTTTCTTCAGGTTTAAGTTGATTGCTTAGGGTTTTTTTCTTTTTTCATTTTTTTTATTTTTAAAGATGGGGTTTCACCATGTTGGCCAGGTTGGTCTTGAACTCCTGACCTCAAATGATTGGCCTGCCTCGGCCTCCCAAAGTGCTGGAATTACAGGCATGAGCCACTGCGCCCAGCCAGGGTTTTAAAGTAAATGAAATCAGCCAGGCGTGATGGCTCAAGCCTGTAATCCAAGCACTTTAGAGGCCAAGGTGGGCGGATCACCTGAGGTCGGGAGTTCAAACCAGCCTGACCAACATGGTGAAACCCCGTCTTGAAAATAAATAAATAAATAATAAAGTAAATGAAATCACTGAATTTCACCACAGAAAAGCAAACAAGTGAACACACCCTGAACTGTGCCCAGTATAGAGAGATTATATGACTTTTTGGTTCTATGAATAAACGGTTAAGTTATTGTTTTTGTAAAAAAATGTAATCCTATTGTTCCTGCAGGGGTCATCAGATAGTAAACAATATCCCCAATAAGCATGTCATGAACTTCTCTGTTGGAATATATTGCAATTCATTTTCTTTTACTTTTTATTTTTTTATTTTAAAGACTGGGTTTTACCGTGTTGGTCAGGCTGGTCTTGAACTCCCGACCTCAGGTGATCTACCCGCCTTGGCCTCCAAAGTGCTTGGATTACAGGTGTGAGCCACCACACCTGGCCTGCAATTCATTTTCAAATCAAGAACAATGTGTTATAAATATATTTTTTAGTTTTAAAAATTATAAGTTTAATTCAGGTACATTATTGAAAATCTGTAACAAAAACACAAAGTAAGGAAAAGGAAAATCACCCACAGTAGCATATATAAAATTATTTGAAGTTATTAGATTTGTGATGCCTTCTGCGGTGCATTTGACCTACAGTAACTTTGCCAGATTGCTTTAGCTTTTCTCGAGTCTTTAAGGAATCAAATTCAGGACAAGTTAAACGGTAATGGTGGCGGGGCACAGTGGCTCACACCTGTAATCCCAGCACTTTGGGAGGCTGAGGTGCGCGGATCACTCGAGGTCAGGAGTTTGAGATCAGCCCAGCCAAAATGCTGAAACCCTGACTCCTCAAAAAATACAGAAATCATCTGGGTGCAATGGCGCATGCTTGTTATCCTAGCTACTCAGGAGGCTGAGGCAGGAGAATTGCTTGAACCCAGGAGCCAGAAGCTGCAGTGAGCAGAGATGGCACCATCGCACTCCAGGCTGGGTAATAGAGCAAGACTCAGTCTCAAAAATAAAATAAAATAAAAGTCATCGGTGATTCTGTTCCTGAGAAACAAAATCTTAGGGGGCCCTGAATTTCTTTGGGGGCATTTGGCCTCTGTGTTTTATAAAGAAGTATGTGCAAAAAGAAGAAATTACCTTGTTGGAGTTTATTTCAACTCTAGTCAAATTTTTCTTGGCTTTCCTGAACAGAAGAGGTAGTTGGGAAGAATTATTCACTAAGAGAATGCTGGTGCAAGATCTTATCTATTTAATTAGGTTTATGCTATGACCATATTAATCCTAATAACTCAGTAGAAGGGATTATGTTGTAATTTCTTCTAAAAAGTCTTACGGGATGATTGCTAAATAGTTGCATCTAGGATCGTATCTGTGAACGGGTTCTTCCTACTATCTGTGTCTTCTTACTTGCTTCTATCTTAGTCCATTGTTTGCCTGGATTAGAAAGATTGGCTGAGGGCAGAGAGTATGTATGCATATGTGCCATGGATTTTTAAACACACACTCCCTCTCTCTCTCTCTCTTTTTTTTTTTAACACAGACTATCATTATAACAGTTTTAGGTTTTGTGCTATAGACTTTGATTTATGTATTTCTCTTCACAGAAATAATCTTATTAAGTTTCATTGCTTTAATGCTCAGATATATTTTTAAACTTCTTATTTTGAAATAATTTTAGATTTATAGAGAGTTGCAAAGACACAACAGAGTCTCCATGTAACCTCCCCTTAATGTTAATATCAAACATTTAATAAACATTCATCAAATCTAAGAAATCAATATAATACAATACTATTAACTAAGCAACAGTCTTTACATGGATTTCATCAGTTTTTCACTTATGTGCTTTTTCTGTTCCAAAATCCAATAGACGATATGTCTACATTATACTTAGCAATTTGTCTCCTTAATTCACTCTCATATATGACATTTCTCAGGTTTTTTTCTTTTTATGATTCCGACATTTTTTAAGAGTACTACTGTTCTGATATTGTGTAGACTGTTTCTCAGTTTGGATTTGTGTGGTGTTTCCTCAAGATTAGACTGAGGCTTTGGATTTTGGAGAATACCACAGAGGTGAAGGGTCTTTTTCATCACATCCTATCGGGGGTACATGACATCATCATGACTTATTCCTGGTGATGACCTTGATCACTTGGTTGAGATGGTATCTTCTAGGTTTCTCTGCTGCAGTTTACTAGTTTTCTTTTCCATATTCCATTTGTTAGAAGCAATCAGTAAATGCAGTCCACACCCAAGGGGAAGAGAGTTAAGCTCCACTTCCTGGCAGGGGAGGGGGGTAACAAAGAATTTATGGATATACATTATGACCACTACAATGATTAATAAATATTTAGGGGGTGATAATTAAAGGCTATGTACATTTCCTGTTTCTTCTTCAGGGTTTGACCACTTATTGCAGCATTCCCCAGTGGGTGTTCACAATTATTATTGTGGTTCTAAAGGTGATTTTCCTCAGAATTATTTTTGACATATAGTCGTTTCATTATTTTAACAAGTTATTTTGGGGTGGAGTCATGAATGAGATTAGTGCTCAGAAATATGCAGAGACATCACTGGCTCTCCCCACCCTCAAAAATTAAAAAAAAATTAAAAAAGTTATTTTGGATGTGGCTTTGCTAAGTTTTCAGAATGAATTTGATTTCTAGAACATTTTAATTAGTTAAAAAACTAATTTCTTTACTGGAAAGTTTACTTTAAATTGAAGATTATTAATCATCCTTAAAGGAATCTGATTAGTAAGCCATGGAGGATTGCTAATGATTCTTATTTTTTATTTAAATTTACAAAAATATAAACAAAAAAATAATGTAAAATTTTATGAGGTAAGTTAGATTTTTTTAATGTTCATTTTTAATTTCTTAAAAATTATACTGCAGTAATAATCAACAAGCATCAGACAACTTAAATTTTAATTTAAATGGAAATTAAGCTGCCAATGAATGCTTTGTATTACCTAATGGCCATGCTGAGTTTCTTCTCAAACAGAACTTCATAGCAGCTGGGTTCTGAACTCAGAGATCTGAACATATTTTGAACCAGCATAGCTGCAGCAGATAAAAAGTGTTTTGTCACCTATACTTCAAGCCAAGGTTTTGCATGTTCATACTAATTTATCTACAAGGAAGGAGAAAACTAAAATTTAGAAGGAATATATCACATTGATAAGGCAAAACTTAAAAAGAAAAAAAACTGATGTATCACTATTCCTTTCTACTAAGTACCCTCCTCTGCTGACTTTCTACCTACTGCTGGAAGGATATTTAGAAGAACATAAACTTTATAAAGTTTAACACATTTATGGCATGTTCAGTAATACCAGCTATGTACCTTAAATACACATTTATAGATTTAAAAACGATATAGATTTATTTTCTCTGTCTCATTCTGGCTACCTCAGTACTGATAATAAAAAAGTTCCTTCAGACTGATTATTTTATAAGTCTTTACTGAGCATCTACTCGGTGCACAGGAGGATGCTAAACCCTGAAGGGAGTGAAATATGCTGATATCTTTACTTCAATTGAGATGTGCAACAGATATAGCCACCACTGCCTGGTGCCACCCAAGTGTGTTTTCAGGTCTTTCTTGGTGTTACTAGCCCTGAGTGCCAAGGATCTTACCTTGTGTTTTGGGGATCCTTTAAGAGTCCTTGTTATTTAAAATTGTGCGGCTCTTTGGAGCATCTCAGATGAGACCTTGCAAAACCTCAAGAAATAAATGATGCTACTTCTTCAGGATGATCAGCTGTGAGAAGTCAGGCTACTGTCAATAATTAGAGTTACCATTTA
This sequence comes from Callithrix jacchus, assembly GCF_049354715.1. Lineage (NCBI taxonomy): Eukaryota > Metazoa > Chordata > Mammalia > Primates > Cebidae > Callithrix > Callithrix jacchus. The sequence continues at coordinate 86,728,446 of NC_133504.1, read as the reverse complement.
CATTCCAAGGACATTCCTGGGCAAACCTGAATGTGTGGTCACCTCTATCAATAGACAAGGACAATAAGGATGTGGCCCCAGGGCATGGCTGACCTGAAGCACTTCCAGGTGGAAACTGCAGGCCCCTGCCTGGCTTCTGACCTAGGTGACGGGGGCGATGTAACAGGCAGTCTGTTTAAGCTGATGCTTTTCTGTTCGCATGGTCTTTTTAAGTTCCATGCCCTCATCTCAGCACCCTCAGCCTCTTTCAGGATCTGTTTAAGGTCTTGTCCTTTCAACCTTCCTTCTTCCCTGGCCCAGGTAAATCCAGTTTTTTGAGAGAGAGAAGCCTGGACATCTCTTTATTCTCTTTTCAATCATTATTACAGTGAAAAACCCTGTAGTTTGCTTTTTTCCTGGCCTTATGTTTTTATTGCTAAAAGCCTTTTGAAACCAGGTTCTTGTAATCCAAAAAGTTTGGGCTTTTACATTTGTTGTGTGGGCATCAAGAGCCTATTTTGAAAGTGAAAACTGTAACGTTTATATTTTCCCCCTGCATTTTCCTAATGTTCCTGATGGCAATGTGGACACCACAGCATGAGTATCAATCATATATAAGGAAGCATGCACAAAGAAAATTACAGAGGTTAATAATTCAGTGCATTATCTCAAATGAGACTAATGCTTTCAATGGGACACATAGAACTATTACATGTCATACATTGCTTATGTGTTATCTTACTTAATCCTCACAATAACCCTGTGACATAAGTGCTGTAGTTATCTCTATTTTGCAGCTAGGATTCAGTCTTACAACTAGAGAAAACAGGCAGCATGACGTAGTGAAAACAAACTTTGTCCTGAGTGCCAGTGTCAGTTCTGCCTTAGACTTCATTTTTCTCATGTATACAATGAGGAAGTTTATTTTAAATTACCTTCAAACTCTAAAATTATGAATAGAGGTCTACAATCCTTATCTCAAATCCTCATGGCCAGTTGTATGTTGAAATTCAGAAATTTTCAGATTTGTGAAAAGTAATGTAGTTGGAATACTATGTGTTGCTAACTACAGCAGTATTTGGGGCAGCGCCTTATAATCAGTGAGACAGAATCAGTGATAACAGTAATTTTTTATAGTGAGGAAAATAAATATTTTTGAAAACCCCTTAACAGTTCAGGTCATACAATACTGCCAAATTAGTTTGCTTAAACCTATAAAAAGCTTTGGCCAGGCGCGGTGGCTCAAGCCTATAATCCCAGCACTTTGGGAGGCCGAGGCGGGTAGATCACGAGGTCAAGAGATCGATACCATCCTGATCAACATGGTGAAACCCCGTCTCTACTAAAAATACAAATAATTAGCTGGGCATGGTGGCACGTGCCTGTAATCCCAGCTACTCAGGAGGCTGAGGCAGGAGAATGCCTGAACCCAGGAGGCGGAGGTTGCGGTGAGCCGAGATTGCGCCATTGCACTCCAGCCTGGGTAACAACAGTGAAACACTGTCTCAAAAAAAAACCCTATAAAAAGCTTTTGCTTTTTAGAACTCATTGCTCATTGGATTTTATTATTGTGGATAAGCGGTTGTGGAAACTGGACCAGTGAAAGGATTGGGGTAATCATCAGTGATGCAGAATACTCTTTTGTATTATCATTAATAATTCTGGATTCATAGAATTGATGTGTGGAGTAAAAGAGATGCTGCATGGAAAGTGTTTATCACTTGAAAAAATTTAAGTTCTCAATAATAAGACTAGAAAGTAATCATACTATTCCTATGGCTGAGCTTTGTACTTGGTTTCGGTCGCAGGGGCATAAATAATCATTGAAGGTAAAGGTGGTGCACAGCCTCATTAACTTGTTCAGGGAAGGTTGATCTGGTGCATTTAGTCATGATTGTCAAGCAAAGTTAAGTCTAGCAAAGGGACATACAAAGGAAGTAATAGTAATCAACCGGGAATCAATGCTCATGGACTTAAGTTCTAGCTCTCAAATGATTCAAGTCGCTGGAATGAAAGGGGATAACATTAAGAATTCCAAAAGCCTACATGACAGTAGGCTCCAACAGGATAAGGGAAAGTGACAACAATGATAAAGCAGATGTGTCACACCTCCCAAGAGAAGAATCAGCTGAATACAGCCTGTAGAAAGCCCAAACTTTTCCCAGTGACATTAGCTCCATAGATTCAGTGCTTTGAAAGGTGACTAATGGTATCCAACAGTGATATACCAGGTAATTTAATTTGCCTAGGGAAGTTACTGTCTTCAATAAGTAAATATATCATAAAAGTTAGGTTCTTGAAGCCTTACAAATTTTATATTTATGTTTATATATAATGTTTACATATAAAGTGATAAAGTTGACACACAAACCTTATATTTAACCTTTAATAGGGTCCTTAAATTTAAAAAGGCATATATGACTCTTTTAAAAGATAAAGAACAAAGAAAATACATGTATGCATCCTTCCTCACTTCATGTTATTTCAATATGGCTAGTCACACACTTAAAAAATCATCTCAGTAGGCTGGGCGCCGTGGCTCACGCCTGTAATCCCAGTACTTTGGGAGGCCAAGGCGGGTGGATCACGAGGTCAAGAGATTGAGACGATCCTGGCCAACACGGTGAAACCCAGTCTCTAGTAAAAATACAAAAAAGTTAGCGGAGTGTGGTGGCACGCACCTGTGGTCCCAGCTACTGGGGAGGCTGAGGCGGAAGAATTGCTTGAACCTAGAAGGCGGAAGTTGCAGTGAGCCAAGACTGCACCACTGCACTCCAGCCTGGTGACAAAGCAAGACTGTCTCAAAAAAAAAAAAAAAAAAAAAAAAGAAAAGTGCTGGGCGCAGTGGCTCACACCTGTAATCCCAGCACTTTGGGAGGCCAAGGCAGGCGGATCACCTGAGGTCAGAAGTTCGAGACCAGTCTGGCCAACATTGTGAAACCCTGTCTCTAAAAAAAAAAATCATCTCAGCAAAGCAAGCACATACACTAGAAAACCGGCAATTATTAAATAATGATGACAAGTCAGGAGTAATTTACTGAAAATTATCATGGACAGAAGTGCTGAGGGTTAGCAGATGCTAGAGGAGAGTCAGCTACCTCTGCCAAAGCCCAAAGGAAAAGGAGATGCAGCTGGAGAGTACATTAAAAGTGGGGTCGGAGAGCAGAGAAAGTGTGGTGAGAATGAGTGAAGGCATCAGCACAGGGAGGATTGCTTTTTAAAGTCACCAAATCCAAGCATCACAGATGTTCTGTTGTTACACGGATTACAGCAACCATGTTGAAGCTTTAAATGACAGGAAATGTTGGGATGTTGCTAGAATCTTTAATATAAAAATGTTTGTGATATATGGTAGTTAAGACACAGTTATGCTTTGGCTAATTATGTTACAAAATTAATGGGCTGTAGCTATATATTCTCTGATGGTTTAGCTCTGTTGATAAAAGTAGCAGTGGAGTAAAATGTATAACCTGATTTTTTAAAGGTAACTTTATGTTTATGTAAAATATTTCTTTTTTTTTTAACTTTTATCGTAGGTTCAGGGGTATATATGAGTATGTTCGCTCTATAGCAAATTGCATTTCATGGGGGTTTGATGTACGGATTATTTCACCTCTCAGGTAATAAGCTTGATTGATAGTTTTTCCATTCTTACCCTCTTCCCTTTCTTTACCCTCAAGTAGGCCCTGATGTCTATTGTTTCCTTCTTTGTATCCATAAGTACTTAATGCTGAGGTCCCACTTATCCGTGAGAAGATTTGGTATTTGGTTCTCTGTTGCTATGCTAGTTCTCTTAGGATAAAAGCCTCCAGCTTTATCCATGCTGCTGCAAAGAACACGATCTAATGTTTTATGGCTGTGAAGTATTCCATGATGTATTTATACCACATTTTATTGATCCAGTCTAGTGTTGATGAGCATTTAGGTTGATTCCATCCATGTCTTTGTTACTATGAATAGTGCTGCAATGAACATATGGAGGGATGTGTCTTTATGGCAGAACAATTTATATTCTTTTGGTTATATATCCTCTAATGAGATGGTTGGACCGATTGATAATTCTGCTTTAGTTTTTTGAGAAATCGGCAAACTGCTTTCCACAATGGCTGAAATAATTTGCATTCCCACCAACAGCGTATGTGTTCCCTTTTCTCTACAAGCTTGCCAGCATGTTATTTTTGACCTTTTAATAATAGCCATTCTGACTGGGTGGGATAGTATCTCATTGTGGTTTTCATTTGCAGTTCTCTAATAATTAGTGATATTGAGCATTTTTTCATATGCTTTTGGGCCATATATAAAAACTGTCTTTTGAAAAGTGTCTGTTCACGTTCTTTGTCCATTTTTTAATAGGGTTGTATGGTTTTGCTTGCTGATTTAAGTTCTTTACAGATTCTGGGTATTTTACCTTAGTTGAATGCATAGTTTGCAGATATTTTCTCTCATTCTGTAGGCTGTCTGTTTACTCTGTTGGTAGTTCCTTTTGCTGTGCAGAAGTTCTTTAGTCTAAGTCCATTTGTCCACTTACTTATGGTTTTGTTGCAGTTTCTCTTGGCATCTTTGTTATGAAATCATTGCCAGATCCGACGTCTAGAATGGTATTTCCTAGGGCATCTTCCAGGGTTTTTTTTAGTTTTAAGTTTTACACTTAAGTCTTGTATCTGCCTTGAGTTGACTTTGTATATGGTGTAAGGAAGGGGCCCAGTTTCAATCTTCTGCATATGGCTAGTCAGTTATCCCAGCATCATTAAACTACACTACAAGTAGGCTTGTAGTATAGTTTAAAGTCAGGCAACATGATTCCTCCAGCTTTTTCTTTTTGCATAAGATTACCCTGGCTATTTTATTTTTGGTGCTGTATGAATTTTAGAATAGTTTTCTCTAATTCTGTCAAGAATATCACTGATTGTTTGATAGGAACAGCATTGAATCTGTAAATTGCTTTGGGCAGTATGGCCATTTTAACAATATTAATTCTTCTTATCCATGATGTTTTCTTTATTTTTGTTTGACTGAGTTAGTTTGGGGAGCCAGTTTTTGAGCTCTGAGATTCTTTCTTCAGCTTGGCCTGTTCTGCTGTTAATAATTGTGATTGCATATTGAAATTCTTGTAGTGTGTTTTTCAGCTCTGCCAGGTCACTTTGGTTATTTTCTTTTAATTGTCATTCTGTCTTTCAGTTCCTGTATTGTTTCATTGTAAACCTTAGAGTCCTTGGATTGGGATTCAACTTTCTCCTGAATCTCAATGATCTTCCTTCCTATCCACATTCTGAGTGCTGTTGCTGTCATTTCAGTAATTTTGGCCTGGTTGGGAACCCTTGCTGTGGAGCTAGTGTGGTTATTTGGAAGAAAGAAACCAGTCTGGCTTTCTGAGTGGCCAGAGATCCTACACTAGTTCTTTCTCATCTGTGTGGGCTGATGTTCCCTCAACTGTGGTGTGATTTGAGTACAGTCAAGTTGGTTTCTTTCCTGGATGTTTTGCAGAGGACCAAGTGTTTGTTCTGGGTCATTATTTGTGGCTGAATGCATGTCCTTGGGTTCTCAGGGGGGTTATATTAGCGAAGTATTTTTGGTGCTGAAGGTTTGGCTTCAACAGTACATGGTGCTTAAGCCTAATGGCCAGTAGTTAGGCTCTTGCTCAGCCACATGGCTCCTCTGTATTTCCTCCTGATTGCAGCTGTGCTCCCTCTCAGTGCTCAGAAACTGGGCTCCTCTTTCACTTAAGTGCTGGCTGCAGATCTCAGCTTGGCACTCCTGGGCTGCTCACCATAGCCTTGGAACAAGCTCAGACTTTATATTCCTTCTGCAGCTTGGAGGCAGCAGGGGAAGGGACCTTGGCAGTGGCTGTGGCAGGGCGCTGTTCACTGGTCTCTTGGAACTCCACCCCAGAGAAATGCAGAGCCACTACCAATTGGTGCAATCTGCCCAGGGTCAGGTGGTTGTTTTGTGAACCCAAGCCAAGAACCTGCGTGGTGATGAGCAGGGATAGAAGGGGCTGTGGCAGGGACAAACTGGCTACTTCTCTTTAGGGTGGCTGCAGCTTGCTGGAGGTATGGTTAAAGCACTCAGAGTCTTTGCTGCTTCCCTAGTCCCAGGGCAGTAAGGGCAGGGCCATTGCGGCAGCTGAGGCAGAGGGGCTTTCGATTGCCTCTGGAGCTCCACCTTAGAGAAATGCAGAGCTGCTGCTACTGGGAATGTTCAGCCAGGGGATAGGGCCACTGCACTGCTGGACTGAGCTGGTGAGCTTGGTGAAGAGCTGGCCCTGATTCTGAAGGGTCATAGATCACAGATGATCTGCAGACTGACCAGGCTGCAAAGACAGAGTATATTTCTATGGATTTGAGTTTCTCAGAAACAAAAAAGGAAGGAATTGCCTTTATTTTGATTGAATTTACACTAACATCAATCTTCTTTAAACACATTGCCTTCTACTGTCACCAACAGAAATATGGAGAAAGAAAAAGGAATTACACGGTCTCAGAAGCATACTGCTTAAAGGGAATTTATTTACCAACATGAAAAATGAGAAAATGTTAGCAGAAAGGGCACATTGAGTCTTTCTCCCTCCCATTGCTCCACCTATGGTGGGAGACCTCAACATGATCTTTCTTCTTCTTTCATAATTCTCTTTCTCTCCCGAAATATTATGTGCAGCACCAAAGCACTGAGTGTGTAGACAGCAGTGGAGTGTGTCAAGGGGACTGCCCTTCCTGAAGTTTTTAATGGTAGAGAACAGATGTGCTAGAAAATCTGGGAGTTTTGACATACCAATTAGTTCTCAGAGGAAACATTCTGAGACTCTCAGCTTATGACATGGCAATCCTGTATGAATGTGGTGACTTTTATTTTAAATGGTCAATTCCCTTTACTCTGTTCAATAGCCAAAAACTGAAGCCTTAGTTTCACTCCGCTTCTTGGAAGATGCCTGTCATTGTTCACAAAGAGGACAGGAGGGCAATCCAAACAGTTTCACTTTTCGATTGCTTAACAACTGTTAGAGTAAATGTATCCTCACTTATAGGAAAAAAAAATTTCTAAGAATATTGAGATAATTGAGTGAGTCGTGCTGTCTTTGGAGGTGAAGATGAACACATCTTTAGTTATGCAAATAAGGCAAGAATGTCAATTACCCAGTGGCTGTGAGGACAGTGAGCCAGCATTGGTAATTTAAGGGATGCCCTTTCAGAATGTGTTCTTCACATTAGTGAATCATTCCAGTGTTCTTGGATTCTAGGAAAATGTGGTTCAGTATATGTGCCTAAATGATCAACGCATTAGGAATAGTAAAGAGTGTAGGCAATATTCCTTTTTTTCTCGTTTAAACCCCGAGTCAGCTGATCTAATTAGGTAAATGGTCTTGAACTTACTATAGGACTACATCTTTTCCTTTCCTTGAGGGTTTTGAATCAGGTCGTAGGTTTAGCAGGTATATTTTACTTGAATTTCTCACAAACTTTTAGCAGACACTAGTTGTCTGAGGCACTGCTTCCTCTTTCACATATTGAGAAATGCCTAAACACCTGTGATATTCTTGTCCAGAGACCACATCTACTTTCACAACACTATGTTGAAGAGGATTCTTGAAAAATTATTATAAAGTCAGACATGCTTAGAATTGTGGACAAAAATCTGTACTGGGTTTGATTTATAAATTATGTCATAAGGACACAAAGTAGTGATTTAGAGAATTGATGTAGGTTACCAAGATGAATTCCTCTCAGGAAAAGTTTGTATTGTATTTTAGGTTCCAGAGCGAAATAGTTGAAATATCAGAAGGGTTATTTTGAAGTAACTGGATAAAATAGCACAAGTGGAAAACATGCATTCAGGGGCTCTTTAGATGAGAGAAATCCCAGGAATTCAATTCCTCAAGGACAAATTACACACACAGAGAAAGAGAGAGAGAGAGAGAGAGAAATTGATAGGTGGGTATATGGATGGATGAATGGATAAATTCATGGATTTTAAGAAGACAATATAGGTTCTAAGTAGAAAAAATTAATAACAGTTTTCAAGTGTCTGGGACACTGTGCCAACCATTGTGTCTTACATTATTTCTAGTCGTTAAAATCACTCAGTGAGTTGTGAAGGTTTATTAACATTTTACATAAAATTCCTTCAGAGTCTTAGAGATGTGAAATGATTTACGTGAGACAACACAGCTCATGTGAGGCAGAATTTAAATTCAAATTAGACATATCTGGCTCAAAGCCCAGTTTCTTTCACATATGTCATGCATCACAGTTTTGGTATTTTGTTGAAGGAAAAATAATTTTCGCTGAATTTTTTGTGTTTTGTTTAATAGCTCACAATTTATGTCCAGCCAGAGCAAAAGCACACGGCCGAATATGCTGCAAACATAACTAAAAGTGTGTTTGATTATTTTGAAGAATACTTTGGTATGAATTATTCTCTTCCTAAATTAGGTGAGAATCATTTAAAAAATTGTCGTATTTTTAACATTGCCTTTGTTTTCATCTAAGTTAATTCATTTCTTCTAATTATGCCACCATTAGTTAACAGTCATCCTTAAGTCCTTTTATTTTATGCCTACAATATCTTGGGCTCAAGTAAGTCACCTGCCTCAGCCTCCAAAACTGCTAGGATTACAGGCATGAGAACCAAGTCACCTGCCTCAGCCTCCAAAACTGCTGGGATTACAGGCATGAGAACCAAGTCACCTGCCTCAGCCTCCAAAACTGCTGGGATTACAGGCATGAGAACCATGTACTCTGTTCTTATCTGATAAATATATAGTCTTGTGTTTCCAACTAAAGATGAAAGTATGTGCACAAAATTGCAGAGCTTGGTAGTGACAGAGCCACGAATAGCAACCTAGATCAGTTGATTTCAAAAACAGTATCTATCCCAGTACTTGCTCTGCCACCCTATCAGCAATGAGTTAAAAAAATAATAGGGATAGATAATATTTTAAGAGTCCCATGTGCTTTTGAATCTTTCCATTGTTGTACAAGGCAAATTCCAGATTCCCTAGAAGTTTAATGAAATACTGGTGTTCTTTTCAGCAACATTTTTCTAATACAGAGGGAGACACGCATTATTTTTAAAGTAAAAGTGGGGCTACAACCAAAATGATGTGCATATGACATTTCTATCAACAGTAGAATGCTTTATTAATAAGCTGGCCAGCTACTAGCAATATAACACCCATATACATGTTTGTAGGGATGAAATGAAGGCAGTAAGAAAGCAAATTAACCAACAGTTGGCCTTCCTGTTTCTGTTTCTGCCTTTAATAAATTATCAATGCAAATGAGGGGAATGCCAAATTCTCTGCATGGGAATGGCTATGGCTCTGAGCAAGCTTGTAGATGCTGCATATCTCTTTAACGGATACAGTTCCTTTTTTTGATTGCTTAACAAATGTTGTGAAGGAGCTAGAAAAAGAAACAAGTTTTCATCAGAATCAGAATATTGGGCCAGGTGCGGTGGCTCATGCCTGTAATCCCAACATTTTGGGAGGCCCAGGTGGGCAGATCACTTAAGCCCAGAGGCTCAAGACCAGGCAACATGATGAAACCCCGTCACTACAAAAAATAAAAAAAATTAGCCAGGTGTTTTTGCACAAACCTGTAATCTCAGCTACTCAGGAGGCTGAGGTGGGAGGATCGCTTGACCCCAGGAGGCTGTGGTTGCAGTGTGCCATGATTGTGTCACTGCAGTCTGGGTGGCAGAAGGAGACCTTATCTCAATTAAAAGAAAAATCAGAATAATATTTAATAAAATATTATGCACATGAATTTAAAGATCCTTTGCCTTTTGTCTCACTTGTAACACCCAGTATAACCTGAAAAGTGGGAATCTCACAGATTTACTACTCCCTTCTCCTGTCTTAGTTTTTCCTTCTCCCCAACTCCTTTATCCTGATTTATGTGCATTTTCAACCTCTCAGAATTAATTATATCTTTGACTCCTTAGAAGTGACTTCTGTATTTATTAGACTCCAAAGAGTTAAATGTGCAAGAGTTAATTATAATGCCAGTACTGACCAAGAAAATGAGATCGCAAAAAATTCCTTTTGTTCAAGGATTAAGTGCAGTCTGCACTCCACCACTTTATGAAAAATACTGGCCCTTGGGAGAGATACTTCTCTACCTTTTAAATGACAGTCTTGTGATAAAATAACCAAACATAAAAATGAGGATATCATGAAGAGGAAAGCACTGGTGCAATCTTGACCTCTATTTAAGACACATCCCTCTCCATTCTTTTATAAAAAGCATTACGAATATTTACTTTAACAAAAAAGAAAGGGCCCTCTCTTATACATTAAGTAAAAAACCAATTTATTTTCATTTCTGTGCCTCATTTAAATTATACATAATAATAAAGAAATTACATTCCATTTACAGTTCATTAACTGGGGAAACTGTATTTTGGCCACTAATCAACTGAGCATTTTCTGTCTTGGGATTTAACATACACCTGATCAACACTGCCTCCTTCTGTCAGATATTATGTGTAAGATCACAGAAACTCCTATCCAACATTTTAAAACTGGAAGGGAATTTACAGAGAATATAGTCAAAGCCATGTTTCTCCAGCTAATTTAATGCGTATAAACGATGGTAACCTATTAGATTGGTAAGGAATCAAGTTGACATTAATTTTTATAGAATTAGAGAAAAATGGAGTTTTATATTCTCAAATATTCTGTATCTTTGAATGGAAATCTGTACACTTAGAAGCTCGGAACTTCTAAATACTAATTTGAAAACTTCATTCTCTTTTTCCTCACAGCTTATCCCCTAAAACAGATATGGCTAATAAAAATGAAATACAGAAACAAAGGACATAAAATTATAGCGGCATTGCCATTAGTGTTTTTCTTTAAAACAAAAACAAAGCTTTCATATCTGGAGCCAACAGGGAATGCTCCATGGAAATTCTGAGTGCATTAGAACAGAAATGTTTGCACACATGATTACAATTTTCTTTACTCTAAGAAATTATTTTTAGACTTAAAAAAAATCATCCAAATAACTTAATTTGGTAAGAAATGCTATGAACAAATGGAAAGAATGTATTTCTCACTGGACTCTTTCTTTTTCTACAGATAAAATAGCTATTCCAGATTTCGGCACCGGTGCTATGGAGAACTGGGGACTCATCACTTACAGAGAAACAAACCTGCTTTATGACCCTGAGGAATCAGCTTCATCAAACCAACAGAGGGTAGCCACTGTGGTTGCCCATGAACTTGTGCATCAGGTATCAAATCTTAGCACTGAATCAGCTTGTTTTTCTGAAGTGGCTTAAGACCACAGGAATAATTCAAATTATTTGTGACTTAGCAAATAAAAAATAGCCAACTCAGAAAAACTTGCATGAAAATCTTTCTTAGTACTAATAAACATTTAGCCATAAATATTTTTTGAAACACATTGTTTTGCCTTCGGAAATACACATGAGAATAAATTTATATATCCCCAGTAATAACTAAATAAGGGCAATAAATTAAGGACAATTTAATATTATTTAAGTAATCAAAATAAAGCAGGAAATAAATGTTAAGGACAATGCCTGCCACTTCTGTCACAGTGACAATATTGGCAAGGACGAATAAATGTTTTGACATTTTCTAGGCCTAGTTACCATAACCATAAGAATGTAATTATCTCTTTACTGCTTATAATTTCAGTGGTTTGGAAATATTGTGACCATGGACTGGTGGGAAGACTTGTGGCTAAATGAAGGATTTGCTTCATTCTTTGAGTTTCTGGGAGTAAACCATGCAGAAAAAGACTGGCAAATGGTGAGCCCTTAACACATAAACCCCAAATCTCTTTTCCTCATGCAAAGCAGATGGAAGCCTGTGGATTATGATAATGCTCCTGAGTCAGGTGGCAAGTACAGAGGTGAACTGGGAATTCCATTGTGAGGATAGGGTGGAGCCAACTGACTTCCACTGACTACACCTTGCTTAGAGCCTTTGCCCAGTCCCTGGAAGGGTAGCTGATCATCAAAATTTGGGGATATCCCTGATAGAGTCACTCAAAAACACATTATCAAGGCAGAAAAAAAATTAGGTGGCATAGAAAATGTTAACTCTGTGTTCAAGAAAGTATAGCACTAACACTTTGAAAAAATGTTGCAGTCTCATTTGTGAATGACTTACCTTATTTCAGAGAGATTGCAGAAATAGTGTGATGAAGAGATAATATAAACTTAGTAGTTAAAGTTCAAGTCCTAAACACATCATTTCTTAGATGCATGACAGGGAATATAATCTTGAGCAAGTTCCATCATATCTCTGAGTCCATTTTCTCCTCTGTGAAATAGAACGTTATTCTCTATCTTGTAAGCTTACAAGCTCCCAAATGTGCATGTAATGACTATTAACATGCAGTGTGTCCTTCAGATGCCTGGAATAGAAACTTTTATGAACCTAAAAATTTTTTCCCAGGAAAGCTAGGTATATTTGTTATTTATATTTATATCATGGGAGTATTCTTATCTGATTGCATATATAAATGTGCAAATATGTGGATGTGTCTAATTACAAGAGGTTTTGTACTATGCAAAATACTGCCCTCTACTGGACAGAATAAAAACGTTAAATACTTGGAGCCCTTAACAGTTTCTCTGTCTACTTTAAAGTGAAAAGGCTAATTTACAACAATTACTTCTTTACAAATTTTATCTACATCTGGGTTTCTTTCACTATGGAACTATTGACATTTTGGACTGGATGATTCTTTTTTGTGGTGGACCGCCTGTGCATTATAGGATAGTTAGCATCCTCAACTCCTATTAACTAAATGCCAGTAACCTGCAAGCCTCCGTTGTGACAAAAAATGTCTCCACATATTTCCAGATGTCCCATGGGTAACAAAATTCTCCTCCAGTTGAAAGCCACTCATTTACATGGAAAATTGCTGATTTTATAATTTACTGAAAATAAGCTGTATAAATGAAAAATTATGTCATCCTTTATTTTATCCCTTAAAGTAAACTGAAGCCCTTATATCAAACTGTTATAAGAAATTATAACATTTTAATATTGTCTAATATTGCAAGTTCAGTGTTTCAAAAGCAGTGGCTAAATTCCAGAAGAATTTGCTGTACACTTCTTAAATGAAATTTAATCACATGGTTCAACACTATTAATTCATTCTTTCATCTATTAATTTAGTCCTTTTTTTTTTTGAGTTGAAGTCTTGTTCTATCATCTAGGCTGGAGTGCGATCTTGGGTCAATGCAACCTCTTAACCTCCACCTCCTGGGTTCAGGCAATTGTCCTGTCTCAGCCTCCTGAGTAGCTGGGACTACAAGCCCTTGCCACCACTCCTGGCTAAATTTTATATTTTTAGTAGAGATGGGGTTTCTCCATGTTGGCCAGGCTGATCTCGAACTCCTGACCTCAAGTGATCTGTCCTCCTTGGCCTCCCAAAATGCTGGTATTACAGGTGTGAGCCACCACACCCAGCCCATTCATTCATTCTTCATTCATCAAACATTTTGGAGGACCCCAAAACAAATAATAAAGAAAACACATTTCTTCCTCTTAAGGAGTTCTCAACTTAAGCACTTGTGTATAGAAGGTCAGATAAATAAAGATATTTTATAAGTGAGCTCAGTAAATACTACAATCATGGACCCTCATTTCACTGGTAAAAAATCGGAAGGCCTGGAAAATAATATAACTTTCCGACATCACAGAGATAGCTAGTAGCAAAATCCAAAATCACACACACAGTTGGTATAGTCAAATTTCCTGACACTGAGAAAAGGATTCTTTCTACTCGCCATACCTAAACTTCCTAAGCCAACAAAAATCAAAATCCAAGCCAAAGTTATCTTGATTGGCAGCCATCATTTGATGGTAGTAGCTTTCCTATTATAAATGCAGCCTGCAGCATTGGAAAATGTAAGCGAATATAGCATACTCCTCTTTTGGAAATATTTTTAATTAAGTAGATCCAATAAAATTTTTAAATTTTTTAAATTTACCAGAGTTAGATTTCAGAATCTTAGTGCTTAAGAATCCAAATAACTATAGTAGCTAATGGGTTAGGTTCTCATTCTGTGCCAGCTACTATGCCAAGTACTAACCGTGAATTTTATCATTGAATCCTGTGCACAGTTCCAAAAAGTAGAGACCATCATTACTTCTATTTAATGGGTGAGAAAACTTGCTTAAACTTACATATCTAGAAAGTAGAAAGACTGAGCTTTGAATCAGGAAGTCTGACAATACTGCTAGGATTGTCAACCACTCTATTCCTGACAAAACCTAAGAGAAAAACAAGAGGTGATTAGAACTAAAGGATAAGCTAATATTTTCTTTCTTTAATGATGAATCAACCAAATTTCAATAACAAGTTGATATTTTTTAAAAAAAACCCTGATCATCAATATTTGGCAAAATGACATGCTGCCTTACTTAATTCTCAGACCAAATCTGTGGGGTGATGTCATCATCCCCATTGCATAGATATAGAAATGGGGCTTGAAAAGTTTGGCACATGTCCAAAGTCACACAGAAGTAGCAGAAGCAGAATTCACAGAAGTTGATGTCTTCTTGGCCTGTCATCTGGGGAAAAATTAAAAGGAGATATAAGTAGAAGAAGATGAAATCAATATAGATCAATCAGTGCAAAATATGATTAATTTGAAGACCTAATGTTTAAGTAATTTGACTCATTTATGTTTATGTTCCTCTGATTTTTCTTATATATGGTATTTTAATGTATGAACTAGTATAAAGGAAATACTATATTTCTTTGGCTCATTCTGTCATTTCAGCGTGACCAAATGTTACTTGAAGATGTATTACCTGTACAAGAGGATGATTCTTTGATGTCTTCACATCCAATTGTTGTCACTGTGACAACCCCTGCTGAAATAACATCTGTTTTTGATGGAATATCCTACAGCAAGGTGGGGGCAATGGAACATTGTTTTGAACGTCTTCCTGTTTAGTGACTTTTCTTTTAGTAGGTGCCTAAGAATGGTCAGAATGCCCACACTGTGCCAGTGAGCTTCCGAAAACAGTAGAACTTATTCTGAGTGCTGGATATTCAATAGCTTATGCTTTTCAGTGGAATTTAGCGCTGGTCTTGTCACAGGATTTTAAAAGAGATTTTTAAGAATTTCTCTTTACACATTTGTTTGTAATTGTTTTCATTCTGATAGTTGAATATTTAGACTTTAAGCATCACATTTCAAATTGTTTGATTTTTTAAAAGAATAAATCCTTTTCTTCGATGTGGTCAACAAGAATTGCCACATATGTGCACAGCCTTTCTAGTATAACCTTTTAGTGCCTGCAATAAACATTTACATCCAACTCAGAAAGAAATATTTGTATTCCTTTTTAGAAGATGTAAAGATGATTTTGTTAGCATATTGTAGGTGAGGCTTTTTTCTCCACTAACATTTTATAAAAAGTTGCTGAAAATCTATAACTCCAAGATTTATGTGACACATTGTGTCCCATAATATTTCATATAGTCTCTACTTCAAATATATTCCACATCTGTATGTAACATAATTTATATTTTTATTTTAGTCATTTTCTACCTCAGCTTCTCATGGTTTTCCCACTACACTGAGGTGCTTAAAAGCTACTGCAAAAGAATACATTTTGTTATCCTGAGTGATACCTAAAGCTTTATTTGAGTCAAAAATATTATAATTATTAAAATGAATACTTGAGTGAAAACAACTCCTATGTATTAGTATTTGAAATTTGTAGCATCGTATATCTTGACCTTCCTTCTCATATGATTCCCATAGTGTGTGTTCATGCTTCTTGAATTCATTTTTTCTTTTGCATTACGATTCTTTTTATATTTATATTAAAATGAAAATTTCAAGTCCACTTATAGCCTATTCTTATTATTCACATGGGAAAAATTTAAATTTATTGAATCATTTTTCCCCTTAGTCTTAAATACTTCTCGGGTTGAAGATATTACGTCCAAGATACAGAAGTGTTTCTAGGCCTTTAGCTTTCTAAATAGGTACAAAATTAATTTATAATGCTTAATTTACAGTAAACAACTAACGAGTGGGGGGCAGTGTTTTCTTCATTCAGTTACTTGAAAATTGATTTAAAATATTATAATTGTGCATTTCAGTACTAATCTTATAACACATTAAAAGAAAGTAGTACAGAGCCGAGGTCATCATTCTTCAGATAAAAGAAAAGCAAATAAGACCACTTCGAAGAGATTGCATGCCTATATGATGTATCCAGTATATTAAGCTATTTGACTAGATAATTCCTTGTCTGTGTACTTCCTTCTGCTAAGGCTAATTCTTATTTTCAAGTATGAAAACATATTTAATAAGTTGGCAAAATTTTACCCTGAAACTACTTTCCTCATTCATCAAAGAACCTGTTTTTTTAGCCTATTTGTCTTTCATTAAGAAAGCCCCATCTGCTGGTTTATCTGGGGAAGTGCAATAATTATTTGAATCTGAAGTCCCTGAAATGATGGCCGTTTTAGCAATTTCTGTTTAGCTTTTAGTTATTTTTTAAGCATAGATACAAAGGCTATGCTAAGTGGTATTTTCATCCTAAAATCACAGAGCCTTATAATTTAGCAGAATCATTTTGAGGAATTAATCTCACAAATATGATCATGAAACACTAGTTGCAATAGTAGTAACTGATAGTTGTTCTGTATATGGCCTTTATTAGTTTCATTTGTCATTTTTTTCCCCATTGTAGGGAGCTTCCATTTTGAGAATGCTTGAAGACTGGATACAACCAGAGAATTTTCGAAAAGGATGTCAGGTATGATTTATTACTTTTAGTGCTACCAAAAGGAAACTACACTGATACATGCTGGTGAATGTTAAGATATGGATAATTTCCATTTTAATCTCCTACTCAGGCATAAATAACATAGCAAAAGATAAAAAGGTGATTTTACATCCAATTGAGTACCTACATGGTATCTGTAATGATCATTTAGCAGAAGTCTCATGGAGAAGTTGAAACAGATGACTTAGTTATTTTTGATACTCCTTTGTGCATTAGTCAGCTTGGGCTGCCATAAGGAAATACCATAGACTTGATGGCTTAAAGGACTGGATGGCATTTTCTCACAGTCATGGAGGCTGGAAAGTCCAAGATCAAGGTTCTGGCCAATTTAGTTTCTGGTGAAGGCTCTCTTCCTGGCTTGCAGTTGGCTGATTTCTCACTGTGTGCTCACACATAGGAGAGAAAGAAAGTAAAAGAGAGAGAGAGAGAGAAAAGGAAAGAGAGAGAGAGAGCACACTCTGGTGTCACTTTACTTGTTCCATCATAAAGGTGCCAGCCTCATGATCTTATCTAAATGTGATACCTCCCAAAGGCTTCTTTTCTAAATACTATCACATTGGGAGTTAGGGCTTATATGGATTTTAGGGAATACAATTATTTCCATAGCAACATGATATAAACATTAAAATCTATCTGTAAAGGTCATCCCTTATACTGAGTATAAGACTTTTCCCTTATTACTAGATTAGAAAAGATCAATAGTAATATGCATATTACAACGGAGTCAATGAATAAAGAGGCTAACAGAAATGACAGTAAACTTTCTGATGCATTTCACACATCCCACTTAAGCATATTACTCCAGGAGATGTTTCTGTTTCATTGTCGTTCTTCTCACAGACATGCCAGTCGTCCCAGGTTTGTTTTTATATTTCATTTTATTGAAGTAGCTGCAATGTGTCCTATAACTTCCCTCTCTGCAGGTTGACCCCATTCCAGCCTAGAAGTGAAGTTCTCTTCCTACTCTTTCCCTTCCACCTCCATCCTGCCTACTGTGATGACCTAGGTAGTCAGGCGGAGCAGTGCTGATGGTCTCCATCCCAGAGAGCAGAAAACAGGTCAGCGAAATGCCCCCTGCTGGCTGCCATGGAAAGTACTTCTTCTGGATGTGATTCCTCGGAAGAAGTTCACCATTCCCATGGATGTCACTCCCACCTAACCTTCTTATGTGGCATTTAGCCCTCTCTACACTACTTTAAAAGAAAACGGCCCCCTTCTATCCAATAGTAAAACACCTAGGTGATTATTACAGCGAGAAATAAAGTCAAGATTTAGGAAATACTTGGGAAGTATATTAGTATATTTTAACCCTTTGTCTATTAGAAAAATATTTTGTAGAGATATTAGGTGCAAAGAGAGAAGCTATATGCTTGTGCTTATGCATACATGAGAACATCTTGTAACATTTCCATAGCCTTCAAATTTAAATTTTATCATGTCTTCTCTCACTGTAAGCGTTATTATTATTAAGACAGAGTCTTGCTTTGTTGCCCAGGCTGGAGCGCAGTGGCATGATCTTGGCTCAGTGCAACCTCTGGCTACTGGGTTCAAGTGATTCTCATGTCTCAGTCTTCCAGGTAGCTGAGATTACAGACACCACCACTCCCAGTTAATTTATATATTTTTAGTAGAGATGGGGTGTCGCTATGTTGCCCAGGCTGGTCTTGAACTCATGAGCTCAAGCAATCCATGGGCCTCGGCCTCCCAAAGTGCTGGGACTTACAGGCATGAGCCACTGCGCCCGGCCCATTGTAAGCATCTTTAATCAGGAATTCTGTATTCTACATCTTTGCCTATACTGCGGGGCCCAGTTTAATTACACATATTAAGTCATCTTGAAAATGTTTATTAAACAAATAAATGAGTGAATAGTCTATAATAAATCATACAGAACATAGAAATAAAGAAAATTAATTTACAAAAATTAAGTTAAAACTTGATTTGTATAGTTTGGTTCTAAATTAAATCGTAATTAATAAATAACATACTTTTGGCATCTTTGGAGCTGACTTGAAATTAAATAATCTATCATATTAACTTTTATAGGAAAGTACCAAAAGAGTCCTTAAAAGTGAACAGCTATCCTAATAATTCAATAAAAGTGTTATATTTCCTTTAACCCAGTATCCATATTATAATTTAAAAAAAACCAGTTTTGTCTAAAACTAATAATTTGCAAGTTAAAATTCTTCCTTTACCCTAATTGTGATCACAGATGGGGCTAAAAACTGAATTGAGAAGAACTGATATTAATATTTCATACCATTATAGTGCTATGGAATGAATTTACACAAAAATACCCAAACATTCTTTTCCTTCAATCTTCAAACACTAGCTAATATCTGAAAGTAGTATATAATTGATACAGGCCACATCCAGCAAACCTTCAAACCAACTGGAATATAGTTCTATAGTTCAAAAAGTTTGAGCATCCCAACAATATCCTCCTGAATTGTCGTCATCACTCTACGATTGTTGCCCTTAAATCCTACAGCCTATGAATGGGAGTTCAAGGTATTTCAGTTGCAAATACTAACTTTCTGCCCAAAGTGACTCTCTCTTAGCTAACTTGGCGTGGCACTAAATCTGGAGGTAGCCAGTTGTCTATTCTCTTTCATGCTCGACCTCACACAGCAAAATAGGTGCAGGATGGGGGAAAGAAGAGTAAAATTATCAACTGAAAAATCTTTAAGGGTATACTTGTTCATAAGAGATATAATAGAAAAAGGGTCATTCATAACAATATGTGGTCATGAAATAGAAACTGAGAAATACATCCTTCCTTTCTTTTTCTTCTAGTTCCTGTAATATTGTTGATAAGATAGGAATGGCTCAGCTGGAAAACATCTTTTCCCTTCCTGGGATACAAGTAACAGAAACATTGTTCCTTTCCTTTTGTGCTCACTGACTCCAACTGATGATGAACTATGACCTAAGTCTTCATGTAATTTTGACTTGAATGACTACATGATTATTCAAGGTGAAGAGGGAAGTGTCTTCATATAGAATATTCAGAAGCACTAATCTAAACAATATAAAATTAGTACCTCTTACTATGCTGATTACGTAAATGTCCATTCAGCCTCTCGTTCATGAGAAGCAAGAGACTGCAATTTCAAAAACAGTAACAATAACAAGAGTGATGAAAACCACACACACTGACCCAGGATTCAGAATTCTCCTCATCGTAATCTCAGGCAAATCTCTCTACCTCTGAAGGGACCCAGGTAGTGAGGGTGAGCAGTTCCCTTCACCTCAAAATGTGGGAGCTCTATTAAATAATATTTAAAGTCCCTTCTAGTTCCACGATTGCATGTTCCTAAGCTCAAGACATTGTGAGTACTCAAACTCCCCTCAGATAATTTTAAAAGATACTATTCAATAGAAATTGCCATTAAAATATAGCTATGGTTATAATTATTACTATACCAAGTATTCAATTTTTATTACTTAAAAATATTAGACATTTGATATACAAAATATTCAATTATTTTGTTAAGATATGATGAATGATTTGTGCAATTCTCTGTAATGAATACCTAAAAATGATAGTTTGCTGCTTCTCTGCTTCCTTTGCCTGCCCTCTGGTGGTAGTGCCAAGAAGTGAATTAACCAAAAGAACAAATATGGAGGCAGCATTCTAAAGTGGCTTCACCCCACTTCCAGGCTTCTTGGAGTCCTATTAATACTGTTTTATCTCTATGCCTGAAAAGAAGAGGAATTTATAAGGTAACATGATCTAGGTACAGCACCTACTGAAAATTCCAGCAACTTAGAGTGAAAGTGATATGTGCAAAGTTAACATTAAGAACACCAAAGATGGTTCCATTTCTATCAAAGACCTACACTTTCATTCAGGACAATTCTAGAAAGCAACAGAGGAATAATACAGCAGGAACTTTGGGAAATTTACTGGCAAACCCCAAGTGGCTCCCAGTTATGGGATTAAAAGACTGGGATTTTTTTCTGGGGATAAATCACACTATATTTAAAAACTCACATATAGAAAGAAGTTTTGTAAAGAAAATTGCCAAAAGGGAGAAGCTTCAATCTAGAAGACTTGTACTTTAAAATATTTGAACAGTGAAGACTTTGCCTTACAGTGAATAATGTCCTCAATTCATCCGCCACTACCACCAACACCATCATTATTATTATTTAAAAGGTTGTATACTTATTTCCTTAGAGCACAGGTCAGCAGGTTAATGTCTGCAGGTCGAATTTAGCCCACCATCCCTATATATATTTTTAAGACCTATAAAGTAAATATGGTTTCCATATTGTTAAATGGTTGAAAAATCAAAAGAAGAAGAATATTTTATGATACATGAACATTATATGGAATTCGAAGATCAATGAGACAGCCATGCTCATTCATGTATGTTCTGTCTATGGCTGGTTTTGTGCATTGAAGGTAGAATTGAGTAGCAGGGGTCCGGTTCATCTTGTGAAAGTATGAGAAAAGCAAACATTGACTTCTAACATACTTATCTTTTACACACAGATGTACTTGGAAAAATACAAATTCAAGAATGCAAAAACTGATGATTTTTGGGGATCACTAGAAGAGGTAAGGAAGAGTATATATCCCCAAATAGTTCTTTGTCTGATTTACAAATGGCTTACCAATTATTTTCTAATCTTACTGTTCTATCCTTTTATTTTCTCATATTTGTTAATTAATCTCCATTTTGCTTCTAATCTTAGGCAAGTAGACTACCAGTGAAAGAGGTAATGGACAGCTGGACCAGACAGATGGGTTATCCTGTGCTTAATGTGAATGGTGTCCAGAATATTACACAGAAACGCTTTCTGTTGGATTCAAGAGCTAACCCTTCTCAGCCTCCTTCAGATCTGGGGTAAGGCTCTATAATGCATTTTTTTTTTAAAAAAAAGGTAGAAATTTGGCAGAAATACTGGTGATTCGTTTATATCCTGTTCATGAGTACATGATGGATGAGTGATACATAAGTATAAAGGCACACTGCTTTTAGGGTAACTAGGGATTCAGAAATAACCAAGTGATCTCCAGGTTTGAAATGGTGTGCAGAGCGCACACATCCATGTCCTGTTCTTCACAGATGTTGAAGAGAGGAATGAAAGTACCGAAAGAAACAAACCTACAAGAGTAAAGACGATAAAGGGGAGGGGGAGTATGCGTCACAGAATTCTGGAGGAAGAAAAGCAGAAGCAGAAATACAGACTGAGGAAAATACAACCAGATTATAATAAGGGAACTTCCCTATCCCGAGACGTGTTCTAGGTTCAGTGTCAACATGAAGACTGAAGCAAAAGAGTGAGAAGTGAGGCTGAAAACAGGGCACTGAATTGAAAGTCTAGCCTCAGGACAGTTGTGCCAGGTGGACCATCCGGCACGCCTACTTTCTCTCTGCCCCTACCATTTCTTTCTCTGAACGAGCTCTCAGAAATCTGGCAATGACCCCAGGCAAAAATACAGTGGGCTTGTTTCCCAATTGACTAGAACAGTAGAGGAGAGCTAAGGGTTTCCATTTGGTTGAGACTCGCAGAGTAAAGCCTTCCTCATTATGGCCTTTGCAGGATGGGTGAGCTGGAGCTGATGGTACACAGAGCTCCCAGTCAGACCTTCTGCTCAGCACAGAAACCTATTTCAAAAATACAACTCCCTTTAGCCCGGGCAACATAGCAAGACTCCGTCTCTATAAAAACATTTTTAAAAGGCACTGGAGTATGGTAGTTCATGCCTGTAGTCCTAGCTAGTCAGGAGACTGAGGTATGAAGATGACCTGAGTCATCTCGTCAGGAGGTTGAGGCTGCAGTGAGCCATGATTGCACCACTGCACTCCAACCTAGGTGGAAGAGCAAGAGCTCATCCCTACAAATAATAAAATAGAATAAAATAAATAAATTATATATATATATGTGTGTGTGTGTGTATATATATACACACTCATATACATACATGTGTATATATACACATATATACACACATATACATATACACACATATATACACATACATATATACACACATATATATACACACATATATATGCACATATATATATGCACACATACACACATTTATACACACATATATATCTCCCTTCTTGGTAATAGAAAGAATACATACCAGCCATCAAGAATCAATTTAATTCATTCCTAAATATGAATGACAAAGATCACTAGATAGATGAAAAAAATCTGGATGCATAAAAGGTTAAAATTTCGTGTGAACAAACAAACAAACAATCAAACCCTGACTCTAAGATCCATGTATGAGATACATTCAGAGATGAAGAACTATTACACCCATTAACTAGGAGCAGAATGTCTTAGAAAGGACAAATTGAAAACACAAAAGAACTCAGAAAGGTTAAATTTCTGATTGTCAAAAGAATTACTAGACAACTAAAAATATATTTGGCAAATTCTCCAAAAACATAAAGCAAACACGCATAAAGCTGGCAAATATGAAAGAAAAGACAAATATGGAGAGCCTAGCACCCAACAGATGGGTGTCCTTTTTTCTGTCTGTTTTTTGAGATGGAGTCTTACTCTGTCACCCAGGCTGGAGTGCAGAGGCATGATGTCAGTCTACTGCAACCTCTGCCTCCTGGGTTCAAGTGATTCTCCTGCCTTAGCCTCCTGTGTAGCTGGGATTACAGATGCATGCCACAATACCCAGCTCATTTTTGTATTTTTAGTTCAAGACCAGGCTGGTCTTGAACTCTTGACCTCAGGTGATCCATCTGCCCGAGCCTCCAAAAGTTCTGGGGTTACAGGTGTAAGCCACCATGCCTGGCCTAGATAGGCATTCTTTTTTTTTTTTTTGAGATGAAATCTCACTCAGTTACCAGGCTGGAGCGCAGTGGCATGATCTTGGCTCACTGCAACCTCCGCTTTCCAGGTTCAAGTGATTCTCCTGCCTTAGCATCTCAAGTAGTTGGGACTACAGGCATGCAGCCCCATGCCCAGTGAATTTTTGTATTTTTTTAGTAGACACGGAATTTCACCATGTTGACCAGAATAGTCTTGATCTCCTGACCTCATGATCCACCCTCCTTCGCCTTCCAAAATGCTGGGATTACAGGCACGAGCCACTGCACCCAGCCAATAGGCATTCTTTAAAAGGAAAACAGGGAAACTTGAAGACAAATTATATCAAATAAATAATAGAAGACACAAGGATTCCGATGAACAGACCTCACTTAGTACACAGTACAAAAAGAAAAAATCAAAAACCAAAAACATACATAGATACACCCTCACAAAATTTTAGAAAACAAAGACATAAGTTAGTGTGGTGCTAGACTTCTCCACATCGACCCTGAATACAGGAAGCAAATGAGGCAATGCTTCCAAAACATTAAAGCAAAAAATATTTTCAACCTCTATTTCTATACCCTGTAAAATTAAACCAAGTGTGAAAGTACAGTAAAGACATTTTCAGAAATGCAGCCTTAGAAAATGATTTCCACATAATACTTCTTAGAAAGTTACTTAAGGCTGCACTTTAGAATGGGTTGGAGGAGAAAGAGACAGAAAGAAAAGAAGGGAGGATATAAATAAATTAAAATAATGAAATACATGGGACATGAGATCCAGGAAACCATACATCCACCGAGGAAATCCATGAAAGGAAATGCTCAGGGTGCTACAAAAACCTGTAAGAGCAGGATGACTGGGGCTGAGGTAGGTGTTCTCCAGGAAAAAGGGAATTTCTCTCCAGTAGGCAGTGTGGTTGGGAAGATGAAAAATCTTGAGGATTTGGTGAAAGCCCTTCTGTTTGGTCAATTATAAAAAAAAAGTTAGAAAAGCCCAAATCAAAGACTGTATAAAAATTATGATACAAAAATGTGAAGCAGAGTTCTCACAACATCTGACGGTTTTATAAGGCCATTTTCCCTGTTCTTGCTTGCTCTCTCTCCCACTGCCATATAAGATGTGCCTCTTCCCCTTCTGCCATGATTGCAAGTTTCCTAAGGCCTCCCCAGTTATACAAAACTGTGAGTAAATTAAGCCTCTCTTCCTTATACTAAATATATATATATATATATATATATATATATATATATATATATGAAGCAGATAGAATGATTTTATGCCATTGTTACAGTATAAGAAAAGACTCTGATATTGGAGAAATTTTACTTATGTGGCTCAGGGGCCATGACATTGGACCACAGAGTAAGAAACAGAACTCCCCTCACTCCTTGACCAACACTATATATAATATACATACTATAATTTCATAAATATTATGTGTTGACTTTTAACTTTATACCCAGTCAATGGAAAATGTAAACATTTTTGTTATGGTGGCAGAATAAATTGCAAATATAAAGTCTTGATATTGTAATAAGAAAAAAACACCTGAACAGATAAAAGGACGTGGAAGAGGCAGAAAAGGCAGGAAGAAAGTCTTGGGGTGCTAATTCAGTGGTGTGTAGGAATGGCTCTCTTCCCAACTTAGTAACGTTTTCTTGTCAGTGACATGCTGGTAGCTTGAAAATGCTCATGATGGGAGTATTACATGGAAATAAGCAAATACTACATTTTGCCCATCTGGGAACTGGATGTTAAATATTTACCAGTACTCCAGTGGATATCCTCACTTAAGTCAGGAGAGTACTTAAGACTAAAATTTATGAAGCAAGAAATGGTAGTGTGAGCATATTATTTAGTGGTGCAATTACAAACTATAGAAAATCGAAAAATAATTTCATTATGTTTTATGTTTAAAAGAGAAATGGAAGAAAAAGTAATATATATAAGCTCAACTGCCCTCTTTCAATGGGCAAGTCGATAAATATTGTCTAAATAAAACAACAGAGGCATTTAAAGTATGGTTGGACTACAAAAGCACTAAAACCAGATCACTTCATAGGGTGCTTCTGAGCGGGGCTGGCCTGTGCGAAGGGTGGGGAAGGAGATGATTTTTCAACACTAGCTTTTTAAGTTTTTGATTAATGATGAATTTATCTACAAATAGCACACATTAAATTCTCCTGAGCATTTAAACAGCACTTACAAACTTAATCTAGTCCTCTTAAGGATATGTTACTTACAAGAAACTTAAAAATGTAATCAAATTCTTCTAAACACCACTAGCTAAAATTTTACTGAATTCAAAATACAAACATCTAAAAACCCAAAGAAGCAGATTTATAAATCTAATTAAAACTTTTTTATGTTTTATGATTCCAACAAATTAAAATTCAAATTACTATATCCAATTTCTTGCATATTTTCAATATGTTAAAAATCAAACCTTTAACAGGATTTTTCTAGACATTTAAATATGGCTACCAAGTTAAGACTTTCTAAGTACTTCAATTAAAACAATTCCACCGGCCGGGCAAGGTGGCTCACGCCTATAATTCCAGCACTTTGGGAGGCCGAGGCGGGCGGATCACGAGGTCAAGAGATCGAGACCATCCTGGCCATGGTGAAACCTCGTCTCTACTAAAAATACAAAAATTAGCCGGGCGTGGTGGCACACGCCTGTGGTCCCAGCTACTCGGGAGGCTGAGGTGGGAGAATCGCTTGAACCCAGGCGGAGGTTGCAGTGAGCTGAGATTGTGCACCTGCACTCCAGCCTGGCGACAGAGTAAGACTCTGTCTCAAAAAAAAAAAAAAAAAAAAAAACCACACACACACACAAAACAATTCCACCATGTCATTATGTCGTTTTCCCTAATTTGCCAAACTTATTTATTTTATTTATTTTCTGAGACAGAGTCTTGCTGTATCTCACAGGCTGGAGGGCAGTGGTGCAATCATAGCTCACTGCAGCCTCAATCTCCTGAGCTCAAGTGATCTTCCCACCTCAGTGTCCCAAGTAA
Source organism: Callithrix jacchus (assembly GCF_049354715.1). NCBI lineage: Eukaryota > Metazoa > Chordata > Mammalia > Primates > Cebidae > Callithrix > Callithrix jacchus. Next base: position 86,701,842 of record NC_133504.1, on the reverse strand, counting down.
CTGAGACCACAGGTGCTTACCCCCATGGCCAGTTAATTTTTAAAAAAAGTTTTATTAGAGAAAAGGTTGTTCAGTCTGGTCTCAACCTCCTGAGCTCAAGATATCCTCCTGCCTTGGTCTCCTAAAGTGTTGGGATTACAGGTGTGAGCCACTGCACCTGACCTCGACTTTTTAAAAATGTTTGATATATTGTAAAAGCTGACAAAGCATGCACAGCACAGCTGAGAATTTCAAAACTTATCACACCTGCATGAATACAACTTGTAAAAAAATCTTAATACTATAAACATTTCTGCATAACGAAATCGTTATTTTTGTATACATTTCTTGGGTGCCAGCAGCTCCCAGGTGTAGGAAACAAATTCAGAATCTCAGGAACTCCTGTCCTGGGCCTGGCCCCAGGAGCTGGGATGTACCACTCTGGGGACATCTTCCTAGGCCGGGTTACCCAGCTGAGCCCCTCCTAGAGTGGATCCTGGCAACATAGTACATCACTAGTTCCCTGGACGGTGTTCCCATTTCACCCATGCCTTGATTTTATTGCCCCCTTTCAACACTTGAATACTTGGTTGGAGTAGAGAGAATCTTTCACCCATTCCCACCCGGCTGTCCTCTAATCTCCACTGCATGAGTCTCACTGAAGAGACCCTTTGTCTTCTTTTTCTCTTTATGATTTCATTGACATTATTTTATAGTCATATATGTAAATTATTGTAAGATCAATTACCCTGTAGCAATTAGAATAACAAAGACTTTTTAGAAAGTATTTAATAACTCTAAACTGATTCCTTTGTAGTTACTGTTTTATGCTCTAGCAAATTAGATTCATGAAGTTTAATACTACTAGAATATTCAGATATTAAATCTAAAAATATGTCCTTTGTCAAGCAAGTTTCCATTTGAAAAGATTCATAGTAATTATTCTCTCTTACTGTTTGAGTCCACTGATTTACTGAGCCTCAATTAATTGGGAGAGGGAAGCAGGAGGTGGAGTAGGGTAGGGAGGGTCCCAGAAGACTTTCTTTTCTGAGGATGTGATAGTAAAGGTGAGCAAATTGGTGTGGTGAAGTGACTGCCCAGGATGTTCAAAACAGAAACTATGGCTGGGCGTGGTGGCTCATACCTGCAATCCCAGCATTTTGGGAGTCTGAGGTGGGTGGATCACTTGAGGTCAAGAGTTTGAGACCAGCCTGGTCAACATGGTGAAACTCTGTCTTTACTGAAAATACAAAATTAGCTAGCCGTGATAGTGCATGCCTGTAATCCCAGCTACTTGGGCGGCTGAGGCAGGAAACTCACTTGAACCAGGGAGGCGGAGGCTGCAGGGAGCCGAGATTATGCCATTGCACTCCAGCCTGGGCAACAGAGTAAGACTGTGTTTCACAAAAAAACAAAAAACCAAAATAACAGAAACTACAACATATATGAAAGTCCCAATATCTTGTGCACATGATATATAACACTTAACACTATTTTAAGCACTTCAGATGTATTTATTTTATAGTAGAAGAGGAATTTGTGGCAAAACTGATTAAGTAACTTTTCAAGGTCACACAGTGTAAACAATGGAGCTTTGATGTGAACCCAGGCGGTCTGGTTCCAGGAAATGGGATAGCAGAGACCGACTAAGAAAAGCAGTGTAAGGTGTAGATGAAGAGGAAGACAGGGACCAGAAATGCAGACAATATTAAAGATTTTGGAAAATAGTATGGAAATTTAAGGATTTTAAGAGAATTGGCAGGATAACATTTATATTTTTCTTTTCTTTCTTTCTTTTTTTTTTTTTGAGACAGAGTCTTGCTTTGTTGCCCAGGCTGGAGTACAGTAGCACAATCTCCACTGTGACCTATGCCTCCCAGGTTCATGCAATTCTCCTGTCTCAGCCTCCTGAGTAGCTGGGATTACAGGCGTGAGCCACCATGTCCAGCTAATTTTTGTATTTTTAGTAGAGATGGGGTTTCACCTTGTTTGTCAGGCTTGTCTTGAACTCCTGACTTCATGATCCACCTGTTTTGGCCTCCCAGAGTCCTGGGATTACAGGCGTAAGCCATCACAACTGTCCACACTTATATTTTTCAAAGTTCTCCTCTGGCTGCACTGTGGAGAATTGATCATAGATCATAGGCACTGGGGAAGCAGTGGAGGCAGGGAGACCAGTTAGGAAAATATTGCAATGAGCAGCCCACATGAGAGTTGATGGAAACAATAAGCCTGGACTGAGAGAGTGGCTGTGGGCTGGAGAGCATGGCAGATGTTCTGAAGATTTTGTTGGGCTAAAATTCCTAATTAAAGAACAATGTGCAAGGAATTCAATCAGGTGAATTGGCAGAGAACAATCTCTTAGAATATTGTTCTCATCTTGTATCATAGTGATCGTAGCTGTATTTATTCAGAACAGAAATATCTTTATAGTCTCATTTCATAATGTGTACTGCATAAGGTGGGTAACAGAGGCTGTTTTCTGGCTTACAATTCAGAGCCTGAAAAATTAAGTCACACTACAGCATACTCAGATGTTTCCAAAAGCTAAAATTGCAGAAGCACTTGACTTTCCAAGGCATCAGAGAATAACGAACTCTCAGAATTATTAAAAATTAGCTGCTTCCAAGATGCCAGTTGACACCTGAACTGGAGAAGTCTTGAGAAAGCTGTTGTGCTTACTTTGTTGAGGCCCATTTCTGGCCTCTCTTCCTGGAAACCTCAGGCACCAAGCCTCCCATGCTTAAGTGACATTCAGGGAAACTGAGTATCCTGCTGTTATGCAAGTTCTGAAAATCAGTAGGTCACACAGAACAAAGGAAAGTTTGACTACCTAGACGAATATGAAGTCACTTCAGGGAGTGTCTGTATATTCCCTAAAGTATAAAGGTGAGTCTACTTCTTACCTTTATTTTAGAAAAGAAAGATTAGGTAATGACGGAGAAAACCTTTGTTTTTCACTTATTCCTCTTCATGATACATGAATTGAAACATATATCTGACTTGTTTTCAGTGATAATTCAACTACAAAAATCATAGAATAATCTTTGTGATTGTTCTGTTAACAACTGCAAAGTGTTTCTTTTATAGTTACTGTTTTGTGTTCTTGCAAATTAGATTAACTATTTAATACTGCTGGCACCTCTGGATATCAAAATTTAAAATGTATTGCTCTCTTAAGAAATAAACTTCCACTGGGAAAATTTCCCAGTAACTGTTATTTCCTCTCATATGTAGCCATTAATTTGTTCAGCCTAAGACAGTCAACAATTTAAACCAAGAGGTTTTTTAAATTAATGGGGTTGAATTTTTAAAAACTGCTTCTTGGTTACAAATTTCTCTCCACACAAACAAAACAATTTTACTGCCAAGTGAACTAAATATATCATCAGGGTATAAAAATCACTTTTTATAACAATAAATTTTAAAATTTTATTCATCAAGACTTAGAAGATAGAACTATATTAACATTTATACTTTATTTCATATTTGTCTTCAGTTTCCACCTTCAGATACTATTTTCTTTTTATTTATATTCATAGTTGCATGGTGTTTTTGTGATTGCTTATCATAAAGTCAATATGTTTGTTCTATTTTTATTTTTTAAAAGTTATATATGCATAGGAAAAGGAACTTAGAAAATGTGTTCTTCTCTGTTGAGAAATCTTATTAAAAATCAATAGTAGCCCCTGAACAAATAAGAAAGAGACATTATAGCAAAAGGATTTTTCTTTATTTAAAAGAAGAATTTGATTATAATAAATGCCTCATGCACCTAGAAAGGAATTAGCTTTTTCTCCCACCCTAACATCCATCTACTTTCTGTTCAGATGTGTTCCTGTTTGGTAGACAGTGTGGCCAGTTAAGTTGTACTGTGAGTTCAATGGTCTTCTCTAAATATTTTCTCACTGTTTAATCCAAGATTTGAGAATTGTTACTTACTAGAACCTTTTTATAATTCAGGTGACTCACCCGTGTATAAATTATTAACACCGTGTCCTCAACCATCATTAGAAATGAGCCAGTTTGACATCTTCATTCCCAGATGTCTCTCTCAGGAAAGCATATGTACCTTTGATAGTCACTCCATGTAAACAGGCAGAGGGAATGGGAGTAAGTGTGTCACCTTGGGGCGATCAGAGTCGGTTTCCATAGAGAAAATTAGATTGGCCATATTTTATACTGCTAGAACCTCTTACCTGGTTTGGATAGTGAATTATATCCATAGAAAAGAATTCTGATGCTCTTGAATTTTAGATAATATATAGAAAACTCAATCATTTCACTATGTAATTTCCATTTCTTCAGATTTTATACTCTCAAATCCATCATTTTACTCAGCTTAGATTACATTAGATTCTGTGATTCTAAAACTATAAAATTATATAGTCTCAACTTTCAATCATTTTTATCTTATGATACTCTTAAAGACATCAGAGCAGTATTTTTGTACATGACCTTAGGAGAATATCTTCTGCCCTTTTTAGGTCCGATGTAGTCCCAGAGGCCATGTTTTAGAGAGGATAGTCAAAACAGGAAATCTAACTATGCACCTAGGTCATCCAGACACTGCCTGCTCCATCGTTTCTGTCAGATTGGCATCGAGGAAAGAAGAGGAAGCATAAAATGTTAGCTTACATGGCAACACCAACCACAGAGCAGTGAAAGTGAGATAAATAAGTAAGATGTAGCATTTTAGGAATGTTCTTTGTCTTCTGAGAAGCTGCAAAGGCTCTTAGTTTGGTGTCCCTAAAAGCAGACCCTGAGATGATCATGTGCGTGAAAGTGACTTGTTAGGAAGTGTTTCCAGAAAAGATCAATGTGTGTTTGTGGTGGGGGTGGAGGTGGGGACGCAGTGGGATAGAGAAGGAAAGGAAACCCAGCAAAGGTGCTGTGTGAAGCCAGTCCTGAAGAGGGTAGCTTTGACTCAGTCCTGCAGTAAAGTCCTGGAGTCAGTGCAGATCATACTTCAGAGTGCTCCTGATGGATGGGGCAGGAAACATTTTCACACGTCAGTCATTGCTAAGGGCCACATCCAGAAGGTTGTAAATTCCATCCCAGGAATTTCTGGCTTTCCTTGCTCAGGCAGCTGAAAGGCAGTCCTCTGTCAGAGAGACCCAGGTACTGGATGTTGGCAGGGAAAGCACACTGGGATCCAGGGTATACAAAAATGACAAAGGGGACCAGGTGTAGTGGCTCATGCCTGTAATCCTAGCACTATGGGAGACCGAGGTGGGTAGATCACCTGAGGTCAGGCATTAAAAACCAGCCTGGCCAACATAGTGAAATGCCATCTCTACTAAAAATGCAAAAAAATTGGATGGGTGTGGTGGCAGGTGGGAGGCTGAGGCAGGAGAATCGCTTGAACTCAATAGGCAGAAGGTGTAGTGAACCAAGTCCATGCCATTGCATTCCAGCCTGGGCAACAAGAACAAAATTCTGTCTCAAAAAACTAAAACTAAAAATAAAAAAAGACAAAGGGATCCAAGGAGATAAGGGGGAAGCACCGACAGTGTCCACTACAGGACCCAAGAAGCAATTTATGTGTTGGTTTTATGAAATGTATAGCCAAAAACATTCCACTGCAATAAAATGCTCCAAATGAGCTAATAAAAATACTCAATCCTGTAAAACACTTCAATAATTATAAAACAAGGGATTATTTCTTTCATATATACAGCAAAAATATATTCCCCGTGAATGACATAAATTTTGTTATACCCTGAAAAAGAGAAATGTTAACCCTGATTCTCTGTTAGGGAATTGAATGTTGACAGATAAACCAACTTTGAGTTGAAACCTATACCAGTCAATAGTATATAGATTCACCTTCTCTCCAGATCTGCATTTTCTGATATGAGATGATATAAGAACAAACCATCGGGCCAGGCGCGGTGGCTCAAGCCTGTAATCCCAGCACTTTGGGAGGCCGAGGCGGGTGGATCACGAGGTTAAGAGATCAAGACCATCCTGGTCAACATGGTGAAACCCCGTCTCTACTAAAAATACAAAAAATTAGCGGGGTATGGTGGCGCATGCCTGCAATCCCAGCTACTCGAGAGGCTGAGGCAGGAGAATTGTCTGAACCCAGGAGGCGGAGGTTGCGGTGAGCCGAGATCGCGCCATTGCACTCCAGCCTGGGTAACAAGAGCAAAACTCCGTCTCAAAAAAAAAAGAACAAACCATCAAAAAGATATTTTGAGACCTCTTTCATGAGATTTCAAGAGGAAACTGTTAAGTGTATATATCAAAATACAAAGTTAACTCCCACTCTGCAAGAATATACTAAGTAGCTAAAGAGAAGCACTGAAAACTCCTGCAGCATGCTTACCTGATGATTCTTCCCATAAGCACACCTAGTTCTAAATAGGAGATATTTAGAGGGACAGTGAGAAGCTTTATGGGATGGTGGTGGTGGTAGAATTTAAACATAATTTCTAAAATGTGTTATTTCCTTCACAGAGTTTACAGATTATCTTTTAATTTCTAAAAATTTTTCGTGTTCCTTGATGAAAATGATAACATATTAGACTGTGTGAATGTTCACTATTATAAGATGTGTTATATTTGTGCAATTTATGCAATGTTTTTATTCGAAAATTCCAAAACACTTTATTGAAATAATCTTTTTTATGCTTAGCTAATTTTTGATGCAATTTCTAAATTTTATAGCTTTATAGAAATTGAGAACAGTTATTAACTACAAAATTGTGTAGTATGAATTAGATATTCACTTAAAAGGAAAATATGTCTATTGCTTTTTAATGATTTTTACTCAAAATTTTATCTTTTAGTAATAAAATTTTTCTTTTAAAAACATTTTAGTTATACATGGAATATTCCAGTTAAATGGACTGAAGATAATATATCAAGCAGTGTGTTATTTAATAGGTCAGAAAAAGAAGGTAAATATTATCAGTTTGTTTATTTCTTCTTTGAATTAATGTACCACATTAAACTAATATAAGTACAAAAGTAAAACTGGAACTTCTGTAAACTCCAGCTAAGTGATCACTTAAATAATTTATTGATGATTCCAAATCTTCATTGACAATGACAACTTTTCTACCCTGAGATATTCTTTTTAATGATTTATCATGATTGACACGATAATAAATACCCATATCCAAAGGAGAAGAGTCACTTACCCAACCACTGGAAGATCAATGTGTAAGTTCCCCCTCCCTCTCTCCTTTCTCCATCCATCCCTTTCTTCTTCCCTCCCTCCCTTGCTTTCTTCCTTTTTGTTTTTTCTTGATATCAGATAAGTAAGCCATTGAATTTCTTACACTGTTATGTGATAAGCCTGAGGATTTTTTTAAATGCTCCCATTAAATTAGACCATTTTTTGAAATATATTTGTGTTCTATCTCCATTTATTTATTTTTCCTTACTTGAAAAATGTTAGAGTTATATAAAAACAAGTAGACCTTATCCAGATTGAGGAAAAAATAATAATAGATAAGGAAAGTTTTAGCAGCAATCCGAGAAGAATATTTCTTTTTATATTATATACTTTTTTCATTGTACTTGTTTTGGTGTTTCAAAACTATTTCTTTTCTAAGACAAACCAGACTCATCTTTGCCCCATTTCATGAGGACTTGGTTTCAGACTAGCATTTGGTATGGACTTTCACTTGTGTCTTCTTCAGAATAAAAGTAGATTACTCATTCTTTCTTTACATATGCCTAGTTGCTCCTATGAAATATGTTAAAATATTAATGAGGTTTGATTTCTCCTGGCCAATAAATTTTTACTCTTTTTACAGTAGATTGCCTTTTAAGAACAGCTTTACTGAGATATAATACCCATACCATAAAATTCACCCATTTAAAGTGCACAGTCCAATGGTTTTTAGTATATTCACAGATATGTGTAACCATCACCAGAGTCAATTTTAGAAACCCCATACCCTTCAGCTATCATGCCTGCAGCCTCCCATATGCCCAGCCCTAAGAAACCACCAATGTATTCCCTACCTCTATAGATTTGCCTCTTCTGGTCATTTCACATAAATAAAAGTGTATATGCAGTATTTTTTGTGACTTTTCAATTAGCATAATGTTTTCAAGGCTCATCTGTGTATAGCATATATCAGTACTTCATTCCTTTCTATTGCCAAATCATATCCCATGATATGGATATACCACCATTTGTTTATCCGTGTATCAGCTGATAGATATTTGGATCATTTCTACCTTTTGTCTATTATGAAAAATGCTGCTATAAACATTTGTGTGTAAGTTTTTCTGTGAATCCAGCAGGCTTTTTCCACCTTTGGGCCTTTTAAGAAAATGTTTATTGTTAACTGTTTTTGTGATTTTTTATTATTACTACAAACTACCAGCTCTGTTATTACAGACATAAAACTCCTTCTGAAGCCCTTCTGCACAGGAATTGCTATTAAACTTTCTCTTGCTTATTTATTTTAATAATTATTGTAACATTGTGGTCAAAAAAGATTCTCAATTTTTCCAGAATTCCCAGATCAATGCCACTTTGTCTTAGTATTTCATGCTATGTTTGAGTGCCAACTCTATTTTTTGTGGTCTTCTGACCATTTTCTTATTCATAAGTATATTTGCCAAAGGAAAATAGAGAAGACAGAAAAGGAAAGACATTTTTAATAATGTGTAACAGCACGGATAAAAGGCACAATGAGAAGGTTAGAATTCCAGTGGAAGGTTTTCAGTGGATTTGATTTAACTATTACTAAATATTTTCCTCATTGGTCACCATAGTTAATCGAGGATTGGAAGAATGTCTCGGCAGCTGTTTGATTTACTGTTTATATGTTTGAAAGCGTGAATAATTCATCTACCCTAATACAATTCACCCAGCACTTTCATGGAATGAGGTTTCCATAGGTGAATTTTTCAGATAACTAAAGTTTACTCAAGTAGTTTGTAAAATATATATCGAGAGTTCACAATAGACATTGTTCTACTATGTGTTATGTACTTCTTAGAATATTTGGAATAATGAATTTAATTCTTACTTACTAAATTAATTCTTTCGAGAACGTATTGTTTACATGCCAGACACAGAGATAAGAATGGAGATAGTGCTGGGCAAAAAAAAAAAAAAAAAAAAAAAAAAAAAAAAAATGCAATCATAACCTTTGTGTAGACAATTGTCTAGGGATGGGTTTGATGGCAGATATAATGCTGTATCCTAAGTGCCTGTGTGGCAATGCAGATCACCAAATGCACTCAAAAAGTCATCAGCCTAGGTTTGGGGTTGAGGAAGTAATTCTAAAAAATATCTAGGCTGAGAGTTCAGAGGCTAAAGGTAGAGTTTAAACGGGTGATAGAATTGACTGGATGTAGCGGGGACATGTGCTCCAAACAGAATGCATGACAGTGAAAGTGAAAGAGCAGAGAGTTCTCACACTCCTTCATATCCCTTTGTTAATACATTTCACACAGTTTTTTTTTTTTTTTTTTTTTTTTTGAGACAGAGTTTTGCTCTTGTTGTCCAGGCTAGAGTGCACTGGTGCGATCTTGGCTCACTGCAACCTCTGCCTTCTGGTTTCAAGTGATTCTCCTGCCTCAGCCTCCCAAGTAGCTGGGATTACAGGTGCCCGCCACCATGCTTGGCTAATTTTTGTACTTTTAGTAGAGACAAGTTTCACCATGTTGGCCAGGCTGGTCTTGAACTCCTGACCTTGTGATCTGTCTGCCTCGGCATCCCAAAGTGCTGGGATTACACGGAAGAGCCACCACATCCAGCCAACATTTCACATATTTTTGTTCTAACTATTGACCTATCTGTGTCTCCCCTCCCCACAGAATATTCTTTGAGGAAATGGAGCTTATTCATTGTCATTGTTGTTCTAGATCTATAGCAGGCATCTACTAATTGTTTATTGAATAAAGAATGAATAAACAAATAAACGAAGAGGTTGATAGTCACAGAGCTTTGATGACATATCTGTCTTTGTTCAGAATGATGACTGGTCACTCAGCCAGAAGCAAACTAGAGGTCTTTTTCTACTTCAAAGTGTCTGCTCCATTTTTAGGCTATGCAATAAGTTCCTGTTTCCTGTTTGAGGACATCTTCAGCTCTCAACTCAGAGCATGGATGACGAACATGTCCTGAGTGTACTAAATGGGCAACCAGCTCATGTTACCAGTCCTACCTCCCTCCTCTTGGTTTCTTTGATGATTCATGAGTTAGAAATTCTTCAGGCAATAGTGGGACTCTCCCCAAGGTCTTTTATTTACATTTCTATTGTATGTGCTATTTTAGGCATTACAACAATAAGCAAACTCATAATTTCTAACAAAAGAAGAGAAGCTCTATCACAAAACCTTTTCTGGCTACTCCAAATACCCTGAATAATCTCTCCTGTCATTATCTATAGTATATGTTATGCTGTCAGTTTTGTCAGTACTTATTCCGAGTTGTTATTTTACATTTTAAACAAAATCTTCATATGCTCTTATTAAGGTTCATATGCTCTCTCTTCTCATTCTCAACTAAATTATAGCTTCTTGATGACACAAACTAAACATATTTCTTGTCCCCTGTCTATTCCGTTATCAACAAGGTGCTACGAATATCCTGAGTTCAGAAAGTCCTCGTTTAATGAAGGGTTGTTTGCCCCAGACTGCTGTACTTTTAGAGGTTAACTGCATATATTTTAGTTATGTCTCTGTCTTTTAGAATCAGCTGCTATTTTGGCTACTGTCAGTGCATCTACATTTAGTAGCATACTACCTTTTCATATACATATTTTTTTGAGATGGAGTCTTGCTCTGTCACCCAGGCTGTAGTGCAGTGGTGCGACCTCGGCTCACTGCAACCTCTACCTCCTGGGTTCAAGCGATTCTTCTGCTTCAGCCTCCTATGTAGCTGGGACTTCAGGCATGAGCCACTATGCCCAGCTAATTTTTAGTAGAGACAGGGTTTCACCATATTGGCCAGGCTGGTAAAGAACTCCTGAACTCATGATCTGCCCACCTCGGCCTCCCAAAGTGCTGGGATTACAGGCACTGTTTTGCATTTAATTTACTGCTTTCTAACATTTAAAACGATTGAAGGTTGTCATATGTTATCAGGTAACCAATCTGGCGAAAAATATTTTAAAAGACACATTTTTAAGTGCAAAGGATCTGTGAGAGGTCTAAGGTCTAGGAAGGGGTATAGACTCTGTGATAGCTGTTTTTGCAACTTTTACTTCCAGATTTGAGGGTATCCTATGGATGGTTTGGACTATCCAGACTGTCCAGTCAGTTTTTATCATAGAAATAAAATTTACTAAACATCTATGATAATAATCTCTAACTATTTAATACCAAAATAATAATGGGCATATATTTTTGTATTTGATGACAAAGAGGGCAGCACTTTGTTCATTTTTTTTCAAGCCAAGCCTCCTGGAATGCGCAAGCTTTGATTGGATGATTATGGGCTCAGTTTTGCTGGTTTAGAAACTCAATTTGTCAGTTCAGCCCTGGTCAACCAAGTCTTGGAAGATTTACTTATCTAAACCAAACATATAGGAGATTAACTAAGAATGCTAATTTGTTAATTTACACAGTTAAAATATACTAGATAGTGAATCAGAATACTCACATCAGCTAATGAGGTATTACCTTCCAGGAAGAAAGTTACTTAGTAAGAATTAAGGGAAGGTTAGGTAGATTAATTATTGTACAGATGTCATTAAATTGTGATAGTGTGATATGTTGCATTAGCCAGGTGAATCTAATTATTACACTTTAGAGACAATCAATAGTGGCCTGGTGCAATAAAATTTCTTGTTCATGCAACAGTCTAAAGGAGCTATTCCTGACTGCCATTTCTCCTAGGTGGCTCTCCACCAAATAATAACTTAGAAATCTTGTCTTCTTTCTTGTGGCTCTACCATCCCCTGCATCTATTACTTTTGCCCACTTTTTTTTCTTTTCCTTTTTTCTTTTTTTGAGACAGAGTCTCGCTCTGTTGCCCAGGCTGGAGCGCAGTGGTGCGATCTTGGCTCACTGCAACCTCTGCCTCTGAGTTCAAGCAATTCTCCTGCCTCAGCCTCCCTAGTAGCTGGGATTACAGGTGCATGCCACCATGGCTGGCTAATTTTTGTATTATTAGTAGAGATGGGATTTTACCATGTTGGCCAGGCTGGTCTTGAACTCCTGACCTCAGGTGATCCAACTGCCTCAGCCTCCCAAAAAGCTGGGATTACAGGCATAAGCCACTGTGTGTGGCCTTCTGTCCACATTTCATAGCCAGTTCTCAGTCATGTCCTGCAAGAAAGGCTAATAGATGGAGCCCAGCTTCGTACCCAGGAAGAAAAAAGAACCATGTGGTAAACAACTAACAGATCTCTGTCACATACACTGCTTTCTGTAGGACCAGACCTGTCAAATAGCCTAAAAACACATGTTCCAGCTCAATTTGGCACCTACTTCCCTGGGCACAAACACTGGAGACATACTGACAGACCTTCACTACCCAATTCTCCTTTGCAGTTATTTTTTTCCAACCACCAAAATTATTGCTAACTATAATCTTTCCTCATAATAAGTGGGTTGCATTTTTCCCATTTCCTGTTCATTGCATATTACACATTAAAGCCACAGGCCTACCTGAGAGATACTGCGGGTTTGGTGCCAAGCTACTGCAATAAAGCAAATATCACAATTAAGTGAGTCACATGAATTTTTTTTGGTTTCCCAGTGCATATACAAGTTATTTTATACTACACTGTAGCCTCCTAAGTGTACAACTACATTATGTATAAAAGTACATATGTTAATTAAAATAATTTATTGCTAAAAATACTAACAATCATCTGAGCCTTCAGCCAGTTGTAATCTTCTTTACTGGTAGAGGGTCTTGCTTCAGTGTTGATGGCTACTAGCTGATTAGGGTGGTGGACTTGGGTGGCTGTGGCAATTTCTTAAAATAAGTTTGCTGCATTAAGTTACTCTTCCTTTCACAAAAGGTTTCTTTGCAGCATGTGATACTATTTGATAGAATTTTATCCACACTAGAACTTCTCCCAAACCCTGGTGGTACTTTCTTAATTACATTTATGGAATATTTTTAATCCTTTGTTGTCATTTCAAGATGCTCACAGTATCTTTACCAGGAGTAGATTCCATCCCAAGAAACCACTTTCTTTGCTCACCCATAAAGAGCAACTCCTCACCTATTCAAGTTTTATCATGAGATAGCAGCAATTCAGACACACCTTCAGGGTTCACTTCTAGTTCTAGTTCTCTTGCTGTTTTCATCACATCTGCAGTTATGTCCTCCCTATAGGTCCTGAACAACTCAAAGTCATTCATGAAGGTTACAATCAATGTCTTCCAACTCCTGTTAATGTTGATATTTTGACCTCCTCTTATAAATCATGAAAGTTCTTAATAGCTTCTAGAAAGGTGAATCCTTTCTAGAAGGTTTTTGGTGTACCTTGTCCAGATCCATCAGAGGAATCACTATCTATGGCAGTTATTGCCTTACAAAATGTATTTCTTAAACAATGAGTCTTTGAAAGTCAAAGTCACTCTTGGATCCATAGGCTTCAGAATAGATATTGTATTAGACGCTGTGAAAACATTAATCTCCTTGTACATTTCCATAAGAGCTCTTAAACGACCAGGCACATTGTCAATAAGCAGTACTATTCTGAAGGGAATCTTTTTGTGAGCAGCAGGTCTCAACAATGGGCATAAAATATTCAGTAAACCATGCTATAAACAGATGTGCTGTCATCCAGGCTTTGTTGTTCCATTTATAGAGCACAGGAAGAGTAGATTTAGCATAATTCTTAAGGGTCTTAGGATTTTTAGAATGGTAAATGAGCACTGGCTTTAATTTAAAGTTGCCAGCTGCATCCATCCCTAACAAGAGAGTCAACCTGTCCTTTGAAGCTTTAAAGCCAGACATTGACTTCTCTCTAGCTGTGAAAGTCCTTGATGGCATTTTCTTCTACTATAAAGTGTTTCATCTACACTGAAAATGCTTTTAGTGTAGCTGACTTCATAAATTATCTTAGCTAGATCTTCTTATTAACTTGCTGCAACTTCTATATCAGCACTTTCTGCTTCACTTTGAATTTTTATATGTAGAGATGGCTTCTTTCCTTAAACCTCAAGAACCAACGTTTGCTAGCTTCCAACTTTTCTTCTGTAGCTTCCTTACTTCTCTCAGCCTTCATAGAGTTGAAGAGTTAGGGCCTTTCTCTGGATTACACTTTGTATTAAGGAAATGTTTTGGTTAGTTTGGTCATCTCTCTGGACAGCTACAACTTTCTCCATATCAGCAATACAGCTATTTCTCTTTCTTATCATTTGTGTGTTCACTGGAGTACCACTTTTAATTTCCTTCAAGGACTTTTTCTTTATGTTTAGAACTTGGCTAACTGTGTGGTGCAAGAGGCCTGGCTATCAGCCTGTCTCAACTTTTGATACCCTTTCCTTACTAAGCTTAATCATTTCTAAAGTGAGAGAGGTTCAACTGTTACTTTCATCTGAACACCTAGGGCCATTATAGGGTTATTGATTGGCCTAATACTAAGTTGTGTCTAAAAGAATAGGGAGGCCCAAGGGTGGGGGGGGTGGGAGAGAGAAAGAGAAAGAGTCAGAGAGAAAGAGAGGAAGAGAGAGAGAGAGAGAGAGAGAGAAAGAGAGAGAGAGAGAGAGAGAGAGAGAGAGAGAGAGAGGAATGGCCAGCTGGTGGAGCAGTTAGAACACACACAACACTTACCAATTAAGTTCTCCCCTTACATGGGTGTGGTTCATGGCTCCCCAAAACAATTACAATAGTAACATCAAAAATCACTGATCACAGAGCACCCTAACAGATATAATAACAATGAAAAAGCTTGAAATATTGCAAGAATTACTGAAATGTAACTTAAAGACATGAAGTGAGCACATGATGTTGGAAAAATTAGCACTGATTGATTGGCTTTGCTACAAATCTTCAATTTGTAAAAAAAAGTGCAGTATCTGCAAAGCACAATAAAGTGAATTCTCTCTAGTGCAATAAAATAAGGTATGCTTGTACACCTTTCTTTACAGGAAAATTTACTAGGCCACTTGCTGAGATTTAGAATGGACCCTGTAATTATTACTAAAACAATCACTAATACTTTCTTGAATAAGTAATTTGTTGAAAGCATTACCACAAATGGATAACCAATCCATTTTATAATGGATCATGTTAGCTTCAGTTTCAGAAATTGAAATTTTCTTCTATGACACCAAAGTCTAATAATGCATTATACTTGAAATTTTGAGCTCTTCAAGTATACTTTGCATGTCATTAGTTAAAAAGTACTACTCTTGTATCTTTCAGCTGTGTTTTTATTTTCTTAACTAAATTGAGATGGGGGTCTCACTATGTTGACCAGTTTGGTCTCAAACTGGTCACGAGTAATCCTCCCATCTTAGCCTCCTAAAGTGCTGGGATTACAGGTGTGAGCTACTGTGCCCGGCTTCAGCTGTTTTACTATTAAGTAATACATAACATTTAATAAGATGTAAACTCTGCCATTTTACATTAAAAAGTAATTCAATTAAAGGATTAGTGCAACACATTTATATCACCAAAGAAAAATGTTTTTTTCTCTAGGAATCTCAGGCTATTATAAGCTGTCTACTTGTCTAAAATTTGTTATAATTATTTATATTAGTAACATTAAAGAACTGTTACCTGTGCTCTGTTGTTGAAATCTATCAGAGTTGAAATTAAAGAGGCTCCATATGAAATTTTGAAAAGGTCTAGGCAAATAATAAAAGAAAAAAGTAAGAATTTTCTAGAAAAAGCTCCTACCCAGAAATAACTCATTCAATACTTTTTGGCATAGAACTAATAAGAAACAGAATAAAACAATTTTTAAGTTGATATGGCATAGGTCCATTAAACTTACATTTCCAAATATATAAAATGAATTTGCAAGGTTTAAAATATAATTTCAAATGAAAAAGGATTACTAATCATAAAAACAGTAGTCCTATTATGTTTGTTGTATGTTTGTACATGTGTGAATATAGAAGACACACACACACCCACACACACAGCAGGTAAAAACATGTTAACTGTGGCAGGTAATTTTTATATTCTTCTTTACACTTTTCTGTATTTTCCAAGTGCTCCATAAAGAATACATGCTATCATTATAATCTGAAAAAAATTAACAGTAAATGGAGTAACAAAAGGAAACATACAGTGTGTTAGTCCTGTATTTTAATCTTACTAAAGTATTTTAGTTCTACTCACTTCGTTATGTAACTAACAACCGAACAGTATTTTGCTGTTGACAACTGTTCTGAAAGTAGTATGAACTTGGAAAGTCCTTAACTATTGACTTCCTGGATCTCAGCTTCCTCATCTATAAAGTGAGAAAAATCACAGTAACTCTAGACAGGCTTAACTAGGTACCTATAAAGCACACTAAAATATGGCGGTATTTAGATGGATTGCCAGGAACTTCTCAATGTTATTTATATTTGCTTCGCTATTTATAGTACTGGCAGCATATTCCCTTTCATTATAATGGGGATAACTACCATCTGTTGGGTTCATAATACATAACTATGTGGCCAACACTTTACCTATGTTATCTTATTTAATCTTCACAACAGCCCTGTGAGGGATTTTTGTTCCTGCCTTCCTTAGGGTGAACTGGGACACAGAGGGGTCAAGTGATCTGGCCAAGGTCACACAGCTAGTAAGTCACAGAGCAAGGATTTTATCCTAGATCTCTCAGACTCAAAAGTTCATGCTCTTTCTCCTGTAACATATGGCTTTATGCTTAGCAAGCAACTCTCCTCCTGATACAAACATTCAAAGTGTACAGATGCCAAAAGATTAGCTTCCTTTCAACAACTTGTCCATGGGAAGATGACAAAGAAAGACACATTTTACATGAGTGAGGTAAGGGCTTATAATTTGTCAAGTATCTACTCTGAAAGTTTCTAAAGAAACTTATTGTCTTGTTGAAGGGCTTACTCATATATTGGGAAAAACTACTGTGTCCTGGATATCTTCCAGACCTTGCAAACACTTCCAAAATTTAAATCATATTTGCTCCCAAACTGACTCACTTTCCTCTATTCTTTACTGGCAACACCATTATTCATCCAGTTGTGCAATCCATTTTCCCCTCCTCTGACTGCCCACATCAAGTTAGAAAAAGGGTTTTGCTGATTTTGCCTGTGATACGTCTCTTGAGTACATCAACTTCTTTCTGGTTTCATCATCTCCCCATTAGTGTAAGCCCTTGTCTTCTATTGCCCTACATGACTACAGTGGACTCTAAATTAGTCTTCTTATCTCTAGAATCACCTCCAAAATATCTCCTATACCACTACTGAAATTATTTTCCAGGAAATAGACTTGAGCATGTCATTTCTCTGCTTAAAACTCTTTTCTCCTCTCAGAGGATGTATTCTTAACATGGCATGTGACTCTTCATACTGGAGCACTGGCTTTTATTTCCAGCATCATTTCCTATTTTCTAATATCACAACCTACATTGTTGGTACACTGAAATATTTGAAATTTCTCAACTATACTGTGTTCCTATACCATTATTTAAATTGCATATTGTCCATGTAAACAAAAGAGTGTATGAGCTGAGAAGTATAGGAGTAATGCTAACAAACTTGGTTATATCAAAGCATAGCTATTATTTCAAGTACATATCTTTTACCTAAACCATAAGTCTCTGCTCCTTCAATATTAGGCTTCTAAAATCTATACAGCGGAGCCTGACATATATATGGATGCTGCTTTAGAAAGAATGCTAATTTGATAAATTCATTGATGGAAAAGTATTGTTGTAACCTACTGAAATAGGAAGTAGAAGACTTTACAAAGATAAATAAAAATGGAAGAACAAGTATGAAGTGGGTTACAAAATCAAGAATGTTCCATTTGTATGTCAATGCAGGTCTTCTTGATGCAGTAACATTTTTAAAGTGCTGCTGATTATCAATTTATTATCCTGCTTAGCAGTAGCCATTTCCATCAACTTCAATGTTGATTTTAATAAACAAAGTATTATTTTGAGTGTTTACATTTTTATTCCCTCCCCAGCCTGCCCCAGTGAATACTCTCTGTGTAATAAATCCGTTATGATTAAGGTTCTATGGACTACCCTGAAGGCATGGACTTCTCTGTCTTTAGGCATTGTTTTCTTTTATTGATGGATTGACCAGCACAAAATTATTTCACCCATTTGGGAAGCTTCTGCCAGTAAAAACTATCCATCATAAATTACAGTATAATTATTTGTATTACTTATTCTTTTTTCGCTCATTCATTATAGTGACACTCTAAAGTTAGGCAACTAAGTAAAAATTAGGCTTTGGGCTTTGGATCCAAATCAGACCTGCCTCCTTGAGCTAACATTTCTTTTCCTTTCTTTTATTTTCTCTTTGCCCTCTGGGTCTAATTTCTCTGTGTTTACAGTACATGCAAACATGTTGCTCATTAGTGTTTATTTACTACCACAGGAATCACTTTGAACTCTTCTAATCCTAGTGGAAATGCTTTTCTCAAAATAAACCCAGATCATATTGGGTTTTATCGTGTAAATTATGAAGTAGCAACTTGGGACTCTATAGCTACAAAGCTCTCCTTGAACCACAAGGTAAGAGATGGCAATGGTTGGAAATTGTTTTATTTTTGTTCTAAGAAGAGCACCTTATTGATATTAATTTTTTTCATCATGCTTTGTCTTAAGAATTGTGTTTTTTATCTCTCTTTCTCCCTCTTCCCAGAATTTTTCTTCAGCTGATCGTGCAAGTCTTATTGATGATGCTTTTGCCTTGGCAAGGTGCGTTTTGGAATGAGACTAAATTACTTAAAATACTGTGGGTTTTGTCATAAATCTCTTATAAATGAGTTTAATATTCAAGTATTAATCAGTTTTAGCTTAAAATACCCAAAGCCACTATTAAAAACATTATTGTTTTCCTTAACTCTCTTTTCAAAAGTTCACTTGAACCTCATAGTCAAAATACTGACATTAGCCCTTAATGTATACAAAAAACTCACCTAACATATTGACTTTGAATATGGTTTATCTATATCAGGATCCTTAAGCTAATTAGGAATGACATTTGCAAATGATCGAAGTGTACCTTCATAATTTGATTTAATAAAAAGACAAACAATGTGTTTTATTAATTCAGTTCTGTGAGCCCAAGCCCAGTGTAAGATATTATAGCTAGAATTATCAAATCTTGGTCAGGTCACTGGGGTAAGAAGAATGAGCTAGGGTGCTTTAGAACTGATCAGAATTAAGGGACAATTTGGAAAATTTGACTCTTTTTCTCATAGTCTGAAGGTAACCTGCTCTTTAGAAGAAGATAATCAGCCTAGATTGGGGGAACTAAGTAGTATCCATGGTACCTTTAATTTTTTTTATTCATATAGTCTAACACCAGTAATTAAACAAGCATTTATTGAGTTTCTGGCACTTTGCAGAAGCTGGGGACACAGACAATTTTATTTATCTGGCTTTGTAGTGGCCTCATTCTAGATATGAGCAATGTACTAAGAATGAGGTGCCACTTCCCTCAGTAGCCTCTCATGGCCTCTTTCTCTGTGTTGAATATGCTTCTTATGGACCCTATATTTCCTCATAATATTTTACTGCTATTTTTATTAACTATGCATCTCACTCATCAAACTGAAGTTTCCATGAAGATAGGCACCCAAACCCAGCTCCTGACTGTACGTGGCCAATAATAGTTGATAATAAATACTGACTAAATAGAGAGCTGGAAGAATAGTGTGATAGTACTAGAGGTGTGGGGAAACTATTTTACATAGAGTTCCCGGATAGTATATTGAAAGTCAGAAAACCTCGACATATTTCAAGGAAGGAATTATAGTGATCAAAAACAGGCTCTTGAACCCCATTAAAATCCTGGTTCCATATAACCTTGAATGAGTCTCTTAACCTCTCTCTGGCTCAATTTTCTTGTTACCAAAGTGGAGATGACCTTATAAGACTTTTGTAAGAAATAAATGAGATAATGGACATAAAACACTTAAAAGATTATCTGGTATGTAGAAAGTACTCAATACATTATACTACATGACCGAAATGCATCTACCATTAATTAGTAGTGGAGACACATTTAGACAAGTTCTTCTGAAAGTGTAGTCTACACTTCTTTTGCAGCTAATCGATAATGTGATGTTCCAGTGAACCTCCAAGTTTAACCTCCTGGATATGTAATAGATTATTTGCACTATATTATAGTATACCACTCACTCACTTAATAAATATACATTGAGGACCTGTGCCAGGCACTGTGTAGAATAGAACCTGGGAAATTAAATGATGAAGGAAGATGATCAATAAGTATTTTAAAACAGAATCATTTAGTTTTTTATTTTAATTATCCTGTTTCAAAGCTCAGCTTCTTCACTCTTAGAAATTACAAAGAACTGTACTATCTCTACAGTTTAATTTGAATCGCAATGTAGATGGTTCTTTCTGTTCCAAGGCGAAGTGAAAGCCTGTTGAGCAGCTCTCTCTGAGGAACTGGGTATAAAGCAAGTCACTTACACTACTGAAAGACTTTCTCACATTTGCTCAGCTCCTTGGCCACAGCCCCATAAAACTGCGAAGTGCTGTGGAGAGGAAGAAAGTGAAACAAATTTGAAATTCAAAACATGTAGAATCACACAAGAGGGCTAGAAATTATGTTCTGCAGCACATGAGGAAGATGGGACTCAGAGATAAACAGATTCAACCAGCATTGGTTAGAGCCAAGAGGACAGCTTCAAAGATCACTTCAGCTAAGACCACCTTGGTGGAGGGAGTGGAAGAGAAAAGAAATGCATAAATAGGTGAGCAACTGTGGCAGGATTAGAATTTACACAAGTCTACTGAGGTATTTAAAAGGAATGTAGTAGCCATTATATTTAACAGTTAGGACTAAATGATACATCTGAAAATAAATGTATTTTTTATTCCCCTGTCTCTTCCAAATTGATCTGAAGAGGTAGTACTCTTACTGTCCTGGCTGGGCATATGCCTCTTTTGGTCAAGGTAAGAAATAAAAATTTACCCATCACCACTAGTTCATCCAAACCCTCTCAATTCCATAACATGCTCAGTCAAGTAAAATTATCAAAGCTTTTTACCTCATTTAAAGCTTCTTCCTGCCCCCAGCTTAGACCAGGTTCAGGTCAGTCACCCACAATGGGAATGAGGTGATGGATTTCCTCTTGTTTTCTCTGCTTGGAACTTCTACTTCTCCCCAGTCACCGTCCTGCCTCTGGTTTCTCCCAAGTTAAAGCAAGGAGAGGAAAATTTTCCCCCTCAGGAAAATAGGCGAGAAGGAGAATGTTTCTGATGTGGTATCTACGTTCCGTCCTCTCTGAACTTTGTTGATGTTTAATGCTGATTCTTGTCCTTGTGTTGTGTTTCATGGCATTTTTGTCAACCATGTCCATTCCATTGAGAAGGGTCTTTCTCTTGCAGTTTACTCGAGGTGGGCAGGTGGAAACTTCTGACCCACTTCTGATCCACAGGAAGTGGTTATGTATGCCTTACCCTGACAATGTTTAAAAGAACAGGCCATCCCAAGCAGTCCCATCTCTTCACTCTGAGGTCTGAGCACCAGCCAAACAGTCCCTCATCCTTTAGATTTCTCAGGGTGTCGGACACCAGGCCACCGTGTCCCCAAGTTCCAGGAGACACAGGTAAACCTCTTCGAGTGATCCCACTGAAACCTCTCTCCTGAGGTTTAGACAGAAAAGCATCTTGTCCCCTAGCCCTTAGAGGGGAGAGCATTTACAGTGTACTCAGTATACTGACAGCACTCTTCAAAAGCCCTCCACTAAAATGTCTCTCGCTCCTCCTTCTTCTCCAACATCTTTTATAGGCTGGTGGGGGGCTATCAGGCAAGCATCACACAGTCCTGTGCTTTACCATGTTACCCTGCTTTAGGGTCCTGCATCTTTCTTTGGAGTGTAGGCCAAGAGACTTTGTCTTGGGGTCTTGCCAAAACAGACATAGAAATAATTATTTCCCCCACTCCACCCCCTGCTTGTTATAATAATTTTTCTGTTTTTAATTTTCTCTTTGCAATTACTTCATATTGTTTCCTGCAGCCTACTTCTTGCTACAGCCAGGGGAGGGCAGGTAATAACATAAGGGAAAGAGAGTGCTGGCTGACAAGCCATGGATGGGGGCAGGAGTGACTAGGAAAGGTAATAACGGCAAAGAGGACAGCTGAAAGAACCACTGAAGCTAATGATCTAAACAGAATTTCAGCCAGGTTTCGAGGACTGCTGGCTCCAAGGATATCCAAGGTAAGGGCCACTTTAGCAAGTAAGGACCAGCAGGTGAACATCAGTCAAGCCAAGATCATGGACCTCAGATACAAACATTTTTGTTAAGTGTTTGCAGAGATGACCAGAGAACAAAACAGAACTCAATGAGCAACTTTTCCCATCGTCTCATGGACTTCCCTTAAGGGAAGCAAGAAGATGGGGAATGGGAAAAGAATCCAAAGGTGATTTGGTAAATTGCAAAATGACTGTTTTAAGCCAGAGACCTGAATTTAATTAGCAAGTTCAAGTGAGAGACTAGACAGCTGGTAACTTCTTAGGTCCTTCACACCACCTGAAGATCTTGTTGAAGAACCACAGCACACGGGATAAGTTTTACTCACCCAGGCACCTCTCTCAACCATTTTTACTGTCCCTCTAGAGAGCTGTGTTTGACAAGACAGTATACTTACCTGGTTCACTCAGGATTCTCTTAAGAAGAACTATGCAGTCTTTTGAAGTTACACTCAGGAAAACAAAAAACAAACCTTCTGCTATAAGGTGCCTTAGTCCAAGATAGAAGAGCAACAATGCTCTCATATGACCTTGTCCTCTTCTCCATTTTATTTGGTGGAAACTTTAGAGCTTCCAACCTCCCTACTTGTAGAATATAGCAAACTTCTAGGATTTAAGTCCCTCATGCTGGGCTCTCACTATATAAACAAGATTTTTGAACCAAGAAAATTCTCGACAAGTCTGGACTTCAGAACTGCTGTTTGTCTATGGACTTAACAAATGGAGTTTGAAACTCAAAGTTGAGTAAGAATGTTAGCAGTCTTGAGTTGAGTGCCCTAGAAGCAGGGTCAGAAATAGAGGTTCTTGTACCAGTGGTTCCTTGAGAGTAATTTCATGAGATAGGAAGTAAAAAAACAAAAACAGAAAAAACAGGACAGGGAAGTGGGGAAAGCTGAGCTGATTTCAAAGGTTCTAAAATTCTTTTGAAAGGAGAAGAAAGTAGATTCTTTAACCTTTAAAATGTGAATATTATCTTTGAAGTTTCTAGAAGAGAAAAATCTACTTTTTAAATGACTGTTACTGGGAAATGTATAAAAAAGGAGATGTTATAAAGGAAAATAAAAGTTCAATTTGAATGTTTAAGCATTCAGGATTCATGAGTACTGTTATTCATATTTCTTCTTCATAAGCAAATGTGAATAATATTAATAAAATATATTTATAATAGTGAATTTATATATTATAATCAGCTTGGGAACCTAAAATTTTAAAGCTCGTATTTGTCAGTATTAACTGTACAGCTAAATGGCTTTTGTTTTATTTGAAATTTTGCTATTGTGCTTTTCCAAATGTACATCTTAATGCCTGTCTTCCTTCTTACTTTTGAATGTATGAAAGCACTACTATATAATTTTGGACAAAACTTTTTGATTAGGCCTCAACAATAAATGCCATTCCTGATTGCTGAATGCAAGAATCTTCATTAACAAGGAAAGCTTTCATTGCCAAAACTTTCAGCTACATGGAAACTAAAGTCTGTGGTTTTTAATTAACTGTGGTTTTGTTTGTTTGTTTGTTTTGATCTTTCTCAGAGCTCAACTTCTAGATTATAAGGTGCCTTTGAACTTGACCAAGTATCTCAGAAAGGAAGAGGATTTTTTACCATGGCAGAGAGTCATTTCAGCTGTAACCTACATCATTAGCATGTTTGAAGATGATAAAGAGCTATATCCTATGATTGAGGTGATGTTAATGCTATGGTATCTTACGAAAGTAAATGTTTAGCCGTTAGTAAAATAGGCTCCTTTCTGAGAGAAGGAGCTCCTGGGGACATAGAGCATGTTTGCTTGCCAGGTGGAATCAAAAGAAAGTGCAATGAATTGACTAATCAAAGCAAAGCTACGCCATCTATTCTTTTTCAATTTGAGGTGCACTAGAATTTGTGGTTCTGCATACATACCATTTAGGTGCATTTTAGTACTAGAATAAATATAACAATTAATATTTTACTTAAAATACACAACATTTTAGACAATAAATAGTAATTGGATCTTATTTTAAGTGGACTTTATGTTGAAATGAATTATTATTTTAAAATATCACATTATTTCTTCTTATTCTTACTGCTGGTATTTTCCATATTGAAATTTTATTCTAAGTAGTAATTCTAAATACTGTTTCTTTGTTTTCTGATTCCGTAGCACGTAAGTAGGACATTTGTAATTTTAAACAAATTCTGGATTCAAATCTCTAGCTCTTCTGTTTACAAAATGAAAGATCTTGAACAAATGATAATATTTGTGAGTCTTAATTTCCTTCGTACATTAGAAATGTCAGCACTTGCTTACCTAAGGTGATGGGATAGTGAGGATCAAATAATATGCAAGTCCTTTGTAAAACCCAAAGCAATATACAATTATTAGTTATTTTTATTATTTCATATATACTCAAACAATCTTCTTAGTGCAGGAAGTATGTCAAGTATTTTTCTATTTATTATATATGTTAAAAGAATAGAAGTTAAAAGGGCCTTACCCAAAATTTTATAAAACATTATAGGAAGGTCCAGGATGGTTCATATTTTCAGGATTGAAACAAAATTGCAATGCGATAAGAACTAAATACATCATTTTTCTGAGGGCAAGCGCAAAGTTCTCTAAACTAGTAGGAAAACAGATTATAACAGGGGCTGCACAGTATAATAATTGGGATACTATTGAGACACAGTAAATTATTATTCATTGTACATAATGCTTTTATTTCAGGAATACTTCCGAGTTCAAGTGAAGCCTATTGCAGATTCTCTGGGATGGAATGATACTGGAGACCACCTCACAAAGTTATTTCTCACTTTTTAGCCGCTAATATTCATTTAATATTTGTTTTCATGTTTTAAGACTTTTAAAAAGCGCTTAATACCCTGGATTTGTGTTTGTTTTTAAGGTTACTCCGTTCCTCTGTGTTAGGGTTTGCATGCAAGATGGGAGACAGAGAAGCCTTGGAGAATGCTTCCTTGTTATTTGAGCAGTGGCTAACTGGGACTGAAAGGTGATTGCTCACGTTGTTATGTTTAGAAGACACAACTGAGAAAAGAGTAGTTGAAATCTCTGAAACAGTGTTTCTTTTTCTAGGGTTCCTGTAAATCTCAGGCTTCTGGTGTATCGGTATGGGATGCAGAACTCTGGCAATGAGACTTCATGGAACTACACTCTTGAGCAATACCAGAAAACTTCATTAGCTCAAGAAAAAGAAAAACTGCTCTATGGATTAGCATCAGTAAGAAATGTTACTCTTTTGTCAAGGTAAGTTGGGCTTTTGTTTCAAGTATATAAATGGTATTCAATAGTTTATGTGTCACAATCTCTTTAAGACTGATTAAAGTATGATGTTTTGTTGCCAAAAAAAATCCATTAAAAATTATTTTCCCTGCAAGAAACAAACTATCCATGTAAGATTGGCCTAAACAATAAGAAAATGTAATCTCATGTGAAAACATTCTGGAGGTAGGTAGCTTTCAGTTGTGTGCAGCGGCTCAACATTTTCACCCAAGATCCAGGCTCTTTTCTTTCTGGTTTTCCATGCTTGACATGTTGGATGTCTCATGACTTCCAGAGCTTGAAACATTTTTTTACACAAACGTGTGATGGAGGTAGGAGAGGAACAAAAGAGTTTTCTCACAAGGCTGTCTTTTATGCCAACAAGACAGTTGTCTCCAGTTCCTCTCATAATCCAGAACGGGATCCCCCTTCATCATTCTGGGTCACACTCTGGGTCTACTACTTGGCCATTTGCTGACTAGCATGAACTTGAATTCCTTTGGCTGATTTGAGCCAATTAGAGTTATCTGGGACTGCGGTAGAAGTCTGCCTTATCTAAGATCAAGAATATCAAATGGTATCAGAACAAAAGTGGGCTCTGTGAGTAGAGAAAGAGGAGTGTCTGCCGCATATGTATTTACACTCCACTCCGAAGGCACAAAGACCACTTGAAGCTCATCTATGACTTGTTTCCCACTCTGCATTTATACTCAAAATCAACTAGCTCCTTCCTTAATTCATTTTTTGCTTAGTTATAGTGTCTGAGTTATTTACTTCATGTATTTAACCAACACTTAGGATGTCCTTTCTATGTATAGCTATACAGACTGTGGGAATAAAAATGAATAAAACACAAATAAAAATAACATCTATCCGTGAGGTACTTACAGCTTCATGAAGAGGTAGAACGTAAATAGTAAATTACAATGAAATATCAATCTAAAAGGACAACCAGAAGCAGTTTGCTTTTACCAGGTACAGCCAATAATATACCTTCAGCCTCTTACCTCGGGGCTATATATTAATTCTCCTGCTCTCTGCCCTGACAGTTCATCAATAACTTGATCATCTTAACTGTGGACAGTAACTCATGCCTATAATCCTAGCACTTTGGGAGGCTGAGGCAGGAGGTTTTCTTGAGCCCAGGAGGAGTTCAAGACCAATCTGAGCAACATAGTGAGACCTCATATCTATTAAAAAAAAAAAAAAAAAAAAAAAAGAACTTGATCATTTTAACATTTCACAAAACATCACACTGATTCATTACTTTAATGGCAGTGTGCTGATTGTATCTGGTAAGAAAATTAGCAGGTACTTTTAGATGCCTTAATAAACCCTTGTGAACTAGGGGATGAAAAATAAATTGCACAAAAATTCAGGATCCTATCACTTGAGTGCAGTTTCTGGAAGTTCAGTAGTTTAGAGCATATCACAATATTCCCTCTAAAGTAAAAGAAAGTTGTTGCACCTTATGACATGCCACAGGAAAAGATTATTTTGGTGGGCTTGGTATGCTTTTTAAAAAAATTTTGGAAGCAACATATCTCACATTTGAGTGTGTTACTTTAACCATTTACAAAGTCTTTCCGTTTCAAATAATGACTAGAGTAAAACAATTCTGCAGCAAGTTCAGGCTGCAGTAAGAGCTTCCTTGGAATTCTTTCCATGTGATTGGTATGTTGTATTTTCATATAAGTAGATTTACTCACATACTGCAAGTGCAAAGAAAATGTAGGATCTTGCTTTTCTGTCTGATTGTTCCCAGGAGTTCTCACACTGTTGGTGATGAGCCAGTGAGAGGGAGAACAACTGATGTTGACTATTTGTGTCTGCCAGTCTAGTTTTCAAATACGCTGTTAAACTAGAATTGTCATTTAAATAGTCTCTTGGAGTAAATGTTCACTCCTCTAGAGTTCCTTCCCTTCCCCATATTCCTTCTGCATAGGGAGACATGCCACCTTTGTGGTGATGGACAGAGACCTCTGGTTTTTGCTGCTTTTGCCTTAAGGTGTTTACCTATTTTGGTCTGGGCCAGAGTCCAGTGAGTTTTCATTGATCATGTTTTACCTTCTGGAGCGCTATCTACCACCAGAGATGAAAGCTGTGGTCCCAATCACTTGCTTCTGTTCATGAAGTACCTGTGCTGTATGTATGGTATTTTTGTTTTCCCATCAGGCCTTCCAACATCCCTACCTCTTACTGCTGAGTGAAGAAGCTGATAGGTTCCCCTAAACAGGATCCACAAGTCAAAGGAACCAGGATAATTACCTTAAACTAATTCATATATTCACCTCACCTTACCTGCGATGTACTATTACTCTCCCATGCCATTTTGGCATAGCATAAAAGTATTTACTGAACTATAGACCTGTTCTTAAGGGGTTGTGTTTTCCAATTTCCCATGTGGCATGGACTTTGTTTAAACTTGAGTTTTCTCCAGTCCCATTTAGGGTAAATTTCTACGTCAAGTATGCTAGGGGTCTTGATATATTAATAAAAACATACATAATTTAGAAATACCTTTTCTCTTAGACAAAGGCTTACTCTTAAAGGCTCACAACTCAAGTTGAAGAGTGATTCCTTTGTTGTAGTTATTTCTCATATTCTCCTAATAATATAAATGAATTGAGCCAATGGGTAGGATGCCACAGGGCAGCAAGACTTGAGTAACATGAAACTACATCTAATCTATCAGTGGTAGACATCCAGCTTTGAGGTTCCCTTGTCACAGTGAATAAAATATGTGCTGACCTTATTTGGAAATACTTTTTCAATACAATATACACTTATAAGGTCTTGGGGTAGAAATGCTACTCTAGGTATAGCCATGGTATAAAATTAAACCTATTCATTTAGTCATTTAATTTATTTTTTACTTATTTGTGTTCTTAATTATTGCCAACTAATATAACCATATAGGTTACATTAGAGGATTGTTTCTTACAATTTAGGGAAGAACAAACAAGTTTTAATTGCTTTCCTATAGAATATAAGAGCATAAATACATTCTTTTAATTTACTGGCTTCTTTTTAAAAATCTAGTGGGATGATATAAGTGTGTGAAGTACTCTATTCAATAAATGCTGTTTTAAAATATTAATGGTTAAAAATCTGTGTTTTAAAATTGTTTTGGTACTTCTAAAATAATTTAATTTTGAAATGTTTTTATAGTTTACATTCTACTAGTCCTTAAAATCGTAGGTTGCTCTTTAAAAGCAGTTAAACATATCAGAAATGTTTAAGTTGTCGTTCATCATTTGTCATATTTAATTCACTTTATCAGTTGATACCTCAAGAATTAAATTGCTGGCATGAAAACTATTTTGCATTGGAATTTAGCTAAGGGTGAACATTAAAAGTTCACTTTGAATTGTTTTTCTGTTTGGCTTCTCTTAGGTATTTGGATTTGCTCAAGGACACAAACCTTATTAAAACTCAGGATGTGTTTACAGTCATTCGATATATCTCATATAATAGCTATGGGAAGAACATGGCCTGGAATTGGATACAACTCAACTGGGACTATCTAGTTGACAGGTGGGATGATCAGATAATGGCCTGCTGTTCTCTTTGTTTCATACTATCTACAGATTCCTTCATTTTTCTTTGGGTCACCATCTCTTACATGTATACAGTATCTAAAATAGTATATTATTAGAGGTAAAGGTTCATGGTATTGTCCTTCCAGGGAAGCAATGTACTAGTTAATTTTAAGAACAATTTTTTTTTTCTGGAAATTACGGTTTCAATTGACCTATAGGATTCTGAGATTTGGAACACTAAATTGCATCATTTTTAGTTTGGTTAAAACAAGTTAATATAATTCTACCTTTTGTGCTGGTACCTAGCATAATGCCAGGCACGTATTTAGTTCTCAATTAATATTTGATGAAAACTAGGTAAAAATTATTGGACCTGGGTTCAAATTAGAGTTCTATATCATACTGGGCTTATATGGGTGCTAACTATTGACTATCCTGACCAGATAATGAAACTTCAAGTATTTTGAATGGTTCTTAAAAGGGAATTATATTTACTAGGCAATGGCAGTTTAAAAATGGAAAATAGCAAGGACAAGAGAAGAACAAAATCAATGAAAGAGATGCTTTTCCAAACTTCATATTTCTTCAGCCTTGTGCAGAAGAAATATTGCTGCTCTTGGTTCTGATCCTCTAAATATAATGCTCAATTTCCATCCAAAAGGCAGTTCTTCAACAGAGTATAAAATAGAATATAGAGTAAATGTATGTCCCGAATAAACATATAAACATTGATGAAAAGACCTTTACCATTTGTAATCCATACATTAGGAAATAGCCTCTGTTATCTCCTCTTAATCTCTCCTGTCAGTCCAACGGCACTGCCTCATTGATAATGACTGCCTTATGAGAAATACCAACTACAATGATAAGTTCTAATTATTTTCTCTTTTCCATCCTACATCTCACCAGAGTGCTATTATGTCCATTTACGTTTCTTTTTTTTTTTCCAGATTCTATCTCTAGCTCCCAACCAAAATATACTACATTGCTTCTGTCTCTTTGTGATAAATTTTTTACCTTTTCTATTCTTGTAACTATTGTCACTGTTATTCCATCTCTATGAAGGTTGGTTGGTGTGCATGTGAATGTGTGTGTGTGTGTGTGTGTGTGCATGCACACATGTGCATTGTTCATCTTTTATGATTGTTTAAATAAAATGCTTAATTTAGAATGAATGAATCTACCTATTAAAAATGTTATTATTTAGATATAACAGTTTATATCATGCAAGTTAATACCCTCCATTTTGAAAGATATATGGCTAGTGATACATACTGCGTGTTTTATTTTAATTGAAAAGTTCATAAAACTATCTCTTTTCTATGGTGTATGGTGCAAGAAATCTATATAGATAAAGCACAAAAGTTACTTTTGAGTTATTATGAAAAGATAAGTAAATAATATTTTATTTTGCATAGTAAAATGGCCATTCACTTGTTTATTAAATATTTCTGAAGACCTATTTGAATAGCTCTGCTGTGATTTATTTCAAAAAATGCAGTTTTCATTTTTAAAAATTAGTTGTTACACTTCAAGAAAATTAAGAAGTAGAAAAAATAGGTTTTACCTTGTCATAAAGGTCATATACATCTGACCATAAACAAATGTATTAGGTCTGATAATTGAAATTATTTTTCAAGGGAAAAAATAAAGATAAACTATTTCCAGAAGTACTCCAAAACTCTTGCCCAAGGCTTTTGGTATTTCTTCATAGTCTATCTATTTCTCATATTATTTCAAATGGCCCCAAACATAAAATTACATAATAACCACATGTCTAGCACACACAAACAGCCAATATTAATCATACTTGGCTTGAATAAACAGAATTTCTCTATAAAAATGTATAAGAAAAATGAAACAAAAAATGAGCCAAACTTTATCCAAATATTTCCAAACACTTGAACATTTTCCAAATTTCAGGATGAGTAGTTTTATAATCTCCATTTCTGAATAATTTATTGTCATCCTAAAATAAATAAGCTTCTATTTAAATAAATAAAACTTTTCTCATGTTATTTTTATGACAACTGATGGCCACACTACTAATGTCCTTGCCAATTTGTGACTTAACCACAAAGTTCCAAAGATACTTCAGAAATTATTCTTTGCTTTTGTTCCTTCCAATAAACACTTAGATGAAACCATGAAGTTAAGTTGACCCAATAAGTCAATAATGTGGTGTGATTTTAGTTTATGATGGTAGATGAGAAGTTAAGATAATAGGACATAATTGAAACCCTTCAAATACTACCTCATAAATCAAAGAATTTAATAAGCACTTAAAAAGTTTTCTGTGTATCAAAATTATTTCTTTTGGATAACATAATAATACTTGTATAAATATTAAATCCAAGAGGAAAATATTTATATAATTTTTTCAAATTATTTAAAATATATCAAATACTTATTTTAGTTTTTAAAAATAACCAATAGATAAACATACAGTATATTTTGCCTTATTTTCTATACTTTACATGATATTGGTTTCCTGGGATGTACATAATTTGTTCTGATGTTTCTGGTATTTAAACAAGTAGTTGCAGTTTTCACTCAGTATATTCATTGCTAGTTTCTAAATATGTCCTTTCAACAAAACAGAAAGAAAAATTACAGAAATTATAAGTCGCTGAAAAACATTATTAGCTGCAATTAGCAGACTTTCTTTGAATCTATAGAATTTCACTGAAGCAACTCAGTGTGATTTGCTTTTTAAAATTCCTATTATTGTGAAACTGATGTGTTTTTTGCACAAAATGCAGATAAGCAAAAATAAGAGTGCAAAAATTACCTATAACGCAATCACCAAGAAATAACTCCTGTTGTCATATTACTGTTTCTCCTTCAGTTTCTCTATGG
The DNA here is from genome assembly GCF_049354715.1 of Callithrix jacchus. Lineage (NCBI taxonomy): Eukaryota > Metazoa > Chordata > Mammalia > Primates > Cebidae > Callithrix > Callithrix jacchus. Next base: position 86,669,875 of record NC_133504.1, on the reverse strand, counting down.
CTGTTTACTTAATTTACAGAAATGGAATTGTATTGTACATACAGTTTTTAATTAGCTTTTTTTCTCATCATCATATATTGTGGGTGTCAATGTTATTTTGAATGGTTTAATATGTACTTATAGCTTAGTTTATTTAGCCAATCCCTACATGTTGGACAATAAAGCTGTTCCCCTACAACTATACATAGTGTATTGATGAACAGTCATTGACACTGAATCCTTTGTTGTTGTTTTTTAATGTCCTTGACAATTTCTATAGAATACAAGTAATAGTAGAAGTAATACTGCTGGGTGAAAGATACATTTATTTTTAGGGTTTCTGATAAATGTTGCAGAATTGCCATTCTGAAAAATTTTACTAGCAACTGCCTATTTTCCCAATCCTTTTCAATGCTCGGTGTTGTTATTTTTATGTATCTTTGCTACCTGATTATGTGAAAACTGGTATCTATTTTTAAATTACAATTCTTTGATCTAATAAATATTGTGGAATACCTATTCTGTGCTAGTCATTATGACTGCCACTGGGAATGCAATAGCAAGGAGAAACAGGCCTGGTTCTCTGTCCTCATGAAGCTTTGAGTCTAGTGATAGAGACAAAATTTAAGTAAAGAGTCACACAAATACTTTATACTTTATTAGACATAGATTATTAAAGTATAAAAAAGTACAGGTCTTACATAGAAGTGTTATTCAAAATGGTAGACCATGAAATCTAAACTACATAAAGAAATAAGTGAAAGAAAAGGAAGAGCTGATGGTTTGAGAGATGGTAGAAGTGGTGATAGTCAAAGGGCCAGAAATCCTGGTAAAGTGAAAGAATGGTCACAGTGGAAACTGAAAGATCTAACATGTCACAGAGGGTGAATAGGTTAACAATTTTAGAGGCAGATGACTTATGATGATCACAAAGTATCACAGGAGTTTGGTGGCTGAAGTTGAGTGAAGAAAATATTGGAAATAAGGTTAAGGAACTAAGGAGAAGAGATGTTATGTTGATCATCTGTGTGGACCTGAAAATTACCTAGGATGATGGCATGGCTTGGAGGAGACAGGTGCTAAAATGTATCATAAATGAGAGGGAATAACATAAGGGAAGAAAAGTTTTTAAGGAGGTTGGAGGAGTGCTGGTCTGGAAGCAGCAATTGGGAGTCTGAGCACACTGACTCCATTTCCTGACCTGATGATACAAAGGATGTGGGAATATAAACGTTTTCTCAGTGAGAATGAGAAGTAGTGTTCCCTGTAAAGGAGCAGTTCCAGAGGGCTAGGTGAAAGGGTTCGAGAGCCCGGCGAGATCTAGGAAATGTGTCAGAGGCAAGAAAGTACACGCATCTAGGGGCACTGTTACTAATGCCTCAGAATCACAGTTTAGATAATGATTGATTACATTAGGGATGAAAAATATATTATGGCTTTCATCAGTGGTGTCTGTGATAAGAGTGGGCACTGGACCTGGTACACCGAAATTATTCTTGCTTACTAGAACATGTTATTCCTTTCCCATTGGTACATTTTCATTCCTTTGCTAAATTCATGCTGGCATATTTCTCCCTCTTAACTCGGCTTCCCAAGTCGCAGGGATTAGAAGGGCAAACCATCACTCTCAGCTCAGTATAAAAGTTTTTGATTTGCATAAAACAAACTATCAATTTTTATCTTTAGGATTTCTGCTTTTGCTACTACATATATATATGGATGGAAACATTTATATATATATAAATTCATATGTAATTTTATATATATATATATATTTATATATAATTTTTTTGGAGACAGGGTCTCACTCTATCACCCGGGCTGGAGTACAGTGGTACAATCTCGGTTCACTGCAGCCTCGACTTTCCTGGTTCAAGCAATCCTCCTGCCTCAGCCCCACAAGTAGCTGGGACTACTTGTGGGACACACACCACCACATGCCCAGTTACTTTTTATATTTTTGGTAGAGATGGGTTTTTGCCATGTTGCCCAAGGTGGTCTGGAACTCCTGAGCTCAAGTGATCTGTTCACCTTGGCCTCGCAAAGTGTTGGGATTACAGGCATGAGCCACTGTGCCTGGCCCGTAATATTTTTTAAATGCAAAATTTCTCCTAGTGCTGTGTACATATTTTCTTGTATCCCTCCTCAACATTTCAGGGGTTTAAGGTTTATACATAATTTTGTGAATTTCTTGCACTGTGATTAGTTGTGATGAGATTTTTTTTTACCTCTGCCACAACCGCCTGTGGTCTATAAGGAAACTTCTGATTCTTGCTCTTTATGAAAGAAAATGCGAAAAGAACAGGGATAGAATATCATCTTTAAAATTCTATCTTGACACTTAGCTCTAGGTTTCTTTGCTTAGGCAGCTTGATATAGGTCATAACCCCCACATGCCAGCAACTAATAAAGCTTTTTGAAAGCAGAATAAATAGCCTATATTTAAATTTCTGTACCAGTAGGAAGATGCATAGAGCATTAGGATAATGATGCTAGAGGTGTTCTGCTGTAACGGAAACATAGAAAGGCAGCCGCTGAAAGGACTTGTGTGGGCAATTAGTTTTCATTACAGTTAGATTCCTGAAGTGAGTGGTGCAAGTTGTTAGTGTGGTTCTGCTTTGTGGGGTCAGGCCAGTCTCCTATTTGCATGGCTGAAGCCAAATCATTGGTATGTCCATGATCTAGCTTGGGGGAACGGGAGTAAAAAATCCAAGAAGTTTAGGCAAGAAATTTTCCTTTATTAAGCAAGGAGGCTGCAGTTGAACATTGTGCTAATGTTCTGTTGGTAAGAATTGGGTTACCTGTGGACACCTAGCTATGAGAGAGCCTGAGAAACACAGTCTCTAGCTAGGTGCTCATATGTGCAGAAAAAGAAGAACAGATTTGGGGACTACAACAAGCAGTCTTCCACATCTGAGAAAGCTGTGTCAATTCATCTACAAAAAAGAAGTGCAGAATTTACTAAGAATTTGTCATGAATAGAATAATTTTAAGTAAAATGGGTTTTCTTACTGTGTTTTCTGTACTTTGAAAATTACTTCTAAAAACGATGAAATAAAAAGGTAACATCTGAATTTAGAGAAAATATGTAACATTCTGAGCCCTTACGCTTCCTTTTACTCTAAATTTCTCTCCAGATATACACTCAATGACCGAAACCTTGGCCGAATTGTCACAATAGCAGAGCCATTCAACACTGAAATGCAACTGTGGCAGGTATAAAGATAAATTCCTCTGCATTTGTCCAAGAAGGAACAGAATAAATTTTTTTTTTTCCCAAATTTTGCTTTAAGTTCTAGGATATATGTGCAGAACATGCAGGTTTGTTACATAGGTATACATATGCCATGGTGGTTTGCTGCATCTATCATCTAGGTTTTTTTTTTTTTTTTTTTTTTTCCTGGAGACGGAGTTTCGCTCTTGTTACCCAGGCTGGAGTGCAATGGCGCGATCTCGGCTCACCGCAACCTCCGCCCTCTGGGTTCAGGCAATTCTCCTGCCTCAGCCTCCTGAGTAGCTGGGATTACAGGCACACGCCACCGTGTCCAGCTAATTATTTGTCATTTTTAGTAGAGACGGTGTTTCACCATGTTGACCAGGATGGTCTCGATCTGCCGACCTCGTGATCCACCCGCCTCGGCCTCCCAAAGTGCTGGGATTACAGGCGTGAGCCACCGTATCATCTAAGTCCTTTATGCATTAGGTATTTGTCCTAATGCTCTCCCTCCCCTTAGTCCCCTCACTCCTGGACAAGTCCCAGTGTGTGTTGTTCCCCTCCCTGCGTCCAGGTGTTCTCATTGTTTAACTCCCACTTACGAGTGAGAATATGCAGTGTTTGGTTTTCTGTTCTTGTGTAAGTTTGCTGAGGATGATGGGTTCCAGCTTCATCCACGCCCCTGCAAAGGACGTGAACTCATTCTTTTTTATGGCTGCATAGTATTCCATGGTGTATGTGTGCCACATTTTCTTTATCAAGTCTATCATTGATGGGCATCTTTGCTATTGTAAATAGTAAATACTGCAATAAACATACATTTGCATGTATCTTTATAGTAGAATAATTCTAATCCCTTGGGAATATATCCAGTAATGGGATAGAATGAAACTATTTTTCCAAATAGAAATGATATTTTCTCAATTCAAATCACAGAAGACAATGAGAAAGAAAGAATTCTTTTTGGTTTTGTATTTTAAAATTGTATATATTAAGGTGTAAAACATGTTTTTATTTATCTTGATAAGTATACATAATGAATTGAGAAATAATTCTTGTATCTAGTAAAATATACACATATTTTTTTTTCTAAATGCAAAACAATTCAAAGGACCTCTAAGAAAGTTTGAAAGCTGAGAAAGTTGAGGCTGGGGGCATTGAGAAGGCCACACCAGACGGTTTAGTTCACAAAAGCATGGGCAGAAGGTTGCGCCTTTCCTGTAAACGTAACTCTGGAACAAGTTGGTCAAGACTTGATTCCATTCAGAATTCATAGTTTTGCAATTTCGAAACTAATCCCAAATCTGTCAGGTTTCAAATATCTCAAGTCCAAAGGAGGAAAAATGTCTATCAATGTTGAACAAGTAGAGATTGTGTGAAGTTTTGATATCTGCATGTTGGATATTGAAATGCTGAGAGTTTTCTGTATGTTAAAAAAACCAAATTATTCTTATTTTTATAGCAAACAATCCTAGTATAGCTGAGTTTGTGGTAGGGTTTTGGAGGTCAGAGGGAGGACAGCACTAATTTTAACAAAGTTTTTTTTTTTTTTTTAAATGAATTCTTAATAAGTGAACTGAAAGTCCATTACAGACTCCTGGAGTGAAAGGCTAAGCAAAACCATCACTCCATAGGTCAGATTTTCCAGAGAACACCTTGGGGAATCCACAGAAAACAGAGAAAGCAGCAGAAACAGAAAAGGGCATGTTAGGATTGACATGCTGCCATCCTTCCCTAAAATGTCAGAGCCTATTTTGGCTTGACATGCTGAGGGGTTCCAAAAAGCCGTGGGTAACAATTGCCAATCTGAGAGATGGGTGCCAAGAGGTGTAGCTCAATGTTGTGCAGTGATACTGAATTTCTAGGTAAGAAGGAAGCAACTCCAGTTTGTGAATGAAATTCTTGAAGACTCATTTGGCTGTAAATGACAATTTTAATTACTCCCCTCTCTTTTTCAGATGGAGAGCTTTTTTGCAAAATATCCACAAGCTGGAGCAGGAGAAAAACCTAGGGAACAAGTGCTGGAAACAGTGAAAAACAATATCGAGTGGCTAAAACAACATAGAAACACCATAAGAGACTGGTTTTTTAATTCAATTGCAAATAGTTAATGTGTTCAAATGTTACAGTTTAATTTTGTGAATCTGTTGTTTCTCTTACAAGCATGATGGAGGGAGCCTTATAAACAGATACTGCTTTTACTAAGCACTGTGTTTATATGTCTTGCAAAGCCTTTAAATTGTTCCTCTTTGTTTATGAAGAAAGATACTAATAGAGTATTTAATATACTCAGGGATTTCTTCTAAGTGTACTTCATAGGAGATTCTTTACAAACTGAAGATAATTTAATAGTCATTTTAATATCTTTAAATATCATTCTTTGTATCTTAAATCTGTGAAGTAGAACAATTTGGTCTTAGCTTTACATTTTTAGTACCAAAGAAACACCACTTAATCTTCTCTCTTGATTGATTTTTAAAGTTTAAATACCAGTACTTGAGGGACCAATATTACCATCTTAATCTTTATTTTATTATTCAGAATTACACAGACCTAATATCATTTTATTCACATATCTCTTACTACTTTAAATCCTACCAACGTAACCTGGGCTTAAGTTTTACTTGAGGAGCACATGAATTAGCCAAAAGAATGGCTGACTGTTGCCTTTGCTCTTATAAAATCAACAAGAGAACTCTCCTCTCCTTTTAAAAATAAATCTAAATGATTACCTTGAAAAACTATTGTTTTCCAGTGTCACTTTACTCTTTAATAAAAATGACTGCAGTGTTCCCCAAATAATTGAACACATTGCAAATATGATTCAAGAATCTGATCTTTTTCATGCCTGGTACTCTTTTATCTTGCTCCATTCCTTACAAAGCTCCTTCAAATATGCTATGAAATTAGAGGGAACATAGTGCTTAACTCTGCTCCATGGATTTTAGAGAAAAAAAGCTAAATAATTGGAAACTGTTCAAGAAAGAGATAAGGAAGATTATTTCTTAAAACTAAATGGAATTAGAATTTAGCTTTGACCTCACCTAACATTCTAAGTGTGAAAATGGGGAGACCTGTGGGCATCCCCAGCATGACTCTGCATATCTGAGCATGTATCTCCTTATAGATCAATTTTATGTATAAACCCTTAGATCCTAATCCATACAGAATAGCACTGATCAAATTTATATGCATGACTTGATTAAAGACATCAATCTCATAGAAGCTGGTAGCAAGAATATGTTTAATATGGCACATGATACCTCATAGATCCATAATGTAAGTCCATTAGGCAGAAAAGATAGTAAGTTACTATGTTTCAATCTGCTATATCTAGAAAATCTAAATTTATTTGGAACTTTCAAAAATGTAAGGTAATTTAGAATAAGCTTGATAAGAATTAAAGCATATGGAAACAAAATCTTAGCTTTAACTTTATTTATACAATAATGTGTCCTAATAATGTACTCTAAAACTTCATAAACTTTCCTCTTGCTGTTTCTTAATTATCACTTCTAAATCCATATAGCCAATAAATTCAAATGTAGACTGGGTGGCAGGTGGCAGATATAGAAGAAATTTCCAGACCAAAAAAATTAAATATCATTTTAAATTATTTCAGAAGCAAAAACATATTGACATCATAACTTATCAGAAAACCTCACTATCCTCTTGGAACTTAACTTCAAATTCTGACCACAATCAGAACTAGCACTTGAAGTCTATGTATTGTTTCAAGTGAACATATTAAAGAAGTGAGATGGTTTATCCTTCTGTTTTACAAAATAAATACATTTTAAAAGAAAAATATTAGTTTAAAGGGGTGGTAGATAAAACAGATTTCAACTTGCTTACAAGACATTCTATTTCATGCCTTTTCCTTTTGTTGTTCTGTTTTATTCTATTTTAAGCATTAAAACTGAAGACAAATCATTTAGTTCTTTTCACTCCACATGCAAAAAGCTATCTATACTTTCTCATAATAAGTCCACTAGACTAGCAGGTCCTTCTCAAACAATATCTGTTTTTTAAAAGGCTGATGCCTAATAGATAGATCTATGCCAAGCATGGTTTACTACTTTGCTTGCTTGGTCTAGAGCAGTATTCACAAGGGACAAAAAATTTAATGTGATGTTTTCAAAATGAAGCCACAGTAAATTTAAAGAATTAATTTTAATTGAAAAAATTTAACCATCTAATTTCAAGACTTAATGGGAAAATATGGGAAGTGAGGCTATGTAGCAAAAAGCAAGGCCAGTATCACCGCCTCCCCTCTAGACAGCCTACTCCTCTATTCCAGATCATTGCTATGTACCCACATAATTATACATTAGGAGTTTAAAAAATAAAACATAGATGCAAAACTGCTGGGCAAGAAAGGTTTGGGAGGCAGAGATGAGATGTATACTTGAGTCAAAAGCAATGGTACTCCCACGGTTTACCCTTCAAGTTGGTGAAGTGTTAGTCCAAAAACAGAAAATGCAGAGTAGGGGCAGAAATCTAGAACAATAATTCTGAAAGGGGATTGGAGGATGAGAAAGGAGTAGAAAGGAGGAGATTCAAATTACCAGTGGAGCTTTCTAAAACATGGCTAGGTAATCATCATCATCAAACTTTTTTTTTTTGCCAAGTATTGTTATAAACACTAGCACTCCACATACATTAATTTTTACAAAACCTCCATAAAGTAGATATTGCTATTGTTCTTATTTTAGAGTGGAGAAACTGAGATGGAGAAGTTACAGAACTTGCACAAGGCTATAAAAGTTGTATCTGGCACTAGCCCATATTTGAACCCAGGCAGTTTATCAGTCTAATCCATATTTTAATCTGTATTAGAGTAAAAATATGCTTTTGAAATCAGTGACCTGGGTTTGAATATCAACTACTTGGTAGTTGAGTGCCTTTAACCTCTCCATTGCTGTTTCATCTATAAAGTTAGGATCAAGATAGCAGCCACCTCAACTGTGGTTGTGAAGATTAAATACAAAAATGTGTGTAAAGGACATATGTATAGGAAATAACAATCACTCAATAAACATTAGCTTTTATTATTGTTACTATTATATCTCCCAGTCCCTATTTGAGACACTAGTTTGAAGAACAAAATAAGCTTTGGTTCAGGAATAACCAAACCTAAGCAACTGAAGGCATTAAGGTTAGGCAATGTGTTAGCCTGTGCTATATAGTTCATAAATAGTAATTGTCTCTAAAAGAAGATTCTATATTCTACCCCATTGTATTCTACCCCAAAGCAAGTCACATGGTATGTGACTTGCTTTGGCCAGTGAAACAGTGAAAATTATGTATGTCAATTTCAGGCAGAAATGTTCAGAACCAGCACTTGGTTTGCTATGTTTGTGTTTCTTCTGTTTCCAGATGCTGCAATATTCCGGATAGAGGCTACACTGTGAGCCTCAATTCCAAGATGAAAACAACATGGAATAGAACTTAGCCAGCACAGAGTACACATGTATTGTGAATGAGAAATACTCCTTTGTTATTTAAATCACTGAGATTTTGAGATTGTTTGTTATTTCAGCATAATCTAGCCTAATACAAACACCAAACTAATATACTCCTTTCCCATAGTCATTTATTTCCTGTTCTTTCTCCTCTGCCTTCCTCTGTTTCAGGGTTTAGCTAACTTTTGCCTTTTTGTAAGGCCTGAAAGCTAAACATGGTTTTACATTTTTAGATAGTTCAAAAAAATCAAAAGGAGAATAATAGTGCATGATGTGAAAATTATATAAAATTTGGCCTGGCATGGTGGCTCACACTTGTAATCCCAGCACTTTGGGAGGCAGAGGTGGGTGGATAACCTGAGGTCAGGAGTTCAAGACCAGCCTGACCAACATGGAGAAACCCTGTCTCTACTAAAAATATAAAATTAGCCGGGTGTGGTGGCGCATGCCTGTAATCCCAGCTACTAGGGAGGCTGAGGCAGGAGAATCACTTGAACCTGGGAGGTGGAGGTTGCAGTGAGCCAAGATCATCACATCATTACACAACTCTGTAAATATACCAAAATTGAACTGTATACTTAAAGAGGGTAAATTTTACAGCATATGAATATACCATTATTTATCTTTCAGTAAAGCTATTGTTTAAAAACTTATCTTTCCTCCTGGGAGCTTCACTAAAATAAATCATAGAGTAGCACTGGCTCAGGAGGAAGTCTTATAGTCCCTGCAACAGATAGTGAAAATTTTCCTTTTGTCAAGAAGCTAATGAAGTTTGTCTCCTTAAAATTGCTTCTACTTTCAGATTTAAGAATTTGCATCAATTCTGACAAATCTTTATATTTTTATTCAAAGATAAAATCCGTTCTTATATTGCATTCTTCATCATCAGGATTCCATTTGATCTTGGTAGAACTAAAAATCATAGAGCTTCATTATTCCCTACCTCACACCATAATATCCCATCCTGTAATCACAGTAGTAAGTTCAGGAGTATTCACTTGATCCAAGCAGGACAAATTAATGTATTTATTCCAGGGTTATGGCACATAACTCTTAGGGCAGAGAAGTTTCTCTTTCTGCTTGGGTTACTAATTAGGAGATTCCTGGAGCTGTTGCTGGTCATTTTACTACCACATGGAGAAAAACTAAGCAGAAAAAAGCTGAGATAAGAGAGGAAGGATACAGAGACCTGACAACATTATTTGGTACCCTAAATGTATTTAGTAGTTGCCTGTATATAGACATCCCCTAGATCTTTGAAATAAATATGTATCAGTGTGTAAGCTGGTTTCCCTGAAAAGAGCCCCTCTAATATAACATTTCCTTACATAGCCCCAAGAAAAATTTATAAGCTAGGGGAGAATGTTATGGAAAATAAATTGTTAAGACTAACAGAAGAACTACTAAGTGTTATTGAAAGAAAATGAAGAAAGGAAGAAAGGAAGGGAGGAAGAGAGGGAGGAAGGAAAGGAAGGGCAGAAGAGAGAGAAGAAGAGAGGAAGGGAGGGAAAATGAAGAAAAGATAGAAGAAAAGATGCAAGTGAGGCAATACTTTAGTTGAAAAGGAAAGGAAGACAATAAAATTGTCATAATTACTACCATATATCAGCATGTGAATGGAAGGAATCTCTCCTTTCTTTTCCAATGATTTACTTCCCAAAGGGTATGACAGGCATTTTATATTTCCATTTGAAAATTGAAAAATTGAAAAATTAAACAGTAGTCCTAGTAACTGAGACCAATGTTATATGCATTATTATTAAAATAAAGGCAATCAATTACTGACATTCTATTTCCATGTTAAATATAATGCAAACTCTCCCCTCTCACCCATAAACTGAGACTAGTAATTGGGAAAGAAGCTAAACTAAATAAAGAAAAAAATAAAAACAAAATGAAGCAGGATAAAACACATGGCTTAAAGGATAATGGTTTGTTAATTTAATCGTGTCATATTAAATTATGCATATTCAAATGCTTAGGGAACTTTTTAATTTTTATGACCAGCAGATTTTTAAAAATTTTATAATGTGTTACTTTTCTACAAGACGGAAAAAGGCTGTCAGCTGCAAAGCCTCACTCTGTGTTCTTGAATCCTCAGCCTCTTCTGGAATGTACATACTTGTCTAATTAAAAGAACATGATCTTGTAATATTCTAAGACGGGATATGATCCCAAGTGGGGGATTAGAGCAACCTAGTTTTTAGGGAATACTCATAACTCTTTTATTGTTTTCTATACCTATAACTTATACAACCAATATTCCTCTCAACCAAAGCATTGCTCTCTTTATTTTTCTCAATCTAATACTTCCTTTTCAACATAAAAATGATAATTAATAAATAAGAATGTTCCTAACAGACATGTATACAACTTTGCACCCAGTCACAGCTTAATACACATTCTTCTTGAGTGCACAGACGACATCGTTCATCTGTGAGCTAGGTTCCATCCTTCTTCAAGTTGACATAGCATTGCACTAGAAAGTCTACCTTCTCTTTCTCATGTTATCAATGTTCCCTTCTATACTGGTTTCTTTCCATCAGTGGAAAAACATGCTAGTATTCCCTAAAATGAAAAAAAAAAAAACCTCTCATAACCCAATTTCTCTTTCCATGTCTCTCTCTTGACTGAAAATTTCCTCTTAGTAGTTGTTTTTGCTCATCTAAAATTTCACTCTTCTGCTCATTCTAATCAGACATTCCTCCCCACTCTTCCACTAACACTGTGCTTGCTGAAGTCACCTTTCTAAATTCAATAGTCTGTTCTCAAGCCAATTCTACAGAAAGCCAAAATAATAATGTCTAAATACAGATTTACTTGATAATTGGCTAAGCCTAAAGTTAGATTTTAGAATATCTGACAAATTGAATGTACTATATTCTTTCAAAAATCTCTCTAAAATACTCAATTGAATATTGGTAAGTTTCATGAAAAACAAGTGAGTTTGAGTATAGATGTTCACTATTGCTACTATAACAGTCAGGTGGACTGGGGAAAATGTTGACATATTCTTATGAAAGTTGAGAGGCAGTTATTTCAATAAAATCCACTCCAAAAGTAGAACCATTGTGCATAGGTAAGGTTTTCTTACATCAATAATTTTGCATGCATGTACTCTAACACACCAGCAAAAGTATTAAGTTCCCCAAAATTACAGGATGCAGAACATGGCTCCAGTTGTTTCAGTCTATAAAAAGTTTTAAGAAAATATTGCCAAACTTCTTCCTCAGCCATCTCCCCTTGGAGAAAAAAATTATAAAAGAACTCTTGATAAAGTTAACATAAAATCTATAACTTTAATCAATACATGTTTGAAATTAACACTTCAAAATAAATTGAACATGTATTATAATTGAAAGGATCTATGTCAAAATTATAACAATGATTATGCCTGAGTGATATAACTGGTTTTTATACAAAGAGTTAAAGGTTTAAGTCTAAGGATCAATAAAAGCTCAAATGAATGTATGCTTTTAGTGAGAGATTTATGCACAACATGATTGTGAAGAGAATACATGCTCTCTAACTTTTCAGAAAAGTTCGAAGTTGAAGTGTATCAAGAAGAAAGTTATAAAAATTTAGACAAAATGCCTGGTAAACTGAGGAGGACTTCAAGATGGGGGAATCAATCTGTCCAGCCTATCACAGCCACCAACAAACAGCAGAACAGACCTCTGGGGTACAAGAGGATTGTCTCACCACTGCTACTGATATCACTCACACTGTGCCCGCTGCCCAGGGGCTCAAGAACCTGCCCATCTGTCTGGCCCACTGCTGCCATTCTTGGTGTCTAAGCAAGCCACCTGGAGGCCCAATAATTGGCCTGCCAGGATCCACTAATACCAGTGCTAGCACACATCACCCTGAAACCCAAAGACAGTCATGTTCAGCCCATTGCTGCCACCACTGGGACCCAAAAACTGGCCTATCTGGTGTCCCACTCCCCAGAAGAACTTGCCTCCACTAATAATTGCACCCTAAGCCACTAAGGAAATCACAGACACCAATGACACTGTTTACAACCAAAGAAATCATACGGAGACTACACTAGTGCATGCACTCGAAACCAAAGCCAAAGCACCCTATCCGACCAACGCCATAGATCCATCTTCAAAGAAAAGTCCTTCCCTGGGAAAGCAAATTCAAATAATTGGAATAAGTGACTGTTATACCAGATGCACAAATATCAAAGTATGGACACAGGAAACATGAAAAAACAAAAAAATAAGACACCCCCCAAAAATAATTAGCCAGCAACAGATCTCAGCAAAATATCTCAGTGAGATACAAGGGAATATTGAAAAACAATTTTCAAAAAATCAGAAAAACAATTCAGGATATGAGTGAGAAATTTACTAAAGAGAGATCATAAAAAGAACCACACAGAAATTACGAAACCAAAGAATTCATGGAATGAAATACAAAACACATTCACTTTAACAATAGACTAGATCAAGAGGAAGAAAGACTCTCACAAATTGGACGCAGATCTTTTGAAATAATCTAGTCAGACAAAAAGAAAGAAGAAGAGGAAGAAGAAGAAGAATAAGAATAAGAAGAAGAAGAGGAAGAGGAGGAAGAAGAAAATGAGCAAAGCTGAAGTGACATACAGGACACCATAAAGTGACCACATACTCACATTTTCAGTGTTACAGAAGGCAAAAAGAAAATGAAAGCCTTAGAAAACCCATTTAATAAAATAATAAATAGATGAAAACTCTTCAGGTCTAGCAGGAGATTTAGACATCCAGACACAAGAGGCTCAAAGATCCTCAAATAGATACAATTCAAAAAGATTTTCTCTGTGGGCCATTATAGTGCAACTGCCAAAAGTCATAGGCAAAGGGAAAATTCTAAAAAGAGTAAGAGGAAAGCATCCAGTCACTTACAAAGGAATCCCCATCAGACTAATGGAGGATTTCTCAGCAGAAACCTTACAGGCTAGAAGAGAATGGAATGATATACTCAGTGTTGAAAGAAAAAACTGCCGGCTAAGTATACAATACCCAGCAAAGTGATCCTTCATAAATGAACAACAAGGTGAAGAGACAACCTGTGAGTGGTAGAAAATATTTGCAAATTTTCATCCAACAGGGAACAAATATCCACAATATACAAGCAACTCCAACAGTAAAAAACTAAATAATCCCATTAAAAAGTGGGCCAAAGACATGAATAAACATTTCTCAAAAGAAAACATACAAATGGTCAATAAGTGTATGAAAAAATGCTCAACATCATGAATCATCAGGGAAATGAAAATCAAAAACCACAATGAGATATCATCATATCTCAGAGTACCTATAATTAAAAAGCCAAAAGATAACAGATGCTGGTGAGGATGTGGAGAAAAGGGAACTCTGATATACTGTTGGATGAAATGTAAATTAGTACTGCCACTATGGAAAACAGTATGGAGATTTATCAAAAAACTAAAAATAGAATTACCCTTTGATTCAGTAATCCCACTACTAGGCATTTATTCAAGGAAAAGAAATCAATATATGAAAGGAATACCTGCACTTGCATATTTACTGCACCACTATTTACAATAGCAAAGATATGGAATCAACCTAAGTGTCCATCAATAGATGAATGGATAAAAACATATGGTATATATACACAATGGAGTACTATTTAACCATAAAAAAGAATTGATCCTTTTATTTGCAAGAATGTGGATGGAACTGGAGGTCATTATGTTAAGCAGAGAAATAAGCCTGGTTCAGAAATATAAATTTCACCTGTGCTCACTCATATGTTGGAGCTAAAGAAGACTATCTCATTGAGGTAGCGAGTAGAATGATAGATACCAGAGACTGGGAAGGGAATGTGGATGAGAGCAGGGTAGGAGAGGTATAAAGAGAGGTTGGTCAGTACAAACATATAGATAGATAAGGTATAAGTTCTAATGCTCAGTAGTGGAGTGGGGTTACTATAATTAATAATAATGTGTTGTATATTTCAAAATAGTTAAAAGAGAGAATTTGAAATGTTCCAACACATGATAAATGATAAATATTCAAAGTGATGGACATCCCAAATACCCTGACTTCATCATTATACATTATATGCATGCAACAAAATAGTCCATGTACCCCGTAAATATGTAACATATTATGTGTCAATAAAAAACTTGAATACCTGGTAAATTCAGAGATCCATCATTTGGGGTAAGTAAAGGGCTATGCTTTTTTTTCCCTTTTAAATATAAAGTGATAAACTATGCTTTGGATCAAGCTAAGGTTAATCAGTGACTGTAAATAAAGTTTCAAAGTTTAGCTTAAACTCTTAAATCAAATATGCAGCCACAAAATGAGAGTAGAACAGAGCAACATTAGATCTATAACATTTAGAGCAGGTGGGCTTGATTTATGAAGTTAAGAGTCCCAGCTTTGAATTGAGATCTGATCTTTGTCATACACCAAATTCATGCTTCAAGTATTTTGTGCCCAGGAATCCACTTTAAATCCTGGTTCTGACTGTCATGTTTAAATTTTCTCACATGGATATTTTTTATTTTTTACATTGGCATTGAGAGGAAGAGGTTCTTTATTTTGAGACAATAAGGAATAAGATTCAAGTATGACAAGATCTGATGCGGATGTTTTGATTTCATATGGTACCTCACACATAGGGCCATAATTTCAGTTGTGCCTTGTTTTGTTAACTGCCAGTCTTTTTCAAACCAACAACTAGAAATTATGACTATGGTTATAAATTAAAACGTATAGGTTTCCAAAAAGTAAACTCAAGAGTTAGGTTAATATTTGGGCTATTTTAGAGACAGTGGAGGGTAAAGATTCTTCCTTGAAGTTTTCAGAATAATGATCCAAGTGCTATGAGTCCCTAGGAAACTTCTCAGGAAGAAATCTTTCCTGTTAGGTGCAAACTTATTGCTAACTCCTAACGTGTCCTTTAAAGTGGAGGTACCTTTAAACAGAGCAAAAGTCCTGGCCTTTCTCTGCTCCTCACTCACTTATTCCCTCCTTTTTAGGAGCAGGGACCAGGCAGGAAAATAAGGCTGGAGTTTTTAATAAATTTGATTTATGTAAGAGAAGATGAGAGACTAGGATCCCAATGCAGAAAGGTAAATCTGAATTGGCATAGAGGGCCCAGAATATGTGAAGTCTTGAAAGCTAACCCAAGGCTTTTATCCTACAGGAAATTAAAGAACCATGAAAAATGCTGGAACAGAGAAATAAAATGCTGAAAATAAAAAATTAGAAAGAGTAGGCCCATCACAGTGGCTCACATCTGTAATTCCAGCACTTTGAGAGCTTAGGCAGGAGGATCACTTGAAGCCAAGAGTTTGAGACAAGCCTGGGCAACATAGCAAGACCCTGTCTCTACAAAAAAAAATTTTAAGTTGGCCATGCATGGTGATGCATGCCTATAGTTTCAGGTACTTGCAAGACCAAGGCAGGAGCATCACATGAGCCCATGAGGTAGATGTTGCAGTGAATCACTATCACACCTCTCTACTCCTCCAGCCTGGGTGACAAAGGAAAACCCTACATTAAAAAAAAAAGTAGAAAGATTAATTTATTTTTTTTTTAAAAGCAAGATGGACAGAAGCCAGAGAATCAATACAATTAAGCAGGAAGTTTGAAGTGATGAGAGCCCCAACAAACCACCTTTCCTTCCATGTGTCATTATTTAAAGTAATACCTATGAATGATATTTATTTGGTCTGCTACTATGCACTCCTTGATACACCAAAATAGGATTTCTGCATCTGAAATGGTTCTTGCTAAAGTATCATTGACCTATAAATCACTAATTCAATAGGCGTTTATTTCATTTCTTATCTAACCAGAATAATCATTAGTAAGATTAGCCAGACATGGTAGCTCAAGCCTGTAATTCTAGCACTTTGAAAGGCCAAGGTGGGAGGATCGCCTGAGCCCAGGAATTTGAGAACAGCTGGGGCAACATAGCAAGATGTTAACTCTACAAAAAAATTAAAAAAACTAGCCAGGTATTCTAGTGCATGCCTGTGGTTCAAGCTACTTGGGAGGCTGAGGCAGGAGGACTGCTTGAGTCCAGGAGGTCAAGGCTAAAGCGAGCCAAGATCACGCCACTGCACTGCAGCCTGATTGACAAAGTAAGACTGTCTCTCACAAAAAGTAAAATAAGGCTGTGTGTGGTGGCTCACGCCTGTAATCCCAGCACTTTGGGAGGCCAAGGCAGGTGGATCACGAGGTCAAGAGATCGAGACCATCCTGGCCAACATGGTGAAACCCTGTCTCTACTTAAAAAATACAAAAATTAGCTGGGTGTGGTGGCGCACACCTGTAGTCCCAGCTACTTGGGAGGCTGAGGCAGGAGAACTGCTTGAACCTGGGAGGCAGAGGTTGCAGTGAGCCAAGATCATGCCATTGCACTCCAGTCTGGGCAACAAGAGCGAAACTATGACTCAAAAAAAAAAAAAAAAAAGTAAAATAAAAAAACCAAGATAATTGACCACCCCCTTATTAGTTTGTTAGGGCTGCTGTAACAAAGTATCACAACCTAGTGGCTTAAACAAGAGAAATGAATTGTCTTACAGTTCTGGAGGCTTGAAGTCCAAAATTGAAGTGGGGTGTTGGTTCCTTCTGAAGACTGTGAGGGAAAGATCTGTTCCAGGCCTCTCTTCTTGCTTGTAGATGACCATCTTCATGTTCACATAGCCTTCTCTCTGTATGTGCATCTCTGTAGCCACATTTTCCCTTTTAATAAGGATATCAGTAACATTGAATTAGAGCCCACCCTAATGATCTCACATTAACTTGACTGCACCTATAAGGACTCCACCTCCAAATAAGGTCACATTCTGAGGTATTGAGAGTTACAACTTCAGTACTTGAATTCTGGGGAACACAATTCAACTCTTAACACCCTCCTTGAAATGTTACGCCCCTGTCATCCTTAGGACTCCTTCTCATACATCTTTGACCACTCTTTCTCATTCTCTTTTTCTAGATTCTCTTCCTCCATCTGCCCCTTAAAAGTTAATGCTTTCCATGATTCTGTACTCCTTTTTTTTAAATTTGTTTCTGCTTTTAAAAAATTATTCTAGGTTTGGGGGTACATGTGAAGGTTTGTTATATAAACATGTGTCATGCGGGTTTGTTGTACATATTAATACATCACCCAGGTATTAAACTCTGTACCCAATAGTTAACTTTTCTGCTCCTCTCCCTTGTACCCCCCATCAAATAGACCCCAAGTATCTGTTGTTTCCATCTTAGTGTTCATAAGTTCTTATCATTTAGCTCCCACTTATAAGTGAGAAGATGTGATATTTGGTTTTCTGTTCCTGTGTTAGTTTGCTAAGGATAATGGCTTCCAGCTCCATCTGTGTTCCTGCAAAAGACACGATCTTGTTCTTTTTTATGGCTGCATAATATTCCATGGTGTATTATGAACCACATTTTCTTTTTCCAGTCTGTCATTGATGAGCATTTAGGTTGATTCCATGTCTTTGCTATTGTGAACAGTGCTGCAATGAATATATGAGTACATGTGTCTTCACGGTAGAATGATTTATATTATATATCCAGTAATGGGATTGCTGGGTCAAATGGTAGTTCTGCTTTGACCTCTTTGAGGAATAACCATACTGCTTTCCACAATGGTTGAACTAATTTACACTCCCAGCAACAGTGTATAAGTGTTCCCTTTTCTCCATGACCTCACCAGCATCTGGGATTTTGTGTTGTTTTTTTTTTGACTTTTAAAATCACCATTCTGACTGGTGTGAGATAGTATCTCATTGTGGTTTTGGTTTGTGTTTCTCTAATGATCAATGATACCAAGCTTTTATTCCACATGCTTGTTGGCCTCATATGTGTCTTCTTTTGAGAAATGTATGTTCATGTCCTTTGCCCACTTTTTAATGGAGCTGTTTGTTTTTATCTTGTAAATTTGTTTAATTTTCTTATAGATGCTAGATATTTGACCTTTGTCAGAGGCATAGTTTGCCAAAATTTTCTCTCATTCTGTAGGTTGTCTGTTTTGCTGTGCAGAAGCTCTTAAGTTGGTTTTTTTTCTTTTTCTTCTTTTTTGAGACAGAGCCTCACTCTGTCACCCAGGCTGGAACCTAGTGGTGCAGTCTCGGCTCACTGCAACCTCTGCCTCCTGGGTTCAAGCGATTCTCCTGCCTCAGCCTCCTGAACAGGTGGGACTACAGGCGCGTGCCACCATGCCTGGCTAATTTTTGTATTTTTAGTGGAGACAGGATTTCGCCATGTTGGCCAGGCTGGTCTTGAACTCCTGACCTTGGGTGATTCATCCACCTTGGCCTCCCAAAGTGCTGGTATTACAGGCGTGAGCCACTGCACCTGGCGAAGCTCTAAAGTTTAATTAGATTCCATTTGTCAATTTTTGCTTTTGTTGTGATTGCTTTTGCTGTCTTTGTCATGAAGTCTTTGCCTGTTCCTATGTCCTGGATGGTATTGCTTAGGTTGTCTACAAGGGATTTTATAGTTTTGGGTTTTATATTTAAGTCTTTAATCTATCCTGAGTTGATTTTTGTGTATGTTGTAAGGAAGGGGTACAGCTTCAATCTTCTGCATATGGCTACTGTGCTCCTTCTGGTTTGGGACTACAGTTGTGTGCCACCACACCTGGATAATTTTTTTGTATTTTTAATAGATACTGTGTTTCACCATATTAGCCAGGATTATCTTGATCTCTTGACCTTGTGATCTGCCTGTCTCGGCCGCCCAAAATGCTGGGATTACAGGCATGAGCCACCGTGCCCAGCCTCCTTCTGTTTTTATACCACATGCTCTCCCTAGGGCTCCATGGCTGCATGTTTTTTAACTGGCATCTGTATAGGGATGCCTCCAAAACTTGTATTTGAAGGCCAATATCTTGCTTATGCTTTACCTAGACATATATATTCATTTATTAACCTAATACATGTCTATTGAGTGCTTATGTGAGTTATACATTATTCTACACAGTAGGCAAAATAGACAATGTCCCTGCTCATATGGACGTAATGGGGGAGAGGTAAAATCTAATAAATACGTAATATCAGATTGTGATGAGCTGTAATTTACCCAAAAAGGGCAAAATTAGGGGATAGAGTGATTAATACTATTTTAGATAGGGTTGTTAGGAGGGCCTCTCTGAGAAGGTGGTACTAAAGAGACATATACCTCCAAAAGCTAAATGAAAACCTTCCATCGAATAACCCCCAAGCATCCTAAACTTTGTCAAGTTTCAGTCCAAAATGAAACTTGTTGTCCACAACCCTCACTAATCTAACCTTCTTGTATTTCTGATCTTGGCCAATGGCATAACCACTTTTCCAGAAACTTCTGAATCACACTTATCCTATATCCAATGAATTGGTCACTAAATGCTATCCATCTATCAATCTTGCTTCTGAAATCATCTCTCAACTATAAGTCTTTGTTTCTATTCCCACATTCACTATCTTATTTCTTACCAATTCTCATGTAACCTGTTACAATAACCTTTCTCTACCCTGCTATACTACAAGCAAAGTGGTCTTTTTAAATGTAAATCTTGCCATGCCATTCTCCAGCTCTAATAGTCCCTTCCTTTCACCCTGTCTTAAGAAAAGACTTCAAAGCATTCAGCTTGACAGTCACAATCTACTAGGGCCTGCACTCCTTCGTCCTCAGTCCTCACTGACAAGCCATTGCACCCTAAGTTCCAAAAATGAATTGACCAAATACTGTTCCTGCCCAGAGGGCCTCCTACAAATGTTATCATTGAGCAATTACTTATGTCATTTCTACGATGGTGCTTTCTTTCTCTCCCTATGGAACTGTCTACTCCAACCTTTTCTTTCCACAAACCTATAACACTTATCATATCTCATGACTACTATCCATATTCACTTTATTAAATTGTCAGCTTCTTAAGGGCAGCACTCTTTCACCTTTGTAATCCTTGTATCTACATTGTACCTAGTACACAGTAAAAATTCTATAACTGAAACTACGAAACTCTTGTGAAATAAATTTTAAGAAACTAAATAAATTAAGAGAGATTCCACACTTATGGATTGGAAGATTCGACATGGTTTAGATGTTAATTCTTCCTAACCTGATTCATAGATTTAACATAATCCCAATAAAAAGCCCAGCGTGCTGTTAAGTAGATATCGATAAACTAATGCAAACATTACATGAAAGGTAAAATGCCTAGAATAGACAACACAATACAGAAGTAGAAGAACCAAGTTGAAAATCTCCCCAGGCTAATGAAAGGAATTCCTTAGAACTTCCGCTGGAGTGATTGACTCTTAGTTTCTTCCTGCGCCCAAGAAATTCAAACATAAACCGTTAAATCTCCCGGTGGAGAGAGATGGGAGGGGTGCATGGCACTAGGAAGCTTTTGCCCTTAAAACTATGCCCCCTCGTGGAACTGGAAAGAGAACACATTCCCTCAATTCCAACTGTATAAAATTCTGGAAAGCAAAACTATAGAGACAGTAAAAAGATCAGTGGCTGCCAAGGGCTCGAGGCTTGGGGAGCGGTAAATAAGTGCAGCTCAGGGGATATTTCAGAGCAATGAAACTATTCTGGATGATATTGTGATGGTGGATACTTGGCATTAGGCATTTTTCAAAACATACAGAATTTACAGTAAAATAAAACAAATAAAAACATTTATTTAGGGGCGGGGGGTGTCCCAGATCAAATACAAAAAGTAACCAAAACTCTAACTGTATTACAAGTACATTTTCAACCCCACTTAAAGGGATTGGGGGAAAAGTACTGACCTCTGTAACTATGAAAAGGAATGAAATTTGTAAGATGAAGGGCAAAAGAAACTATACATAAGCACTGTACTTTAGTTGACTGCTATTTTCCATGGGACTATTGGTTAAGAATTCTGATACTGCTATACACATATGGTGGAACTGAACAATTAAGCAAATAGATGAAAGATGGCGGGAGCCAGGTTTCACGTTACTGGATCAGAAGGTTACAGGGAAGGAGGCTAGAATGAGCCATGTGGTAATTGATTAGAGTTTAAGGCATCAATATTAACTCATGTTTAGTTTAATGTAGAGACAATGGTCACATATGGAGATATTTATAGATATATGTATATATAGGGGTCAGTATATACACATTTTTCCTTGCTCTGTCAGCTGATGAAGACTAGAAGCAATGATAAGGTAGTATGGAGCACATTTAGCACACTTCTCCCATAAAAGATATCAGGGCTCCTTGGAGAAATGGCTCATTCTAGGACTGGGGCAGGAGATATACAAGATGAGCCAGTAGCCTCTTATACTGTCAGAAAACAAGGAAGTGCTCAAAAAGCAAACAAAGCAAAATTTAACAAAAAAAAACCCCTCATAATTGGAGGATGTCAGAGGGACATAGAAGCCAACTCAAAGAGCTTCCCAGTGGCCAAAGCTGGACCAATTGGAGCAAGAAAATAAATAACATAGTATTGAATTACAACCCAAAATATAAAATAAATATCCATGAGTCCACATTGATATAAATAAATATATAAATTGATAAATGGGAGACACAATCTCTTATGCAGAAGTTCAAATAATTGATGTAGTTGCTTCTGCCTCAAGGAAGTGAGGGATAGCTCCCCCTTCCTTAAAAGCACACCATGCAGAGTGACTTTCTTCCAGAAAATAGAGTATAAAAGGGGGAAAAGGTATCTGGGCCAGGTGCAGTGGCTCATGCCATGAGGGAGAATCACCTGAGCTCAGGAGTTCAAGACCAGCCTGGGCAAAAAAAGGACATGTAATCTCTATACAAAATGACCATGAAGTGGAGAACCTGAGAAACACTACCTTAGCCAGGTGTTCCAGATCAACATTAACAGTGACAAATCATACTGACATGTACCCTTGATACGATATAATGAAGATGGCACTTTACTTCTGCGGCTATCCTCCACAAACCCATAACCCCAGGCTAATCATGAGAAAAAGATTAGACAAATCGCAATTGAGGAATATTCTACAAAATATCTGACCACTATTCAAAACTGTCAAGATCACTGAAAAAAAAATGAAAGTCTGAGAAATTGTTTCAACCAAGAGGAACCCAGGGAGACCTAACAACTAAATGTAATGTGTGGTATCCTGGTTGGGATTCTTGAACAGAAAAAAGATATTAGATAAAACCCAAAGCAATCTGAATAAATGGACTTTAGCTAATAAAAATAAAATTCAATAACTATCAAATGTATGAATGATTCCTTAATAATGCTTTTGTCTTTGCTAAACTTCCAGTGTGGTGAATTAAAAAGAGGGTGAGCTTTGGCATCAACCAAATCAGATCTGCTCTCAGCTTCACTCCTTGGTGGCTGTTGAATTCTGAGCCAGTTACTTTTTTTTTTGAGACAGAGTTTCACTCTTGTAGCCCATGCTGGAGTGCAATGGCGCGATCTCGGCTCATTGCAACCTCTGCCTCGTGGGTTAAAGCAATTCTCCTGGTTCAGCCTCCTGAGTAGCTGGGATTACAGAAGCCCACCACCACACCTGGATTTTTTTTTTTTTTGTATTTTTAGTAGAGATGGAGTTTCACCAGGTTGGCCAGGCTAGTCTCAAACTACTGATCTCAGGTGATTCACCTAGCAGAGTAATTGGCACATAGCAGAAGTTCAATAAATGTTAGAATTCATCCCCTTTGCAAGTTACAATGAGATGTAGGAGTCAAAAAAGGCAAGTGTATTAGTCAGGGTTTTCTAGATGGACAAAGTTAATAGAATATATATATGTGGTTATTAAGTAGTATTAATTCACACAATCACAAGGTCCCACAATAGGCCAAGGAAGCCAGTTCAAGCCCCAAAGCTGAAGAACTTGGAGTCCAGTGTTCCAGGGCAGGAAGCATCCAGCGTGGGAGAAAGATTAGGTTAGGAGGTTAAGCCAGTCTAACCTTTTCATATTTTTCTGCCTGCTTTATATTCAGGATGCACTGGCAGCTGATTAGATGGTGCCCACCCAGGTTAAGGGTGGGTCTGCCTTTCCCAGTCCACTGTCTCAAATGTTAATCTACTTCGGCAACACTCTCACAGACACACCCAGGATCAATACTTTGCATCCTTCAATCCAATCAAGTTGACACAGAGAATTAACCATCACAGCAGGTCTTGTATATTATGTGGAAGGCTGAATGTTTATTTGAAGTCTCATGTTGCAGATTAATACTTTACCACTCTGACAGTTAAGGGGTGGGTATCACTTGTCAGAAATTCAAATATTTTTTAATGCAATATGCCTCTGATAAGAAATAAAGCCTCTAGAAACTATTAGAACTTTTCATAAAATTTCACCTTGTTCTCATCCTGTATTTGCTTATTTTATATCTAATTATATCTTGCCTATTTAAAAAGTCCTTTCTGAGTATCCCTTATTTTATTAAAAAGGGAATGGGAAAGAGAACAATCATTTAATTCACTATAATGGTTAATAAGAAAAGCAAAAGAGACAATGCATTTTGGTCATAAACTGTGCCTTAATAAAAGATGGGTTTTCTTTCAAATTGCATAAAGGGAAATTTAGTAACAGCAACCATAAACACCCTAGGCTTATATACTGTGCTGAAATACAAAAGCATAAGCCCAAACTAAGAGTGCCTTTATTTTCTATTTGGATGCAAGCCAAAATCAAACAGAAGTGATATAGCACCACCCCACCTCCCCCAAGAAAGAAGGAAGGAAGGGAGGGAGGGAGGAAAAAATAACTGTTCGTATTAAAAAGACACAAAATTACAGCAAAGAAATGCAACTTCCAAAGTAATCTCCAGTTCCTTTCTGGCTGTGGGGAGAAAAAACTTTTCACTAGATTAGTCCTGACATATTAAGAATTAAGAGCAGCCTCTAGTGGCAGATTAAGGATTTTACAAAGTAGCCTGGCAGAAACCAAGCCTCCTTCTATTTTATTTTACTACTTGCTCTAAGCAAGCTCAGAGCCAAATTTACTAATCAATCAACTTTAGCAAAGATGACTAATTTCACTTTGAGTATCCTTAATACTTATATTTTATTTATATTCTTTTTGGTACATAGTTTAGTTGGAGTATTATAATATCACGGTGGGGTGGGATGTGGTGGGAGAGGATTTTATTTTGAGGAACAAAAAATTGACTAAAGCCTTAGGGAACTGCAAATCAAAACCACATTGAAGTATCATTTCACACCAGTTAGAATGGCGATCGTTAAAAAATCTGGAGACAACAGATGCTGGAGAGGATGTGGAGAAATAGGAACACTTTTACACTGTTGGTGGGGGTGTAAATTAGTTCAACCACTGTGGAAGACAGTGTGATGATTCCTCAAGGACCTAGAAATAGAAATTCCATTTGACCCAGCAATCCCATTACTGGGTATATACCCAAAGGACTATAAATTGTTCTATCATAAAGACACATGCACATGTATGTTCATTGCAGCACTGTGTAAAATAGCAAAGTCCTGGAACCAACCCAAATGCCCATCAATGATAGACTGGACAAAGAAAATGTGGCACATAAACACCATGGAATACTACGCAGCCATAAAAACGATGAGTTTATGTCCTTTGTAGGGACTTGGATGAATCTGGAAACCATAATTTTCAGCAAATTGACACAAGAACAGAAAACCAAACACCACATGTTCTCACTCATAGACGGGTGTTGAACACTGAGAACACGTGGACTCAGGGAGAGGAGCATCATACACTGGGGTCAGTTGAGGGGGGCTAGGGGAGGGACAACAGGGGCGGTTGTGGGGGGTGGTGGTGGGGAGAGTGGGGAGGGAAAACCTGGGGAGAAATGCCGGATATAGATGAATGGGGAATGGAGGCATCAAACCACCTGGTTATGTATGGACCTATGCAACAACCCTGCATGATCTGCACATGTACCCCAGAACCTAAAGTACAATAAAAAAAAAGAGAAAGATTTGATGAACTGAAGTCCAGTTCTCACTTAACCTTTTCTATCTCCTTAAATGAGGAGTGATCAAAACTAGAAATATCCGAAGAAACCCAGGAATACCTGAGAAACAATGAATTTCCCTGAACTTTATCTTCTAAAAAGAGCACCTTTCTCTAACAGTAAATATGCCAAATGTCTCGTTTTACACACCCGCGTTCGTCCTTCCTTTGAACTCTATCATCCAAACCCTTGGTTTGTCATCATTTATTAAATTTAAAATAAATGAATAAATAAAATGTTCTTCCTTATCAGTTATTGCTGCAAAGACGCTGTTATCTTGGGATCAACTCAGCACGCGGTGTTGCGGTGTGAGGATTCCCTATCATGGCAGCTGTCCACTATTCACAGAAACAATCAGAAAGTTTCAGGAACACCCAGGGGCAGGTATTTTTTTTTTCTTTTCAAATTTTCACAACGGACAGTGTCAGGGATCTGGGGGAACTCGCTGAAAGCTGGGACAGAAACAGGTGGCTCAGAATGGATAGAAGTCACCCCACCAGAGAGACCGAGGAACTTCACCTACCTCCGCTTACCTGAACTTTTTTTTTTTTTTTGAGACGGAGTCTCGCTCTGTACTTTAGGCTAGAGTGCAGTGGCGCGATTTCGGTTCACTGCAACCTCCGCCTCCCAGGTTCAAGTGATTCTCTTGCCTCAGCCTCCCAAGTAGCTGGGACCACAAGTGCGTACCACCACATCCGGCATTTTTTTTTTTTTTTTTTTTTTTTTGGTATTTTAAGTAGAGACGGTGTTAGCCAGGATGGTCTCTATCTCCTGACCTCGGGATCCACCTGCCTCGGCCTCCCAAAGTGCTGGGATTACAGGCGAGAGCCACCGAGCCCGGCCCTTCCCTGGACTTTTAACCAGGCTTTTGGGGAAAGCGTGGACTAGGAAGAGGCCAAACTCCCGCGTGCCTTCTCCAGGTGTGGATACCATAGCCTCAGGGGACCACTCTCTCTGTCCCTTTCTCGGCCGCCCAGCTCGCGCGCGCAGCGCACGCTAGGCCCTGCCCGGCGGGAAGGCCGCAGCCCCGCCCACCAGCGCTCCCGGCCCGCTAGTTCGCGGAATCCCGGGGTTCCGGCGTCGGCGGTGCCTCGGAAAGGTCAGAGCGCCGTGCCACCTAGGAGGGAGGAGCAAGAGCTGTGCGCCGAAAGGCCCAGAGGACCAAGACGAAGCCTCAGGCTTCTCAAAATAAATGGCGCGCTTGGCTTTGGAAAGGAGGAGGCCTCCGGGAATGTGTGGAGGCCAACAGAAGCCCTGACCAGCATCTAACTGGTTTCCTCCGGCCGAGATTTCTGCCTCGAGGAACTTGGGGGGCTGCCACACGGAGCCTTATCGTCGTGTCCAGCGTGCAGAACCCCAGGCTTCTGCTTTTGGAGGGTCCCCCAAGAAGGGCCTGGGCCGGATGCCTGGGGCGAGAGTTATTTTTGGCCTGGGACTTGGTCACGTCTCCGCGGAAATATTGCTAATTGTTCCTTCACTTGAAAGACGACACTAGACAAAATCTTTTAAACCTTGACTGGCCTCTTACTCCCAAGAGCTCCTCTTCAAATCACTTGGAGGAGAATGAACCATAAAATAATATTGCCTTCTTTCATAGCATTAATATAATCATTTAATTTTTTAGAGTTTCTGCTTCTCTTAACACATGTGCTTTCAAGTAAATTACTCTAGATTATATTTTATTTATTAAAAATTCTTACCTCCTCATAGGAATGCTACAATGATGAATTAATATTTGCTAAGCACTTGGAAGGTGAAATCTACATAAATTTGGTGGAATTACTCTATTATTATTGACACAGAAAAACAGTAACTTAATGGGACTGGTAACCTGGGCCATCTGCTATGTTGAATGAAATTATTATTGTAAAAAAGCTTTGCCTATTCAGGCAGAGTGGTGGAGTACAGAAATAATTATCCAGGTAATTCAAATTCCCCCAGAAAATGCAATCCTATTTGGAAGGAAAGTGAAACCCCTCACTGATTTTGTTCTGTTCTTCTCTATTATTATGGTCACATTTAAGTTAATCACTTGTATAAATGTAATCACCTGGATAACTTTTCCATTTTAATTTCTCTTGCCTGTGATTTAAAATGAATTAAGGCCAGATCTGCATTAACAAACTGAGAAATAAATAATACTCGTTCTTTAACAGCAGCCCCACTATTTTGATATATTTAGGTGATGTAATGGAAATTTAAATACAAGTCCAAATAATTTCAAATATTTTACATCTGTATGATTAGCCGCACAATATTTTCTGACTAGTAGAGAGGAAGAACATTGATAATGTCTAATTTTTCTTAGGTATGTGGTAACCAGAGCAAAGATAGGCTTTATGGCTAAAATTAGATTTCCAGTTAAACTTACTTCCCCCAGAACACTTTGAATTATTAGGACAATTGCATTAATTCTCCTCTTTACTTTGCTAATGTCAACTTTGTCATAGCCCTCAAGATCACATGGTACCAAATGTGGTTCAGAAATAATCTCAAGAGTTTTAGAAATAAATTATTTTTTCAACACAGGGCTTTTAAATGTAATGTTCTAAAATATCCAGTAAGCAGCTATAATCAATCATTATTAACTTTCCTGTTTTCAAGCACAGAAATCATTAAAATTTAATATCACAAAAGTAGGCCAGACCACTATCATCAACATAATAGTCATCATCATTTATATCATTTATTAAATTACTCAGTACAGAAGTGCCAGGAAATGAAATAATATTATGACTTCACTAGGGGGAGCAATTCTTTTTAGTAAATTGTATTACTGGCTCTATCTATTTAGTAATCCTAGAGTGGATCTAGACATTTAACATAATTTGAGAAATAAAATGTGCAGGATTCATGAGAGATCTCAGTGAAAATGTACTGTCATTTCAAGAGTTGTTTAGAGGTTTTCTTAAACTATCTGAGGAGAAAAGCAGGGCTTGAAAACACAATATGGAATAGGTCCAAGGTAGTGTTACTTCGGCTGAACATCTGTCAGCATTTTCGTTTTGTTTCAATTTTCACACATTTGTACTTTTAGAGAAGAAATTACTGTCCACTAAAATTGGCGAAGTATGTAATTCATTAAAAGTGCAACAACAATAGCAGCAATAATAGCTAGTTCCCAAGTATTTGGTTATAAATGCAAATAAACTCCAGACCCAACTGAATAAAGATACTTATTCTAGTTAACCACATAAGTGACAGATGTTCAGGACTAGTCACATTTCTGTTATGCATTTCTATTCCTAGCTATTTACAACAAACTCACTCAGCAATTCACTTAGATTTGCATCCTATTTGATATGTTTCATATTCTGAGCTTTAGCCAGGAAAATGTTTTTAAGCAAAAATTAATATGGAATTAATACTATTAATAATATTGCTACAAGTATGACTATATTGTTTTGATTCCATGTTAAATGTTAATGTTTAATGATATAGATTTGGCCTTTGAAAATAAAGTAAAATTTGAGTTATTGAATTAATGAAAAATCTAAAAATATAAAAAATTATAAATTTTCAAAAATTTTATTTTAGAAGTAATTCATTCACTGTCTTCCACAATGGTTGAACTAATTTACACTCCCACCAACAGTGTAAAAGCATTCCTATTTCTCCACATTCTCTCTAGCATCTGCTGTCTCCTGATTTTTTAATGATCACTACTCTAACTGTCATGAGATGGTATCTCAATGTGGTTTTGATTTGCATTGTGGTGATTTCTCAAGGATCTAGAAATAGAAATATCACTTGACCCAGCAATCCCATTACTGGGTATATACCCAAAGGATTGTAAATAATTCTATTATGAAGACATGGGAACACATATGTTTATTGTGGCACTGTTCACAATAACAAAGACTTGGAACCAACCTAAATGCCCATCAGTGATAGACTGGATAAAGAAAATGTGGCACATATACACCATGGAATACTATGCAGCCATAAAAAGGATGAGTTCATGTCCTTTGTAGGGACATGGATAAAGCTGGAAACCATTATTCTTAGCAAACTGACACAAGAATAGAAAACCAAACACCACATGTTCTCCTTCATAAGAGGGTGTTGAACAGTGAGAACACATGGACACAAGGAGGGGAACATCACACATCAGGGCCTGTTGGGGAGTGGGGTCTAGCGGAGGGATAGCAGGGGGTGGGGGCATATGGGAGGGATAGCATTAGGAGAGATATCTAATGCAGACGACAGGGTGTTGGATGCAGCAAACCACCATGACACATGTATACCTATGTAACAAACCTGCACATTCTGCACATGTACCCCAGAGCTTAAAGTATAATTTTAGAAAATGCATAATTCATTCAATATATATTTAGTAAACTTCTACCTGATGTTGGATACTATTAGGGTATGAGGATACAAAGAAAAGTAAAGGTTCATCTAGGCTTACAATGTAATGATCCTTATAAAATATAGTTGTTTTCTAACAATTTAATTCCATTTATGTTTTTAAAAACCTATGTATTTTATGAAAAAATGCTCATCATCACTAGTCATTAGAGAAATGCAAATCAAAACTACACTGAGATGCCATCTCATGCCAGTTAGAATGGGCATCATTAAAAAATCTGGAGACAACAGATGCTGGAGAGGATGTGGAGAAATAGGAACACTTTTACACTATTGGTGGGGATGTAAATTAGTTCAACCATTGTGGAAGACAGTGTGGTGATTCCTCAAGGATCTAGAAATAGAAATTCCATTTGATCCAGCAATCCCATTACTGGGTATATGCCCAAAGGACTATAAATTGTTCTATTATAAAGACACATGCACATGTATGTTCATTGCAGCACTGTGTAAAATAGCAAAGTCCTGGTACCCACCCAAATGACCATCAATGATAGACTGGACAAAGAAAATGTGACACATATACACCATGGAATACTATGCAGCCATAAAAAATGATGAGTTTGTGTCCTTTGTAGGGACTTGGCTCAATCTGGAAACCATAATTCTCAGCAAACTGAAACAAGAACAGAAAATCGAACACCACGTGTTCACACTCGTAGACGGGTGTTGAACAATGAGAACGCGTGGCGTCAGGGAGAGGAGCATCATACACTGGGGTGACTTAAGGGGAACTAGGGGAGAGCCAATGCGGGGTGGGAAGAATGGGGAGGGACAACATGAGGAGAAATGGCAGATATAGGTGATGGGGATGGAGGCAACAAACCACATTACCATGTATGTACCTATGCAACAATCCTGCATGTTCTTTACATGTTCCCCAGAACTTAAATACAATAATATATATATATATATTATATAGTATATATATAAGTTTATTTATATAACACAGTGGTATAACAGACTGAATTACCCATAGGCTTTTGTGAAATATAGTAATGTATCAAAGTTTCTATGAAATCATATTTCAAAATATTGAGGTGCATATCATTTGTTGCACTGACAGTGTCATTTCAAATATTTTTGTGCTGTGAATCAAAGTGTAAATATCAGAGCTACAAAGGAAAAACCATGACTGAAATGTATTAGGGCTAAGAATTACATAGTGGAGATGGATTAATTTTCTTTTCAGTGAAATACTGTGAAAACTCACTTTAAAATATGACAAATAAAAGGAATATTGGATTTCATAAATGTTCTATATGCTTATAACAATGAAATATTTTTATATTGACATGTACTTTATGGAGACAGTAGAGAAAACAGAAATCCATTCATTTTACGTTTTAAAATTTATCTTCTTTTAAAATTATGTAAGGGTAGTTCCCATTATAGAAAAATAAATACATAAGAATAAAAATTATACTCCATATTGAAAAACATTCTGGCAATGTTTTACTTAGTTTATGCTATAATGTTCTTAAAACTAAATCTGCAAACATAGTGTAAAACTGGCTTTAGAAGTTAAAAGCCCTTGCCCTTTCAAAGAAGGGAACTAAATACATTAAATTTGTTAGTATTTTAAATATTTAACATTGAGTCACACAAAGCCATTCAATATGAAAAGTGGGTGCTCCTATCATTATCAGAAATCTACTTTCTTATACCTTTTAGACTCTAAACCCAGACCAGTTGGGTTTTTAGCGAAACTTAATTTAATTGCAGTATACATTGAAAATGAGAGTTCTCCCTTCTCCTTAATGATGATTTGTATTACCTCATTTTATCATTGTAAGGAAAATGTATTTATACCTATTTGGAAATCCTTGGCCCTTGGCTTTTTGTGTATTTGCAGTTTATAAATGTTAATCCCAGTGGATCCTAGGGATTGGTAAAGGCTCATAGGCTAGGAAGGTACTTTATAAGAAGTGAAAAAACAGACATTCCCTTTCGTTATAAAACAAGTCATTTAAGAACTTTGAGCTGGAATCTAAAAATCTTGACATAGTAACTAAGGTTCTGAAAGGCAATTATATATAATACATGAATGTTTATGTATTTATGCATACTTTGCTTTATATTTTTTCTACTTAATCTGTATTAGTAATATAAAACAAAAAGAAAGATGATGGACAAATAAGGATTAGCCTGAAGAAGCAATGATAAGAAAAAGTTCTGGATATAAGATTTTTTTTCAAGACAGCAATTGAAAAATGGGCTTTTATATGGGCCAGGCTCTTGGGAAAAGAGCTCAGAACACCGGGGCTCTATAATGTCAAAAAAAGTTAACTTCAGACTTAAAGTCAGCATTTTCATATATGTTATTCTACTGAAAATACGATTAATGTCTTAATAAATTTGAAAAATGAAACCATTAAAACATTTTAAAATTACCAGGCTCTTCATCTTCAAAGCACAATAGATAACACATACATGTTTTTATAACATTTATATATGTTCTACATAAATGTTAAACCCAGTTTCTATGTGGTAAAAATGAGAAAATAGTTTTAACTTCAAAGACAACTGGTAAAATATTATGGCTTTATTTTCCACATTTCTATTTAAGGAAATATTATTACATTAGGCAAAATTATTGATATGCTTTGGTTCTGTGACCAACCAAATCTCACGTTTAATTTTTAATTGTGATTCCCACATGTTAAAGGAGAGGCCTCATGGGAGGTGATAGAATCATAGGGGTTGACTTTCCCCTTACTGTTCTTGTGATGAAGTTCTCACGAGATCTGGTTGTTTGAAAGTGCATAGCACCTCCCCTATCACTGTCTTCCCCCTGCTCTCCCATGGTAAGATGTGCTTGCTTCCCTTTCATTTTCTGCCACGATTGTAAGTTTCCTGAGGCCTTCCAGTTGTATTTCTTGTTAAGCCTGTAGAAACATGAGTCAATTAAGCCTATTTTTTTTTCATATATTACCCAGTCTCAGGTAGTTTTTTATAGCAGTGTGAGAATGGACTAACACAATTATCTAATAAAGAATTGTTTTTATATTATCCCTACAATAATTTCTAAGTTGTTTTTAAGAATTAGGGTATGAACTCATCTTTTATAATTCCTTGTATTATTTGAGAAAAAAAATAACTATGTCTTTTAAGGGACCCCAAAATTGTGACTATTACATAGATAATTAAGATTTTAACATCCTGCCAGAGGCCAAGAAGGGAACTAAATACATTAAATTTGTTAGTATTGTTAGTAGAGTGGTGGCTCATGTCTGTAATCCCAGCACTTTGGGAGGCTGAGGCAGGCAAATTTCTTGTGCTCAGGAGTTTGAGACCAGCCTGAGCCACATGGTGAAACCTCATCTCAAAAAAGAAAAAAATTAATTGGGCATGGTGGCACATGCCTGTAGTTCCAGCTATAGCCTGAGGCAGCAGGTTGACTTGAACCTGGGGGATGGAGGTTGCAGTGAGCCAAGATTATGCCACTGCACTCCAGCCTGGTCGACAGAGGGAAATCCTATCTCAAAAAAAAAAAAAAATCTTGCTGGAAATGGTGGTTTATGCCTGAATCCCAGCACTTTGGGAGGTTGAGGCAGGAGGATAGCTTGAGCTTAGGAGTTCAAGACCAACCTGAGCAACATAGCGACCTTATCTCTACAGAAAATTAAAAAGTAGCTGGTGTGGTGGCATGTGCTTGTAGTCTCAGCTACTCAGGAGACTGAGGTGGGAGGATCACTTGAGCTCAGGAGTTCAAGGCTGCAGTGAGCCATAATTGTGCCATTGCATTCCAGCTTGGGTGACAAGAACAAGACAAGAAGAAGGAAAAGGAGAAAGAGAAGGAGGAAAAGGAGAAGGAGGAGGAGAAGCAGAATTATAAGGAAGAGGAAGAAGAAGAAGAAGAAGAAGAAGAAGAAGAAGAAGAAGAAGAAGAAGAAGAAGAAGAAGAATTATGTAAGTTTGGTTTACTGACTGAAAGTTTAGCACATGTATGGCATATAATGGACCCTCCTGATAAGCCTCCAACAGTATTAATGGAATGATTCTCAGTAAAGAAAATGATTTGTGCTTATCTTCTTTGTACTTTGTGATATGCAAGTTAGCTTTAGATTTTAGAAATCATTCTAATCCAGAGTGTATTTATTTAAAATGAAGCCAAAGCTGAATCTGAATCTTAGCTTCAAAAAATACATTTATACTTGAGAAGCCTTTTAAAAAAATCTTTAGACCAAATACTAATAAGGGGTATCTTCCTCTGTAGTGGTCTTTCGGTCTTTCTGCTTTGTATCTAGATGATGGTGTTAACTGGGAAAACACTTATATTACATTCCATGGATGTAGAAAGTCCACTGTGTCACCTAAGATGGTCCTTCTACAAGGCTTTGGAGGTTTGGGCAAGGGAGTGCCTCTAAATTTGCTGGATTATTGTAGTAAACTAAGTGATCAAACGGGGAAGCAGCCTTATGGCCATTTTGTAAAGTTTATTTAACATTGCAGTCTAGGAGTTTTCTGAACTATCTTTTTTTTTTTTATCATGGTAATCTTGCCTATGTTTCAACTTTTCCAATGTGGGTCATTATTTTGTTAAAGAATGAAGCATCAAAAAAAAAAGTGCTTCCATATATTTTGTTGAGATTTACCCATTCTACAACATTTAGTCTTTTGTTCTTTTTCTCCCCTTTGAAGGAACACAGGATATTCAGAGTAAATCTGTTATATCTTCCCTGCACTACAGCTTTAAATACTTGTATAGATACCATGTCATTCCTTAGTCTACTCAAGGTTAAACATCACCAGTTGACTGAAGCACTTTTTATGTTATATTTTGTTGTTTTCACCATCTGGATAATACTTTAGTGCTCTCACTATCTTTACCAATGCTTGTCAAATTACACGACTCAAGCTACAAACAATATCCTACATTGGTGTAAGTCTAGAAATGGACTCTTAGTAGATG
The DNA here is from genome assembly GCF_049354715.1 of Callithrix jacchus. Classification (NCBI taxonomy): domain Eukaryota; kingdom Metazoa; phylum Chordata; class Mammalia; order Primates; family Cebidae; genus Callithrix; species Callithrix jacchus. The sequence goes on along the minus strand of NC_133504.1, from coordinate 86,635,000 downwards.
ATATGGAACCTTTATTCAACTGATGCAGCCAAAAAAACACATAACATTTTTAAGCAGTAATGTGTTGCCATTGCCTCATATTGAGATTGCTGCATAACAAATCACCCCAAAATTTACCATATCTGTAGTCATAGCTATGAGGGAGGCTGAGGGGGGAGGATCAATTGAGCCCAGGAGTTCAAGGCTGTAGTCTTCTACAATCACACCTGTGAATAGCCACTTCACCCCAGCTTGGGCAACAAAGTGAGACCTTATGTCTAAAAATAAATAAATAGTAGTAGTAGAAATGTAGTGGCTGAGAACAATAGACATTTATTATCTCACACAGTCTCTGTGGCTCAGGAATTTGGGAACAGCTTGAATGGATGATTCCAGTTCAGAATCATGAGATTCTTTCATGAGATTGTAGTTGATATCTCAGCTAGGGCTACAATCCTATGAAAGCTTTCTAAGGTTGAAGGTCTGCTTCTAAGATGGCTCACTCACATGGCTGTCAAGTTTATTCCAGCTCAGTTTCTCACTAATGAACTTCTCCATAGGACTGCATGAGTATCTTCATGACATGGTATGACAGTTGGCTTCTCCCAATATGAGTTATCTGAGAGAGAGAGAAAGAGAGAGATCCAAGCCACAAGATCTTTTATGTGGCAGCCTTTGAAATCACACATTGATATTAACATAATACACTATTTGTGCACAGGTCAGCTTTATTCAGTATGGGAGGGGGCTACACAGGAGCATGAGTACCAGAAAGCAGGGATTACCTGGAGGTCATCTTAGAGGTTGGCAGTAGAGTTTATCCTCTATCCCCCAGTGACTAACCTCCATCCCACATGCAAGGAATACTTACATATTCTCAAGGACATCAAAAATCTCATTCCATGACAGCATAATCTCAAAGTCTACAATCTTAACATCTCAACCAGACCCAGATATGAATAAGGCTTTTTGAGTGTGGTTCCTTGAATATAGCTCCTTGAGAAAAATTCCTTATCTAAACATCTGTGAACTAAAGAGATAAAAAATATGCTCTTCTTTACCCACATATATATCTAACATACAATGATGGGACATAAATAAGATAACCACTATAGACACTCCTGTTCAAAGTGTGTAAAACAAAAGGCATATAAGAGTCACTGATCCATAGCAATTTGAAATCTGGCTAGGCAAATGTTAGATACTTTTCACTAGTACCCATTCCTACTGCTTCCTGGGAGTGATTTTCTATGACTCTTGGCTTAGACCTTTGAAGTTTTGGTTCTATTTTCTGAGCCAATTTATATTTCCATGAAAGGTAGCCTAGGTTTGCAGCTGTGTATTTTTCCTAGTCTGGTTCCTGCCAGTAGAAATTTGGTGGTACCAAAGCATCTTTTCTTTTGTTCTCTCAGTCCAACCTGTTGATGTTTCTAACAGTTAAATACTCTTAAAAACGTTGTGGGTCTCCTGTGAATCTTACTGGGGTTAATTCCATTATACAAAAGCCACACCCACAAATCTGTTTGAGATAAGCTCTTCTATATTCAGAGCCTGTGCTGAGTTTATTCTTAAGCTTCTCAGAAGTGCTAATGTGACTGAATGGTTATCCGAGTTACAACCTTAGATCTTTCTAACTTCTTAGCAAAGGACTTTACAACCATATCCTCAGCTTCATTTTTACCCCATGGTTGTCTGACATCTGTCAGTGCCTGGGTTTGATCTTTGTCAAGAAACCATTTCTTTATTTTAGCATTGTTTCCCATCTTGAGAGGCTAGCAATTTTCAAGGCCAACAAGTCTCAACTTCTTTTGGTTTGATAGCCTGTCCTTTAGCTTATCTTCTCTCTCACATTTTACTATAAACAACAAGAAGTACCTTCCAAACTCTGACTGGAAATTTTCTACCTAGATCATCCATTTTATACAATATCCAACTCCACAGTATTTCAGGTAACTGTGTTGCTTAACTTTCTGCCACTATATTAAAACTATCACCTTTTCCTCCGGTTTCTGTTAATGTTTTCCCAGCAGAAGCTTCCTTAAAGACATCAGCTTATTATTAATAGTCTATTGAAGACATTTTCAGCTTTCACTAACACCCTCTTCAACTCTTTTAGTTTCTGCCATTGTCTAATCCCAGTGCCTCTCCTATATATTTAAAATTTGTTAAAATGGCAGCAACTCTTTTCCAAATATATTACTTATCTATTGATATGTAGCATATAATCACAAAACTTGATGACTCAAAACAACAATTGTCATTTATTATCTCATTCCTGAATTTGAGAACTGCTTAGCTAAATGGTTCAGGGTCTCTCCTGAGTTTGGATTCAAGATATCGGCTGAAATTGCAGCCATCTAAAAATTTGGCTGTGGCTATAAATTCTGCTTCCAAGATGTCCCTCACATGGCTGGTAAGTTCATGATGACAGTTCACAGGCAGCCTCAGTTCCCTACCATGTGAGCCTCAGTTCCTTACCATCCTCTTGGGGCTGCCTCATGACATGGCAGCTACTTCCCCCAGAGACGTGATTAAAAAGAAAGCAAGGCAAAAGTTGCTGTATCTTTTATGTGCTATCCTTTAATGCCACACATCATTATTTCCACAATATTCTGTTAGCTACATAGGGGAACTTTATTCACTGGAGAGGGGGTGGGGAGAGAATGCGAATTATAGGAGCCTGGAATCATTGAGGCCATTGTGAGGGCTGGCTGCCATATCCACTGAAGTCCCTGATAATTTAATTTTCAGATGCTTCTATTAAGCTAGCTTCATCCCTTTTGGTATTAATTGATTTTTTTTTTTTGAGACGGAGATTCACTCTTGTTACCCAGGCTGGAGTGCAATGGTGCGATCTTGGTTCACTGCAACCTCTGCCTCCTGGGTTCAAGTTAATTGATAATTTTTAAACCTAAACTGTACCCATATCTATCATTAAGTTTTTATTGTAGTTTCAGTTGTGTATTTCAACTTCAGATTTTTTTGAATTTTACTCCTGTCATATCAATAACACTCTTGAGCTTTTGAATTATTAAGCATGTTAAGTTATAAAATTTTTGAAATCTAATTTATTGATAAAAATGTTGCTAAACACTTGTGTCTCTAAGCTATATACACTTGAAAAGTTCATAAAATAAGTACATATATCTTTACCTGCACCATTATAGAAATGACACACACACTTAATTCACTTTTTTGTTAGATATAAGTAGGAGTTCAGTTCCCCCATGCACTATGATAATATAGTATACTAAGCAGTGGGCAACTCCAAGTTCATCAGCAACTCTAATTTTTTTTTAAAGACTGGATTAATTATACTGACAAAAGCCTTAAGAAGCAAATACTAAAAATTATAAGTTGTAAATTTTCTAATTTGGAAAACTGAAACTTAAAATTGAATTGCCAGAGTTGTACACAAAATAATAGCCTCTGGCAAAATTATGAGGTAGGATAAAGTCATCAAGAATAGAGACCAGCTGGGCTCGGTGGCTCCTCAGCACTTCAGAAGGCTGAGGCAGGTGGATTATGAGGTCAAAAGTTGAAGACCAACCTGGCCAACGTGGTGAAACCCTGTCTCTGCTGAAAATACAAAATTAGCCGGGTGTGGTGGCACACACCTGTAGTCCCAGCTACTCAGGAGGCTGAGGCAGGAGAATTGCTTGTACCCGGGAGGTGGAGAACACACTGAGCTGAGATCATTCCACTGCACTCCAGCCTGGGCGATAGAGCAAGACTATGCCTCAAAAACCAAGAATAGAGACAATGTTGTTGTTGTTGTTTTCTTCCCTTGGATTTAGCAAGGTGTGTTATTTCCAGTAGATTGTTAACAAATATTTCTTAATTGGTGAATTGGTTGATAAATTATTGACAGATTATGCCCTCAAGTTTTTTGGTATCTGTATTAGTTTTCATGCTGCTGATAAAGACATACCCAACACTGAGCAGTTTACAAAAGAAAGAGATTTAATGGTCAGTTTCACGTTGCTGGGAAGGCCTCACAATCATGGCAGAAGGCAAGGAGGAACAAGTCATGTCTTACATGGATGGCAGCAGGCCAAAGAGAGAGAGAGCATGTATAGGAAAACTCCCCTTTTAAAAACTATCAGATCTCATGAGACTTTTTCACTATCACAAGAAAAGCATAGGAAAGAATTGCTCCCATGATTCAGTTACCTCCTACTGTGTCCCTCCCACAATACACTGGAATTCAAAATGAGATTTGGGTGGGGATACAGCCAAACCATGTCAGTATCCAATTTCTTCTGCCCCAGGAAACCTTCCCTCGACACCCTAAGTAGGCCCCTAGTGTTCCAAATTGGGAGTATTTTAAAATCTCCAACTATACAATCAAACTTTGACTATTTCTGATAAGGAAGAAGTTATCTTAGATAATAGACTATCTAATGGTGTATATTTCCTGATAAAGTTGGCAAATAAGTGAAAAGTTTGGGGTAAGCTTCTGGCTGCCTTGCAAACCATAATAATTGTAATTACTTGATCTCTCAGTAAGGTCAGTCTTAGATGAACATGTCGATTGTTTCATTCTTTACCAAACATCTAGGCTTCCTGATGCTGGGATTCCAAAACTTTGTTTCTTTTTACCTGCCTTGTCATGACTGATTCCCTTTCTTGTTTATCCGTTTTAAGAAACTCCTCTTCAAATAAATTGCATTTCTAAGTTTTGCTAATAACCTTCTCATTCAGTCAGTCACATATGTTAAAAAACTTGAAGTTACTTGCTCTTTCTCTAAACCCTCTTATCCGTGAGTCTTTTGGCGGTCTTCCTCTGCTTTGTCTTCTTTTTTTCTCTACCATAATCCCCAGTTTAAACCCTTTGGTTTACTTCTTGTTGTAGTTCATCTGGCCACATATCCTAGACCCATTAACTCACTAAAGCACAGCATCTTTCCATTCATTCACTGCTCAGAAACCCCAGTGGAAATCCCATCTTCTCACTGCCTACATAATAAACTTTAAACTTCTTAGCCTAGTTTTCTATGTCAGCCACATTCTAGTCACAGTTTAGCTTCAGACTTATCTTCCACTATTACTTCACACTGGATTATTCTTGGTTCACCAAACTCATCCCACCTCCACCATCAAATCTTCTTCTTTTTTTCTTTTCTCCTTTTTTTGTTTGAGACAGGATCTCACTCTGTTGCCAAGACTGGAGTCCACTGGTGTGATCTGGACTCACTGCAACGTCTGCCTCCCAGGCTCAAGCGATCCTCTCACCTCAGCTTTCAGAATAGCTAAGATTACAGGCACGCCAACGTGCCTGGCTAATTTTTGCATTTTTTGAAGAGGCAAGGTTTTGCCATGTTGCTCAGACTGGTCTCAAACTTCTGGGCTCAAGTGATCTTTCCACCTCAGCCTCCCAAAGTGCTAGGATTTTAGAAGTGAGCCACTGTGCCATGCCTACCATCAAGTCTTTACTATGCTTTTTACTCTGCCTGAAATAATTTTCTGATGCTTTTATTAAAACCTCTCCCATCTTTCAAAGCTAAAATCAAAAGAAATGTCAAACATGATGCCTTGATCCTCCCAGGTAGAAGTATTCTCAAACTTTTCTGAAAGTCCATCATACTTTGTACCACTCCTAAGGTATTCATTGAATTCTAACTTAAATTTCAGTTATTTTCCTACATAATTGATCTCTTTTTGTGTATTTTAAGCTTCCTGAGAGCACAGCTTATCATTCCATGTGTAGTAGTTAACACATTTGCCTTACTTGAAAGTGGTTCTTCATGAATCGAAATCATCATGAAATGAGTTGGGTAAGTATTATACATTGGTTTGAGCATGCTGTGTAGGAACATGTTATAGTGTGGTTAAGAGAAAAACCTTTAGAGGTCAAATGATCTCAGATTCAAATTCAATTTTACTAGTTCATAACTGAATGATCTTGGACAAATTAATCTCTTGGTATCTCAGGCTCTTCATTAGTAAAATGAGAATAACAATGCCTATTTCATAGATTTGTTGTCAGAATTAAATGAGATATAAATTGGGTACAAAACACTGCTGGATTTGTTTTGTTTATTATTATCATCTTTTTAAGACAGAGTCTCACTCTGTCCAACCACTGCCAGGCTGGAGTGCAGTGGTACTATCTCAGCTCACTACAGCCTCTGCCTTCTGGGTTCAAGTGATTCTCCTGTCTCGGCCTCTCAAGTATCTGGGACTGCAGGCACATGCCACCATGCCCAGCTAATTTTTGTATTTTTTTAGTAGAGATAGGGTTTTGTCATGTTGACCAGGCTGGTATTGAACTTTTTTTTTTTTTTTTTGAGACAAGGTTTTGCTCTGTCACCCAGGCTGAAGTGCAGTGGCACAATCACAGGTCACTGCAGCCTTGATATCCTGGGCTCAGGTGATCCTTCCACCTCAGCCTCCAGAGTAAGGCATGCAGTACAATGCCTGGCTGGTTTTTGTAGACTGGGTTTTGCCAGGTTGCCTGGGCTGATCTTGAACTCCTGGGCTCAAATGATCCACCCATCTGAGTCTCCTAAAGTGCTGAGATTACAGCCATGAGCCACTGCACTTGGCCAAAACACTTAATAAATAATTATTATTTTCTTATCCTCTATTGTGCCTAGCACTGAACCTTGCAATAGTGTTCAACAACTTTTTAATTAAATAATTTAGAAAACAAAAACATATAATTAATTTTGATACATCTTAAATATGCATGTATGTTTAACAATTAAAAAGACATATATAATAGGATAGAAATGGCAGAGTAGAGTAAGGAAATAAGGTGTTGCATTTTTTAAAGTGAGTGGGAAGAAATTTAATTTTTGACACAGACTTTGTCATCATCTTAACAACAGAATATGCTGGGAGTTCCTTAATATTTTCTAATGGGAAAATTGGAAAAAGCCAATGACCTATTGTTAGTTCTAGTAGTTCACATCTTAAATTACATCTAAAAATGTTTAAATACTGAAGCTTATGGGAGGCCTGAGTAGGCTTCAGATTCTCAGCCACTGGGGAATTTTTGTGCTGGACCACCCACTGCAAAAATAAAAGTTAGTACCTTTACCAGTATGGATATCTCTTTAGAGGAGTGCTCTAGGCTATTGTAACCATCTCCGTCAGGAAGACTAAGAGGGAAACAAATACATGAGAAATTACTGGGCAAACACTGTCCAAGTTTCAAAGCAATAATCAAAGCTGGAATTAATGCCTCTAATGTCACCACTCTCCCTAACCTAAATGTGTTAATATAGATTTGGGCTGACTTGTTTTCAGTCTGCTCCTTTTGAAGACACAAACTTATATGAATTAAGCTAGAATTTCAGGGCAAGTCACGCTATTTAGTTACAGTTTGATTCAAATTTTTTGTTTACTTTTAATCATCTTTCTCAAAAATGTCTTTAGAAACAAGTCATTCTAGTAGTAATACTAAAATGGTATTTGCATTTGAAATTCTATTACATTTTTTGAGGATATACTTGTGTTATAAAAGCAAAAGAAACCTCCAAATGGTGGTAGGTTAAACTTGGAGAAATGGCAGAAAGGTGCACATAATCTTTACTTATAACATTTACATTTTGTAAAGACAAATATTTAACATCTTTTATTTTAAAGATATCCTCTCATCTATAATTAGAAACAGTATGAAAATCTAGGGTCTTGGACTAATGTAGAGCAGCTGTTTATGAAAGTGCCTGAAACATAATAGAACTTCAATAAATATTATTGTGTTGGCAGAAAAGCTTAACAGGTATGGGTGTGTGTACACAACTCTCCTTCCTCACCCCCGCAATAATTCCCAGTCGATGTTATAGAGGACCATTAGAAGAAGAAATTTTTCTACTTACACATGAGCATCTGAGGATCCCAAAAGACTATCTCAAATCCTGGCTTCAAAGGTACTTTTTTTTTTTCTCTGTCTCTCTAAGGGTGAAGACTATTAATGGGAGGGGGAGGGAACTCTGGTCCATTGAATCAGGAAGTATTTTCCAAGTGACAGAAACCCAATTTGAACCACCTTAGGCAAAACAGGGAATATGATGACCAGAATAGCAAAATCTCAAGAAGGGCATTTAACTGTACCTCAAGGGTCATAGTAACAGACACCAGTAGGACTCTTTCCCTCCAACTCTCATCTGTGCTTCTCTTGAAATCTGCCCTGGAGAACCTGGCTTTTGACAACTCATCTCTTCATCATGAAAAGGAGGCTTCTTTTTTCGAAATGTTCATTTGAAGATTCCTGTGAAAGGACCCAAAAGGCAGCCAAGCTCACGTGCCTACTCTTGTGGACACAGAGATCAGTTCTGTAATTGGCAGTGTGCATTAGAACAATATGGTACGAGAAATAAGAAGATCACGTTTCCCCCAAAAAGGATAGTTCTGTTTCCAGAAAGGGGAGAGGTGTTGGGCAGACAAAATAAGTATTTCTAAGATCATATTCTTAAAAATCAGAATCATATTAATTAAATGTGAAATAAAGGTATCTTTTTCAATTACTTTTTATTTTCCATAAAATGGTTTTCTTTGCCTCATAGTGTTTATCTCAGTTTTTTTTTCTGGCTCAAATATTTTTCTTACACAGCATTAGTAAGTCCTATCCCTTCCCTCTTCCAAATCTGCACTTAAGATTTACTTCCTTGGACTTCAGGCAAAATTTGGTGAATTGACTATGCTTGTGTCTCTCTATATTCCCCAGAGTGCTATTAAAATGGCAACATAAAAGAAAAAATAAATAAACCCCCAAGTGCAAAGAAGGAGAGAGACTATAATAGATTAAAAGTGATGAAAAATTTTGGAATATAGAATGTAGGTAGAGTATTAGTTGTAAAGCAACAGATTGCCCCAAAACTTAGCATTTAAAAACAATAAATATTGGTCATCTCATCCCAGTTTTGAGGTTGAAGAATGTCACAGCAGTTTAGTTGGGTAGCTCTTGCTTGGAGACTCTCAGGAGGTTGCATTTAAGTTGTTCTCCAGGGCTGCAGTTATTTGAAGAGCTGGAGAATCTGCTTCTAAGCTCATTCACATGGCTGTTGGCAAGAGGTTTCAATTTCTCACCATAAAGCTGCTCATGAAATACTAATTACAATGAAAAAAGCATAATGTTGATCGAGAAGATATTAAATAGTTTAAACATTAAAGTAATGAAGCAGACACCACCTTAAGTAATGAATTAACATAATCAAGTATTGAAAAATTGGTATGTGTCCCTCCTGACATGATGCCGTAAGAACATAGCAGCATTATGATATACTGAATATCATGAAATATAAATAATCTGAATCTAATCATGCATAAATAGCACAACAGGCAAGCTGTGAGATGCTAGAAAACTACGGATCTAATCTTCAAACGTGTTAAGTTCATAAAAGTGTGTTAGGTGCTTTGATATGGTTATGGAAGCACACAGGAAAGGCACGTTGACCTAACCCAATGCCAGAGTGTCAGGAAGGCCCTTCTTAAAGTAGGGATGTCTAAGCTGAGATCTAGAGTTAGCCTCAAAAAGGTTAATAGGGGTGGAGAGAAGCAAGAAAGGCATGAACAAGTCATAATGTACAAGACCAAGGAAAAAATCATTTGATCATATGCCAACTGATATGTGTGCGTGTGTGTGTGTATATGTGTACACAAACATACATATGGATATATGTATATATTTTTGTATTTATATGTATATATATATAAAGGAGGCGTGTATATATATATATTTTTAATATTAGCACGTTGGCTGCTTTGCCTATCATATATAAAATGTCATATATTGAACTGTCTTGACAAGTTGTCCATTGCTTTAGGGTAGGAAATGTGCTCTGAAACACATGTGAAAGAGTGAAACAACTTTACGTTTGATTGGCTCAGTTAGTATAATCTCCATCTTTCTCAAGCACTATTCATTTCATAACTAGGGAATATTATTTTCATAGCACTTTTAATTTATGAGTGATACTTTCTAATCACATAAGCATAACGTGATGCAGAAGACTAGCATCTTGTCATTTTGTGCCTAATTTGAGTCCTGTGCTAGCTCTGACTCTGACACTCATTACCCAGGCAGTCAGAGGCAACTTACTTCTGAGAATCAGTTTTCTCATCTGTCAAATAAGGAAATAATATTATCTACTTTATAGGGTTGCTGTGAGAACTGATTGAGATAACATTAACATATAAAAAGTACTGGCACAGTTCCTGGCTCATAGAAAGCACTCAACAAACTACCTTCTGCATCACTCTGTATTGTCATATTTGGAAAAGGTTATGAATAAAATAAAGGTTAAAAAATGTTAAGAGTACTGTGAAAATAACATTGACCCATTGCTTTATGAAAGTGAGGACAATTTTTTAAATGATAGTGAATGAGACAACCAAACGAATGTGTCAAATCTATTACCTTTTTGTAAGTTCCCAGTCGTCTTCCCCCTTGGTTTCTGGAATCTCCAGCCATCTACTCCTCCCTGTAGTGCTCACTAAGAGACAGCCTGACCAGGACTAGTCGTTTTCCACTAGAGACTGGGGTCTTCAAAAGTTCTGCAGGCATTGCAAAACCCACTGAATTAAAAGTCATTAAAATTTCTCTACCATTCCGGTACCGACCATTTTACTTATTTGTTTGTTTATATATGTATTATTTATTTATTTAGCACAATAAGGTGAATTTTTTTCCCCGGTATATATTAAGAATGACCAAATGCTCCATGGATGTTTCATCAAAGGTAACACCACTCTTCCCACTGTTTGCAGTGAAGTGTGTTTAGTTTTGTTGTTTAGGTAACAGCTGGAAAATAGATGTGGATATGGTCAGTGTTCTAAGGGATATTCTACCACCCATAAATTCATCAAAGATATGCGAGGCCTACTGGACAAAAATAAGCAGAAATAAAAATAACTATAAGTTGTTTGGTCTGTGATTCTAATCAAAGTCTGATTGGGTTAAGTCTCTCTCTCTTTTGCTTGTTTGTTTGTTTTGCTAGGCTGGAATGCAATGGTGAGATCTTGGCTCACTGCAACCTCTGCTTCCTGGGTTCAAGCAATTCTCCTGCCTCAGCCTCCCAAGTAGCTGGGATTACAAGTGCCCACCACGCCTGGCTATTTTTTTGTATTTTTAATAGAGATAGGGTTTTGCCACGTTGGCCAGACTGGTCTCAAACTGCTGTCTCAGCTTCCCAAAGTGCTGGTATTGTAGGCATGAGTCACCATGCCCAGCCTGGGTTAAGTCTTTTCTGTTGTTTTTGAATTTATATTTTTAATTTCTTAGGTTTTTCTGTCCCTAACTATAAGAATAAATAATAACTTTGTCCATAATATATTTTGATATACTATATTTTACTATAAATTGTGACCAGTGAAATTTTAAAAAAGCATAAAGAAAGGGAGAATTGGACATGATAATCTCTTAGCTAGTAAAATGACATTAGACAACTGCGAGCTGGAAACTTCTGTCATTGATATATCTTCCACCCTTTTGTATTTCCCTTACCACACATATTCCCCAAATCAGATTTTTAAAAAACTTCTTTATTTTAATAACACATTAGGAAATATTAAAATTTGTTCCATATATTATGAACCCTGATCATGATTCATCATCCTAAAACTGCTGTGATGTAGGGAAGATGCTGGCAGTGTTTAAAAACATTATGATGGAATTTCTGCTATAGAATTCTTTTACATGTCTAGTTTGTTGGGGAAAGGATTAGAAATTAATTAGAATTAATCTGAGATTTAATTTATGCCAATTCAATAGATTTTAATGTCTTTGAACTTTTATTTTTGTGAAAAAAGATTTTAATTGTAACATTTGGTCAATAGGCATTTATTGAACATCTACTCAATTACAAGGTATTGTGCCAAGCCACCACAAGAAGCTAAAAAAAATGACCCACAAAATCTTAACTTATAATAAAACACCCCATATAGTAATTGCCAAAGGAGTAATATGGATGAAAGTTAGTTTGGAAGTATGGGAACAATAAGTGACCAGAAATAAAATGAAAAAGTAAAAAGGGAGAGAGTCATGAGATTAGAATTACCTCTAGAGATTTTGGAAGAAGTTAGAAAGGAAAAGAAGGAGCCAAAGGAGGGTGAAATAGGGCAGCTCTTCTGTGGAGTAAAAGATATGTTTCAACCAAGTTCTAATCTAATGAGTTGCAGGATGATAATGAAGGTGTTTCTCAATTGTACAAGGAGAGAAATCACAATAAAATTCTGCTGAGCCAATAAAAAGAGGATTTAGCAGAAGAAAAACAAATGCGTTTTCATGAAAGTTTAGCACATAAACTTTTCAAAGGACTGTTTCAGTGTTTTCTTGGAACACATAAATTTGACAATGTAGACAAGTTCACAGATGGTAGTTTTAGGGGAGGAGGAGCTTTCAAAGTGAGAATGGCAAACTAAATGGAGATTTCCCACTTTGGTGGCCATAATGCCAAGCGGCATATTGCCTGGGTGAAATAATTCTGCTCACTCACTCTCCCAATGTCTCTGGCATGCAGTGAGGCTTTATTAAAGAGTGTGCACAGTCCTTCTTGCACTCTGAAATGCTAAGGTATGCAATATTGCATGCTTTACTTATTCGACCTGAAACTTTTATTGTTCATAGAAGCACTCCGTATTCATAAGTACACATGGTTTACAGGTAGACTCTTGACTGAATAAAACATGTATCATATCTGGAAAAGTGAATGCTACAAACAATCTGAAGCCTTAATTCAAAAGAGAGGGAGGATAAGCAGGGCTTAATTCAGGAGCAGCCAAAGTTCTGGGGAGAGTCACCTGATGCAGAAGAAGGGCAAGAAGAAGGTAGAAAATAAAGGGAAGGTAAAGAAAAGGAATGGAGAGAGAAACTTAGATTTCTCTTGTCCATGAAGTTATGTTAATAGCTATTCGTAATCCCCCATTCCCTGACAAGGCATTTTATGTAAATGCAGAGTCCAGCAGATTTTGGGTTGCCAGGCTGCTCCAGCCATGGTGGCCTTATCCTCTCTCCACCTCCATGGTGGCACCCCACCCAGATTCCTTTCTTGTCAAACTTGTTTCCAGTCACCCAAGCCCTCTAGTCTGTGACCTCTTGGTCAAACTGTCTGTTTCCCAGGACACAAATAGATCGAGGGTGTCAGATAACATGGTAATTTGGTGGGGGAGAAGAGGGTTTGAGTGAACACTGCAATATCCTTTAGAATACTCTTTTCCCCAACTACTCAGACCCTTGAAAGTAAATACCCTTTCCCCACTTACATTTCGGTAAGTCACTGAAAAACAACTGAGTGTGTGATTCATACTTCTTTGTATTTATTTGCCTCGATGCATTCATTGTCTCTCTAGAGCTAATTTAGTGGAACATTTGAGTCAATTCTATTTTTTTGGGAGGGAGTGTGGAATAACATCAAGTTTGGTGCTGACAAAGTTGAGCTGTATCACTCTATAGGAATGACATAGAGCATTGTGTGCACTGACGTTAGAGCAGTGATACTGCATGAAGTGATGAACACTCTGTAACCACATCTTAAACAGAAAGCCATTTTCTTTGAGAATGAACTGATTGGTGATGTCCAATTAATATACATACACAGCACTTGCCACATTGTTGATGCCTGCTGACACTCTGGAAAGTCTTGTTTACTCCATGTTTGCTGCCACCCTCCATCCCCTGCCAGAAATTCGCAGGATCTCTATACAGGCTGTGAACACACTGAAGTAGAAGCAGTGACCTTTGAAGAAGCCAGGATGTGACCTCAAGAGTAATGCAACGATGCAGAGTTCTCAGCAGACATGCACACCATTGCTACTTTCTCATACCCGTAAGTACAGAGATTTCAGTGACTGCTCTCAGCAAAACTTCCGTTTCAAAAAACAAGTCAGAGTTAGGGTCCAGGTTGAGGCGGAGAGTGCCATCTGTTAAAAAATAATATATAAAATAATAATAACAAGGTTATAATGAGTCAGGCATGCATTTTAAATAAAACCATTTTGGATAAGAAAAAAGTTTCCTTAAGAGGTACAAGAATTTGCAGGTTGGTTGGCAATTCCTGAAAGCCCTAATAACATCGCATCTCCCTTTTGCCTGCACGGAACTTATCTCTTTTCTTCAGTGGGGGAGGGGGAGCAGAGGTTAGACAGAGGGAGAGAGACAGAGATACAGAAACAGAATCATCTTCCTATTCAGGAATTTGCTGAGTGCCTCAGTCAGTAACGTTTCCAGGTGAGGGAACAGGAACTTAGGATGTGCACTGTCTTGAATTCTTCCTTCAGCTCTGTTATCTTCTGGTAAATTCTGTATATTTGACTGGGCACGTGGGCCTAGCACATAAGTCAGTGCCGATGTATTTTACTTTGCATTACTTATGTTTAAAGAAAAAAACAAATAAGTCAGAGTTGGAAAGAGGCAGGGTCTGGACCAGTTGCGGGTGGGATCGGATGGGAGCCTAGGATTTCAGCTCTACCACAAGCCAGGACTTCTGCCTGGTCTCAGGCCGAGGGCCAGGTCGGGCGCCGGTTGCACCGCCCACCGCACGCCTCCCCTCCCTACTCAGGCCCTGGTTTCGGGGCTCTTGCTGCCACTCCCAACCCTCTAAGCCCTGCCTCTCGGGATTCCACCCCGGGCGCCAGGGATGGCAGCAGCACGACAATTCTCGGCCTTGTGGGCAGCCGCTCCTCCTAGACTCCAGCTTTTCCTCATTAACCTTTATAAGAGACGAAAAGCTGTTGGAGACCATTCTCGAGTGTGAGAGGAAAGGAAATTCTCTTGCGTTAGAAGACCTGAACCTCAAGCTCCGCAAGCAGAACGGTTGGCTCGGTCACCCCCATCCCTCCAGCACCCCTTGTGTCCTCCGCTGCCTGCTGCTGAACGGTCCTTGGAAAGTGGCCCCCAGAAGAGTCGGTACATTGGGCCAGGGACAAGGCTGGGGCTGCTTTAGGTTCAGAGCTCTCTATAGGTCCTTTCTCCAAGGACTGGATAGATGATTCATTTTTATACGTAACGTTTTACCCCAGTCTATAGCCACAGCCGGTTAATGTTCAACCCCTGGGCTTCAAGAGGCAGCTCCAAGGAGGCAGGCAGGCATGACCCATTCAAGGTATATGGCTGCCCGGGAGTGAAGGCGTGGAGGCCCGAGAAAGGGTGAGAAGGGGATGTGACGGGGGCTCCTCCGGCCCTGGACTCCCTGGGTGGACTAGAAGAGAGCAGAGACATGGTCACAGCTGTGGCCCAGCCTGGCGCGCGATCTTTGGAGGAGCAGCGACAAGGCCGCGCCAGAGCTGAGCCCAGACCGCACACGGGGCGGCCAGCCAGGCTGCGAGCTGCGCTTGCGGGGGGCGTCCGGAGCGCTGGCGCGAGGGCCGGCGCTTTGCCCCAGCGGGACCCCGGGGGCAGTCGGTGCAGCTCGCGGGTGGGGGCTGCGATGCCCTGCCTGGGGCTTCCGGCTAGGGACGTTAGCGGGAAGTGGGGGTGTGGTGGCAGCTGCAGAGTAGATCCCGCTTTTGTTGTCCAGAGGGACATGCAAAATTCGAGTGCCCGGGCCGAGAGGGCGACCCGGAGGTGCGTAGGTGGCCCTCCGGGTTCCCGCTTCTCTAAGTGCGTCTGAAACTACCGTCAGGGTAAAGGGAGGCAGGCAGCACGTCTTACCAGCGCCTTTCCACCATATTATCGGCCAAAAAAAAAAAAAAATGAACATTAAGATAAAGCAGCTGTTATAGTCAGTGGAAAGCGGTAGGATGAGGTTGTAACCGAACCACGGCGTAGACGGCCAATGAGGTCCTAAGAAAAGCCGCACCTGGGGGTAAGTTCAGGTGGAGCGGCTGCACCACGGGTCTTTCTAAGAGCAGGGCCGCGTGCCCCCCAGGGAAATCATGGGTCCAAAATGTTCTGGTCACCTGTCCAAACATCTCCTGGCGCATGGCGGATGGACAAGCTTGCCAAGCCACGCAGGGAAAGGAGGCTCCGGGATGAAGAGTTTCGCGCCGGGAAGCTGTAGCCTAGAGCTGCAGCCCAGCATTTGCAAGAAGTTCCTCTCCTTCTTCTTCTTCTTCTTTTTTTCTCTCGTGTCAGAGAAACAGATAAACAAGACACTGTCTCATCAGATAAGAACATCTCCCTCGACTTCATAGATTTCAAGAGGTATCTGGAGAAGCTAAGGTCAGGAGTGTCCTGTGAATGAACAGCGCCCCAGGCCCAGCGCCCACAGAAGAAGGGTTCTATTTTACTTTACTTTGCTTGATCGTATTTTATTTCCAACAAAGTAATCTGTAGTCTGCAGCCTTAGGCTCTGACAGGCAAAGCCCATTTCTTAGCGCTGGGGATGGCGTGCAGGGTCTCCACCTCTGAATACTGTGGTGTCCCCTCTTTCCCTACAACCCCCCATCCCCATCCCTTTAGCCTGCACACAGCGGGATGAAGCTGTCGGGGAGACTCGGGGCCAACCAAATGCAGGCACCAAATGAAACGACGCCGAGAAGGCCCCGCAGTCATCCAGGAAGACAGAGAAAGATGCCATTGGGCGCAGAAAGTTCCACTGGGCGCAGCAAGCCGTTCCCCACGCACACTCCCCTTGATACCTGCCCAGGGAAGCAGAAGCAGTTTCGAGGGCTGAAACTGACACAGACAGAGTGGGGAAACGCGCCCAAGAATTGGGCTGCTACTAGTCTGAGTCCCAAGTCACATTCAATAAGCTGCCCACTGCTTTCTTGGGGACAGCAGTGATGGTTCTAGGTCTCATCTTTCCGGAGCTACGAGGATAAAGTTTCTTCCTAGGACTGTGGGCAAGGGGATCCCGCACTGCTGCAAACTGTCAGCAGAGGCAGAGAGGCTTCGCTATATCTGGAAAGAGGAAGCATTGGCAGAGGGAGTCTCTGGGCTATGGAGAATCCACCCCATGCCTTAGTGTGGGTACATCAGTCCCAGCATCAGCGGGCCATTTCCTCAGTTGCATGAATCGGGGAGAAAACCAAACCAAACCAAACCAAACCTCGGCTGGGGACAAAGAAAACAGGAGAGGGAGGGTATGGCGGAGAAAGAGAGAGAGAGCAAGAGGGAAGGCAAAAACCTTAAACATTTTTTTTTTTTTGCCGGAAGACTAGAAGAACTAGGTCTGGAAAGATCCGTCAAAGTCCAGGGGTGCAGACACACCCCCCACCCAGGGAGAGTCCTGGGAGTCTGCACTTCTGTTAGTCCTTCTGAAGGAAGGAAATTTAAAAAGCACCCCCCACTACCACCCAAAAGTAAACACTTTTACCATGTAGTCATTACACGTTTTTGATTTTTTTTAAATTGTAAGGTATTTAGATGGCTCTATTAGCCATTCTTCTGCAGAGTAACTTAAGCTTCAAATAGCTCCTGTTTTCCACAACTATCTCTGAACCGTTAGCAATGCATTGCTACAAAAGGAGTAGAAATGATTTTTAAAGGTAATTAGAGTTAAATATATCTTCAATGGGATAGTTCATTTCTTGCAGGATTTCTCTAATCTTCAAACAAAATCTAAAATCAACATTTACATTTTAAAAATGCATAAAATACTCAGCACAGAAGTGAATGACTTTGTGTCTTTTCAGACACAAAGTCAACAATGAGAAGCCCTCCCTTTGGGGAGGGGGCAGGGAAGGGTGGGAGGGGCCAAGGATGATACATTTTTAAGATTAGAGTAAAATTTCCCTGGTTTCATTTGCTAGAACCTGAAAAGGTAAATCGATTAGTGTTTACAATGGTGGTTCTATTTAACACACTTAAGAATAAGAACAATAACAACAAAAAACAAACCAAAAAACCCTCAAATTGCCATTTCCTCAAGTTCAGTTAATGCAATTGTTTGGGAGGCTGGGGAAGAAAAGCTATGTAAAAAAAAATCCTTCTGGAAGTCTGCTACTAGAAATTCCTCTTGTTTACTTCCAGACTTCTCCTTCAGTCAGCCACGTTTCTTGCTTCCCGGTGTACTTAGATTAACTGCAGTTCGTCAGGGGGTTTATAAATCAATCAATAGGGAGTCTATATTCATAAAGGTCTCTGATCTAATTACAACCCCTCCTTTTTCCCCCTCTCTAAAAAAGTTAAATCGCGGAGCCAGGGACTCCCGGGGTAGCTCCGTCGACTGTGCGCGGCTGGAGGCTGGGGAGCCCCGGCGACGGCGTCGGGGGCGCCCGTGGATTAGGATGTGGATTGCAGGACAGATCTTTGTTTGGTCACATTCGCGACAGGGATGGGGGAAGGGTCGTCCTCCTTCGAAGTCGCGCTGGATTTTTATAGATTCGCCTTAAAAGGGCTCACTGCTCTTCACAGGGTTAATTTATAAGGCTTTCGAGGAATATTAGGACTTTCAAGAAGCTGTTTATTTTTTCCATTAATTTTTTTGTTACATTCCTAACCACCACCTCTACACCCCCGGGCTTCAGCTTTTAATTGAAAGGGGGTGGGGGTGAGAGAAAAAGCAGGGCAAGGAGGCGAAGAGGATTTGCCTTCTAATCAAACTGCTTATTCGGCCCAGGCTCTCGCGCATATTTTTAAACATTAAAATTCTAAGCAAGTCGTAAGCATTGAAATTCAGATTTAGGAACTGGGAGGAAGTTTAGACAATCATGGGCTCTATACACCTTTTCCCAGGTCTCCACCAATCTGAAATCTGTATTAGCGGAATGAAGAATTTGGGGCCTTGGAAATTTTTAAAGTTTACTTTTTTTTTTTTTTTTTTTTTAAATAAAGCAAAACCCGAGGATAGGCCAAATACACCGAGAGAAGAAAAGGTGCCTGCCAGTAACAGGTGGCGGTGGTGGGGACAAAGCCCCTAGACGGCGGATCGCCTGCGCGAGGTTCCTGCCCAAAGGTCTGGCGAACCTCTGGGTGATCAAGCAGCGGGGCGGCGGTGGACTGAGGCCAGTGAGGCCTGGGCTCCTCCCGGCCCAACCTCGAGCTCGCCATTTTTGAACTCAAGCGGGGGAGGTTGGCCCTCATGCTATAGATTACGTTAAAGGTTTCTTTAAGCACTTTAATACACAACTAGCTCAGAAATCATTAAGAGACCTAGAGAAGGAGAAAAAATATCCTCACACTCACCGGTAATAAGTGTTGACATGCAGCAAAAATCGATTGAGTGGAACCGAGGTGGTGGATGTAGCGACGGCTGGAAAGGGTCCCGCGCAGGGGCGGGAGGGGCGAGGGGACTGACTGCACCGGCTCTGGGAGCTAGGTTTCTCTCGCTGGTCGGGAAAAGGGGCTGCGGAAAGTGGCAGGCGGCCTGCGGGCTACCGGGGATGGGAGTGGGGGCAGAACGCGTGAGAGAGTAAAATTATTCCTTTTGGAAGTCTAAGGGAAAGGAGCTGAGGTGAGAGAAATGGCCTTTCTTAGGTCCCAAGTCTCCGCCCCCAGCCTGCACCACTCAAGTCGGGAAGTGACAACTCTTTCTAAACCACGACTTCCATTTTTTGTTTCCTGCACATTGATTTATTTCCTCGCGTTGTCCTATTTCAGCAATCAAACTGGACCGAGATCTACCTCCTTTACCCAGAGCTCCCAAATCACTCACCAACCTGCAGGAGACGCAAATCCTCCCGGCAGGTCTCGTTAGCGCTTCCAGCCCCCATCCCCAAATCCTCTCTTCTGGCTCCTTCCCTCCCTTCCCACTGGTGCTCCTCCCCGCCCCCTATCCGGCGGAGGCGCGGAGAGGCCGGGACAGACCGGCCCTGCGGCTCCAGAAGCCAAAGTCCGCCGGTGAGGACCGTTTTCCTCTCCACTGCTCTCAAGTGAACAACAAGGACTGAGGTGACCCTCGTCCAAAGGGCTTTTATCTGCCCCCGACGGCTGCGTGATCCCTCCGCAAGTCGGAGGCAGAGGCAGAGCTTTAAAAAGGAAGAAAGCAAGAAAGTTAATGTGCGTTTGAGTACTGATTTCAAATCTGGGACATTATCTGCGATCTCTTTAAGTGGCAGCAGCAGTTTCTTGCAGAACAAAGACTCACTGTATGAGCTCCAAAAGCTTCTAGGTAAAGTTTCATTCAGACGAAAGCAACTAAGGCGCGAAAACAATGATATTCTCGGCTCCAGAAAATCGGCGGCTACTTTTTGCTCTAAGTTCCTCACCCTGGTGTTTGTCCTCGCCCACTCTGAGTGTGCGCGGAGTTGATAAGAATAACAAAAGATCTCAGCACAGGCCTCCCCCCAACCCCACAAAAATCCTACTAGCGCCACGACGATGAATTCTTTGGGACTAAGTGGTATTTGCTTCTATTTGTTATGAAATCAAATTTCACATTTTTTCAAAGATGAAAATCGCCGATAAAGAAGGATTGGGTGCTTAAAGTTGCTTTAAACACTCACACCGAACTCATTCCCTATTTAGATGTCAGAGGATGGGAGGGAGGGCCAGGGCTGTAATTCATCTTGATTTGCTTCATTGTCCTGCAGTTTGCAAACTATAATCCTGTATAATTTCAGGAACAAGCAGGTTTAAAATTAATGGGTCAATATTATTTAAAACAAAACACCGGGAGCATGACCTTTGCCTCAACTACATATTGCTCGACAAGACTCAGGAAACTCCACTCTAACCTCTCAACCCCTGGGCTCTTTGAGAAACTGAAGGGCTGTAGTTATTAGAAATCGTCTTTGTTTCTTTTAATGTCTCCAAAGGATTTGGAAATAGTAATGCAATATAACATGAAGGATCTCTCTACTTAAGCCTGAAAGATAAACGTGGAGGCCTAAATATTTTGAACTGGAGGTGTTTCCTTGTAAATTTATTATAGATGTATTCCTCCTGAGAGAAATGTATATAAACTGTACATCATGCATACATGCACAAATATTTCTCCAGAACAATTTGCTAGAGGTGTGGGTTTCCCCCTAGAGGAGTAAACTTGAGAGTCATTCCAGGCTGATGTACTTGCTACATTTCTTTCTCCTTTTTGCTTTCTCATATTATTTGCTAGCAATAATGGAATCCTCTGAGTTTAAGCCAAAGAAAAATTTGAGAGACAAGATTAGATTTTGCAGTCTTCTTTTTTTTTCCTCCCTGGGAATGCCTTTTTTCTTTTCAGTTTCTAATGAATGGCTATAATTTATTTCTACAACATTTAAATAGGGACTGCTGCCTTGTATGTTTAACTAGGCAGGCAGAGGGAACTGGTTTGTTTAGAAGCAGTGACTGAGATGCCCTGGCCAAGTTAGTGACAGAGGAGGGTAGAAAGAATCCAGACCAATCTGTATGCAGTATATTTTACTCCCATGAAATAAAACACATTTTTTTTTCATATTTGCTGAAAAGTAAAACAATAATATTGTACGAAATGTTATACACAGGGTAGGTTGTACATAGCAGTTTCAGAAACATCATTGCATCCACCAGAGAAACTATTCTAAAACTGATATTCACACATTTTTTATAATAATAATATGTTAGAAACATACAGTGTGGCATTTAGTATATACATTCCCTTGCTTGCAAGCGAAAAATCCTAATCGCTTCTGTATAACATGCTTTATTTTAAAGCCTAACTTTTAAAAACACTGTTGTGAATTACTAACAACTGCTTTTATAAAATTAATTTGACATTTCGATATATATACATCCTTTCAGTCATTTAAATGTTAACAATGCTAAACTTAAAAAATAACAAGCTTATAGTAATGTTAAAATGTCATATCCAGTCAAACATTTGTTTGTGTATGTGTCCTTGCAACTGTTGGAAATACTTGTAGTGAAAGATGTCAAGGACACTGAGGACATCCCTTTGTAATCAAAGGAGCTCTCTCTTTGATTCAGTGGTTTCCTTTTCTCTATATATCTTTTCTTTCTCTCCCTTTCTTTAGTGCCCACGACCTTCTAGCATTAATTCCCAGTCTTTCAAGGGCGGAGTTGCCCCATCCGGCACGGTCCTAGGATCCCGGCGCTGTGGGTGCGGCTCACACAGGCCGGTCCACTGCGTACTGGCAAGCACTCAGGTTGGATGCCGGGTTCTGCACGCTGGCGTAGCCGAAACTGGAGTGCTGCTTTGCTTTCAGTCTCAGGCTGGCCAGGCTCGAGTTACACGTGTCCCTATAAACATACGGAGGAGTCGGTGGCGCATAAGGACAGGCAGGCGTCGGCACCGCGGAATTCAGCGACGGGCTGCTCAGGTTGTTCAAGTTATTCAGGCTGTTGAGGCTGGAGCCCGGGACGCCCGTCACCGCTGAGGGCACCATGCTGGAGGACATGCTCATGGACGAGATAGAGTTGGGCGGGGAGAACATGCTCTGCGATGACAGGGGGTTGACGTTCATAGAGTTGAAAAAGGGGAAGCTCTTGGTGGACAGGGAGGCGGACGTAAGGCCCTTGGCGGCCCAGTTGTTGTAGGAATAGCCCGGGTACATGTCGTCGTAAGGCTGCATGAGCCCATTGAACTGCGGCCCGAAGCCATTCTTGCACAGCTCCGCCTGCTGGTTGCGCTCCCGCTTTCTCCATTTGGCCCGACGATTCTTGAACCAAACCTGGGGGCGGTTGGGGCAAGGGAGCAAACAGATGCCACAGTCCAGATTAATAAAACTTCCATAGGAGGCCAACCCTCCTCTTCCCCCGATACACGCGCTAGCGCCCTCACCCACCCTGGCGGCCTCCCTTCGCGGCAGCGCCGTGCACTCCAAGCTACTGGGGCCAGCTTTTGGTTACTCGGGTCTCCGCCAAGCGTGGGAGACCCGGTAGGCTCTAGCCTGCGAGCTGGGATTCTGAGCTACGCCACAAACCCCAGCTGAACGCATAGAGGCCTGCAGACCACTTGATCACTCAGCCAGGCTTTTCTCGAGGTCCGAAAACACTCGCTGTAAAACAAACGCGGACAGCAGGCTTTTTGCCCAACCCTTCCCGGGGCACCTTGCAAACCTGCTTCCATTCCAAAGCCACAGACCCAGGGATGAGGAGAAGGGACTGGAAGGGCACCAGAGGACCCATCTTTCTCCATCGCAACTCCTCCCTCCCTTCCCTGACCTCCACTGTCGTCCCCCACACCCTGGTACGTGCCCCCCAAACAGGGACTAGGCTGCCGACACCCTTTCTCGCCTAGCAAAACAACCAAATGAAAAGCAAAAGACCACCTTCACGTCAGCTCCTTAACTCCACGAGCTTGGCATATTAAAACCACAGGAACCCAGAACGGATAGTTCTACAATTCCCCCCTCCCTTTGCTCTGCCCCTTCTCACCCTCCGCCCACCACAGGCCTGGCCGGTGCGCCTGGCTCAGCCTGGTCGTTTGACTTTGCAGGCGGCCGCCCAGGCCGGCCGGCCCCCACCCGTGTCCGGTGGCCCCGCCGCAACCCCGCTCCCAATCCACATCGGGCCCGCCCGTCGCCCCAGACGGCGGCTTTTGTGTATTGGAGCGAGGCCTGGCCTGAGATCTCCGAGCTGACACCGTTGATGTTTCACATTACACATCTCCGCCGGGCCCAGCAGCTTAATCCGCTTTTTCTCTTTTTCCTTTCATTCTCAATTTCCTTTTTATCCCCCTTCCTCTTTGCACCCGACTACTATAAAAAGCATGTCTCACTCCCACTTGGCTCGACGAGCAGCCACCCTGGAAGAAAAGGCAGCTGCAAGGAGAGCCCAGCGCCGCGGCAACAGAGCACTAGGGAGGAGCTGCGGTATAGCGCAAGGGTGGGAGGGCCTTTTCGAAGGATCCCAGAAGACCCATAGACTATATCTTTATTTTAATTACTTGCCATTTCTACCCTAGGCCATCTAAACTTTGCTCAGGCAAGAAGAGTACGTGAGAGGCCCGTTCCCCCAATGAGCAACAGGGCTAATGAAAGACCGACCTTGCACAAAACCACGCTGCCCGGGACCCAGCGCAGGCTTCGGGCAGTTAAACTAAAACCATTTTCAACTTCTTCCCGGCTCTTTATTCACCAGCATAGCCTTATGCCTTGCACAAACGCCACCCAGAGAGCGCCTTCATTCCCTTTGATTTGGGAGCACATGATGGTCTTTATTCTTTTTATCATTGTTTTCTTCTTTTTGCTCTCTGCTCCAACCGGGACTTTATTTTTCTACCCAGAGCACTTACATTTTTTTTTTTTTTTTAACAACAAAGCCTCTGAATGCTGCTTGATTTGCTTGATTCTGTTTTCTGCTTCCAGAATCCTAACGAATTTGGAATCTTCCACCGACCAGCATAAACCAGGACGTTGCTATTGGGTAATTTATTTAAGCTCATTTTTGCCAATCTACAAAGTACAGATTTGCTTCAAAGTTAAGGTAAGCCTTTTTTTTTTTTTTAACAAAACTACGATTATAATTTAGAGGATGGGTGTGAGTTTCAATCTCCAGAGTTCAACTCCTGAGAGAAGATAAATAAACCAAACTGAAAAGTCTTTCTTCTTTTTTTCTTTCTCCTTCTAAGAGGACTAGTAATTGTGTATTAAAACTTTGCTCCTGGAGATCACAAAACCAGGGAATAGGGTGTGTGGGAGAGACCTGAATGGCTGAAAAAAACCATAAAGAAGGCGTAAGAAGTGCGAGCCCAGGAGGGAAAAAGCTGGGCCAGGCCCAGCGCAAACGTTTCCCAGGGAGGGCCAACTCTTGCGTTTCTCTGGTGGGTCTTCCTCGTTAAAGGCGCGCAGGTTGGAGCCTGTTTGTGGCTCTTGACCTGGTAGGGATTTTATTAGCTCTCTCGTGGCAACTGCAAGCCAGGATCACAATGCCTTGTTCAGGGGACTACCCACGCGGCTCAGCTCGTGAGGTCGCAGGAAGGCGGGGCAGTGAGCGGGTGCCGCTCTGGGAGCCTGAGCCTGGTCGGCAGTCCTGTCGGCCCCAGAACGCGAGTTTGTTCTTTTGCAACTCGGCAGCAGCGAGGCCTTCTGCCTTTGCAAAGCTGCGCCCCACCGGGGCCCTGCGGGGCAGCGCTGCCTCCACACTCCCTCCTGGTCTACTTGGCCTGCACCTCCACAAAGTCCTCCCTCTATCCCTCCCAGGCTCCGCGCTGGCTCCTACCCGGACTCGAGCTTCCGTAAGGTTGGTCCACACAGCGATTTCTTCGCGTGTGGACATGTCCGGGTAGCGGTTCCTCTGGAAAGTGGCCTCCAGCTCCTGGAGCTGCTGGCTGGTAAAGTGAGTCCGCTGTCGCCTTTGCCGCTTCTTCTTGGACGGGTCCTCAGCGCCCACGTCCTCATTCTTCCCCTGCTGGCTCTTATCTTTCTCTGAAAACGAAACACACAGTTTCCCCGTCAGCATGCCCACCTGTAACCCGCAAACTCCAACTGGACCAGCGGCAGAAACCGTGGAAGAGCTGGGCTGCCTGGCGCTGGAGGAGGGTGTACTCGGCGGCTCAGGGCCAAGAGGAGTGCTGCGCCTGTGGGGTGTGCAGGCGCGATTGTGGGTGTTCGCGCCCCATCTCCTCCCCTCCCCCAGCGCCTCACGTTTTATTCACAAGTTTATCTCGCTGCAGCGGCACATTCATTTTTATAGCCTCTGCTTTCAAGTATATTTATACACCTCTGAGCAGACACACCAAATCTCCTGGGACGCACACTCGAGCGGTTTACCGATCCTCCTCCCCCCTCGCTGAAAGCTCAGATTTCGATGCGGTTTGGGAAGACTAGGAAAAGAAGGTGTGGAGATTCGGTTGAGCACCCAATTCGCCGGCCCTTTCGGAAAAAAAAAAAGCCTCTTCTCGAGGGGCATTTCTGAGTAGTTTCAGACAGTTTCCTAACGAGCGGAGCTCCTCAGGAGCTGAAAGCCAAGAGAAAACAGGGACAGAGGTGGGGCGACCTCTGAAGGTCCTGAAATCGCGATGCTGGGATTTTTGTGACCCAGAAAACAGAAGGGAGGCCCGGGTAGGATTAGAGAGGGCGGCAGAATTGCTCGCGCCATTAGCGCCTCCGGGAGCCGGGCCGATCTAGGGAGAACTAAAGCGACGCCGGGTCGTCATCAGAATTCCGGCTCCCGGAAGTACTGCGGGGAGCCAGGCGAACGACCACTCCCACCACGCCTCCCCCAGGAGGGGCTGACTTTCTTGGGGTGAGAAGGAGCGGAGGCGTGGGGCAGCTGAGCTGGACTGTCCGCGGGGCGGCGCGGAGCCTTACCTGCGGCCTCCGGGCTGGAGGTGTCGGAGATGGTGTGCACCTCCAGCCTGTGCTTGGAGGAGTCCAGGGAGCGGGGCTGACCGGGGGCCAGAACCGAAGCCATGCCTAACGGCTGGGGATAGTGACAGGAGGAGGATGAGGAGACGGCCGACAGCTTGGTCCCCGCTGCTCGGTGCTCCAAGTGCAGCGGGCCTTTCATGCAGTTCATGGACGAGGGAGCGCGCCGCTCTACCAGTCCTGGGCTACTGCCCCGCCGATCCCCCGTAGCCGCCGCTGCCCGCTTCGGGTCGCGCTCTAGGCGCGGAGATTCCCCGCTGCGGGCAGAGCCAGGGAACGCAACCCTCGCCGAGTCCTCAAGCCAAGACGCCCCCGTCTCCTCAGGAAGGCTCACGCGAAAAAGTCCGGAGGCCGAAAGTCAGCGGGCAAACGAAGACATGGGGATATGGGCAGGAGGGCACCACTTGAAGCGTCTTTAGGGAGCAGGGTTCCAAGCTCCAAAGCGAAACGAGAGTGGGCAAAGACCCCCTTTTCCCCTCCTCCCTCCCACAAGAACCCCTCCAATGAGAAAAGCTAACGCCAACCGCGCTCTGCCCGCCCCCGCGCTGCTGCCCTGACAGCGAAGTGTCAAGAGTGACAGGGACAGGTAGCTGATATTAGATCCCCCGCGGCGGCAGCAGTCGCGGCAGCAACGGCTCGGCCCTCGGAGCGCACCCTCCGCAGCGCGCACAAGCGCACCCCTCGGGCGGTCGAACGGGGGCCGGGCCTCGCCGCAGCTCAGCTCCAGGCACCCAGGCGAGCGACGGACCAGATCTGCGGCTCCGCGCTTCCCTGTTGGCCTAACATCTTAAACCCAGAGGCGGGCTTCCTGGTGCTGAGACGTCACTGGGCTGAGGCCCTCCCCAGCCCTCTCCTCCTCCGCCTCCTCCCAGACCCTTCGCCGGGTGGGAGTGACGTGGCTCCGCACCAATCAGAACACCCCGAGCCGCAGTGGAGGGGCTGTCCTGCCTGCACCTATCAGCAGTGCAGGGCCGGGCTAATGCCTCGCGGTGCCCACCCGGTCTACATGGGCAAGCTCCTGGGAATTCTGCTCCTGCCCAGCCCAAGGCGATCCGGCTTTTAGTCCGAACCCAAAGGTGAAGAGATGAGGCTAGGAGTCGGAGACTTGGGAGAAGACAGTGGAAAGTCAAGGGCTGAAAGGTACAAGGCTTAAGAAGACACCCCCTCTTTTTGTCTGGCTACATCCATTTCTAATCACCTACCCCTTATAAAAAGGAGACATGCTACTTAGAAGGAGAAAATTTGAAAAACAGCAACAAATCACCTCTCCGATCTTAAATTTTCTAAACAGCCTGTCAACTGAATGCTGCGCTAATCTGAAGAAGCTTTACTTTAATTGCAAAGAAGACAGAGCCCTGAAAACGCAGGCTAATAAATTAGAAATCGAGAAGTAAATGGACCCGTCAAAAGAAAATTACCTTGACTTTGAACGAACAACTGTTTGGTGGTTCACTCTGGATTTATACAAGAATAAAAAGTCGCCTCGGATCACGTTCTCTGTGATGGTTATTAGTCCCCAGACAGAAAACACACAATAGAATAGAAACCCTAACCCAGCGTTTTCAAAATGCGGAAAGCTTATCCATTCTACTTAACGTTGATTAAGACACATAACCTAGATCTTTCAAATTCTTTGTACACTGTATTAAGCTCGTCCTAACCCGAGAGAGCCACGCTTTAAATTCGACTCTCCTGTTTGCTTTCTTATCAATCAGATTCAAATCCATAAAGCCTGTAGAATCAACAACCTTGAGCTAATTATATATAAAATATGCCTTAATGAATTTCCATACAATTAAGAATGTTGCCAAATAACCAATTTCAAGGATAATTTTTAATAGTCATTTTCTTTTCCCAGTGAGCTCAAAGCTGTCTTGAGCCCTTAAAGTCAAAGCAGAGGAGTGGGTGTGGACTAAGAGCGAAAAGCCTCGAACAGCTCCCCAACTAGGAAAAGTGAAGCCTTATTTACTAATATAAACAAACAAAAAAAAGTCACTTTTGGAGACATTAACTCTATAGCATTGTTTCCAAGTAAATCTAATTTCCTAAGAAATTAAAGAAATCTACATATATTCAACATAATTTTTGAAAGTCCTTTTGTCCCCCAGCTTAGGTCAGCTGGAGCGGACAAACTAGTCTCCCCTGGGTTTCTGCACTGGCGATTGTTTTATTGTTGAGTTAGTGTTATCATCTCTGAATGTGTATTTGTTTGACATTACAGTCAATGATTTGCAATGCCAGCAAGAAGTATCTTTAAAACACCCCCTCCTTGTCCTTGTTCACAAGATTGGGAAACTATTTAGTGTGGAACAAAGTGGATGAAGCGGACTACAAATATACTTGCAACTTATGTGTCTCTGTTTTGCCCTGCCCACCCCCAAACCCTATCTGCAACTCCTCCCCATTTTAAACTCACAGTCCAAAGACCAAAATGAGAATTGTTTTTCAGTCTTTCTTCACCAGTATCATCCCACCTTAAGAATTTAGCTGCAAGGGAGAACTTTCTTCATAGTAAGCTTTATATCAGCATTTCTGCTTTTAACCTTTTATTCCTCGTTACCCCATTCCACACATACAGACACCTGCTCAGAGTGGAACACATCCTCATGTGACAGGTTTGCATTAGCTGAGGCTCATACATCTAGCTATATTAGGTCCTACAATCTTATCACTAAATTATACACATTACACCAGCAGCCTGTTGGTAAAGAAGGTTAAATTAATTTACATTCTGCTCATTATCTGGTGCTTAAATGACGCATTTTATCCCTGAGATTTGGTGGAGAATCTCCTTCTCAGACCCCACAGCGTTTCACTGAAGACAATGCTCTTACATTTGTAGTGGTTTTTAATCTGATAAGACTCTAATTTGCTTAAGTCTTTTAAATAAGGGTCTTAAATGTTTCTAGCCGTTTTCTTATTGAATTTCCTCTAATTCCCCCAAGATCATAAAGTATATGTGTAAAGTAAATATTTCCTCCCATTGCACTGCCAGCCGATGACCTATAACTAAGTCAATAAGAATCCAGCTCTTTTCTGCCCAATGTGTTTACTAATCATATTCCAGTTTCTTCTTTTAAACCTCAGCATAGCTGTGGTCCCTACAATACCATGCCCCTTAAAGCTTCATTTCATGAAGGGACTACATCACATTAAAGAATGAAAAAATCTCTACTGTAGTTAGTATATGCTACCCCCCTTCCCACCTCCCTGTTTTTCAATCAAACCGCAGAGCAGCAAATATTTTTGGAAGCTTGGGTGTTTTTCAAAATGCCTTATTTTAGAAAGCCGAGAAGCTCCACAGAGCCATATAGATTTCTAAACCCATCTTTCATAAACCCACAGAATTTTGATGTAAGCTCTGGTGGCTCCACTCTACCGATGGAACTTTCATCACAGCAAATATACATGTGTGAAGGACCTCAATCAGCTTCCAAAGTGGTTGAGAAACCCAAGGGCACGTGACCTCTCCTGTGGTGCCAAAGTATGGGAGATGTTGGAAGCACTGGGGATCAGCCAGCAGCCTAGATGCCTAAAAAGATAAGGAGTCCTAACTTGTGTGGATCCATTGAAGTCAAGTGGTGAATAAAGACAATTACCTAGAGAATTCAGATAAAAGTAAAACCAAAACCATATCTATTTGTATGTATGTTCACATCCATTTTATGTTACATACACCACACACACACACACACACGCACACACACGGGCTCTGTAAACAACTGACTCAAAGTGAGGATTTTCTTTGCATTTTTCTTTGCAGGAGTTTCAACACTCTCCTAATCTCCTAATCACTTTACACACTCAGAGCAGTGGCAGCAATTGGGTGACATTCCTCTCAGGCCCCCCTGTGTGGCAGGACACCAGCATGAAAACTCTACATGGGGAAAAGGAGGTGGGTGGTGGGAACTAAGAAACACTGTCCAGTGAAAACTCCATGGTATGCTGGTGGTTGATTTTGGAGATTTAATCTACATAAGACTTGTGGGTGCACAGGCATAGGAAGCATAGATGAGAAAGGGGCCAGAAGTCATGCAATCTTATGCATTTTGTGATTCCAGCACTACTGTGACCTCTGGCTAAATTCTTCTGAATTGTTTATAGAAATTACTGTGAGTTCAGCCTTTAACAGAAGTTTCTAATATGGAAAACATCAGCGCTATCCTTACAGGGAAACTGGAGGTTTCCTGGGACAAGGAAGGAAAGTTCAGTGCAGGTGTGAGGTTTTGGGTCTGGGAGACATCAGTGGTTGTCTCAATTGAGGATTCTTGCTTATTCTTTCAAAGAAAGACCCTAGAGGAGGGAAATGTGTGACATGGGGTCAGCCGTGTTGTGTGCTGGTATTTGCCACCGATTACCAGTCTTAAAGTCTTATTTAATTTCACACTTTTCAGTGTTAGTTGTGCAAAGTCCCTCTGGCCATGGCGGTGAGTGGTTGGGCTGTGCAGCCAAACTCTCCATATCGACAGCCCAGGTCTGGCCTGGGACTCAACCGAGTGATCTCCGACTTTTGGAAAGAATCTGTCCTCAGAGCTTACCCAGAAGATGGCTTAATTAGATATCCCCTTGAGCTGTCAGGCCTTAGAGGGGTGGGAGTCCTGCCTCAGCTTGGAGCCACATAATGGGCGTGAGTGTGTGAGCTCCTGGTAAGGCACAGAGGTCAGATGGAGACCTTGCCCCCTGCCTGAGAAGTGCCCCACCCCCTCCACTACCTGGCTTTTCTCTGCACACAAACCAAGCAGAAAACTCCACTACCTACTAGCCCTCATAGCCATGGAATCAAAGAACCCAGAAATTAAAGGCTTCACTGTAGTTGTCCTTTCCCCCATTTCCTAAATGGAATTTAAAAAGCTCTGGCTTGTTAAAAGGGGAAGTTTATTTTCTGAATGAGAAGTCTGTAGACATACTGAGTAACAGCCACCCTCTCTAGGTCCTTGCAAGTGATACCCATCTTTCCATCCCACAGCTCTAGCTGCTCAACCATTTGAGATTTGGGGTAACTAGCTGGGGTAACAGTGTTCAGATGGCAGTGGGAGTTCCCACCTTACACTGGCCTGGGGAGAAGAAGAGAGAGGGATTGGGGGGGGGCATTTGCTAGAATCACTAAACCAACATGTTAATATTTCCTCACATTTGCAGGTTACCACTACAGTTTTCCTAGGTGCTCAATGAATCTCCAGAAAGCAACTACTCACCCAACTAACTAAAATAAAGAGAATGGTATAGTACATGGGTTGGGAGAAGAGGAAGGGAGGGTGGAATATGAAATCAAGCATAGATATCCAGGCCTGGAGAGAAGGAAGTGGCAAGGGGCTAAATGAAGTCCCTCCCCACTACTTTTTAAACAGCCTTGGATTAAACACTCATCTGTCTTCCTCTTTTTCTCTTTTCTTCCTTCTCCAGCTCATGTCCATCTCCCTTTTCTATTTCTCTTACTCTCCCTTCTTTCTGTTTTCTCTCTCCCAGACATGCTGGTAGCTAACATTTAGCATTAGTTGTCATGGTGACCATAAATCACATAAATCCAAAAATACCCACCTATAATCTGAGATGAAGCTTTTATTTCCCTAGCGAAATAATATTTTAAAAGCTGTCAGCTGACAAAAAAAAAAAAAAAAAAAAAGGAACCCACCTCATTGTAGTAACCCAAGTAATATATTACTTCTAAAGGTTTAAATTAAAATGTCAGCCTGTTAAAAACATGCTGGTAGAATCTTGGACAGTCTTCCTGTCATATCGTCACAAAGAAGTTGACTCTGTTATTCCTGATCATTCTTAAACATACACACACAAGTCTCTATGCTCTCTCCCTTTCTATTAATTTCTTCCCTCCTCTACCAACTACTTTGTTTCTCAAAGACTCTATGCATTGGGTTCTAAAAGAAAGAAATCTCCAGGATCAGAAAAGAGCCTCATGGGTTGCTGAAGTGAAAGATGTGGGGTTTGGGGAGGAAGGGTGATTAGGACCATCATGGCAGTGGTGGGGGTTCATCCTAGAGGAGTTAAGAAGAAAAAAACTGCAGGGAGAAGGACTAGAGGTGGAAAGACAGAGTAACAGAAAACTGAGCTGGGTAGTCAGGCGCTGTGGGGAAGTCTAGCCCCGAAATGGTAGGTATATATTCTCCCACTCCTGCCTGTTTCTCCTCTGAGAGAAAACTTTCCCAACCAGAGACCCTGGGGGGTAGGAGGCGGGCAAACGCCGCTGCAGTTGGGCCTTTTGTCTTCTACCTTGGGCTTGTTGTCTTTTGCCTATCTTGGATTACAGGGTATTCGCCTAGATGAAGAGCCATTAATTACCCATTCAGTCAATATTAGGAAGACGACAAAGCTTTTTACATAGGATTAAGAAGACATCAGATTGTTCCATTAGTATATTCCTGCTCACGAATAAGCTTTCGTTATACATTTCCTTTTCCCCCGAGCCGCTCTAACAACTGCTGCATATATTAACAGCGGGCGGTGCGGAGTTACAGCCGAACCAGTCTTAAGAAATTTTGTGTACCGAGTCGGCAGCGAGGAACGCAACCTGCAAAGACCACCTTTGCGGGTAGGGATCCGCAGGGACTGACTACCTTCGGGCAATTTGTACAATTTCCCCTGGTGGTGAAAAGCCACAAAGCGGTGGGGCAGCTTCTGCCAGTGAGTTGCAGATTTGACTCGGGGGAAATGGGATGGCGGAGGTCAGGCGGAAAAAAGAAAATGGAAAACTCCTCTCCTACCCCTATCCCGTTGCTTTTTCCTCAAGCCTCACGCCTCCCTTTGGCAAGCACCTGTCCCTTCCGGGCTAGCCACAGTTAGAGCTCTCTACCCTTCTCTACACAACTCCTTCTTTCCGACAAGGCTCAGGGCCTTGGTCACCACCCCACGCACCACCATTTTGCGTTTTGCTAGAGACGGTCAGGGCTGATCTCGCTGGTGTCCGTGTCAGGATTAAAATAGCTTCAAAACGGCGAGGAAAACTGGATTATTTGCTTTCGGGGGGTAAATTAGGAGTACACGTAGTCTGTGCTCGGCAAACATTTGCTGATTGAATGAGAGTCGCGGGGGCGGGGCGGCGGAGAGGGGTCTGCGGCTGTCCTGGCGGCCAGGGTTAACCCAGGTCCTCCGAAGAAGGCGGGGGCCGAGCTGCTGCCGCGTGTAAAGGTGTGTGTCGCGGCTAGGGGTGCAATAACGGGCAGTGGAGCTCACCTCCCAGAGGGAGGAAGCCTGCGCACATCAGAGCCTTGGGTCCGACACTTTCAGCCCAGCCAACCGGCCAAAGCTATTTAACAATTAATGCGTTCCTGGGGGAGGCCAGGGGAAGCACCCGCCCCTTGTCGGGACGCAAAGCCAGCCGTCAGGTCCCAAGGGGCTGCAGCGCAGTCCTATTTCAGTACAGAACCCAGAGCCGCCGCCCTGAAACTTTTAGTTACAGGGGAGAGTCAGTCCGTCCTCCTCCAGAAGGTGAAGATCATTTTATTAGTTCCACAAGATGAAGGCACCTTTCAGGACCTAAGCAAGAAAAGCCAAAGAAAGGCCTCTGTACTCTAGGGGGACGTTCTCAGCCGGCTTCTACACCATTTTCTGTTCGCTGCGCCCACCCTCTCTCAAACCTCTGGCTTTTAGGGGTCTCCAGTCGCTCTCGTGCTCCCCACCACCCCCGTTCGGGGTTCTATCCAGGCTAGGCTTCTGCCCAATAGGTATCAAGGGGACTTGGGACTCACTTAGCAAGGAAGGCAGAGCCTGGACTGCTTAGGAGTGAACTCTGCCTATACAGAACGTTTATTCTTTATTTTATTTTATTTTTTTTTGAAACGGAGTTTCGCTCTTGTTACCCAGGCTGGAGTGTAATGGCGCGATCTCGGCTCACGGCAACCTCCGCCTCCTGGGTTCAGGCAATTCTCCTGCCTCAGCCTCCTGAGTAGCTGGGATTACAGGCACGCTCCACCATGCCCAGCTAATTTATTCTATTTTTAGTAGAGACGGGGTTTCACCATGTTGACCAGGATGGTCTCGATCTCTTGACCTCATGATCTATCCGCCTCGGCCTCCCAAAGTGCTGGGATTACAGGCTCGAGCCACTGCGCCCGGCCCGTTTATTCTTTAACAAGGACACGGTGCTATGGGGGTTCTGGAGGGGCAGAGGCGGAGAGGGTAGCGTTGTAGACTATCGCGGCCCTTTAAAAAACTGTCATTGTATACGTTTTTTTTCTTTTCTTTTCTTTTCTTTTCTTTCTTTCTTTCTTTCTTTCTTTCTTTCTTTCTTTCTTTCTTCTTCTTTTTTTTTTTTAACCTTACAAATATACAAGAAATAAATCTTTTTGTTTTACAAGCAGGCTGTGCCCAGGACTGCATATTCCGTAAGTTAACTTCTAATCAGGGAAGGATAGTTACGCTGTCAACTGTCAACCTTTCCTTCAGCAGTGCTATAGTTTTGCCCACTCATTTGTGATTTTTTTTTTTTTTTTTTTTGTCTACGAGTTCCTTAATAGCCAATTAAATCAAGATTTTCAGCATTTCTTCCCATTACATGCCTTTTTCTTAGTTAATGGCAGTAAACGTGTTTGGGCAGCAATTTTTCTTTTCGGTACAAAAGTAGAAAACAGACATATTGAGTGTAGGAGAAGAGCCTTTCACGTGCACTAAAATAATGCGGGCCTTAAAGTAATGGTTAAGAAAACAATCATTCATTATTTCTAGTTCTTTATTTGCTAATTATCAAAAGCGAAAGCCCATGGGCTCCTGACCAGCCTGACTGGCGCAAACAGGACTCCTCTGCTCTTGGCGGCTTCCTGCCCAACTACGAGGACCCCATCTCACCACAGGCTTCTCCATCTGTCCTCAGAATGTATTCCCCAGGTCTAGGAAACCCTGGGTGGGAACTGGAGGATAGAGGAGACGTTTTGCGTCTCTCTGGCTCCCAGCACAACAAGAAATGCCAGCTTCGGCTTTTCGACTGCGGGTCCGCCCCGCCCGAGGCGAGATTGGGGAGCTCCTCTTTTCTGGTAGGAGCCAGGGCTGAGCCCGCACAAAGGATTCTCCCAAGGAGTCATCGCTGCTCTTGATATTTAACCATATCCCAAACATACTACGGTCTAATAATTTATTTTTACTACCGATTATCAAACAGAAGAAGAATTTAACACAATCTAAATGACAGAAGTCACCCGACGTTATCTCGGCATTGCCCCCATTTAACCCCATGGGGTTAATCCAGAACAAGTGAGCGTTTAACTGGCCCAGCAGGGAGACTGGCAGTTGTAATGTGGTGTCCGGGCGTGAAGCTCCAGATCGCTTTAGACACTTCGTTTCAACAAATGACCTTTCTCTCCAATTCCCGGGGAAACCCCAATGCAAGGCCTTTGTTTTCTTCTTAGTAATACGGTTTGTTTTCTTGGCCAGAGTCCCGAAATCGCTCCCCCAATCCCATATTACATTTGTATTCTTACACTTTAATCCGGAATGAGGGGGTTGGGGCCGAGGGCTGTGGGGGGCTTTATCTGCTCATATTATCAAAGGTCAACAGCTTCCTAAGGCCAGGCACTTATTTACTATGGAGCCGGGAAAACCAGGAAAATAGAGGAACGGTAAATTTGAGTTTTTTTTTTCCATATATTTTAAAAGAAAGGCGTCTTCCTCCCTCCATGCCTTACACACACACACACACACACACACACACACACACGCACATCTACAGAACAAGTTTCATTTTCAGCAAAGGCCAGTGCCGTAGGTTGGAGACGTTTTAACTTTTTGCGTAAGCCTGTAGACCTCCCGTGGCAATATCCCCCGACTCTTCCAGAGAGAAACCAGCCAATTAAGCAACGACAACACCAAAACCCAAGGCCTGGCAACCAGTGCTTCAGACAGGTTTGAGTCGACAGGGGCAAACCTTTCTACCCTGGGCTGCTAAGTACAGTTGTTGCCCTCCAGCTCTGCAGGGATGTTGTCAGCCCTCAGACCCTCCCGCAACCAGCCAAAGCAAACTTTCGCCAACTCAAGTTTCCCGTGTTTGCCTCCCGCGATAAACCGCGCACCCACAAGCCTGGGTAGGGCATGGCTAAGAGCCTGAGGGACTGAGTGGGTCCGGGTGGTGCTGCGCGTAGTGGGATAAGACGAGCGACAGAGGTCGCTGTTGGACCACTTTTCCACGCCAACCAAGGTGCTGAGGTTTGCTGGAGCGTGCATAGGGGATCAGACCACAGGGAGCGAGCGACAGGGAGAGGTGTTGGGTCTCAGGAGTGCAGTATAATTTGGTAAAAGGAATTAACGTCCCTGGGACGGCTGCTTCCCGTCCCACCCAGTGGCCGAGTTTCTAAGTTCAAGCAGCAGGCGCGCCAGGTCTGGCGGCCTCGCCTCCTTGCGCTTCGCCCGAGGTCCGGAGTCCCGGAGGCGGGTGCCCAGCGCGCGGCCTGCGCTTCCTTCCCGGCCTTACCATTGGCGCCAGGATGCTGCCGCGGGAAGAGCTTGCTGTTGGCTGCCTCTTTTCGGCTCTCAGGAGAGTCCGTGAACTCGACCTTTTTGATTTCGGAGTCTTTGGAGAAGAGACACTCAACGGCCGCCGGCTGCACGCCTGGGCCACGCGCCCGTCCGCACCACGTGCGGAGAGAGGCGTTCCGAGCGGCGGCCGAAAGGAGCCGGGGACGGGAGGAGGGGGAGGCGCGAGGCAGGATGGAGGAGAAAGAGGAACAAAGAGCAAAGACCCAGTTAGAGGAAAGAGCGGACGGCACCCCTGTCCCCCGGACCCTCTGGCAACCCGTGGCAGGATGCCGTACTCTCTCTGCGCCTCCCCTCCCCGGCTGCCAGCGATTCCAGACAGGAGGAGTAGGCTGGGGAGCTCCGGTACGCAGTGCATCGCTGCTTCCTTGTCTACCGTCCCGCCACAGGCAGAGGCCACTGGCTATTTGGTTCTGATTTCCTCCCTGCCCAGGTTGGCCCCTCGGGGAAGCGCCCCTCACCGGGGCCTCGCGGCAGGGCCGGTGCCCTGTTGCCGCCCTCGCGTGGCGCGGTCTCGCGTCCGTGACCCGGGCAGCAGAAGGGGGCCTCTTACCTAATTGCACACACGCGGACACCAGTTTGCGGCAGTTGGTCTCCATTCCCCGTTATCTGCAAAACAGAAAAGAAGGAAGGCTGTGAGAAGAGGCGGCCGTCGAGTGCGCAGGGCTCAGATGAGACTACCCGTAGGCTGTAAGGTGCCTACTTTGTGCTAGGCCGCAGGCGTGCTTTTCCGACCTGACAGCCTCTGGCTGTCCAGCAGCGTCTCCACCCTAGCCTCAGGCCCAGAACATCTAGATGTTTATCAAGAGGGGATCTCCCTCCAGAGTTGCAGCAAAAGGCCCCAGAGGTTAGAGGCCTATAAAGCTACAATGTGCTGGGGAGGCTGTGGACCTACTTTCACGAATCTCGGTGCCGGGGTTAAGAAGCCATCGAAATGCGATGGCAGCGGGAATGGGTGCGTGGAGAGGACTTTTATCTTTGGGAAGCTGTGTGCGAAGTCCACCCTTCAGTGCTTGTGCATTTTTGGAGTTCAGTAAACATTTGTAGAACAGCAAAACCAACGTGCCCCTGCCCTAGACAGCCATTTCCCTCGATTTTCTGTAATTCTGAAACGAATGGGCTCTTGGCTTAGGGTGCTCCAGGAGCCCGCTGACTTTGGGCCTCTCATCTATCGGGAGCCACTTTTCCATATTTAGCCACACTTTCTCCTGGACATACTCACCCAGCCATTTATTTACCCTAAAGTATGATTTAAGATCGCAAAGGAGAGAAACCCGGTGGACTGAGCGAGACTGAGGAGTGCAGGGCAAACGTTCTTGGAGGGTTTCCTGCCCACCAAAGACGGAGAAAATGCTCTGGGATAACTGCTACCCAGTTCTCCCCCTTTCTCTCCCGGGCAAGCCAAATCTTTTTCACATTTTCAACCACAATGCAGCGAGCCAAGTATTTAACGCGCTCCCCCTACTCTGCCATAGGCAAGCCGGGAGAGGTGAGTCTCGAGAGGCTCCACCGGGTGGGTAGAAGAACCGCGGTTGCTTTAAAGACAGAAGAAAAGAAGGTCCAGGGCTCCCTAGGCCCCTTCATTCTCAGCGCCTGTCTCTCTCCACGCTAACCAGGGTATGCTGGCGACCGGAGGGCCCAGTTCGCTCGGGTGCAGGGATCCGGGTGGGAGCAGGCGTTGCCGGGTTGGCGGAGGCACAGAGGCGGGGCAGGGAGCTGCGGGCCTGCCTCTGGCCTGAGTCTCGTTTCTCTGGGTCTCGGCCCGTCCTGCAAGGAGCAGGGCCCTAGGGGGCCTCTGGCCAAGGTCGCTGCCTACAGGAGGGGCTGCCGGGCGCTGTGGCGTGGGGATCCAGGGTGGGGACCGTCAGGCTGTTTCCCCACCCGCTAGCGAGAACGCGATTCGATCCTTGTGGGCCCGTGGGCCCAGGAGTAGCAGTTTGGCGGCTCCAGATTTAGTGATTCTGCAGTAAAATCACAGGATTAGTCCCTGATTGAGATGTCTGTTCGTGAGATATTACAAAATTCATTATCACAGCTTTCTACTAACTCGATATGAAGTAACACAGATGGGATTTTATTAGTCCAGACTTCAAATGTTTACTTATGATAATTTCGGAGGAAATTTGCATGTCATCATCATTTCGATAATCTTTTTTTTTTTTTATATGTCTGAACTGGCTGCATTATTAGCCGGTAGCCGGAGCGCTGCAGATGGTAACTGCAAATAGTTTTTATTTTTTATTTTTTTTTTAAGAATGAAATATACAAAAGGAAACGATTGGGCTGCTCGGTGTAAAGTCAGTCAATTATTACACATTCTTTGCCCCCGTTCCCCCGTGCTTCAGTGCTGAAGACCAAACAAAGCAATACAAAACAAATCTTCAAGAACTGGTAGAGCTC
The DNA here is from genome assembly GCF_049354715.1 of Callithrix jacchus. Classification (NCBI taxonomy): domain Eukaryota; kingdom Metazoa; phylum Chordata; class Mammalia; order Primates; family Cebidae; genus Callithrix; species Callithrix jacchus. Next base: position 86,596,087 of record NC_133504.1, on the reverse strand, counting down.
TACTCTAAGGGCTGAAAAGAAGGTCAAGGCGTGTTCCTTAACTCACTCCTACATGTCCTTGTGACTTGGGGATTTATTTTGTAGTCAAAATGAGCCTTGAGACCTGCATTTTTATGCTTCAATTTAATGACCAGGCCTACTAGAAGAACTGACTCTAAATAACTAGGGAAATATAATTTTTTAAAAAAGAGGCCTCCAATTCCCGCCTGCTGATCCTTAAACTTACCCTGTCAAGGCAGGTCTTCTGTGACAAATTTGGCTGCCAGACTTCGGGACTGGCTTCAATGGCTAATCTCACAAATTGAGATGGGAGACTTTTCCTGATGGGAGGTAGTTCTCACCCCCAAAGTTCATGTTCTGGTTGGAATGTGTATGCCAAGGAATCTTGTTTTTTGCCAACTTGGGTTTTTTATTGTGAGCATGCTAAAAAGCACTACATGGCTAATGGAGGACACGGAACCATGCAAAGCAGGCAGACAAGCCTGAAGAAATGGAACAATTTGCTTAAAAATAATTTCTGATGACTGCCACAGGAATGGAAGTGCAGGAAAAATATCATTCGAATAATTCCAAATCCTTTCACATTACTCCCCTTTTCATTCACATTGTTACACCAGAACAAAATTTTTAATGGACTGTTTAAAAATAAACAGCACAGGAACATGTGTTTTAAATGAACTAAATTGTGCAATTAGCCAGTAAATTAATTTGTATTGGGTAATTATTTAAGGAAATTAAAATACTGCTCAATGCAGCTCTGTATTTTACCAAGTGTAAGCCTTCTTTAAAACCAATTAATATCAGTGCTTTAAGAACATTTGAAGACAAACAGGATCAACTTAAGGAACAAAGCACCTAAATAATTTTAGTTTTGCTGAGTTAAAGTAAAACATTACACAAATAAAGTGACTAATTTTTTAGGGAAAGTTTGATTACTGAAATCCTGTATGCTTATTTCACATTACATCAACAAAAACCTTCCACTTATTTTTCTTATGTGCTTTGTTTCCTTGATATTATTGGTATTTGAATTTTAGATGGATTTTTGCCAAAATGATATTTTGTACGATAGAAGCATCTTTAGTTTTGATTAATGGACTAAAAGGAATGCAAGGAAATTTCTTCAAATCAGATTAATTTTTCATATTTTAGAATGTATGAATTCCTGATATTTAAATTCATAATAGTAAAAGTTTTCTCCATTTAGTTTACTTTAATAAGACAATACACAAAAGAGTAAAAAGAAATCACACCATTCTATGATAGTTTGATTTCTAAATTGCTTAAGAAAGTAAAGTGATTAAATTGGAAAAGAGGAACATGTTTCTGAGGTTTAGAATCGAAATTTTTTCTTCATCTCTAGTTGGAAAATAGTTATCTGCATCAATTTAAAATGTATCTCCTGAAGTGCAAGATTGGAGCTGACTTGTGATCAATTTAAAGGAGTTAGAATCCAAAGAAATGGAGCGAGCTTGGCATCCAGGCCTGGCTCCCAGGTAATTTGCTTGGGCCTGAGAGGTCACTAACTGCCAGTTAAGATGGAATCTTTTTATTCCCAATGGATAACAATGGGAAGGGGGCTAATCTTCCAGTAGCTGAAACTTTGTACCCAGCCCTTTATCTTGAGAATGCTAATCCTTGGCCTGAGGATTTGTTCCTGCAGTGTTGGCACCGAGATTTAAGGGAAGATATCTCGTTTTAAATGCCAGCCCTGGTCTGGCTTCCCACTCGACTTCAGCACCCGGTAGATTGTTAGCGTCTGTGTCGGGGGACGAAAGGAACAGGGCTTTGCAAGATCTGTTTGCCAATTGCGTTACTTTGGGCGAAACGCAGTCCCAAGAGCCACAAATCACCTACGGTGAAGATTTTCCGAAGTGGAACAAATTTCCAGACTCGCATTATCTCACATCCCTGCGGGATAGATGGCCTCCACTTACCGGCTACCGGGAGAGAGCTGCTGTCTGCGCGTCCCACTGCTTCCCGGGGGCGATTTCCAGCGAGCCGAGGCTCCGGCTGCACCGCAAGCGCCCGAAAGCCGGGCCTGAGAGGACTGCAGATCTCCTGAGGGTGCCAAGTTCCGAACGAGTCCACGGGTGCACAGGGGCCTCCGAAATCTAGCCGTCCCTGGCAGTTTCTTTCTGCTCCTCTCGAGCTTTCTCGCTCGGTCTCGCACGCTCTCTCCGCTCCCTCCCTCTCATCCCTCTCTCTTCCCTCTGCTCCTACTCCGTGTGGGGAGTGACGTGACGTCAGCAGAGATTCCACCAAACTCCACTGCACGGTGGCGCGCGGGCGGCCGGCCGAGCCCGGCTGCGCGGCTGGCGATCCAGGAGCGAGCACAGCGCTCGGGCAAGCGCCGCGGGGAGCGCGCAGGGGCGACGAGAAACTAGGCAGGGGAGGGAAGCAGAGGCTGGCTGGCCGAAGAGTCGGGAGCTGGAGAAACAGCACCCGAGAGCGAAAAGGAGAGGGGACGGGGCGGGGCACTTAGGACCGACCGAGGAGCAGGAGCACGCACTCCCACTGTGGAAAGGAGGACCAGAGGGAGGGTGGGATGGAGGAGAAGAAGGAATCTGCGCCAACCTGGAAGCCCTAATAAATCAAAGGGGGAGCGCAGAGGCAGCGGGGAGACAAAAACGTACTTCTGGGGGAGCAAATCAGGACGGGCTGGGAGGATGCGACAGGGAAAGTGGCCGAGAAACGGAACAAAGGACAATGTGTATGGGTTTGTTTGGGACTAGGCTCGTGGAGTGTGGGTGTGAGCGTGCGTGTGTGACCTTTCAGGCCTGCAGAATTAAGGAAAGAGGTCACAGCAAAGAGGGACTGCGGCGGGAGGAAAGTGAGGGACCGATAGAGGGCGGGAGTGGAGGTGGGCGCGGTGGGGATGAGAGAGGATGAGTGAGGAGAAATCTGGAAAAATGGAGAGGGTGGAAGGACCACAGCCGGGAGCTAGCGAGCTTGGTTTGCCAGCTGGGGAAGACCGGGACGCTGGGCCCAGCGCAGCCGGGACACTGCGCCCAAGGTCAAGGCGGGTGGACCAGGCACGCTTCGAGTGTCCGCGCGCAGGTGGGCACGGCCACGCATTGACCAGTGTTCATGAAGGGCTTGCGCTGGACAAGGCCAGGACGCTCACAGAGTCTAGAATTTCCTCTGCTGTACCTACACTCAACAAGTTCACCCTGGGTCAGGGATATCTCATTTTTTAAAATGACGAGGTTAAGGTTCCTGGCAAGGATGGTATTAAATTGCACGAGATGGAAGTGGGGGTGGGGGAGAAAGCTTCCCTCAAGTCCACATTTGCTCCTGAAAAGCAAAGCGTATGTGAAATTCCAGAGTACATTCTCACCCGAAAAGTGTGCCTTACTTCTGAACCCCGATTTTCTGATTTCTTGACTTGAGCAAAGACGTGTATTTTGGTAGTGAGCGGGATATTTTGGCTCTGTCCTGCTTTTGAGTGGAATGACTATAAATATAATTCGCCTGGAGGACCAGGTGTGAAGGCTTCTGCCAGGCATATGGGACAAAGTTTTTTCAATCTCAAAGACATCCTGTTAATGTATATTAGAAAGTGTCGGAACACAGCCATTGCTCTGGATTCAAGTTTTACCACCAATATTAATTCCTGCTTGGAAGCAAAACTCAGGCCTTCCATTAAAAAGACCTGTCTTTGGTTCCTAATAGAGAATAAAGTTCCCTGTAAAAGTTGTATTGCTCTTCCTAAATCAATATACCAACACCTGCAATTTTAGAAATATATAATGACTCTGGAGAATGTGCATAAAATAAATAAATTTTAAAAAGCCTGGCGCTTAAATCTAACCCTAGTCACCGCATAGGTGCTGGGCTTTCCCTACGTTTGGGGGCTGTCTGGAACATGTTATGTGTTTTCTTGAATTACTCCGTGTTTTGAATTCATTTGAGTTAGCAGTAAAAACAGGCAAACAAACTTGCTCAATTTGTTTTGAGTGCTAAATCCCTTCACTCTGAAATAGCTAACAGTCGACAGATGGACTCATTTTATGGAAAGGTTTAGCCTCTTCAGCCACGAAGAAAACTGATGAGAGATCTACATTTTAAGCCATTTCTAACCTCCACATAACATCCGTGAAAACTCAAACTTTCTCTTTTTACCCGGTGGAAACTCAAAGCAGTGTTATTTAAGGGGAAAGAAATGAGGGGGAAAATGGTCAAGTGCTGTTTAATTGTATTTCTTTTGTGACTCTGAGAATTTTTTTTTTTTTTTTTTTTTGAAATCTCGCCGAGGCAAGAAAATCAAATTTCTGCAAGTCCCACAACTGAACTCTAGTTACAGCACACCGGAAAATGCAGTCCGAGAAAGACATTTTCATCTCTGCCCATCGACGATTTTTGCAACCTTCCCACTCCTCTGAGCAATGGGCTAATGTAACCCCCTCTTTTTTTCTTTTCATTTTGTAGAGGTTAATAGGCGCTCGTAGCAGAACGGCCTCGCCTTTCAGCTGGTGGCGAGGATAGGCAATCTCACGGAAAAGTTGGAAGAGAATGAGAAAACCAAAGACCGGAAGATTCAGGGACGCGCGGAGAGACACCGAGAGAGGGAAGAGAGCTGCGCTGGAAAGACGCGCAGTTAGGCGCGTGCAACTCCCTCTCCTCTTTCAGGTTTCAGTGGTTTGCACTGAGAGGAAAGGGCTCGGGAAGCTCACTTTCCCTTCGCCCCCTTCTGTCTGGAGTCTCGCCCTCTGGGGGCTGGTTAACCCCAGTCCCGGCCGCTGCAGACACTGCGCTGAGCTTTTGGGTCCTCGCCTCGCCCAGCGCCAGTGCAGCTGAAGTGAGCAGCTGGTGGGAAATGCAAATGGCTCCTGGAGAAATAGAAGATACAGAATGATTCTCATTCCCTCCTCGAGTGTGTGGAAGGAGCTGGACATACGTTTCACGCTCCTAATCCTTCTTTTACATTTTTAGTCATACTCCTATTAAACAACTAATTAATGCCCAGAATCACCAGGGAATACATTAGGCATGCAATCGTAGAAGCAGGGTGCTGGGGGGCTGCAAACCACCGATCTGATTTAAGACGTGGATTTCGGGTTTTTCCCTTGTCAAAGCAGTAATGGAAGATTGGGCCGTGGCGACTGTATTTAGATTCCGATTACTTCAAATTAGAAGGGGGTGGAGGGAGCGTCCAAGCAAAGCACGCAATTCTCTGCCCTGCAGATGTAAACAAGATTGTAGCATCAAAGGTAAAAGCTCCTTTAGGGCTAGATCGCCTGGACTGGGAACCTGGGGAGGGGAGACACTAACCTTACCTATCTGTGAATTTCAAGGATGTTACACTTTTACATAAATAACTCCAGTGTGATCCCCTGGTAATCCCTGGGAGTAATCCCACCATTTTAGAATATTAAAATTTTTCTCCCCAAGCGTGTATCTTTTTTATTTCCTCAAGATTCTGAGCTATGTCTAAATATAATAGTCGTCCAAGTAAACTAGAGCATTGGACCATTGCCTTCACCCTTTCCTACGGACATTTCGATGATCTGATTTTAATGTGTGGGGGGCACAGGGAATTAAATATAGCCCATAAAACTAAGCTTAGGAGAAAAAGTGCTGGCTAAGTGGGTTCAGAGAATTTTTAGTGAGCATCTCAGTTACACTCCTCCCCATAGTATGTTGAAGCAAGTGACAGAACTGTTAGAATGGGAATCAAATTGGAAAGCTCCGGAGGACAACAATTTTGTGATCAAATGGGGGCAAAACCGTGGACAAATATGGGGTGACCTCCACCAACTCTCTCTCACCCAAGAGTCAGGATTTGGGAAAGGTACAGTATTATTTCAGAGCCCGCTGTGACGGGCTGTGTGCTACCATTTACCTTCTTCACTTTGGATTATGATCTCAACCCTGGCAAGCAATTTCCCCAGCTTCTTATCTGACAACAAGCGAGTATGTAAATACCAATGGCTAGCGATGTTTAACTGCCTCAAACATTATTGATTTGTTGGCTGTTCTAAATTGTCTTCCTAGTCCAGGTCTTGTTTCCGAATTGTCTATTCCAGAGGTTTGATCTATGCCTCCGATGCTACAATACAATAATTGTGTGTGTGTGTGTGTGTTTTTTTAAGGCATTTAAGATGAATCAATTGATTTGCATATAAATCAAAATTACTATGCGTTGCCGATTCTGGTGTTTTATAATCATTTCGAAATTAATACTTAACCACTTGAGCTAAAAGAATATACAAATGTCTGTATTGACTCACTAATGAATTACCCAGTTAAAACATCCAGGAAATGCTGGGCGCTGGAAAGACTGTTAAATCAAGACGTATTAGAGGAAGGATGAAGATTGGAAAGGTAACAGACCAATATCTGGAACTCAAAGTTTCCTGTGATTCCTAGCTTTAATTTTGGAGCAGGGGTCTTTCTCCTAAGTTGTTAAAAAGATTTTGTGCTTGTCTGTGAGTACATTCAAGTGGAAGGAGCTCTCCTATGGCTGCAGTGGCTCAGGCTCTTTGCTCCGACCGGGATCTTATAGCTCTAACCCAGGATCGTTAAACTCTGGAAGACTCCGGGCCAGCTCTGAAGGTGCGTGGCCCCGCAAGCCGCCAGGCCAAGCTTCGTCTTTTTTGTCTACCCTGCCGGCGGGCTGGGTGAGCTCTGGGGGTGAGCTTTCGGCGCAATCAGACAGCTGGAACCGGAGTCGACGTTTAATAGATATGCTAACTGAGCACTTACCTTCGTCCTGAGAATAGGAATAAAAAGGTAGCTCTTCTTAAGAGAGGCTGTGCAAAGGCACGCTATAGGAGTTCAGAAAAGGCTGGCAGCGGGAAATCTGTAGCCTGGGGGCTAGTCAACATCCCCTTTCATTTCAAGCACTTATTGATTTGCTGTTGTCATCTTTGGCGACGCAGAAGGACACTTGAAAGAATTTCTGATGGGGCTCTGATCTGAGAAAGGAGGTGACCTGCCCAGGCTCCCATCAAATTCTTAATTACCACATCAACTGCGTTTTTTATCCCCCACCCGACCTCCTTCCCCCACGGCAACCGAGTTTGCTTATTCTTAACTTTTTAATTATTCAGAAACTCCCTTACCTCTCAGTGGCTTCCCTTCTGCAGCGGTTTTCTATTCGAACCTTTTCCCCCTTTTCCGTGGTAGGGCCTGTGTATTGATCCCTCTGACCTTTGGCACATCTGGGCCCTCTGAAATCTCTCAGTCTTTTCAGATTTGAGGATGGAAGGCTCCACCCTCTCCACTGTGTGCACACACTCAGAGATATGAAGACTTACACAGACTGCCTTCAAACCTAGGGCATCTAACAGATGTTCCCTTTTCAGTTCGTCTCTTGAAATCTGAAATGCCTGCCTGACTCCAAGTTGGATACCACTCTCTCTTGCCCTTCCTTTTTCAAAGCAGTTTGGACACGTGTGCAAGTGTGACCAGAACATCTCCACCCATATTCTTTACCAAACTCTAAATCAAGAAGAACTAATGCAGTAGATCGTATATAGATTGCATCAAGAACCAGAACCCCCAGTTTCTGGATTCTCTATTCAGCTCTGGCTGTCATCTACATTGAGAGAGTCATTCTAAGCAGGAGGCCTATAGAAATCTGTATTGTGGGACAACAGGTAAAGCCACAGTAAAAAGTGGAATAATTTTAAAGTCATTTCATTAGAATGCAAATTGTATTTCTGGGTTTTGTTTGTAACCACCTAGTTTTAGTATATACAGAATTAGACAGAAAAAATAGATCAACACAGTTGTTGGTATTAGAGAAGATAAATTCCATGGGTTCATCAGTGAAAAGATCCTCAAAGTCTATAACTTTTGGTCTTTTAATTTCATTTATAATGCTGGGAATGAATAAGGCACCAATTACTTTATATATTTAATTTACATTGACCAATTTGTGTTTTCATCAAAAGCACTTACGCAGAATTTCTTTTAACTTCTGGTAGCAAGTTCAGAAAATAAAGCCATACTGCCACCCTGAACTGGATACATCTCTTGAGCTGACCATTCCTGTAAATGCAGGAATATAACATTGTTCCTCTATGGTCTTTTTGCACTCCTTTAGAATTTGCAAGTCCTTATCAGGTCTGACATCATTGTTTGGGTCCATGTTCATTACAGGCAACTTTGATTACTATGCTGATTTTAAAACAGCCTATTCTGCCAGCATAATCTTGGTTTTCAAATTACAAAAACCTTTTAATATACAAAGTTCCCAGTTTTCACCTTCTTTAGCTCCTTGCTCCTTCAAAACTATTTTCATTGGTGCAAGGAATAACAACTTGTATTACTACTTGTACTCCTTCTACTTTTTTGGAGATTAGGCTGGATTCCAGAGAGAACACCACCATCAGCACCACCACAAACACAAAATCTAAAACCAAAGCCCTTTCTTGCATGATAATTGGTACTTGGAATGCTTCTGACTTAGTCAATGTCATCTTACAAAGGTACCTTGTAAACTTGCTGGGAATTTCTAGCAAATGTTTGTAGTAACTGGAACAACTTCTCTCTGGGAAGATACCCTCTTTGATGGGATTTCAATTTCTGGAGGAATAGATTGAGAGCAATTAGGGAGGGAGGTGACATTGGAACTGGCAGCTATGTCAGCTGAAACAAGCCTGGGTTTAGTGAAGTGACTGATGCAGTGGCTGATTCCCCACCCAGAGTTCCTCTTTAATTAGGGCACTGACTTTTCCCACTATGGGAACCCAAAGCACTTGGTGTGTATGTAGATTCCTCCCTCATGGCCTTCACCACGTGGTTTCATAGCAGGTCTCTGGTTCAGTGATGTTTTGTAGTCATAGCCCTCATTCATTATCATGATCTCAATGTTTAGGCTTTAATGTATTTATATGAAAGCTGCTTTATTATTAACCTGGAACACACAGGAGAGATGGGAACAAGTAAGGACTCAACAGAACTCAAATTCAGACACGTTTACATGAATTGACTGTGTAAAGTGTGGCAATGCTTTCTGCTGCCCTAGCTTTCTACTCTAAACTTCACGTGTACTATGAGAGCCTCTGGCTAATGAATGTGATGTAGTCCACGTACTGGGAATAGTAGTATTTGTTGAGAAGAAAGTAAAGTCAGGAAACCTGGTATATACAAAATGCATCTAGCAATTTGAATTAGTAATATGGTAATAATGAATATTTACAGAGTACTTAGTTAATTTAGCTATTGTACTAAACACTTTTGTATTGACAATCACACATTTCTTACGCCAACACTACAAGGTAGGTACTATCATTTTACGAATGAGGACAGTGAGGTTTGGCATGATTGTGTCACTGGCCCAAGGTCACCCAGCGGGTGAAAGCACAAGCTTATAACCACTGGAGGCCACAGGGAATAGGATATTGCTTCAGGGGACATAGTAAGTGACACAGTGGGAATTTGAATCTAGGGTTGTCTAATTCCAAAGTCCGAAATGTTAACTACAACACCGAACCAATGGTGACCAGAACTAGATCAGGGGCCTCTGGGGGAAAGAAATATAAGCTTACATATGGACTAGTTCATAAACAAAAGAAAAATGCAGAGACAGGAAAAGCAAACATATTTCATGGGGGATGGGGAAAGTCAGAAATGTTTTAAGTGCTAAAGAGGAGGAAAGGAGAAATGATTGGATGAGAAAGCAGAAAAGCCAAACTCTGATATTTGTTCTGGGCAGTTTAGGAAGAGAAAGGTGAACCCAGGGATACTCCTGAGCTGTAGGAAAGTTAACACTCAGATTGTCAGGTTGGCCTTAGCCTAATATAAGATCTCAGGAATATGGTTTATTAGAACTGTTTCCCAAACATCCAAGGGAGAATAAAATCTCTGAATTGGGGTTAAGTAGTTTTATTACAAAGCCAAAGAGAGATGGAAGTAAGGATTGATTAATAAGAACATCCAAATTGCAAGAATATGCAAGTTGAAATCTAGAAAAACCTGTTAGGAATCTGGTTATTGTGTTATACTATGCCACACTCCAAGTAGAAATGAGATTTTTATTGTTGTTACTTACCTAGGTCTAGTTAGCAACTCTATTATTGTAGTAGTCGTTTGAAAATTTAAGCAAAATGACTTCTGGTGCTAAAGAAGAAATCTTGGGTGGAAAGGTGTCAGGAGACAAATGCAGTGCGAAGATGATGATTCAAAGGACACAGTCTGTGGGGAACGATGCTGGAGACCACATACCAGTCGTTGGTGGTAGAATGTTAGCTAGGGGAGAACACCAGGTAGCTTCCTACAAGATTCATTTTATCACAAAAGGGCAGTGACTGATCCCAGAGGTTATTCCCAATTCAGGTTTGTCCCATTATTGAAAATGATCCAAAATTAGCTTCATTATGGCCTTTTCCAGGAGGGATAGATAAATAGAATTTGTATGTATGACTTTTCAGTTTTAGGAAGCACAGGAGGAGAATGAAAGGATTAATCCAGTCTCTTGTTTTTTGGCAAAAACTCTCATATCTGTGCTGTTGCAGGAATTCAATAATATCTCCTCCAGAATGCTGTGGTATTTTTGAAAGTAAGGTTGGAGGGCACACAGAGCCTTATTTTCTATCTGTACCCTGTGAATCTCATAGAATTTTTCTAAATGAGAAAGAGAAATTAGAATTCATAGAAAGTAAGATCTGGAAAGGATCTAGAGGGTACTCCTCTCTCAGCCTATGTTTAAATTACTTCCAGAAATATAGCCAGCTACCCTTTTCAGGAAAGAGCCTCCTATGATCCCTTGGTAATGCATTCTCATACATTATAATTTCACAACTACACTGTATATCTATTGACCTCACTCCAAGTACTGAAGAACATCACATCACATCAAAAAGCTCTAATTAATAGGGGCATGTTTTCTAGAATTCTCCAAATATTTCATGTCTTTATCCTAAAAAGATGAAAATATTATTGGCCTCATTTAACAGATAGAAAATTGTGTCACAGAGGATTTTTTAGAGAGTTACACCAGGTTATGCTGCATGATGTTGAAAGAACTAAATAAAAAACAAAGTCAGGAAATTCTATGTTCAGATCTTTACTAGCAGACACATCACTTCTTGGGGCTGGTTATTATCTTTCTGCCTGAGTAAAGTACATGTTTGATTGTAACTCTATCTGTCCTTCTGTTTGTCTGCCTGTGAGTAGTTTATCTTTTAATCCATCAATTTATCTCCTTGCTAGTTTTTTAATACACCATAAGTTAACCAATGTTGATAAAATTTCACCCTTACCGTGAGTGCTACTTGAGCAGATTGAGATGGTTGTCACATTTTTCAAACATCACATGTAACGAACAGTGCTGCTACTGTTTTAGCATCATGACTTCGTTCTTTTCTGGAAGTTGTACAAATACCATACCTTTTGTCATGACAGGACCACTTCCACTTATTAGGACTTTTGATATTTGTGCTGTCACTTGGGAAAATGTTGATCGTTTTGTTCATGTCATTTCTGAAGTTATAACAATTGCTTTTTTGTTTAGCTACGTCTTTTTTTCCCACAGGTGAATTTAGTTTTTTTTTCTTTCTTTGTCATGCGTGTTTTCAAGAAACTGGTGCTTCACTGAAAGATGTTTAAATTTCCTAGGAGAAAATGTTGGAGCAGGAAGAATTTGCCATGTATTTGCCATTAATACTCAGATTAATACCCTTATCTGAGTATTAATCTTCTTTCTTTTTTTAAATTTATATGTTCCCAAAGTTTTTGAGAATTTCTTTTTCCTCAATGTAATTCATGAATCAAAAGTGATAGTAATCTTTAAAAATATCATGTTGTCCACAATAAATAGATACAATTTTATTTGTCAATTAAAAAAAGCAATAGGATTCTTACTCATTGTTTTTTGGGATATTTGCTCTTTTTATCCTCTCCTTAAGTATTTCCTCTCTTCTCTAAAAGATTGACTGAGAGCATTTTGTGTTTTCTCTCCCTGGAGCCATGTATGGTTAAAGCTGTGTTCTTGAAATTCTTTATTCTTTTTGTTACCATTGATAACTCATTCTGCTTTTCATTAGTGAGTTAATGTTATTCTTCTGGTTTCTGATTTACAAAAATCAAGTAGAATCTAGAAAACTCAATAAAAATAATGCTAGTTTCTATCCTGAAATATTTATTTATTGTTTTCCTCTAGTGTACATATATCATATTTATTTTCGTCATACTCCACCCTTTCTAAATCCACAAGAATGTGTTATTGGATACAGAGAAAAAAATTCAAGAAAGGAAAGGGAATGACTTACCTAAAATGAAGAAAAAGCAGAGGGGGCATCTAGGATTGTGGCTTAACAAGATGATTCCGTTACTATCTGGGAGATTCATTTTGTGGTAATTTTTTAAGTTGAGTTCTGGCTGATGTAAATAGTAATATTTTTAGCTCTCTAATGGGCATATGCTGAATTAGAAAGAAAAATTAATGTCATCTTTTAACTATATGCAAATGAGCATAGAAAAAGGAGAGAAAAGAGAGATGTTTAAAGGACGTGGTAGAGTTCAGGATTGGGGGAAGAAAAAAGTACTACAGAGTGGAATGTGGAATGTTAAAAAAGAATGAGATCATGCCTTTTGCAGAAACATGGATGGAGCCAGAGGCCTTTATCCTTAGCAAACTAACTCAGGAACAGAAAACCAAATAACTTATGTTCTCACTTATAAGTGGGCGCTAAATGAGGAGAACTCATAAATACTAAGAGAGGAACAACAGACACTGGGGCCTATTGGAAAGTGGCAGATGGGAGGAGGGAGAGGATCAGAAAAAATAACTATTGGGTATGAGGCTTAGTACCTGGGTGACAAAATAATCTGTATAACAAATCCCTGTGACAGGTTTACCTGTATAACAAACCTGCACGTGTGCTCTGAACCTAAGATAAAACTTCAAGAAAGGAGAGTAGAATGGTTTGCAAATTGACTTTGGCAGACTGTTTTTTTAGTCCTTTTTGTTTCCCAAATTGACTGTAAGTGGTATTACATTTTTAAATAGAAACTTTACTTGTAATTGTAGGCGAAGTTAATTTCTCACCTTCCCAACAATTTTTTTTTTACGATTCTTTTTTTATTGTAAGGAATGCAGGGATTTAGTTTAGATGTTGCTACCTTAGTTTATTTTTTTTGAAATGTATCTTCTGAGAGGTTTGAGAAAACTGAGAAAGTATATTTTGTTTAGCCTTTCCAAATATTATTTCCCTGGAAAGTTATAACCCAGTTGGTCAATTAGTCCAAAACTGAGAGGGCTCCTGGAATTTGAAAGAGGGCAAAAATGAACATCAGGCTCAAGACTAGTCTTACTTTGCTTTACTACCAAACCAGCAAATCTGGATGTCCTGTGGGCAGGCATATTTATGAGAGTTATTCAAAAGAGGATATGCCCCCAGAAGTGCCAAGTTTGGTGATCATGCAGTCCATGGCAAATGAGGAGTCTGCCAGAACAGAGGAGTTTGGGTTGGGAGGCTGGGGTAGAAGCATGATAACTCTCCAGGTGCCCCTCCATTACCATCTACTGGACTACTTGCTGCCCCGCTGGAACCAACACCTGTATTCTATGCATTACTAGCTCATTGGCCTACGCCTGTCTGACTATGGGCTATGGATAGTGAAAGATAAAGAGTAGAGTTGAGGAGTGGGGAGTAAATAAAAATCAACATTTTTATGTGAAATAAAAAATTAGTTCTAAAACATAATGAATTACTAATCTGGATAATGGTCACTGATTTTAATTAATTTATTATTTCTCATTTCCTGCCTTAGGTTATAAGCAGATACCTGAAAATTGTGAAATTGATATAAATCCAGACCTTCTCTGGCAACTGATGACCAAGGGGACTGTGATATAATAGCCACATATTCTTTACTACTGTTAAGTTTTAGTTAATGAACACTACTATCGAGCTGAAAATATCTCACTGTTTTTGAAGTAATTGACTGTGTTTTTCACTATTACTTTGAGCAATGGATTTTTTTCTGAGGTTGTTATTCTTCCCAGGATTTTTCCTTTATATTGGAGCTCATAACTATAAAAAAATACAAATAAGCTGTCATGAAACATTTAAGAAAGCTAATCTGATCTTTCTATCCTATTAGAAGTAAAGTGATTAAACCATATGTGATGTTTTGTTTCATTAACATTTTCATTTAAAAAGACAATTTAAAATAGTTATATAATTGAGAATGTATTCTCTGTGCCTACACCCTGTATTCTTTATGTAGGTAAATGAAAAAGTGTTTAAAAGATTCAAAATAGGAGGTTCATGTGAAACATTGTTATTTTAAACTACCCTGTATAAATGTGTGCATAAATATTTATGCACATATATACATACATTATATATCAACATTTCTTCTAAGTCCTACCTGTTTATAATTTTGACAACAAAAACAAAAAATAGGATAAATAATAATCAAGATGGGAAAACCCTCTGACTTATTTAGACAACTTATATAAATTCTTTAAATGCTCCCAATTTATTTATCAACGATGTTGTCTCATTCCCTAGTGAGTTCATGTAGCCCTTGTTTAAAATTTAGACCAAAATTTAACTGTACATGTCATTCAGTAAAGGATAATGCTTAAAATGTGAAAACAGTGCTTTATATTTTTAGAAAGCATTCTCTGAAACTGTTGATGAATTCTAAAAAACCAAGCAATCCAGTTCAGACACTCTCTGCCTCTCCTATCCCTAATCTCTTCATTCATAGAGGTGATTTTCCTATAATAGTGATAGCTAGTTAGAATATATTTAATAAAGGTTTGACTCTTAATTTAAATAAGAGTAAAGTCCCTATGGTAAGATTCTTAGTAAGGGTTATGAGGGAGCTTTTTATTTTTCCTCCCCAAGAACACCTTGGCATAGTTACACATAATTAAAAAAGTATATGGCTTGATCTGAAGCTGACTCTTCTTTGGAATAATGTTGAGAGTTAATGAAAACCTCCTTGTCTCAGGCCAATTAAAAAAATAAATGGCATGGCTTGGAAGCATAAAATGATAGGCTGAAATATTTTTAGATGCCATATAATGTGTCAGTTCCACTCACTAGATTGTTTTAACCTGAAGAAGTTAAAAATCTGCCCCCCACAACCTTTTCATTCATTCTTATGTTCTATGTCAAAAGAGCTGGCTAATTATTCTGTTTTAAAGTACAATCCCAGCATACTTTGGGATTACAGGTGGACCAGCTTGATATTGGGAGTTTGAGATCAACTTGACCAATATGGCAAAACCCTGCCTCTACTAAAAACAGAAAAAATTAGCTGGGCATGGTGGTGCCCACCTGTAGTCCCAGCTACTCAGGGAGGCTGAGGCATAAGAGTCACCACTGCGCCCACCCTGGGTGACAGAGTGAGGCCCTGTCTCAAAAAACAAAACAAAACAGAATAAAATGACAACAAAAAAACAAAAATCAAATTTAAAATTTATGAAAAATGTTATTTCTTTTTATGAATATAAAGCTCCCTATGAACATTAACTGTTCTAGGTTATAAGTATTCTTTGCTACTTGCTTTCATAACTTATTTATATTAAAAGAAACTATGTACTCATAATGAAGAGAACACTCTAGAGTGATAGGCCTACAGCTTGTTAAGTCATTTATCTTGTAAAAACCAAAACCAAAACCAAAATAGCATGGAGAGGAATAAAATGGAGCGTTGGTGAAGGTCAAAATTAAAGATTATTTTAAAAGAAAGTTTCTCCTAAGTACTATATACAGTTAGTAACTTGGGTCAGGCTCCTAAGTGTTGTCTACTTGAACTACCTCTGCTGCTCCAGGTTATTTTTTTTTTTGCAATAGGGAAGTAACAAGTATGTAGATAAGCATCTAGAGAGAGAGAAATACATTTGATTGACAACTCTGAGAGTTCATTTGAATTAGTTGAAATTTCTGATCAATTGCCTATGCTTTTAATTTTTTCAAAATACTGTTAGTATCAATGCAACCAAAATAAAAGTCATCTAAATTATCTATCTGCTTTCTTAGGCTATTAGTGAAACTTTTAAATACTTTATTCAAATTTTTTAATATTACAAATTATCTTTTTTTCTTTACATTTGCTTTATTTTTATTTATTTGTGTGTTTCTTTTTGAGATGGAGTCTCACTCTGTTGCCAGGCTGCAGTGCAGTGGCACAATCTTGGCTCACTGCAACCTCTGCCTCCTGAATTCAGGAGATTCTCCTGCCTCAGCCTCCTGAGTAGCTGGGACTACAAGCAGGCACCACCATGCCCAGCTATTTTTTGTATTTTTAGTAGAGATGGGGTTTCACCATCTTGACCAGGATGGTCTTGATCTCCTGACCTCGTGATCTGCCAGCTCAGCCTCCCAAAGTGCTGGGATTACAGGCTTGAGCCACTGTTCCCAGCCTACATTTGCTTTAAATGAGCAAAGATATTTATGTCATTGGACAAAAAACGAGGAAATCCATTTTTGTATTAAAATAGTTCTACAAACTTATGCTTGCATCAAAATAAATCACTATCAAGACACGGGAACTAGGAACACAGAGATGGGAGGATACTTGCCCCTCTTCAATTTTAGTAGCAGAAGCAGAATTGGTCTTGCAATGCTCCTGACAGTAATGTACACTGTCAATAAGCAATAGGATGTGGGAAAGCATGGGGATGTGATGCCCGGGACCTCAATAACTCATCAAAGCAGTTTCATCTTACCTAGGGTACGATGGTCTCAGTGCCACAATGCCAAGCTGAAGTGCATGCTTTTCCTCAATTCTGTAGACACCACCATCCCAAGATGGTGATTTCTGGGTTCTCAGAGCCGAGTGGGTCCACCGTCTACAAGGCCTGACTCAACAACTCCACTTGGGAAATTCTGCTGGATCTGGCTGAAGATCATGTTCACCCACTGTGCCTCCACCAAAGAGTCACACTGGAAACCAGGGCTGGATGTGAACTGGTGGCGGTGGGTGCGATAACCTAAACTCCTTCTCCAGGGACCGGCCCTTGTTGGTTTGTCCCTGGGCCTCAGCAGCACTAGCGTCTTCTGTCTACCATGCTGGGCCTAGCAGCTCTCGCAGGACCTGCACCAGCCAATAATCTTGAGAAATAAGGAATCAATGCAATGATTTTTCTTACAAATATGTAGAACACTGAACTATCTAAATTTCTAAATGATTATCTGACTACTTACATATATGCAAGCTTTAGGTATGCTTGCATGTGCACAGCATGTATGTGTAGCTTTATTAGGCCATGGACTAAGTATTAATTATCTTCGTGTTCCTACCACAATTTCTTCATATTACTAATTGCTATTTGTTTTGTTTTTTCGTTTTTGAGAAGAAGTTTTACTCTTTTCACCCACGCTGGAGTGCAATGGTGCCATCTCAGATCACTGCAACCTGTTTCTGGTGTTCAAACCATTCTCCTGCCTCAGCCTCCCAAGTAGCTAAGATTCCAAGTGTGTGCTGTCATGCCTGGTTAATTTTTGTATTTTTAGTAGGGATGGGGTTTCACCATGTTGGCCAGGCTGGTCTTGAACTCTTGACCAGGTGATATTCCCACCCTAGCCTCCCAAAGTGCTGGGATTACGGGAGTGAGCCACCACACCTTGGCTGCCATTTGTTGAATGGGAAAATAAATGGATCAAATTGACAAACTGTCCTAGTGATGAAAATGATCAGAACCTAAAATTGGCCAATCTGGCAGTTGTGATATTATAACAACTGTAGGCAGCTTGGTTCATTTCTTTCTGTCTTTTTTTTCAAATGCTTCTCTGAAGTCAAATTGCCCATCATGGTCCCTTATATGGGTTCACAAATATGTCTTATCTATTAGTTTATCACACAAGCATGTTCTTTACTAGGCAATAGAGAATGTGGCACTCTTTTATGTTCTTTCTTGAAAATTATTTTGCAGTTAAATATTTTATTTTTTCAGACTAATACTTTTTCCATTCCCAAGACGCTTTATTTTTATATATATGTTTTGGATGATAATCATAGTGCATGCATAATGAGTATATTATACTCATATGCATATTTGAGTATGCAAATTGTGTAGCAACTTACTATTATTCTTCCCATTTTGTAGATGAGAAAACTATGGCTTAGAGAGGGGACAGTAACTTTCCCAAGATATCACAAAAGCAGAGAGTGAGCAGATCATCACCATCTGGAATGCAGATCTAGGCCTGTCAGACTGTAGAGCCCTAACCTTCACACTCACTTTTAACTACCTCTATTAATGAAGAGTGTAATTTTAGCACATGCTCTTTTTGGAAACTTCATAATTATAATTAGGAACCATAGGGAGTGTTTTCTTGTATAACAGCTATGGGAAAGGTCTAGGCAAGAAAAAAATCACCAAATACTGATAAAACACAGTTTTATTTCAGAAAGCATTTATGATGCATCTTGATATCTTGGAGAGGCAGAAGTGATCACAATATGTAAACTTGGGTGAGTAGGACAATGGAATAGTCTTCATTTTAAAAATATGCATTCCCCCATCATCACTTTATTTAAATCACCTCTAGCAGCAAATTTGAGTGAGATCTTAGATTATGGTCTGGCTTTGGTTGGGAACCAGAGTCTGTCTCCTCTTGGATTCAGTACTTGGCTGTATTTCTAAAATGTTTGAACCAGATTCCCTGTCTGAGTCAGCTGATGGGGCCTAGTTTCATTTCAAGAGACTTCAGCATCAGCATCTCCACTCTCACCTCTGAACCTCCCCTCATCTCTTTGGTCATATTCAAATATTCTTTGACCTACATTCTACAATTAGGGACAAAATAATTGGAAGGCAGCTTAATCAACGAACAACTGAAAATGACAAATTTTTTGCCTGGAAGGGTTGTCGTCAAGAGGGAAAAGGAAGGTACAAAAAAGGAGGTGAAAGTGAACTTCAAACACTTTACAACTTTGTTCAAGGTCAGATGTATTTACTTTCACCTGGGCAGTGCAAAGAGAAGGAAACAACCCATGCCAGGCAGCTGCTACTAAATGCTTTCCATACCTTTTCAGGTTTAGTCCTCGCCATTTTCCCCTGGAATTTACATTTTTACAGTTTTCCCCTTTTCCATGTGAGCACACAGGTCCTGTAAAGTTAAGGGGCTTGTTCAAGATCTCATAGAGTTGGGAGTGATTTAAAATGGAGCTAAATCCAGAACCTGTACTTTTCACCAGAGCACCCCCCTAGCACAATACGACACTGGGTGTGTGTTAAGCAGTTATGAACCGCCACTAGGCAGCTCTGCTTTAGATTAGTTATGCTGTTTTTTTTTTCTCCTTTTGCCTCCTCCTTCTTTTTCTTCTTTGATAGAATAGACTTGGCAAAAATCAGTTTAATTTTGTTGGGGTTCGTTGATTTTAGCATCACTGAAAGATTCTGGAGATTTTTGTTTTAGTTAATGCAGTGGCTTATTTATTAATGTACTGGGGACTTCTTTTACTGGTAAAAAGAAGGCATTCAATAATGTTTGCCAAATGAAAGACTAGCTGTGATAACATTATGATTGTCTGTTTTCTGTGTGCATGCTGGGCTTTAAAATATGCTTGGAATTTTCTGTAGAATCATAAGATGCTGAAGTTGGAAGGGTACTCAAAGAGCATCTGAGCAATCCCTCATTTATAGATAAGAGGACTGAAGCCCTGGAAGGATAAATGAATCATCTAAGGTCACATGCTTGGTTGGCAACATGGTTGGGACTGGGACCCAGTGCTTTTTTCTGGCCTTCTCCTCAGGGGATTGCTACAATCTCTCATGTTAGTATTTTGCATGATGAAGAAGGAGGGTGAGATTCTAATAAACTGTACTAGTCCAGTGTAGTTTTCCATTTCTGTCACTTGTATCTTGGTAGGGTATAGTGGGTTGAATGTTGGTACCCCCAAAAGTACATTTGCATCCTAATCTCTGGAACCTGTGAATATTAATTTATTTGGAAAGAGGATCTTTGTAGATGTAATTAAATTCATATTTTGAAATGAGAAGACAATTTTTCCATGGACAGTGGGGAGGGGGATGGCTTTGGGATGAAACTGTTCTACTTCAGATCATTAGGCATTAGATTCTCATAAGGAGCGTGCAACCTAGACCCCTTGCATGCACAGTTCATAGTAGGGTTCCTGCTCCGATGAGAAACTAATGCTGCTGCTGATCTGACAGGAGGTGGAGCTCTGGCAGTAATGCTCTCTGGCCCGCTGCTCACTTGGGCTATGTGGCCTCATTCCTGGCAGGCCACGGACTGATACAGGTCCACGGCCAGGGGTTTGGGGACCACTGCCCTACAGCATCCAGAGAGAGTGCAGCCCTGCCAACACTTTCATTTCTGACATCTGTCCTCTAAAACTGTGAGAGAATCAAATTCTATAGTTTTCAGCCACCCAATCTGTAGTAATTTGTTAGAACAGACACAGGAAACTATTGTATGGGGGAACAGACAGAGCCAGGACTGATGTTGTTTTAACCAATTCTGACTTCACAGACTCTAAGGGAGAGTGAGTGTCTGCTGGTGAGGGTGGACAGTTGAAGACAGTTCAGGGACAGAGGAATGTTTTTATTGTGGTGGAGACTGAGAATAGTGACCTCTCTGCAAATAACAGGAAAAAATCCCCCAAAGAAAGACTTGGGGACATCTCATCAAATAAAGTGAAGGAGGGAAGGAAGAACAGACCATTCCGTTTGGTGCTTATACTCCCTCAGTCCTTGGTGCCCTCTCACTATTGCTTCCTGGATGTGAACCCTTCTCACCAAGCCACACACCCCGAGAAGTCTCTTTCCTCTCTTCTAACCTTCCGTAGCCTCTGTCTCATTTCCTTGGGGCTCTATTCCTTTAAATATGTTTTCAGAAGATAAAGAATGATTATAACTCACTGTTAGTCTGTGTTACTTCCATTTATCCTCTACAGCCCACCTTGAGTGCATTAACTGAAGAAGGAGAGAAGTCAGTGGGGGTCTTGTGCAGGTTCCACACCAGTCTAAGGGAGAGACATTTTGGAGAGAGAGGAATATTCCTCCTGTCCTTTCTGCCATACGCCATAAACGTCAGTCCAGTTTATGAGGAGCACTGGGTGTAGGTATTTTCTTATAGCCCTAGATGTATTGGGAGCAGAAACTTGAATGCAGAAGAAAAGAAACTCTTCCATTTAGGCTGGAGTTTCTCATAGAGTTCTACAAATGATAGGATGTTGATTGCTCTTTGGTCAGCTTTATACTTAGCTATGATTTTCCTTTCTCTCAATGACTTAGCCTTTATGTGCCTCAAGTTTCCTCATCTGGAAAATAAAATAGTACTAATGAGAAAATATGGACACAGAGAGGGGATCAACACACACTAAAGCCTGTCGGTGATTGGGGTGGGGGAAAGGAGAGCATTAGAAAAAATAGCTAATGCATACTGTGCTTTATACCTAGGTGATGGGTTGATAGGTGCAGCAAACCACCATGGCACATGTTTATCTATGTAACAAACCTGCACATCCTTCACATGTACCCTGGAACTTAAAATAAAAATAATAAATTAAAAAAAATGAAATAATACTCACCTTGTACTAAACGGTTGTACAAGTACTCACCTGGCTGTACTAAAGGAATTAATCCAGATAATTCTTTATAACAGTTCCTGGCACATAGTGAGAACACAGTAAATGTAAGTATCATTCTCTATCAAGGAGAAACCCCTGATTTCTTACTTCTGTGAGAAGGGATGTTCTCACACCCAGTCTTTTGACTCATTGTTACTCTTCCTTCTGGTGACTGGCTTGGCTAGTGACATTCATTATTTCAATTTCTTTGCTTGTGGGGGGTCTATTCTATTAAAATGACTGAGCATGGGGAGATTTGGTGTCTCTTTTTTTTTTCACTCTCCCCTCAGAGCAGCAAGAGACAGTGACCTGAATAAGTGTGCCTGCTTCGTGATCTCAAAGTCTCCCTCAGGTGGGCTGTTCTGAGTCTAGTAGACTGAGACTTGGGAGTGAACAAGCACATGTTCTTTCTTATAATAAGCAAAGTCCTCCCATCTAGTCTGGATTAGTAATAAAGTTGATATTTTTGTTCATTCGCTGACTCTTCTGTCTTCTTATTGGCTTGGTGCTCACATTGGGGTCCCTCAAAAACACCAACATAATTATTATTGTCAGGGAGATCTTCAGCCAGTGAGGAAAGAATCTTGTTTGAGGGAAAAGTCTGTGTCTAAGCAGGTGCATCAAATAATTCCCCATGTTTGAAGGTGGAGTGCACGGCTGAAGATCTATATTCCTCTCTACCTCCAAGGCACCCAGTTAGTGAGAACTATCTTGCTTTCATGTCACATTTCTTAAGTCAATCAGCACCAAAGGAACATCTGTGATCATTCTTTCTTCAAGCCCACGTGCTCCCCTGAAAGAAGCCTTTAAGAATACACCAACAATTCCATGCTGTGGAATGAGTAAAATGGTGCAGCGAAGGGATCACAAACAGAAGATTTTTATTCCTGAGCAAGCAAAATGAAAATTCAGCAAACAAATCAAAGAATCAAGATAAAAACCTGAAAGATGAAATGGGAACATGAACTATATAACAATGAACATAAAACAAAATCCTTCCAACAGCCTGGCAATTACATTGGTCCTGTGGTGAGTCAGAATGAGAAAAATACTCCTAGAGGAAAGAAGTGCTCACGGCTATAGAAATGCTAATGTCTTGCATCAACGTATTACTTTGTACTGGTCAAAGTGCCTTTACATTTGTCTCCTTTGATGGTTTTTATACTAACTCAATGGTGTTTGTTAGGGAGTTTGATCCCCTTATTATAGATGTAAAAAGAAGAGATGCTCTGAGAGATAACATAAATCTCTGACAGCTATAGTTGGTTGGATGACTAGTGTGTGATCCGATAATAGACGACAGTGTATGCTCTCTTTTTTTTCTTTTATATAGAGTCTTGCTATGTTGCCCAGGCTGGCTTCAAAGTATCCTCTCACCTCAGTGTTCCCAGTAGCTGGGAGTACAGGCATGTGCCACTGTGCCTAGCTGAAAGTTCTCTATCTCATATCACACAATTGTTTCTAAACTTTTAGTAGTGGTAGGAGTAATACATCAGTTATTTTTCTTTTTTAGTGTCTTGGGTTCTATGAATCTGAACTCTAATTGTAACATTGAAAAAAGTCATTCTCTACTATTTTGGAAACTTACAAATTCTTCCACCCCTGCCTGAACTCAGAGGATTTTCCTTCATAAGTTTATTAATGAGAGATTTGAATTTGTTCATTTTAACAGTGATTCAGAATAAGAGGATTGTCTCTTTAGATGAACTCAAGGGTTTAATAAGGAACAGTTTCACTGATAAGAGTAGAAGTATAACTAGGAACAGCACAATTGAAGGCCTAAAATGAGTTAGCTGTGAGTTCTACCACAGAAATAATCTTGTTTTTAGGATTTATACTAGAGTCCTCAGATGTAGATCAATAAAGAAATTAACATGGCACTTTAAGCACAAATATACGTGTATTTTAGAAAGGAGTGGCAGTCCTTACCTCACGGAAGCTTGTTTTTTCTCTTTGTAGATGGATGTCACCAGTGGGTTGTGCTGGAACTTCACCAACAAGGTATTAAGATGTATTTTCCCCACTTACTATTTGGCAATTGTCATCAACTCTCTTGCTTTTTTAGGGCACAATTCTTAAGGGTATTGGATTCTATGGTTGTGGTCAGCAGTCTATGACCACAGTTTTCTGAATCCACTCTTGTTAAAGCCATCTGACGGTCTACCTGTATATAGTCTTTTTTGTTTCTGGATTTCTTTGTCTTAGCTTTCTGTCTGCAGTGAGGAATTGGGGCACAGCCCACTACTCTAGCTGGCTTATTGGGGCTTGTTTCCTGAACTTATCTCTATAAGATCTATTTCCTAGAGCTGAGTTTTCTTTCTGACCCCTTTTATATTACATTAAGCTGCCTTCTGTAGTCAATATTGTGGTCTGTGATGGACTTTGAGCATTACCACTACAGGAACTCCAGAAGCATTCTTTTCTTTCATCATCACTTAGGAAGCATTCCTTCCTTTCTCTCAGCTTAGTTTGATCACTGCATACATGGGACTTAAATTATTGTCATTCAATAGTGTTTTTTTTTTTTGCAGTTTAAGGTGAAATGTTTGAGGGAAAAGTCTGTGTCTAAGTAGGATGGACAAAATAATGGGTACTTATAAAAGAAGGGAGAGAGAGACTTGAGACACTGAGACACAGAGACACAGGGGAGGAGGCCATGTGAAGACAGAAGCAGAGATTGGAATGATGCTGCCACAAGCCAAGGGATGCCAGGAGCCACTGGAGGCAGGAAGGGGCAAGAAAGAATCCTCTATGTCTTGCCTTGCTATGCCCTCCCTCACCAACACATTGCCTGAGCCTCAGGTACCTTTCCTCAGTTCCCTGAAGAAACTAGACTCTTTGTCTTAGCACATTCACACATGCTATTCTAGGGCCTACGGACATGGTGACTTTGGATTTCTGAACACTGAGATAATAAATTTCTATTGTTTTAAGCCACCAAGTTAGTGGTATTTGTTATGACAGCCTGAGGAAATTAATACAAAGGATAAATAGGAGATTTATCTAATTTCCTATTTAAAAATAAATAGGAGATTTATCTAAGTCATGAAATGATAATTTAAACACAGATGCAATAATTTCTTCTTGGGCACTGTGTTTTTGCCAAGCTTGGAAGAAGTCATTAAAACCATTAATATGTCATCTAGAAAGAAAAAGCATTTTTCCCCAGAGTTTATATATCCTGCTGAGATTCTTCATGGGAGCAATCTTATTAACATATCAGAAATCCAATTGTGCTCATATATAGGTATAAGTTTCCCTTTGAGGATTTGTCAGCTGGCTCAAGTTCATCAATGAAAATCAAATTAATCACTTTTGCTTAAAATGATACCACCTTTCTTGGGCAAATAGATGAAGTATTTCATTCTTTTCAGAAGGAACTCAGCTTCTATAGTAATAAAAAAATAGCCCCTAGCTTTGGCAATAAATAAGCTGTTACAAACACCATTTATCAGTTTTGCAGAATGGCACTGTATTAAAAATCAGTTATTAAAATAAAAAATACACTGAGTATTGACTTACTTTTATAAGTGTATCAAACTGATTTAAATACTAAATGGCTTCCTCTTGTCCTTAGAATGTAAAACACAGTTGTGATTTGCATGTTTCTAATGATCAGTGATGATGAGCTCTTTTTCATATGTTTGTTGGCTGCATAAATGTCTTCCTTTGAGAAGTGTCTGTTCATATCTCTTGCTCACTTTTTTCTTGTAAGTTTCTTTAAGTTTCTTGTCTATTCTGGATATTAGACCTTTGTCAGATGGGTAGATTGCAAAATTTTCTCCCATTCCGTAGGTTGCCTGTTCACTCTGATGCTAGTTTCGTTTGCTGTTCATGCAGAAGTTCTTTAGTTTAACTTATTCCATTTGTCAATTTCAGCTTCTGTTGCAATTGCTTTTGGTGTTTTTGTCATGAAGTCTTTGCCCATGCCTATGTCCTAAATGGAATTGCCTAGGTTTTCTTCTAGCGTTTTATGGTTTTGGGTTTTACATTTAAGTCTTTAATCCATCTTGAGTTAATTTTTGTATAAGGTATAAGGAAGGGGTCCAGTTTCAGTTTTCTGCATATGTCTACCCAGTTTTCCCAGCAAGAAAGAGTGTCAGGAAGGTGTACTTTATCTTTTTTTACTTATACAAGAAACTGATCTCAACTGAAGAAGGAATGTCCACATTTCTATCTTTTCCATAAATAAAGCCCAAGGCATTCCTACACAGTAAGGCATGCAGGAATTTCTTAGCTCTATCTATATGAATGCTCTTGAAGAACAAATACCCTGGTTAGGTAGGAAACAGGCTGTGCTTGAAACAAGCAGCTTGCTCTGGTGGAAAATGTGAAAAGTGAAGGCTCTTCTGATTGTCCCCAGAGATCTGTCTTGCCTGCCTATCTTCCACACACTCATTCAAGCCTGCCCATACTTCCATTATGGCAATTATTGTACTGTATTTGTCTGCCTGTCTTTCTTGCTGCTAGCCTGTATACTCTCTGAGGACAGAATGATACTTTTAATTGATACCTTGGTATCCTCAATACACTGACTGCATGCTTTCTGGATCACTGTGGGCATCCAGCTGCAATTTGTGAATAAATAGACTTTTGAGTCTGATAAACTTGACTTGTGTTAGCATTCTGGCTCAGTCATAACTGGGATTTTGAGAAAGTTCCTTTATCTCTTGGGATAGTTATTTTTTCATTTGTAAACTAGAGATAACCATTTAAGTATGTCACAAGGTTGCTTATTTATCTTAATCAGGTATGGCAGATTGAATTATTGGTTTAATTTCTACATCCCTCCCTATACCACAACTTTTGCTATATAAATGGCAAGGAAAACAATTTATCTACTGTTTCCTAGTCTCTATGTTTGCTGCATGGCTATTAACTCTCACTTTGGAATTGCTCACGTGTGGTGAGGAGGAAGTTTTGAACATTTTGTATTCCAGGCAGCAGGGACTCTGCATGATAAGAGGTGAGAGGTGTGCAGAGAGAGCGTGAGGGGTGAGGAGCTCTGGGTGGTGTTGAGGTACAGTGAGCCTAGGTGGCTGGGAGGAGCTCCTGCAGACAGGGTCACAGAGGCAGCAGCTGGAGCAAAATAAAGGACCAAGAGTCACAGAGGCAGCTGATGCTTAGAAGCTCAAAAGCAACAGAGAAGAGGTGGCTGATACCATGCTTTACTTACTGGTAGCTATTATTAATACACTTTAGGGAGAACTGACTGAAATCTAGTTCCATTTTAAACACAGTTAATAAAGAAGTGTATCTTTGTGTTTTGCTATTTTTCAAAGTGAAAACTCTCATTTGGAACATTAGAAATCAGGTGAGCACTAATTTTCATCCCTCTTCTTTTGTTTTCAGGTATTCCAATTCTTTGTCTTGCAACATCATTAATACCTTATCTTGTTTTGTAAACATATATCTAGATGAGGTCACTGAAGAAGGTTCTGCAAGCTTTTCATAAGTGGAGTAAAATCCTGATGTTGATATTCTACTATACTTGCAAAATGAAATAATTGATAAGGAAAGTAAGACTTTTGGGTGCTGTTGGAAATATAATCCTCTTTATTAACCTTGTAATTCCAGTAGAGGTGAGATTTGGGATAGTGATCTAAGGTGAAGAATTTTATAGTGAGTTTCTCAAGAGCTCTAGTTTAATAAATTTATAGCCATATCTGTTAATAGAGTCATAATAACAACAGGGAATGTCATAATAAAATTAGGAAGACTCAAAAAACATTTGATAAAGAACAAATTGATAAGCAAAGATTCCTAGATTGAAGGTTCCTGTTGCTGTGGTAAATCTAATTTCTTGTTTCTTTCTCCCTGGCAGGGATTTCCATAGAAGTGCTTGACAAGCAACACAGGTCTGAGCAGTATTGCTATGGGGCTGGGAACTTTCACTAAAAACCAGAACTTACATAGCCTAGGTTAAATGAAAGAAAATAAAGAAATTTAATTGCCAGCTGGATCTTGACCTATATTGCTGGTCACACACCAGTTTCTTAAAAACTCCACTCTGCACCAAACTTGCAAACTGTTATTGAAAAAGCAAGTGGGGGACAAGAGTGTTACAGCTTGTATACCAAATGATAAAGATAATGCTTATTTACTGACATTTATGGATAATATAATCCATAAATGGTAAAGTTAATCCTCTTTACATAGTAAATTTCATCAGAATTTGGATGAGAGGACTCATGGCTAAAGCAAAGTCTTGGGTACTAAATTAATGTCATTTCTAGAATTTTTAAAAAATGAATAACCTAGAAAAGGAAGCTGAACTTTTCATAGGACATGTGATTCAGGGGCTTATTTCGAATAGAAATTCTTTATTAGCAGCTACATAAGAAAGAGGCATATAAAGGGAACTTTTTTCCATGCTGAAAATGATCGATATTTACATTTACTTGAATCTTTTTTTTGGAGGGGGGGGGCGTAGGTCTTAAAATGCCTTTTTCTTTTGTGTTTATTTGGACTTATCACTAATTCCACTAATAATTTAAGTTCTGGTAAGGCATGGATTCCAAAGCTCTTAGAAGTCAACTTGTAAAGAGCTGGTGTTTAAAAGTAGGTGATTAAATGGCAGTACAAGGTGGAGAGGAGTGAATGATCCTGAGGTCAGCAACTCCCCTTGTGAAAATGTCATAGTGATGTGGAAAAACCACTGGGCATCCTCCCTTTTCTCCCTTGGAGTAAGCAGTGGTTTGAGGGCAGGAGTTTGGGGGAAGTGCTGCTCATGTGACCTTCCAGGAGCTGAGGCTGGATGTGTGGGAGTCATTGTCCTGAGGCTGTTGGGTATGAAGCCATGGACACAGGGGTCAAGGGTGGAACAGGAAGTAAAGGAACTGGTAAAGCCTCTAGTCTAGAGAGCTGGCAGAGAATGAAAACAGAGCTGGAGGGAACTGGTGGGTGTGGATTAGACAACAGGCAAAGCTGATTGAACAGGTTTGGGAGGTGAGGGGTTGAAAGCAATTTTTCAGAGACTATATGACTGGCTGAACTTGCTTCAAGCAGTCAGGCCCTCCTGTCAGGCAGGAGTTGACACTGTTTCCTCCCTGCTTCCCCTCTCTCTGGATTATCCAGAAAGGCTTGAAAGAGAAGGGTGAAGATGATCAAACAGGAAAAGACTCCTGGCTTACAGATCTGCAACACAGCTCACTGATAACTGATCAGGACATGTGCATTGGGAAAACTGTGCTTTCAGCATAGCAGAAACAAACACTTTGAAATAAAGGCAAAAAAAGAGATCATGAAATTTTTCACATTGAAACTCTAAAGCTTGTCATTTTTATGCATTTTTTTCCCAAGCCCCTTTGTGCTCTTTTCAATACTTGCTCTGAGAGAAGAAACCGCCTGTGGTTTGGTGACCCATGGTACTGTTTGGTTAGGAGATGTGTGCTGAGAGAGAAGCAAGGAGGACAGAATGTCAATACAACTGTGACCATGGCTGTGATCATGATAGCCACTGAGAACGCTGCCAGTGCTCAGGCTGCTGTTAGAAACAACGCCTTGCTGGAGGGAATCTACCTCTGCTTTCAATAATGTATATGGTTTAAGAGCATTTTATTTTGGAACACAAATAAATTGGTGCGAAGCTGAGACATTAAATGCCTTAATAATTTCTTACATCACTTGAAATTTATTTTCTTCATTTTTGGGTCATTTTTGAGGCATATAGACATAGGGGTGCTACTCAAACACTCAAAAAGCCACATGGCTTGGGCACTGCTCATTAGAACAGATGCCAGCTACATTGTTTCAGCAGGGCCCAGGAGCACCCTGCTCTATCTGGCATCACCTCTGCAGCTGCACAATAGGAGTGGGGACATCAGGAGATCCCAGGGAGGCATCAAGGTGGTTAACCAATGAGGGCACATTGTGGGAGCTCAGAGATTCTGCTATTTACTGGTCAATATAGAAGTATTTACACTTCGTAGCAACAGGTTGACCCCACTAGCTGAGTATCAGTTCTTCCTTATGAGAATGGCTTGCTTATCCTCAGTCTTTGTCACTCTAATGACATCCCTCATCTCTTCAGAACTGCACATATCCAGACTGTTGATGTCCCCAATTCCACAAAGGGGGCTCTTTTTATTGGCTTCTAAATAATAAATTGCCTTTACATCTTTCCCACAAGTGTTTATACTAAGATGTCCACTCAAAGTGTGGCTGAGAGAGCTCTAAATGTCTTACCTGACAGCTTTGGATCAGTCCTGTTAACTCCTTGTATTATATGGAGACTTGAAAATCTAACATCCAAATGTATTGAGTTCTTCATTTGTTAGATACAAAAGATGCTTTTATATCTAGGTGGGCACGGTGGCTCACACCTGTAATCCCAGCACTTTGGGAGGCTGAGGTGGGAAGATCACGAGGTCAGGAGTTTGAGATCATCTTGGCCAATGTGGTGAAACCCCATCTCTACTAAAAGTACAAAAATTAAACGGGTATTGCAGCAGGTGCCCGTACTCCCAGCTACTCAGAGGCTGAGGCAGGAGAATGGCTTGAACCCAGGAAGCAGAGGTTGCAGTGAGCCGAGAATGTGCCACTGCACTGCAGCCTGGGCAACAAAGTAAGACTCTGTCTCAAAACAAAGAAACAAATAAATACGTAAGTAAAAATAAGTAAAGACACTTTCCAAACTCAAACTCTTCTGACAAAGTCTCGCTCTCTGAAGAACGACTTGTATAAGAAGCTGAGAGAATACTAACTGCCAACATATGTTTTAGTTGAAATGTATTTGCTAATGTAAACAACTTATGCCTGCCTGTGGCACCCAAGACGGTCACATGAGGCTTGCATGATACTTGGAGAATGCTGCTCTCACAAAGATTAATACATGTAAATCTGTAACTTATATTTCTATGCTCATATGTGTCTCACGCAATTGAAGAGAAAGGGAACTTATTTACATCAGGCCAGCACTCTGAAAACTCCAGCATTTGATCAATAGAAAAGAGGAAAAAAAAATCAATGAAAAATAAAGGGAAACTGAAGAAAAAATGAATTAAATGAGTTTCCCCCCCTCCTTCTCTTAGTTTGGATTTATTTGCTGTGGCTTTTATTTTTTCAAATGTGAGGTGTGTTTCTCAAGTAGCTCTTTTAATTTCAGAGAATAGAATGTCTTAGGAGCTGTTTCAAGTGTTTAGGTAGAGGATAGCTCTTTGACAAAATATTCTAAGGCAGTGGTTCTCAAACTTGAACAAGCACCAAAATCACCTGGCAGCTTCTTAAAATGAAGCTTGTTGGGCCCCAACCCTGGAGACCTTGATTCAGTAGATCTGGGATGGGGCCTGAAGATCGGCACCTCTACCAAGTTCCCAGATAATGCCGATGCTACTGTCTCCAGGTTCTTACACTTTGAGAACCACGCAAGACAGGTTAATAACCTCTGATGCACGGGAGAATCACCCAGGGAGCTTTCAGCACTCTGCAAGCTGGGGTTCCATCCTTACAGTTTCTGATTTAATTAGCCTGTAGAGGGTTCTAGGGAATTGGTAATGCTTAAAGACTCTCCAGGTGATTCTAATATTCAGCTGGTGTTAAGAAATTGCCTAAAGATTAATGACTAGTATAGGGTTTGTTATTGGTTGATATTTGGTTGAATATGAAGTGATTTTGAATCTCGGAGTAAATTCAGAATTTGGTGGATGCCAAACCTATTTTAAAAAAATGTGTTAACACATTAATATCAGAATTAACAGCTACTTTAAAATAAAAACAAACTTAAATTTCCCCTTATTTAGGTATGGGGAGGGGAGAAGGGTTGAGGCAGGGGAGTCTTACCTCACTTTCTTCACAGCGTTTCCATCTACCCAATCCTCTTCGGTTTCTGAGCCTTCTCCTTTTTTGTCTAACCTTTTGTTCAAAGGTCAGTTGGCTGACCGCTGGAGCTCTTTTCCAGAAAAATAGGTGGTTTAAACAGAAAAAGCTCTGAGAATGGCCGCAAAGGGTTTGAGGGCACCTCCTGGAGGTGGAGAGATTTATTTTACAGACTGCTGGCCTGGGAGTCAAATAATCAGCTTTTGGATTCTTATTACTGTCTCAGCCATAAGAATAGCTCTGTAATCTTTTATTTCCCAGTAATAAGATAGCACTGAAATCTTGGGAGAACCACTGAATCATGCTAAACTTCAGTTTTCTTTTTCTTTTTTTCACTTTTCTTTAACTGTGACATGGGGACAATGGATTAAAGAAGATGTTAGGGATGAGATTTTGATTAGGATGTTCACCACCGACACCAGAGCTCCTGGGACAACAGCAGTTCAAAGAAGGCATTTGGAGAGTGGTCAAATTAAAACAAAATTTGTAAACTATAAAGTACCAATAAAGATGGCCATTACCCTGAGTGAATGTGCTTTCTAGCCTCAAGCTCTCTGCACTCCCTGCGCACTTTGGCCTATATCCTTCCTTGGACTCTGCAGCTCTGCAGACATAGAGTGTTTACAGCCAGACAAAGAAAGCAAAAGTTGATACAACTCCATTCTTCTTTGTAAGAGTGACCATCTGATCATTATCACATTTCATTTCTAAAATGTTCTTTCAATAAAGAATGC
This sequence comes from Callithrix jacchus, assembly GCF_049354715.1. Lineage (NCBI taxonomy): Eukaryota > Metazoa > Chordata > Mammalia > Primates > Cebidae > Callithrix > Callithrix jacchus. The sequence continues at coordinate 86,564,024 of NC_133504.1, read as the reverse complement.
AAAACATAGTCTTGCAGATGTTATTCTTATCAGTATTCCTTTTTTAGAACTTCAGAGGTAATTATGCCAGTTGAGAAAGAACTGTCAACTGAAGTCAGGCACTGAAGTCCTGGGTTCTATTTTTTCCTAACAGTACTGTGGTACCTCATGCTTTATAAATAACCTTTATTGACTTAACTTTGGCACGCCTCAGGTCACTAATTAAAATTATGCTGAAATAATATCTTTCTCTCTTCTAAGAATACATTTCTTAGATGTAAGTGTTCTGTTATACACTTAGCCTGATACAGTAGAATCAGTCCAACTGAATAAATTTGAATGGGGTAGGGATATCTCATTTGCCAGATTACATGATTATAAAAGTGGAAGTCAGCCAGATTTGGCTGGAATGGCAATAGCTTTCCTATGCTCGGCAAAGGATCTGAATATTTCGGTTGAACCAATTTTACCACGGCACATACAGTTCCTTGGTTAGTAAATGCTTGTATTGTATCAGAGCCAAGAGGAGAGACACATACACTGAAGTGGAACATCAGGAAAATCTTAGTTTATTATCTTACTGATAAACTCAGCTATATGAGTTATGTTTATCTGGTTGATTCCTTTGTGCAAAGGTGACACGTCAACCCAACTTCTTTCTTTTCGCTGAATAGTCAATAATTGTATCATAGCTACTTGACTTTTTCATGGAGTATTTATTTTTGAATAGGTAGAGCATTTTTATTATTATATAGATATTGCTATGACATGATATTTTGATATAAACATGCTCTAAAAATATAACTTTGAAGGGAAATCCAATATTTATGAAATTATTAGAAAGTTCTAGCTTTCCCAAAGCAGGGAATCTCAATGAAAGCGCCTTTCTTCCACCCTCACCCCCTGGCCTGGATTTCACAGGCAACAGCTTTTTTGCAGTTGTAAAGTTAGTCTTCAAATATAAACCGAGATCCTGGGCTTCATTACTGTTGCTGGCCAGAAAACTAGAGTCAGTGTTATCTCTAAGTTTGTGAAATTCAGAAAAAACAGCTCTGTGGTGGCAGGGCTAGAATTTTATAGCCTGGGTAAGGAATGCCATTGAAGTTGTCAGACTCATAAACTTAAAATGTTTAGATCTTTTGGAGGAAAGGGGCATGGTGTGATGGTGGAAGCAAAGAACTCCAAGTCTTCAGGACAATGTTTTCTTCCCAAGACTCATACATTCTCATACATTTTTACAACTTCAGACCAGTGCCTTCCTGCCTCAGTTTCCTCACCTACATAATAGAATAATTGTGAGAATTAACATAGCTTTGCTTGAGGTCACAGTTTAGAGGCCACTTTCTCTTGGGAAACCTTTTTTGAACCTATAACTTTTTTTTTGTTTGGTCCCTGATTTTTTGAAAACCCACCCTCCCTTCTCCTCTAACCCCTTTTACCTTCCCCCCCTCCCCTAAAACTCTCTGCTTACTTACCACATGGATTTAGGTTGGCCTGTTCACTTCTCTTTCCACTATACCTCCCCTGTCTCCATTCCTGCAGATGATAAATTCTGGTCTAAAACTGGATTTCCACTGTTATAATTGCGGTATCTAGCCCTGAGTCTAGATATAGAACACTCAATAAATGCTACTGTCAGAATACAGGAGTAAAAGAGCAGACACTCTTCTTAGTGCTCAAGGACAAGTCTATATGACATAATTGTTGCAAGATTAATTTTTTTCACTTGTGTATTTATGAGTGGGTAGCAAGTGATATAGCCTTCTTAGCATGGCTCAAGAAGAAAAGAGGTCGTGTTGGTGAATGATTCTTAACAGCCAAAATGATTCATGGAGGTATGCATGCTTGGCACACGTTTGCTGCTGGAGTGATGGGCAGGGCACAGCTGCCATGGGAACTGTTGGACGGATAGCCTATTCCCACAAAAGGGAGGGAAGCTCTTTTCTGCTCAACATTCAGACAGGGACACACCATATGAAGTGATTGGACAACCCAGACCACTTTCAGTCGATTGAGCTAGCCAGTCAACAATGCTAACATTTACTGAGCACTTCTTATAGCCAGACACTTTTCTAAGCACTTATATGATTAATTAATTATCAGACTAGAGATGATTGTGATTCCCATTTTAGAGATTTTTTTAAGGCACAAAGAAGTGAGGTCAATTACTTAGGGTCACGTAATCAGAAAATGGAGGGGGCAGTCTTCAAACCCAGGCAGTCAGGCTCCGGCAGCTGTAAATGTGCAACCATTATGCATCTGCCTTTGGGGAGCAGGGCTGGCTGTACTCTCAACAATCAGATCCGAGGGCCAGTTGTTACATCAATCAGTCAGCCAAGCAGTCAGTCAATACTCTGGACTATAGCTTGGTGTTGCAGGAGTCACCAAAGCCATAGATGTCAAGGCCCTGCCCTGAAAGGCTTGCAGTCATGCAAGGCAGGCACAGTCTTAGAAAACATTTTAAGACACTGTATAATTATGGGTTTATTTGCATGGTGCAGTAAGTGCCATCATGCCCAGATACTGAGAATCATTCCTGCCCTCCTAGGGATAAGTTCTGAGAAAAACAGCATTCTCTGACTTGCATGTATGGCTCAGCTGAAATTATCAGAATTGCTGACCATCTTAGGCATCCCTTCTATTTCTTTGAGGAAAAAGGATTCAGGCAGGGCCATCTGGATCACTCCTGAGGTAGAGGAGGATTTTTGTATGACTAAGAAAAGGATAAAAATGATAACATTGATATAATCATAATAATGACAGTGAAAGTTAACGTTTATTGAACATATGTGCCCTTATGTTCTAACACAAACCTACTCATTTCCTGTCTCTCTGTAATTACTCATTTCCTTCTCACAATAATGATACAAGATACGTATTGCTATTTTTTGTATTTTACAAATGACGAAATGAAGACACAGAAAGATAAAGCCACTTTGCTAGTAAAGGGCAAAGTCTAGGCTGCTGCTGCTTCTTTTTTTCTTAACAGTTGTAAGGCTATTACTGTGTGCCAGAGACTGTTTCAAACACTCTCTATATATTAACACATAAAAATCCTCATAACACACCCATTTCACAGATTGGGAAACTGAGGTAAAGTTAATTAAATTGTCAAAAGAACACACTAACAGTTGTAACAAGCAGTCTGTTTGATGTTAAAGCCTGATTTTGTATTCATTTGACTCTATGGCCTCTGCTTGACTTTCTCTCAGTAATTATTCAAGACTGCCAGGGTTTTGTTACCAAAGAACATTAACAACATTAATAGCTATCTTATAGGTTTGTTTTGAGGATTACATGTGACAGTTTATGTAAAGCACTTTGCAAAGGGCTCAACACATTGTAAAGGTTTAATACGTGTTAATTTAAAATGCTCCCAGCATTCACAAATTTTTATTTATTTTGGAATTAGAATTAAGTTCAAACATTTATTTTGCACTTATTAGCTGGGTAACTTGGGCAATGTACTTAACTTTTCTGTTTCTTAGTGTTCTTCTCTGTAAAATGGAGGAGATAATAGTATCTTCCTAGGAGGATTGTTGTGATGATGAAATGAGACAATGCATTTAAAGAGCTGAGCTCTGTGGCTCGATTAATGTTTGCATCTGTTATTAGGAGAAGCAAGGGAATGGAGTCGGGAGGGACATAAAGAGTGTTTATTATGGACTTCATGGTGCCATTAAATATGGGTGACTCAGTGGGCATGCCCAAGAGTGGGGTCAAGACAGCAGTTTGCCAGGATGACTTGGCCTGCTGCAGGCATCTCGTGCAGATTTGGAGAGTCCAGCTTAGAGCCAAGCAGCCCTGCGTTCAAGGTGACACTCCACTTGGCCTGGGCACATTATTTAATTGCTCTAAGCCTCTGATTCCTCATCTGTGCAATGGGGATAGTGTCACCACCTTCTAGGGTTGTCATGAGGATTAACTGAGATATCGTATGTAATTCACTCGGCACAGTGCCTGGCAAATAATGAACTCCCAGTAAAAGGTAACTATTAGTGTCACTAAAAGTTGTCATGGAGGGCGTAAAACACAGCCTCATGACTTGCACAATCATGTGGCCATTTCTGACTAATAGAAGGACTAATCCCATGTTTCTAAGGATTTTTACTGTGAGCTTATGGCATTGGCTATTCCTGCTACAGTCTTGGCCTTGTAGTCACAGGGTCAGGGGAACTTGGGAACTGGGGGTATAATTGATAGAATAGAACAAGATTTTTGATATAGTTAAATTTACATGTTCCCTTTAATAAATGAGAATAATGAGGTCAAAAGAATTTAAAGGACTTGCTCAAGATCAGAGAGTTGAGTTGTAGTTAGTAGGACCAGAACCCATGTCTCTTGGTTCCCACACTTAAAAAATCTCCATAGGGTTAAGAAATAGATTTCCTAAGTCATTTCAATTGTATATTGCTGTGGTGAGTGGTGCTGTATGCAGCCCTAATCACTTAAAAGGGTTAATATGCTGACTGAGTCATTGAGGAGAATCTTATTTAATGAGTTTTTATTAATGAAGGATTCACAATACCCTAATGAAACTTTTATGTTTATGCATGCTCCTTTAAAAATTTGGTTGGAGCAGGAGTAAATACCTCACTCCAGGTATGTAAGAGACATGAAATATATCGCTTGAAATTACTTAACAACATGTTTTTATATCAGAAGCCTGCATTTTGCTTTCTATTATTTTTAAGTCATAGAAGATTTAATCAATCAGGTAAATAATTCTTCCTATTTCAAAATCATAATTCAAAAAAGGAGAATTGAGTGGATGATGTATTATCTGGATTAAAGAGGTATTATTTACCAGATAATTGATAAGTCTAGAATTTGTTTCTTGCTTGAAATAAGTCTCAGTTTTTACATCAGTATTACAGTCATATGCCTCCTAATGTTTTGATCAATGACAGACCGCATGTATGATGGAGGCCCCATAAAATTATAATGGAACTGAAAAATTCCTATGGCCTAGTGATGTTGTAGCCATAGCAATGCCATAGCACAATGTATTACTCATGTGTTTGTGGTGATATTGGTGTAAAGACACTTGCTGCACTGTCAGTCATATAAAAGTATGGCATGCACAATTATATACAGTTCATAGTACTTGATTATAATAATAAATGACTATGTTCCTGGTTTACATATTTACTATACTATACTTTTTGTCATACTTTTGAGCTTACTTTTTCTATTTATAAAAAAAAGTTAATTGTAAAACAGCCTTAGGCCAGTCCTTCAGAAAGTATTCCAGAAGAAGGCATTGTTATGGTCGGAGATGACAGCTCCATGCCTGATATTGTACCCAAAGCACTTCCAGCGGCCCAAGATGTGGAGATAGGAGATGCTGATATTGATGATCCTGTGTGGGCCTGTGTGGGCCTAGACTAATGTGTGTGTTTTCCTGTGTCTCAGTTTTTAATAAAAAAGCTTAAAAAGTAAAAATCAAAAACTAAAATCTTAGCAATAGTAAAAGGTGTATAGGATAAGGCCATAAAAATATTTTGTACACCTGTACAAATGTTTGTGTTTTAAGCTGTGTTATTACAAGAGTCAAAATGTTAAAAAAATTTTAAAAGCTTATATCAACTATAAAAGTCACAGTAAGCTAAGGATAATATATTATTGAAGAAAGAAACTTAAAAAATAGATACAGTGTAACCTAAGTGTACAATGCTGATATAATTTACCTTACAGAAATGTCCTAGGCCTTCACATTTCCCCACCACTCACTCACTGAGGTGTCCACAGCAACTTCTAGTCCCTCAAGCTCCATTCATGGTAAGTGCCTTTTACAGCTGTACCATTTTTAGCTGTACTTTTAGTGTATTTTCTCTATGTTTAGGTATGTTTAGCTGCTAACACTGTTTTATAATTTTGCCTACTGTATTCAGGATAGTAACATGCTGTACAGATTTGTAGCATGAGAGCAATAAGGCTATACAATATTATCATCAGGCTACAGAGAAATACTGTATATTACACAGTAAAAGAACCAGCAACATAAATTAAGAAAAAGTTGTATTTTAAAGCCTAACTCAAAATTGCAGCCACAACCTCCAATGTCGTTAGAGTAATCCTTCATAGTTAAAATATCATAATTGTTTAATTGACCAATATGTATTTTACACTCATAAGCCAAAATATTCCTACATTTAAAGGCAAAATTTGATAATTTGTACCATTGAGGAGTATGCAAAGAAGGAAAAACATCTTCTAAATTATAGTGGCTTAAAAACATACAAATTTATTTTTTATTCAAATAAAAGAAAGAGAGACGTAGGCAGTAGGGAGAGTAGTTCCAAGGTGCCATCAGGGTGCCCTGACTCCCATCTTACCATCTGCTTGGAGAGTGGGAGATGTTTGTTAGAACCTGTTTCTCTTCTTCTTCTGTGAGTAATAGGTAGAAGTGTAGCTGAGATGTGGCTGTCCAATTAGGAATTCATTTCCCACAGCCTCCCTTGCAGCTGGATGTTGCTGTGCCATGGAGCTTTTACCAATGGAATGTGAACAGAAATGATGTGAGCAGCCTCCACCTCACCTTCCTAAGAGGAGATTTCTGGTCCTGGCCTTCCACTTTTTTTGTATTTTTAGCTTTGCCTGGATGATGACAGCTGATGGCTTAGGAGCTACACAACAAAGATGCAGAGTCACCAAAAGCCCCAGTCCTTGAATGGCTGGAGCAAAACTGCCCATTGCCCAGAATGCTTACTGTGACCTGTAACACAAGAGAGAAGTCATCTGTTTTCTGACTCATCAAGTCTAGACTGGCTTTCCTGCAGCACCTTAGCCTACCTTCACTAAGTGCATCCTATGTATAACTTATATCCTCAAAGTTGCTTTGTGGTCCATGTCAAGGGAAAGCAGTTCCCAGTCTGCTGCAGATGGCTTTTTCGTTTTCCAGTGAAAGGCAAAAGACAGATGTTCTAATCACTTCCAGTAGTCTTATTTTAGTCCAAAAAATATAAATGAGAAATAAAATTATCCTTCTTATTAGAAATTATGCTCTTCATGGTGATGCCATATGTGTGTATTTGTGTCTGTGTGTGTGTAAGATAGTGTATGTATTTGGAGGAAGGGAGATGGCGGGGTTTGGCACTGGTGACAAAGCTGACAAGGCTTGTGCTCTAGGATGGTGCTTTCTGCTCTAAGGGGAAAATACAGTTCCTTCAGGATTCAGAGAATGTCATCTTTCCCCCAGAGCTGGAGATGTTACAGATGTTGCAGCTTACCCTTGGGACATGGCCTGACAAGGGTTCTTACCCAATTGATGAAATATGTTTCTGGATAGCTATTTGTAATGTCACATCACAGAGGAGTTTCTCAAGGAGATTCTCTCTTCTTCTGTAGTGATATTGTTAAACCCTCAAATGAACTCAGTTTAGCGGTTTTCTAACCAGCTTCCAGACCCATATTTAATGTTGCCTTATGCAAGATGTTTGGCAGCACCCTTCCGATGTAATGTTAACTACTGGATGGTATGTATACATGGGCAGTGGTGAGAACTGCATCTTTACTGTTGCATGAAATGCTCCTTTTGATATCTTTGCTGAGAGTAGTATTCATCCAAATGAACTGCATGCAGACATTCATCTTAACTTTGATTAGTACCTGGTATGATTCATTTTAACCTCAGGTTTTAGTGTCCCTTTCTTTTATTAATGTAGTAATTGCTTAGGAAAGATAAATGGAGACAGAACTGAGAAATGTGCCCATGAGAGTCACTTTCAAACTACCATTAAAACAGACAATAACTCTTTCATCATTTTTTTCATATCTAAAGTATTAAATTGATACAATATTCTTACCATGGAAGCAAGTAAGCAATCATTCTAATAGAGGACAGATATTATATGTTTCTCATGAACCAATATTTCCCTATTGAACGGTAATGTTTCTTTTAGCAACAAATTAGTTCTTATACTTACCTTAAGATTAGGGCAAGTGCTTGCTACAAAATACAGTAATATATTCCTGAGGCTAATCACATTGGAACAGTCTTTTAAGCAATTTCTGAGCTTGTGGCTTGCCCTCTTTCGAGTGGCCAGTGACTTAGTCCCTCAAAAATGGGGATGCAGTTCAGGTAGACCAGGAGCCCCACAATTATAGCAAAGTGCTAGAAAGTATTAATAGTTGCATTTGAGTTGAGGAGACAAGAGGAAGCCTTGTACAGATGACTTTTTAGAGTTGGGTCTGTGGCGGAAACAGCCAGTTGTCCCCTGGTATCTGCTCTCTCCTGTTTCTACAGAAGCAGAATTTTTAGCTGGGCCTCTTGTGCAACTAGATGTGTATATATGATGGAATTCTAGCCAGTAAGATATTAACAAGGTGGCTGTGTGCAACTTCTAGATTGTGTTCTGAAAGAGAGAGGATGTGCCTTTCCTTTCTCTTCTTCTCTCTGCCAACTGGAATGTGTTAGGAGAACTGGAGCTGAGGCAGCCGTGATTGAGCAACGAGCTAGAAGGAGCCCAGGATCCTGGCAACACGGAACTGCTGTACTTGCATGACTGCTGAGACTGCACTTGAAAGAGAAATACACTTCTATTTTGTTCAAGACACTGCTATTTCAGGTCTGTCTATTACAAAAGCCAAACCAATATACCACAAATACGGGGCGCAGAGTCCTTCCATCGGGTCAGTCTCTAAGCCTTTTGGTTCAGGACAACATGTAATTTACTTCTGGGATAACGGGACTCACTTTATTATCATCACCACTGGATACTTCCAGCTGGGGAGGGAAACCTTCTGGTTCAGTCATAGGTCCAAACTGAATCCTAGCTGCCACCCATATTTTTCTACTGTAAACCAGGTTAAAAACTTTCCAGAGTATTTGAAGGCTGTTATTGTCTGACAAAATTTATGTCAAAAGCCAGTCTCCATTGTGGTTGTATTAGGAGGTGGTCCCTTTAGGGGATGATTAGGTCATGAGGAATCCACCATCATGGATGGGATTAGTGCCCTTATAAAAGAGATAGAAGAAAGCTGCCTTGTTTTTTCTGTCATCTGAAGACACAAAAGGTGCCATCTATGAGGGATGGCCCTCACCAGACCAGGGATCTGCTGGCACCTTGATCTTGGAATTCCCAGTCTTTTGAACTATAAGAAATACATTTTTGTTGTTTATAAATTACTCAGTCAAAGGTATTTTTCTCTAGCAACCCAAAGAGATTAAAACAGAGGGAATGACTAGATTTACAATATAAATATTTTAAGTATTGAGTAGATTTCACAAGACTGATTTTTCCTGCCCACAATCCTTTGAGCCTCCTTCAGACATCAGTAGAAAGCACTGACCTCCAAAATCTCTAAATCTTCAAAGAAGATGCTCCGCTCCCACTGTCATTTATAAAGTTCATTCTTTCTCAACCTGAGATCTAGCCCAGCAAAGAACCTACTCTGGATATTTAGTGGGGTATTGAAAGCATTAGAAATCAAACTTACTTGTATCATATTTATGTGATTCAATCACATCTATCTGGTTTATCTAATTGGAAGCCTGTTTTTCTTGTGTGTGTGTGTGTGTGTGTACTTAGATTTTAATCTCTCTGCTTTGTTTCTTCATACAGTGAAGTGTCAGAGGCAATGTGTTGATGGAAGGGCTCTGATCAGGAATCAGGAAACTGGAGAATTCCTCCTGGGTGTGCTGTTACCAGCATGGCTCTCTGATCCTCAATTTTCCTAGCCAAGTTGAGATTTAAATATTTTCCCTCAGTGCCTCAATTTACTATTCTGTGATTAGCCTTTAGGTGCATGGAGATAATGAGAAGAAAAGTGCCTTGAAAATCATTAAGTATTATATCACTGTAGGTTAGAAGAGTCTCTATGAATTTGCCATGGCAGTCTTCTGATGAAGGTGGACTGTTAATTTTCAGTCACATATGTGAACTTGCATTCATGCCAACAGATGCTCTCAGCAAGTTTCTCAATAATTTATATACTTGTACCCTCTTCTCTAGACAATAGCCTCCCTCCCTTCCCCCAAATAGCTATCTAGATAATTTCTTTAAGTTACCTCTTAGTTTGTTGATAGAGGATGATTTTACAGATCCAGGTTTTAAGACATATATAAGTGTTTAGCCAATGGCATATAAGAAATGTTTTGGTCATTTCTGGATTTAAGTATAGTTACTCTTCTTTGAAGACAAATTTATGCTCCCCTTGAAGAAAAAAGTTAGTTTTGGTTGCTCCTTCCTTTCTGCTTCCTCACTTTCTATTTGCCTTTTTCATAGCCCTTGCTATCCAGTATTGTCATAATGGGGTCACAATGAAGAGCAGCAGGGATTGAGTCTCACTAACTGTTGCACCCGGGGGCTTGGCACCATGCCAGGCATATAGCAGTTTCTCATTCCGTACATGTTGAATGAATGAATGAGCAAATGTGAAGGATAAATTTTCTACCTGGGACAGGCAGTGTGGGAGTAATACAGTACAGATTAGTCTTCAGTTTGGCTGGTGATTAAATGGCACTGAGTCAGTCTTGCCATTGAAACAAGACCTCAGAAGTTTAGCTTGATAGAATAGACATGGGTTAGAGGAAAAAGTTACTGATGTTGGAGCAGGAAATGCAGCATGGAAAACAGAAGTAAATGTCTGTGGAAAGGAGCTGGGGAGCTTGAAACAGGTCTGGTGCTGTGTCAAGCTTGCTGCTGCGGCTCTGGGAAATATCTTGCTCAGAACCATACACTTCAGGCTCTGTAAATAAATCACTGAGAATTATTTATTCCTGCTGTGTCTTTAGGCTTTTTTTTTTCTTGCCATCATATAGGAAGAGTGGATTCCTTTAGAATATGACATTCATATCTTTTTCTTCTCAGACATTTGAACAAGTAATCATCTATCTCAGAAGCATTACTCGTTTGTTTTTAGCCAGACAAAACTTAAAATGTCTTATCTATTACAAATTGCCTTCAGGATAATAATGTTGTTCTGTAAGTTTCTTTATTTGATGACTCTTCACAGTAAGCAGACAACGAATGTTTAGGTGCCATGTCATTTAAAATACCCTCCTGAGTAGGTGTCTCTGTAGATACATAAAGGTAAACAATTAGGGGAAATTTTCATTAAGAATAAGGTCTAATAGAATTAGAGAAAACCCACTTTTTGCTACTTTAATTCCACACTCCCCTCCCCCAGCTTCAACAATGTCACCGGGTTGAGAAACACAAGGAGAAAAAGATTAATCATTAATAAAAACACACCCTTCTGCCCCTCCCTCTGGCCTCCTGAAATTTCAGTGAGTCAAAAATATGTAATATTTAATCAGAGGGGTTGATTTTTTTCCATTTATGTGCAATCCGTCCTTCCTCTCTCTGTTGCCTCTTAAAGGGGGAAGGTGATTTTTTTGGCTTCGCTCATGTCTAGTCAACCTTTATCCTCTCCCTTCTCCCTTTTCAATCTCTAGGGTGTATTTTGGAGAAAACTTTCCCCCAACCCCCCCTCTGGCATTCATTATTTTCTTTACTTTTAAATACTATTGGTTTCAAAACCAATCTCAACATATGACTCAGTTATGTTAGGACTGTACTATGTCTTTTTAGATCCTTTTCAGGCTCACACACAAAATTCCAAATGTAGACTAAGGACACGTTTCTTTCTTTATATTTTTTCCTGTACCAATTTTTCAGTAGTTGGTTAGTTGGACAAAAGAGTTTATTTTAATAAGGGTATCTAGGTGGATTTCTTCCCCTCCCTTACTCCCTTGTTTTCTTTGTTCCTTCCTTCTTTCCTTTTTTCTTTCTTCCTTTCTCTCTTCTTTCTTCTCTGGTTTTACTCTCTTCCTCACTTAGATTCTCAGAACTTGGATTAGGTGCTAAGAATACAAAAAATGATAAGATAAAATCTTAGTCCTCAGGGAATGCACAATTATCATTTAACTTCGAATTCTCTTGAAATGAAACAAGAGTCCTCAAAGAGGGGTGGGGGTGGAATCGTGCCCAGAAAGGAAGACCAGAGAAAGCCCTACTGCCAGGGGTGGAAATGGAAGGGGCCCTAAAGGAGGCAGGAGCATGTAGATTTTCCAGGGGTGGGATGAAACAGACAGGCATGCAGGGGAAGTAGCAGATTCAGAGATAAAAAGAAATGAGAAGTCTAGGGCAATGCAAACTGAAATAAATGTGGAGATGAGTCAGAGACGAGACCAGAAGGGTCTTGAAAGGACTGCTTAGGGTTTCAACTTTCGACTGTAGGCACTGGAGCCTTTGATGATTTTGTGACATAAAGGGATCTGCCTGGTTAGAGTTAGAACAGAGCGGGGGTAGGGAAGCGAAGAAACATAGGGGGACAAAATAAAAATGTGATAGTCTAGGTAAACAATTATGAAGGACTCAACTAAGGCAATGGACAGAGGCTGAAACGGAGGAGACGAACCTGAGGCCTATTTGGAGGTGCACTGGACAGGACATAATAGATGATTAGATATGGGGTTGAGGGAGGGGACCAGACTCCACGTCTAGCCAGCTTTCTGGTTTCCTGACCTGGTGCTGTTCATTGAGATAGGTAACACTGAAGTGGGAGAGGTTTTGAGGGAGGAACGATGATGAATTCTTGGCACAAATTCAGACTATATCATTAAGCTAACGAACTATCTTGCCAGTAGAGGCTGTTGCTAGAAAGAAGAACCAGGAAAGGCAGTTACATCAACACATCTCTTCTGAGGTATTGGTAGGGAGAAACTTCAGAACTCTAATGGAAAATACATGGATTAGAAATTATTTTTTGAAAAAAATTGCAAAATACATATCTAGCTAGTACTCAGCCCAATACTGATTGGGCATTAGGGTTAAAATAACATTTAGGATGAATTTCATTAGTTCATTTCTAAAACATTTCTGGGAGACTAGGGAACTCTATGCCTTACCTCCTCTAATTTAACTGTACGTTATATGTCTCATTTTTCTCTTGTAGCTTCTATCACTGGAAAACAGCTCAGCCATGTTATCTTTAAACTTCATCTCTACGGTAAAGAGAGCTTTTCGTTTACGAAATATTTTGTGATCATTAAACTACAGAAATGTGACTAGCATTGTTAAGTGGTCAATAGCTGAGGACCTACAAAATATTTTCAAAGCGCCTCAAAGCGTTTGTGTACTGCACCTCTAGGGCTAAATACTGGCAAGAGAAATTCTCTAACTAATTTGGCATCTCTCCAGAAGAACTGCATTGGGTTCATGCTGAACTAGCAGTTATTTCACAAGGATTTTCACTAGTGCTTATCTGCATGTGTGGAATTCCTGTTCAGAGGTTGTTTTTCTGAGCTGGTTAGTTGAGCCAGATTACAAATGGACTCTGGTGTGAACAAAAACCTATTTACAATTCAGATCTCTCAAGCCAATTTTATGGTTAAATTTCATCCATTAAATTTTTCTATTCTTACCAAAAAAAGTATCTGTAGGGCATTTCCCTTTTTACTTTTCAAATTGTAAAGTAGTGATGTGGACTGCCTTGAAATCTAGGGAAAGTTTACATTTCCTTCTAGAAATTAATCATAAGATTATGTATTATCACTAATTTAAAAATTGTTATTTATTAATTTATTTATTTTAGAGATGGGATCTTGCTATATTGCCCAGGCTGAACTCAAACTCCTGGACTCAAGCATCCTTCCTTACCACTGATTTTAATTAATTCATAAGTATAAAAAGAAGTACTAAAAATTCATTTACGTACCTAAGACAAACAGATTTATCAGAATGATGATTTTAGGTATTGTTAAATTAGGTCAGATTTCTAAAACTGATGTTCACAGAATTTTGTTATTGTTGTTAAGGGACCCACTTTTATGTTGGTCATTAATATGAATTAAATATTACTTCCTCATGGAAACCCTAATGATTTTTACTTTGGTCAAACATAGACCCAGGTTTATTTCTTAGAGTATGCTATTAATTTTATGTCATTACAGAAAGCAGCCCAGTCTTATTTTGAGATTGGTTTATTTTCCCTGGACATTTGGGATGAATAGCTCAGCATAACAGATTATTCTATATAGTCTAGTTTCAAGCATTTAAAGTGGAATCCAAGTTTTAGCATCAGGAACCAATTAAATGATAGTTAAATCTGACTGAAAAATTAATGGTCCAGAACAGAAACTGTGTAGCTTTTTTTTCCCCAGCACTTCTGTTTTAAATAAAAATCTGGATGCTTCCCAGTAAAACACAAAGCGTCCTTAAAAAAAAGCAGTTGAATATAAATAAAACCACACCCAGGCTTAAAAGTCACTTAATGATAATTGCATTCTTAGTCTGCTGTTAAACACAAGGTGTTTATCAGCCTTCATGGGCTGCTAAGACTTTGGCTACAAAACACATAGCACTGTGAGGTAAAGTAGGATTGCAGTGCTACTGTGCCACTGTATGGTGAGTATGGTTTGCTCTTTAAAGTGATTATGCTATGGTCAAATCATCTAGCATGATTGTGGTAGCATTGATTTGTGCCATAGACATCAATCAGATTCATGTGAATATATTGTAATAATGATTAATATAACAGCAGAGAAAAATGTTGATGTTCAGCCCACCGACTTAAACCTTGTTAATGGGCCTTGACAGAACATAGTAGCCTTAGGTTTTATGCGAATAGAAGGGTTCAGGCTTGAACATTTGGCTGCCGCTTCAAGCACCCTACACAGAAAGTCAAACCTATCAGTAATCACTTAGCCCACTATACTTATTCTGTCAGTCTTTTTGCCAAAAAAGATTTCATGGGTAGCAGCATCAGAAGCATTTTTGTAATTAAATTATTGTCGCTTTACTGGAAAATCTCCTTACATTTGCAAAGGGTGAATGTGTTCTCATTTCCCCTACTCCCTACTTGACTTGTGGTTTACTAAAGGCACTTTTGGCTCTGCGTGTTTCCAGCCTAATGTCCTCCTTACCGCAGTTTTCATTTTGGTTGGGTTACTCCAGCCATCATTTCCCAGAGACAGTCAAAATCCCTCAATGATGACAGAAGTCATTTGATCATGGGGAACAAGAAATCAAAAGAGCAAAAATAATTTCTTTAGGACCATTTTATGGGTTTTTAAGAGAAGAGATCCTGTGATAAGTTAGACTCTGTGCTTCTAACTTGGGTCATAGCATCTTAACATTTTTCCTATGGAAACTAAAGAGCATTCTTTACAGGTTTTCATAGACTGCCACTCCCTTCCCTAAGTTCTGGTGTGTCTTAGCACTTCTCAGGAATAAGACTGCCATTCTGCGCTTATATATCTGCCTCTTTCATGGCATCTTAACTTCTTTGAGGCCCATGACATTAGTTATATAGTTATGCAGTTGTTAGTGATGACTGCCTGGCCTATAGCAGGTGCTCGTTGTATGCTTGCTGCATGAGTGGACGAAAATATTCATTCTGGTCCTAGGCCAGATCTATTTCTTGCTTTCCTCAGTTTTGCCCTATGCCTTGGGGAAGCTGACCCTATCAGTGTGGTTTTTTTTTTTTCGAGGCAGAGTTTCGCTCTTGTTACCCAGGCTGAAGTGCAATGGCACGATCTCGGCTCACTGCAACCTCTGCCTCCTGGGTTCAAGCAATTCTCCTGCCTCAGCCTCCCGAGTAGCTGGGACTACAGGTGCGCGCTGCCATGCCCAGCTAATTTTTGTACTTTTAGTAGAGACGGGGTTTCACTTTGTTGATCAGTGTGCATTTCTTAGGATCCCACACATTGGGCATTAGGAGGCAGTGGCAGGAGATAGAAGGGAAGGAAAAAGGGAAAACCCAGGGTATTTCTCCCCTTGAGCTCCATTGGGGGGGCTGCACAACCTTTGTGACTTAAGCTTACCCTGGATAGGCTGCAGTGATTCCAACTTCTTTTGGGTGACACCATTCCCTGGGCTCTGATAATTGTGCTTCTGCCCTTATTTCTCCAGCACTGGGAGTGGCTCCCTCTTACTAATTTCTGGCTTGCTTCACTTTCCCCAGTTTGGTTTCTCAGCAATTGCATCACCTGTGTGACCCATTCCTTGCATGAAATTCCTTCTGTTTTACATACTTATAGTCTGCTCAGTATTGTATTGTGATACAGAGTTGAAATTACACCTCCCAACCTTAAACCTATTTAATAAAGAAAGACTTTCCATGTACTTTAGGAGCACATAGTTACCTGGGAACTTTGCTCACCCCACAGAGTTTCCAAAACGGACCTACGGTAAGGGGAGAGTCAGAGGCTCCTTTGGGGATCTTATGCCTCCACTTTCTGGAGATACCTAATCCTTACATGTTGTGATGATATTCTTGTTTTTTGTCCTCTATTTGAAATCATTGCAGCATATTTTAAGCATATACTAATGATAATAGAGCATATCCTTCCTCCCTAATGTGAAGGGGCAGCTCCAATCTGCCTTAGTAGTTTGACATAGTAGGGCCATTGATTCCCAAAACAACTGAGAGTGACTTTTATAGACAGAGGAAAGACAGGATTCTGTCTGTGGCAGTTTGCCCAGGTTCTGAAGGTGGGAAAGGCCTAAATCAGTTTTAATTGTATTTAATTTCTTTAAAAATTTCTACCATACCCTAGTTGGATAGCTCTTGGGGTAAGCACAAGGAGTGGAAAAATTCCCCTAGACAGCACCCCCAAATTCTGGCACTTTAAAATTCTTTGTAAACTTTCACAATGAGCTGAAGGTTAATTCAAACTCACATTGATCCTACACCTACCTTTTCTCATCTTTGTAGCCCTTCTTTATACTTCACTGGGGGATGGGAAGAAAAAGGAATCTGGCTGACATCAAATTATGAATATTGGTTTCATAATTTGAAATTTCAAGTTCTTAACAAGCTTGCATTTCACATGCACTACTAACCCACAAAAACCACTGGATTTTCCAAGGGGTTAGTTTCAAATCTACAAGAATGAGGAATTTCAGCACAGCCCTCTGTTTTATTTTCTCACATGGATTTGACCATGCAGGCAATGGTCGAGTGGTTAGCTGCCTTAGACTCCTAAGGAAAGGAGTCCTCTAATGTCTTTGCATTTATTAAATTAATCAAACATGAAATTTTAGTACCAAGTCTGATTTTATCATTCATAATCCCATGTTTATTCAGGACATTGAAATGCTTCTGGGGGAGAAAACTATTTTCTGTTTGGGTTTAATGGGGCTAAATGATAAAACAATTGATATTACCGAACTGAGTACTTATTTCCACAAGAATTTCAGAGCTTTAGATCTAGAAGGGATTTAAAAAATCTTTTGATTCAATCTTTTTATTTTTTCAGGTAAGAAAATTCAGACTCAGACAATTTAAGAACAGCTGTCTTGTAGCAGAATAGAGATTACGATTAAAATCTAGAATAATTTTCATCTTGCTGCCTTTTAATGAAAACTTGTTACTTTCAGTTTATGTACCTTAGCTCTGAAGCCTGATTTTGTATCTTGTATCTTGACCTTAAATGTATCAGGTCTGGCCGGGATTCTTTACGGGAGACAATCAAAAGTCAAGAGTGCACACAGAGCACACAGGGCTTCAAGACCTGTGATGGGGCATGGATGTGCTTGATAGAGAAGCAAGGCAACCTGGAGCACTTTTGAGTTTCCTCTCTTTGCTAGGCATGAGAAGACCATTTGATGTGCACTTTAGGTGGTACTGAGATGGGATCAACAAAGGTGGAGTGCGCAAAAGATGAGAGATGCTATGCTGGGCAATGTGGAAATGAAGAATAGAATTACTGCTTTGAAGGATTAGGCTGTGTTTGACAGAAATAACCAAAGCAAACAGTGATCACATTTGTTGTCCTTCACCTTGTCAAATAGCGATTTAGGGGCTAGAGAAGTATATTACTTCTGAGGTTGCTACGACATCCTTTTCTGCCCGCCTTCTCCAGAACTTAGTATTATAACATAGACACATGAAAGCTCCAGTTTGCGTAAATAATAGCATCTCTATTTAAACATCTGTTCACTAAAGGGATACATCTTCTTATTTGGGAAAGGTAGTTTCTTATAAGTACAAGGAAACAAACAAGTATTTGAAATATGAGCTACTGCTATTATTTCAGAGTAAATAATTCTTTTTTTTTTTTTTAACATTTGTAACCTAGAATATTACTCCACTGTACAGTGAACGTTTATGGTTAAATTTTTCCATGACTTTCTATGCTACAGGCCTTGATTAGGTATTCTGTTCTCATTCAATAAAAGCTTTTCACTGAAAATAAATGTCATTATGTTGTAATGAGTTTCAATATCTACTGACCCGACCTGGATTTTGGAGGGTGAGTTGGCTGTGAGAGATTCAGCACCTTTTTATCCTTCCCTTGAGACACTAATTACTCATTAAATTTTCTTTTTATCCTTTTTTCTATATTTCAAAAATGCAAAGGTAAAGATTTTTGAAAAATGATAAACTGGTAGAAATGTCTTCAAGTGTTTCTTTTAACTTAAAAATATAGATAGACAAGTGAGAAAGATAAAATGCAAACTTTTGGGTCTTTGTTTTAGCTGGTTATAACTAGATCTGACTGAAATTGGGTATTCCGAGTTTCATCCTGAAGCAAATTTCTATAGTTGAGTTATAAGCCCCTGAAAAACGAGGTTTATGATGAAAATGTTGAAAGACCCTCAACTTCAGGACAAGGCACAACTATAATTTTACAGGCATTAGGCACCTAAAATAACTTTGTATGAAGATTACTCTGGGATTTGTCCCCTATTTTGTAGAAAATGCTTAATGTTGAACTATATTTTATGCACACAAAGAGACTTATTTCATAAGACAAGGAGCTCAGGGATTTTCATTCCAATATTCAACAATACTATTACTAAAGGGCCCTCCTTCTACTCTCATAATTGAGTGATCTTAAGTGATATTTAAAAGAAAATATCATTCTGCTAAACTTATATATAAAGTTGATATGTGGCAGAGTACTTTAAAATTTTAAAGTAGACTGTATTCCAGCAATGTATTTGATACGTCATGAAACTGAATGGATGGATTGTAATAATGTCTTAATATTCTGTTCTATAGCAACAAAGAAAATGAGTGTTTAGTTTTGCTTTTGTAGCGCAATAGCTGAAGCACTTATATCTGAATCTGCAGTGCAATAAAAAAACTTTTGGCTAATGAAAAAATCCCTAACACTGGAAAATCCTTGCCTGTCTTTTGTTTCTTTTTTTCCTCTATTTTTTTTTCCCCAGAGAATAAGTAATGCTTAAAACAATAACAAATAGGAGTGTTTAGATTTGATACAACTTTCTTAATGATTTGGGCCACTTTTTTTTTTTTTAAGAAGGAAAAATATTGATTAACTTCTAAACTTAAGAGATCTGGTTTAAGTATAACTCATAAGAAAACATAGAAACATGATTGCTTTAAAAAACCTTTAAGAAAAGTTATTTATTGTTTATTGACAAAAATGTATATGTTTCTTGTGTACAACATGATGTTTTGAAATATGTATACATTATGAAATGGCTAAAACAAGCTACTTACCATACCATTACCTCATATACTCATGTTTTTTTTGTGGTGGAAACACTTAGAATCTACTCTCTTGACAATTCTCAAGAAGGTAGTATATTTTATTAACTATATTATAGACAATAAATCACTTTTTCCTTCTGCTTTTGTATCCTTCAACCAACATCAGCCCAACCCCAGCCTCGGTGCCCCTTCCCCTGCTAAACACCATTCTACTCTTTACTTCTACGAGTTCAACTTTTTAAAAATTTGTTAAAAAGTAAAAATGAGACCATGTCTTCCTTTTCTTTTTCTTGATCAGTTTGGCTAGAGATTATCTATTTTTTCATCATTTAAAAGCATTAGCTTTGAGCTGGGTTGATTTTTTTCTGTTTTCTATTTATTGCTTTCTATTTGCATCTTTATTATCTCTTCCTCCAGCTTACTTTGAGTATAATTTATTCGCTTTCTATTTCCTTTTTTTTTAGTTTATTTGTTTTACTTTAGGTGCATATTGTATCTGGCATTTCTCCCCATGTTATCCCTCTCCACTCCCTGCCATCTCTCCCCTACCCCCCACAACTGTTCCCAGTGTGTGATACTCCTCTCCCTTAGTCCACATGTTCTCGTTGTTCAACACCCACCTATGAGTGAGAACATGTGGTGTTTGGCTTTCTGTTCTTGTGTCAGTTTGCTGAGAATGACGGTTTCCAGATTCATCCAAGTCCCTACAAAGGACACGAACTCATCCTTTTTTATGGTTGCATAGTATTCCATAGTGTATATGTACCACATTTTCTTTGTCCAGTCTATCACTGATGGGCATTTGAATTGGTTCCAGGTCTTTGCTAGTGTACACAGGGCTGCAGCGAACATACGTGTGCATGTGTCTTTATAGTAGAACGATTTATAGTTCTTTGGGTATATACTCAGCAGTGGGATTGCTGGGTCAAATGGAAATTCTATTTCTAGATCCTTGAGAAATCGCCACACTGTCTTCCACAATGGTTGAACTAATTTACACTCCCATCAACTGTGTAAGAGTGTTCCTATTTAGATCTTATATGTGTCTCTTGTTTTCTAATACAGTTACTTAATGCCATGGAAATCTCCTGAAGCACTGCTTTAGCTGTGTCCTACAAATTTTGTTTAGGT
This sequence comes from Callithrix jacchus, assembly GCF_049354715.1. NCBI lineage: Eukaryota > Metazoa > Chordata > Mammalia > Primates > Cebidae > Callithrix > Callithrix jacchus. The sequence continues at coordinate 86,543,501 of NC_133504.1, read as the reverse complement.
CTAGGTCTTAGTTTCATTTGATTCAAAATACTGGTCTTCTGTGTGACTTTTTGACTTATGTTTAATTTAGAATTTTTTTTTTTTGAAATGGAGTCTTGCTCTATTGCGCAGGCTGGAGTGCAGTGTTGCAATTTTGGCTCACTGCAACTTCCACCTCCCTAGTTCAAGCAATTTCCTTGCCTCAGCCTCCCGAATGGCTGGGATTACAGATGCCCGCCACCACATTAGGCTAAATTTTATAATATGTTTAGTCCAGACAGGGTTCTCAATCTCCTGGCCTCAGGCAATCTGCCCGCCTTGGCCTCCTAAAGTGCTGAGGTTACAGGCATGAGCCACGGTGCCCGGCTGGAGGTTTTCAAGAAATTTTTCTGCTATTCATTTCTGTTTAATTTCCTTTTGTCAGAGGCCATACTTTGTGTAATGTCAACTCTCTTACATTGTTGAGATTTGTTTTGTGGCCCAGAATCTAATATATTGTAGTTTAAAGATGTGTGCTGTATTGCTGTTAGGTGGGGTTGGTTGGCAGTGTTGGTCACATCTTTTATATTCTGACAGATTTTAGTTTACTTATCCTCTCATTTACTGAGAGGTTTTTTGAAATCTCTAACCACACTTGTGGATTTTTCTATTTCTTCTTTCATGCCTACCAGTTTTCACCCATGTATTTTAAAGTTCCATTATTAGGTACCTACATATTTAACATTGTTATGTCTTCTTGATTAATTTTATTTCTTTAGCATTATTGAATGGTTCTCTTTATCCTGGTAATACTTCTTGTACTGAAATTTACACTGTCTTTATTATAAAATCACTTGGTATTCTTGTGATTTGTATTTGCACAGCTTTTTCCATCCTTTTAATAAGTGTGATTGTTTCAGGTTGCTTTTATTTTGGCCTTGCTTCTTAAAATCCAAATTTAAGTATGATAATCTCTGATTTTTGGGTGTAGATCATTGAAATGTAATGCAATTACTGACATGATTGAACTTAAATATACCATTTTCCCTTTTTCTGTTTCTTTTCTATTGTTTCTTTTTTCTTTTCATTTGTATTGCATATGTTTACAATTTCATTTTAACACAACTATTAGCTTATTACTTATATCTCCTTTTTGGTCTTCGTGGTCGCTCTAAGGTGCACTATATACGTATCTTTCCAATCAGAGTGCACCTTTAGATAACATTGCTCTACACTATATGTAGTGTAAGAACCTTAAAACAGTACACTCTTATTTCCTCCCTCCAATTCTTTGTGCTGTTGTCGTAAATTTTACTTCTACTCACTTACTTCTAATCTAGGTTATACATCCTAGAATACATTGCTACTGCTTTTGCTTTAGTTATTTTTAGATAATTTAAATGATTATTAAAAAACTAAAAAATTAAAATTTTCACATTTACCCTAATTCTCCCTGTTTTGATTCTCTCAATTTCTTTGTGTAGGTCCAAATTCCCATCTGGTTTGATCATATTCTTTCTGTTTGAAGAATTTCATTTAATATTTCTTGTGGTACAGGCATTTTGGCAATAAATTCGTTCTGCTGTTGTTTGTCTGGAAAAAAAATCTTTATTTCAAAGAAATAGTTTCATTGAATATATAGAATTCTAAATGTACAGTTTTTCATTCTTCTGTACTTTAAAGATGTTACTCCATTGCCTTCTGGCTTGCTTATATTTTCTGATAAGAAATCTGTGATAATTCTTTATTTGTTTTTCTGTAGGTAAAATTTTTTTTTCCTCCAGCTACTTTCAAGATTTTTCTATTTTTGTTTTTTTAGCAAGTTAACTCTGATGCTTCTTCTTTGTTTTTTAAATTTTGTTAATCCTGCTCAGGTCCTCTGAGTATCTTTCATTAAGCATTTATGTTGTTTGTTATCTTTTGTCAATTTTGAAATGTATGTATGTATATACACACGCATTTATATATACATTTAAAATTCTCTCTCTCTCCATATATATATAAACTATATATGTGTGTGTATGTATGTATATATATACATATATATATATATAGTTTTTATGAGACGGAGTCTTGCTGTGTTGCCCAGGCTGGAGTGCAGTGGCACCATCTCGACTCACTGCAACCTTCACCTCCTGGGTCCAAGCAATTTTCTTGCCTCAGCCTTCCGAGTAGCTGAGATTACAGGCACTTGCCACCACACCTGGCTAATTTTTTGTATGTCAGTACAGATAATGTTTTATCATTTTGGCCAGACTGGTCTTGAACTCCTGACCTCAAGTGATTCACCCGCCTTGCACTCCCAAAGTGTTGGGATTACAGACATAAGCCACCACACCCGGCCTGAAATGCACATTTTAAAAATACTTTTTTGCCCATCATTTTTTTTCTTCTCTGTCTAGGAATCTACTTAATACACATTAAACTCTTTGAGATTGACTCAAGCCTTCTGAATTAAAAAGCAACTGTATTTTCTATTTGTGTTTCACTTTGGATAGTTACTATTTACCTATCTTTAATACTTTACTTTGTTATGTTTGCTGATAAAATGGACAAATATATTTCTCATCCTTGATATTGTGTTTTTAGTTTCTATAATTTGCATTTGGCTCTTATTTATAGTTTCAGTCTCTTTGTTGCACATCCTAATTTATTAAGACATGCTTTCCATTTTTCCTCTTGATCCTTTAACATATTAATTATGATCTTAAAAATGTCCTTGCCTGAATGTTCCAATAGCTGAATCATCTCTGGATCTGGTGCTATTGTCTAATCTTGACACGGGTGTTTTTTTTGGTTGTTTTTCTTGTCATTTTTTTGTGCAAAGTAGATTGTATTATTTTTAAAATTGTATATTGACAAATTATGGTTGTTCAAAATGGTGTTATGATTGTTGAATACAATGTGGAATGATTAAACTAAGTGAATTAACAAACCTAGCACCTCACATATTCAACTTTTTTTGTGATGAGAACATTATAAATTTATTCTCTTAGTGATATGGAAAGGTACAATTACAATGTTCAATTATTAGCTATACTCAGCATGCTGAAATATTGATCTTAAAAAATCAAACCCATACCTCTTATCTTAGACTTGTATCCTTTGACTGTCATCTCCCAATTTGTACCCTTTGACAATTATCTCCTGATTTCCTCCAACCTCCTGCCTCTAGTAACCACCACTCTACTCTCTGCTTCTATGAGTTTAGTTGTTTTAGATTTCACATATAAGTGAGAATATGTAATATTTATCTTTCAATGTTTGGCTTATTTCACTTAGCATAATATTTGCTCATTCTACCCACGTTGTTGCAAACAATATAATTTCTTTCTTTTAAAGGCTGGATAGTATTTCATTTTGTATATACACCACACTTTCTTTAACCATTTATTCCTTGATGGACACTTGGGTTGATTCTATAATTTGCCTATTGTGAATAGTGCTGCATGAACATGGGCATACAGGCAGGCATCTCTTCAACACATCAATTTTTAAATCTTTTGGGTATCAGAGATGGGGTTATTAGATGATGTGGTAATTCTATGTTTAGTTTTTTGAGGAAACTCCGTACCGTTTTTCGTGCTTGTATTAATTTACATACCCACCAAGAGTGTACGAAGATTCCCTTTCCTCCAAATCCTTGCTCACACCTGTCTTTGGTTGTTTTCATAGTAGCCATTTTAACAGCTATGAGGTGATATCTCATTGTAGTTTTAATTTGCATTTCTTTAATGATTAGTGATGGCTTTTTTTTTATTTTTTCATATATCTGAAGTCATTTATATGTCTTCTTCTGAGAAATGTCTATTTAGCTCCTTTGCCTATTTCTTAATTGGGTAATTTGTTTTCTTTCTATAAAGTTGTTTGAGTTCCTTATATATTTTATATGTTAATCCATTATTAGATGTATGGCTTGCAGATATTTTCTCCCAATGCATAGGTTGTCTCTTCACTCTGTTAGTTCCTTCCTTTGATGTGCAGGCGCTTTTCATTTTAATGTAATCCCATTTGTCTGTCTTTGCTTTTGTTGCCTAACTTTTGGGGTCAAACCTAAAAAGTAATTGCCTAGACCAATGTTGTGTAGTTTCTCTCCTATGTTTTTTTTCTCTAGTAATTTTACAGTTTTAGGTCTTCTGTTTAGGTCTTTAATCTATTTTGAGTTAGTTTTCGCATGCAGTATAAAATAAGGATCCAATTTCATTCATTTCCCTGTAGATATCCGGTTTTCTCAACACCATTTATTTTTTAAATTTATCTTTTTCCAATTAGATATTCTTGGCAACTTTGCTGAAAATCAACTGACCACAGGTGCGTGGGTTCTTTTCTGGGTTCTGTGTAGTGTCCAATTGGCTACTATGTCTATTTGTATGCCAGTACCATGCTGTTTTAATCACTATTAATATGTAGTATCGTTTTCAATCAAGTAGTGTGATGCCTCCAGCTATGCCTTTTTGCTAATAATTGACTTAGCTATTTGCAATTTTTCGGGGAGGTTTCATACAAATTTTAAAAGCTTTTTCTACATCTGTGAGAAGTGACATTAAAATTTTGATAGACTTTGCTTTGAATCTGTAGATCAAAGTATGGACATTTTAACAATATTAATCTTTCCAATTCATGAACATGTGAGATATCTTTTTATTTATTTATTTTTCTTGAATTTCTTTCGTTAATGTTTTATAGTTTTCAGTGACAGGTATTTCACTTCCTAGATTAAATTTATTTCTAAGTACATATTTTTGGTAGTGATTATAAATAAGACTGTTCTCTTGATTTCCTTTTCAGAAACTTCATTGTTAGTGTAGAGAAACACTACTGATTTTTGTGCCTTGATTTTGTGTCCCTCAACTTTACTAATTGATCAGTTCTAAGTATTTTTCTTTTTTATAGAATCTTTAGGCTTTTCACAAAATATATAAGAATATAAAGGGATCAATAGTTTCCTCCTAGAGAGGTGTTAGTTGTGATAAATTCTAACCTGTTTTAAAAATTTGAAAGATAACAGAAAGATACTTTTATGACCTAGAGTTAAAAAAATTATCCTTGCCACCATTTTTCCCCAATAAACTAAAACACTTAAAATGACTCAGTTGTCTAGATGACTCTCATGAGCTGAAGTTGCCTACCTCTTTGATACCTGCTTCTGCCACTCTCCCCACAGCTCACTAGGCTTCAGCCACCCCAGCCAATCACAAAGCCTTTTCCCATGAGAGTGTTTGCCCTTACCCATACCCCAGATCCTTCATTGCTGGCCCTTTCACATCATTTGGCCTCAGATCAGATGTCACCTCTTCAGAGAAGACTCCCTTAACCCTTGAAGCCAGTGGTTCTAAACTGAGGGTAATTTTGTTCCTCAAGGGACATTGGAAAATATCTGGAGACAATTCTGTTTGTCACACCTGGGAAAGAGAGGTTTTGCTACTGGGTCTAATGGACAAATGGTTTGGGGATACTGCTAAACTACAACGGAGAATTATCCAGCCCAAAATGTTGGCAGTGCCAAGAATGGGAAACTCTGCCCTAGGCTAATGCAGCCCCCACCTCTGACACTCACTTTTTTGCTATTAATGTTTTACTTCCACATAGCACTTCTTGCAAGTCAAAAATACTTTGTTAATTCATTCATTTTTTTGTTCTGTCTACTCTACTGGAATGTAAGCTTCATGAATGCAAAAAGCTTTGTCTGTCTTATTCACATATTGTCCTCAGTGTACCTAGTAGACATCCAATTGTTTATTGCTTAGATGAATAAATAAACAATCATATAGACCATTCTACCACGCCCCCATTATTGGTGTTCGAAGCTGTCTTTTTGGCTACAACTCTGAGTTAGTTTTACTTTTCAGTATGGCTTTTTTTTTTTTGAGACAGAATTTTGCTCTTGCAGCTCATGCTGGAGTGCAATGGCAAGATCTTGGCTCACCACAACCTCTGCCTCCCAGGATTAGGCGATTCTCCTGCCTCAGCCTCTCAAGTAGCTGGGATTACAGACATGTGCCACCTTGCCTGGCTAATTCTTGTATATTTAGTAGAGATGGGGTTTTATCATGTTGGTCAGGCTGGTCTCGAACTCCCAACCTCAGGTGATCTGCCTGTCTCGGCCTCCCAAAGTGCTGGGATTACATGCATGAGTCACTGCACCTGGCTGGTTTATTTTCCTTATAAGTACTTTCATTAACACCTGTGGAAGTCATTGTACATGGTTAAAAAAAAATCACAGAATTTAAAACCAGAACACTTGGGTTCAACCAGACTGATGTGATTTGGCTCTGTCCTCACCCAAATCTCATTTAGAATTGTAATCTGAACTGTAATCCCCAGGTGTTGAGAGAGGGATTTGGTGGGAGGTGATTGGATCGTGGAGGTAGTTTCCCCCACACTGTTCTCGTGATAGTGAGGAGGTTCTTATCAGATATGAGGGTTTTAAAAGTGGCATTTTTCCCTGGGCTAACTTGCTCTCTTCTGCTGCCATATAAGACGTGCCTTACTTCCTCTTCTGCCATAATTGTAAGTTTCCTGAGGCCTCTCCAGCCACGTGGAACTGTGAGTCAATTAAACCTCTTCTCTTTATAAATTACTCAGTCTTAGGTAGTATCTTTATAGTAGTGTGAAAACAGACTAATACATAGATGTTTATCAACTTACTAGTTCTGTAAGAACCTACTTGAAGAAGTTACTTTATTAACTCTTGGAAAACTTACTTTATTTTTGTGGCCCTTGGAATTCCAGTTTCTTTAGAAGAGGGTAGTACTAATACCTCCTCAAAGAGCTGCTTCAAAGACTAAAGGATAATGTGCATAATGTACCTGGTACACGAAGCACATATGTATTTGTGGTTATTATTATTAATATTATTAATTTTTATTATGGTAAAACATATATAACATAAAATTTACCAGCCCAACCATTTTAAATGTACAGTTTAATGCATTAAGTGTAATCACATTGTACAACTGTTATTATTATCTTTATCCTCTGAATCTGTATTTTCTTTCCCTTTGTGCTGTGGCTCCTACTCTCATTATAGTACTCAAGATAGATCCCACTGATGTTGTATATAATTAGACTGACCCATGATTCTTAGTATGTACCATACATTTTATTGCTCAGGGCATCTGCATGCTTAAGGGTGTACATTTTCCTTATATGTTGAATAGGTTATCTACCATGTATTTAGTTCTTCATCAGGGTTTCCCAGTAACATTATAGAAACCTTGTGCAATGGTTTGAATGTGTCTCCCAAATTTTAGGTGTCGAAAACTTAATCCCCAAAAATATATGTTGAGGGTATTTGGAGGTAGAGCCTTTGGGAGAGAATTAGAATTAGAAAAGGCCATGAGGATAGGGCCTCCATGATGGCACTGGTGGCTTTCTAAGAGGAAGGGAGACCTGAGCTGCTGAGCTCTTGCCTTTTATTTCCTGTGATACCCTCCGTCATGTTATGATGCAGTAAGAAGGCCCTCAGCAGATGCAGTTTCTTAACTTTGGACTTCCCAGACTTCCGAATTTTAAGAATTAAATGTCTTTTTGTCATACGTTAGCCAGTCTGTGATACTGTGCTATAGCAACAAAAAACAGGATAAGATGCTGGCACACATTTTATTTCTGACCGAGTGTCTAACCAGCATACCCACTGTGTAAGTATGTATGAAATCCTTGCCACCTTCAACTTGATGGTAACAAGTCACAAAAGATGAATATCTAGTTTTATAATCCTAAAATAGAGCTTAATAGCAAGTCATGAAAGTAAAGATTTGATTATAGAGATTAGAAGAATAGAAATTGGGTTTTATAGTAATTGAATAACTATTAAGAATACTTCAAACACCTTGAAAGAATCCTTAAAATACCAAGGTTTAAAATGAGATCTAGGTATAGGCTGAGGGTTTTTCCCAAGGAAAAAATATTCTACTCACTTAATTAAGCAATTTAAAAAAATTGTCATATGACTGTTTAAATATAGTCTATCAGGGTTCTAAATTAGTGCAAAGGACTAAGAAGAAATGAAGGTGTTTCTCAACAATCATGTTTGGATTATATTTAAAATACAATTCTAATCACTCCACAATTTAAAAAACGTTGATGGTCTATTAGTGACCTTTCCTGAAAGCTTTTCAAGAGGATAGATTTGTTGCGACAGATTTCATTTATGAAGTGAAATATTGCAATGTAAGTTTTATAGCCTTTATTCAGGAAGACTTCTCCCAAAGTAATTGAAAGGCTAGACACCCAGTTATCAGAACCAGAGTTTTATAAATGAGTGTGTGTAGTCTGGCAAGACATTTTTATACACAGAGTTTTGTTATAACCTCAGTATATGGGTGAGGCACATTAAAAAACATCGCCTCATTAGGATGGGAGCACACAGCTTCAAAGGGGAAATGCATAGCTTGGGAGTTCAGTAGGACAATCCAACTAACATTTTGCCCAAGGATCCATAGAGAAGTAATAGTCAACCATGCCTAAAACCCAGGTCATCTGAGCTGGAGACAGCGTCCTTTCCTTTCCCTCCACCCCCTTTCACTACTTTCTAGGACCCTAGGTGCCCAGGCTTCTTTGGGAAGATTCCTGTTCCTTCCCTTCCAGCCTGCATCTGGCTGACTTCAGCCTGCAAATGCTTCAGAACGACCTTCCTTGTGCAGTGACTTTGTGCGATGGAGCACACACTGAAGAGAAAGTTACCACAGTCTACCTGCTGGGCCTTCTGGTAAGCATTTCTTCAGTTCAGCTGTCTTGTTCTGTGGGAGAGTTTTATAAGCTAAAAATCTGTCACTATTTCCATTTACCAAGTTGCTGTTCAATCATTTGGTAGCCTAAGCATTCCCCATTACCCTCAATTAAAACTTGGCATATATGTTGACAACCTTGGAGGCAATTTTTCAACTGAAAATTGTTGGTGACTTTTGATTAAAATATAAAACCAAAAGTGCACAATTCCTGTGATTCAGATCTTTGGCGTGGTTCTCAGATTATTTATTGTCAGTTATGATCACATGATCCACCACTTTCTAAAGGACAGTAAATGCCATGGGTTGAAGGCAGGTTAGGGTTTGGGCGAACTCTTTTTCAAGTGTAGTATGGTTTACATTTTTGTTCATAGGCAGATCTGAGACTCAAGAGGCAGAGGGTTATGTGATAAGAAAATGAAGAATGATGTGTTGTAAAAATAATGAAGAATTAAATGACTTAAGAATGTCAAGTGGAGATGGCAAAATAAGAACCTGCATTTCTTGGCATTATTAACTGAACATTTAAGAACAGGCCCAGACCTATACACTATACAGAAATATGAAGAAGGACAATTTGTTTTGAGATTCACTTTTCTTTCCTATCCCAGCCTTTTCTTCCTACTTGTTTCCATCATTTCTTGTTTTCTATCCCCAGTGATGTCATATCCAAGCTACTGGCATTAAAGAGTATCTTTTTTTTCTTTTAATTTTACTTTACATTTTGGGATACATGTGCAGAATGTGCTATTTTGTTACAGAGGTATGCGTGTGCCATGGTGGTTTGCTGCACCTATCAACCCATCTAGGTTTTAAGTCCTGCATGCATTAGGTATTTGTCCTGGACACTAAAGAGTGTCTTATTTTAACTCCTTATGGAAAGAACGATTTCAATAATATTTTTGGCATATCAGAACATAGATTCTAGAGTCTTAACACCTAAGGATAAGACAAGCCTTGCTAAAAGTTATCACTTTTTGAAAATAAAATTATTGCTTCATTTCTTCTAGCTTCCAACCCCAATAAAGGACAGTCATGAAACATATAAAACTATGTAAAATTACCAGAGTATGTGAATTTTGCGCTGAAAAATAATATCATTGGACATATTTAAAATGCAAACTTTGCATGCACTCACAAAAATCAAAGCCAAGAATTAGATAAATTATTTTAAATACTTTAGGCATAGTTGTAAACATTAGTTACCTGATACAGTTTGAATATTTGTCCCTGCCCAGATCTCATGTTGGAGTGTTGGAAGTGGGGTCTGGTGGGAGGTGTTTGGGTTATGGAGGAGGGTTCCTCATGACTTGATGTTGTCCTTGCTGTGGTGAGTGAGTCCTCACAAGATCTGGTTGTGTAAAAGTGTGTGGCACCTCCCTGTTACCCTTGCTTCACTCCCATCATGGAAGACGTCTGCTCTCCCTTCATCTTCTGCCATGATTGCAAGCTTCCTGAGGCCTTCCCAGAAGCAGATGTTAGTATCATGTTTCCTGTACAGCCTGCAGAACAGTGAGCCAATTAAACCTCTTTTCTTATAAATTACCCTGTCTCAGGTATTTTTTATAGCAATACAAGAATGGCCTGATACAGAACCTTACAATGGAAATATAACAGGGATTGATAAGAGTTTTTTCTTTACTTCTAAAGTAATCTGGGATCATTTCTAGAGTTTGGATAGTGGCATATATAGTTTAGGAGTCCAAAAATATTAATATGAATTCTGTTTTCTGTATCATTTCATGACTGCATTGGGGTATGAACTATGTAAATAAATCTCTGCTCAAAAGCAGAGAAGAAGTTAGATAATTGGTGTGATTCTCCACAAACAATACGACCTGGCCAAAATAACTGAAGTTGTTACTATAGACAGGAAATATAAATGTGCATGCAACAATTTTCTTGGTAAGACTGAAAGCTTTATAAAAATATTTTTCCCTTTAAACACTACAAACATTTCTGGAAGATCAGTTAAAAATTAATTATCATTCATGTAAAAGTTCACATTTAAGAAAAGTCATTCATTTTGTTTAGTAAAATTTCTTTTACTGATTCAATTAATTGGTATATAGATGGCCACTTTCTGTGTTGTTCTTAAACAAATACTTTAAAAATGTCATCTAGATACATCTCTGAATTTTATACTCAATCTATCCCCTCTTTAGTAAATAAAGCATAGTTGAAATTCCATCAAAGTGGTAAATGGAGATTATCTACAGTCAATCTTATGTACCTATGTCTGCCAGGTTTTATTCTTATTCCTGTTACATCATGCCTTTGAGAGACCATTTCTTTAGATTTCATTTTATGTCTGTCTTGCTGAGTCGCTTCTGGGACAATATATTCTTGAGTGCCTCCTGAGGGCCCGCAATTAAATGCCATTTTGTAATGAGTTTGTTTGGTCACTGGACTGGTCCCTAAAGTTGTTAAAGCCTGCAGACCTTAAATATAGTGCTGGCTGATGCAACTTAATTAAACTACAGCAAGTTGAATTTAGGTAATAAAACTTTGTTTGAAATTTATGGATGTGATTGTCTTTTAGTTATTTATTTTTTAAGGATGATAAGCTATCCATCTCCTGACTGCCTAACCGTTTTGATGAGTCAGAATTATTCTGGGCTGGTCCCCACAGAGGAGGATTTGGCTTCTCTATACATATTAAAAAGTAAATCTAGTACTTAATCTGAGATATTGTCATCTTTTAGTCACCCCAAGATTATTCTGGTCTGTTTCTGCACTATTCTTTGGGTGTGCACTTAGGTGATAAAAACTTATTTTAATATTGTCCAAGTAAAAGACAATTATGCCTAATTCACAAGATTTATATAGTAATGTTATATTATATATATATATATATGACATTTGAATTATCTGTTATTACACTTCCCCATGGATACTAACAATGAATGGTTAACTCTATAAGAAATTTAAATTTAACTTAATTTTCACATACTTGATGTAAATTAGGTTTTCTGTTTATTCTACCTAAGGGAATTTATTAACCTAAGAGAAATTACAAAGGTTTAAGGATGGGTTGTATGATGCAGTAGAATCTGAGAAATTTGTAAGCTCCAAGTTTAGTGGGTGTGTAAAACCCCAGTACTGGTAGGCCAGTGGGTGAGTCCCAACTTCCCTCTGCAGCAGATGACTGTTATTTGGAGCAGTGGTCTCAAGGGGACACCATAACTGTCCCACATAAGTAAGATGTACAAATGGTTACAGCATCCTTGAGAGGTGTGGTCCTTGAGAGATGAGCCTGGGTCTAGATTTAAATATTGAGTTCTTCTGGACATCAGAAGGAATGACTGTAGTAGCTGTTGGAACTCCCCTCAATAGTAGCCAAAAATAACTGCAGCACCATAGGCAGGTTTATTTTGACCAGATGCCATGACAGGATGATGATCAGCAGTGATGCCTACAGATGCTTATTAAAGGTGCCCCGAGGAGTGGGAATGTCCTCATTTTCCAGTACCTTTCCTTTTCACAATTGCAAGGATGAGAATGAGGGGTGACCTTGTAGTAATGACATACTTAAATGTTCTGAGTTTGAAGACCGCTGTAAGGTCAAGACATTTTCTCCTAGAACTGAGCAAACTGCAGTGTAGACTTACTTAAGAAGATTTGTGGCATTGTTAAGATCTCTTTATAATGAATCTTTATACCTACAAAAGAATTATTTCTTTCCAGGTATGCCAAGAAATATGTTGATCCAGATTTTCTCAGATTCACCAAACTACTGTGTCTTTTAACATTTTTGGAAAATGAATGAATTTCTTTCTGTCTCCTAAATGTTCTTTGATTTGTAACTGAGCCTGTCTGCAGCACCTCTGCTGTCTTTCAGGTGCATTACATCTTGGTTTTTTAATGCTTTGTGCTGTAGGGCAGAAATGCATCCACAAAAGGGAGTATATTATGTATGGAAAGACACTGGCTCTTTCAATCAGGGTTGTGTCTTGATGCTGTCTTCTTTCATCTAATAACTAGATTTGGCAGTAGTCTCAGGTGGGCTGAAATGCAGGTTTCTGTTGCTGCTTCCAAGTCTCTTCGGTGTGAACTACAGAAATCACTTCAAAGCTGTAGGTCTTGTCAGATTTCCATTAAGGTTGTAGAAATAGCTTATAATTTTTTTATAATGAACTTTTAATTTTAGGAGAGATTTAGATTTATAGAAAAACTGCAAAGGTAGTACAGAGAGTTCCTATATAGCCCACACCCTATTTCCCCTAATACTAACATCTTATATTAGTATGGTATATTTATTACAGTTAGTAAACCAGTATTGATGTATGAGTATTAACTAAAATTCATACTTTATTCAGATTTTCTTAGTTTTTTTTTGCCTGCTGTGGTCTGACTGTTTGTGTTCCACTAAAATTCATGTGCTGAAATCTAACTCTCAGTGTATTGGTATTAAGACGTGGGGCATTTGGGAGGTGACTAGATCATGAGAGCAGAGCTCCTTGTGAATGAAATTAGTGCCTTTATAAAAGAGGCCTGAGAGAGTTTGTTCACTTCTTCTATCATATGAGGACACATATAAGGTACCATTTATGAGAGATAGGCCCTCACACAACACTGAATCTGCTGCCCTCTTGATCTTAGACTTCCCAGCCTCCAGAACTGTGAGAGATAAATTTCTGTTGTTTATAAATGACCCAGTCTATATTGTTATAGCAGCCCAAGTGGACTAAGACCTTACCTAATTGTTCTTTTTCCAGGACCCATTCAGGATACCCCATTGCGTTTAGTCGTCTTGTCTCCTTTGAATCCTCTTGACTATGACAGTTTTTCAGACTTCCTTGTTTGTGATGACCTTGACAATTTTGAGGAGTGTCAGTTAGGTGTTTTGTGTGATTTTCCCCTACTGGGAATTTGTCTGATTGTTATGGCTTGAATGTACCCTGCAGAAATTCTTGTGTTGGAAATTTAATCCTCATTGCAACAGCATTGGAAGGTGGGGCCTAAAGGGAGGTGTCTCTGTCATGAAGGACATTCATGCTCTCATGAATGGATTAATGCTGTTATAACAAGGGCTTGTGCAGTGGCATCATTCTCTCTTGTTTCCCTTGCTCTTCTGCCTTCCACCATGTGACGATGCATTAAGAAGGCCCTTGTCAGATGCTGGCATTTGGATCTTGAATTTTCCAACCTCCAGAACTCTGAGAAAATAAATTCCTGTTCTTTATAATTACCCAGTCTGTGATATTCTGTTATAGGAGCATACACGAAGTAAGACACTGATGTTTTTCTTATGATTAGATGGGGGTTATGTGTTTTGGGGATGATGACTACAGAGGTAAAGAGCATTATCAATGCATCATATCAAGAGTATGTTCTATCAACATGACTTATCACTGTTGAGCTTAACCTTAACCTTGGTCACCTAGTTGAGGTGAGTTTGTCAGTTTGTTCCACTGTAAGTAAGTAAGTAAGGTGACTCATTTTTCCTCCTTTCCATGCTGTATTCTTTGGAAGTCACTATAAACAGCCCACATTTAAGAAGTGAGAAGTTATTCTCCACATCCTGGAGGTGGAGTATCTACATAAATTATTGGAATTTTTCTTCATGGGAGTTTTGTTTATTCTCCTCCATTTACTTATTAAATCATTTATTTATATAAGCATAGACTCGTAGGTATTTATTTTCCACTTTGGGTTATAATCTAATACTACTTTACTTATTTTAGTGCACAAATTATGCTAGCTTTGGCCACTGGGAGCTCTTTCATTTGGCTCCTGAAAGTTGCCCTGCCACTGTGTTTTCCTTTTTTTTGAGCACTTCTTTTCTTTCTTGCACTAAAAGATGCTCCTGGCTCATTTCATGCATTTCCTACCCAAGTTCTAGAATCAGTCATTTCTTCAAAGAGTCCTGATCAGATCAGTTTTTAAAGAGTTTTGTTTTTGCACTCTCTCTAAATCTTCCCTTGTGTTTGGTGTATGCAATTAGGTTAATGCTTTTTGTTTAGTTGGCATTGAAACAGGTTTTTAAAATCTTATTTTTTTTTGACAAGTGGGACCTAATTAAGCTGAAGAACTTTTGCACAGTAAAAGAAATCATCAATAGAGTAAATAGACAACCTACATAATGGGAGGAAATATTCATAAACTATGCATCTGACAAAGGTCTAATATCCAGAGACTATAAGGACTTGAATTACCAAGTGAAAAGCAAATAACCCATTATAAAATGGGCAAAGGACATGAACAGACACCTTCTTAAAAGAAGACACCCAAGCAGCCAACAAACATGAAAAATGCTCAACACCACTAATCAGAGAAATGCAGATCAAAACCACAATGAGATACCGTCTCACACTAGTCAGAATGGCTATCACTAAAAAGTCAAAAAATGATAGATGCTGGCAAGGTTGCAGAGAAAATTGAATGCTTATACACTGTCGGTAGGAATGTAAATTAGTTCAACCATGGTGGAAAGCAGTTTGGAGATTTTTCAGAGAACTTAAACAGCTACCATTTGATACAGCAATCCTACCAATGGGTATATACCCAAAGGAAGATAGATCATTATAACCAAAAAACACATTCATTCATATGTTCATTGTCACACTATTCACAATAGTAAAGACAAGGAATCAACCTGGGTGCCCGTGAATGGTGGATCGGATACCGAAAATGTGATACATACACAACATGGAATACTATGCAGTCCTAAAAAGAATGGTATCATGTTCTTTGCAGCAACATGGATAAAGCTTGGAGGCCACAATCCTAAAGGAATTAATGTGGGAATAGAAAATCAAATACTGCATGTTCTCACTTACAAGTGAGAGCTAAACATTGAGCATACAGGGACATAAACATAGGAACAGTAGATACTGCGGACTACTAAAATGAGGAGGAAGGAAGATGTGGGTTGAACAACTACGTATTGGAGGCTGGGCATGGTGCCTTATGCCTGTAATCCCAGAACTTTGGGAGGCCAAGGTGGGAGGATCACTTGAGTCTAGGCATTCGAGGTCAGCTTGGACAACATTGTGAAACCTTGTCTCTACATAAAATATAAAAATTAGCGAGGCGTGGCAGCACGTGGCTGTGGTACCAGCTAATCAGGTGGCTGAGATGGGAGAATAGCTTGAGCCTGGGGAGGTCAAGGGTGCAGTGAGCCAAGATTGTGCCACTGTACCTCAACTTGGGTGACACAGTGAAACCCTATCTAAAAGCACAAAACCAAACCAAAACAAAACTACCTATTGAATACCATGTTCACTACTTAGTGCAATATTCTCATGTAACAATCTTGCACATGTACCATTTGTATCTAAAATAAAAGCTGAAATTAAAACAAAAACAGAAAACAGAGTAAGTTGTAAAAAATATTAAATAATTTTTTTAATATAGAGAAATGCAAACATAAATAGAGAAATGAACCCCAATTTAGCTGTCATCTAGCTTCAACAATCTCACCTTCTTGCTAATCTTATTTTTCTATATTTGAATTGACTGATCCTTACATCCAAAACATCATATTATTTCATCTATAAATATTTTAGCACATATCTCTAAATAATAATAACTTACAAAACATAAATATTATGTAGATAAACAGTAACAATTTGTTTGGTGATAGACTGAAAATGGTAACAATTAGTTGACTCTTGCATTACACAGTAGGGTCTATGACCCCTTCCTTGAATCTGGATAAGCTCTGTGACTACAATATGGCAGAAGTGATATTGTACAGTTTTTGGGGTCTATACCTTAAGACCTTCCACTTCTCGCCTCTTAGAATACTTTTTCTGGGACCCTTGATTTTCACATAATTTCAACTACCTTGCGACAGCTGTGGAGAGGCATGCATTGGTGCTTCAGCCAACAGTCCCATCTGGGGTCAGCCTTCTAGCCATATCTGCAAAGGCACCAGATGTATGGGTGAAGCCATCTTGGAGCATCCAGACCAGTCCATCTGCCACCTCAGTTGACAACATGCAGAGCAGACGAATTGTCCAGCCTAGTCCTGCTGCAATGCCTAACTCAACAAAATTGAGAAATAGCAAAATGATTACTGCTTAATTCACTAAATTTTGAGGTAATTTGTTAAGCAGAAATAAATAACTGAAACAGTAGGCTTTTAAAATTTGCATTCTCAGTGTTTCTGGACGAGCAGTGCATCTTTTGCGAGTGTGAGTTAGCCTGTCATAGAAGGTCTTTTTGAAATTGTGTTGTCCCATTTGCCTTGAATATAGTTTTGATTATTTCTTACCTTTGTTCTTAACATGATTTATGCAATTATATATTTATATAATGCAATTTTTAATTATTATCACAACATTTTTGAACATTTACCAGTTGGCTTTTCCAAGCTGGCATGATCTGACTCCAGCACATTTCTGATGGACAGTCCCTCCTCAATCAGTTTCTGATGATATTTCCTCAGTACTTAGCTATGACAGAACAATTAAATGACCTAGTTTGAGAGTCAGAGTTCAGTGAACGTTTTGGTTTTGTGACTTACTAGTAGTTTGAGCTTAAGTAAGTGACTTAGTGGTTTCATCCTGTTGCCTCATGTGCAAAACGGGGATAATCATAACTACCTTAAATGTTTGCTGTGAAGAAGATTGAATAAGGGAAATATGAACAGAGCTTTGTATATTGTCAGCTCTAATGTTACTGAATTATTTGGTTTTCTTGTAAAATATATGGGCTCATGTAGATGATAATGCTATTAACATTCACAGTAATAAAAAGAAAGCTAGCCTTTCTTGAGAAAATTAAGGAGATTTTCCCCCAGTCTTTGGTCCTTGTTTTGACTGTATTGGGAACTCTGGGCTTTAATCTTTACAGAGAGATGTGGTGGGTGTGGGCTGTGGCAACATGAAGGCTTGTGCATACCTGAAAAAAAGATGTTAGCAGTAAGAAGCACCAACTTTCCTAGTATGAGGATTCCTGACATGCCCGTCCTCTGTGAGGAGATTGAGAGAGAAGTCTATGGTTTCCCTTTTGCAGACTGGCAAACAGAAGATAAAAGAGATTACAACTTACCCCAGGATTACAGTAGCAGGGCTAGAAAAAAAAAATGGCAGAAATCTTCAGTTCAGCTTTTTGTTAGTGGATTCACTCCAAAACCCAGACCATGAAGGTTCTTTAATTTCCCCCAAACTATACTCTCAAATGAGGCCTATTTCAGGCAGAGACACTAATCCAGCCCTGGGGTGGAATATTTCCTCCTCAGCGCCCTTCTTTGATGTGTAGCTGATATGAAACCGAGTGCCAACATATGTTTGTACAAATATATTGGCAAATGTAAGCAGCCCACTGCTAATTACTACACTCTGAACCTCATGTGAAATTTGAATGATGCCTCAAGGAATTTGAATGTAAGAAAATAAAATGTATATATTTTCAAATCTTAGCAAAAAAGGGTTAACTTCTTTGCGGTTGAAACTGGAAAAGACACTCAAGATTATTATCTTGTCTTCTCAAACCTTTGGCAATAACATGTTTATTTAAGGAATTCAGGTTAAACAGTTGCTAGAAAAGATGAAGTGTTTTGGACACTTTTAAAGTAAAAAAGGGCAATTTAAATTAGATAACCCCAAATTGCTTAATATTTTAAAAATGAAAATAAGAACAGTAGAATTTAAACAGATGTTATGCAAAACAATAGAGTACTATAGGCCAAAGGTCACAAAATTTATGGGCTGAGAACAAAGCTACTGGGTTCAAAACATAAAGCAAAACTGTGGGAACTTCAGAGGTCTTGCCCTGCCTAAGGTATTCAAATTCAAATCATTTTGGAGTACTATGCTGGCTTAGCATAATTGGGAAGGCCAGATCAGGCTTTTGTATTCAATGTTGTGGTCCTTGATTTAGATGATATTAGTTAAAAAGATGGTACTTTAATCAGATTACTACAGATTTCAAACTAAAACAGTATTTTTGAAAACAAATTATATGAACACATTTCTTCTCTTAATTTTGGAAATTTTAAGAGTTGATTTTAATTAAACCAAATGGATTTTTTCTTTTTACTAAAAGTAAATGGATATATAGAGGTATTCTGTCAATCAGCTTCTGAACATCTCAAATTTTGAATATAGAAATATTATCAGAATATTTCCATTTTAAGAATATGAAATGTTTGTATTCCGAGGAGATGTGGAGAAAACTAAAGCCAAACCGCAGGAGTGACTTAATCTCTATTTCTGTGATGAATTGACTTCTGATAGTCAGCTGGGAAAAAATTAGAATGTTTAATCATTGTGTTTAGTTGAAAGAAATTTGTAATGATTCAGTTTGCTTATCTCTATATCTAGATGTTTAGATTAAATTTTTTCTAATTTGGTTTGGTTATAAGGGAGATGTCTAAATTGATAATATAGAAAAAACAAAAGCAGTGTTTTTTTTCTTTTAGATGTAAGCAAACTAGTGAAATAAATTCAACTAGCTAACCTAATAATTAACTAGCTGAGTAATTTGATGAAAATTGTGGTTTAGTTTCTTAGGAGACCTGTATCAATGAAAAAAAAAAAGGTCGATTTGTAATTAGTACTTAAGTGTTTTTATTAGTACTTTAGTGTTGTTTCTAAATTTCCTAGTGTGCTTCAACTTAGACTGTTTTCTTAAATATTTTAAATAATTTCCTGAATTTTTGCTTTATTACATTTCTTCTTCCCTATAGGAAGGTAAAGTTAAATAAATACTATTAAGTATGTGAATGTACTTGGTAGTATGCACATAGTTAGAATGTTGTGTGTGACACCACCACCTTTGAAATCTTTAAATATCTCACACTGTGATACCCATCTCTTATTCTTCCATCTCAATTGCTCTAGTACACCCACTGCAACAATTCTTCAATGTCATAGAGACCTCCAGTCCAGGGACCCTGTGTGCCCTATCCATCAGTTCCCTCCTGTCTTCATTTCCTTTCTTGTCCAGCATAATGTCATGGTCCATCATTATTATTACTCCCTTGCTAATGCCCTAAACCTCCTTGCCCCTCTTTTCCTCCTTCACATTTGACTGGCAAAAGCTCAACCCTGATTGAACTCAACCATCACCTTTTCATGAGCACTGTTTGGGGAAAAACTTCACACACTGAAGCTGACTGATGGTGAAATTCTTGATCCCAAACTTCACATAGGCTCAACCAAAATCTAGAAATTCACCGATTTTTTTCTGTCCTGTTTTGGGTCAAAATTTTACATATCATAACAGAGCAAAAGCTGGGGGTGGTGGTGCTGAAACAATATGGTAGGAGAAACATATAAATTTAATGAATGGAGTCTTAATTTTAGATTCGATTGGTTTTGGAAACTTTTGGGTATTTTGTCTTCTAGATCTTTTCACTTTCTCTAGCTCCTCTTTATGATGATATCTAGACATAGGGGCCAACTTACTTGATTTTATGATGGAGAACAAGGAGGCTTCAGATCTGCTTAATAAACTCTGGACAGCCTCTGTGTTTGCTGAGGAAGAGGGGTCCCCTACCTGGACTGATAGTTGGGCCCTGGCACCCTCTGAGGTATGTCTGGTCCCTGTGGCCTTTCAGAGGTCTTGTGTGTGCAACTGTTTCTGAAATTTGCAGTCTTACCTGTTTGTTCTGGTTGTATAGATTTTGTACTGTGTGTCTCTTTTTTTTCCTGGTGCCAGATCTCTTTTGGTTAATATCCCTCTCAGCCCCTTTCTGTCCACTCATACTCCACACAAGCTTTTAGAAGCCAGTGGCATATGGGTGCAATTGGTTCTGTGCCCATAGGACATTGGGTTCTGTCCCAATGAAGGACTTCTGCTAGTGGTTTATCTCTCCTAGGCTCTGCCTGGTGAAGCAGCCTGCCAGCTCTAATGTTCTTGGCTGGCTCTGTACCTATCAGAATGTTTCTACACCCTCAGTACTGAGACTAAATGCTGAGAGAGAGGAAAGGCAAAGAGGTTGCTGTACCTCTTGCTCTTCTCCTGTCCCTAGTATTCTACAGCTGAATTAGGTGGTGTTTTCCCCCCTTCCTATGCAGCAGGGGCTTTTCCTGTGTACTATCTTGAGTTCTTTAGACTGATGATAAACTTGATGGTTAAGCCAGCCAGACTGGCTTTTGACACATTATTGGGAATTTAATAAATTTAGAAAATCATTTTTCTCTTGACAAACCCTGTTTTTAAAATAGATAGAATTACTAGGGATTCGGCTGAGTGTTAATTGCATTTTTCTGTTCCTGTGCTATCTGTACTAATCTCCACCATCCTATGCCCCTTTCACCTGCTCTCTAACTCCCCTATAGATGAATACCTCTGAGTAGAAAGAAGGTCACGTTCGTAGAGATGCCAAAGAGAAAAGCACATTAATATATATCAAAAATTGTTATTCTTGTTATACTACTAAGTTTACTTTTGTATTCTATGAGATGACTACTTTGCCTGCTTGGTCCTCAGAGCTCTCATTACTCTTCTCTCTCTTTGCTACCCGGGTCTCAGCAGAAGACCCCATCTCATGTATCACTGAGAAAAATTATAGTCATTGGAGAACTCTCACTACCGAGCCTATCTGTAACCTGCATCTTTTTCTTTTTTGCAGAAAAGATGGAAGAAGAATCAATTCTATTGATGACCCATCCCCCCAGGTTTGCTTGAGATTCTATTTTCTCTTATCTTCTAAACATTCCAGTCCTTCCCTTTATCTTTTACATTATGTGTATCTTTTTCTACTGAATTGTTCTCATCAGTATAAGAGTATGCTTAAGTATTCCTTTTCTTTTGTATTGTAGAACTTAATAAAACTATATTTAATTGAAAAATTTTAAATATTTATGGGTACATAATAGTTGTATATATTAATGGTATACATGAGATGTTTTGACACAGGCACAGAAGATGAAATAATCATATCATGGAAAATGGAGTATCCATCCCTTCTTGAAGAAAAACCATCCCATATCTTTCCCACCCTCAGTTTACTAATTTCTTTCTCTGCCACCTTTCCTGGCTAAGTTCCTTAGAAAAGTAGTCTACATGTGTCACCCTTTCTATGCAGTTTCAAGCCATTCACATATGTCTTGAACCTCTCTACCATTTTACTGAAATTACTTGTGCCGAATCCAGTGTTTATGTTCTTGTTTTACTCAATTTCCCAATGGCATTCAGCATAGCTGATTATTTTCTCTTTTGGGAAAAGAAATTCTATCTCTTTTAGCTTCCATGGTGTCACACTCTTCTGGCTTTCTTCTTGTCTCATTGGCAACTCAGTCTCATTCTTTCCTGGCTTTTTTTCTTTTTTGTAATATTAAGTTTATTTAAGTTATTTTAAATTTCAATAGTTTTGGGGGAAGAGGTGGTGTTTGGTTACATGAATAAGTTCTTTACTGGTAATTTCCGAGATTTTGGTGCACACATCACCTGAATAGTTTACACTGTAGCCAATGTTTAGTCTTTTATCCCACACTCTCTGCCCACTCTTTCCCACAAGTCCCCAGAGTCCATTATATCATTCTCATGCCTTCGCAACCTCATAGCTTAGCTCCCATTTACAAGTGAAAACAGACAATGTTTGGTTTTCCAGTCGGAATTACTTAGAATGATGCTCTCCAATTCTATCCAAGTTGATGTGAATGCATTATTTTATTCCTTTTTATGGCTGAGTAGTAGTCCATGTTAGATAAAGATATATAGATATAGATACATATACCATTTTCTTTATCCACTGGTCGATTGATGGGTATTTAGGCTGGTTCCATATTTTTGCAATTGTGAATTGGGCTGCTACAAACATGCATGTGCCAGTGTCTTTTTCTTTTTTTTTCTTTTTCTTTTCCCTTTTCTTTTTTTATTTTTTTATTGGATTTTAGGTTTTGGGGTACATGAGCAGAGCATGTAAGACAGTTGTGTAGGAACACACATGGCAGTGTGCTTTTCTTTCCTTCTCCCCTTCACCCACATTTGGCATTTCTCCCCAGGCTATCCCTCCCCAGCTCCCCCTCCCACTGGCCCTCCCCTTTTCCCCCCAATAGACCCCAGTGTTTAGTACTCCCCTTTCTGTGTCCATGTGTTCTCATTTTTCATCACCCACCTATGAGTGAGAATATGCGGTGTTTCATTTTCTGTTCTTGTGTCAGTTTGCTGAGGATGATGTTCTCCAGATTCATCCATGTCCCTACAAACGACACAAACTCATCATTTCTGATTGCTGCATAATATTCCATGGTGTATATGTGCCACATTTTTCCAATCCAGTCTATTATCAATGGGCATTTTGGTTGATTCCAGGTCTTTGCTATTGTAAACAGTGCTGCAATGAACATTCATGTGCATGTGTCCTTATAGTAGAACGATTTATAGTCTTTTGGATATATACTCAGTAATGGGATTGCTGGGTCAAATGGAATTTCTATTTCTAAGGCCTTGAGGAATCGCCACACCGTCTTCCACAATGGTTGAACTAATTTACACTCCCACCAACAGTGTAAAAGTGTCCCTTTTTCTCCACATCCTCTCCAGCATCTGTTGTCTCCAGATTTTTTAATGATCGCCATTCTAACTGGCGTGAGATGGTATCTCAATGTGGTTTTGATTTGCATCTCTCTGATGACCGTGACGATGAGCATTTTTTCATATGATTGTTGGCCTCATATATGTCTTCTTTCGTAAAGTGTCTGTTCATATCCTTTGCCCACTT
This sequence comes from Callithrix jacchus, assembly GCF_049354715.1. Classification (NCBI taxonomy): domain Eukaryota; kingdom Metazoa; phylum Chordata; class Mammalia; order Primates; family Cebidae; genus Callithrix; species Callithrix jacchus. The sequence continues at coordinate 86,520,191 of NC_133504.1, read as the reverse complement.
TTGAATGGGCTTGTTTGTTTTTTTCCTGTAAATCCGTTTGAGTTCTTTGTAAATTCTGGATATCAGCCCTTTGTCAGATGGGTAAACTGCAAAAATTTTTTCCCATTCTGTTGGTTGCCGATCCACTCTAGTGACTGTTTCTTTTGCCGTGCAGAAGCTGTGGAGTTTCATTAGGTCCCATTTGTCTATTTTGGCTTTTGTTGCCAATGCTTTTGGTGTTTTGTTCATAAAGTCCTTGCCTACTCCTATGTCCTGGATAGTTTTGCCTAGATTTCCTTCTAGGGTTTTTATGGTGCCAGGTCTTATGTTTAAGTCTTTAATCCATCTGGAGTTAATTTTAGTGTAAGGTGTCAGGAAGGGGTCCAGTTTCTGCTTTCTGCACATGGCTAGCCAGTTTTTCCAACACCATTTGTTAAACAGGGAATCCTTTCCCCCTTGCTTGTTTTTGTCAGTTTTATCAAAGATTGTATAGTTGTAGATATGTTGTGTTGCCTCCGGTGCCTCTGTTATGTTCCATTGGTCTATATCTCTGTTTTGGTACCAGTACCATGCTGTTTTGATTACTGTAGCCTTGTAGTATAGTTTGAAATCCGGTAGTGTGATGCCCCCCGCTGTGTTCTTTTTGCTTAGAATTGACTTGGCTATGCGGGCTCTCTTTTGGTTCCATATGAAGTTCATGGTGGTTTTTTCCAGTTCTGTGAAGAAAGTCAATGGTAGCATGATGGGGATAGCATTGATTCTGTAAATTACCTTGGGCAGTATAGCCATTTTCACGATATTAATTCTTCCTAACCATGAACATGGAATGTTTCTCCATCTGTTTGTGTCCTCTCTGATTTCGTTGAGCAGTGGTTTGTAGTTCTCCTTGAAGAGGTCCCTTACGTCCCTTGTGAGTTGTATTCCAAGGTATTTTATTCTTTTTGTAGCAATTGTGAATGGCAGTTCATTCTTGATTTGGCTTTCTTTAAGTCTGTTATTGGTGTAGACGAATGCTTGTGATTTTTGCACATTGATTTTATATCCTGAGACTTTGCTGAAGTTGCTTATCAGTTTCAGGAGTTTTTGGGCTGAGGTGATGGGGTCTTCTAGGTATACTATCATGTCGTCTGCAAATAGAGACAATTTGGCTTCCTCCTTTCCTATTTGAATACCCTTTATTTCTTTTTCTTGCCTGATTGCTCTGGCTAGAACTTCCAGAACTATCTTGAATAGGAGTGGTGAAAGAGGGCATCCTTGTCTAGTGCCAGATTTCAAAGGGAATGCTTCCAGTTTTTGCCCATTCAGTATGATATTGGCTGTTGGTTTGTCATAAATAGCTTTTATTACTTTGAGATACGTTCCATCAATACCGAGTTTATTGAGGGTTTTTAGCATAAAGGGCTATTGAATTTTGTCAAATGCCTTCTCTGTGTCAATTGAGATAATCATGTGGTTTTTGTTTTTGGTTCTGTTTATGTGGTGAATTACGTTGATAGACTTGCGTATGTTAAACCAGCCTTGCATCCCTGGGATGAATCCTACTTGATCATGGTGAAAAAGTTTTTTGATTTGCTGCTGCATTTGGCTTGCCAATATTTTATTGAAGATTTTTGCATCTATGTTCATCATGGATATTGGCCTGAAGTTTTCTTTTCTTGTTGGGTCTCTGCCGGGTTTTGGTATCAGGATGATGTTGGTCTCGTAAAATGATTTGGGAAGTATTCCCTCTTTTTGGATTGTTTGAAATAGTTTTAGAAGGAATGGTACCAGCTCCTCTTTGTGTGTCTGGTAGAATTCGGCTGTGAACCCGTCTGGACCTGGGCTTTTTTGTGTGGTAGGCTCTTAATTGCTGCCTCGACTTCTGACCTTGTTATTGGTCTATTCATAGTTTCAGCTTCCTCCTGGTTTAGGCTTGGGAGGACTCAGGAGTCCAGGAATTTATCCATTTCTTCCAGGTTTACTAGTTTATGTGCATAGAGTTTTTTGTAATATTCTCTGATGATGGTTTGAATTTCTGTGGAATCTGTGGTGATTTCCCCTTTATCATTTTTTATTGAATCTATTTGGTTGTTCTCTCTTTTCTTTTTAATCAATCTGGCTAGTGGTCTGTCTACTTTGTTGATCTTTTCAAAAAAACAGCTCTTGGATTTATTGATTTTTTGAAGGGTTTTTCATATCTCAATCTCCTTCAGTTCAGCTCTGATCTTAGTTATTTCTTGTCTTCTGCTGGGTTTTGAGTTTTTTTGATCTTGCTCCTCTAGGTCTTTCAATTTTGACGATAGGGTGTCAATTTTGGATCTCTCCATTCTCTTCATATGGGCACTTATTGCTATATACTTTCCTCTAGAGACTGCTTTAAATGTGTCCCAGAGGTTCTGGCATGTTGTGTCTTCATTCTCATTAGTTTCGAAGAACTTCTTTATTTCTGACTTCATTTCATTGTTTACCCAGTAAACATTCAAGAGCCAGTTGTTCAGTTTCCATGAAGCTGTGCGGTTCTGGGTCGGTTTCTGTATTCTGAGTTCTAACTTGATTGCACTATGGTCTGAGAGGCTGTTTGTTATGATTTTAGTTGTTTTGCATTTGTTGAGCAGTGCTTTACTTCCAATTATGTGGTCAATTTTTGAGTAGGTGTGATGTGGTGCTGAGAAGAATGTATATTCTGTGGATTTGGGGTGGAGAGTTCTGTAAATGTCTATCAGGTTTGCTTGCTCCAGGTCTGAGTTCAAGCCCTGGATATCCTTGTTGATTTTCTGTCTGGTTGATCTGTCTAATATTGACAGTGGAGTGTTAAAGTCTCCCACTACTATTGTGTGGGAGTCTAAGTCTCTTTGTAAGTCATTAAGAACTTGCCTTATGTATCTGGGTGCTCCTGCATTGGGTCCATATATGTTTAGGATTGTTAGCTCTTCTTGTTTTATTGATCCTTTTACCAGTATGTAATGGCCTTCTTTGTCTCTTTTGATCTTTGTTGCTTTAAAGTCTATTTTATCAGAGATGAGAATTGCAACTCCTGCTATTTTTTGCTCTCCATTTGCTTGGTAAATCTTCCTCCATCCCTTTATTTTGAGCCTTTGTGTATCCTTGCATGTGAGATGGGTTTCCTGGATACAGCACACTGATGGGTTTTGGATTTTTATCCAATTTGCCAGTCTGTGTCTTTTGATTGGTGCATTTAGTCCATTTACATTTAGGGTTAATATTGTTATGTGTGAATTTGATACTGCCATTTTGATGCTAAGTGGCTGTTTTCCCTGATAGTTGTTGTAGAATCTTCATTATGATGATGCTCTTTAACTTTTAGTTGATTTTGGAATGGCTGGTACTGGTTGTTCCTTTCTATGTGTAGTGCCTCTTTTAGGAGCTCTTGTAAAGCTGGCCTGGTGGTGACAAAATCTCTGAGTACTTGCTTGTTCGCAAAGGATTTTATTTTTCCTTCACTTCTGAAGCTCTGTTTGGCTGGATATGAAATTCTGGGTTGAAGTTCTTTTCTTTAAGAATGTTGAATATTGGCCCCCACTCTCTTCTGGCTTGTAGTGTTTCTGCCGAGAGATCTGCTGTGAGTCTGATGGGCTTCCCTTTGTGGGTAACTCGACCTTTCTCTCTGGCTGCCCTTAGTATTTTCTCCTTTATTTCAACCTTGTTGAATCTGACGATTATGTGTCTTGGGGTTGCTCTTCTTGCAGAATATCTTTGTGGTGTTCTCTGTATTTCCTGCATTTGAGTGTTGGCCTGTCTTGCTAGGTGGGGGAAGTTTTCCTGGATGATGTCCTGAAGAGTATTTTCCAGCTTGGATTCATTCTCTTTTTCCCCTTCTGGTACACCTATCAAACGTAGGTTAGGTCTTTTCACATAGTCCCACATTTCTTGGAGACTTTGTTCATTCCTTTTTGTGTTTTTTTTCTCTAATCTTGGTTTCTTGTTTTATTTCGTTGAGTTGGTCTTCGACTTCAGATATTCTTTCTTCTGCTTGGTCAATTCGGCTGTTGAAACTTGTGCATGCTTCGCGAAGTTCTCATATTGTGTTTTTCAGCTCCTTTAATTCATTCATATTCCTCTCTAAGTTATCCATTCTTGTTATCATTTCCTCATATCTTTTTTTAAGTTCCTTAGTTTCTTTGCATTGATTTAATACATGTTCTTTTAGCTCACAAAAGTTTCTCATTATTCACCTTCTGATGTCTAATTCCATCATTTTGTCACAGTCATTCTCCGTCCAGCTTTGCTCCCTTGCTGGTGAGGAGTTTTGGTCCTTTCTAGGAGGCGAGGTGTTCTGGTTTCGGGTGTTTTCCTCCTTTTTTCGCTGGTTTCTTCCCATCTTTGTGGGTTTATCCACTTGTCGTCTGCGTAGTTGCTGACTTTTCGATTGGGTCTCTGAGTGGACACCCAGATTGTTGATGATGAAGTATTTCTGTTACTTGGTTTTCCTTCTACCAGCCTAGCCCCTTCGCTGTACGACTGCTGAGGTCCACTCCAGGCCCTGCTTGTCTGGGGTGCACCTCTAGCAGGTGTGGCACAGTGAGGGATGCTACCCGTTTCTTTTTCTTCTATCTTTGTCCCAGGATGATGCCTGCCAAATGTCAGTCTTTTGGATATAGAGGGGTCAGGGAGCTGCTTGAGGAGACAGTCTGTACTTTTTTGGAGCTCAATTGCTAAGCTGTGAGCTCTGTTGTTCATTCAGGGCTGTTAGGCTGTTATGTTTGATTCTGCTGCAACAGAGCTCATTAAAAAAACCCTTTTATTCTCAAATGCTCTGTGTTGGGGGGGTTCGGGCTTTATTTTTTGATGTCCAATGAGGTGTCCTGCCCAGCTAGAAGGCAGACTAGCCACTGTTTGGCTGCCGAGGCTCTGCCCTGCTGTTGTGTGATTCGCCCTGTTCCTGCAGGCTCTGCTGTGGTCTCTGCCACGCCCTGCAGTGGAGTCTCTTCGTTGTAGCGTGTTGCCTCAGCAACGGCAGGCTGCGTCAGCAGTGGGCGTGTATCTCAGTTGGGGCGGGTTGCCTCGGTATTGGTGGACGCCCCTCCCCCACAGAGCGTCTCGGACCGTCTGCTCGGGATAGTTTGAAATCGCAGTTTTGTTCGTCCCACGGGGTGTCCCAAACGATCTGTCCCTGCAATCCCCTGGGCTGGCCTGCTGTCCAAGTCTCGTTCAGTCTCAAGTCCTGCCCTCTCAAGTCTCAGGTTGCCGGTTCAACAGGGCACCCGGACAAGCACGCCCTGTGGGGATTGCTGGGTAGGGCCAGCCGCCGCCGCCCCGGCTGCTGGCTTTGCCAGGCAGACCTACTGCCTGGCGTCCCGTGTCTTTTTTATACTTGGGAGTTTCCCCGTTCTGTGGGCAACAAAGATCAGTCTGGAAATGCAGCTCCGACTCACCGTTTGCGGATTCAACGAGAGCTCCAATCCTCGCCAGTGTCTTTTTCATATAATGATTTCTTTTCCTCTGAGTAGATACCCAGTATGGGATTGCTGAATCAAATGGTAGATCTACTTTTAGTTCTTTAAGGAATCTCCACACTGTTTTCCACAGTGGTTGTACTAGTTTACATTCTCTCCAGCAGTGTAAAAATGTTCCTTTCTTACCACATTCATGCCATCTATTACTTTTTGATTTTTAAATTATGCCACTCTTGCAGGAGTAAGATGGTATCGCATTGTGGTTTTGACATGCATTTCTCTGATCATTAGTAATGTTAAGCATTTTTTCATGTTTTTTTGGTCGTTTGTATATCTTCTTTTGAGAATTGTCTATTCATGTACTTAGCCCACTTTTTGATGGGATCTTTTTTTTTCTTTGATGATTTGTTAGAGTTCCTTGTAGATTCTGGATATTAGCCCTTCGTAAATATTTTCTCCCACTCTGTGGGTTGTCTGTTTACTCTGCTGATAATTTCTTTTGCTGTGCAGAAGCTTTTTCATCCATTTAAGTTCTACCTATTTATCTTTATTTTTGTTGCATTTGCTTTTGGGTTCTTGGTCATGAACTCTTTGCCTAAGCCAATGTCTAGAAGAGATTTTCTGATGTTAACTCCTAGAATTTTTATGGTTTCAGGTCTTAGATTTAAGCCTTTGATTCATCTTGAGTTGATTTTTTGTATAAGTTGAGAGATGAGGATCCAGTTTCATTCTTTTTCATGTGGCTTGCCAATTATCCCAGCACTGTTTGTTGAACAGGGTGTCCTTTCCCCACTTTTTCTGTTTTGTTTGCTTTGTTGAAGATTACTTGGCTGTAAATATTTGGCTTTACTTCTGGATTCCCTATTCTGTTTCATTGGTTTACATGCATCCTTTTATACCAGTACCATGCTGTTTTGGCAACTATAGACCTATAGGATAGTTTGAAATCAAATAATGTGATGCCTCCAGATTTGTTCTTTTTGTTTAGTATTGCTTTGGCTATGTGGGCTCATTTTTTGATTCTATATAAATTTTAGAGTTGTTTTTTCTAGTTCTATGAAGAAAAATGATGGTATTTTGATAGGAATTGCATTGAATTTATAGATTGTTTTTTGGCAGTATGATCATCTTCACAATATTGATTCTACCCATCCATGAGCATAGGATGTGTTTCTATTTGTTTGTGTCATCTATGGTTTCTTTCAACAGTGTTTCGTAGTTTTCCTTGTAAAGGTCTTTGACATCTTTGGTTAGGTTTATTCCCAAGTATTTTTATTTTATTTTTTGCAGCTGTTGTAAAAGGGGTTGAGTTCTTGATTTGATTCTCAGCTTGCTTGCTGTTGGTGTATAGTAGTGTTACTAATTTTTGTACATTGATTTTGTATCCTGAAACTTTGCCTAATTAGTTTATCAGATTTAGGAGCTTTTTGGATAAGTTTTTAGGGTTTTCTCAGTATAGGATCATATCATCAGTTAATAGCAATAGTTTGACTTCCTCTTTACTGATTTGCATGCCCTTTATTTCCTTCTCTTGTCTGATTGTTCTGGCTAGGATTTCCAATACTATGCTGAATAGAAGTAGGCATCCTTGTCTTGTTCCAGTTCTCAGAAGGAATGCTTTTATCTTTTTCTCATTCAGATAATGTTGGCTATGGGTTTGGCGTAAATGGCTTTTGTTACTTTAAAGTAAGTCCTTTCTATGCTGATTTTGCTGAGGGTTTTAAGCATAAAGAAATGCTGGATTTTGTCAAATGCTCTTTTCTACATCTATTCTAATGATCCTATGATTTTTGTTTTAATTCTGTTTATGTGGTGTATCACATTTATTGACTTGCATATGTTAAACCAATCCTGCATCCCTGGTATGAAACCCCCTGATCATGGTGTATTCTCTTTTGGAGATACTGTTGGATTTGGTTGGCTAGTGTTTTGTTGAGGACTTTTACATCTATATTTATCAGAGATACTGTTTTGTAGTTTTCTTTTTTTGTTATGACCTTTCCTGGTTTTGGTATTAGGTGATACTGGCTTCATAGAATAATTTAGGGAGGATTTCCTCTTTCTCTCTCTTTTGGTATAGTGTCAATAGGATTGATGCCAATTCTTCTTTGAATATCTGGAAGAATTCAGCTGTGAATCCATCTGGTCCCAGACTTTTATTGTTGGCAGTTTTTTTTATTACTGTTTCAATTGTCACGACTTGTTATTGGTCTGTTTATAGTTTCCATTTCTTTCTGGTTTAATCTAGGAAGGTTGCATATTTCCAGGAATTTACTCATTTCCTCTAAGTTTTCTAGTTTGTGTGCATAAAGGTGTTCAAAGTAGCCTTGAATAATCTTTTGCATTTCTGTGGTAATGGTTGTAATATCTCCCATTTTGTAGCTTTTTTTTCTTGACTTAAACTCTAAATGTTGGCCATCTTCAGGGCTTGGTCCAGTCTTTATTTTTAAAATAATTTTTTTCCAAGTTACACTCTCCCAATTTTATGACTTTAAATACCACATAATTAGAATTTTCCACATTTGTGTCTCCTCCTCAGACTTCTCCTCTGAGCTATAGACTCAAACATTTAAACCATCTTCTTGATATCTCTATTTGAAGGAATCACAGTCATCTTAAACTCAACATTGTTAACCCAATTACTGATCTCCAGCCTCTCATTTCCCAGTAATCCTCTTCAGTCTTCTATATCTTAGTAATAGTACCACCATTCTTTAGGTCCTTAATCTGTGAATCTAGTAATCTTTCTGGATTTCCCAGCTGCTTCTTTTCAGTGTCTTACATGCTTACTTTTTGTATGCATTCTTTAAACAGTGGTGTTTCGTCTTAGCATCTACTTGCTTTTCATTTAAATTTTTCTCCTTAATCAATTGGATCTACTCCTATGGCTTCATTGTCATCATATGCTGATGACTTTTCAAATTTATCTCTAACCCTGGATTTGCTTCTGAAATCATGACCCTTAGTCTATATCTTCATTTTGATGTTCCACAGGAAACCTCAAATTTTCTTATCCAGAATGGAGTTTGTTACATTCCCAAGTAACTCATGCTTCCTTCTTATCCCCTCTTTCAGTGAATAATGAGAGCACCTAATAAAGTCACAAGCTAGAATCCTGGATACCATTCTTGGCAAGTTGTCCCTTTTCCATTCATATTAAATCCATCAGGTTTTGTCACTTCAATGTCTAAAATATGGCACAAATTTGTTAACTCACCTTCTTTTCTCATGAAACTACCTTGGAACAAGTCTTTCTAATTCTTGTCTGGACTATTGCACCAGTCTCCTCATTTTCATTTTTGTTCATTCCCATTCCATTCTTCAAGAAGCCAGAGTGATTTCTGAGAAAGCAAATAAGATCATGTCATTCTCCTCTGTAAAGCCATTTATTTTAATATTATGCTTCATAAATCTGCAATCATTTTGTTTATCCATTTGTTTGTCTTTGATTGTAATCCCTAATTGGAATTCATGCTCCATGTGAGCAAAGTTCTATCTGCTCATCTTTGTTTATTAAACATCTTGCACAGTTTCTCAAGCACCGTTTCTTAATGATAATAGTAATGATGAAACACAACAAAGGGACTCAGTAATAAACATAGAGCTCTGGTCACCACAAATCCCAAAATAGTGCAGTTTGATTTTTTTACTAAAATGACATTTTAGCGAATTTGAACTAAGACATTTTAATAAATAAGTCTAGTACAGAATTCCATTTTTCAAGGGACTGTGAGTCTAAGAACATGAGCCGGTAGTTTCCCCTATTGCTGTATATGTGGCCTATAGCTTGCTCAAGCAAGTTCAGGACTACAGCTAGGCCCTTTGAAGAAATGCATATGTGTAGAATTCTAACCAGGTCAGATGTAAATTACAAATATTCATGAAGTGACTTTGTCTTCCTGACTGGGTATGATACCATAGTTTCTGTAAAACAAAGGAGGACCACCTAGTTTCAAAAATACAATATGGGTAAATACAATAGGTAACTTGGTAAGAAAAGGATTTTAATTTAATTTAGGTATTTATATTTAGATACCAGTTACTAGTAGAACACCAACTCCCCACCACCAAAAAAAAAAAAAAAAAAAAAAAAAAAAAAATCCCTACAGCAAACACAAATACTCTAGTAGTTTCAAATGCTTATAGGAAAATGGACTTAATAATTTTTGGATTAATATTTCTTAGTTTTCATTTGCTTTTCAATCTTCTTTGGGAAAAGAGTAACCTATATGTCATCTTTTTTGTGGTTATCAATTTACACATCATAATTTGAATATGCTATATGCCAGCAAGAAGGGTTGAGATGGGGATTAAGAATAAAATGATAACTTGTGGGGTGCAGTGTGGCTCATGCCTGTAATCCCAGAACTGTGGGAGGCTGAGGTGGGCGGATCACTGGAGGACAGGAGTTCAAGACCAGCCTGACCAACATGGAGAAACCCGTCTCTACTAAAAATACAAAATTAGCCCGGTGTGGTGGTGCATGCCTGTAATCCCAGCTACTCAGTAGGCTGAGGCAGGACAATTGCTTGAAGTCTGGAGGCAGAGGTTGCAGTGAGCTGAGATCACACCATTGCACTCCAGCCTGGGCAACAAGAGCGAGACTCCACCTCAAAAAAAAAAAAAAAAAAAAAAAAAAAGAATAAGATGATAGCAATATAAAAAGAGATTCGCAACATATATGTATATGTATTGAGAATCTCTTTTTAGAGATTTAACTTATATATATAACTTAAAAAATATATTGACTCTGGGTGATATTGATGTGTCAATGTGGGCTCATCAATTGTGTAGTAACAAATGCACCACTCCCATGGGGGATGTTGATAATGGGGGGCCCATGCATGTGTAGGGGCAGGGGATATGTAGGAAATCTCTGTATCTTCCACTCATTTTTGCTATGAACCCAAGACTGCTCTACAGAATAAAGTCTATTAAAAAAATATATATCTTACCAGTGGCAGGGGTGTGGGCAGAGTGGGGATAAAAAGTTTCAGGGTGTAAGGGTTAAGCCATGTTTTCATTCTGATACCCCCTGTAACTGCTGAAGTGCTTTCTCACTCAGGGTTCATGGAGATAACTCTTAAGTGGTAAAATGTGTGAATTTTATGTATTTAGGCAATTATGAACACTAGGTAAAACTGTCAGTTCTTTAACCTCAGAAACTTTGCGGTACAGTCAGCTAAAGTGAACTACATAGTGACTTAGAAAGCCTAAGCGTTTCTCTTTTTTTCTTCCTTATGCTTGTGTCAGAAATTTGGTGGTTAATTGTATAGTTAACCCATGGCTGGAATTCTATATAAATTTAATCACATCCAAAATGGATGTAGTCCTTTATTGAAAGAAAACATATATAAGGATCTTCTTAATATAAGAATAATATCTGCTCCATCAACTGCATCGCAAAATTCATGCTAGGATTTATTTTTTTATTTATTTATTTATTTTTTAATTTTTTATTGGATTATAGGTTTTGGGGTACATGAGCAGAGCATGCAAGACAGTTGCGTAGGTACACACATGGCAGTGTGCTTTGCTTTTCTTCTCCCCTTCACCCACATTTGGCATCTCTCCCCAGGCTATCCCTCCCCACCTCCCCCTCCCACTGGCCCTCCCCTTTTCCCCCCAATAGACCCCAGTGTTTAGTACTCCCCTTTCTGTGTCCATGTGTTCTGGACATGCTAGGATTTAATAAGTTGTACAAAGAACCCAGACCCTCAAGAGGTCTGGGTTCTTGTCCCCGAGTGTCACTGGCTGTGTGACATCGAGAAAAACTCCTAACATTGCAGGGGCATTTTCTCATCTCTAGAAAGAGTTGCACTAGATGATGCCCAAGGATTTCTCTAGCTTTAGCATTTTATGTTTTATCTTCCAAATTTGGAGATTCATTGATTTTGATATTTTTATGGTTGCATGCCCATATTATGTAACCAAGATGTGCTAAATTAATGCTAATCCTCAGGACTAAACTAAAGTCATTTGAAAACTGTGGTGCATTGATTGCCATCTCTTAATGAAACTTCCCAGATCTCTTGATTAACCATAGAGATTCATTTTTGTTGTTGGAGAATCTGGCTGTTGGTATGGCATCAATATGCATAGCAATCACTTCAGAATTATTGATGAGATAAGAAATAGTTTAAAAATCCATGGAGCTCCTCTTATGTAGTGAAAGAAATACTAAAATTTTAAAGATGCATTTTGAATTTTGACCCTACCTTTTTAATGACTGTGACATTGCTAAGTCACTTAATTTCTCTGATATTTAATTTTTTGTGTCTTTGGAGAAAAGGATAATGCCTGTTCTGCATACATTATAAGGTGAGCATGAGTGAAAATAGTTTTACAAAATAATTCTCTTTGAGAATTGCAAAATGCAAAACATTTTAAAGATTGTAGGTTAATCTTTTGTCATGGCAAAAATAAATTACTTCCAACTGCTAATTTTGGGAAGTGAACAATAATATTTTATGAATGTTTCTCTGGGTTGGAGACCTGCTGAATTCACACACAGGCAGCATCATTTGATAATTTTGCTATCCTGATCCTGCCTACTACCATATCCATCAGTAGAGTAGGGGTGTATGAGAAGAATACTGTACGTCACTCTTCATTCTTCACAAAAGTGATTATTTGTTGAAACAAAGGCTATGGCAGACAAGGTACCATGAATCTTCTGACGTGGTACTTTCATTTATTTGGGTCTAGTCTTTTTCATCCTGGCTCTGGAACTTATTGGCATGTGAGCTTGTAGCATGCTACCTAATCTTTGTGAACTTATAAAAAGAAAAGTTACATACATCATTACTTTTTATAAACTAGGCACCAGTTTTCTTCTCCCTCAAGAGCAAATATTATATTTACTACTCTTACATTATTATTCTCTAAGTGCGGAGATTTGCAGGCATATACATCCTAAAGAAGGGGTATTAAAAGCTCCAAAGTTGATAAATCACTTCTTTCCCCAATTCTCTATTACTAATGGGCATTATTATTTAGGATTAGAGCTTACTGAGAATAGCAGAGACCCAAAATATACTGTCTTAACTAAAATTGAAATTCGTTTCTCTGACACTGAAAGGTTTGTAGGTAAGTAGTTTAAGGCTGATGTGATGGGCCAGTTCTGCAGAGTCCTCAGGGCCCCAGCTCCTTCTATTGTGTTGCTCTTTTGTGTGTAGCTCCTAATTTACCAAGGTCAACTCATGGCTCAACATAGTGCTGTAGCTCCAGCCTTCATGTCCACATTCTAGCTAGCAGAAAAGTGGAAGGGACAAAAAAAAGTTAGATAGTTGCATTAGCTAAAGAAGGTCCCCAGCATGTTGTATGATATTTGTCCACTGGATGAAAATGTATATATTTACCAACAAAGGAGGTTATGAAATATAGTCTGTCCATGTCCATGAAGAAGAGGAGAACAAATATTGGCAAAAATGTAGCTTCTCAGACACAAGAACAGTTACAGAGGCATTTAAAAATGTGTCCCAGAAGAGTGAGAAAAAATAGCAAAAAAGATAGGGGATATATGTAGCTATGTTAGTCTGAGTTAGGTGGTTATTATGAGGATTTTGTTGTTTTTACATGTGATTATCAAAGATACTGGAGCCTAACTTGCATTCTTGAGCTTTTGTTTTTTAGCTGTTGTTGAGAGGAATACAATTTCCTGGATTCTTTTCTCATCCTGGAAGTATGGATGTCTTCTGCAGTAAGTAAGTTTATTTTGCTCTCAGTGAAGCATATATATTACTTTTAAGAAAACACATTAATTGTATTCTATGTTTTTTTTTTCTGGAAAACCATATATTTTAAGAAGGATTTAATAACTTGGTCCCCGGGTGTCAATCAATAAAGCACATGAATAACCAGTGCAAAGTGGTCACTCGGTGGCCCAAGGGGAAGTCGTCTAAGCACAAAATCAGTGAAACAACAGCTGAATTGCATCCTTCATCAAATGCATGTAAAACAGACCAGACAGACATCAATTCCCAATGCTGGTATGGGTGGTCTTTCTACTGCATGTATAATTTCCAACTTAACAAAGGTTAATACCCTGCTATAATGTGAAATGTTGAAATAATAAATCCTATGTGGGTAAACTAGGTGGTGGTTTTAAAACTTATAGTGAATATTTAGTTGAAATAGTAAAGTCATTTAAATTACATCAGCAGAGTTTTACTTTTTCTCAAACTACTGATATATATATATATATTCTGACTAGTAGCTTTTATGGGTCTAATATCAGATCAGATAACTAATGTCAGATACCTTATCTTTTAGGTCAGCATGGCCCAGTATGATTGGAGGGAATGACATATTCTTAATTAAGCAATTCTAGATAGATTGTTTTCTTTTAACACTTTTAATCACCTGTTACTTTCTTTCAGTTTTTTATTCCTTGAGATAACTTTAGAGACTAGGTTCAATATTTAGTCTGTTCTTGTCTTTTACTTTGAATTTCCTTCTAAATTTTAATTCACAATGTTATTCATATTCAATCTAGTCATAAGATAAAATGTGCTCATAATTTTGTCTTTTTAAAATTGAATGTATTTTCATCATTTTCTTTAATCAAAAAATTAAAATTCCCTCTCAGGAACAAGGCAAAAAAGGCTCAAGAGCTTAAATTCACTTCTCTTTTTTTTGTTGTTGTTCTTTGTTTTGTTTATTTTATTTTACCTTAAGTTTCAGGATACAGATGCAGAACATGCAAGTTTGTTACATAGGTAAATGTGTGCCATGGTGGTTTGCTGCACTTATCAACCTGTCACCTTGTTATTAAGCCCCACATACATTAGGTATTTGTCCTGGTGCTATCCCTCCCCTCACAACCCCAACAGGCCCTGGTGTGTGTTGTTGTTCTCACTGTGTCCATGTGTTCTCACTGTTCAGCTCCCACTTATGAGTGAGAACATACTTCTCTTCTTTACCTGTGGCAAATTCACTTTTAATGGGTGTGCTTGTCAATATTGAAAATGTTCTCAATTGCTTTCTTAAAAAAAAAATAGTCACATCAGCAAAATTAGCTGCCTTTCATTTTGGGTATTTCACTACTCTTTTATTGGATACCTGTTAGTCTAATTTATTTACACAATCATGTATTGAAAGGCTACGTGGTTCCAGGTGCTTTGCCAAGATTGGGAAATATAAACATGAATGAAGTTAAGAGAATCTGAACCTTGAGAAGTTCAGAGTCTAGAATCTGAACTTTTTAATTTGAATTGCTTTTAGAAAACTAAAATGTAATATCAATCATTCTGAGAGATTTAAATGATAGATTTAAGATAATAAATCGATGATTGAAACATAATAGAAAGCAATGTAGAGATCTGTTTTGTTTTAAATGTCTATCCTTGTGTTGAACTTGCATGTGAGTTTTCCAGCTTTCTGTATTACTAACATTCCAGAGGAGGCCGACCTTGGCAATGCAAAGATCACTTTATCACCAATACATTACAAAGACTGATTTGGATGTAACTTAGAACCTGTGAAAATCTAGTCCTCTTTTATTTATTCAAAGATCTTTCTATTTTACAGTACTTTGCCTATAGGAACAGTGTTAAAATTAGATGTGATTATCCAAATCTCCTGATTTGGGTAGTGGTGCATTTTCACCCAAAGTTGAATTACAAGGAAAATGGACAAAGATCAAGCATAGATATTAATCCCGTATTTCTTGACCTCTACGAATCTATTATCTTTCAAAAATTCATTTAGGATTTAAATAGAAAACAGGATTTCCTTTTGATTCTACAGCATATAAAACACAGAACATCTGACAAAAAGAAACATCTAACCATAATCATGTTCCACTTTAAATAAAGGTAAAAGTAATAAATCTGTATTGGTACAAATCTTTAATAGAATTTTTTATGTAAGTAGGAATTCTTATTTACTTTAATGAAAGATAAAAAGAAAACAAATGAAATTTTATATCAAAATTAAAAATCTAAGAGTCGAAAGGTGGATGTATGTAGAATCCTCCACAGCAGGCTATTGATGAATTCCTTTCTCATGTTTCTCTTTGCATTCAGCAATGTCATCTTTTCTTTCTTTCTTTTCTCTCCCCTTTCTTCTTTGCTTCCTTCTCAGTTTCTTGCTCCCTTTTCCCCAGATTTTTGCAAATGCTATACTGCACTCTACATTTTTCTGGTTGGACTCCTCTGACTTCTGAGAGTTCCTCTGGTAGAAAGCAGTTCAGTAGACTTCACAAGGAAGAGTTCCCAAATAAGTCGTTTTCTTAGCTTGGAGAAAAGTAAGTAAATGGGTTCCATCTTAGAGGGAAGTCTGTAGAGACAAAGTAGGTGGACTTCCTTGCATAGAGCTACCATTTGCTCTGTGTGGGCTCTGAGGTTCGTTTGCTTCCCTTCTCATACCTCTTCTTTTTTTTTGAGATGGAGTTTCGCTGTTGTTACCCAGACTGGAGTGCAATGGAGCGATCTCGGCTCACTGCAACCTCTGCCTTCTGGGTTCAAGCAATTCTCCTGCCTCAGCCTCCCGAGTAGCTGGGACTACAGGCGCACACCACCATGCCCAGCTAATTTTTGTATTTTTTACTATAGACGGGGTTTCACCATGTTGACCAGGATGGTCTCCATCTCTTGACCTCGTGATCCACCTGCCTTGGCCTCCCAAAGTGCTGGGATTATAGGCGTGAACCACCGCGCCCGGCCTCATACCTCTTCTTTAGGAGAGGCCCCTGGAGAACCAACTCACTGATTTCTGTGGTTTGGCAACACTTGGAAAACTGATGTTTTTCTCTCTGATGGAAAGTCAGTAGTCCTAGGACTGAAAGCTTAGATTCTGGCTTTGAGCGCTGCTTCATTGTTCTCTGTTGTATGTGGCTCTGGCTAGGACTTTAATACTTAACTTCAGTTCATTTCCTGCATTGATTTCTCAGGTAATCTCAAGATGGCCTGTATGGTCCTTGAGGGCTCTGAAACCCCTGACCTCCCAGGCCTATGCCAGGTTTGCCCTAAGGACCTTGGTCAATTTCCTTTACAACCACATCCCAGCCCCAACACTCCTGATCTTGGTCATCCTTGTATTACTTGGTAATGCTTTCTTTCTATTTTATTTGGACTTGGCCCTTCAGATGTCCCAGTGAGAACCCAGCATGTTCTACCACTGACTAATAAATGAGCCGCTCAGTGCAGTGGGAAGGGTGTAGGTTATGAAGCCACATAAACTTGTGTTTGTGTCCTAGCCCTAAACCTTCCTCCCTACGTAATGTGAACAATTCACTATTTAACTTTAGCTTCCTTAGCCATAAATGGGCATAATAATTTCAATCCCCTGGGAGCTTTTATGAGAATTATATGAAACATTTACGTAAATCACCTGCCCTTTGTCTGAAAGCATTGGAATCTCAAACAAGTCCATTCCCTTTCTCTCTTTTGTATGTATACATGTGTGTATGTGTACAAACATGCATGCATACATGTACGCATGTTGTCTTGATGCTGCTTTTCTGTTCTTTTTCCATTTCTCTCTCCTGCAAGACATATAATTTACCTGCCAGTTTTCTGTATTTTCTGGTTGTTTCTGTGATTTAAGAAAACAAGTCATTTCTGAAGAAACCCACAACAAAGGGTAGGTTGATTTACTCAGTATTTGGTCCTACCAACTCTTCCAATGTAGAATATGTCCCCTTTTTATACTCTGTAACTCTGGAGATAGCACATGAAACATAACCTTAGTTCTCAATTCCTTTAGTTATTTTTCCTGGTATCCATTCTCTTAACATTTCCAAATGGTAGGTACTTCTTGATATATCTATTAGATACCACTTACTAACTTACACTTCACTATAAGATGAGACGTTAACTTTTTTCAATTACCCCACACTCCCCTTCACAGTCTATCACAGTTTGGGGGTACAAACTGCTGAATGTTTTCAGTATTATGACTTTGTAGATGTTCACTGAAGTGAACTAGTATAATGCTATGATAATGTAGTCTTTCTCGAACAATATATTTTCCCCTGGGGTTAATAATTCCTGGAATGAAAAACATTTTCTGTTTAATTTGTTTGGTTTTTAATGTATCTACTCTGAGTTCTTCCCAAATACAGAGATTCGTTCATCAGATCAAAGCCTCCCATTACTCCACAATTACATGAATCAGCTAATATACTGCCGGCATGCCTCCATTTGTTTTCAGCCTTCCAAAAAATGTGTTGATAACTTCCACCCACTGTTCTTTCTTGCTCTTTCATTCCTATGCCATCAAAAATGTTCCTTTATTTATTAACATGGCATGTTTCTGAGCAGGACTGTGGGGAGGACTGTGGCTGGAGTGGGCATGTCCAGCTGGCTTCTGGGGTTTGCCCTCTGTGTGGACACCAGTGCTGGTGGCTGAGCTCCACATCTGAGGCCTGGCACAGGTCAATCTGTATCCACACAAGTGCGGTGGGATGAGGCTTTTGCAGTGAACTGAAGTTCTATCCCATTAACTCCCGCCTACTTGCTCTCTTCTTGTTATTTAGTATTACTTAGACTATTTACTTTTTGTACTAATTTCCTGGTGCTGCTGCAATAAAAATTACCACAAATTTTGTTTTTTTAAAACAATCACAAAGTTTTATTTTATGGTTCTGGAGGTCAGAAGTTTAAAAAAGGTCATCAGAGCTGTGTTTCTTCTCAGTGCTCTAGGACAGATCTGCTTCTTTGGCCTTTCCGGCTTTTGAGGCCACTCATACTCCTTGGCTCATAGCCCCACATTAGAGTGATGTGGGGCTATGAGTCAGGAAAGTTGTAACAACTTTCCTGACTCTGATCTTCTGTATTCCTCTTTCATCTTTTTTTTTTAATTATATTTTAAGTTCTAGGGTACATGTGCAGATTGTGCAGGATTATTACATAGGTATACACATGCCATGGTGTTTTGTTGTATCCATCCCCCTGTCACCTACATTAGGTATTTCTCCTAATGTTATCCCTCCCCAGTCTCCCTACCCCCTGCTATCCCTGCCCTAGCTCCCCCACCCCTCAACAGCCCCCAGTGTGAGATGTTCCCTTCCCTGTTTCCATGTGTTCTCATTGTTGAACACCCACTTATGAGTGAGAACATGCGGTGGTTGGTTTTCTGTTGTGTCAGTTTGCTGAGAATGATGTTTTCAAGCTTCATCCATGTCCCTGCAAAGGACATAAACGCATCCTTTTTATGGCTGTATAGTATTCCATGGTGTCTATATGTCATATTTTCTTTATCCAGTCTATCATTGGTGGGCCTTTGGGTTGGTTCCAAGTCTTTGCTATTGTAAACAGTGCTGCAATGAACATACATGTGCAAGTGTCATTATAATAGAATAATTTATAATCCTTTGGGTTACATATCCAGTACTGAGATTGCTGGGTCAAATGGTATTTCTATTTCTAGATCCTTAAGGAATTGCCTCACTGTCTTCCACAATGATTGAACTAATTTACATTCTTACCAAGTGTAAAAGCATTCCTATTTCTCCACATTCTTTCCAGGATCTGTTGTCTCTAGATTATTTAATGATTACCATTCTAACTGGTGTGAGGTGGTATCTCAATGTGGTTTTGATTTGTATTTCTCTAATGACAAGTGATGATGAGCATTTTTTCATATGTTTGTTGGCCACATAAATGCCTTCTTTTGAAAAATGTCTGTTCATATCCTTTGCCCACTTTTGATGGGGTTGTTTGTTTTATTCTTGTAAATTTGTTTTAGTTCTTTATAGGTTCTGGATATTAGTCCTTTGTCAGATGGGTAGCTTACAAAAATTCTTTTCCATTCTGTCAGTTGCTGGTTCACTCTAATGATTGTTTCTTTTGCCGTGCAGAAGCTGTTGAGTTTAATTAGATCCCATTTGTCTATTTTGGATTTTGTTGCCATTGCTTTTGGTGTTTTAGTCATGAAATCATTGCCTGTCCTGAATAGGCATGTCCTGAATGGTATTGCCTAGGTTTTCTTCTAGGGTTTTTATGGTGTTAGGTCTCTTGTTTAAATCTTTAATCCATCTTGAGTTAATTTTTGTATAAGGTGTAAGGAAGGGGTCCAGTTTCAGCTTTCTGCATATGGATAGCCAGTTTTCCCAACACCATTTGTTAAACATGGGATACTTTCCCCATTGCTTATTTTTGTCAGATTTGTCAAAGATTAGATGGTTGTAGATGTGTGACATTACTTCTGAGACCTCTGTTCTGTTCCATTGGTTTATATCTCTGTTTTGGTACCAGGACCATGCTGTTTTGATTACTGTAGCCTTGTAGTAAAGCTTGAAGTAAGGTAACCAAGCCTCCAGCTTGGTTCTTTTTGCTGAGGATGTTCTTGGCTATATGGGCTCTTTTTTGGTTTCATATGAAGTTTAAGGTGTTTTTTCCCAGTTCTGTGAAGAAGGTCATTGGTAGCTTGATGGGGATAGTGTTGAATCTATAAATTACTTTGGGGAGTATGGCCATTCTTCTTTCATTTTTAAGGACCCTTGTGATTACATTGGGTCCACATGGATAATCCATTGTCGCATATGAATATACTTAACTTTATCACACCTGCAAAGTTCCTTTTGCCATGTAAGATAACTTAGTTACAGGTTTCCAGCATTGGGATGTGGACATCATGGAGGGGCCATTATTCTGCTTGCCACACTCTTCTTTATAACCACTTTATAAATATTTGAACAAATGTTATGTTTTCTGATATGGTTTGGCTCTGTGTCCCAACCCAAATCTCATCTCTAATTGTAATCTTCATGTGTCAAGGGAGAGACCTGTAATCCCCATGTGTCAAGGGAGGTAGGTGATTTACTCTATGCTATTCTTGTGATAGTGAGTTCTCACGAGATCTGGCGGTTTTATAAGCATTTGGCATTTCCCCTGCTTGCACTCACTCTCTCCTGTAGCCTTGTGAAGAAGGTGCTTCCTTCCCCTTTTGCCTTCTGTCACAATTTTAAGTTTCCTGAGGCCTCCCAGCAATGCAGAACTGTGAGTCAATTAAATCTCTTTTCTTTATAAATTACCCAGTATTGGGTATTTCTTTACAGCAATGTGAAAACTGACTAATGCATCTCCTCTAAAACGTCTTTTTGGGTTATCATAAGAATTGTTTTCACTTGCTTGGTAATTGACATGGCTTCCAGATTCATCACCATCCTTGTTGCCTTCATCTGTATCTACTCCCCTTTGCCAATGTCTTCTTTAAGTATCCCAAACTGAACATAGCTATGATCAGACTCAGGAAGATTCAATGAAGGTAATGTTTCCCTGCTTCTGGACACCTCAATTCTATTATCACAGCTCAAGAATTCATTATTTTCCTGGGAACATTGTTGACTAATATTGATCTCTTCACCAACTATAATCCCTCAATTTTTTTTTTCATGTAAACTACTGGTGAGGTTTTTCCCATGCTATATTTCTGCAGGATTGCTAAGTTTTTGTGCTAAATTCAAGTCCTAATAGGTGTCGCAAACTGGATATTGTTGCACTTATGTAAGCCCAGTGTCAACTGCCATCATGTCCCTAGTCCTTCAGCTCTCTGGGATCACATTTTAAATTTAAATACAATTACCATGGGTCCTATCTTAAGAGCGGAGGAAATCATATCTTCGCTCTTAATATGTTCAAGGCTTCTTGGGGAAGTTGACACTAAGACTGGTCATTTCTGGCTAATTATCTATTTCTACTGAGCTCTCAACTCTCAATCTGCATCCTATGTTCCATGCCACTGTCACTTTTCTGCACTTTGTTGTCCTAGGCTGAATACCTCAATTTCTATCTCCCCCAAAGTTCTACTAACCCAGGTTTATATATGTAGACTTATACTGAAGGTCTGAAGTTATAAAAAGAGAGCATGCAGCTTAGAAAGTAACAAAACAAAACAAAAATATTAGACCTAAGAAGTATTTTTATCATTCTTGTCTCTGTGAAGTCCTCCCAAGACCCACTGCTGGCACAAAGTTCAGGTTGCCATCAGGCAGGTAGGTTCTTCCTCTTCTGTTCTCCTTAGGCTCTCAGGGCCAACCTTCCCATCTCCTTTATTTTCTTCTGCAGAGCCAGGTGTCCTCACTGGGGACTTCATCTTTTTGGGAGTAAAGAAACTATATGGGGACTTCACCTTTTTGGGGGTAA
Organism: Callithrix jacchus; assembly: GCF_049354715.1. Taxonomy (NCBI): domain Eukaryota; kingdom Metazoa; phylum Chordata; class Mammalia; order Primates; family Cebidae; genus Callithrix; species Callithrix jacchus. The sequence goes on along the minus strand of NC_133504.1, from coordinate 86,498,728 downwards.
AGAAACTATGATGGTATTTGGCTGAGCAAAAATAGGTTTTCTACCTATAAAGTAGGGGAATACAAGATTTTGGCTTCCCTGAGCCACATTGGAAGAAGAATAATTGTCTTGGGCCACACATAAAGTACACTGATGTGAACAATAGCTGATGAGCTAAAAAAAAAAAAAGTCAGAAAACAATCTCATAATGCTATAAAAAGGTTTACAGAGTTGTGTTGGGCTATGGGTCGGACAAGACTTGGGTCCTGCTGTAAAGAGTTCCATCCTAGAATTTCAACATAAGAAAAAGGTTCAACTTTTTCCCGTTTATCTTTGAAAAATTCAAGTCCATATGCTAGCTTATTATAATTTTTGAAAAGTGATTCCACTGCACAGTGTTTCCATTCTCACTCTTAACACTGTCATCTTTCTAAAGCCACAAATTGCACAGATATTTTTCTATATTTTCCTGTAATTATTTAAAATTAAGCAGTTAATTTTAAATAAAATAATCTTAAATAAAATAGGACAGAAAATAAAGAAAATTCTATACACTTTATTTGGTGTTGGTACTAGTGCCTCAATAAAAATTTTGGCAAAAGTGCCACTGCTTTTGTGGCACAAAGATAGAATTAGAACTTATGCATGTCAAATGTCATGCCAAATTGAAGATATGCTTTGTTTTCAGAAGATTTTCTCTTAAGACATTTTTACATTCTTGGTGCTTTCTTTTTCTTTCTATGATAAGTTTTTAACAATAAATCATACATTTTTAAAGATTTTTCCCTTTAGAAATGAGGCAATTTAAGCTACTATATTTGTCAGGGATCAGAGATGTTGACTCCCTTGCAATGTAAACTTTCATTGATTAGTTTAAGAATTAAGACTGAGGCCTGGTACAGTAGCTAACACCTGTTATATCAGTACTTTGGAGGCCAAGGCTGGCGGATTGCTTGAGCCCAGGAAACTGAGATCATTCTGGGCCACATGGAGAAATCCTGTCTCCACAAAAAAATACAAAAAAATTAGCTGGCATGGTAGTGCACCCTGTAGTCTCAGCTATGCAGGAGGCTGAAGTGGGAGGATCACCTGAGTCCAGGAAGTTGAAGCTGCAAGTGAGCTGTGATGGTGCCACTGTACTTCCGCCAGAGTGGCAGAGTGAGATCCTGTTTCAAAGAAAAAAAAATTAAGACTACTATTTATTGCAAAAAAGAAAAATGAAGTGCAGTTCATTTTGTACACCTGTAGCTATAATTTTTATATAACACCAAAGTTTAAGTTTCTAATAAGACCTGATTTGCTATTTTAAGTGTTTTGTTATTAATTGAATTGCTTGCAGGTCTCAGGAAATTAATATATAAAATATTAAACGCAGATTCAAAATTTGGTCCCCTTTTGACCATGCAGTGGACATTTATAACACTATCTGTCATACATTCTGAAATTGAAATGAACATATCATTATTAAGTTTTTAAAAAAAATTTTTTTATTGCATTTTAGGTTTTGGGGTACATGTGCAGAAATGTAAGACAGTTGCATAGGTACACACATGGCAGTGTGTTTTGCTTCCTTTCTCCCCTTCATCCGCATTTGGCATTTCTCCCCAGACTATCCCTCCCCAGCTCCCCCTCCCGCTGGCCCTCCCCCTTTCCCCCCAATAGACCCCAGTGTTTAGTACTCCCCTCCCTGTGTCCATGTGTTCTCATTTTTCATCACCCGCTTATGAGTGAAAATATGCGGTATTTCATTTTCTGTTCTTGTGTCAGTTTGCTGAGAATGTTCTCCAGATTCATCCATGTCCCTACAAACGACACAAACTCATCATTTCTGATTGCTGCATAATATTCCATGGTGTATATGTGCCACATTTTCCCAATCCGGTCTATCATCAATGGGCATTTGGGTTGATTCCAGGTCTTTGCTATTGTAAACAGTGCTGCAATGAACATTCGTGTGCATGTGTCCTTATAGAACGATTTATAGTCCTTTGGATATATACCCAGTAATGGGATGGCTGGGTCAAATGGAATTTCTATTTCTATGGCCTTGAGGAATCGCCACACTGTCTTCCACAATGGTTGAACTAATTTACACTCCCACCAGCAGTGTAAAAGTGTTCCTTTTTCTCCACATCCTCTCCAGCATCTGTTGTCTCCAGATTTTTTAATGATCGCCATTCTAACTGGCGTGAGATGGTATCTCAAGGTGGTTTTGATTTGCATCTCTCTGATGACCAGTGATGATGAGCATTTTTTCATATAATTGCTGGCCTCATATATGTCTTTTTTCATAAAGTGTCTATTCATATCCTTTGCCCACTTTTGAATGTGCTTGTTTTTTTTTTCCTGTAAATCTGTTTGAGTTCTTTGTAAATTCTGGATATCAGCCCTTTGTCAGATGGGTAAACTGCAAAAATTTTTTCCCATTCTGTTGGTTGCTGATTCACTCTAGTGACTGTTTTTTTTTTTTTTTTTTTTTGCCATGCAGAAGCTGTGGAGTTTGACTAGGTCCCATTTGTCTATTTTGGCTTTTGTTGCCAATGCTTTTGGTGTTTTGTTCATGAAGTCCTTGCCTACTCCTACGTCCTGAATGGTTTTGCCTAGATTTCCTTCTAGGGTTTTTATGGTGCCAGGTCTTATGTTTAAGTCTTTAACCCACCTGGAGTTAATTTTAGTGTAAGGTGTCAGGAAGGGGTCCAGTTTCTGCTTTCTGCACATGGCTAGCCAGTTTTCCCAACACCATTTGTTAAACAGGGAATCCTTTCCCCATTGTTTTTTTTGTCAGGTTTATCAAAGATTGTATGGTTGTAGATATGTTGTGTTGCCTCCGATGCCTCTGTTCTGTTCCATTGATCTATATCTCTGTTTTGGTACCAGTACCATGCTGTTTCGATTATTGTAACCTTGTAGTATGGTTTGAAATCCGGTAGTGTGATGGCCCCTGCTATGTTCTTTTTGCTTAGAATTGACTTGGCTTTGCGGGCTCTCTTTTGGTTCCATATGAAGTTCATGGTGTTTTTTTCCAGTTCTGTGAAGAAAGTCAATGGTAGCTTGATGGGGATAGCATTGATTCTGTAAATTACGTTGGGCAATATAGCCATTTTCACAATATTAATTCTTCCTAACCATGAACATGAAAGGTTGCTCCATCTGTTTGTGTCCTCTCTTATTTCATTGAGCAGTGGTTTGTAGTTTTCCTTGAAGAGGTCCCTTACGTTCCTTGTGAGTTGTATTCCGAGGCATTTTATTCTTTTTGTAGCAATTGTGAATGGCAGTTCATTCTTGATTTGGCTTTCTGTAAGTCTGTTATTGGTGTAGAGGAATGCTTGTGATTTTTGCACATTGATTTTATATCCTGAGACTTTGCTGAAGTTGCTTATCAGTTTCAGGAGTTTTTGGGCTGAGGTGATGGGGTCTTCTAGGTATACTATCATGTCATCTGCAAATAGAGACAATTTGGCCTCCTCCTTTCCTATTTGAATACCCTTTATTTCTTTTTCTTGCCTGATTACTCTGGCTAGAACTTCCAGTACTATATTGAATAGGAGTGGTGAGAGAGGGCATCCTTGTCTAGTGCCAGATTTCAAAGGGAATGCTTCCAGTTTTTGCCCATTCAGTATGATATTGGCTGTTGGTTTGTCATAAATAGCTTTTATTACTTTGAGATACGTTCCATCGATACCGAGTTTATTGAGGGTTTTTAGCATAAAGGGCTGTTGAATTTTGTCAAATGCCTTCTCTGCATCAATTGAGATAATCATGTGGTTTTTGTTTTTGGTTCTGTTTATGTGGTGAATTACGTTTATAGACTTGCATATGTTGAACCAGGCTTGCATCCCTGGAATGAATCCTACTTGATCATGATGGATAAATTTTTTGATTTGCTGTTGCAATCGGCTTGCCAATATTTTATTGAAGATTTTTGCATCTATGTTCATCATGGATATTGGCCTGAAGTTTTCTTTTCTTGTTGGGTCTCTGCCGGGTTTTGGCATCAGGATGATATTGGTCTCATAAAATGATTTGGGAAGGATTCCTTCTTTTTGGATTATTTGGAATAGTTTCAGAAGGAATGGTACCAGCTCCTGTTTGTGTGTCTGGTAGAATTCGGCTGTGAACCCGTCTGGACCTGGGCTTTTTTTGTGTGGTAGGCTCTTAATTGCTGCCTCGACTTCTGACCTTGTTATTGGTCTATTCATAGTTTCAGCTTCCTCCTGGTTTAGGCTTGGGAGGACACAGGAGTCCAGGAATTTATCCATTTCTTCCAGGTTTACTAGTTTATGTGCATAGAGTTGTTTATAATATTCTCTGATGATGGTTTGAATTTCTGTGGAATCTGTGGTGATTTCCCCTTTATCATTTTTTATTGCATCTATTTGGTTGTTCTCTCTTTTCTTTTTAATCAATCTGGCTAGTGATCTGTCTATTTTGTTGATCTTTTCAAAAACCCAGCTCTTGGATTTATTGATTTTTTTGAAGTGTTTTTCGTGTCTCAATCTCCTTCAGTTCAGCTCTGATCTTAGTTATTTCTTGTCTTCTGCTGGGTTTTGAGTTTTTTTGATCTTGCTCCTCTAGCTCTTTCAATTTTGAGGATAGGGTGTCAATTTTGGATCTCTCCATTCTCCTCATATGGGCACTTATTGCTATATATTTTCCTCTGGGGACTGCTTTAAATGTGTCCCAGAGATTCTGGCATGTTTTTTCTTCATTGTCATTGGTTTCAAAGAACTTCTTGATTTCTGCCTTCATTTCATTGTTTATCCAGTCAACATTCAAGAGCCAGTTGTTCAGTTTCCATGAAGCTGTGTGGTTCTGGGTCGGTTTCTGAATTTTGAGTTCTAACTTGATTGCACTATGGTCTGAGAGACTGTTTGTTATAATTTCCATTGTTTTGCATTTGCTGAGGAGTGCTTTACTTCCAGTTATGTGGTCAATTTTAGAGTAGGTGTGATGTGGTGCTGAGAAGAATGTATATTCTGTGGATTTGGGGTGGAGAGTTCTGTAAATGTCTATCAGGTTTGCTTGCTCCAGGTCTGAGTTCAAGCCCTGGATATCCTTGTTGATTTTCTGTCTGGTTGATCTAATATTGACAGTGGAGTGCTAAGGTCTCCCACTATTATTGTGTGGGAGTCTAAGTCTCTTTGAAAGTCATTAAGAACTTGCCTTATGTATCTGGGTGCTCCTGTATTGGGTCCATATATGTTTAGGATCGTTAGCTCTTCTTGTTGTATAGATCCTTTTACCATTATGTTATGGCCTTCTTTGTCTCTTTTGATCTTTGTTGCTTTAATGACTATTTTATCAGAGATGAGAATTGCAACTCCTACTTTTTTTTGCTCTCCATTTGCTTGGTAAATCTTCCTCCATCCCTTTATTTTGAGCCTTTTTGTGTCCTTGCTTGTGAGATGGGTTTTCTGGATACAGCATACTGATGGGTTTTGGATTTTTATCCAATTTGCCAGTCTGTGTCTTTTGATTGGTGCATTTAGTCCATTTACATTTAGGGTTAATATTGTTATGTGTGAATATGATCCTGCCATTTTGATGCTAGCTGGGTGTTTTGCCCATTAGTTGTTGTAGATTCTTCATTATGTTGATGCTCTTTATCCTTTAGTGTGATTTTGGAATGACTGGAACTGGTTGTTCCTTTCTATGTGTAGTACCTTTTTCAGGAGCTCTTGTAAAGCAGGCCTGGTGGTGACAAAATCTCTGAGTACTTGCTTGTTCGCAAAGGATTTTATTTTTTCTTCACTTATGAAGCTCAGTTTGGCTGGATATGAAATTCTGGGTTGAAAGTTCTTTTCTTTAAGGATGTTGAATATTGGCCCCCACTCTCTTCTGGCCTGTAGTGTTAATGCCGAGAGATCTGCTGTGAGTTTGATGGGCTTCCCTTTGTGGGTGACCCGACCTTTCCCTCTGGTTGCCCTTACTATTTTCTCCTTTATTTCAACCTTGTTGAATATGATGATTATGTGCCTTGGGGTTGCTCTTCTTGCGGAATATCTTTGTGGTGTTCTCTGTATTTCCTGCATTTGGGTGTTGGCCTGTCTTGCTAGGTGGGGGAAATTTTCCTGGATAATGTCCTAAAGAGTATTTTCCAGCTTGGATTCATTCTCTTCGTCACATTCTGGTACACCTATCAAACGTAGGTTAGGTCTCTTCACATAGTCCCACATTTCTTGGAGACTTTGTTCATTCCTTTTTGCACTTTTTTCTCTGACCTTGATTTCTCATTTTATTTCATTGAGTTGATCTTCGACTTCTGATATTCTTTCTTCTGCTTGGTCAATTCAGCTGTTGAAACTTGTGCATGCTTCGCGAAGTTCTTGTATTGTGTTTTTCAGCTCCTTTAATTCATTCATATTCCTAAGGTATCCATTCTTGTTATCATTTCCTTGAATCTTTTTTCAAATCTTTTTTCAAGGTTCTTAGTTTCTTTGCTTTGATTTAAAACATGTTCTTTTAGCTCACAAAAGTTTCTCATTATCCACCTTCTGAAGTGTCATTCCGCTATTTCATCACAGTCATTCTCCTTCGAGCTTTGTTCCCTTGCTGGTGAGGAGTTTTGGTCCTTTCTAGGAGGCAAGGTGTTCTGGTTTCTGGTGTTTTCCTCCTTTTTGCGCTGGTTTCTTCTTATCTTTGTGGATTTATCCACCTGTTGTCTGTGTAGTTGCTGACTTTTCGATTGGGTCTCTGAGTGGACGCCCAGATTGTTGATGATGAAGTATTTCTGTTATTTGGTTTTCCTCCTACCAGTCTAGCCCCTCCACTGTATGACTGCTGAGGTCCACTCCAGGCCCTTCTTCTCTGGGGTGCACCTATAGCAGCTGCAGAACAGTGAGGGATGCTACCAGTTTCTTTTTCTGCTACCTTTGTCCCAGAATGATGCCTGCCAAATGTCAGTCTTTTGGATATAGAGGGGTCAGGGAGCTGCTTGAGGAGACAGCCTGTACTTTATAGGAGCTCAAGTGCTGAGCTGTGAGCTCTGTTGTTCATTCAGGGCTGTTAGGCTGCTACGTTTAATTCTGCTGCAACAGAACTCATTAAAAAACCCTTTTTTTCACAGATGCTGTGTCTCGGGGGGGTTGGGGCTTTCTTTGTGAGTGTCCGCCTCGCTGTCCTGCCCAGCTAGGAGGCAGTCTAGTCACTATTTGCCTGCCGAGGCTCCGCCCTACTGGTGTGAGGTCTGCCCTGTTGCTGCAGGCTCTGCCCTGCTGCTGGTGTCTCCACCCTGCTGCCACAGGCTATGCCCTGCTGCCCCGGGCTACGCCCTTTGGCAGAGTCTCTCTGTTGTAGTGGGTTGCCTCGGCAATGGCATGCTGCGTCAGCAATGAGCGTGTACCTCAGTAGGGGCAGATTGCCTCGGTAATGGTGGACGCCCCTCCCCCAAGGAGCTGCACCGTCCTGGGTTCAGCTGTGCCCTCAGGGAACCTCTCCACCAGGAGCATTTGGAATCGCCGTTTTGTTTGTCCCACTGCGCTACCCCAAACGCTGTTTTCCTGGAATCTCCTGGGCTGGCTCACTGTCCAAATCCCATTCAGTCTCAAGTTCGGCCCTCTCAAGTCTCAGATTGCCAGTTCAAGAGGGCACCCGGACCAGTGTGCTTTGTGCAGAGCGCTGTGTAGCGCCGCTGCATTACAGTGCCAGCTGCTGGACGCACCGTGTGCCAGCTGCACCAGCCAGAACCTCTGCCTGGCGTCCCGCGTCTCTTTTATACCTGGGAATTTCCCTGTTCTGTGGGCAACAAAGATCGGTCTGGAAATGCGGCCCTGACTCACCCTCTCCACACATTCACCGAGAGCTTCAATCCTGGGTTGTTCTCACCGCTCCATCTTGAGTCCTCTCCCCCATTATTAAGTTTATGAGAGTTTATAAACTCCTTCATTCCACAGAACTATAAATATATATTATATATTTATTATGTTTTATGCAAATAAAATATCCATATATTTAAAAACTTTATATTTTACAAAAGCAATTATTATAAATCATTATTCTCAAAATAAAGATTACAATGAGTTATTCTGAATTTCCAGCTACATGAATAATCTAGGGTACCTGCGAGGTTTTGCTTTTCACAATGTGCATTCTGCAGTTCTTGGACCCATGGAAGTTGGCCTGAATAAGAACTGTGGGATCAAAATCTGAGCAAATACCAAGAAGCTAAAGATATTGCCCACAAAAGTGGTTTTCCTCTCTTTTACTAAGAAGAGGAAAGGCTGTTTGTGTTTAAGTGAATCTTGGGGGTTAAACTGTGTCCTCCTGAAACTCCCCATACTTCGGAATGTGACCTTATTTGGGAAAAAGCGTATTTTCAAAGTAATGCATTTTAAGTAAGGTCAATAAGGTGGTGCATCGTCTAATTGGTATATTTCAATATGACTGGTGTCCTTATAAAAAGGGATAATTTATTTTTATTTATTTTTTTTCGAGACAAGGTCTCACTCTGTCACTCAGGCTGAAGTGCAGTGATGCCAGCACAACTTGACTCACTGCATCCTTGACCTCCTGGGCTGAAGCAATTCTCTTGCCTCAGCCTCTGAGTAGCTAGAACTAAAGGTGCATGTCATCACACTCAGTCAATTGTTATTATTATTTTTTATTTGGTAGAGACAGGGTCTTACCATTTTGCCCAGGCTGGTCAAACTCCTGGACTCATGCAGTTCTCCTGCCTTGGCCTCCCAAAGTGCTTGTATTGCAGGCATGAGCCACTATGCCTCGCAAAAGGGAAAATTTACACACAGAGGCAGACACACACAAAGGGAGAATGCCATGTTAATAAGAAGGTAGAGACCAGTGTCATGTGTCTATAATCCAAGGAATGCCAAAGATTGCCAGCAACTTCCTAGAAGATGGAGGAGAGGTCTGGGGCAGATCCTTATAGTCCTCAGAAGGAACCGATCCTGCCAACACTTTGATCTTGAGCTTCTAGGTTCTAGAACTATGAGACAACACATTTCTAAAGCCACCCCCTTTGCTAAAATAAAGACTTTATTAATAATTTCTTAATTTCCTGATATATTTGTAACCTAAAGTATGGTGGGAAAACACTTTATTTAGGGGGCAATTTTCTGACTATAAGAAAACTATTTGTCAATATTAATTAACATATTTTTGTCAAGTAAACTGTTCCTTTTAATTAGCCAAATAATCTATCTGGAAAAAATACTTCTGTGTGGGAGGTCAAATGGACATTTACCAATGGGTCTTGTGGTTCTTCTTGGAAGGACTGTCTTCTTGGGGATGAACTGAATGTTTAGGAATGTGGACCAGATCCAGAAACCAGAAACAAATGACCTGGGAATACTGAGGCAGCACCAACTCCCACAATCCATTCAGCCAATACACCCTAAAACACAATGCAAGCACATAAAATCCTCTTTGGACTCTCCATTTCCCCCCTCTGTTCCACTGCATAAACAGATTTTTTTTTTATTTTATCTTTGAGTCGGAGTCTTCTTCTTCACCCAGGCTAGAGTACAGTGGTGTGATTTTGGCTCACTGCAACCTCTGTCTCCTGGGTTTAAGCAATTCCCTGCCCCAGCCTCTTGAGTGGCTGAGATTACTGGCACCTGCCTGGCTAATTTTTGTATTTAGTAGAGATGGGGTTTCACGATCTTGGCCAAGCTGGTCTTGAACTCCTAATCTCATGATCCACCCACCTTGGCCTTCCAAAGTGCTGGGATTACAGGCGTGAACCACTGCGCCTGGCCATAAATAGATTTTTTAAAATAAGAATTGTCTATACATACTGTGCTCACTTCCTCTTCTTCCTTTTATTCTTCAGCCTCTTTCAGTCTGGCTTTGTCCCTGCCATCCAACTGAAACTGCCCTTGCGAAGGGTTTAGGACTCCATGCCAGCAACATTTCCCCCTTATCTATTTTTTTTTCTTTTGGCTTTCATTTCATTTTTTTAAATTTCATTTTAGGTTTTGGGGTACCTGTGCAGAACATGCAAGATAGTTGCATAGGTGCACACGTGGCAGTGTGATTTGCTGCCTTCCTCCCCTTCACCCACATCTGGCATTTCTCCCCATGCTATCCCTCCCCAGCTCCCCCAGCCAGCTGTCCCTCCCCTATTCCCCCCAAGAGACCCCAGTGCATAGTGCTCCCCACCCTGTGTCCATGTGTTCTTATTGTTCATCACCTGCCTATGAGTGAGAACATGCGGTATTTCATTTTCTGTTCTTGTTTGCTGAGAATGGTGTTCTCCAGATTCATCCATGTCCCCACAGAGGACATGAACGCATCGTTTTTGATTGCTGCATAATATTCCATTGTATATGTGCCACATATTCCCAGTCCAGTCTATCACTGATGGGCATTTGGGTTGGTTCCAGGTCTTTGCTATCGTAAAGAGTGCTGCAATGAACATTCGTGTGCATGTGTCCTTAAAATAGAACGATTTATAGTCCCTTGGATATATACCCAATAATGGGATTGCTGGGTCAAATGGAATTTCTATTTCTAGGTCCTTGAGGAATAGCCACACTGTCTTTCACAATGGTTGAACTAATTTACACTCCCACCAGCAGTGTAAAAGTGTTCCTATTTCTCCACATCCTCTCCAGCATCTGTTGTCTCCAGATTTTTTAATGATCGCCATTCTAACTGGCGTGAGATGGTATCTCAATGTAGTTTTGATTTGCATTTCTCTAATGACCAGTGATGATAAGCATTTTTTCATATGTTTGTTGGCCTCAGGTATGTCTTCTTTCATAAAGTGTCTGTTCATAACCTTTGCCCATTTTTGAATGGACTTGTTTGTTTTTTTCCTGTAAATCTGTTTGAGTTCTTTGTAAATTCTGGATATCAGCCCTTTGTCAGATGGGTACACTGCAAAAATTTTTTCCCATTCTGTTGGTTGCTAATTCACTCTAATGACTGTTTCTTTTGCCGTGTAGAAGTTGTGGAGTTTGATTAGGTCCCATTTATCTATTGTGGCTTTTGTTGCCAATGCTTTTGGTGTTTTGTTCATGAAGTCCTTGCCTACTCCTATGTCTGAATGGTTTTGCCTAGATTTTCTTCTAGGGTTTTTATGGTGCCAGGTCTTATGTTTAAGTCTTTAATCCATCTGGAGTTAATTTTAGTGTAAGGTGTCAGGAAGGGGTCCAGTTCTGCTTTCTGCACATGGCTAGCCAGTTTTCCCAACACCATTTATTAAACAGGGAGTCCTTTCCGCATTGCTTGTTTTTGTCAGGTTTATCAAAGATTGTATGGTTGTAGATATGTTGTGTTGCCTCCGATGCCTCTGTTCTGTTGCCTCCGATGCCTCTGTTCTGTTCCATTGATCTATATCTCTGTTTTGGTACCAGTATCATGCTGTTTTGATTACTGTAGCCTTGTAGCATAGTTTGAAATCTGGTAGTGTAATGCCTCCTGCTGTGTTCTTTTTGCTTAGAATTGACTTGGCTATGCGGGCTCTCTTTTGGTTCCATGTGAAGTTTAAGGTGGTTTTTTCCAGTTCTGTGAAGAAGGTCATTGGTGGCTTGATGGGGATAGCATTGAATCTATAAATTACTTTGGGCAGTATGGCCATTTTCACAATATTGATTCTTCCTAACCATGAACATGGAATGTTTCTCCATCTGTTTGTGTCCTCTCCTATTTCGTTGAGCAGTGGTTTGTAGTTCTCCTTTAAGAGGTCCTTTACGTTCCTTGTTAGTTGTATTCCTAGGTATTTTATTCTCTTCGTAGCAATTGTGAATGGCAGTTCGTTCTTGATTTGGCTCCCTTTAAATCTGTTATTGGTGTATAGGAATGCTTGTGATTTTTGCCCATTGATTTTGTATTTTGAGACTGCTGAAGTTGCTTATCAGTTTCAGGAGTTTTTGGGCTGAGACGATGGGGTCTTCTAGATATACTATCATGTCATCTGCAAATAGAGACAATTTGGCTTCCACCTTTCCTATTTGAATACCCTTTATTTCTTTTTCTTGCCTGATTGCTCTGGCTAGAGCTTCCAGTACTATATTGAATAGGAGTGGTGAGAGAGGGCATCCTTTTCTAGTGCCAGATTTCAAAGGGATATTTCCCCCTTATCTTACTCCTGTCATTGGTATTATGTGGCACTGTTAACCATTTGCTCCTTGCTGGAACTCCTCTCTGGCTTCTGTTATACCATACTCCCTGGGTCTTCACCATATTTTCCTGGACATGCCTTCTGTCTTTGCTGGCTCTTCCTGATCTATCTGTTCTTTATTTGTGGCTGTTCCTTTGAGCTTTGTCATAGGTCCTCTTTTCCTTTCTCTTTCTACTGTCTTTCTGGGTTGTCTTGTTCAATCTCATAGATTTAAATTTTACATATATCCTGATGAATCTTCTGAGTCCCAGACTTTTATATCCAACTACCTACCTAATTAACATCTCTATTTGTAAATGTCATTGTATCTTGTAAACAACCTATTCCAAACTGAATTCTTTATTCTTAGGCAACCAAGATGGTGTTTCTTCCAACACTTTATCATCCCAGTAAAATCCACCAGAAGTCTAGAAGTCAGCCCTTACTCCTCTCTTCTTCTAACTTGCTATCCACTTTTCTCCATCTGAATTCCTGCTATTCTAGGCCAGGCCAACATAATTTAATTTTGAACTAATTTAAACAGCCTCCAACCAATCACTCTTCTGCCCCTTTTTCCTTCCCCTCCCTCTTTAATTTGCCACATAGTATCCAGAAATATCTGTATATATGAAAATAGGATCATTTAATTCTCCTGCTTAAAACTCTTTTATTTAGGTACAATATAAAATTAATTTTGATTCATCAGTATAGATTAATTAATCTATTGCATTTAGATTAAAATCCAAACCTATTCCAGTGACCTTCAAGGCCTTCTGTAATCATGTCCCTGCCTCCCTACCTGCAGAACAGCATCCTGGGACCCCTATTCCTCACTCACTACTTTCAATCATACAACTAGCTTGAATTTCTTGAATAGACCAAGGCTTTCTCTGTGTCAGGAAATTTTTAATCTTCTTTCTGCCAAAAATATTAATCTAATAACATGGCATGAGGAAAGACAGGTAGTTAAACCATATTGTGGGCTGGAACACTTGGGAAGCTCTTTTTGTGGCAGGGAAGTTGGGATGCTCCCCTGCTCCAGTCACTTGGGGTTCAATGAGATGGAGTCTGCCAGGTGAAGGATTTCTACTATATACATGTGTATGGACTGAAACTACAGCTGGTGGGTGGACTGCAGCATTAATCAACTCTCATGAGGGTGATTTTATGCAGATAATTGTTCCTTGGAAAGAGAATATAGTCAAAATTCTTTCCACTTAAACCACTGATTCTTTTGAGTTTTATACCCATTCTGAGGTGAATTGATTTAGTAATATATAGGTGAAAAAGACATGCTGCTTTGCATGCAAAATAATAAGTGAAAATAAATTGTATTAATTGATGTTCCTGAGATTACCCTTTGCTTTTTTAGAATATATGAATGCAACTTTTAGATACACATTTTCCAATATCATAGCTTTTATTTCAGAACTTTTATTGTGTGATCATATTCTCATGTCCCAAACTTTAGTCATTTGCATTCAAGCTTTAGGATTTTTGAAATATTTCTATATCATTTGTGTTACTGTGTATGTGTGAGAGTGTGCTTGTATTTCTAACTTAATATTAACATCTGGAAAAGCACAGGTTGTTTTAAGTTACATTTTTCTATTTATAACTAAACACATAAATAATACCATAAAATGTTTAGGTACAATATAAAATTAATTGTGATTCATCAGTATGTAATTACCACTTTTTGGAAAAGCCATTGTATACCATCCTTAAACTCAGCCGTACTTAGCTGACATAATTTGAAAACACATTTACCTCATTTAATTTTGTCTTATTTAAGCTAAGATTAAAAGGAATTAGTATTTTTCTAAGCATGCACCAGTTGAAGACATCAAAGATACTATGGAAAGCATAAAGCAAGGCTCTAATTAAAATTTTGCCTTATGTAATAGAAAAGATGTAAAATATCCCTGTGAATAATAAAGCAATGTAGTTTACCAAGTTATATCTATCACTCTATATTTATGTTTGGAATTTTTCCCTTATTGATGACCCTGTATGGAAAAGACTGGTCAATCCTACTTAGCATTAATCCTTTGCACGGGGAGACTACTCTTCGAGACTTAGACTATTTTTAATCTTTACAAATAATGAACTATTGAATAGATCACACACATGCAGATGAACCCAATTTCATTTATAACAGCATATATTCATTTTATTTCATATATTATTCTACATATAAAATAGGAAAGTTGCTTTGCAAGAGAATGATGGATGGCTGATAATCTATTTATTATTCCTTGGTCTTCCTTTTGATGAACTACACCTATTCACTACTCAGACAACATAGTTCGGTTGGGACCTCTGGTAATAGAAGAGATCAAAGTTAATTGGACTACATGGGAATTGAATTGAAGATCGACTTTGACCTCATTAGCACAATGATATAGTCAGCTAAGGTTGTAAGATCCAACACTCATGGAAACACTCAAAGGAAAAACTCATTTCAAAGGGAAGTTGGATGTATGGTTAATATACCATGCAGCTTTGTAGATGAAAGATTAAAAATGAATTGTAAAACTGTCAGAAAGCAGATCAGAAAGCAGAATTTTTATCTTTGCATATATTTGACTCAGTTTCCCAACTAGGAGTAAGTGTTTGAAAAACACTTAGGAAGCAGGGCTAATTCTTTATGGTATTAGAAGATATAGCCAGACAGAATGACATTGCAAACTGTCATAATCACTCTACAAGCATCATTGAAACTATGCTAATTGTATCTGTACCAGTCACATAATGAGAATGGCCAATGCTATGCAGTGGATTAAGGGCCGGTTGTAAATGGAGAAGGTAAGAATACCCTGCAGAGGCATATTTAAGTTATGCACATTACCATAATATCATCACAGAATGGAAATAAATAGCAAGCCAATCTTTTCTGAGTGTGGTAACTAGATACTCTGGCTAATATTGTTTACAATGGATATTAAACTTGAGCAAAAACACTGTTTTAAATGGTAAGGTTAGGAATAGAATTTCCAAGGCTACATGCTATAAGGAGTAATGGAGGCCGTCTTTATTTAGGAACAAGATACAAGTATATAGAAATCTGCGGAGGATATCTTTCTGGCCACATTTGCAGGCACAGGAAATAGCATGACTGCAGAATCATCAAAGTGCAATTCTCTACATAGTTCTGGCCATGTCTGAAAACTTGTCTTTCCTCTTTAAAGACAGGAAACTTTAGTTTTGCTTCCCTTTCTTCTCTCTTATTCCCCCTTTTCTTCCTCAAGACATTTTATTTGTCTCATTTTTTTTCAAAATAATTTTATTGTTGAATTCTTTCTCTTGTTTATCTTGACCTTGACTTCCCTTGTTTGGTAGCTAGGAGTTTGTATTAATGATATGCTACTGGTACCAGGGATTCACATTCACAGTCTAGGCTGGACCTTTGAGTAAGGTATCTTTCTTAATCAGTTTGGGCTATGATAACAGAATACCATAGATTAGGGGACTTAAAGAACAAACATTTATTCCTCACAGTTCTGGAGGCTGGAAAGTCCAAGATCAAAGTGCCTGCCGATTTGGTGTCTGGTGGAGGCCCACCTCCTGGTTCATGGATAGCTGTCTTCTCACTATGTCCTCACATGATAGAAGGGAAGAGGGAGTTCTCTGGAGTCTATTTTTAAAGGTCACTAATCCCACTCATGAGTGCTTTGCCTCAATGACCTAATTGCCTCCCAAAGGCCCTACCTCCAGCTATCATCACATTGTGGGGATTAGATTCTAACATGAATTTTGGGGGAACACAAACATTCAGTACATAGCAGTGCCTGTTTAGCATGATTTGAGGAATAGGAATCCCCTCTAGACTGCAGGTACCCCTGACTGTTTACCTGAAATTAAATTATTAGAAGCTCATTTTCTATTCATTTAATACTTACTGAACAGCTATTGCATGCTATGTCCTGTGATAGGTAATGACAATAAAATTCAAAGTATAGTCTTTGTGTCATGGCACTTTTAGTTAATGCAATAGTTGCAGCAATTATCTTTTGGACTTCTAGGCTCACATTCAAAAGCAAATATCTCTTGAAGTAAATATCAAGACTTTAGCTGTTAACACTTTAGAGGGGATTTGACTTCATTCTAAGAGGAAGGTTCTGTAGAAGGAGCTTTTGACTTAGGCACTTGGAAGCTAGGACGCTAGATAAGAGAAATGCCACTTTCCTTAAAGCACTGGTTTTTGGAGGTGCAAAGTTGGTAAGTGCGACTTGAGGACCTGATCTACATACTGAGAAATAAGAAGGTAGAACCTTCTTTTTGCCATTTTTTGCCCATTATTGTTAAGCTGAGTATTTGAAAATTAGATTTCTGAGTCACTAGAATTCACCTCAGTTGTTTTGTTTAAGTTATTAACATTGTGTTCATTTTTCAGATAATCTGTTATAGCTTCTAATTTTCTAATGGATGCTCCTCAAAATGGACTGTTTTGACTGTTTACATATTAATGCATATTTTCAAAAACTATAATTTTTTCTTAAGTGTGTGAGGTCACTATACTAACAGATATGAGTTAGAGTTTGCAAAATTTTTAGCTTTTTTACCATTTTTAGTGACAAAAATATATGCTACCTTTGAATATTTACTTCTTTTTATGCCAATATCTAAATAATTCAAGAGTTAAAGAAATAAATAGAAGAATAGAAGAAATAATAGCTAGTGTGTTGAATTCAGTGACTTTTAATTATTGAATATTTGGATATAAAACAATATTTGCTTAGTTGATAAAAGCATAATTGTTTGCAATTATATGCTTATTATTTTGATTATATTATCTTAATGAATTATTATCCTATTGTATTATTTTGGAGCTCAGCAAAATTTATACTATGTCCAACTAAACAAATTGGTTATTTCCCCTCAACTATGGGATAGGTAATCTGAATAAATCCCCTTAGTTATTTTAATCACGGCAAAGCTCAGTAGCAAAACTTTACAATATTCAAATTCAAATTCTTCATCTCTATTTATCACATTTCACAAAACCTCTCCTTCAATGTTCTCTGACATTATTGGGACTCACCTACTCATTAATTTTCTTCAAACCTGCTTCTTTTTTCTTTCAGTTGACTAAGTTTTGTCAATTGTACCATAAAAATGTTTTTTTCATGCTCATTAGTTCATTTTCATCATCTCTGACACTGTTATAATTTAGCTCTTTATTTTTTTTCAACTAGAAATTTGCAAACCCTCTAAATACTTCCTTTGCCATCAGTGCACCTCTCTGAGCCTGTCCTTCTTAGAGTTCAGCTCTGATAATAATGCTTCCTAGATTCCCTGAAAAGCTTTCAGGGGTTTCTCTATTGCCTATGGAATAAAGTCTCAGACACTGGGTTACCTTTATCCCTTCAACAATTCAGCGACAATATACATTTCCAATGTTATCTTCCACTATAAGCTCCAATTATCCTATTTCTACACACCATTCCCGTTTTTATCATGTATTTTACCATCTGGGAATTTATTCCCATGATTTCTTCTACCTGATTGCCTCTTCCCATTCTCTGGCCTTTAACATTGTGACCCATTCCTTGTAAAAGCCACTTCCCAAGAAAGTTTTCCTACCCTACAGCCAGAAGGCAATTTCCCTTTTCTCTCTTCTATTATTTCATAAATTATGAAATAATTTTATTTCAGAGTAGCTGAAGCTACTCTGTTAGTTAAATGTATCTAGATAGGTTATTAATCAGGTGAGGGCATATTATGCTGTAGTAACAAAAAACTCCACCAAATCTTAATGGCTTAGCTGTGCTCCATGTTGCAGTTCAACTTTCAAGGCTGCTTTTGACACCTCTATCTCAAGAAATGCTTTCGCAGTTGTCACAGCAGGAGGAGCTACATGGGAATCACACACAAGCTCTTAAGTGCTTCTTTCTGCCTGGAATTGATACATATCACTTCACTCATATTTCATTGGCCAAAGCAACCTATCTTTAAGCTGACAGAAAAATGTAAAACCTTTGAATGTGCAAAAAAGAGAGAAGGAACCAGAAATATTGGTGAGGACTATTAATTTTTTCCTTCCTAATCTGTATCCTTTTTTTTTCTTTAGTCATATTATTTCATTGGCTATGACTTCCAATAAAATATTGACTAAGAGTGATAAAAGATAAGCAAGAACCTCCTTTTCTGTCTTGTTCCTGATCTTAGAGGGAAAGCAATTACTTCTTTTTTAAGCATTGAATATGATGTTAACTGTGGACTTTTGCAGATTCTCTAAAAAAACCAAAAAGTTGAGGAAGCGCCCATCTAATCCTAGTTTGCTGAGAATTTTAATCATAAATGGTGGTTGAATTTTGTCAAAAGCTTTTTAATTTTTATTACATTTAGGGATATGATCATATGATTTTAATATATTCTGTTGGTGGGATGGATTACAGTAGCAGATTTTTGAATGTTGAACCAGCCTTGCATACTTAGAATAAATTCCACATGATCATGATATATAATTCTTTTTGTACATTGTTTGATTCAATTTTTAAATATTTTATTGAGGATTCTTGCATCTGTGTTCATGAGAGATATGGATCTATAGTTGTCTGTCTTGTAATGTCTTTGTCTAGTTTCGGTATTTGGATAATGCTGACCTTTTACAATTAGTAGGAAGTGTTCCCTCTGCTTTTATTTTCAGGAAGAGATTATAGGGAATCTGTTACCATTTCTTCCTTAAATATTTGATAGAATTTACCAGTAAAACCATCGGAATCTTGTGCTTTCTGTTTTGGAAGGCTAATTATTGATTCAATTTAAAAGATAAATATAGGCCTATTTAGATGATTTGTTTCTTTGTGTGTGAGTTTTCATAGATTGTGTCTTTCAAGGAATTGGTCTATTTCACCTAGGTTATCAAATTTGTGGGCCTATAATTATTCATAATATTCCTTTATTATCCTTTCAATGTGTATGGGATCGATAATGAATGTTCTCACTTTCATTTCTGATATTAGTAATTTGTGTGTCTTCTCTCTTTTTTCTTGGTTAATTGGGCTGGAGGTTTATCAATTTCATTGCTTCTTTCAAAGAACTAGCTTTTATTTTCATTTACTTTCTCTCTTATTTTTCTTTGTAAAATTTCTTTGATTTCTATTCTCATTTTTATTTCTTCTGCTTACCTTGGATTTAAGTTGTTCTGATTTTTCCAGCTTCCTAAGATAGCTTAGATTATTGATTTTACATGTTTTTGTTTTTCTATTCAGGCTATTAATTTCTATCATAATATATGTGACTACTATCATAGACTGTATATTTCTGAAGTTAGCATTTGTGCTTTATTCTTCACTGTATTTTTCTAGGTCAAAGAGAAGCATCCATAAATTAGTGTTCTCCAAATCTCAGTCATTCCCATTCCATCTTCACATTTTTGCCATAGTCTTGTGCCATTTATGATAATACTTAACTAATACTCAAAAAGGTATCACTTTAAAAAATTAAACCAACATTTTTAGAAAGGGATTTTAAATTCAGCTATAAATGGAAATCAGGATCTCTTCCCATACAGGAATCTTGAAAAATATATATTAAACTATATAAACTATTTAGTGAAAATATAAAATGAAAATATTACTTGGCTACTATCTGAAGTCATTTTAAATACCAGAGTTTTCTTCGTGGTACACTTTTGGAAATCAGTGAAACAAATATAAATGAAAGAGGATGCAAACATATGCCAAAGTTCTCCACTAGAGGTTTTAAATATTTTGCTTTATTTTCTTGGGGTTGAATATAGCAACTTAGGGTAAGCACTAACAGAACAGTTACCTTAATGTGAAGGGAAGGAATATTAGATTTGTAGTAAGAAGTCATTAATTTAAATGCCCTAGCTTTCTACCTCCTTGCTGCATAAGACAGAAAGTCCAACAGAATCATCGTTGGTAGAATCAATCATATTCGCTTGATTGTACTGTCAGATGTAAATGAGATAAATTACAATTATGTTTTAAAATTTTTTAGTTTTATGGGAATAGGGTTATGATTCTGCACAGTTATGCTTGTATATATAATGCAGTATTGAAGGTGTATCATAGTTTTTTTTTAAGCAATATTTGCGCAACTTTTTTTCTGAAATGAGTACTTGACCAGGGGCATAGGTAGAGTTATTAAATATCAAAAAAGAAGATTCATATTAGAGATCTTTTTAATAAAAATTAATGGATAAAAAATTTAGGGTAAAGACTGTTACCTGGGAATATATTTATTTTTATGATTTCCTTAAATATGAAAAAACAATTCTTTTCTTTGTGGGTGTTCATAGTAGAGAATGGTTGGAAGTTCTATCTGCTATTTTGATAAGTTAAACCAACATAGTCTCACTCATCTCTTTTTCTATTTTTGAAGTGTTCATATTTTGCTCCATTTTTATTACCAGAATTTTCTAAAGAGTTACTTCAGAATTGTATACCAACAACATGATGAACCATTGCTTGGTACCACATAAGCAAAAAGCCCTAACTGTTTAAGTGCTTTATCCCTTAACTGAAGGATTGGCGTCTGAGCCACTATACTAAGTAGTTGGAGTAAGAGGTAAGGTAAATTAGCAAATATTTCATGAGCCAAATGTGAGTACCTCAAAAGATAAAAATTTATTTTAGTTAAAGTTCCCTGAAACATTTTTCTAAGGATCAAGTTTTTAAAAAACGGTACATTCAGGAAATTATTTAGTACAGAAACATTGTAAGATTTTGTTATCGTTGATAGAATCAAGTCGCTCTTTGGGTTGGATGTCAGTCATTGTAGTTTTTGAGGACACAGAAATGTCTGCATTCTGAAGTGTAAATTAAGGAGTAAACAAATAGATTTATTTTATACATGGCTTAGTGTAATAGTATATAATCTAGACATGGATAATAGATGCGACTCAGTCAACATGGATAATCAAAGTTCTGAAAACTACACTTTCAATGAACATACATCCTTTGAGCAAGACTAATAATGAGGAATGAAAGCCAGCTCCTGTGATATTTATGCAACTGCTAAATTCTCACTGAAGTCAATGGGAGTTTGCTTACGTGAGGGCTGCAAGCTTTAGCCTCCAGAGATTAAAGGGGAAAAAAATCCTTAAACTCTTTCAACATTAATATTGCCTGTAAGGAATCCAGCCATGACCTAAGCCTTGGAGCTTTCTGAACCTAGCAAGTAGAAGGGTAAACAGTAAACACCAGTTATTTTAAGCACGATCTAATCAGAGTTCAATGAGAAGCAATATTATATTTGATCTCTAAGGTATTAATACTTGTATATCACTATTAGACATTTTTATGTAGCCCATTATCCAAACAATGGCTTAAGTCTGAGGTATTTAATAAATCAAGTTTTCATGGTGGTGAGACTGAGTGGGAGTGGGGATGAGGCCTTTTTTCTTCATTTTTTTTTTCCTCAGGTGCAATTCTGTGTTAATATAAGAGAAGTGTGGCCTTCCTTCTCATAGCACTAAAAGTGAGATAATCCCTGTGTAAGAAATCAGTAAGTACGGTCTGCTTAATCTAGTCCCAGTGTGAAACTGTTGACATTTGTTCTTTTTTCTATCATTATGTGACTGGGCCTGTTTTGTGCTGGATTAGGCACAAATCTCCTATGCAGCACATTTGGCATGTTACTAGTAGTTTAACTTCATTAATAATGTATGAAGAAAATGTAATCCACGACAAGGAAGGAAAGAAAAGTATTTTTTTTTTTTTTTTTTTGCTTCTCCCAAATCCTTTGGAATAAGTAATTATTCAGCATTTTATGTTTGATGTTATATTTTACAATTGAACTTTCATGGCAATATTTAAAAAAGAAACTGGCAAATGCTTGCAAAAAACACACCTTTTAAAATTTTAAATGCGATTTACTGATGGCCAGAACTTGTTAAACATAGTAGGAAATTAAATATTTATTCAGCTTATTTCATTTTCAGGGTCATAAATGCTCTTTCGGAGTCATTCCCAATAACAAGAATTTCTACCAGGAAAGCTATTAACAGACATCAAAATAGAGGAGTGCTAAATTAAGATGAGATTGTAAAAGCAAATAAGAACATAGGCAGACTCACATAGGAGTGCAGATGATCATTTCTGATTGAAATGTTTATAGCTAAATGAGTTTGGCTGAATTAAACACAAATGTGCCAAAAGATAAGCCCTAGCTGCTGCTTCTTTTTTATGTTTTTTAAGCTGCTTTACAGATGAAAATGGAACTATATTCAGAACAATGTTTTCCATTTTTCCAAACTATTGATATTTGTGGCAAGTCACAAAATGGCCTAAGGAAGCTAAGCTTACCCCAAGCAGTGGTCACTTACAAGTACTTTTGTACTCTGTACTCCTGTCACATTTGGACGATCAGAGCAACAGCTGGGGAGACTTTTTCAACAAAGATGAGTGTCAGATAATCCTGATGAGATTCCACATCCAACATCTTTTGTAATTATGTCACATTCAGCTGTAATGGAATAATTCAAGCTGAAAGAACAAGCTTTGATCCTTTCTTAAACCTTTCCCTGTGGACTGGCTATCTAAAAGATTTAAAGATATTTCTGTTACAAGATCTAGTGTTTCCTCAGAGAAGTCATGCTTCTGAAGCATCGTGATCTACAAGAACAATATCAAGTTTGCCAAACACATTTCTGAAAGCATCATGTTTTGGGGGGAGGGGGTGTATTTAATGAAGATATCAATAATACGCTATGCTTCAATTTTCTTCTAGCTGATCAGGATTCATTTTCTTATTCTGTCATCCAAATAGGCAGATAGAAAAGTGATTGAAATACATTATGGAGATGTGTCATTGCACATTTAAAGCATCTGTTTGCAAATTCATCTTTTTTTAATGTCTGTGCTTATTAAGTTGTGTTTTAATAGAAACTGACTTAGTGAAATACTAGATATGTTGCAGAAATTAAAAATTAAAGTCATCAAAATACTAGCAAGTTCCAAGTTTCTCATTTATAGGGAAATTTTTATGCAAAATATTTCTATTTTACTTTTATTAAGTTTTAGATTAAACTAATGAAATGGATAGACTTTCAAATTTGAACTTAACACAAGATTTTTGCATTATCAAGATTAGTTATGTTAAAAATCATTTTTTCTTATTTATAGTAATTCTATTTCTGTAAGTAATCATTGTAATTCTTTGTGTTTCACCCTTACACTATTGTTTTTTCTTCATTTCTTTTTCCTTTCTAATCCCAATTATTATTTTTTTCTTGAGACTAAATTTGTCACAGCAGGAAAGAATGTAATGAGAAAGAAAACATAAACCTGATTTTAATTTTGGCTTGAAGAAAATTATTACTAAAATTACAACCAGTGTTAGAAAATAAACATTCTTCAAATTTAATTTTTAAAAGTGAATTTGTATGACTTTTAAAGCATGAAGGTTTAGCTGCTGCTTGGTTTATTGAGCAAAGAAAAGATAATCAGTGTGTGAACACTCCCAAAATAAAATAGCTTGATTTGGTAGAAATGAAAAGAGGCAAGTCTTTAGGGCAAAATGGTACAAATATTAAAATTATTTTTGCCCAAACTAGTAAAGTATACATGTGATAAAGGTCATCTGGAAGATCATCTTTCCCACAGAACATTTTCTCTATGCCTCCATTAGGGATAGCAAGTGATCCCAGTGCTAAATAGAACATGCTCTCATCTCTGTTTATGTCTTTAGTTTACACTTTAATAGTGTTTTCTATTAAAATTATGTATTTATAAATGAAACATACTTACAGGTTTTGTTTTATTACACTTAGGTCTTCAACTGCATGTCTGATTTAATCTTAATATTCTCAGCTCTAAAGTAGGTATCATTATTTCTATTTTTTGGACGAGAAAACTGAGGTTCAGAGTGGTTAAAGGATGTCCACAGGTATGAGACAATGCTGGGACTGAAAACTAGAGCTTCTGCTTGAAAGTTTATTACTCTTTCTGCTGTACTAAGGTTTCTTTTTCTGATTTGGTTAATGGTGGGAGAGGAAATAGTCACAGACTCACTCAAAACTAATTTTTCCCTATATATTATCAATTTTACTTGTAATTTGATAATTTTTAAAAATTGAAACTTCCTTTTAAGAATATATTTTCCCTCTGTTAGAGGGCATTGGCTGAAGAGGATAAAAATTGTACTCTGACTGTGACTCACCAAAAATATTGAAGAGAACAGAATGGACATTTCCGTGCTTGCCTTTAGGCCCAAAGTTTAGGTTGTAACTCTGTGGATATATGTTCAAAGGGTTTGAATATTCAATTGAATACAACTCAAATTTCTCCTACTTTGCTAGGTTTGATTATTTCTGATAAAAGAACAGCTTGGTTTTTAAACAAGCGAGAAATTTAGGATATTGAAAAACCTGACCACTACATTGTCCACCAGAAGAGACGTTCCTCACTGCTGAATATAACAAAGGCCAGTATGCATTTCCTCAACAAATAAAAAGTCTGGTGGGCTGACCAATATTAGATTTTTACCTGGTATCCACTTCATTGTATATAACTTTACCATCTTTTTTCTTTTATTTAAAATAGACATTTTGTTATGCCTATCATTTACATACTAGAATTGAAAACACAGGTCACACCCTTAACAAATTTATCAAGTGAGCTCTTGCTGGAAATTCTAGGTCTCCAACATTACTTAATTCTTTGGAGAAAAAAAATTCAATACATAACACATATTATGTGTTTTAGAATTTTATAAGAAAATAAGAAATGTATGAATTAAACTTATTTCCTTATTTGCAGTATTTACCTAGTATTTTCTTGAATTTTTTCTGATTCAGTATTTTAAAAGGTGTTTTGGGAAAAAAGTCCTCTGCATTTTACACCTTTTAAAAAATTATTGGCTAAAAAATTAGAATCTTCTGTTGATCAGATTTTAATGCTTTGTGTGAGGCAAAAACACCTACTTTCTTCATTTTAGTCACTGTATAAATCCAGGGAAGCACTCTAGAGACGCAGTTGTGGTTTTGAGGACAATTTCAACATAGCTAATGGTACTGCATGAGTTTTACTTTTTAAATGCGGCTCCAGAAAAATCACTGTCTTATATTGCAACAACTTTTCATTTAAGGAAGCATCTATTTAAAGATGCATTTTATTTACAAGAAACAGAATCATTTATATGGTTTATTTGTTGTGAGGACTGTCTAGAAAAATAAATCTCTCTCTGTGTACACATGTACACACATACGTGTGTGTTTATACATGACACATACTTTTGTGTTATATACACACACACAGTATTTTTATGTTATTTTAAGGGGTATGTTAAAATGTGTTTTATTATTTTCAAGTACAACAAAAGTAGAACAAATAGTATTATAATTCTCTGTGAGCTTATCATTTAACCTCAGTAATTATCATGATATATTGTTTCATGTATATTTCTCACATTACTGAATTATTTTGAAGCAACTCAGTATAATATTATTTCATCTGTAAATATTCCATATATATCTCTAAAAGTAAGAATTCTTCCTTAAATATGTAAAACAATCTACTGACACACCTGGGCTTATTAATATAGCTCTTCAGATGTCACCAAATTTAAAAGACAGGCTTTTCACATGTATGGAGCAGTCATTATATTTGTGGTTACTTATATAATTTTTCATTTCAATCCACAAGAGCTAATAAAGTTAACTTCCTTTCTCAAACATTTTTGGTTACTTATATATTTTTTCATTTCAATCCACAAGAGCTAATAATTTCCTTTCTCAAACTCACAAAGTATAAAACAGTGGTTAGGAGTAGAGGTTTGAAAAACTGGAAGTCAGGTGGTGGTCTTGCCATTTATTAGCTACATGACTTGGGACACATTAATAAGGCTCAATTTCCTCATCACTAAAAATGTGAACAGCATTACTTAGATTATATCACTATGAATGCCATATGATTTATATATGGAAAGTGCTTAGCTTGGTGCCTGCTATGTAGGATGTTCTTTGTAAATGTGAACTATTTTTTGAAAACTTGGAATTTGAACCCAGGTCTGACTGATCCCAAAGCCTGTGACCTTTCCACAGTGCCATGCTCAACTAGCATGGTGACAACACTGGCAGCACCCCAGCCTGGACAGTCTTTAAAGAGCATTTAATATGTACTTATTAAGAGTCCACTCCTTGATAGCCCCAAACTTTCCATCATCATTGGCAAGCTAGTGACTGGAATTCTTTAGTTGTGGCAATCACTAGTCACAGAAAACAGCTGAGCCTAAACAGGTGGCTCTGAAGGTGAGCAGAGCCAGCATGGGCATGCAGAAAAACTGAGCTGAACACCCTGTGAGCAGGGGCGTCTGATGGGAGGCAATGAGACATGAGAAATGTCCCCTCAACTCCTCATAAAGAACAACTTGCCAGCAGCCAGAATTCTGCATTCATCTTAATCATCTTAATCTTTTAAAGGAGAATTGTTATTCTGAGCCAGGTTTTAGATGCCACAAGAATGAAGCCAGTCTTTGTGTTTGATTTGTGCTCATGATTACAGCTCTTGTGTCTTCCAACTTCATTTTTTTGTGTTAAGAAATATTTCAGTCTAGATTTTGCTCAAAGCAGAACACACACATCAAGTTTTGAGAGTAGTGATTGGATGCCAAAATGTTGTGGATTAAAAAATAGAGCAAGAATGCAGCATTTTCACAAAGCTAGAAAATTTAGCAGATTGGGCCAAAGACTGTATAAGCACCTAATATGAATCAGGAACTGAGGGCCATACAAAACACTACTTGTCCTGGGCCCCCAGTTCTCACTGTGGTAAGGAGTAATAGCTGAAGCAGGAGACTTCTGTCACATCTATGTTATTATTAATGGTTAATTCTTCTATACTTTAAATTTGTCCATGATTACATAAGCCTGTCCTCTGTGTGCTTCAGAAGTAAGTGATGAAAGTTAATTATTTCTTTTATTAATTCAACAAACATTTACTGATATCCTACTGTATGCCATATACTTTTTAAGTTACCGGTGCCATGGCAATGAACAAAACAGACAAAAAAAAAATGTCTCTCCGCTCATGGAAAACATGGGGACACAGAAAATAAATGAAAAAAATATAAAGCATTTTAGCAAAATATGCTAAGCAGAAAGATAAGCAGGACAGGGGAGTTGGAAGGGTCAAGAATAGTTTTGAAATGTTAGATAAGGCCGACAGAAAAGGTGTTCCTGAGAAGGTGACTTAGGAATAACGACCGGAAGGAAGTGAGGGGACAACCATGCAGGTGTCTGAGTATGAATGTTTCCGGACAAAAGTGACAGCAGCTGTAAAGACCCAAAAGCAGACTATGAGGGGCACACTGGAAGAATGGCAAGGAGGCTCCTGTGACCGAGTGAGGGTAGAAGAAAGCAAGACAAGGGAAGGAATGTGTGTATGCATTGTGACCTTGGTGGCCACAGAGAGGATGCTGGCATTAGGCTGACTTGTGAAGCTATTGTAGGGGTCTGAGCAGAGCAGAGGTGTCATATTACTGAGGCTGTACTGGTATCACTCCTGTTGCTGTGCATAGAACAGGGGGATAATTTGAACAAGGGGCCTGTTATGTAGTAAGGCAAAATAAGTGTAAATTGCTATTGCTAATTTTACAATTACTATGGTCTTTACCTAATGCTCAACTGTGCTTGTTGAATGAATGCAAGAAGATTCATGAAACATGACATGGTCACTCATTTTACTAAAATGACTACATAAAAATGAGTAACTTTGCTACACATGTCTTCTTTTATTTTGAAGTGACAATCTATAGAGAGTTGGCTCAAGATGAAAAATTCCTTGTGGTTGTGGTTCATCTCTTGAGAAACTTTAGGATTAAATTTTTATTTTGGATGCTTAAGTGTGTCAACTTTAAATTAGCTATAAGTAGTATTTTTTAAAAAAACAACATAAATTGTGGCTAGGGAGATCAGAGTACAGAATACCTTTAGAATATTAAATAAATCTATTTATTGCCCAAAACATATTTCTTGGCAAGTAAAACAACATGTAAATGTACCTATGCTAGTTATTCACAATGAATAGTACAGCTTCAAGTTAAAATATTAGAATGTAGTTTTCTCTATTGTTTTGCTCTATAGAAATACTTTTGCAGTATGTCCTAGTGGAAAAAGTTAAAAATATTTCTTATAGTGTGCCTTATTTTTAAAAATTCTGGATTGGATAATGACAATATGCCTTGAATATGTAGTATATTCTAAACAAATTATTATTGTCATTAAAATTTAAAGTGTAACAACAAAAAATAAAGGTAATATTTTGTGGAGACAATTTAATGAATCAACTTTTCTGTACATTTTAATTTAAATTTATCATACTTTTAAATTTCCCTCTGTTTCTTTCTCTCTTTTTTTTTTGAGACAAAGTCTCAATCTGTCACCTTTCTTTTCAACATGAACAGACTTGCAAATGTGCTGGAATTCACATTTCAATAGAAATATATACTGTGTATCTTTATACTTATCTATCAGACCATTTATTTTCTTGTAACAAATGCTATTTTAAGACAGGTGGCTATCAGTCACTGAAAATAATAGTTTTCTAGGAGACTATTTCCTGTAGATCTTGACTCCATTATCCATTGTTTGGCATTTTATGCTGTCTGAAATTCAAGAGTTTCACTGAGACGACTTGTCAACTTTTCCTCACTGAGGTTTCCCACACCCACTTAACTGTCAGTTGCTTTTGAGTAGAGCCCAGATTTAATGAACTTCAATTTCTTAGATTTCACTTAAAAATAGATATTGAGAGAATATAGATGTTGAAAGAACCAGAACTGGAAAACTATAAATTTAACACTTAAACATACACTATTTGAGAGTATCTTCTAGTCTTCATTCTTACAATACAGTTTCTTAATCCTAAAATGGGTATTTTCTCCTTAATAAGCCAAAAAATGCTTTGCACATATAAAACCATTTATAGTCACAGATGAAAGAATTACCTTCTTTTTTATTTTAGTTTACTTTAGGTTCTGGGGTACATGTGCAGGTCATGCAGGGTTGTTGCATAGTTGCATACTATATCCGGCATTTCTCTCCAGGTTATCCCTCCCCATCCTTCCCATTCCCCGCTGTTCCTCCCCTAGCACCCCCCAACTGCAGCCAGTATGTGCTGCTTCTCTCCCTGAGTCCACATGTTCTCATTGTTCAACACCCACCTATGAGTGAGAACATGCAGTGTTTGGTTTTCTGTTCTTGTGTCAGTTTGCTCAAAATGATGATTTCCAGCTTCATCCAAGTCCCTACAAAGGACATGAACGCATCATTTTTTATGGCTGCATAGTATTCCATGGTGTATATGTGCCACATTTTCTTTGTCCAGTCCAACATTGATGGGCATTTGGGTTGGTTCCAGGACTTTGCTATTATAAACAGGGCTACAATGAACATAGATGTGCATGTGTCTTTATAGTAGAACAATTTATAGTTCTTTGGGTATATATCCAGCAATGGGATTGCTAGGTCAAATAGAATTTCTATTTCTAGGTCCTTGAGGAATTGCCATACTGTCTTCCACAATGGTTGAACTAATTTATACTCCCACCAACTGTGTAACCTATTTCTCCACATCCTCTCCAGCATCTGTTGCCTCCAGATTTTTGAATGATCACCATTCTAACTGGCGAGAGATGGTATCTCAATGTGGTTTTGATTTGCATTTCTCTAATGACCAGTGACGATGAGCATTTTTTCAAATGTTTTTTGGCCTCATATATGTCTTCTGTTTATATCCTTTGCCCACTTTTGAATGGGGTTGTTTGATTTTTTTCTGTATATCTGTTTTAGTTTTTGTAGATTCTGGATATTAGCCCTTTATCAGATGGGTAGACTGCAAAAATTTTTTCCCATTCTGTTGATTGGTGGTTTGCTCTAATGATGGTTTCTTTTGCTGTACAGAAGCTCTGGAGTTTAATTAGATCCCATTTGTATATTTTGGCTTTTGTTGCCATTGCTTTTGGTGTTCTAGTCATGAAGTCCTTGCCTATGCCTATGTCCTGAATGGGTTTGCCTACGTTTTCTTCCAGTGTTTTCATGGTGTTAGGTTTTATGTTTAAATCTTTAATCCATCTGGAGTTAATTTTAGTGTAAGGTGACAGGAAGGGGTCCAGTTTCTGCTTTCTGCACATTGCTAGCAAGTTTTCCCAACACCATATGTTAAACAGGGAGTCCTTTACCCATCGCTTATTTTTGTCAGGTTTATCAAAGATCAGAGGGTTATAGAAGTGTGGTGTTGCTTCTGAGGCCTCTGTTCTGTTCCATTGGTCTATGTCTCTGTTTTGGTACCAGTACCATGCTGTTTTGATTACTGTAGCCTTGTAGTATAGTTTGAAGTCCAGCAGTGTGATGCCTCCAGCTTGGTTCATTTTGCTTAGTATTGTCTTGGCTATGCAGGCTCTCTTGTGGTTCCATATGAAGTTTAAAGTGTTTTTTTTTTCTAGTTCTGTGAAGAAGGTCATGGGTAGCTTGATGGGGATTGTGTTGAATCCATAAATTACTTTAGGCAGTGTTTCCATTTCCACAATATTGATTCTTCCTAACCATGAGCATGGAATATTTCTCCATCTGTTTGTGTCCTCTCTTATTTTGCTGGGCAGTGCTTTGTAGTGCTCCTTGAAGAGGTCCTTTACGTCCTTTGTTAGTTGTATTCCTAGGTATTTTGTTCTCTTTGTAGCAATTGTGAATGGGAGCTCACTCTTGATTTGGCTCTCTGTTTGTCTGTTATTGGTATATGGGAATACTTGTGATTTCTGCACGTTGATTTTTGTGTTCTGCGACTTTGCTAAGTTACTTCTCGGTTTTAGAAGATTTTGGGGTGAGATGATGGGGTCTTCTAAATATACAATCACGGTTGTCTGCAAATAGAGACAATTTGACTTTCTCCTCTTCCTATCTCTTTTTCTTGCCTGATTGCTCTGGCTAAAACTTCCAATACCATATTGAATAGGAGTGGTGAGAGAGGGCATCCTTGCCTAGTGCCTGTTTTCAAAGGGAATTCTTCGAGTTTTTTCCCATTCAGTATGATATTGGCTGTAGGTTTGTCCTAAATAGGTTTTATCATTTTATGATACATTCTGTTAATACCTAGTTTATTGAGTTTTTAGCATGAAGGGCTGTTGAATTTTGTTGAAGGCCTTCACTGAATCTATTGAGACAATCGTGGTTTTTGTCTTTGGTTCCATTTATGTGATGGATTACATTTATGGACTTGTGTGTGTTGAACCAGTGTTTCATCCCTGGGCTGAAGCCTACTTGATCATGATGAATAAGCTTTTTGATGTGCAATTGCATTCGGTTTGCTGGTATTTTATTGAAGAATTTTGTGTCAAAGCTCGTCATAAATATTGGCCTGAGTGTTCTTTTTCAGATGAGTCTCTGCCTGGTTTTGGTATCAGATGATGTTGCTCTCATAAAATGTGTTAGGGAGGATTCCCTCTTTTTGTATTGTTTGATATAGTTTCAGAAGGGATGGAACCAGCTCCTCTTTGTATGTCTGGTAGAATTTGGCTGTGAACCCGTCTGGACCTGGACTTTTTTTGATTGGTAGGCTATTGATTGCTGCCTCAACTTCAGCCCTTGTTATTGGTCTATTCATAGTTTCAACTTCCCAACTTCCTCCTGGTTTAGTCTTGGTAGAGTACAAGTGTCCAGGAATTTATCCATTTCTTCCTGGTTTGCTGGTTTACTTGCATAGAGCTGTTTGTAGTAATCTCTGATGGTAGTTTGTATTTCTGTGGGATCAGTGGTGATATCCCCTTTATCATTTGTTATTGCATCTATTTGATTCTTCTCTCTTTTCTTTTTTATTTGTCTGGCTATTATTTCTCTTTACTTGCAACAATTTAAAGAGAGCAAATAATAGATAAAATCTATTTAAAAAGTGTTGGGATGAAGGAGGGAAAGTGTAATCTTAAAGATCTGTGCCAATAGATTCAATTAAACATAGCAAATTTTTGGAAGAAATTTACATTATAGAATTTCATGCTGGGTCTTGGCAGAAACTTGAAACATAGTAAGGATTAGCCCAGTGTCATCAGGGCTGCTTGAATTCTGGCGTGCATAGGAATTTCCTGAATTAGTTACCAAAAAATGTAGCTCCTTGGTCTACCACCATGGAGTCTGATTTAGTTGGTCTCTGGTAGGGTTAATGCAAAAATCATGTTTGAGAAGCCTTCCAGATGATTTGAAACAGGTGGTCCTATGACCACACTCTCATGTTCTCTTGTCTCAACTGGTGCCTTGATGCTGGTACTCATTCATATTTTGTCTGTGGAGCTGTAATTTAAAATTTGTCTGCTTTTTATGGTACCAATTATGAATCAGTGCCCCTTATTCTTGGCAGATATTTTTACTTTTTATTTTTTCAGATGATAAAAAGCTGTAATCCATAATCTCCCAAAATGCTGCCTTTCTTTGTCTCAGAAACTCATGACATCTTGCTCTTGATTGTTTCTTCTCATTTTAGAGAATAATGTGTCTCCCACTTTTTTCTAAGATGGTATTTTTGCCTATCTTCTTATATCCACAGGCTCAACGTCTGGTTCTTTCATGATATTCCAAGCTCCACAAGAACACAGACTGTGACTGTTTTCTTGATCATTGTTTCTTGAACATTGAGCACAGGGCTTGTAGACATTCAGGAAATATCTGTGATCTGAAGTCATGAGAGACAGCTTGTCTTCCTTTTCCTAAGAATCTCTTTCATTTGTTTTTTACCTCCAGTTATCCATCTTCTTCTCTTTAAACTCCAGCACCTTACTTGGTGTATGCTGTCTCTTTCCTATGGCTACTTCTTTTTAAGCTACAAACTTACATATTTCTTAAAATTAAAACTACATCTCCTAATGTTATAATCTGAATGTTTGTGTTCCCTCAAAATTCATATATTGGAGTCCTAACCCTCAAGGGGATAATATTAGGAGGTGGGGCCTTTGGGGAAGTATTAGATCATGAGAGCAGAGCCCCATGAATGGGATTAGTGCCTTGGAGAAGAGGCCCAAGGGAGCTTGGTGGCCCCTTTCACCACATGAGACACAGTACGAAGGTACTATCTGTGAAAAGTTGGAACCTTATCAGATACTGAATCTTCAGATAACTTGATCTGGGATCTGTCAGATGCTATAACTGAGAGAAATACATTCCTGTTGTTTATAAGCTACCCGGTTTATGCTGTTTTGTTATAGAAACCTCAATACGCTAAGTCACTCAGTTTTTTACACTATGCATTGTCTTTGTTCAGTAAAAATAGTTAGTGTTGTGTTACTACTGATATTGAAGAAAGGCTGAGTTATTTTCCTCCTTTCAGTAGACATTTGGGGGTCTATTCAAAGGTGTAAGGGGCAAGAGGTACCTGGGCCAGGTATAAAGTTTGTTTATCCAAATGGAGCTTTTTGATCTGTCATATTTTTCAGGTTGATCTACTCTGCCAGGGCAATATTCTACTGTATTTAAATCAGTTGCATTGGAATTGGTACACCTGCTAGTGTCTGTTTTTAAAGAACATTGATGAATTGCTGTAAGGGAGAAAATATAATTTTCATCATTAACTAGAAATTATAATTCAAAGTAGCAATAAGATCTGTAAGATATCTACAATCAATGTAATAAAGAACACAATTATTTTATGTGGAAAAATTTAAAACTGTACTAAAGGAAATAAATAATCTTTAGGATTGGAGAGACATTTCATGCTTCTGGCTGGAATGACTTAATATTGTGAAAATAACATACTTCTTGAATTACTCTATAAATTCAAAATAATTTCAATCAAAATATCAGTTATGTACTGGGAAGAATAAGTGTTCACAAATCATCACTTTAAATTTAAGAACAGTAAAAAGTATATATGGATGAATCTTGCTTGCTCTATCAAATATTAAGAAATTAGCCCAAGAATAGACAAATTGATCAACAAAATGGAATAAAAAGTGCAAAGGCAGATTTGTGTGTATGTGTAAATATACTTAATTTACAATAAATATGACACTGCAAATCAAGGGGGGAAAGAGAATTATTAGGAAAATGTTGTTGGGAAAACTGGTTTACCATATGCAGAAAAATAAACTGGATTGCTACCTAGCAGCATTCAAAAGTAGACTCTAGATGTGACAGGTAAAAAAGCATACAGTTAACAGAAGAAAGAGTAGAAGACTGTCTTTGTTCCTAGAGAATGATTTCTTAAAAACAACTTTCAAGGAACAAACAATAAGGAAAAGGTTGGTGAATTTGTTTATATCTAAACTAATGATTTCTGACTAATGAATACAAAATGTTAAGAGCTAACAAAATGGGAGCATCTATAGGTTTTAGAAACTAATATCTAAAAAAGGAAAATATGTGAAATACGTAAGAAATACTTGTAAGTTAACAAGGAAAAGACAGCAATTTCTGTAGAAAAATAAAGCATATGAGAAAGCAATGTACAAATATTAAGAAACATAAAATAATGCACTTTTTTTTGCAAGAAAACACACAATACAAAATATTAAAGGCATTAGAACGCCTATGGAGGGGAATTTTAATATTTAAAAATAGTTATATCCCATACTAGATTTTGGATATTAAAGATAGAAATGCATTTAATTCCTCCATGTTCAACTATGCTAAGCAATAATGTTTGAGGAAAAAAACCACATCCTAATTGCCATAAAGTAGATTATAATAGAAATCAGTAGGAGGCTGTGGCATCTGTCTAGGTATGCGCTGCTGAATACCTGGAGTTGGGTGGTGGCAAGGGAATGGAGTGGTGGGTCAGCAGGCTTCTGTATTGGCAAGGATGTTTAAGGAATGAAATAAGTAAATAAACATGAATTTTAAAGCCAAAGGAAGGTCCAAATTCCAATAGTACTGGTTAGAATCATTTGAACTAATTCTTCCACTAAAAATGCTGAATAAACTTTTAAAAAATTCTTAAAACATAAACAACTTGTCAATACATAAAGCCATTTTAGATCAAAATGTATAATTCTTTTATCCCACTGTGACCCCAAGTCTACTAATCCTACCCACATTTCAGTGTCCCTCACCTACATGATATCCTCATTTTCTTCTTTAATTACTTAAATTGCATGGACAGTTAATATAAATCATTTTCTTGCATATTTCCTTGATTCCTTTGTCCATCGTGGGTTTTACTGTAGTTGGCTTGGTTCAAGTGTAATTAAATCCAAGTTTCTCCACCTGTACTCGTACAGCTGAGCATGGCTGATGCAAAACATAAAACATACAACCACATTGAATGGCATCATTTTAAATTTAACACTATCAAGCAAACACATTTTCTGTCCCTAGTCCATTCATGAATTCAGGTACCCACTCACCTGGATGACTATTTCACAATAGTCATTTCTTTCTTTTCAAAATTTCAGTACCTCTTTCCTCATTCTCAATCTTAGCTGATTGACTTTTTAAAAAATATGAGACATTTAGAGCAATCAAGAAAGAACTTCCCAACACCATGTTTGATCATCAGCATTACATTCCTTTACTATTCCTTCCCACCTTAATGAAACACATGCTTTTATCAAAAGCCAATCCCTCTATTTGTGCAGTAGATGCAATCCCTTCTCACTTTTCCAAGACATTGCTCTGGCAATTCTTCCCACTGCCTCTTATGACATCAGTTTTTCACTTCATGAATTATTCTCCATTAGCATACAAATCTGCTGTTATTTCTCCCATATGAAACAATAACAAGAAGCTTTTCTTGAACCAGTTCTCCTGCCATCCAGCAACATTTTTGTCCCGTTTGCAAGAAAGCTCCTTGAAGGAGTTGTCTATACTTCTTGTTTTCAATTCCATTCCTCCCATTCTCTCTTAACCCATTCTAATCAGGCTTTTACTGCCCTCCCCTAGGTGTCCTATGGCCTCCACTTTGCCAAAAGCTAGTTTTTAGCCCTCATTTTAGTCTTGACCCATCAGTAACATTTACTTCTGATTACTGATTGTTCAATTCTTTTTAGCATATGTCTTCTAGGACATCACATACTCCTTTTCCCTCCTACTTTTCTGGTCTTGTTCTCCTCTGTCTTCTTCACTGGTTCTTTCTTTTTTCGATTACATTTTAGAGTTGGAAAGTGTCCTGGAGCTCTATCTGTCATTTTGTTTTCTCTTTTATCTTTATACTCACTATCTCAGTGATCCTGTTCTCATCTGATTTTGAGGCCTTGAATACCATCTGTATGTTTATGACTCCCAGATTTATATCTTCCCCTCAATCTATTTCCAATTGGCTACTTGATATTTTTACTTTGACATCTAATCGATTTTTTTTAAGCTCAACATATTCCAAACAGAACTTCTGAAACTTTCCACACTGTCAAACAAACAAACAAAAGTCATAACAATACTACTTTGGTTGAGGACAATGTATCTTTCAGTTGCCCAGGCAATAAGCCTTTGTCTAATCTTTGTCTGCTCTCTGACCATTATAAGCTACATCCCATACTTTATTAATTTTGTTGGAAATTCAGCTTCCAACTATGTAAAGCTCCCGTTGATCTGCTGCAGGGATAGTTGCGGGCCCCAGTGCAATGCAGATGTGGGGCTCCTGATAGGGAAGGGATGTCAATGATTTCTTCTTACGGGTCCTTGTTCTAATCGACAGTGAACAGATGATTCTCCATAGATTGTCACCCCCTCTCTCAGGTGTGCTTGATACTTGAATTTGGAGTGGTAAGAGGCTCCTGTCAACTTGCCCATGAAAGGATCTGTATTGCTGCCAGCCTAGAGTAGAGAGTCACTGCCTTGACCAGCCCTAAGATATCATGTGGTGTGCACCCAACACTGACCTCCCTGTGCTTGCATCCAGGACCTCTTGGGGCTGAAAGGTAAACAACAGAATGTGAGTCTTTCCTTGCCAAAGGTGAGGGTGTTAGTGGTCAAAGGGCTGGTGTAGGGAGGAGGAGGCTGGGCAGGGCCTAGGTGGTCAAGAACCTATCTTAAATTTGTGGAAATGTGGAGAGATGGTAGAAGGAGGCTATCCATGAATGGAGTTCCAACCACCTCTGCATGCTCCCTTTGTCCCATCAAACTTCACTTAAAAATGTAAATTCAAATGATTACATGAATGGATAACAGCCAAGTTATTTAACTTCTCTAAGCCTGTTTTCCTTAGATCATCATTTCAATATGGTGGCTGCAGAGTATTAAATTGCAAATTCAGGGCTTTTTTGAGCATTGAGTCTTGTGTGACTGTATTGGTTGTACTCCCAGGATGCCAGCCCTGATCTGGTGATATTGTTATTGCTTAACCAAAAATAAGTCTCCATTTAATGATTGCCTTTTGCCTTTCTTATTGATACTTCTGGCTCCTCTTTCTTCTGATTGCCCAATTGACATATGTTCTAGGCTGTCAAATTTTACCCAGAGCCTCCAGGATTTGTGATGACTTTGAAGAAGATTTGGACTCTGATCTTCAGAACCCAGTTAGTTATGAGTTGATGGATGGTCTTTTTGAATTTTTTTTCATGGAACACTTAAAAACGTGAATTTTGAAGATAATCAGGTTTGAATTTAAGTTCTGTATCTGCTCTTACTTGATGGGTAAACTTGGGCAAGTTATTTACTTTCTAAGCCTTGTTTTTCTTAGATCATTCATTTAGAAGACTGTGTGGTTAAGAATGTATGCTATAGACAGTCTTTAACTTCTCTGTGCCTCAGTTTCTTCCTCTGAAAATGGGAATGATAATACTTCCTACCCTATAGTATTGTATCGAAGAATCAGTGAGTTAGTACATGGTAAAGTACTTAGAAAATGCTCAGAAGAGTCTGGCACCATTGCAAGGGTTTAGTAAATGCTATTACTATTCATTCATTCACTGAAAAAATGTTTATGTATCAGTTATACTGTTTCATGCATACTGCTTCTCATCTAATGAGTAATATTATAGATAAATATCTACAAATAAAGTGAGACTTGTTAAATGTTTAGCACCATGACTGTCACTTTGTATAATCTTAACAAATGTTAGCTATTACAATTATAATCAATAATGATAATTATTAAGTTGTTAGCCAGAAGAAAGATATCTTGTTTACAGCTGTTTGATGTTAATGAGAGGTGATAACTCATCAGAGGACTGAAAGCTGCATAGTAGAAAACATATTCAAAGAGCATCCTACTTCTATTCCTTGAGGGCATTCTATTTTTTCACTCTGAGTGAGCAGCATAGAGCTCAGATGACAACTTGGTCTCCCTGCACCATTTGATCAAGATAAAATTGAATTTCATCCCCTATCTCATAACCTGCATATACCATTAGATCTCCCAAAGTTCTTCTAAAGTCCCCCCCCAAGGATTTATGCTTTCCTAATCCTCTTTTCTTGTGAGCTGTCTTTGGCCAGCAATATGTCTAATAAGGAAAGAAACCACAAATCTAGGTCCTCCAAAAGAATACCCTCACAGTGAAAAGCATAGAATTTAGTGAGTATTTTGCAAGAGGGCAGACTTGTTGATTACATGGCACATGGTAGAACAATTATTAAACTCCATGTTAGCGATTCTTGTTCTTCCAAACCCCTCTGTTAATCTGCTGTCATTTCAGGCGTTTTTCCTTCTTTATTGAGCATCTCCTTCCTTTCAAGATTGCCTCTTCTCCACTTCAAGGATCCCCCAATTTTCCTGGAAAATAATTGGGTGTTTTCTGGCTTATACTCCCAAACTTATATTTAGACATTTATCAAAGTGCTCAACTCAACCATGGCCTACTAGTAATATGATTCATTCTTCAGAGAAAATTCAATGGTGAAATATTTCCTTATTATGTTTGCTTTATATGTTTGGCAATACGTATTCCTTCATTTATGTGTTTATTTGAAAAGTATTTGTTGAATGCAATTTTTGGTTCAGACATTAGGCTTTTAGTAATACAATGGGAGTCCCTGACCTCATGGGTATTTAATTAAAAAGTTAAAACATAGATATACATATCTACATCATATACTGACATTGCTTTAGTGTTATAGCATACATTTGAAAATAGCCTTGTCAGAACTAAACTTTGATTTTCAGCTAGTTTGTACTCACTTTCTGGTCCTCCCACTTAGATCCAGGAACAGAGTAAGGACTGGCAGTATGTGCAGTGGGGAGGAGTGGTGGGAAGGTGAGTCTCCACACGACATCCGGGACCTAGCACCTTTATTTTTATGATAAACCCATACAAATAACAATAAGAGAAAAAGTTATTGAGGTGCTGAGTGAATGAAGAGGGTGAGTCATGGTTACCAAGAATAATGAGTTGTTGATGAGGTACAGAAATAATTAGTAACACATTTAAAATTGCTGACACTTCCTAACTACTTTCAGCTGGTTCTTTGGTGTGCACTGTAGGAAACAATAATTGAAACTCATTTCATATTAAGTAGGGTCCTAAATGTTCTTCTGCTTGGTCTGATTTTTTCTTCTTTCCTTCAAACTCCTTTGATAGATAAATAGAGGAAAGAGAAGGAGACAACTTTCCCAAGGTAGATTATTCCCTGATGCAGAAAAGAGAGACAAGAAGAATCATAATTTTCAATGACATAAGTTTGTATATAATGAATATCAAACTTTTGTTTAAAAATGATAAAGTAAGTCATGCTTATAAGGCTTATGGCTTGGTGTTCTCCCAGCAAGAAAAGCAGATCCAAAGGTTGAGATAATCTAAAGGATCTACTAGATTGATCTTAAAATGAAAAGCTATATAATGCTAAAGAACAGTGTTAGAAAATCGTCTAGAGAAAAAGTAGTTTTTCTCTTTTTCTCTAAATAAAAAGCTACTTCCCACATATATTCTCTTG
Source organism: Callithrix jacchus (assembly GCF_049354715.1). Classification (NCBI taxonomy): domain Eukaryota; kingdom Metazoa; phylum Chordata; class Mammalia; order Primates; family Cebidae; genus Callithrix; species Callithrix jacchus. The sequence goes on along the minus strand of NC_133504.1, from coordinate 86,458,934 downwards.
ATTATGCTCCAAATTCTAAATACTAAATACAATTTAATAAATATATAAACAATAAGAGTTGAAATGGAAGACTAGCAACCAATAATTTATCATGGCCCTTTTACATGATCTCACAGAGTGTGAACCCAGATAGATTATTTCTGCTAATCTATGGTACTACCTTAATGAGCTAAGAGGAGATAGACAGATTCAGTAAGTTAGGCCTTCAAATAAAAAATTTTAAAGTTTTCTTTTTTTTAGTTTATTGGAAGACAAAATATTGGTTCCTCCTGAATAGATTCAGTGGTTAGATAAATTTTAGCGCTCAAAAGACCAAAAAAGGCCAACTGTGAGAAGTATCTTTCTTAGTCTCACTTAAACTTGTTATCTTTTTGCTGTTGCCTGTATGCCTTTGCATTCTTGAGCCACGTTGGTTATTCAAACACAATTAAAGCCATTAGTTTTAGTTTTGATGATCTTGTATAGAAGGTTAGTTGCTACGGGATTTTGCATGTAAAATCAGAGGGCTAGCTGATATTGATTTTATAAATAAATTTAGCATTATATGAGAATTTTGATGAATTCTTCAAGCCCTTTTAAAGTATTTTATTGAATTGATAGAAGTCTTATGTAAGTAAAGAAACTCTATTCCCACATTGGTCCACTTGGGATTTGTAGACTTGTCACTCCGTAGCAAATACCTGTTTTTGGCACCACTTATCCATTTACCCTTTGTCTGGTAATAAGAGGTTAATGTTTATTTAGAAATGAATTTCTTCCCCATTTTTAGCTACCCAGTTAGAACCGACTCCACCACTGATTCTACATGTGTGGTTTGTGAGTTCAGGTTTGACTTAGAGCTTCTTCATCTGGCCACGATAATTAGCATGAGCACATAACAGTCAGCAACCAGAAGACACAAAGGAAATTTTGCAGGTGATTATGAGAATTTTTTTTCCCTGTTTGAATTAAATTGGGGAGTGTAAAATCAACAAGAAAAATGCAGAGCCCAGTAATGTAGAAAAACTTTGTTTTGTGCCATTGCTTAAGCCCTGCATCCAGCCATGCATGCCCCCAACCAGTCTTACCTTTAGACTTTTAGGTTACAGGAGCCAAATCATTTCCTTTTTGGTTAAGCCAAATATGGGTTGGGCTTTCTGTGACTTGCAACCAAAAGAGTTGTCTTTGACATGGGCTTCTCTTTATCTTCTCCTTCTTCTTTTCTTTTTTAATTCTAAGACAAACTTGAGTAAATCTGTTTGGATGGTGGCTTGCCTATGCATAGATTCATTATTTTCAACTTACCCAAGTTGACCACACCCACAAAGACATGCTCTGATAGTTTCACTTTACTCAAATGATTCTTTCTTTAACATAAAGAATTTTCTGCATAAAGAACGCTTTACAATGGTGCTATGAGTTGAATTGTGTGGTCCCTGCATCTCCCCAATTTCCATGTTGAAGTCCTAACTCCTAGTGCTTCAGCGTGACCTTATTTGAAGATAGGGTCTTTACAGAAGTAATCCAGTTAACATGAGATCAGTAGGGTAGGCCCAAATCCAGTATGACTGGTGTTCTCATGAAAAGGGGAAATTTGAATATAGACACACATACAGGGAGAATGCCATGTGAATAGACACAGGAAGAAGATGACCATCTTCAAACCCAGTAGGGAGGCCTGAAACAGCACCTTCCCTCACAGCCCTCAGAAGACAACAGCCCTGTGGGTACCTTGATTCCAAACTTCTAGACTGTGGAACTGAGAGACAATAATTTTCCATTGTTTAAGCCATCCAGTGTGTGATACTTTATTACAGCAACCCTGGCAAACTCATACAATTGGCAAAAGGGGCTCACATTAAAACCTGAGTGAGATAAATAAAAAGAAGTACAATTTTATTTGATTTAATTTGATAGAGCTTTCATCACAAGTTGTTGTTATTTGTAGAGCTAGAAATGGATTAAGAAAACACTTGGAAAAATCAAGGACGACAAAGTTATAAACTAAATAAAGAAAGAGATTCAATGTATTTAATATTCAAAGCCAATTTCAGGGAAGATTGCTTTTGGCAAGAAAATGAATGGGCCATATTTGTAGCATGTGTGGCAATTTCTGTGTTTCTATACTTTGATACTGAGAAAATTAATGTAATGTGATATGGCATTTCATGCTTTCTTAAAATATTTAGGAACATACATTTTTCTGCAAATCCGTCAATAAAAAAAATCTAGGAAGTTTAATGATAATCCCAATGTTTATACATTTTCATTGCTGCCTTTTAAAAACACATGACGTAAAATACTCATTAAAATTCTTACAATTTTCTTGAATTATAATTGTCTTAAACCCACTTAATTTCTTCTATGGAACCATAGGAAAAAATATAAAAACTCCAGTCAAATTCTTACTTAAAGCCAAACCCCTTTACAATTCTGGACTAATAACCAAGGATTTAGATTCAGAGGTTGACTAATCACAAGAAAGAAAGCAGAACTCTAGTGAAAGGTATCCCTATCTTTTCCATACATGCTTATATTAATGTGTATATATATATGTATATCCACACAGACAGAAAGTATTATACAAACTTTATTTTAAAATGAATGTATTTTATTTGAAAGGCTAAAAACAAAGATTACAGATCTCAGAATGTTTCTTCACAGATTATATGTGATACCTCCAAATTAAATGGACAAATTTTTAAGTAAGCTGATCTATGGAAACTAGACACATATAAACGTTTTCTTACTAGATATTACATATAATGACAGCCAATTCTCTAATTTTCTAAAAACTCTGACACATTTTGCAGTTGTCTGTCTTGATGTTGCATGAGGGAGCAAAGAGAATGCTGTTTTATAGAAGTTACATTTCTCCCACTGCATAACAGAGATAGAAAAAATAAAGCTATTGTCCTTTTGCCCTCCCCCTTCAAAGAATGAAATCCCATTCAAAAGCAAAAATTGATTTTTTAAAAATAAAAGACGTTATTGTTTGCCCTTTCTATCGGAACTGTATGATATTGCCATGGTCTCAATTTATACTCCATATGGCTTGTAGGACTATTTCATGTAAAATATTTGTGGGGATTCTTAGGAAAAAGAAGTTTTGCCAATAGGTAATAAATTACTCTTCAGTTTGCAAATTTAGAGAGAAAAGTTTTTATGTGATTCATTTTCTCTATCATCTATTCTATTTCGTTGTTTGTCATATTCTAACATTTTGCGTTATTTAAAAATTCTGTCATAGAATGAGGTTGAATAGAGAAGGCAGAACTGTCTACTTGAAAATTGTACACATAGCATTAAACAACTTTTTAACACATTGTTGTGTGCTTAATTCCTACATAATCTCATCCTAATTATTTGCTGCTTTACATCTTTTAATTTATTTTTTATTAATACATATAGTATTTTGCACGTGGGGGATACATGTGAGTATTTGGTACCTGCATGTATATGTAACAATCAAGTCAGGGTATCTGGGGTGTAACATACCTTGAGTACTTATTTCTATGTCTTGGTAATATTCAAGTCCTCTTTTCTAGCTACCTGGAAATATACAATATATTATTGCTAACTATAGTCTGCTTTAGAACATTAGAAGTTATTAGTATTTCTGTCTGTTTACATCCATTCACCAACCTCTCTTCATCACCCTCTCTCTAACCTTCACACCCTTCCAAGCCTCTGGTATCTAGCATTCTATTCTCTATCAAAAAATTCATTTTTTTAAAGAAAAAAATAACAATATCCTCCTCCCTTTTCCATTCTTTTGTGTTACCCAGGGCACTACACAATTCCAAAGTATATAGCCTGTGTTAAACTGGAGGGCACACATGCAAGAACAACAGTTTAAGGAAAAATGTTTTTTCACTAGAAATTTCTGAGTCTTATTAAAGGAAAATGAAGTTTCTATATAAAATGCTAGACAGCCACCAGTTTTTTTTCATGTGAATTGCACTTCTTTTTGGTATATCTTGTGTGTGTGTGTGTGTGTGTGTGTGTGTGTGTATGCACACAGCCTTTGTGTACTTGGGTTACAGAGGCCGAAATTAAAAGGTCAAACAGCAGCGAGTAATTTCTCACTATGTATATTCTTATCACATTTCTAAAAAATGCTATACTGTTCTATGTTATATTGATCTTATTTCTATGAACACATTTTCTTAATCAACAATGTAGAATTCAGATTCTGTTGCATCTCTTCTCTTCATTTTTGAGAATTTTAGTGCAAGAAAGGACATTTATTTTATCCAGCTGCAAACTTAAATAAGCTCTTCATTTCTCTAGGTCACTGATGGCAAATGTTAAACAAATTTACATTTGGGATTTTCTATTCATTTCCCACCCGGTTGACACTGAGCCAGTGATAACCACTCAATAGCTGTGCAGCACTCAATCATTTGTGTGACCCATACTGTGTTTCCAGTTCATTGATGACTCTATCATGCAGGGCTAAATCCAAAACCTTGCTGAAGTCATGAGAGATCATATCTATTGCTTTCCCTTTGTGTTCCAAGAGTGCCTTCCTTGGAAAAAATGTGAAAAAGAGTTTTCACTGTAGTCAGTCTAGATGTTAAAACTTTATTTGAGCACAAGTTTCTGTGAAATAAAACTTGAAGACCCTGTAAAGGTAAAACATATAGGCACATTTTTTCTTCCCGGTCACTTTGAGCCTGTTCTGTAGCAGTGTCTGCTCATAACCAGTATAGTAAACTGTTTCCTAGTTACAAACTTCCTATCAGGCTCTCAGGAGTGTACTGATTCAATTTTTGGCCAATTTTTATTTATACTTATGTCACTAAGCTGACTAAAGTGGAGAATTAACCTCCAGCTTAGCAGAGTGGCAGTTTCTATTAGTCAAAGACAAAGATACTGACTGGTTGTCAGAATACCTGGGTTCTCTTGTCAGTTACCTCCCAAAGCTACATGTTCTTGAGTAAGATTCTTTACTTCTGTATCAGTTTCATCATCTGAAAGGTGAAGATAACAATATCTGTTTTACCTAATGTGAAGGGCTTTCCCAACTATCAAATGAGATAAAATACACATAAGTTGTTTTTAACACTTTAAATATTTGAATTATGTTAATAACATATATTTCATACTTTATTAGGATTCATTAGTAACATATTTTGCAAAAATAATACATTAAAATATGTTTCACATATAATCCATTTCATAGTGCATGATAATTTCAAGTGAAAAATCTTAATGTACTATGGAATATTTTCAACACTTTTTATTCAACATTATGGTCCTAGTTGGTTCTTACATATTATTTTGATAACCAGTAAAATGATCATATAAAATTCATTAGTTCCAAAATCAAAATCTTCAAAATACATTTGAAGGAAAAATAAATCTGAATAATTAATGCAGTGTTTCAATTGCTTTCTACTCATAGAAAATTTTGACTATGAGAGAGTATGATATTGGAATGTTGGAGGAAAAAAGGAAAAATACATCACAAAAATATACATTTTAAAAATATTGTTAGTACTCTAGGGGTGTTTCTATTAGGTATAACAGACGTAGCCCATGGACCAAGAGTCAGTGATGAGAGAATTTATAATTCTGTAGGAAGCAGGGCCAAGATGGCAACACCTAATAATGAAACAAATTTGCAGGTATTTATAATATTCACCAATTGGCTAATGTCCAACTAAGTTCATCAAATGGCTAAGTTGACTTTTTCTATGATGTAGACTATGAAGCCCCTTAAAATTATTTTGTTAAACCTGGAAAAACAATAAATTTGGCTTTGTTTAATCTTTTTTTCTAACTCTGAAAGTTGGTTTTTCTATAGTATTGAATACCATAGCATTTCCAGATTCTGATTATACATTTTCTACTTTACGGCTGAGGCTATGGTTTAAAAATATATTGTGTGATGTATTGCTAATAAAAATTTTTTTCTTCATATGAATTGGACTGAAGAGAAATGAAAGCAAGTATTTCAGTAATTCAAGATAAAAACTACTCCTATGTAAATTCTCCAAATTTCTTTTATGTATTTGAAATTGACTTGGAGGATCAAAGAACTGATATTTTGACGTGGCACATAAAGGAATGGAACAATAACATCAAATTATTCTTCAGTAAAAAATATGTAAAATAAAATGTATTTTTATAAGTTTTTTTAAAAATTTTAATCTTCTGTTATTTTGTGTTTTGGTAAAATTATGTGTATATCATATCCTGAGAATATATTTCCTCTGAAGCAATTAGGAATTTTCACTTATTTCCCTGTATTACCTTGGAGAAAATTACTTTTAAGAATAGGTGAAATGCAAGTGAGGGTTATAAAATTAAATTTTTACTTTCCTATGACTTTTTCTACTATTTATTTTATATCTTATATTGTTTAAACAAGTTGAGTTGGTAAGAATGGTGATAGGAATTATTTTGGGAGCAGTGGAGTAGGTGAAGGTGTAGGGTTTGGGCAGCTGGTAAGACTAACATTTTTATCCTTCAAGTATATTAGCCACCTTAAAATTGCCAAATCACACTTGCCTAGAGCTTGGTAATCTTTGTATGTTAAAGAAAAATGCTTGACATCAACCCAAGATCTTTTCTTTATTTAGGAATCTTAAATTTTGCTTGAATTTGAGTTTTTTTTAATCGAAAATTTATATCTTTATTATTCATCTATTATGATTTTTTCTGAAACTGACATTGTCTCTGTTGACAAATCTGGAAGTAAAAAAGTTAAGACCAGCAATGGCTATTTCTAAATTTATTCTAAAGGAAAATAATAGCTTAGGATTTATAATTACTTCTGAAATAACTTCATCCTTTGAGTACTGTTAGTTTTTTTCTTTTTTTGTTTTTTATTTTTATTGAGACAGGGTCTCCTTCTGTTGCCCAGGCTGGAGTGCAGTGGCACAATCACAGCTCACTACAGCCTTGACCTACTGGGCTCAAGTGATTCTCCCAGCTCAGTCTCCTAAGTAGCTGGGACTACAGGTGCACACCACCATGCCTGGCTAATTTTTTATTTTTAGTGTAGATAGGGTCTCCCTGTGTTGCCCAGGCTGGTCTTGAACTCCTGGGCTCAAGCAATCCTCCTGCCCCAGCCTCCAAAAGTGCTGGGTTTACAGGTGTGAGTCAACTCACCTTGGCAGTATTTTCTACCTTCTCACTTTAAGCACTTCACTGCAGTCATACCACTGGACCATGAGTTATCTTATAAATGACATAAATTATTTTACAGTCCTATTAAAATTGTTTACTTTCTATTTTAGAAAAATCTTTCATAAATGATTATTTCAAATCAAAGAACTTGGTGAATAGTGTAACATATATAAAAATATGAAACTAGGATGCTGCCTTCTAAGGATTGAGCAACTAAGGGTCAAAACCACAATGAGATACTATCTCACAAGCAACTAAGGGTCGAGCAACTAATATGTTATTTACGTTACTCCTTTGAGCTTTCTGTTGGGATTTTGATAATTTAGTATTACATATGGTAGAACAAAAATGAGATGGACAAGCACTCTTTTGGTCCATGAAATTTATTTTTCATCTTATTTTAGTAGCTTTGTAGAGGGACTATGTTTACAATAATAATAAATATCAACTAATCTGAAACAATTTTAGATGTTAAGGTTTCCAGAGCATCAAAAGCATGTTCCAATAGTCTACAACCACTCTAGGTGATGTGGAAATATATGTAAATAAGCTTCGCATCTTGGACTTTATAATTTAAAGTGGCAGGAAATTAAAGAAACAGGTAGGAATCAGAAGAAACAGGTAAGGAAATCCTATTGATGGTGAATATGTTTTTCTTACTGGTGTGTGCGCACGTGCATAGTTTGGAAGGTGGAGAACATCATGGAGAGACAGAAGTTAAATACCCAGGCAGATTAGCCAGTTACCCTCCGTGCTACAACTAAGTTCCCATCAGCACTAGGCAAGAGTAAACAATACTAGGGTTATAGATGATATCGCTAGTCATTTAAAAAAGTATTTTTTCCTAATTATTAGCTGAATAATTAGGGGAAAATAAGTTCCCCTTGGGTGTCCTCCCTGATGCTGAAGCTAGTCTCTAAGTAGGGTGCTGAGAGCTGGATGCAGGTTCCAAGGGCCATCATGCTGGACCTGTCTTCACCCATGCCCCTTAGCTGCAGTGCTGAGATCCTCACATATCACCAGTCAGTGAAAACAAGAATTACCAATTGGACAGCCTATACATGGCCTTGCCATGGGACTTGGCTTCCTCACAGCATGGTGGCCTCAGGGTAGTCAAACTTCTTGCATGGTTTACCCATGGCTCTAAGTGCAAGTGTTCCAAATTATAATGAGGAAGCTGCATCTCGTTCTCTGACCTAGCCATGCTATTATCTCCTCTGCATTCTTTTGGTTGTGATTGATAAGCCCACCTAGATTCAAGAGGAGAGGAGTTAGACTCCATTTCTTCTTCTTTGTTGGTAACTTCAACTTTTAGTTTAGATTTAAGGGTTGTACATACGCAGGTTTGTTACATAGGTGCATTGTGTGATGCTGAGGTTTAGGTAATGGATGATCCCATTATTCCAGGTAGTTACCTAGTACCCAACAGGTAGTTTTTCTACCCATGCTTCTCTCCCTCCCAGCTCTAGTAGTCCACAGTGTCTGTTGTTCCCATGTTTATGTGTAGATGTACTCAGTGCTTAGTTTTAAGTGAGAACATGTGGTATCTGGTTTTTTTGTTCTTGCATTAACTCACTTAGGATAATGGCCTCCAGCTGCTTCCATGTTGCTGCAAAGAACATGATTTCATTCTCTTTTATGGCTGCATAGAATTCCATAGTGTATATGTACTAAGTTTTCGTTATCTAGTCCACTGTTGATGCGCACCATTATCTTTACTGTTGTGCTGCAATGAACATAAGGGTGCACATTTTTTTTAAAAAAACAACTTATTTTCCTTTGGATATATACCCAATAATGAGATTGCTGGATTGAATGATAGTTTTGTTTTAAGTTCTTTGAGAAATCTCCAAACTGCTTTTCACAGTGGCTGAACTAATTTACATTCCCATTAAGAGTGTATAAGCACTCTGTTTTCTCTATAACCTTGCCAACATGTGTTGTGTTTTTGACTTTTGAATAATAGCCATTCTGACTGGTGTGAGTATCTCATTGTGGTTTTGATTTGCATTTCTCTGATAATGAGTGATGATAAGTAGTTTTCCATATGTTTGTTGGCTGCTTATATGGCTTCTTTTGAGAAGTGTCTGTTCATGTCCTTTGCTCATTTTTAAATAGGGCTATTTGTTTTTTGCTTAATGATTTGTTTAAGTTTCTTACAGACTCCAGATATTAAACCTTTTTTGGATGCATGGTTTGTGAATACATTCTCCCATTCTGTAGATTGTCTGTTTTCTATGTTGATGGTTTCTTTTGCTGAGTGAAGTCTCTTCAGTTTAATTAGGTCCCAATTGTTGATTTTTGTTTCTGTTGTAGTTACTTTTGGGAACCTAGCCATAAATTCTTTGCCAAGGCCAATGTCAAGAAGAGTATCCTAGGATGTCTTCCAGGATTTTTGCAGTTTGAGCAGACTTTACTTCTTAAAGGGAGACATATCAAGGTCACATTGTATATGAGATATGGGATAGGAAATATTGTTATAGCCATCTGTGGAAAATGTGATATACCACAGAGCTTATATAAGTTTTTAATCTTATTTATATGCACTCACATCAGAGGTAATCTTTTTCAGTCTCATAAATTTAATTAAATACCACATATAAACTGATGAGTTTCAAGTCTATATCTCTAGTCATGACTTCTGCCCTGAGTTCTAGATCTGTATATTCAACTGCCTTCATAGGATTTCCATTGGATGTTATGGCAGAGATTTTTAGTTGTCTCACAACATCCATCTTATTCTATAGTATTATAATTTTTAGTGAACATGTTGCAGCTCAGAATAGAGCTTATCATTTACCCCTACACCCACTCCTGATGTTTTGTGTAGTTATGTGACAAAGTTTTGGCTAAGAAGAGATAAGGGAGTACCATGTGACAGCTTCTGAGACCTTTTGTTCATTCTTCTACCTTTCTCCATTTTGATGCTTGGACTAGAGCTCAGTCTTGAACTATGAGATGATGTCCTTACTCCAGAACTCATAGAGAAGAAAGCTGGAATAATGTCCCACCTCCAGACCCTCAGGAGGAAGAGATTAAAACCTCTCTTATTTAAGCTACCCTTATTTTTGGGTACCTTGTTACTTATAGTTAAACCTGATCATTTCATACTGGACATGGCAAAACAGAACTCCTAATTTCCCTCTGTTAATCTGCTGTTACTTGGATGTCTTCATATTCTTAAATCACACCCATATTCATTCAATTACTCAGAAATCTAGGCTTTACCATTAATTCCTTCCTTTCTCTTATAGTCTACATATATGCCACATGTAAATCCCAATATCTCTATTTTTAAACACCCAACTATTTCTACCATGGTTTAAGCCAACATCATGTTTTACTTAAACTACTCCTGTCTCTGTGTCTCTACTTCCACTTTTGCTTCCTTATAATCCACATATACATCCGATTATATCAATGCCTGCTTCAAAACCATCTACTAGCTTTCTGTCACACTTGGGAAGACATTCTAAAGGCTGACCATGGTCAAAGAGACCTATACAATGTATGCCCTAGGTGTATCCAATTCCTTCTCCTACCAGTCTCCTCCTTGCTTACTCCATTCCCTTCCCAGTGATCTTCTTGTTGTGGCTTAAATATTTCTGTCTCACGGCCTTTGCAAATGCAGGTCTTCCTGCCTGACACTCCCTCAAATTCCTACTTGGCTTACTTTCTTAAAACTTCTGCTCAGATCGTGCGTTATCAGAATGCACTTTCTTGACTATTCTTGCTAAAACTTCACTCTCCTCTATCACTCTCCACTTCCGACCCAGTGCTATTTCATTTATTGCTACTTAATGTGTGTGTAGTAGATGTTGTGATGTGCCACACAAATTTCTCCCTTTCAGAACTGAAGTACTTATTCCTCCAACTACTTGGAGTGTTGGTGGTAGTTCTTGGTTGAATGTCCCTCTGAGGCCTGTTAGCCATGAGGCTCTTAGCTTTGATGGAAGAGAGCTGCCTTATCCATTTTCACCTCCCTTTTCTGGAGGCAGCACACATCTACTGGCTGTTGATGTGGGAGTATAAAGGCCTGGCCACTTTGCTTCAGTGGAGAGCAACACAGAAGAGCCACTTCAGCTCTAGAGCTCCCCATGGGACCTGCTGAGGCTCTTATGGAGACTCATCACAGCCCATCTTCTCCCTTTGCTACTCCTGCTTCATTTACTTTACTCTCAGCACTTCATAGGAATGGATTCTGAGAGTGGTTCTTAATAAATATCAGTCTCCTTTCTGAAGAAAATATCCTAGTGTACATAGTTTTACTTGTTTGTTGTTTATTGTCTGTATCTCCCAGTAGAATGCAATCTCAATGAGGTCAAGGATTTTTTTAATCAGTTTTGTTCACTACTGTACCCCAGTATCTAGAACACAGAGTTTCAAAAATATTTGATAAATAAATTGACTTGTTTAGGTTGACAAAATTAGTGATCTTGAAGCTAGAGTTCAAAATAAAATTGGAATCCGGAGCTCTCCCTCTCTCATACCATAAATGGAATGCAGGGTTTCTCAACAGAAGAACCAGATAATCTTGGGCCAGATAATATTTTGTTATGGGAGCACTCCTGTGCCTTGTAGGATGCTTAGCAACATCCCTGGCCTCTGCCTGCTAGAGCCTGTAGCTTTCCCACCTCACTCCCAAGTTGTGATGACAAAAACTGTCTCCAGGTATTATTCGGGGGCAAATTTATGCCCAATTGAAGACCACTGGATTAAGGTGATTTTGACTGATTGTCAATAATATTCCACTCACTAATATTAAGAAGTTCTAACAGTAGTTCACATTTCCTGCTTAAGGTTTGTTTCTTTGGTTGTTTCACGTCTATAAATACACTTTAATGGAGATCTGATTTCACAGAGTCTTGTGAATAACTGCTATTTTTACAAACAGAGGTTGCTAGCATGATTTTCATGGCTGATGTGAATGAAGCCACTGGGTAACAGAAAGAAACACATATGCACTGTTATAATTAGTGTGTCTGTTTTAGGCTGCATATCAGTTTACAGAGCTTTGCCCATGTGTGTTGAAGACAAAAGAAAGACTTTAGGAATGAGAATTCAGCAATGAATTGAAGGATATTTTTGTCAAGGTAAATTAATCTTCCTTTAGCTTTAATCCTTTTGTTTCCATTCATTCTTATTAAAACTTCATAGAAAATGCCCTATTTTTTGTATTATCATCCATACTACCTTCTTTTATTGAAAAATCCACAAAGTAAAGGGCATCAGTTTTTATGCTGTCTTTGAAAATACCGGGCACTATGCTTCAGAATTACTTTTGTTGCTTCTGCTGATGATAATAGTGACACGATTTAACCTCATGTCAGATATAAATAGTGAAGTGACAGTTATACTGCGTACAGTAAAATGCATCACTGCTGCTTTTGGCTTCACTGGACTCCTCTATATTTATACGAAAGTGTGAAGCTACTTACAAAGTTTTTGGAAAAAATTGATGTACTTTTCCAAAGAATGGTGGGAGGAGCATATTTTCTCTCATTAGTCACCAGAAACACTTCCTCCGTCTATGTCAAAGGAGAAGCAGAATTGGGTGTTTTAATGTAGTGATTCTTTTGGTCGTTTGTTGGAGATAGTTTCCATTTCTTTCTAATTTTGTATCAATCTTGAAGGTGGAATTAAAATAGCAAATCTCTACTTTGTATTTTATATATAAATAAAAATTATACATATGATGTGTAGCTGATAGGAACAATATGTATTATACATACAATATAATTTTATTGTATATTATGTTAATATATATTTCCTTTTTCCTCATTAGCTGGGTGTGACTTTGGTCAAGTTAATTAATCATTTTATGTCTCAGTTTTCTCATATGTAAAATAGGACTAATAATAGAATTTATCTCATAAAGTTGTTTTGGATACAGCATGAATATAAGGTATAGGTACTTAGAATATTATACACAGTGTATACACTCAATAAAGATAAAGCTAGCTATTATCAATAAAGAAAAGCTAGCTATTCTTTATCTTTCTTTATATATCTATGCACACACACATAAACTATGATTCCTAATTTGTACTACATAGGTTTACTGAATATTAATTATATGTTATGATTATACTAGGTGAGCATCAGAAACACAGTGGTAGACAAGTTTACTTTGGTCCTGCTCTCACAGAGCGTACATTCCAATGAAGATGACAAACCCAAACCATTTTTATGAACAAAAAAACTGCCATTCCTAAGAGCCAAAATAGAAACCAAAGTAGAGAATAAAACAGTCAAGGTAGAGAATAAGGAGGATATGGGTGAGAGGCCCTGTGAGTGCTCAGGAAATGCCTCTCTGAGAAAGTGGTATCAGAGCTGAGACTGGAGGGCTAGTGGCATGTGGCCTGATGGCTGTGGATGAATGAGTACAGTTATCATATATTTTCCTGACCAAATGCAGGTGACACATATTCCATTCCTCTTGTTATTCTCCATATCCCTTTTGTCAGCACACTCGGAAATGGGGCTTAGACATCTATACAGACACTTTCTCACCAATTGACTTAACTGGGGACTAAACAGTAAGTGGTAAACACCTCCAGACCACTAACTTTTGGTTAGGGTTTGAGTTACTTTGAGTTAGGGTTCATGGAACTCGTTTGGGATGTGAAAACGCAATCAGATATTTGTAATAACAAAACCAGTAATTGAGAAATACATTAAGCCTGACAAAAGTCTTCCCTTGCTGGCAGCTGCAGCTGTCTGGGTCCCTTGAGATGTATCTTACTTACAGAAATGTGGCTTTTAATTTTAAACCCAGAAAAACAAAACGACTCCAATGTATTTGATTTTTCAAAAGAAAAAGTTATTTAACAAGTGAAAATGAAAGTAATATATGCATAAAGAGTATAGAAAGTTTAATATGAGAACACTCATCTTTTTTCAGGCCACCACTCCTTGTTCCCAGTGACCTCTTCAAGGGTAACCACTCAGATTTTTACACAATTTTTATAGAAAAATTAGAATGGATATCATACATCTCTGTGTGTGTGTATGTGTGTGTGTATGTGTGTGTGTGTGTGTATTCAAAATCTTCACAAATGGGGTTGTATTATAAATACTGACATATACCTTGCTTTTTCACTTAATTGGAAGGCTAAGTGACCGTCTATCTGGGTCCCTAGAAATATACTGTTTTCTAATGGCTGTTTAATGTCCTTTTTATGACAGTATCACAAAGTATTTTATTTTATTTTGTTTTATTTTTTATTTTAGATTTGGGGGTACATGCAAAGAACATGTAAGATTATTGCATAGGTACACACATGGCAGTATGATTTGCTGCCTTCCTCCCCATCACCTATATCTGGCATTTCTCCCCATGTTATCTCTCCCCAACTCACCACCCCTGCTGTCCCTCCCTTATTTCCCCCCTACAGAACCCAGTATATGATGCTCCCCTCCCTGTGTCCATGTGTTCTCATTGTTCAACACCCACCTACGAGTGAGAACATGTGGTGTTTGATTTTCTGTTCTTGTGTTCATCCATGTCCCTACAAAGGACACAAACTCATCGTTTTTTATGGCTGCATAGTATTCCATGGTGTATATGTGCCTCATTTTCTGTGTCCAGTCCATCATCGATGGGCATTTGGGTTGTTTCCAGGTCTTTGCTATTGTAAACAGTGCTGCAATGAACATTCGTGTGCAGGTATCCTTATAGTAGAATGATTTATAATCCTTTGGATATATACCCAGTAATGGAATTGCTGGGTCAAATGGAATTTCTATTTCTAGGTCCTTGAGGAATCACCACACTGTCTTCCACAGTGGTTGAACTAATTTGCACTCCCACCAACAGTGTAAAAGTATTCCTATTTCTCCACATCCTCTCCAGCATCTATAGTCTCCCGATTTTTCTTTTCTTTTTTTTTTGAGACGGAGTTTTGCTCTTGTTACCCAGGCTGGAGTGCAATGGGGCGATCTTGGCTCACAGCCACCTCCACCTCCTGAGTTCAGGCAATTCTCCTGCCTCAGCCTCCTGAGTAGCTGGGATTACAGGCATGCGCCACCATGCCCAGCTAATTTTTTTTTTTTTTTTGTATTTTTAGTAGAGACCGGGTTTCACATGTTGACCAGGATGGTCTTGATCTCTTGACCTCGTGATCCACCCGCCTTGGGCTCCCAAAGTGCTGGGATTACAGGTGTGAGCCACTCCGCCCAGCCAGTCTCCCGATTTTTTAATGATCGCCATTCTAACTGGGGTGAGATGCTTTCTCAATGTAGTTTTGATTTGCATTTCTCTAATGACCAGTGATGATGAGCATGTCTTCATATGTTTGTTGGCCTCATGTACGTCTTTTGTAAAGTGTCTGTTCATCTCCTTCACCCACTTTTGAATGGGCTTATTTGTTTTATTCCCATAAATCTGTTTTAGTTCTTTGTAGATTCTGGATATTAACCCTTTGTCAGATGGGTAGATTGCAAAAATTTTTTCCCATTCTGTTGGTTGATGATTCACTCTCATGGCTGTTCCTTTTGCTGTGCAGAAGCTGTGGAGTTTGATTAGGTCCCATTTGTCTCTTTTGGCTTTTGTTGCCAATGCTTTTGGTGTTTGAGTCATGAAGTCCTTGCCTACGCCTATGTCCTGAATGGTTTTGCCTAGGTTTTCTTCTAGGATTTTTATGGTGTTAGGTCTTATGTTTAAGTCTTTAATCCATCTGGAGTTAATTTTAGTGTAAGTTGTCAGGAAGGGGTCCAGTTTCTGCTTTCTGCACATGGCTAGCCAGTTTTCCCAGCACCATTTATTAAACAAGGATTCCTTTCCCCATTGCTTGTTTTTGTCAGGTTTGTCGAAGATCAGAGGGTTGTAGACATGTGATGTTTTTATTAATAAGTATTCAGATTATTTTTACAATAAATAATTTTGTAAAGAACATTATAGTCAGTGGGAACATATCTGTTCAGTTGACTCAATTTCTAACAATGGAATCGAGTCAAAGAATATTTATTCATTGTTCATTTTGATCATTACTAAATTTTACCCAATCTGAGAGGTGAAAACTTATATGTGATTTACATATCTTTTGATTCAGATTGACAACTTTTGCTGATTACTGGCCATTTTATTTTCATTTCTGTGAATTGCCTATTAAAACTAATTGATCAGTTCTTTATCACGTTTTTTTTTTTCTGGTGCTTTTCTTGCTAATTTGTACAAGCATTATATAAATTGGAAAATTAGCTCTCAACTGTCAAAATATGATGCAATTTTTTTTGTTATTCATCTTTTAACTTTGTTTTTTTGGCATTTTTCTTAATAGTTTCTTAATTTTGTGTCATGTTTAGGAAGGCCTTTCACATTACAAAATTAAAGAAATATTTCCCCATGTTTTCTTTTAATACGTTTATAGTTTCATTTTGTAATTCAAAATTTCTGATCCATCTGGAATTTATTTTGGCATAAGGAGTCATTTTCTTTCCAAAATGATGAAGCATTGTCACCACATTATTTATTGAATAATATGTTAATGACTCATTATTACTCTAATAAAGTGTATTGTCTCAGATTTTGAAATCAGAAATAACTGAATTCAAACCTTAATGTGAATGTTCTTTTGTTATCTTTAATATAGGATTGATAGTGCAGTGTCACAATATCTTAACTGAAGCTCTTTGCACCAGATGCATTATACTGCACTAGGAAGTATAATGCATTCAGTATCTCTATCTGCATCTCGGGTTGAATCTGCTCATTAGGAGGTTTACAGGCTGTCAGGTCATGGTGGCTGTCATCTCTTCCTATTGGCATCCACTGAAATCCCCATATTTCATCAGATTTCTGGTTGTTGATCTGCTTAGATCTCTTTCCAAGCCCCTGAATGGTCTTCATTCTCTCAGATACTCTCAGCTCTCATTCTTTCAGCTACTTCTGAACCCCTCCTCTTGAGCAGTACATATTTCTCTGCTCTTCTGAACCTTTCTGGGTGGGGCTATAGGGAACTTTCTGCAGTTATCTCAGATCCCTCTTGCCCAGAATTTCCATGCAGCCATCTTTATTCCAGGATTCCTTGTGGCAGGGTGGGGTCTGGGGATATTCTGCAAGATCTACTCTGTCTCTGACCTCCACCTATGTTATCTTTTCCTTCTCAGATCCACTAAAGTTATCTGGAGGCTCCAACCTTATCAACCTTCCTCTTGTTCAGATACCCAGAGCAGCTCAAATCCCTTTGTTACCTCTTGCATGCTCCTCCTCTTTTCCTCCCAGTGGCAAACTTCAGCTCTGGGGATAAGTGGGTAGAAAATACTGGTTCTGAGAAACTTATTACAGATAGTTTTGTTCTATGCCTGGATCTCAGCCTTTGACATTCCAAAGGCAAGAATTTGACTCTTTTATTCTCTTCACTAAAGTATCAACCCTACCCTAAAGCAAGAGACACCTCAAAATCTTTGAATAGGGAAGGGACACAGATTAAGAAAGAGTCAGAGGAGAAAGCACATTAGTTAATATGTTGGAATACTAGTCCTCTGTGTTACTATGGTATTCAATACTATAGAAAAACCAACTTTCAGAGTTAGAAAAAAAGATTAAACAATGCCAAATTTACTGCTTTTCCAGGTTTAACAAAATAATTTAAAGTCATCACTATAGAAAATGTCAACTTAGCCATTTGATGAACTTAGTTGGACATTAGCCAATTGATGAATATTATAAATACCTGCAAATATGTTTCATTATTAGGTGTTGCCATCTTGGCCCTGCTTTCTACAGAATTACAAATTATCTCATCATTGACTTCTGGTCCATGGAATATCTCTTATACCTAATAGAAACACCCCTAGATATCCATTATTGTGATGTATTTTTCTTTTTCTCCTCCAACATTCCAATATCATGGTCTCTCATAGTCAAAATTTTCTGTTGGGAGGAAACAACTGAAGGCCTGCCTTAATTATTCAGATTTGTTTTTTCTTCAAATGCAATTTGAAGATTTTGATTTTGGAAGTAATGAATTTCACACAAACATTTTACTGGTTATGAAAATAATTTGCAAGAACCAACTAGAGCCATAATGTTGAATAAAAAGTATTTAAAATATTCTGTAGTACATTAAGACTTTTCACTTGAAATTATCATGCACTATGAAATGGATTATTTTTTGTCTGCTTGAAAATATTTCAGTCACTAAACTAAGTTCAGATTTTGATTTCCCAAAGCTAAGAAAAAGTTGGCACCTACAATTTTGGGTGGAGGTCTATTTAATTTTTGAATTTCAATGTGGATTACTAATTATAGTTATAACACTAAATTATTCCTGAGTTGGTTTGTTTAGTATTCAAATGTCACCCCAGAGGAGGAATCTTTTATCTATAGAGCTGTCATAGATAAGCAATATAAATCAAACCCTCTTTCTAACTAAAATTTATTTTTAACTTGAAAGAACACATCATACTGCCCACCCATGTACTCACTGAGAATTGTGCCAGTGTGTGCAATCCTGGTACAAAATTAGCTAAATTACTTGTACCAGGAGTTCAGGGTAAGCTGAGTTCATTTCGAACTTTGTCCAACAAAATTTATTTAGAGTTAATACCAGAGAAGACTCTCATTTGAAAACTTTTCACCTATATGTAAGTGGTGTCTTGGTAGACAGGGCGCCTGAGGACAGTGGCATAGCACATTACCAGTGAGGTAATTTAATTTGTTAAATTAAATAATTAGATTTATTCTTCATGTTGCCTTGGGGTGATGAGAAGGAGGCAAGGACATGGAGAAAAAAGAGCACAGTAAATTTTGGTGGTTATTTTAAAGACTGATTAATGATGTTTTAACTACAGGTCATAGATTTAGCCGATGAACTTTTGCAATTCAGGAAAACTGTCAGAGAATACTCATTCTCACTGAAGGTTCATTTAGGTTTTCACAAGGAAAAAGATATTGTATGGAGTTGTATTTGATGCACTCATGTAAGAATTATGCTACCAGTTATCTGTAGTTGAATTTAGTTATTCTTATAAACTGATGATATTAACAACTCAAATTGACAGTTCTTGAAAATACACACACACACACAGAAGAAAAGTTTTCATAAAAATATTCAGTTTGATTATTTGTGTCCTGTTTATCTCTGACAAGTATAGAAAGCAGGTAAAAATAAAACAATGAGGTGAAAAAGTATAAAGTGAAAAATAGACTCCTATTTTTAAACCTAGAAAAAAAGATTATGCTTAAAACTGTTTTCTCTGTCAAATGAGAATTGCTTAATTCCTATACTTAAGGAACGTGGGGAATGAAAAGGCAGAATGTGTAGTGTTGGCCCTTTGATGAAATTTCTGAGGAGTAACCGTGTGTATTCTGTCTATCAAAATAGAAAAACTGTTCCAGATGATGACTAAATTACATATATTTAAATCTTCTGTAGACTATTAACAATTTGTTTTCAAAAACTCATATTGTTCAATATAATAAATATTTATAGAGTCAGGAAAATGACAAATTATTTCTTCAGAAAAATTTTACAATGAAAAGTAATGGTAGTCAAGCTATCAAAAATGCCAAGAAATTTTCTGGTTTCAATTGTGACTATGACAAAGAAAGTGACTACAGAATGTGGAACTTGATCACATTCCGTGAAAGTCACTCAGGGCTTTGTTATTCTTTAAAAACGCTTATTAGTTGATTAAAATATGTAAATTCTGATTTTAAAAAATCACATCAGTTAGTATCTTTGCTAGGGTTTTGTAGAAATTTAAGATGATGATAATCTTTCCCCCAATTCATCCTTTTAAACCACAAAATTACAGAAACTTGATTTATACTCTATAGCATATTTTTTGATGGCTTAAAGTATAGCATGCAACTTACTTATCTGTGGTTCTTTTAGAAGGGTAGGGAAGAAAAATCTTTTTTTTTCTTTTTTTTTTTTTGAGACGGAGTTTCGCTCTTGTTACCCAGGCTGGAGTGCAATGGTGCAATCTCGGCTCACCACAACCCCCGCCTCCTGGGTTCAGGCAATTCTCCCGTCTCAGCCTCCTGAGTAGCTGGGATTACAGGCACGCGCTACCGTGCCCAGCTAATTTTTTGTATTTTTAGTAGAGACGGGGTTTCACCATGTTGACCAGGATAGTCTCGATCTCTTGACCTAGTGATTCACCCGCCTCGGCCTCCCAGAAATCATTTTAAAAAGTGTATTAGAAACCAAGCTGAGAAGAGTTGAGGAACACATCTTGGCTGGATTCACATCTATGTAATTCACTGTGAGAATTCCCATTGAGTTACACGGGGCAATAATTAGACCCAGAGAAACAGAGCAGTTTCCTAACTGAATATTTTAATAGTCATTTCTCCCACCACACACACTCTTTTAAGTAGTTATTTACAGGCTTACCAATGAGAATTTTTAAGCATTTGAATATGTTAAGTATTCAGTTACGATAGTTAAGTAAATAAAGCTGTTGAGTTCTGTCTTGCATGCACGACTCCCTTTCTCACTTTCATAAACATTCAGAAGACTCCAGCTCATTCAGAGAACTTTCACTAAGAATTTGTTTGCTTTTTAAAATACAGAAAAGTCATAAAATAGAAAAAGTTTAGGCAAAGGAGACTTCCCTTTGCCTACTTGGATGAATAAATGAACTACTGTATCAGATTGACTGCCTGCTCTGTGTCAGGTTCTACTTGAGGCATCAGATACTAGCAGCCCTCCGGGTTCTCACAGTCTAATGAGACCTAGCAATGCCAATGACTAATTTTTATATGATGTGAAAAACCAGAAGTATTAATGAAATGCTATGGGAACATTAACTAAATAGGGAGTGGTAATTCTGCCTTGGTGGTAGTTGGGTTTTGATTTTGATCTGAGAAAATTAGAACAGGTAGCTTTGAAGGTAGCTTTGAAGAATGAGTAAAATTTTCCAGAAAGTTTGGGGAATGTAATTCCTGGTAGAGGGAAGCCTGTGAGTAAACGCAGTGGCAGAAACATTCACAGTGTGATTCTAACCAGTGTGGACACTTTAGAGAGTCAAGTGTGAGATGACAAAGGGAGTGAGAGAGGAGTGGGTGGCATAGAAACCTGGAAGGTAGATGGAGGCCAGATGAGGAGGTTCTATCCTCAGCAATTTTTTCTCTACCTTCTAGGATCCTTACTTATTTTGGGTCGTGGATCACTTAGAGCAGTGTCTTGCAAAATTCATTGCATATTAGAATCACCTACAGAAATTAAAAAAATAATTCAGAAACCTAGGCCACATCCCATAGAGCCTCTGGGAATGAGATCCAGGACTCAATAATTTTAAAATCTTCAGATGCGTTTAATGTAAAATGGTGCTATTCAAACTGTGGTCCCAAGATTACCAGCATTAGTATCAGCTAAGAACTTGGTAAAAATGCAAATTCCCAGCCAGAAATTCAGACCTAGTGAATTTGAAGCTATGATGGGGCCGAGCAATCTGTGTTTTAAAAAGCTCTGCAGGAAGTTTTGATGTATGCTAACCTTTGAGAGTCACTGTCATAGAGAATCTAATGAAGCTGTTAGTTTTTCCAGAAAATGTACCACATGTTTAATTTTAAAACACAATTTTAGGTGGTAGATAGAAATCCCCTCTAGTCCCTTTCCATTTCCTCCCCCAAATCCTGGAATCCAGGTTAGGAATTAACTCTCTGGGCAGTGAGTGCCACTGGCGATTTTTCAATAAAAGAGGGACAGGAGAAACTTTGGTTATAGAATGATGACTGCTGTAATGTAAATAATGAAATGGAATGGGAAGGGTCTGAAGTTAAGGACACCATGCCAGAGGTTATGGTATTATAAAATAAAGTAGAACATGGTGACAGAGAGGTTGTGCACGGTGATTGAATGGGAATAGAAAATGATTCCAAGGTTTCTAACTTGAGTTCAGAGTGAATGAAGACTACTTTGGAGAGGGTCTATAAAAAGAGAAAATTTGGAGGCAAATAATGATAATTACTGGACCTGTAAGAGGAGTGCATTAAAAATAGGTCTAGAGCTTCATTGAGAGACATAGGTTGTAGATAATTACATAGCCATATTTATAAATAGGTGAGTGTAGACCATTTCTCATCCTCTCACTGTTGACATTTGGGGCCTGCTAATTCTTCATTTTAGAGGGTTGTCCTGTGCATTGTAGGCTATTTATTGGTGTTCCAGTTCTCTACCCACTAGGTACCAGCAGCCAATACTCTCTGCAGTGGTGACAACCAAGAGTCTTCAGCCATTACCTAATGTCTCTTGGTGGCAAAATCATCCCCCACTGAGAATCACTGGTGTAAATGAAACCTGGTGAGTGAATGAGATTATTATTGAATAAGTGGAGGGCAGGTGGTAAAGGAGGATCCATTAAGTGTTCATAAAGATTGGGAGAAAGTGGCATCAAGACAGCATAAAAAGGCTGAATTTCCCAAGGTGGTTGGATGTCAAACACTATCCAGCAGAATGAGACTTGAGAAGAGGCCTTCGGATTTGGTGATATGGGGATTATTGTGAAACAGATTCAATAGACAGCTATTGAAGAATGACGTGAAAGTGACACTGCAGTAGGTGGAAGAATAAACAAGAAAAAGTGGATATTGTGAATCTAGGTTACTTCTTTAAGGGGTTGGTTAGGAAAAGATAGAAGAGGAAAAAGAGGCAAAAAGAGTAGGGAGATGGCTTATTTTAGGCCACAAGAGACTTGCAGTCATGGTGGACTGATAGGAAGTGCCAGTGATTCCAGATAAATATGGAGCTTCAGGTTGGCCCAGAATCTTCTCTTTACTAAGAGCTCAAAATACAGATAATATTAATTATGAAGAAGATCATGAAAATATGAACTATAGCAGCAACATATTGAATAATTACAAGTATAGGTGTTGCTTATTTCATGTCTATCATCTATCTATACAAAATTAGTACATTAGGAAATATATTTAATCTACAAGACAGTAAAGTCCTGTTGATATGATTTTGCCTGTAGACTTGGTGATGGTATTAGTAGTGATGATTTTCTTTTTTCTTTTTTAGCTTCTTTCTTTAATCTTTTCTTTTGCTTCTTCATAGCCAGCATGGGTGCAGGGGACACACATACCATTTGGTACAAACCTTATTTGTCTTGCCTCAGGTCTGGAACCACTTTTGCAGTAACACATGTAAAAAAGAGAAATCAAGAGAGAGAAAGGTTCAATATAGTTTATGTTGTTGCCAGTGACTTTCTTGTTGCACAAACATTATATAAGAAATTATTCTTTCTAAACATTTGTGTGTGTGAGTGTGTGTGCATACATATGCGTGTGCTTCAGTTCTCAGGTTCTTTTCATGCCTACACAACTTAGCTGCATGGCCTTGAGGGCCTTATTTATTCTTTCCAGATTTCATGTCCATCATCTGCACAATGAACAGGGGGCAGTCAATGTGCCCTGAGGTTGTTTCTGGCTTTAAAATTCTATAATTGTATGACTTTCTTTCTGCATTATCTTTGTTTGGTGAGAGCTTGCCTTAATCTGATCTATTCCAGAGCAAAATCTCTCAGGTTGACTTGAAGCTTCAATTTTTACTCTGGTTTTCATACCTTTTTGTTTATTAGGTCATAAGTAATGAGCTCTGAATGCTTAAGAACTTGTTCAAGTTCACATTGGTAGCTTATCGGGGTGTAGCTAGAGTGAAAAAAATGCAGGCTTTCCCATTTTTTCATTACAGTTTAAATCCAGGAGAACATGTCACCTATGAAAATGTAGAATCTCTGCATGTCCGTCTTTTCTTCAAGAGATTACAAAACATTTTCCAAGTGTAATAAATGAATCATTTCCTTTTGAATCCCATTTGTAAATGGCTGGATTGATAGGTTCTAAGCACATTAATAGAGAGGATGTGTGAGTTTATTTCTACCACTAGATATTGTAACTGTGATAAATGAATCAACTATTTATAATGGTAAGTTGATTCCCCAGAGATTGCATTTAAATTTATTAGTATAATTTGCATTAGCACTCCTAACTTTAAAACTCATCTTAAATTCCCTCACCCTTGTGCCTGATACTCAGTAGGTGGGAAGGATTATCACAGGGGAATGATTGGCTAGACAATGGATTGTCCTAAGTAACATGGTTTTTCTTGGGATAAGAAGTGAACAAAGTTTATTTTGTCCTGGAAGTTAATTTAAATGGGATTTTTATTTCAATTTAAGATATAAATTGCATTCCTACATTAAGTTATGTGTATGGCAATGAAGGCACTTGCTATATTTTTAAAGTAATAATTTCATTCTTTGCTTGACATTCTGTCCATTGAAACTGAGCAGAATGTTTTTAGTTACATTAAATTTGTTCCTCACAGCACACTGACCGTTAGGTGTTATAGTTGTGTAAACTGATTCCAAAGTATTAGCAGGCTTAGGTTTACATGGCAAATTCAAAGCAGGATTGCTTTGAGATATAGAACAGTTCTGAATGTATGGGTGTATTATCCACTCATCCTTTGACTATGAGTAGAAATGGGAAAGCAGGAGAAAAACAGAGGAGAGGAAATGAAGAAAGTTTCATAGATGGGTAAGGAGGACTAAAGAGGTATTTTCATCTGCTGAGGAAACAATTATTTAAAGGTGCTAAAAACACACTGGGGAAGTGTTCCTGCTTCAGGATCTGGAGGAAAAGGAAAAGATTTAAATCATTTTAAGCAAACACTTCAAGCAGGACCAGAACTTGAGTGAATGCTACTCCAGGGCTACCTTTTACTGTCTTTTCAATTTTATTGTTATGACTTATCAGCGCTGGCTGGGTTCATGGTTTGTGGAGAATTATTTAACGGTTTTGTGTCAACATATCTATGTATAAAATCCGGAATAGTCTAAAACTTGGAGGATGAACGAGTATAAGCACAGCTTCACCCCTTCTTTGTTATATAAAAGGGCTGGTAGCACCATTTATTCTAGTCAGCCCACTTTTCATTATTTCTCTTCTTAAGGCCTTCTTATTTATCATTTTTTTCTTTCTGCTTTAAAAAAAACCCGAACTATATTTCTTATTCAAATTCTATATTTTCTTCACAGCACAACTCTAAACTTATATTCTCCATAAAAACTCTGATGCCTAAACTAAATGAATAAATATCTTTGCCTTATTTCTAACTTCTTTGACTCTGATGTATTCAGTTCATATCAACAAGTTATCATTGTCTTCCAGATTGTCTAGCTGTGTCATAAATACGTGTTTAGACTCCCCAAGTAGGAACTGATTTTCCTGCTTTTTGTTCATCTCCTGTAACATCGAGGACATTGCTGGGCCCCAAATACTTCCGGGATGAATCATGACAAGCTGAAGACTGTGGAAAGATAAAAAGAAAATCATCCTGAAGCTCTTCTGGCAAAAGGTCAGTTGAAATTTATGACAAATGTCAGTAGCTGAAGACGAGATATGGGTGTTGTTCCCAGATACGAAAGGGAGATGACACCAGCACAGAGAAATGTGAAGCAATTGTTCTGTATTCTTAACAGTCCGTGTATAATCCTAAATGATACACATGGGTTGGCATAGTGTGCTCAGCTTGATTCCAGGGATATCTCAGGCTTATTTAACAATGCCACCCTTAGAACAATATTAGCATACTAATCTATATTACTGGCCACAAACCACATTCCTTGGTATCTTTTAACTGGATGGATTGAGACTATTGCCCCACATAACCAGGATAATATTTAGCATGGTGGCCTAGGATTTTAAAAGGGCAGTATCAGGGGGAAAGCCATGGATTTAAGTCATTTTTCCTTTTCCAGGGTTCTTGCCAACAACACACACAGTTAAAAAAACAACAAATAAATAAAAAATAAAAACATCCTCTGAAGTTTAACTATCTCTTTCTTTTCTCTTGCTTGTGCTGGATTATCACTCCTGTGCACTTCACTGAGCTTGAAAATTGTAAAAGAAAGACACGGCTTCCCCACCCACCCCCCAGCTCCTAAACTACTCTGTTTATAGTCAGTTTGCCTCCCTGGATCTTATGTTTTAACACATGCTGTAG
The DNA here is from genome assembly GCF_049354715.1 of Callithrix jacchus. Taxonomy (NCBI): domain Eukaryota; kingdom Metazoa; phylum Chordata; class Mammalia; order Primates; family Cebidae; genus Callithrix; species Callithrix jacchus. The sequence goes on along the minus strand of NC_133504.1, from coordinate 86,432,850 downwards.
TGTTCAGATTGCAAACACAGCAGAGGGATGTTTAAATCCTAAAAACAAACTGTTTTCATTGCAATGTGCAAAACAGCATTCCACGAAGACATTTCAATTAATATTAGCTGAGTGAGGGGAGTCCTCTTTCTGTGGCCTGTTCAGTGTTTGGCCTCTCTCTGCTGAGACTGCCAACCAGGGTGCTGCCAATTAATGCCAGCTGTGATCTATTGTTTGCTTCTGACACCTGGGAAGTCCCAGATCATCAGAATCCTGCAAACAGCAGCTGGCTTAGTGGAGGCTGCCAGACTTCAGGGATTCTGAGATCTCTCAGCAAAGGTAGGGGGCCGTCTTGTTTTAGTTAAGGGAATAGTCCGGAATAGCCAGCTTAAAACCCAGATGACTTACATTAAACAACCCCCAAATTTGGGGAGGATCAGCCCAAGTCTGTAAGCCTCATATCTTACTCTAGGTTCCCATAGGGCAGTCTTTTAAAAAATAAACAAATGTTCCTAATCCTTTCTTATAAAGTTCCAACAAGTCCCTGTTACGCTGTAAAGGTATTTTCAGGACTCCACACTTCTACAGAAGGTTCTCGATTTGATCCAATTGTGCTATAATTTAATTTTATATGTGTTAAAAATGTAAATGTGTATGCCCTCTCTTTGCCTAAAATCCTAGCCTTCTATTACAATGCTCACTCTGATCTTCTTACTGATAAGACCTAAGAGCCGACCTTTATTGAGTGCTTATTATGTGCCAGGCACTGAGCCCTTTACAAGTCTTATCATTTTATTTCATTTATTTTTAAATGCATGTTTCATCATAGTAATGATGACAAGTGGATGAAACGTCAGTCTGGTACAAGAGTTTCTTTTTTTGCCTTCAGATATTATTGTTCTTAAACGATAATCATGTTTTCTTCTGACTTGGGCCCACTTTGAGGAAGAACTTGAGCAAGTTACACTGCCTGACATATTTCACTGTGGTGGGGTTGTTAGATGAGCTGTCTCATTTCTTCTTCTTTGGTGGTTTTGAGAGAGTTCTGATGTTTCTGCCTAGTCCTTTGGAATTATAAACGTCAGGAGGACAGAAACTCTCTGTCTGTGTCATATTTGTGCTCTTTCTACAATATGTAAATTCTAATAAGGCCTTGTAGGAATAGCAGAAAATACCAATAGACTCTTTCTCCTGAGAAAGACAATGTTGAGAAGGCTGGTAACTGGCCCAGTAAGTCTGGCCCGAAAATACGACTAGATCTTCTGTCTTCTGATGCTTTCTTTGAGTCCTGAATTCTTTTCATATGGATGTCCTTCAAAGCTGGCTAGTAGCCCTCCTTCTACTCTGGGTTCCTAGGCTGCAGGGTTGGAGCCTGCTGATAGTGTTAAATACACAGCTACTTTATGGTGCTGGTCATTGAGGCTAAGTTGAAGCCAGTTGCACTTGATTTATTCAGTACATGATTCCATGTCTCAAGAAGTGAAAATCCAGTGAACTGAGCCTCTGCCCTAGTTCTCATTAACAACTTAATCCAAATCCACTTGAAATGCTCACTCTTAAAGTCATCAGTGATGATGACATGATTTGTTTGCTGAGGTCTGTTAGTTCAATTGAATAACTATAAATAGAATTTATAAACAGTTTCCAAATAATACTCTATTTCTTGTAAATCAATGTAAAGTTTCCTAAGAAATTAAAATTTATTTTACATTTGTGCAATATACAAATAGGTAAGAGCCCTTCAGTGTTCAACGCTCAGTGTGCAAAACTGCAGAGTCATCACACATGTTTTTTTGAAATGAAGCATGTAACAGCAAGAATATGGGAAAGAAAAATTAGAACAACAGATATTCTAGGTGATTTCTTACAGATTATGATCAGGTTAATTTATATAAGATATTTGATACATTTCATCCACGTTAGCTTGTTTAGAAGTCTAGCGTCAAAGCCTTCTCTGGTCCAGACTTGGTAGACTGAGTAGACGAATGCGTTGGCAGGCTGCTTGAGCTATGTAATTTTATTGAGGGTTTGATCCAGGGAAGAATTAAAACCATACTTTGCTCTACCCCCTAGACAGTCATTTAGTGCTAGAAGTTTGCTTTTATAATCAAAAGGCCATTGTCACTTCTTCCTCTGTTCTTTAGAGCTTTGAAAATCAAGCCAATTCACGGTGGCCCTATATGTAACTTTTATAGCCTAAAAAACATATCAGAATTATCTCTCTAATATCCCTATTCACCCTCCACTATTAGATCTAGAAAAGGCATCAGCATCACATAAAATCCATACCAGAAAATTGTCTTTATATTAATTGTAGTTATTCTAACTATAATTATTGTCAGTGTTGACATTTTTCTTCTGCTGCCCTTTATTATGTAAGTGGGAAAACTATGATTTTAAGCAAATGAAGTAGCCAGTGAACTAAAATAAATGTGGCTTGATGCATATTCTTTTAATGAAATATCTATTGGAGATTAGAATAACATTTTGGGATGCAAGCCAAGTCAAATATTAAGACTTTTTAGGTTTGACTGCTGCTAGGGAGCTGTTGGATTCCGGAAATAAAACAAAGGTGTTTTACACCTGATAGAAATTATTGAACATGTCGAAAACATGTTCAAAAGGTATTTTAATTTCAACTTAAAAAAGTTGTGCAGGGAGCATAGGTAAGCTTAGAATATGGCTATTTTTAACTGAAAATGTACTGACTTTCTTTTTGAAGATGCTGATACAACTTCTGACACTGTTGGTGATGAGTGGTGTGTAACAGCCGTTTCAGCTCTGAGGCTATCAAATAGTGAAAGGGAATCTTCTACATACAAATCCCAGGACACCAGAACGGCTCTTAACAGCCCTTACTTTCCTGAGTAAGCTGAAGATGGCTAACTAAAAGGCCTGAGTGAAATTACTGCCTAAACATTGAAGGAAGGAGAAAACCCCAGAGGAAGACAATGTAAAGATTAAGTAACAAGGTTTCAATTTGACACAATGTGGGGAATTTCAGTTTAATTCTAATTTATACTAATTTCTTGTAATTGTCTTGATCCTTTACATAGAGATCAGTTTGGATAAAGGAAACATAGCTATGAGAAGGCAGTTACTCAGTGAATCCAAATGGAAAATTCTCTGTTGAGAAAGGGGTTGTCCTCAGAGAGATCTATTCATGTTTTCTTAAACCAAACTTTTTTTCCTTTTCATTAGGCTTTCTTGAGGCAGTTGGCTAATTAATGTTAATAAATAGTTGTTGAGCACCACAAATATTCTAAATCCTCCAGTGTCATGTATTTGGAAGAAAGAAGGACCAGTAGATAGATAAACTTAGGAAGTGTGTGTATGTGTGTGTGTGACAGTATGCTTTAAAACCAGGAATTGTGGTTGTAAACTGGGAAGACACGCATAAACGATGGGATGGCTTAAGTCACAGAGACAGACACAGACTTCACTTTGTGTGATCATGCAAAGATCTCCTTATATATAATAGGTGTAAGAATAATCATTTCCACATCTGTATTTGGACTTTGGCCCCATCTCTTAAATAAGAGTTATAAATTCTGTGAAGCTAATTAATCTTATTTTATGGGTAGCTGTAAAGAAAGAGAAAGGCTGTCTTTCAGCTTTGCTTAAGGAAAAACAAGAGATCTTTGCAAAATAGAAATGTGGTGAGGGATGTTGAGAGGGTATGATGGTAGGTACCCCGGAGACATCTTGGGTTTGCTGATATCCAAAGAATAATAATCCAGAGAATGGAATGAGGGTCTCTTCAAAGCAGGGGGTAATAAAAAGAGCTTAGGCTTTGGGGTCCAGCAGCTCTGAGTTTGGATCCTGGCTCTCCACTAACTGGCTTTGTGACTTTGGACATGTTACTTAACCTCTCTGAGCCCAAGTTTTATTTGTGAAAATGGAGATAATACCCAGATTGCAGAATTGTTTTGGGAATTAGGGATGATTATAAAACTACATAGGGGTGATTAGTAAAGTACACAGTGTTTGGCACTTAATAATTGGTAGCTGTTATTATTGATATAACTGTTTGATTGCAAAGCTGAAAAGGCCTCCGAAATCACAAACCAGATGGCTCATGTGAGATCATGATGGGGTACTCTCTTCTGAAAACACATGCTACTTAAGTCTGTGAGAGGAGTTGTGGATGAATTTTTTTCTAATAGCATAGGGCCTAACATGTCACAGGTTAAACTTTACTAGGTAGCACTCGTTGGTGCATGATGGTTTGCGTTTTGATATTCTTCCTTTTTCCATGAGGAAATCTTATCTCTGGAATAAAATTTACTTGGATTTATCACAAAAGCACATGCTTCAAGTTTGGTTTGGATCTGATCACCTGTTGCCCTGTAATGAAAACTTATTTTTCTTGTTTTGGGAGAATCTCCCTGGCTTAATTGAAGGAGCTCGCCCTCAAAGATTCATTCAGATTCACTCAGATTAGAGGGTAATCTTCTAATTTGAAAGCCAATTTATGATGAAAATCCTAAAGCAAAAAGGCATGTATGTGTCTATTAGAGTCAGGCACAATATATTTGCGTCGTTGTAACATTTTTTGCTATTTTTTCCCCCAAGCAACCTCAAAAACAACAACAAAAAAGTATGTTAACAAGACTAGTTGAAATTAATACTCTGCTCTTAGAGTGTATGCAGATGGGCTCGCTCCCTTTTCCACAGTGCTGCATGCTGCAGTTCCTAGAACACACGACAGGCTCCCTCCTTAACGAATTCCATCTCTGAAATCATTGACGATTGGCATCAGGCCAGGTCCACTTCTTTTGGACTCCTTACAAGACCTTGTTCGTATTTTGTTTTTATCAGTTCTTACCACTCTATTTTCTCTCATTGTTGCATCTTTCATTGGTTTAAGCTCTCAGCAGTCTTGTTTTCTTGCCAACTTAAAAACAAACAAACAAAACCAAGTTAGCACTGGGGGGGGGTTTCCCCTAACTCACAGCAGTAATTGTATAATCACCACTCAAAAGTCAACACAGTAAGTCCAATTTGTTTTTAAACATGGGCAACTCTTGAGCCTTTGCATTTGGAAACGTCTTTCTGCCCATTGGTTGGATTTAGAATAATAAACTGCCTATGTAAATGAGAGGGGTGCCAGCCTTCAGCAGCCCACACCCTTAAACTGCCTTTTGACAATTCAACCAGACAGTTCTTGAGGAAAGCCTGTTGTGAAAGTTAGTGGTTATAAAAAGCACTTATTTACATCTGTTTTAGTGTAGCCATGAAGAGTGCAAATAATTAAGAAGTTTCTGGTGTGGTAAGAATAATCATACAGCAGGAATGCAAACACGTGATTTCCAAAGAGAATTTTATTCCATATGGTATTTTTCCCCTAAGTAAGAATTAATTGCAACTTTAAAGATGGTTTGATTGTGTCTATGAAAAACATTTTAACTACTGAGAAATTCTAAATGACTTCAATTTAAAATTTTCTTTTTTTTACATTGTTAGAGGTAAGAAAAGTGCTTTCATCAAGCTCTGAGTTATAGAATTTATTAGAGTAAAGCAAAGAGGATAACCTTCAGATGTCTGCTGTGGTGAAATGTTGAAGTTAAAAATTTTAAGTGTTTGCAGACTAAAGACATCTTCAGCTGTGAGGCCTAAAAGAATAAACAAAATGTGACATGTTTTATTTTGTTACTTAACCCTTGTTTAAAAAAGCACAACAAAAATGTATATAAATCATATTTTTATGCCTTTCTGAAAACACGGACATGGAGTTTTGGTGATGCTCTTCTATGTAGTGGCCTCATGCCATAGGTTAAAGAGTGGTTAGTGTATATGCAAATAACTTTATTTTGGTATGGCAGTTTCTTAAAGCAGAAAGCTTTTAAATGTATACAACATAAATTTGGTGAAGAGATGTTCTTCTGCCTCTGTTGCCATATGCTACACATTCCAATATTTTGCTGTAGTCCAGCAATGAATAATGTGAAAAGATGAAGAGAGGCAAAACAAAAACATGCAGGTGAAAGCAAGATTGGTGGAGAAGTAGTTCTCACAGATGCCTAGGCATAGACAGAGAGTATGACATCCTAGAGGAGGGAGAAGGAATAAAAACAACCTGGATACAGGCAGAGAACCTGTTTATATCAAATGCAGTTACAACAGTTGCTGAGAAGAAAATTTCAATCAATAACAAAGAGCTCTTATCACATGCAACTTTAATTTGATTGGCATGACATTTCCATTATATGCTAATGAATTACGGATGACGAGAACGGCTGTCGCCTTCTGAGTGCAATTGAACATTCATCAATCAGTTACTAAAATGCCAGACTGTCTGAAATATTAAAGGAAGTTGTTGCTATTTTGAAGATGAAAGTAAACAAACTGGAAATCTTGAATTAATTGAGAAAAGGATACACGTTGATAAGTAGGATTTGGCAAGTTATTACTTCTCTGAGTGGATGTCAGTGCAGATATCTTATTCTCAGTGGAATAAGTGTGTCCCTGCAAAGCTAACTGAAAAACAAATTCTCTTAAGTGAATCCTGTTTTTCTGTTGACTAGCATTATACAATTATTGACTATTACTCTGGGGGAAAAGAAAGCTGATCCTAGAATGTAATAAGATCACTCTCGAGTATGCAACATTTTTGACAATACATGTTTAAAGGAAAATAACCATCTACCAAAATATTAACAATAGTCCCCAAAATAGCAGCAACATTGAAATTATCACAATTGAGTAACAGTACTAAATAAAGTTGTTGCAAAAAAAAAAAAATGCAGAAGCAAAAACACGTGATATAAAATTACTAACTTTTCATCCTTTTCCCATCAAAAAAATCCAAAATGCTTGGAGCTTTAGAATTTTAATTAAGCTTTTCACAGTCTCAGGACACCTAAAGATAGATGTCTAAGTTTATTTTTTCATTATTCTTTCCACTTCCCTTTTACTTGTCCTTAGCATTTCACTCTAGATATTTTTCCTAATAATTTAAAAAGGAGTTGTGCTCATTTACATGTGAGGAAATGGAACATTTGGCTAAATGCTGAAATATCTAATCTGCAAAATTCAAATTTTGTTCTGCTGTCTGCTGAGACATGGTCAGCTATCAATTTGCAAACCTTTTATGCTATAAAAATTGATTTGTTACCACTACCTCACACCAATTAAGATGGCTGCTATCAAAAAAGCCAGAAAGTAACAAGTGTTGGCAAAGATGTAGGAGGAATTGAAACCCTTGTGGGTTGTTGGTAAGAAAGTAACATGCCAGCTTCTGTGGAAAATGGTATGGTAGTTTCTCAAAAAATTAAACATAGGATTACCATAATCATATTATGTAGCAATTCTACTTCTGAACACATACCAAAAATAATTGAAGAGGTATAAACACCCATGTTCATAGTCTTAAAACATGCTAGTTTTGGTGGAAAACTTGAGTTAAAATTTCTTAAATATTGAAACATCTTGTCAAAACTTTCCAAACTATTAACTTTTCCCTTCCTGAAGTCTTATTCATATCCAGCCGAAAGGTGAAGGCAACCCAAATGTCTACTGACTGGTGAGTGTATAAACAAAATGTGGTCTATACATACAACAAAATATTATCCAGCCTTAAAAAGGAGGAAATTCTGACACGTCTACAGTGTGGATAATCCTTGAGGACATTATGCTAAGTGAAATAAGCCAGTCACAAAGGACAAATACTGTATGATTTCATTTATATGAAGTACCTGGAATAGATAAATATACAAAGACAGAAAGTCAAGTGATGGTTGCCAGGGGCTGGAAGGAAGGGAGAACGGGAATTATTGTTTTAAGGATCTGAGGTTTCTATCTGAGAAGATAAGAAATGTTCTGGAGATGGATGGTGGTGGTAGTTACGCAGCAATGTGAATGTATTTAGTGCTCCTGGACTGTATATTTAAAGTCATCAAAATGGTAAATTTTATGTGATATGTGATTTACCACAATTAATACTGAAATTTTAAAAGTTGCAAAAAGTGGATTTGTTGCCAATGACTAGGTTTGCTAATCAAAGCAATGTCTGCTACACTAGTTAGGATGTATTACTGAATCAATACAGTTTGTTGAGAATTATTAGACTCTTCTGCAATGTACCTAGAGAGAAAATGTCAAATAGATTTGGTTGCCTCTTTTCAAACAAGGAGAGGTAGCACTAAATGTTCAAAATCCTATTCATATGGGGTACCTATTCTTAAAACACATAATTTTCTTTCTTTGTAGCTTTCTTAGTAAATTCTGCAGAGAGTAAGATGAAAGGCTGGAGGTGTTTGAGGAACAGTCAGGGGTCTGAGTGACTGGAGTAACAGGAAGAAGATGAAGGAGGTTAGTTCAGATGATGTCAGAGAGCCAACTAGGGACTATGGCCTTTTCCTTGCACTAGATGGGGGCACCATGGCAGGGTTTTGAAAAGAAGAGTATTGTGATTTTTTTTTTTTTGAGACAATATCTCACTTATTCTGTTGCCTATGCTGGAGTGCAGTGATTCGATCTCAGCTCACTGCAACCTCAGCCTCCCTGGTTCAAGAGATTCTCCTACCTCAGCCTCCTGAGAAGCTGGGATTATAGGCAAGTGACACCACACCCTGGCTAATTTTTGTATTTTTAGGAGAGATGGGGGTTTTACTGTGTTGGCTAGGCTGGTCTTGAACTCCTGACCTCAAGTGATCCACCCACCTTGGCCTCCCCCAAATTCTGGGATTACAGGCTTGAACAACTGCACCCCACCATGTGATTTGATATATGTTTAAAAAGTATGCAAACTGTACTACAGAAGAGATGAAATGAAGTGCAGAAATGGAATTCCATAGGTGAGAGATTACTTTCACCTGGGGGAATCCTGTAAACAAAAATCTGAGGCTGAGCTACAGAGGAAAAAGAAATATCTTCCTTTTCACATTTGAGTATGCTTGAAAATCTCTAAACAGCACAACTACAAGAATTCTCTGACATTATTACTCTGTACTATTAATTTGTTTGTTGATAGAAGCAAATCAGCTTTTATTTACTGAGTCCTGTGTGAGCCCAGACTATTTCAGCACTTAAGAGTCTTCAATAGCTGCCTCAGAGGTGGATCTCAGGATGTCTGGGGCTTCTATGCACATGTTTCTTGTTGTTTACAAAGCTCTTTGGACTTAATCTGAATAAGAGGAGAGTTGTCCTAAAAAGCTGGAGATAAATTATTGGCCATAACGTTTCATTTTTTCAACATTTAATTATTAGAATAATTAATTTAATAACTGATTTTAAGGCATGTATTCCTTGCTGCTAGTGGTTTATATCTCATTTAGGAGTATATACCTCATTATGTTCTCTATATTGTCACATAAGAGATACTGGTTCTGCTTTTAAACCTGGGAGCCAGTTTAAGTGACCATAGATGATACATTCAGTATCACTGACAGGGCTGGAAGGTAATCAACTAACAAATTGTGTAAATTGCTTGGGCCTGAAGATTCTAGAGTTTCTGAAAGAGCAAAATCAAGCCTGCTTTCTATATCCTTGAGAAAACTTTCCATATTTATAGTAATGCTTTCCTCAAACTCAACCTGATTGTAAAAATGGATGATAACGTGCCAAATAAAGGAAGCGTGAGTGCACACACACACACACACACAATTCACTAGTAAGAATCACAGCAAATTCTAAACACAAGCCTCAATGTGCTAAAAACCATAATATGGCAAAAAAAAAAAAAAAAAATCAACTGCTTTTAACTTAAAATGCCCTGTCAAGGTTTTTTTCTTTAACGCAAAATGTTCACTTAAGTAATGTTCTACCACATGGTTAAAGTTATACAGAGTAAACAGAAATAGAACTCAATTGTGCCCTTACTTGCTATATTCAAATAACTTTCTTCAACACTTACGCAATTCTGTGAATTGCTAACATCATAAAAAATATGCTAGGTTGGTACAAGTTGAGTTAAAATTTCTTAATTATTATAAAGTCTTGCCAAAACTTTCCAAACTATTTTTTCTCTTCCTGAAGGCTTTATTTGGTATAAATTTAGTGTTTGAATATTTATGTTTATTTATGTTTTAATTACATTTTCCCTTTGGAAAAAATATTTGGTTGAATAATTGACTAATTATAAAAGATATCTTCCAAATTAAAAATAATCAAAGTTTCTGATATTCGAGGAAGATATGCTTTATCTCTTTACTCAGCACAATTCTATTCTTTTTCCTGAAATCGTAGCTGTGATTTTCTATATTACTTCTATTTTGTTTAAAAATTTATTTAAAAAATGCTGAAAAACTCAAAATGCAAAAACTACTCAGAATTAGACAACTAAGGAAACAACACAAATGTACAAGTGACAGCCAGCCCTACCCACTGCCCCTGCTTCAGTAATTCTACAACACAGTGCTAACCCACTTAACCTATATTTTTCAATCTTTGTGTGTTTATAGGCAATCCTATATATACACATCTACCAAACAGCTGATGGTGCTATTCATTGGTCTTGTAATTTAACTTTGTTTTTCTTTACATCTATGGTTAGCTTTCTATTTACTTCTATCTCAGATGTCACTGTCTGGAGATCTGCTGAGGAAAGGGACTGCACATGAATTTTGTTTGGTTTGAGCCACTTAATGTGTTTGAAAAAGATGGAATTTGCATCACTTTTGGTGACAGACTTCCTGATTCCTATTAATTTTACTCAACTCTTTATTATCATATTTGCTTAGTGATCTGAAACATTTATATTTGCGGCTTCCAAATAATTTGTAACTCTCTTAGTAAATTCTGCAGAGAGTAAGAGCAAAGGCTGGAGGTGTTTGAGAAATATCCAGGGGTCTGAGTGTCTGGAGTAACATGAAGAAGATGAGGCAGAAGGAGGAGGTTAGTTCAGATAAAGTCAGAGAGCCAGGTAAAGACTGTGGCTTTTCCCTTGCACGAGATGGCGGATCCATGGCAGGGTTTTGAATAGAAGAGTATTGTGAATTTGTTTTTTTTTTTTGAAACAGAGTCTCACTTACTCTGTTGCTCAGGCTGGAGTGCGGTGGTGTCATCTCAGCTCATTGCAACCTCAGCAGTGATACTTTTACCTTCTCATTTATTTAGCCTTTCCTCATATTGGATACTGAAATGGCTCTTTCCTCCTCACCTTTTTATCACTATTAAAAGCAATGCTGCCCTGACCATTCTTAAGTGCCTACTCTATGTTATTTCTTTGGTATACATTTTTGAAAGTGGGGATGCTCAGTTGTAGAATATTGCATATTTAAAACTTCATTGCAAATTAGTCTACAGTACAAAATTACCATTTATATTTCCAGGAATAGTATATGAGTCTAATTTTCCTATACCTTTCACCAGTGGGTTGTATCGACTTGTTAAATTTTTTCCATTTTGAATACTGAAAAAAATTATTATGGCTTTAATAAATATTTTTTAAACTATTGATGAAATTGACCTTTTCATATGCATATATATATATATGTAGTCTGTGAATTGCACAATCCTATGCTATGATTGTTTTTCATATGGATAATCTGTCTGAAATGTAAAATATTAATCTTTGCTTTAAACATTGAAGATGTCTTCTTTTAGTTTTTGGATGTCTTTTACCTTTGCTCTTGCACCTTTTGACATATAGGAATTTAACATTAGTATTTAATTAAATTTCTTATGTGTTGCTTTAAAAACTTCTCTGTCTTAGTAAATTTGAGGGGCAATTTATACTCATACACTGTTGGTGGGAATGTAAGTAATAGTACATATAAACAATGGTAAAATTTGCCCAAAAAAGTCCCATATATATATAAAATCCCATATATATATGTATATATCCCCCATATATGTGCATATGACATAGCACAGAAATGTGCAATTCACAGAAGGTATATAATATAGCATAAAATATGGAAAGGAGGTCAATTATTATATATATGTATACACACACACACACACACACACACACACACAGCACTGTTTAATGGAGCTTTAAGCGTAAGGACAAAACCCATAAGATGTTCATTTCTTTAAATATTTAGCAAATATATCAAACATATTCTGTACATAAAATGCATTTAAAAACTTGAAACTGAAAATTGAAATTGTTCTAAAATATCTTTGAAAATATTGTGGGATGGAAGCTGGTATTCTTTTGGAATTTTCATTTTCATGTGTTTTCTGAACACAACAGAACGCATATATCACTTCTCCCTGCCGTATTGTTGTATTAAGTAACTTTGGGATTGATGTGAAGATTAAATCTTCATTTCTGCCTTTATCTGTCTTCTACTTTTACACGTTTAACCTATGAATAGAACTGATTTCTACTCTTATATTTGTTATAAAATTTTCAATATTAATTTACCTAAAGGAGGTAGCTTATTTGTAATTGAAACCTCAACCATAATCAGCAGTAAGATGTGAATTTCTTCTGAGGATGATACAACGGCCTCAATTAATGTGATAATGAATTCCAGCAGTTTTCTGTTTTCAGCTTGAAAATCTTTGTAAGTCTTATTTCTTGATGATTAGAGAGATTGTTGTGGGTTTCGTGTGGCACTTATTTCCCTTAAGGGATCTGACTGACAGATCTCATGTTTAAAGAAAACACACACACACACACACACATAAAGCACCTCTTTTAAGTATATGTTCAAGTGTGCTATATCTCTCCATCTAGGGCTCTCTTGCAAATGCTGGATTTGGGACTTCCTGTCTTGACCTGGGATCCACACATTTCAGATTGCCTGTAGAACTTTTCTAGCTTTTAAGACAAACTCTGAATCCATAAATTGAGCCAGTTGCTGGAAACCTAAAATTATATCTCCATCAAAGCAGAGCAGAGAGACAAAGTTACATCCACAAAAACAGATTTTCTTACCTTAGAGAGACGTGAAGGACAAAATGGCTCCAGTGTATGAACTCTGGGAGTGAGAAAATAGCGAAGATCTGCTCCTAAATCCGGTAAGTTAAAGAAACGGCGGTGCTACTGTTCACAATAGCAAAGACTTGGAACCAACCCAAATGCCTGTCAGTGAGACTGGATAAAGAAAATGTGGCATATAAGCACCATGAAATACTATGCAGCCATAAAGAAGGATGAGTTCATGTCCTTTGCAGGGACATGGATGAAGCTGGAAACCATTATTCTCAGCAAACTAACACAAAAACAGAAAACCAAACACCTCATGTTCTCACTCATAAGTGGTAGCTGAACAATAAAAACACATGGACACAGGGAGGAGAACATCACACACCAGGCCTATCAGGGGTTGCTGGGGCTAGGAGAGGGATAGTAATAGGAGAAATACCTAATATAGATGACGCGGGTGATGGATGCAGCAAACCACCATGGCATGTGTACACCTGTGTAACAAACCTGCATGTTCTGCACATGTACCCCAGAACTTAAAGCATAACCCAAAAAAACCATAAATAAATTAAAAAGAAACAGCAGTGCTAGCCTAGTTCCTGCTTTTTGAGGCAGAGTAGCCCTGCCCATTATTAGTAAATGAACCCAGTGAATGGAAGGCTCTTGTCAATTGGATCAGCAACTCGTTTTTCTGATCCAATGATAGGAGTGAAAAGTGGGCCTGCAAGAGAGGGGACAGAAATGTTCTCTTCAACGATTTTCCATATGGAGAGACAGTAGAAGCCTTATTTTCTATGAGTTGAAGCTGAAACATATGTGGAGATGTTTCCTTTAACAGTTCCATCTGCAAGAGTGTCATACTATTTACGTTTATATTTTGCAACATAAGTTGAGCACTGACACAATTAGAAAGCAAGGTGCTAATCTGCAAATATCTTTAGGATGCTCTGCTGAAGTTTTATTATGTTGACACATCTTGTAAGTTGTTTTTAATTATAGCAATAGTAAGAATGGACAATGGAATGCCTAACTGTATTGTTTTAGTTAAATGTGGGTCTCACAGTTGTGTTTTTGTTACTTGTTGCATGCAGATAACTATAGGTTAGATGCTTTGGGAACATAAATACGAATATGGGCTGGGCACAATGGCTCACACCTATAATCCCAGGACTTTGGGAGGCCGAGGTGGGCAGATCATAAGGTCAAGAGATGGAGACTATCCTGTTCAAGATGGTGAAACCCCATCCCTACTAAAAATACAAAAATTAGCTGTTCGTGGTGATGGGTACCTGTAATCCCAGCTACTGAGGAGGCTGAGGCAGGAGAATCCCTTGAACCCGGGAGGCGGAGGTTGCAGTGAGCTGAGATCACACCACTGCACTCTAGCCTGGTGAGAGTGAGACTCTGTCTTAAAAAAAAATAGTGTGAGTATGTTATAGAAAGGTCATAATACAATATGATGATTGAACATGAACCTTTGAAATTATAGTGCCTGAATTTGAGTATTTGTAGTTCCGTTTAATGCTTCTAAGTTTCAGTTTCTTTAGCTGTAAAACGGGGATGATAATAAGGTTATATAAAGATTAAATTAGATAGCATATATAAAGCGTTTGGCATAGTGCCTGGAACTTGGTAAGTATTCAAAAAATGTTTGTTATTATGATAATGACTACTGTACTCTGACTGCTACCACTATTGGATAGTGTATGAATTACTCAACACTGACCTCCAAATCACCCTTCTGAGGAATATGGCTATAAATGTTATCTACTGTAAAAGTTGTCATGTGACTCTGCTGTCCTGACCACAACTGATTGAACTGGCAGTTTGTACCTACAACCAGTGATTCTGAGTTGTCTTGTTGACATACTTTTGAATAGTAGAACTTTTGCCAGCCCTGGAGAGATTGAAGTCTATTCACAGTTACAGCATTGGTGACTGGCTTGCATTTGGCACCATGTAGCTGTGTAATTATTTGTGATACTCATCCCACCTTTGTGCTCATGAGTCATGGTTCCAGCATTGAACTAAAGCTGGTTGATGCCTTCCTTACAGTAACCTACACTCAGAGTATCCCATAGCCTACCCATACAGTTTAATGATTTAACTCACAGGGATTGAATTAATAATATTTTTTGCAGTTGTGCCAGCAGACTTTAGAGTGACTGACCCTCAAAGGGGATTATTTGCCTTCTATATGAGAGCTGTCACTTTCTATAGGAAAGCCATGTGTAACAACGGATATCAGTTCTTATGTATGTGCACGTGGGATGGAATGGAAATGAATGTGTCAGAATTACCTTCACTCTCAAAAAGACATCCTGAAAATATTTCATGGATAAGCCAGTGACTTATTCAAGAATTTATATTTCTTTATTTTCCCTCATTAAGGTTCAAGTTTATTCACAACAAGGGAAGTATAATTGCACAGATATACAGAGATTTTGGAGTCTTTATTGTTTAGTATATAGCTAGGCCACTGAATTATTGAGATCCTATAACACAGTGGCTTAAAAACAAGGAATTTGATTTCTTTTTCACATCAGAGTTCCAACATGACAGAGAAACTGTGCTCCTTGGGTATCTTTAAGGACTCAGGTTTGCTTAAAGTCATTTTTCTGACATCTCCTAGGTAACTGTCATCATCCGCATGGTCTATGCTGGGTCACCACCATGTCTGTGTTCAGGCTGGTGGCAGGAGGAATAAGAAAGTGAAAATGGCAAACTTGATGCTGAGGGGCAAGCTTACTGGCCAGTTCCAGAAGTGGCAAAGACCACTTCCCTTCAGTTACACTAGTGGGGACATAGTTCATGGCTGCTCTTCAACGGAGAGAGGCTGAGAATGGTAGGTACTCTAACTGTGCAGCTGTGTGTCCTAGCTGAAGGGGAGAGGGGGCTTTTAGAGGGCAACCTGCAGTCTCACCACAGAGGCCTTGTTGAGAAACATGAGGTGGACAACTGTATTATCAAACATGAGCTGTGACCAAGAGACTGTTAGAAAAAAATCTATTCTCACTGAGTTCTTAGGAAAAAGCTTATAATTTATAAAGCTTATAACTTTATACTCAATACATTTATATATACACATATTCATAAATATATCTTGAATAACTTCTCAGGATGATATTGCAATGCATATACTGTAAGCATGGGACATGATGTGACAAACTATAACAGTTGCTGTACTATGAGGCCTTTAGATTTATGATTTGGGATACCTGAGATTTAGTGCCAGCACTGGCATTAAATGGGTAACTCTGTCCACTGCATTTAATATTTCTGGGTCTCACTGCCCAAGTTCTCTTAAGTTTTAACAGTACAGTCCTGTCCTGTTGATTCTGCCTCTATAATAGATCTTAAAAGCATCCATTCTTCTGGTCACACTTCCTTCCAGAGTTCATAGTCCAACTTCTTTTCCTTCTCCAGCCACACTGAGGTTATTCTTCCCAGGTTGATCCCGCTGATGTTCTTCCAGCCTCTAGACCTCTCTGAATGCTTCTTTCTCATGACCTCTGCCTCTCGAAGTCTCTCTGACTGCCTCTCTGTCTTCTTTCTTTGGCACGGCCATTTCCTTCTCATCTTTCATGTCTCAGCTTTGATGTCTCTACTTTAGAGGAACGTCTCCTACCACTCTAAAGTTTTTAGTTTATCTCAAACTCAGTTTACTTTCTTCACTCATACTTCGTAATTATCTTTTGCAACTGTTTGTTTGTTTCCTTTCCGTTCCCCTCATTGTACTCTTAACTTCATCGAATTATTAAGGTAATGGGATATATCTGTATTATTCATCCTTTTTATCCTATCACCTGGCACAGTGCCCTGCACTCAGTAAATATATGTTGAATAAATTAATACAGGAATTTAGAAATGTGTGGTCTAAATAGGTGATTAAAACATGATTTAATGTAATTAAAATAAAAAATGCATACTTCTTCAAAAGTTTTGGAAAAACTTTAAAAAATATATCAGCGAAGCTTATTTTAAAACAAATATTTTATAATATGAATTTCTCTTCTTTAATAGTCTTTACTTTTAATTTTAGATTTACTATCCTATCACTCTTTAAATATTATTTGATTTGAATGCTGTCTGAACCCAGTTAAGATGGAAGGTTTAGGGAAGAGAACTCACTCTACTTAGACTGTCATTTTGTTTTGTATAATTTTAATCATGACAGTCTTTATCAGATCCATGTTTATTTAAATATTTATTTCCTTTTGCATAAGTTGGGATGGAATATGTTGTTTTAATTAGCGGCACCGCTTTCTTGTTGCTAAATGTATTGCTTTGGCATTTGACCAAAAGCAAAACAGAATCAACACAGTGTAATCTATGGAAGGGAACTGAATCTCACTGCACATAGGATTTCATCAGCTTTAGGTTAAGGGATAGTCTATCCAGTAAAGCATGTATATAGCAACTGTACCCCTACACTCCATGACAGTCAGAGCTGCCATTTCTGGTTCTCAAAAGAAACTTTTTCATTCAGCTTAGATCAGCCTACAGCTAGATGACAATAAGATAAAACAAAGTTGAAGAAACAAACAATTGTTAAAGAAATCCATTACTTTAACGAGCTCTTCTGTATGTTTTATAAGGGGAATATCAAACTTTTTAGGCTCTAATGAGAGTTCATCACATAAATGTACAGAGAATAAAAATAATCATGCAATTGCTGTGTCAGAAAAGGTAGCAAAGGCCTTTTTATGGGAGCTGACTTGTAATGGTAGCAGTTATATATATATATATATATATATATATATATATATATATATATGTTACTGGATAATTTGATTATGGTAAATCATTATTGTATTTTATTTATTAACGTATGATTTCACAGTTGCAGGCTGAGTTCCCTTTAACAAACTCCATATTTATTGAATTCCCTCTATGCCCAAGGCATAATGGGCATTGGACATATTTTTTTTCAAATAGGCAATCATCCTAGTCACATTATTGTGAAAGATATGAGTACTTTATGATAATCTTATTCAAAAGGAAATCCTGAATATTTAATATTAATATTTAATGTTATTAAAGTCAAATTTATCTCTATTGGCTGTCTTTTTTTTTTTTTTTTTTTTTTTTTAAAGCAGAGCAGTTGAAAGCTGCAAGGTGAAAGGGAGTGGGTAAAACTGGATTGTCGTGGCTCAAACACAGCTCAAACTTTATCCAGCCATGAGCTTTCTATTGGCTTGACTTGGAAAATATAACTTATTTATGTCATGTAAAAGGGCAAATGGTACACCAGAACTTCATTGCAACAGTATTTTCCCTAAAGTGTAAATTAGCACAAGATTTGACTTGGAAAGGTTACCAGTAAAATTCTACCAAAACATCATTGTTTTATATCTGTGAAATATAAAATATTCCTGAACAGGAAGCCTTCCCACAGATTTATAGATTAAACTTTAGATTCTTTTTCTCTTTTTTTAGTACATACATGCATGCCACTAAAATGTCTGTATATAACGTGAAATATTCTTCCTCAAGAAATTTCTTAAGAGCAGATTAATTTTTATAAGATAATGGCCTTATATTTCTATGTATAAAATATCTACAGACCTTCTCCGCTAAAGTCCCAGTTTTGTTTAGTCCCTGGTAATGTGATAGAAAGGTGTACTATAAAATTATATGCAAATGTGGAAGCCATAGATTTTACCATGGATTTAAGAAGAGAGCTTTCTTTAAGATTATCCAGCATAGAGCACTTTTTTTTCCCTTTTAAACAAATATATCGGCCAGGTGCCATGGCTCATGCTTGTAATCCTCACACTTTGGGAGGCCTAGGTGGGTGGATCACGAGGTCAGGAGATCAAGACCATCCTGGCCAACATGGTGAAACCCTGTCTCTACTAAAAATACAAAACTTATCTGGGCATGGTGGTGCGTGCCTATAATCCCAACTACTTGGAAGGCTGAGGCAGGAGAATTGCTTGAACCAGGGAGTTGGAGGTTTCAGTAAGCCGAGATCATGCCTTTGCACTCTAACCTAGGCCAGACCAAGACTCCATCTGAAAATGAAAATTAAAAGAAAAAATCTAGGAAAGTCAAAAAGAAGCCAAAGGGGAAGAAAACAAAAAAAATTATTTAAGAGTTTAGGCTGAGCCAGGCGCGGTGGCTCAAGCCTGTAATCCCAGTACTTTGGGAGGCCGAGGCAGGTGGATCACGAGGTCAAGAGATCAAGACCATCCTGGTCAACATGGTGAAACCCCGTCTCTTCTAAAAATACAAAAAATTAGTTGGGCATGGTGGTGCGTGCATGTAATCCCAGCTACTCAGGAGGCTGAGGCAGGAGAATTGCCTGAACCCAGGAGGTGGAGGTTGCGGTGAGCCAAGATCGCGCCATTGCACTCCAGCCTGGGTAACAAGAGCTCAAAAACAAACAAAAAACAACATTTTAGGCTGTACAAATAAAATTGTAGGAAAAAATTATTAAAAATAGCTTGCTGAAACAACTCAGCTGAGATTTACAATCCTACCCCATATCATCATAGTATACATATTAGTAATTGTAACATTCTTTTCATATGGAAAAAAATCAAACACATGTAAAGGTAGCCTAATTGAAAAACATTTCAGGACAATATGTTTATTAGTTATTTTTCATTTACAATTTCAATTACAGCCCACATTTATACACGTGTTGCTTGCAAAATGCCATTTGGATATAATATGGTAAATTTTAAAAACCACAAAATCCTTAGCTTTATAACACATTCACAGTAAGTACAAATGTAAGCTATGGCTTAGTGTATACCACTTCTATCTCTAGGTAAAAATATAAAACTGTTGGAAAATTTTTATGCAATGGATTCAGTAAGCTCAATTTTTATTGAAGATAGCATTAAAAAATTCATAGTTAAGCAACCATTACTATAATAGTGATTGTTTTTCTAAGTGTTGAGAGTTTGGGCTGAGAAAGAATTTGAAGACATCTAAAAGATGTTTCCTCCTTTCTGGAAATTACATACTTATGTAGTTGTTTTTGGTTTACTTTTATTGTATAATTATATATTTATTTTATATATACATATATATTTGCTTCTCTTTCTTTTTCTTTTTTGAGACACAGTGTTGCTCTGCCACCCAGGCTGGAGTGCAGTGGTGTGACCTCAGATCACTGCAACCTCTGCCTCCTGGGTTCAAGGGATTCTTCTGCCTCAGCCTCCCAAGTAGCTGGGATTACAGACACCTGCTGCCACACCTGGCTGTTTCACATTTCTTTTGTATATGTAAATGAGTGACTATTATAGTCACTCTCTTCTGAATCATTTCCTCTTTACTGATGGTAGGTACCTCTGGGCCTCCTAATACATGGAAAAAAGGAGGAATCATACACCTCAAGTCAGTGTGGAATTTGGAGGAAACTTACAGTTCTAAATGCTTGTCAACATCATCCTTTAATGTTAACTCTGCAGCCATTGCATGTGACGCATGGGTGCCTCGCTTATAACTTCTAGAACTCTACAGTTGCTGACCAACCACATCCACACAAACTGACATAAAAGGCATACACCCGGCAGCATAAGTACATACTGAGAAAATGAAAGAAATACTAAAAACCTACATAGTAGCCTGGTGTACCACTGTTGGGTGGTAACTGAGAAGCTGTGGAAAGTGTTCCTGTTTAGTCAGGGTGAGGCCAGGAAGAGCTTGTCAATGCTTTTCAGTATGTCTAAAAAACTTCATGGAGACAGAGATTTTTAAGAAGGGAGTGAAGTCATCAAGTTTTCAGAGAAAGAGTGTATTAGGTATAAGCTATGTGGTCATGAAGATGGCTTATTATTATTAGAGTAAGAAGATTAAACAAGGAAGGCAAAGTGTAGATTTGCTTCCTGGGAGTGGTGTGTTAACACAATTACATGTTTTCATGAGCTACAGCAAGCAAAAGAGATTGATGAGAAGAAAACCTCAGCAGAAGTGCCACGAATCAAATAGAGAGAAGTGTACCTGAGTGGGAGAGAGTCAGCTGATATTGTCTAGCTCATAGGATTGAGAGGAGATATTTGAGGTGTTTTGAAAGATGGCACAGGGTTTAGAAATATCAGGATGTGCACTGAAGTGTCTTGAATATGAAACAAGAGAAGAGCAAAAACTCAAGGGGAAAACTTAGGTACTGAAATATTTCTTATACATAGAGAGGGAATTTTAATGAAAAGATGCATGGATTCATATGATTTGGTCTTTGAGGAATTAATTTAAAAGAACTGTTAAAATGTGTTCTTTGTGGAACAGAAAACCAAACACCACATGTTCTCACTTATAAGTGCGAGTTCAGCAATGAGAACACATGGACAAAGGGAGGGTAGTATCACTGATTGGGGACTGTTGGGGGGTGAGGAGCTGGGGAGGGATAGCATTAGGAGAAATACCTAATGTAGATGACAGGATGATGGGTGCAGTCAACCATCATGGCACATGTATACCTATGTAACAAACCTGCATGTACCGCACCTGTACCCCAGAACTTAAAGTACAATTTAAAAAATGTGTTCTTTGGGATCCAGTGTAGGCCACAGGGAATTGATAATGTTCCTAGATCCTAGAAGTTGTAATCAGCTCAATTGAGTAAAGACCCTTTGCCCTAGGACCATAGCATTATCGTAGCCCGAAACACCTCCAAGTGCCCATTGGCCATTTGGCCTAATTCTAGGTACTATTTAGCCAAGCTTTTGGGACGCAGTTTTCAAAATCAGATCAAAATATTTTTGAGGCATAGTGGTCATTTAATCTGCCTCAAGAATTATGTTACTGTGAAAAGTGATGTCTTAAACCCATAAATTTGTGATGTTAGAATGAATCATTTTTGATATCCTTTACAAGCTAAAAAGTACTCAGGCCTGTTAACAAAGCAAAGAAATGGTGTCAAAAATAATTTTAAAACCTTTTGACCTGTAAGGTTTAAAAGAATTAGGCACAGATTCTTTGCTTTAAGCCTCTTGGTGACAAGAAATATGGTACTCTGCCAGACTGTTTGATTGACAGTAGCGTTTGTAGTTTCAGCTGCTAATACAGTATGCTTCTTGTATATTCTGGGTGAGTAAATATAGAAGACTATTTGTCACCTGGGTTGATGGATTACAAATAAGTAAGACAATGTGTTTAGGATTCTGAAGCATAAATGAAAAGTCCAAAACCTTATATTATTTACAATATAATGTTTATGCTTTCAGATTTGTTATCCCTATTATATCAATAAAAATGGTTGGGTTTAAAAATAAGCATGCAACTCATTTTTAACCATCCCTTTTCATTAAATAGTTATTTGCTACAAGGCTGCATCTATTAAGTGTACAAAGAAACTGATTAGTATGACGAACTTACTATAGATAGCTGCATTTATTTTTGAAGATTGTGATTTAAATATCTCAAAATTTTTCCACTCATAGGACCTATGACTAACGACATGTTTCTCTACCCAAATAAAGCTTGTTGTTTTCAGTTCCTAATTAATGTTCAAGCTTGTTGTACACACTTATGCTTAGAACAGTGGCATTTCTGAAAAATCTTCTTGGTCAACAGCCCTCTAATAATATTGATTTCTCTTTGTACAACATTTTGAATTTGCTAAAGTGTTACAAGTGGTATAACATAATTTCAAAATGATATCATGAATGGTTCGGTAATTAATATTTTCAAAGAATCGTGCTATTTAAGATGAAAAGATTATTAAGGTGATATTACAGGGTCTTTGGATTTAGGAAGAAAATTTGCTTTGGAAAGCACATTATCACCTTTCAGGACAAGAAGCGAAATCGGCATGTTTAGCATGCTACTCTTATCTTTATTTGCTGATAAAGAAAGAATCCAGAGGTTTTTGAAACTTTAAATAAAAGCCTATGGCAAGTTTCACATTACCCAATGTTAAAAGAAGAAATAAAATCTCCAGACATAAAAAGGATGGGAACAAAACAGAAACAATAGTCTTGACATTTTATTTTAGAGCTTTTAAAAAATATTACTATTTGAAACAAAACACGACATATGAAGTCTATGTTTTCATCTACATAATTATATTGAAGTACATGGAAGTGTAAAAGCTAATGTATAACGATAACTTCATGTTGTAACACTATCATTTCATAATGGATATTCAGCTTCTTTTTGAGTAGGTTTTCTTTTGATGTCTATGTTTGAAGACCATTTATGTTAAATGGGAGGAAACACACTTAATTCCTATCTCAATTATTATAACTTGTGGTTTGGTTTACAGAACTCTAAAGATGAAAACAGCATTTTTTTGTGAATCTCTGTTCTGACATAGTTGTTGCTTAAAACTACCCAAATTTGACTGTACGTGCTATCAG
This sequence comes from Callithrix jacchus, assembly GCF_049354715.1. Taxonomy (NCBI): domain Eukaryota; kingdom Metazoa; phylum Chordata; class Mammalia; order Primates; family Cebidae; genus Callithrix; species Callithrix jacchus. Next base: position 86,409,735 of record NC_133504.1, on the reverse strand, counting down.
AATAATGGGAGAAGCCAGTTTAAGTTGTATTAAGTAAATTATAATTCCATACTTTGAAATATATAGTCTTTAAAAAATCGGTACTATATAAATTAAACTCTCTACCAATAGTACACACTTGGTTAAATACAATGGTTAAAAATTCTTTCAATGTGATCTTATTGTTCTTTATAGATTATTTTTATGTGCTACAAAAATTCTTTTATATTCTTGTTCCACAAGCATCCAAACATAATTCAGACAGAAATTGTTAATTGCTACATTATTTAAATATCAGTCTGGTTACTGACATACTCAGAGAAATATTAGATTAGTTTACAAGCTTACGTTGGATGGCTGATATTAAATTCATTGTATGTCTTGTTAAAATTTGAAACCAGAGGCTTTAAGTTGTATGTTAGGGTTTCAAACTAATGAGATCAAACTAGTATAGCTAATAAGCTCAGATATTAACTTCATATTTTGTTTCTTAGAAAAAACAGTAATTAGACATCACAATGTTAAATATCTTATGGTCCAGTCTCCTTACTATATGGATGAATAAATGGAGGTGTGAGGTAAGGAAGTACTGCAATGAAGATTATGTAGCAGTGAGTGGAGCAATGAACTCAAGAGCAATGCTGCTTTTCTTATACAACTTGGCTAGTAATGGACTAGGATAATTTAACTTAGTATTTCCTGGAACTGTGTAGTCAGGATTCCCTGATTCACTTCACATAAATATTATACTATGTGTTGTTTACCAATAATAGTATTTTTGGTATACAACAATAACAACAAAAAGAATTTTTAATTGAAAGAGCACAATTTGTAGATCTTTAGCAGACACAGAGCTGTTGACACCGAGGGAGCCACCTCCATCTTTGCTCTTGACACATTTATGGTAGGAAGAGTGGAGGGGGCCATGAGACATTTCCGGCTGCATTAACTCTTTAATCTTAGAGGATATTAAAATAGAAAGTTTTTGGGGGGTAGTGGGCTAGGGGAGGGATAGCAGAGGGTTGGGGGGCCAGGGGAGGGATAGCATTAGGAGAAATATCTAATGTAGATGATGGGGTGATGGATGCAGTAAACCACCATGGCACATGTATACCTATGTAACAAACCTACACGTTCTGCACATGTACCCTAGAACTTAAAGTAGAATTAAAAAAATCATTTTACAAGAAAAAAGAGAGAAAGTGTTTCTCTTATTTTTGCTCTTGGAGATGCTTTTAAGAGGTTAAAAATTGATGATGTTTCATATTTGTGTAGAGCCCATAGTCTAAATAATTTGAAGACACTTAAGCACCATTCAATTTAATGGTTTTCCACAATTAGACATGACTCTGAGAAATAACACTGAGCAGCCTAGCCAGTCTCAGGGTGAAAACCCACAGAAGAACTTTTCCAATTGAGGTAAAAATTTAGCCTTCTAGGAATCTAAGAAATGAAGCACAAGGACAATTCCATGAGGCATAAATTAAAGCTTGTACCCAGTTAGGAAGACCTCTTGTTAATTACTGTTAGTGTTTCTTGAAAACGTAAAAATTTCCACTGCTTTACTCATGGTTTTGTTTGTTTGAATGTGATATGTTAACTATTAAAATATGAAGTGTGAAATATTGTTATAAAAATGTAAATAATTACAATTTCAATATAATATATTTAAAGTATTGCCAAATAGGGTTAAATTAATTCACTTGTGGGTAGTGGTGAATCTAACAGCTGGCCTGTGCCTCTAGGTTTCTAGCTCATTTTCCTCTTCATTAAGTTGAGAGTTAGGCATACTTTATGACATGTACAGAAATTAGAAGATGTTTGTAAATCTAAAGGCTGAAGAAAATGAGGAGACATTATATGGGATGTAAATAAGGACATGAAAAATAATTGTGAAAGTCAACCAAGAGCTCTGACACTAAATTCATTGAGGCCACTGATACCCATTGTCATGAATGGTGACACTGGCACTATAAAAATTGTTTTATGCATAAGAATGACTGTGACAGATTTTTAATTTTTGAAAATATAGTTTTAAAAAGTTTCTCTGACATTTTAGTTTTTGGTTTGAGAATTACTTTAAAAGAATATAACAATTCAGTTACTGGATTGCTATAAAATCTAAATCCAACAGAAGAGATTTATTTTCCTATCTAACAGGAACTTAGTAGACAATGCTAAAGTTAGTGAATTAAGGCTAATTAAAGTTAGAACCCAAATTATGTTCAATGCAAGCAAGCCTTTACTTATTGCTCTTGGTAAGTACAATTCAATGGGATAATGTATGTCAATTAATTGAAGCAGACTGATAGATGAGCTTCTGGTAAATGTACCCAATTTTATATGAGAGACTCAGGGTTTTATGGACTGTCAGAGTAAGACTTAGTAAGAAATACATCATGATTAAATGAGTATACGATGTGTGAAGAATGTTTACACCAGTACAAGGAAACCTAGTTGGTCATCTGCTACAGAGTCAAGTCGGCAGTGGTTGTTTCTAACGTATCTTTTTTTTGTATGATGTGCCATACATGTAACGATTGCATTTCAGTTCAAGTGAATGGGTCTGTCAAACATTTATCAGACACCTTCACTGTAAGGTTCCTGTGGAGGTGCCTCATGTTAACTACTGTATTTAAACCCCAAGGAGCAGCCAGCCCTATGGATTTGGCAATTTTATTCTCAACTTCATTTTAGAGGTGGGGAAATTAAAGTGAAGACAACTTAAGTAATTTTTCCAAGGTTCTAAAATTGTGTTCAAAGACAGGATTTTAATTCCAATGTCTTTTTTCTATGACATCACACAGTGCTTGCAACTCGATTTTCTGTAAATTAATGAAGGAAACATCGCAGACATCATACCAAACTCATCTACAAATTGGTAGTTAGGTCTTTTTAGTGTTACTTTGATAATGAATTCTCTGGTTAAACGATTCTTTTATAAGAATAAAATGTTTTTAAAAGTCCTCTTGGTATTTTTTCATGTGCAATAGCAGATAATGCAGCTGTGAATGATAAAAATACCTCATTGCACTGTTTCTATTTGTCATTGCTCAGCTGAAGAGAAACAGGGCCAACTGTGACCTTAGCTGAGATACTTCTGAATGTTTCTTTTCCAACTTTAATCTACCATATATTGAGTGCTTACTGTGTGCCAGCTAATATGCCAGTTAGATACCGTGAATTCATTTTTTTTTAAGTAGTGTAGCTTTATTATTTTTTGGTTTTGCCATTTTCAAAACTCTTCTTCCCCTCTCTGCCTACATCAGGACTTCTCCCTCTCACATGACTGAATCAGGGAAGAATCTGCTAGAAAAGTATTTATTGACTGAGAGATAACTGTATCTCATTTTGAAGGCAATTAAACTGTATTAGTATTTTTAAATCTCCAGGCAGTGTACATCAGAATCACTAGCGAAGTTGCGAAAAGGCATATTTTAAAGCAACACCCAGGTATTTTAAATCAGTACATTTTAAATAGCAACCCAGTTTACTGCATGTAAAGAAGGCTTGCCTCTTGGTGGAAAGGCATCTTTTCCATGAAGAGAATATAGAGACCAGTTGGGGATCCTGGTGTGAGAGTTTTTTGAAACAGAAGCATCTCAAGAATTATAACCTTATAGGCTTTCCATCTCCAGAGCTATTCTTTTATTCTTTTCCTTATCTATTCCCATTCTTCAGGCATTTATAATTTGCTGGCAACAATGGATAAGAAACAGTCTTTGCATGTAAGGAGCTCACAGTCTAGCAGGGAGGCATACACATCATTCCTAAAAATGGCATCAGCCTTAGACCCAGGCAAGAGGAGGCCCTGCCTTGGCCTGTGTGCTTTAGAAAGCTTCTCTCTTGTCTGCCATTTGGCTGTGCCCCTTCCCATGGGAGTGGGGATTTGGAGAGACAAAAGAATGTAATCAACTGAGTTTACCTCTCCTAGATGATGGGATTCTCTGCAGGTCTAGCCCCCGAGCTATGCCTCTTTTCTGAGTTCATTCTTTGGACTCTGCCATTGGTTTGCACACACCTAAGCCCAAGGAGATGGTCCAAATACCTAGCTGTTTTTAGGAGCTTGAACATGGCTGGGATATCTGTGTGTACACATGTGAGGCTATTGTAGTGTGCAATGAAGATAGAGGTGGCAGGACTGGTTCAGAAGAGAAGCTGATGTTCTGGGATTGAAGGGCAGGTCTCCCAGTGTGGCAAGGTTTGGCTCAGAGAAGTACAAGGAGTTTGAGAACTGCAACTTTGAACCTAACTGTCTAGAAAAAATATTTCTCAGGGCAGGAGAACATAATATATTTTATTTAACAGTTTGTCAGCTTGATTTGTAACTTTTAAATATTTGAGTATATAACAAGTGAGCTTCCATTTGTACTGTTGCACTAGACCCTGCAAATATCAGGGGAGGAATTAAGAGTCCTGAGGAGAGGAGGCGCCCAGCTTGTGTGAATCAGGCAACACTTGAGCTAGATGTTAAGTGATGTTTAATTGATAATTATTTAGGCAAGACAAATGGATCGAAGATGAGAGAAAATGACAGGGCAAGAGGACATGCAATTGACAATGGCGTTTAATGCATGAGCCAAGGCAAAAAGGCAGCAAATTGCATGAAGTGTGCTTGGGCCTTAAAATGCAAGTAGAGCAGAGTTTACTACAAAGCTAGGGAAGTGCTGCTTTTATATTTTCTCACTTGAGCAGTCCCTGATGAGCTCTGAGGATTTCTGGGGGTTGTAGGGGTTTTAGGTAGAAAGGGGATGCCAGATTGCAATCTGGAATCATTTCTCTGTAAACATTTCTATTTAATTGCCTAAGTAGATTTCAAAGAAAGGGACCTGTATTTTTAAGTCCCAGTATTTGTTGTGATTTCCTTTTTCGTTCTAGATAAATATTTACTTTTGTATCTAATTTTGCATCCTTTTTCTTCAATAGAATTCTCTCCTAAATTATAGGTGCCTCAGATTTCACCCAAAGTGGATTCAACTCTGAGTTCAATATATCTTGGAAAGATGAGGCTAGAAAAGTTGCGCAGAATCAGCCTTGATTCTTTGCAGGACATGGAACCATGGGATTTAGTCAGAGAAGTAACCTGGGTATTTATACCCTGGGTATTTTCCACATGATGGGCCATTTGAAGACAATAGACATATTGGAGATTCTTTTAACAATCCCACAGAGTAAAAATGTGGTTTTGAACCAGGACAGTGGAGAAAAAATATTTATTGCGTAAAATTGGCAATACTTAATGTTTGATTAGAAATGTACACTCAAAAATTTCAAGGAAGAGTTTGCAATTTCCATTTTTTGGGGTATTAAAAATTACATCCAGTTTTAATTGTGTTGAGTTTATATCTGCATAGGATATGCAAGTAGAGACATCTAGCAGTCAGTTAAGTGTGATTCTGAAGCTTGGAGGAGACAGCTGAGCTGGCTAGGGATATCTATGAATATGCATGTGTGTGTACTCACATACTCTCATGCACACACAAAGACCTATGTACATTTGCATGTGCATTTATATATACATGCATATCTTTTTGAGCTCAAATATAAATTTGAGTTATCAGTATACAGTTGAAACCACTATAATTAATGAAGTCAATCAGGAAAGGTATTTAAAATGAGTACACCAGAGAGCTGATGACAGAAACCTGAGACACAAATGCTTCAGTAATGAAGAGAGGAAGAGGACAATGGAAAGGAGACAGCAAAGTAAGAATTTACTCAAAATCTTAAAAAATCACAGAAGGGCAGTTTTTTAAAGAAGAGATAGTTGACAGTGTCAATAAAGCAATGGTAATTAAAAAGTGCTGTTTAGTAACTAGGAAGTCATGAAGATTTTCTGGAGTTTCAGAGGGGATGGAAAGTAGCTTTCAGTGGGATTAGAAGTGATTGGAAGTGAGGAATAGAGACTAGCTTTCTTTAAGAATACAGTTACTCTTAACAGTTAAGTTGTAAAAATGTGGAAGATTGTCTTTACTCTGAAGGGAACTGGAAATCAAGTGAAATAACACTTTTTTTCTCTCTCTCTCCATTATCTACCTTTGCACTGAGAGGCTTGGACATGCTCATAATGTCTCATTGAGTCAGATCCCAAGGGGCAGGTATGATTCAAGAGTCTTAGTGGGACTTATTATCTGCTGTGCCTGAGATGATGATGATGACGCTTATAGTGAAGTAAAAGTATTGGTAGCTGGTGTTTCAGGCTTTGCTAGAGCAAGACATGAAAACGGTGAGTGGCAGCAAATCACTCTGGTATGATTTCTTCAGGAGCACTCATTTCTTTACACAAACAATAGAATTAATTTGAGTTTGGTAATCAGCTGGGAGGCATAACAGAAGTTAATGGATAATATGGTTTGGCTGTGTCCCCACCTAAATCTCATCTTGAATTGTAGCTCCCATAATTTCCACGTGTTGTTGGTTGGAGCTGGTGGGAGATAACTGAATCATGGGGGTGGTTCCCCCATACTGTTCTCGAGGCAGTGAGTAAGTCTCAGGAGATTTGATGGTTTTATAAGGGAAAACCCCTTTTGCTTTTTTTTTTTTTTGGTAAATGGGAGTGCTTCTGAACATGCTCTCTTCTGCCTGCTGCCATGTAACATGTGACTTTCCTTCTCCTCACCTTCTGCCATCATTGTGAGGCCTCCTCAGTCATGTGGAACTGTGAGTCAATTAAGCCTCTTTCATTTATAAATACCCAGTTTCAGGTATGTCTTTACTAGGAGCATGAGAACAGACTAATATAATGGGAACAAGAAATGGAATGTTCTAGAGCAGTGGTCCCCCACCTTTTTGGCACCGGGGTCTGGTTTCATGGAATACAATTTTTCCATGGATGGGATGTGTAATTTCGGCATGATTCAAGTGAATTATATTTATTGCATATTTTATTTCTATTATTATTATAGTATAATATATAAGGAAATAATGATATAATTCACTATAACATAGAATCAGTGGGAGGCTTGAGCCTGTTTTCCTGCAATTAGATGGTCCCACTTGGGGGTGATGGGAGACAGTGACAGATCATCAGGCATTAGATTCTCATAAAGAGTGTTTAACAGAGACCCCTCCCATGAGTCGTTCACAGTAGGGTTTATGCTCCTATGAAAATCTAGTGCTGTGGCTGATCTGACAGGATGTGGAGCTCAGGTGGTAATGCGAGAGATGGGGAGCAGCTGCAAATACAGATGAAGCTTCACTCACTCACTGGCTGCTCATCTTCTGCTGTGTGGCCTGGTTCTTAACAGGCCACAGAGGGTGGTGGTCTGCGGGTTGGGGACCCCAGTTCTAGAGGTTAAAGCACAGTTAGAAAATCAACAATGGGGATTGAGGTGAAACCAGGAAGAGAGAGAAATCAAGAGATAATCGACAATCTCAGAAGAACTTGAAAAGGTCAGGACTCTGATGAAGTTAATGGAGGAGGTGAATAAAGAAAGGATCTGAGGGACCTGGGGTGGTAGAACATGGGTTTTGAGTTTTGAGAGTTTAAGACTGCAGAGATGTAATGATGTGAGATGGTAACAATTGAAAATCTAGCTGATGTTTTGAAGTCTATGGTGAAATTGATCGAAAGTGAAAATCATTCAATTTAACAAGGTTCACAAACCTCAGATGGAATAAAAAATTCTTGACTTCCCATGATGCATTAAAAAAATTTCAACTTTTATTTAGATTTAGGGGGTATGTGTGCAGGCTTGTTACATGGATATGTTACATGTTTGTGGGATGGATGATCATGTCACCCAGGTAGTGAGCATAGAACCCAGCAGGAGGTTTTTCAGTTCTTACTTCCTCCTCTGTCTACCCGCCAGTAGTGTCAGGTATGTATTGTTTCCGTCTTTGTGTCTATGTGTACCCAATATTTAGCTTCTACTCGCAAGTGAAAATATGTAGTATTCAGTTTTCTGTTCCTGTGTTAATTCCCTTAGAACAATGGCCTGCATTTATGTTGCTGCAAAGGACATGATTTCATTATTTTTTATGGCTATGTAGCATTCCATGATGTATATGTACCACATTTTCATTATTCAATCCACAGCTGATGGGCACCTAAGTTATGTGTTTGCTATTGTGAATAGTGCTACAGTGATGCAAGTGCATGTGTCTTCTTGGTAGAACAATTTATTTTACTTTGGGTATATACCCAATAATAGGTCAAAGGGTAGCTCTGTTTTACATTCTTTGAGAAATCTTTAAACTGCTCTCCATGGTGACTGAACTAATTTACATTCTCACCAAGAGTGTATAAACATTCCCTTTTCTCCAGAATCTTACCAGCACCCAAGATAAAATTTTGAGAAAGGAAGCATTAGGAAAGAGAGAGGTCATTAATTTTATTTATATTTTGGGTTGCAAAGTTTTAAAAGTTCACATTATTACTATTGGATGTCAATAATAATATTAATGTTTTTGAAACACTTTGAAACAATATTATTGTTTCATAATATTAATGTTACAGTTTCTTGTTTTACTTTTAACATATGTGCTGGAAGTAGGAAGGAATTTGGAATCAGAAAAACTACTTAATTCCCATTTCTGTTATCTGCTAATTTGGGGACATAAAGCTAGCCTCTCACTCTGAAGGCCTATTTCTAATCTATATGAAAGAGATAATATCTATTCATAGCGTAGTTAGTGGTGATCAAAGGTATGTGTGTAAGCGCATGCTTTTTTTTTTTTAATAATCAAGTGCTAGGCAAGACTTAATTGATGTAGTTGTTTTATTCCTACCTAAGTATGTTGAAAATAGCAAATTTTTGTTGTTCTCTCTAGAGTTCTAACATATCTGGTAGCATTTGTTTGACTAGTTGATTAAGCAGTAAATTTTAATTCATGTATTAAACAGATATCTTTTAAACATAAATTTTAGTAAACGAAATTTTAGGTGCAAACATCAAACTGTGGTTATAACTTTGTGATTTAAACATTTTATTTCTCTTATATAGTTCACAGATAAAATGTTTTAAAACTATTTTTGAATACACAGTTTGAAAGATAAGCTGATATATTTAAGAAATAACTCTGTATTATAAATAGGCTGTTTATATGCTAGGGATACTTTTTCTTACATAATGAAGCTGTTAATAAGAGTAGTTATTAATTAATGAAGCATCTGGAAATCTTCAATTTGGTAAAAGGAACTTAGGTTTTATATATTTCTATGACATCACTTTGTAGTAGAATACAACTGCTCTTTTTCCATGTCACTTCAAGTGAATGTTGAGAAAGAAGACATTAAAAAAAGGAAAATTAGAAAAGCCAACTCGAGCTTTGCTTTGTTTGGTGTGGGGCAGATAGAGTTATAGGGGTGATGGGAAGAATGAGTTTTGAATTTACATCAGACAGTTGGCAAGGCTCTCCTCATATGTCATCTCATGTACTCCTTGTCATAACCCCCTGAAGTGGGCACACGTGGCCCCATTTTATAGATGAGGATGTTGAGAAGTAAAGGGATTGAGGAAGCTTAAGTTCACTTTGACTATAGAAAGAAAAATTTGCGAACTTTGACACCAGGTGGAGCTGCAGAAGCTGGGAAGTGTGTTCATAATAAACAAGTTTACGGATCATGTTATATTGAAATTATACCAGTAAATATGCAATGTCTTTAAGTTATAGACATTAGAGTCAAATCCTAGTTTAGTTGTTTAATACTTAAGTGATCTTGGGTGGGTTACCTACCTACACTGGACCTGAATTTCCTCACCTATAAAAGGAGAGGAGGCATACTACCTTTTTTCAAAGAGCTGCTGTGAGAACAAAATGAAGCAGTGCAGCAGAAGCATTCAATGCTGTGTCTAGAGGACAGTGGAAGGTAAACATAAGCCAATGGGTTTTATTTATTTATTTTCAGGTTTAAACTTGTATTTAGGGTTAAATATCATCTGGTTCTAAAATGTACCTGAAACTATTATATACTGCTGCTAAGCTTGACTGTGTCAGAAACCTTTCTTTGTTTTTGAGTTTTAGAAAAGAAGCCATATAGTTGTAACTTTTCCCAAGGACTCAGAAAGCATCATATCTTGAAACTTGTCCTTTGAACACATAAACTACATATGCTTCACAAGTAGGAGACAGTTTATCCTAACTGAAAGCAAATCAATTATAGGGAATAGTGGTTCTTAGTAGTGTTCAACTTTTTAACTTGTAAATTTATTTTGGTAAAGGACAGTAACATCATACAATTAATGTTAACAGGAATCCAATATATAAATAAGTAGAAGTGGTAACTGAATTGTAACAAGACCAGGGAAACAATGCCTGTCACCACTATCCTCCCTGGCTGTTACATTACTATGTCTTGGCAGTATTTGCAATTTTATGGTTTTTATATCATGCAGTCTTTTGGAATCATGATTGCACTTTACCATGGAATGCCTTAATTCCTCAGAATGATAGCTGTTGTTTTAGAAAAAAGAAAATGATGTATTTTACTGGCTGCAAATAAAATAAACACAAAAGATCTCTGCTCACTGAAATGAATGAAGAACCACGTGGCTGACAACATTAAATTCATTGTTTAATATTAATGGTAAGCTTAGGTATGTAAAGCAAAACCTTCTATTACTTTTACATGAATGTGTTAGCCTCAGATATAAGTAAATCTTAAAAGAAGAGGAATTTGGTTCATTTTTCCATAAGCACCCAGAAATTCAGATGCTTATTTAAAGCTTATCTGAACTACCTAAACACAGTTAAGTCTGCAGATCTAAGCAGAGCAGGATTGCATGTGAGATTGTCAACATTTATGCTGCCAACTCAGACATAAATATTAAGAAAGAAGACTTTTGCTGGCATACTATGTTATTTCTATATCTAATTTCTATTGTCAAACTAAAAATGAAAAAGTTCTTTTTCCATTTCCAGATTTGATAGCCAGTTTATTCCTCGTCCCTCAAGGTGGTAGTTGAGTTACTTCATATTGACAATGAATTGTGGTCCTTAGATGTGTGTATATGTTTGAGAAATAGTCAATGATTTAAGTTAATTGTGTATATAAGCACAAAGAAGCAGAGTCTAACAGACTCACAAGTATCTTTAATTTGTGAAGGTAAGTTAGCAAGTTATGTTAGGTAACTCATTGTAATCATACTGATTGACCTTTATTACTTTCCAACAGTAGTTTCTTTGCAATGCAACTGACACATCATGACAGATGGCAACAGCAGGGAGGCCTAACCATCTAGAATAATATTGTAAAGTTCAGAAAAAAAGTAACAAACTTCCAAATGAAATTATGGGAATTAGCTAAAATTTCTAGACATAAGTAACAGTCTAAACATCTTCTCTTAAACCTGCTCTTCTTAGATAACAAAATCTGCTTACCCCACAAGCATTATTTTGTTTATTCCAAAGGTGAAGAATTGCTCAAGGGTTATGGAGCAGTGAAATAGGAAACGTCAAGATGAGTTGATTTATTCCAAAGTATGAATAGGGCAGGCCTATTGGGCACTGCTAGAACAGCATATAGGACCTCCAGTTTTTCAGAGGCTTATTGTTTGATATCTAAAAAGACCTTCATTTGATAGTACAGTAGAGAGACTATAGTTAACAATAATTTATTATATATTTCAAAATTGCTAGAAAAATTGGAATCTTCCCAAAGCAAAGATGAATGTTTGAGGTGACGGATATCCCAAATGCCCCAACTTAATTGTTACACATTGCATACATGTACTAAAATATTATAGATCCCCCCAAATTTGTAGAACTACTATATAGCAATAAAAAAGAAAAACCATTCATATGATTCTAAATACAATAAATTATAAAATTGAGATTAATATTCAATAAAATACCTACCATTCATTCATCTTTATTTTATTATTTATAAAAGTTTTTACATTAGCAATTTGTAGGTTAGATTCTTTTCTCCTTTGGAAGGATTAGCAAATATGCATGATAATTGCTGAGAAATCATGACCAGCTGTGACTTAAATTAGTTCTTTGTGGCTAAATATATCAAAAGGCAAATTATTAAAATCTTGAAATTATATTTAATGTGATTGAGACATCATCTTAATATGTTTGATATTGTAGAGAACAGGGTTCCCAAATATGAGAGCTGAAGGTCTAGGAATGTATTAATTTTGAAAAAAATTGGGGAATCCTGATGTGAGAATGAAGTATCCTAGATGCATGTAAATGTATACAAAATTTAAATGTTTATATGCTCAGCAGCTACAAGAATCTGAATTGTTGTAGCTACAAAGAACAGACCATGAGTGTCGGTCAGGAAAGGAGAATATAACTCTTTGAGTCTATCCAATTAGTGTTGAGTTTAAAGTTTGTGGTTAATGCGTATTTGTTATTTCTTTTCATTTTTTGCATAATGTTTCTATTTCTTCAGATTTGTGTAAATGGGTATGAATAACTCTTCTTTGTTTATGTTATCCAATAACGATTTTTCTTAGAATATATAGAAAGGTACGCATCATTTATTTTGGAAATCTTTAGTACACTGAGTATTTGCTGTTAGGAAGAGGCATGGATTGGATTAAATCATTAGTGAATTATATCATAAAGTTTGCAAGTTAATTAAATATGTAGAAATGACAATGACTTATGGTGATATGTTAAATTTGTCTTAAATTTTCCTGATTGTTGGAGTGTTTTTAGGTTTTTGTTAAAAGGAAGAATTCCTGATTTCCACCAATGATTTGCTTAATTTGATTCTTTAGAAGTCTACCAGTTGAATGTCATTAGATGGTTCTTCTGATCAGACATGTTTGATAAATGTGGCATTAACTCAGTATTCTCAGAGAATTTTGTTATTTAGTCTAAAAACTGGAAATCCTCATTATGTTAAAGTCTATTCTCATCTACTCTTATATTTGGTCAGCTTAGCTGATCAGAACATACTGATTTTGTGGTTGATGGCCAGTTGCCTTCTGCCCTGTGAATTATACTTTTATCCCTATCCTGTCAAAGATGAGGAGGAAATGAAATACCCAATCAACATAAGTTAACAGAAAATGTACAGGAAAACCTATAACTTTTTGATACTAAAAATAATGCCAACTTTAAGCTTGTGCCAGCCGGTCAGAGGAGCATTGTTATTATGTGCATGACAATAGGACAATAGTTCGTTTAAAAATAATACCTCAGTTCTTGGGAGAGCTTCAATATCTTTATTGTATAATGAAATTGGAAATATAACTGAATTCAAAATAAAAAAATGAATCTAATGATTAAATACTTAAAAGAAGAAAAAAGTTTACAAATGTGTAAAAATTATTTTCATAATGTATTATTATATGAGGCAAGATAAAATTAAATAGTGAAGTCAAGACCTATAATAACATAGGTGTTGAGAAAAAGCAAGAGGAGGCAGGATCTCCATAAAAGAGAAAGCAGTAACAATAATTGGCTTAATTTTCACATTAGTCAGTCTTATTGTACCACATTAAGTCAGTAACAAGACATGATTTACTCTCTTGTGCTTTTCAAACGTTATGCAGACTTTTATTTTTGTGCTTGCTAACTTTGGTGTAGTTTTCTCTCTTCTTAATCAAGGACAGCATTTTGTTCCTAATTCTTTTTTTTTTTTTTAGACAGAATTTTGCTCTTGGTGCCCAGGCTGGAGTACAGTGACATGATCTCAGCTCACTGCAACCTCCGCCTCCTGGGTTCAAGTGATTCTCCTGCTTCAGCCTCCTGAGTAGCTGGGATTACTCAGGCAAGCTCCACCATGTCCAGCTAATTTTTTGTATTTTTAGTAGAGATGGGGTTTCACCATTTTGGCCACACTGGTCTGGAACTCCTGACCTCAGGTCATCCACCCACCTCAGCCTCCCAAAGTGCTGGGATTACAGGAGTGAACCACTGTGCCTGGCCTGTACCTAATTCTTTTATCCTCAGGTATTAACTTTAGCTAATATAAAGCAATAGCATAAACATCCAATAATAATTAACAGGTTGAATTTTTTAAAAACCTGGTCCTTATCCAGAAGGCTATTCAATATAGACTCAATCAGAAGAATAATTGTTTTGTGTAATTGAAGTTAGCTCTATTATTTAATAGTTCGAGAAAAATAATTTTTTAGACCAACTTTTCGAAAAGGTATAGCAGTTACAATAAAAATATTTATAGACACTAACCACTGGGTTTTTAAGCTTGAGATAAGTTGCATGTCATCAAAAAGAATTAGGGACTGTTGGAATCAAACAGGCCTTGAAGACAATGTAGTCTCGTGGTCCTAATATTTGTACCCCTCTAACTCTGCTTGGAGAAATCCAGCATAATCTCCTGGAGCCAAATCCACTGGACTCTCAGAAAACTTTATTACAAGGAATTTTCTGATTTTGGCTGAAACAAATCTCCTGTCTAACAGTTATTGTTTGATATTGTTTTTCTCTGGTAATCTATAAAGCAAATCTAATCTATTGATGATCCTATAAATATTTAAGAAAATCATCCATATACCCACAGGTTTTCTCATTCCCACATTTTTTGTTCATGGTATAAACACATTGTTATTTGTCTGCTTGTGCAGTGGTGCTTGCTGTTGTCATTGCTGGACCTGTAAGAACAGAGGAAGCTAGCAAATATTTAGGAATAGTTTAGCGGAGGCTGCCGATAGAGCACCTAAAGAGAGAAAGTTCCTTCAGTCTGAAAAGAAAATGAATAAGAGTAAACATTATTCTCGTGTGTGTGTGTATGTATAATTAATATTTCAGACAATTCTGAAGGAGGAAATTTCAAGATAACAGGAATATTTTACACAATAGTCTGCTATTCTTATTACTGTTGTTGCTATAATTGTCTTTAAAGCAGCATACAACATAGGAAAAGCAGACTGTTGTACAGAGACATGGATTGATTTTAGAAAAATCCAAAATGCCATTTTTTTTTTTCTTGATGCATAGTCACAGTGACATGCTGAGGGGTTTTGGGTCTACTGATGAGACCCTAGTTGTTATTTCAATAATCCTCTCTGCTGGAAACCTCTGTTTGTGAAACAGTCAATTTTGCTGAAAATAAACTGGGATTAGTAAATAGGAAATGAAAGACATTTTCTGAGGGTTTTGCTTCTTCATAAAAGTAAGGCATTGTAGAAGTCTGAATGAAAAATTAAGGGATTTCACCAAGAAAGAACAACGGACGTTCCCAACAGCCAACACCAGAGGTGTGGTCTTGGGCTATCACCCTCTTAGCTGGCTCAGAAACTTCACTGGTCTAGACCAGGTCAAGTTCAGCCATCCTGATTCAAGCTAACAAAGCTTTCTAAAGATGAATCCATAAAAGCAGCATACCAGTATCTTATTTCACGGTGAATGAAGGTCAAGTGAACTGGTTATCACTGAATAGCAACTCATAACCTTTTCTTAGGATGGTCATGTTAATTGACAAATAGAACCCATGAAGGGCTAATGTTACAATCCTGCAATAGATATATATCTCCACCTGCACATCTTTTGATCATAGGCTTCAGGGACTGACTTAAATCCTATATGACTGATCTTTATTTTTCCATTTATATACAACACATCAACTAGTTATCATTAAGTCTTTTAGCCATCTTCTCTCTGATCCATTTTATATTTACTATGCACTGTGTTCCCAGAATGGAAACTTGCTTCCAAGTTCTTAGAGTGGTGTCAGGTAGAGATGGTGGTGGTAGTAGTGAGCTTATGGTTAACTCTTTGCTATTATCCATAGACAACTTGGACCAATGTATATGGAAATTCTTTAAATATGATCGTCAAATTAGGTGGTTAAGCTCTCATGAAATCAAATGAGTAAATCATATAAAGAAATGAGTAAAAAGAGAATCTAATAGTGGCATCTAATTGTAGTTTTTCCTAGCAAATACTCTTGGGAAGCATAAATCATCCCCTATTGATTATATAAGAAAATGGAGAACTTTTCACATAGGTTAAATATTTTGATTATTGTAATATATATTAGCTCCTTTTCAAATATTTTGTGGAGTGCAATAGAGAGTCTTAATATGTTACAGAAATACAGTTCTTTAAACAGCCTCTGTTAACGACTACCACACATGACTTTTCACACTAACGAAACTAAGACTGTGACATCTGGTACTGGTGAAGTATTCCATTTGGGGTAAACTAGGATGCAGGTACTATGACAAAAATGGTAACAGATTGGTCAATAAATGCAGTTCAAATTTCCTTTTCATGTTTGAGCTGGGCCTGCAAAATAAAGGATAGGGTAACATTTTGTTGAATTACTAAGTGTGGACCATGGCAAATATGTTTGGCATTTTAAGTTGTAAACTTGGTGCCATCCTTCAACATATACATTTCAGTTTTAGAGACTTGGATTCAAATAATAACTATGTTGTGAATGTAATGAGTGTTCTGTACTTAATCACTTCTCATGATAAAAACACTTTAAGTAGGATTAAGGACCCTAGATTAAGAGGGCCCATTACCAGCAAATTTTCACACTGTTAAATTACAACTTGAATGTATCCCATCTCTTCTAGAAAACTTCAGCTATAAAATAGGAGTCATATTTTCAACAGAGCTTGCTGCATTTAAATATTAATGCAGTGATTTATCTACTAAAGGGACCACGCCAAGCAAAACATTTGCAATCACAGATTTTAATTCAGCTTTTATTTTCCTCTCTAGACAGTTACTGTGAAATGTCTGCAAAACCAAACTTTTTACTTTTAGTGCATCTTCTTCTCTCTTAGACTATGTACAAACTTCTAAGAAATAAATATAAAAATATTTGTAATTTATAGATTTATGTCTGTCTGTTTTATTGAGCCACATGAATAAAACAATATAACTAAACTTTCAGGACAACTGAAAAATTTCATCAAGCTCTCAAAAAGCCCTGTTGCTTGTGTAACATTGAGTTTCATCTTTAAAATAATGATGCAAAGAATGTGACGAAATAACTTTGTTAATAAAGCTTTGTTTGCTGATTATATTCATTCTCAGAAATCATTTATTATCTCATTAATTTGTCAAATGGACCAATGATGAGAGAGAAATTATTTTGTGCAATGAGGAAATATTTCTTTGAAAAAGATGTGTGTCTGCATGTGTGTATGCTGTAGCAGTTTTCACAGATCTAAAAAGTGATGAATTAGTGTTCTAAGAACGAAAGATGAATACCAAATACTAGAGCCATTCAACAGCTAATATTTGTTGGGTATTTTTGCATTTTAGAAAATAATTTCACATGTAGTGTCTCTTGAATCATCAGTGAGCTTATAAAGTTGAGTTTTTCCTCATTTTACAAATAATAAAACTATAGCTCAGAGAAGTTGAACAATTTGTTTACATTTTTGTTTATGTCTTAAAACATTTACACTAGTCAGTGTTTTAAGTATTTTTTTCCTTGGTATTTCTTCCAGATGATTCTTTTTCTTTTTAACATTTTATTGTGTTTTAGGTTTGGGGGTGCATGTGAAGAACATGCAGGATTGTTGCATAGGTACATACATGGCAATGTGGTTTGCTGCCTTCCTCCCCATCACCTATATCTGGCATTTCTCCCCATGTTATCCCTCCCCAACTCCCCACCCCCCGCTGTCACTCCCCTAGTTCCCCCGCACAGACCTCAGTGTGTGATGCTCCCCTCCCTGTGTCCATGTGTTCTCATTGTTCAACACTCTTCCAGATGATTCTATTCCTCCTTCTTCCTTAACTCTTATTTCAGCTCAAAAATAGTGCCATATACATAGGAGAGCCTTAATGTTTATTGAATGAAAGAGTAAATGAATAAGCACTAAGTTCCTGGTACTTGACTGGAAAAAGGGACTATGAAGATGAAAGAAATATGGCTCCTGCATTTCAAGAACTCACAACTTAATTTAAAGCATATAATTTTGACTCTTTCTTGGTTGGGTAGATTGAAGATGCCTTATTAATGCAGCCCATTAACCCTTCAACTTATAATTATTATTCTCTTCTTGCCCGCCATATGCCTATCTCCGTGCCACAGGAAGTCATCTGTGTGTGGAAATACCTTATTTGGATAGAAAAGTGTTTCGTTTTGTTTTTATTTTTGTTGCAGTGTCCCAAGTTCAGCAAATATTGCCTACATGGTCCACTTAACCTCTTTTATTGCAGGTCTTCTTTGGGTGCTTTTCTCTGCTATGTGCAGTGCCACCTTTAGCCTTTGATAATTAGAAATGAGGAAATTTGCTAATTCCAATTATGATTTTAGCATTGGGCATATGGCCTTAGTTGTTTCTGTCTTAAAGCTATGCTGCTTGCTGTCACATAATCACTTCTATGGGACTTAGGACACAGAACATAGGGTATCATCTGCTTTGAGGTTCTTTGCGTTTCCTCACTCTTAGAGAGACAGACTTCTGGGACTTTATTATCCTGAATTGCTAGAGGTAGGGTGGGGGTGGGGACTAGAAGGCTGACATCTGCTCAGCGTCATAGTTAATTTTAGGTATGATATTTAGGAAGGCCAGTTGAGAATTTCTTCTTTTACTACATGAGATCTTGTTTATAATTTTATGCTGATTTTTATAAAAACACAATAAATTGTCTTGGCTAATCTGATGAATTGATAATTGATGACAATGGAATGGATTTAAAATTTCTAAACAACAGGCTGTTAATGGCTAAGTGCTTTTAAGCAAGTCTCTTAGATTCCCTGAACCTCTGTTATCTCATATGTAAAGTGGACATATAAGTTCACCTATACAAATTATTACTGGGAGGATTAAATTAAGTGATGGATGTGATCAGACACCTGGACAAACCACTTGAGATCCCCCAACTCACCTTCTTCCTGTTCCAGCTGTGATCAGTTCTGTGCAGGTGCAGCAGCTGGAAGGGAATCAACATTACAAAAGCACAACTTCACAGCCTTTCACCCTAGAGCCTGTGCCAAACGTATTTTGCTGTTTGCCCTGGGTGTTTCTTTTTGATGCTGGGGAGGGGACGCTGTGGGACACTGCTCAAGACTCACACAAGCAGGCCCAGAAATGTGGAGGCAGTAACGAGCTCTACGGTGAACCCTGGCAATTGGAAGATGGGGCAGAGGATACAATCCTCTCTTTTCTCCTCCTGTATAGACGGTGCTGAGATGCAGTTACAAAGCTTTTGGAAGGATGATGCAGTGAGATTAAGCAATTAGTTACACTTTAAGGTGACCAGACCGGTAATGCATCCTAGTACTGGATTTCCCTCTTTGCTTCCTGATTGCCTTTGTCGTCATTGCTGCTCTTTGGGATTGTACTCCTTAATGTAATAGCAGTCCATAAACTTTTGCCTCAGGCTTTGCCTTCTGACAGAATGTAAGGTGTTTCATTCAGTGGCTGGTTCCAAATATGTGCTGAATATTCTGTTTTATTGTAAACAAAGACTACTATGTTAGCAATTGCCAATGTCAATGAAAATAAATGCAGGTAAGATTTTGTGTGACCAGCTAATTTTCCTTTTCCAAACTCTATGGTCACTTTCAGAAGACAAAACAATGTCATATAGCAAAAGATGTTCTTATCTAATACTGCATAGACCTAGATAAAATTTATGTCCAACAGGAAACTTTCAACGGTACCTTAGAAGTGATAACTTATATTTAAATTATTGTAGTTTTACTCAAAGCAGGTCAGAAACTATTATCCCCCATGGTCACAAGTCCTCCACAGATGCCACACAGGTAAAAAAACAATATTTTTAATGAAATTCTTAAGTGGAATGCTCCCTGTGCAAAATTAACTATTTGTATTAGGGTGATATGTGGATTTATGCGTGAACTACCAAAGTGTAAAAAACCAAGAAAAATCCTAGTTGTTAAATGCTAAGAAGTTTACAGTGGTGAATACTATATGAGAACCAATATACCTCCCTTTTTACATTGACTCATCAGTATAAAGAAGAGTTCCAGGTTAAAGTTTGTAAATTAACTTATTTTCTGGTCTACCCTAATCTCCTTCTAAAAGACTCTAAATTTCAGGTCCTTTCTTTTAAGACTTTTAAAATTTATATGAACAGCCACTTATTGTCCTGAATATTAATATTAGAGGACTACCCTGGTCTGGGAAATCTATTTTGAAACAAATATAATATTTGTATTTTTTGATTCATGTAGTTTCTTTCATTGTAATAAGATGTTTGCTAATTTTTTCCCCTGAAATATTCTTTCAGTTTAAAATACATACACCTTTTCTCTAAACTGAAAATAATTTCTTTTTCACAGTTACATATTTAGTTGATAGTGTGTTGCTCATTCTCACTATCTGCTTTGTAAAAATTCTCCAGTTATTGTAGAGACATGTGTCGGGAGTTTTCGAGCAATGCTCCTTAATGACAGAGATCATACAATTTCTCTTTTGTTTTCTACAAACTTCCTAGGGTAGTGCCTGCCATAAGCAGGTTAGGGTAAATCATTTTTATGAAGATCTAATGAAGACCTTTTAGTTTTTCTAAATGAATGAACTGACTTATGTCTCAATATTTTCCTTATTAGTAGAAGACATAATTAGCTGCGTTTCAATGCTATAACCTATTGTTTGGGAGGATAGTGATTGTTTTTTAAAGTCATGTTACAAAGTGCAAAGATGACTTTGTCAAGCAGAGTGGTAGGAGCTGTGTGTTGTTAGTAATTGTAAAGGAATAAAGCCCTGCCAATTAAGGCAACGGAAAAGCTGCCAAAGCTGAAAGTACCTGGCTAGGTTTTAAAGGACAGGAATACAATACTCTTACTAAGACACACTTTATAGAGTCCAATTCACAGCCAAGGAAAACAGCTTTTGGAGCTTTTGGGTGTCCATAAACAGCTAGATGAATGCAGGGAAGCCAAAACCAGGGATGAGTAGGGTATTTAAATGCTCAACTTGCTCAGCTGCCACAGTATCCTCCCCACCCACCAATGCATTGGCACAAAGAGTACCAAGGAATGCCCTACATGTTTGTGATTTATGGAAAATCTACACAAGGACAACAAAACAAATGAAATATTCGTTCAGTTGTTATATTGTAAATTATGAAAAATATCTGGCTCATTTTCTGAAGGCAGTCCTATAACATGATGCTAGAGAAAAAGGGAGGATGGTCCAGTAACGACCCTCAGATAATGCGTTGTGGTCATTCAAGTCCTAGGCGACAATTGCTCACTGATAAGCCAGTTCAAGCATTTTCTTAGCCAAGATACTCCGTAAACCTTGCCAAGAGAAAAGGGCATGTGGCAGTAAGTTGTAAAGTGATAAAAAGCAGACATGGGTGGAAAATATTTTATCAAGAAAGATAAAATAAAGAAATTATATGAATATGATAACAGCACAACAAAGAATATTTTATAGAAAAAATCTTGTAATGTTGCCAACACTAAGGCAAAATGAATGAAGAGCAAATGGGTTGTATTTCAAACACATACCATTACACTGAGCAACAGTAACATTTTACTACCCAAGTCACATTTTTTGACTGATGCAATAAAATTTGCAATATTCAAAGAAAAACATAGGATTTACAGCTTTTTTAACTTCAATTTTAAAACAGATTTTATGGTTAACAATGCAATAAAAAAAGTTTCTGAAATGTTTTGAGTTGTGTTATAGTTCTGAGGAAGCACCACATTGTTAACAACCAGGGCAGAAATATAGAGTTTCCTGTGGTTGTTAGATTATCAGATAATCCTAGCACGCTTTTAACAGAGAGATTTTATGGTATAATACTTCAATAATTATTATATTTAAGTGGCTCATAGTAATTAGAACAGTCTAGTAAGGCTTCATGGATCATATATTGGGAATGTTTTCTATGATTCAGAGACTTTTCTTCTGAATGACAAGCCAGTTCTACTTTTATTTATTTCATTTGATTCAACGTCTGTTGGTGGGACCCCAAGCTGGAGATAAGATTCATAAAATATGAAACAAAAATAATTTTCTTTACGTCTTTCCTCCTCATCTTCTTATCTTTTGTTTGCTGGAGTCTGTTTTGGTTAGAGAACTCAGCAAAAAAGAACTTAGATTCTGATTAGCAAATATATCTTTTTTTTTTAAGTAATCATTAACTGAAAGCTAGTATAGCAATCCCATTACCACATCTAAATCATCTAAATTCGATGATCACATTCTGTGAACAGTTTTTTTTTGTTTAATTAAATATAAGTATCTGTGAAGCAAAGGTAAATTTCTTCCCTTCCTGCCACTCTCGTGTGTGCTGAGAGATACAGCAATAAAAACATTAACTTTTTTAAAAGCAGAAATTTGCAGTATCTTTGGAAATGTTTTCTGACTCTGTAGTCGAAAACCTTTGCTTTGCTTTTGGAATAAATTTTGTTTTCAGCATTATTTTAACCAGCAATTATTCTGCTAAGCAAAATTTTATAACAGAGGAGGCCCTGGAGGTTGCTTGCTGCACTTATAATTACAGAGTTTTCCAAGAGTTCTTCAGGCACGGCCTAACACATCAACTCAACATGTTTCTAGATGTATATTTGTTTTGGTGCACGGTAGTTCTAAAACAAAAGCCCAAATACACTGTTAACTGGTCCACAATTATGTACTTTCTAAAGAAGTTTTATTTGCAACTGACTATCTTTTAAAATTTTGTCTTTCAAATTAAGAGGAATAATATGAATTTGCAATCAATGTGGCATTAAGAGGTGTGTGTGTGGTGAATATATATATATATATTTTAAATTTTTTTTTGTAGAAAGAGGTTTTTATCTATATATATATATATAGAGAGAGAGAGAGAGAAACAGGAGAAGGAGAAAGAAACAGCTAACTCTCACACTGAGTGAGAGAATCCAGAAAGATGGAATCCAGGAGAGGAAAGCAGCTTCCACACTGAGTGGAAGGGAATAGAGAGAGATGGAGTTTAGGAGGGGAAGACAGGCTTCCTAGAAGGGAGTGTTTGTGGAAGGGACTCCAGAGGGAAAGCCCAGGAGAGAGAAAGATGGCTTCCGCGAAGGGAGTATTTGTGGAAGGGGATCCAAACATGGAGTCCCATGTGCAGTGAATGAAAGATTAATGCTAATTTATAAAATTGATGGGAATTTTATGAAGACTACTATATTTTTATCTGATTTAGGGAGAATCTAGTATTCTCTTCTGACATGGCCTGGAATGCTTTAAGCTATGCAGGTGATGAAATCTCATACAGTGTGTAAGATACAAGTTTGAAAATTCCTGGAAATTCCTGCAGTTCAGTGCATAGTACATGTGTCAAAAACATTTTGTATTTTAAAATTTATTTTCTAAACCCTTTCAGTCTCTATATTGCTGTCTGTTTCCTTCAACACCATTAGCTGTCCTGCTTCTCTGAGGCAATCACAAATCCACTGGCACTATGGCACCAGCTGCCACTTTAGCAATTTGGAGATTCCTAAGAAAGGCTGCTCTAGCTGTGTGACCTCAGGAGATTTCTTTGCCTCTCTGGACCTCAGTTTCCTCATCGGTATGGCAAGTGAGCAAAATAGGAAATATGTCCAACAAAGTGGCTTTCTAAAAGGCATAGCTGTCTTTTAAGCAGGAAGATAAATATAAGAGTAGTTTGGCTGCTTAACTAGTGCTGCCTATGCCAGAGATTAGTCTCTTTAAGAATGAAATCTTGATAATGTTATAGCTGTGTTTAGATCAAGGAAATAAATGTCAAAGAGGTCCTTTTGAAGTTTTTGCTCTCTTTTTCTCAGCTTTAGAATCAAGAAATATTTGAAGTTTGCTAGCAGTGGAATTGTATTTGAAGCTGAAATGAAAGACTTGATCTACCTTTTATTAGTAGTGATTTTTTGGTGGTCTTTTTCTCAGTGGTACCTGGTTGCTAGGGGTTTTTATTTTCTAAATTTTTTTTCTGCAATGGTCTTCAAACAGTACCATCTTCACTACCTTTCTAATTTTCACCACTCCCCAGTACCCTTCTCAGAGTCTTTTTCCCACATGAAGTCCCTTCAGCAACAAAAATAACTGTTTATCTTCTTTGCGCGAATCCAGCTCTTCATTTTCTTCTGCCAATAACTTGGCAATTAATCATCTTCTCTCTTATGGTTGTCATTGCAGTTGAATTTCATATTTTTATATGCTTTTTTCCCCTAACAAAAATAAAGGTTCTTTGTAGGAGCATGAGGAGTTGGTTATGACCTCACTTTTTGGAGTCAAAATTTCAAAGTTCAAATGAATCATGTATCTTTTTGTTGTAGGACCTCAGGAAAGTAATCCTACCCATCCCTGCAAACCTAACTTTCTCATCTCTAAAGTGGGGGCCATAGTAAACCCTACTCTGTCATTTTGAGGATTCAGGCCATAAATCATGTAAAGTCCCTAGAAAAATGCTTAGTACATAGAAAACCCTCAATAATTACTGGTAGTCTCTGAAGGCGGGGATGGATCTTGGCAGTTCTTTTTATATCTGTACCACCTCCCACAGTGCCTATTGCCCAGCAGGTGCTCAGTTTGTATTTGTTGCCTAATTATTTTGTTAATGTCTTTTTAGATGTTTGTTTCTACATGTAACTCCACTCCTTAAGGCTTCCTAGTTTGGCTAGAGTCAGAGATCAGGAGGATGGTGTAAAGATAAAGGCTACATTAGAAGTAGGAATGAAAGTGGCCGGAGCCTCCACTGGAAGAATCTGTGAAGTACTTGGCTTCTTGCATTCCTCTTTCCAATGGGAATAGACAGTCTTTCTGTCCCAGGATCTCTGTCTTCTCTGATTCTCCATACAAATGTGGGATCCTAATTGTTTTCTACTTGTTGAAGTTTGTGGCCATCTTTAGAAATTATTCTTTGTGTCAGGCATGACATTGGCTTGGCCCCTCCCAAGCCTGGCACATTGACCAGGTCACATCCCTGTAGCAGATACTTCTCACTAAAGTAGACTGGCTCTCATCACCTCAGGGTGAGTCCCTTTTTTCACTTGGGACATTGTCTTGGAGGTTGCATGAGTCATGATTGGCTAGGTTGTGTTGAAGTAACAAACAACCTCAAAGCCTCAGAAGCTTACAACTAAAAGAATGCATCTCTTGCTTCTGTTACATGCCCATCAGGAATCTCCTAAGGGCGCTTTTTCCCAGCCTCATTTTTTTCCTTCTAAAACACCAGCTGAGAACATTGCCCAGAACCATGGGAGAGGGAAAAATAACTTGGTGCAACACATGTAGGCTTTTAAAGCTCCTACCCAGAAGTGATACTATATTACTTCTCATACTTCATTGATCTAAGGAGGTCAGTTGAACAAACATGACTTCAGCATAATGAGGAGGTATAATCCTCTAGCAGGGAGAGAAACCAGGCATTGGTGAAGAGTGATGCATTTTGCAACAGACGCTAAAGGATGACCATTCCTTTTCTTTTTTTAATTTACTTTCCCCCATTATTTGGCCAAGAATCCCAGTTCAGGTAACTAGTCATCAACTCCCATAGACATTCTTTTTTGGAGGCCTATAAACACCTTTTTTATGTAGTTGCTCCACTTTGGCTTCCGACTTGAGCTGTGTTTGTTCTGCTGGTCGTTGTGCAGATAGATCTTTTGGGACTCTTCCCACAAATGCACTTTTTTTTTTAAGCATAGAGCGTACTGTTTATTTGATATTTCATAAAATGGCTCAGCTTAAAGTTGTTCACTGTCACAGATACCATCACTCTGGGTGATACATTATTCAAAACTGGCAGCTGAAATAATCTGTTTACTATATGAGCAAGTGAAAAAGCAGCAATGTTCAATTTTCGATGCTTCCAGATCACATGGGATATATACAACCATGTCATTTCCCTCTTACTAACAATAAGGACAACATTAATGGAAAACACTTATTATATGCCAGGCACTATCCTAAGTGCTGTATAGAAACTAACACGTTTAATGTTCACAAAAATCCTATGAAGTAGGTACTTTTATTATCACCGTTTTATAGCTGGGGAAATTGAGTCAGGTTAAGCAACTGCACATGGTGATTCAGCTAGAAGGAAATATGACTGACATTTGAACCTTGTGAAATCTGGGTCCAAAGTGTGTGTGCTTAGCCATTTGCTATATTCTCTTATAAACAGGATGGTACAAATAAAATGCTTATGATAACACATAATTGGGTTAAGTTCCCAGTACATGACCACCACTGCTAGTGATGCCGAGATTGGTTGGCTTAACGTTTCTTTCTTTGAAGGAGTAGGATGTACTTTTCATATAACGACTCTTCAGTCCACACAGAATAACTGTAAGGTGTGTGTGAACCAGGCAATGCTACTGTCATTTAATAGGAAACAGCTAAAAAAATACACAGTGATTACGCACTTAGGCTTGCACATTTTCTTTTCTGCTATTGATCCACCAACATTGTGCCATATCCAAAATGCAGTGGGGACTTTACCTAGGAAGGATATGGTTCAAGATGAGTAGGCTTATCTCACTCTGCTGCTTCTATGGCTATTCTGGAATACAAAGCTAATTTGTAGATGATATTATATTTTCATCTCATGTTTTATATGCAACCTCTATCCATGTTAATGGGAATTTTTTTGTGCTTACTCTAGGGAAAACTGATTCCAATTATTGAGTATAATTTATTCTAACCCCTTGATGGAATAATTTATACTCTTGAGGTATTTTTGAAATGTGTAACCAATAGGGAACTCTCTTTATACATAAGTTTTTACATATCTTTCAATTAAATAAGAAATCCAAGTGCAAAACCCATCACTCAAGGAAAGCATATGAGTTTGTAACACTCCCAAGAGGTTTTTTGGTCCATAAACCAATAAATGGATTACACTTACAGGGCAAAATTCTTCTCTCAGGTCTCATGTGAAGCTCCTATTGACTTACCTGTGAGGCAGCTCACAGGGGATGTGAGATATTTTAGGCTGCAAGGAGAGAAGTTGTCATTTTTTCATATAATCAATTTTAGGGCTCTGATATTGATTGCTATAAAGGATACATTTATTAAAAGACAAGCTATTATATGTTTAAATACAGATTTATTTGGTTATAAATTCTATAGGCAATAGGCATTTTAGCAAGAAAAAGTGAGTGTATCTTTCTAGTATAAGGGACACAAATATATGTGTTTTTATTAGTAGAAATGAAATCACTGGATAAGACCACTATGTGGTTTATAGTGTAGCAGTAATTTCAGCACACATTTAATGTGAGATGATAGATAGCGTATGTATTTTTTCACCTCAATGTTTCTGGAATTTCATGAAAAAATAAAGTGAAAGCTTCTTGCACTAAACATTACAGTTTATAGTTTACCTTAATTGCATTATTTACAATAAAAATCACCAATGGAAAAATGTGATTAAAATATATTCCAGTTTAGTTAACATAATTTCTGAGAGGAGCTGCTTTAAAAAATTATTGAAGTGGCTTATAAATCCTCTATTATGTTTTGTAGTAAAATTCTGTTATAATATTTGTTTTGGGAGAAAAGAAAAACATTTATTTTAGAGTCACTGTTTTATAGAGAGATTTGGGAATTATAGAGATCTCTGCTTCTCAGAATGACCAGTGTGTTTTTTGAATGAGTTTCACCATTTCAAAGCAATTTACAAATGTGTGGAATTGTTGTCGGATGCCAGTTTACATTTGATTGTCACCTAACTCTTTCTTACAAGTGTTGGAGGCCTAACACTACCAGAGAGCTGCCAATCCCCAACTCATAGTCTGCAGGTTAAAACTATGGTTTCTAATCCAAGATTTTGCCAAGACATATAAGAACATTCATGGCATTAAAAGAATATTTCAAATTTTGTAAAACTCTACATTTTTGAATATATTTGCAGGGTCTTTTGGGGACTGAAAAGCTCATCTTTTGGGTGGTAACTAGGTAAGCATAAATGGCACTTTAAAAATTATACCTGAGGGTATTCAATATATTAGTACAATATATATTCTATGTACTACATAACAATTTAAACATCCTTGTCTCTTGGATGTGAAAGATTTAATATATAAGGCCACAAATAATCTTCCAGCCTGTTTTTCTGCCACCCACTGATGTTGGCAGGCATGGTGTGGCGGTTGTTAATAGATGTGTTCAGATAATTTGGTTGGACTTCACAGTTTCATTGGCTGACTTGATCCTTCTGGAGCTTGTCTTTATTCTTGCAAAACTCACTGATTTATCTTTGTTGCCTGCTTCTTTAATATAAAAATGACTTCAGTGTCACTAAGGATGCTTTGAGACTGATGGCATGGTGAACATTGGCCGTCTATAAAGAGGTGAGCACTCACATGAACGTCCCACAGTGGCATAAAGTCCTGCTGTCTCATTCTTCCCAGGCCCTAGGCATTTGCTCCACTCCACTTACGCTAATAAAGCTGAGGCGCCCTGGACTTTCTTTTCCATCCCCGTCCTCTTCTGCTGCCTTATCTCGTGTGACTCCCATTTGGACTTCTGTGGAATGTCCATTTGATAGTTCTGTGGCTCTTCAGGGGCAGAACACAGGAGTCACTATTTACTATACTGGGCTTCTTTTCTCCAGTGGCATTTGGTTCCCTTCCTTTAGTATCAGAGAAGTACTCAGGCACATTGAGAGCAAAACTGCTTGGAAAGGAGAGGAAGCCACACACACACACACACACACACACACACACACAGACACACACACACACACACACACACAGACATACCTTTGGTCAATTTAACCTGGTTGAATACTACCAAACCTTTCATAATGTTAAATTTAAAATGTCAAACTTTTCTTCTTCCTTCAAAAAACAAACCAGGAAAAGATACTCTTGTAATAATATGTTTTGGAAGTTAACTGGTATCCTTTTAAATCATAAGAAGACAAGTGCTATGAATTTCATTGTGTTGTAAATAAAGAGTATCAAGTTTAGGCTTGTGTTAAAAAATTAACTTTTGAAATGATCTTAATATACGAAAAAACTAGATAATTGTAGTTTTATATTTTCTGGGCTCAAGGAAATATTTTTTTTTAAAGAAAAACCTCATCTTCCATTTAAATTTATGTCATAAGTACTAACCACGTGCTAAAACACAGCTAATTATGTCACAATAACCCCACATAAGCCAGATTCATTCAGTTTCTTGTATAATCACACAGGGACTTAGTGGTGAAATCAGGGCTAGGATCTTGATTTTGTGATCCTCAGTCCTGCATTTTTTCTATCCTAGCTCAAGACAAATTCAAGTGTGGCTGAAAGCCTAGAAATCATCCCCAGAGGTCTGGCATCAAGTATTATATTTTTTAGTAAAATTATTTAATCAATGTAAGACATAACTATATATAAGAAGGGTTCTAGATTCCTAGCTGAGTCATCACAACACAAAGAAATGACAGCCCAAGCAGACTAAGGTGTTGAATAAACATATACTGAAAGATGCGGAAGTGCCTTAT
The DNA here is from genome assembly GCF_049354715.1 of Callithrix jacchus. Taxonomy (NCBI): domain Eukaryota; kingdom Metazoa; phylum Chordata; class Mammalia; order Primates; family Cebidae; genus Callithrix; species Callithrix jacchus. Next base: position 86,380,503 of record NC_133504.1, on the reverse strand, counting down.
AGGCTTTGTTTCAGATCCTAGTTTGCTACTTACAAATTTTGGGACTTGGGCAAATTATGTAATTTCTCCAAAATTTTGGTTTTTCTCATCTTTAAAATAATAATGACAGTATCTATCTCATAGAGTGGTAGGGAAATTTTATGAGACAATGCTTAGAACTGTTTCTGGCTATAATAAACACAATATATGTTGTTGATATTGTTTTAAATTATTGTTATTGTATCAATTTGCAATTATGCAGAAACAAAAAATAAACAACACACATAGCTGTATACTGGAAAGTCTCCCTATTAGCTATATATTAGAATTCACATGCTAAAACTTACACAGCAATAGTTAAGAATATTCATTTTGTATTAATTCAAACAAACGTTTAGGTAGCATTTACTCTGTGTCAGGTGTTATTTTTAAGCACTTAAAAATACTATTTATCTTCACAAGCCTATGAATGAGGTAACATTATTTTCTTCAAGATGAGTAAACTGAGGAAGAGAGATGCTGGTAGGTGAGGTCACTCAGCTGGGAGGCAAAGGAGTCAGAATTCAAAACCAGACAATGTGGTTCGAGTGTCTGTGTGCCTAACCACCACCCTCCCTGCCCCTGTGAAAGGCTTGACTCGCAGTGTGGCATGGCTACGCTTATTTGTGGGCACATGACATTCCAAAACAAGAGGAACTTGGATTTAAAAGCCAATGTAGAAATAGAACTCTAATTACATAAATATCTTTGAAGCACTAGTATAAACAATCTACTATTTCAAAAGAAAAACAGCATAGTTGAAAAATTGTATCTATTGAGACAGTATAAAATAAATCATTAGAAGAAGGAGATTAGAGGTAGTAGATGTAGATGAACATAGGATATATTCTCTGTGTATAAATATTTACAAACTTTTCCTATTTCTTGGCTCCACTCTTGTGTATATGTATATTTGCAATATCACATGAAAATGTAAGAATATTTAACATTGGGCAAAAATAGCTTTTCAATGTTTTTATATTTGGTCTCTTGTATGATTTTAACAAATGCCTAATTTCTGTATGCAATTGTTACAGCAATGTGACAATGCAGAATTTTTTCTAAGCTAAAGTATGGGCACGTATGATAAACAGAAATGTGCATTATTTGTAGGGATCCTTACATCTAATTAATATGCTGCATCTCAGTCGCATTCTGTTTTAATTGTTGCCAGTCATTGCTTAGGAATAAATGTTATTGAGAATAACAAAGTTCACATTAGTGAAATAATGTGGTTAGACATTCTTTCATATCTTTAAAATTCTCAATTTGATGTTCCCAGAGTAGAGATCTTTCTCTATCTGAATTAGTAGTTTGTTACTTTATATTATAGTTTGGACTAAATATACATAGCTTGGTTTAATAAATGAAATCTTTGTTATTTAATGAAGTGCTAAAAGTTTTCACTGAAGTTTTCCTTGCTGACCACAGCTAGCAACATACACTCAGGCATATACGATGGGTCATTGTGCAAATAAATTGTTCCCTTTTTTATTTTGTTTGCTGCTAGTAATGAGTAACTGACAGTTCTAGCTAAGAGCTCAACTTTATTGTGGGTCATCCAGTAGCTGTTTACGAAAGTCAATAGTTAGGTTGTAAGAAATAGAAAAAAATGTCAACGTCTGTCAAATGAAGACAGATAGTAATCGTTGTTCACATTTCAAAGTATTTATCACTGCTTACTATCATTTTTCTCTCTGAGCAAATGAATCATTTTAAATAGAAGCAAACTGATCCTCCTATTAGCAAGTCTAAATCAGTAGAACAACATCTATTTTCAGAATCTTTGTAGCTATAAAGGGACCTTTACAGTTTGCAACACTTTGACCCTTCCCAAAATGAGAGCATTCTGTTACAAATAGATTATTAGGGACTTGGTGCCAGCGTCTCTATTGTGGAACCTTTGGGTTGGGAAAGCTGACAGCTGGGAGGAGTTCAGTGTTTTGAAGGTTATGATCACAGCAGTTTCATAAGTGCTTTATTTCGGTTCTCTTCTGGCTGCAGAAGGGACAGGTGCGGTCTGGTTCTGATTTCACTGGTCTTAATTTCTTATCTGACCTGGTAGTCAATCAAGGGCATGAGAGAGAGGGGAATGAGGGAGAGGTGGACGGGTGGGAGAGAAGAGCTGGGGACTCTAAGCTGCAGGGGGAGGGGTGTACACATCTGCGAGGCATGACACGTGTGTGTGTGTGTGTGTGTATGTGTAGTGCTAAGCATCTGACTTTTCTCATCGAGAAACTGGCAGCTCTGCCTGTCATTCTGCACTTCTGTGTGTACGAATGCTGCCCTGTGCAAAATGGATTTCTGAGTGTTAACCATCATGTTCTTCTTTTCCAAAGGGTCTTCTGTAGGATTTCATTTGCAGAGCACAGAGGGCAATATCTAGGGTAATTCCAGGGCTTAGTGGCTGTGATCTTTTGTCAACTTTCCTTGTGAGAGAAATTAAACTTGGTATGAGCACCCACCATTGCAGCAAGTGCAACACCATTCCCGGCCAATGGGCGGGAGATCATAGACCTGACAAGTATTTATGAGAGGGAAAAATGAGATGTCATAATATGACAAGAATATATTCATTAAATCTTTCAATTTCTCAGAAACAGAGAATTCCCACTTCAGTAAAAGGCTTTGAGCAGATTTATCAAGTCTGACATTCTTACTTTTATGAGATTTGACTCTCTATGCTAAATTGAGATATATTTAAAAGGAGGACAGCTTTGCCAAAGGAGGAAAACTCCTAAAAAGGTGGAGATAATATAATGCTAGCCATTGTTCTTTTGATAGAATACTAGATAATGCCCACAATATGCACTGAAAAAATCAGAGCACAAGCATGAATATCAAAATAAATTATGCCTTTGAAAGTGTGGGAGGGTATGCTGACTTATTTCATGGTTTCTCTAATAGTAGCCTTTTATAATTATCAAGCAATTTGATTTTATTTCAATACAATCAAACAAGAACAGCTTGAATTTAAGGTATTTGCCAGAAATATAGCTTTCATAATTGCAGTGTGTGATAATTGTATAATTGCAGTCTATAGACTGATTTTACTAGGATGACTGGAACTGTGTATGCTGGGAAATAAGCACATGGAGCTACACCCATCAATATCACCCCATATATATATATTTTTTAATATGTAAGAATGACACAGGTATATTATGACAGAGACAGCTCTGCTCATGATAGGTTTTCATGAAATATTTTTAGACTATTTGTGCTGGGCTCAGAATTGCATAAAACTATTTGTTTCAGATGAGACCACAGTTTAACATGAAGAATGTTTTTGGTGGGTTGGAAAACTGGACTTTTCTCAGTTTGAATATTTTAGAATCGAACCTAGATTTGGACATCTGCCAGTGTGGAGCGCATATTGGAGCTGCTTTTAAAGCCATCGTGTTACACTCTTGACCTTGGAGGTACAGACTCTTGAGTCTCAGGTTATAGCAGTGATTGTGATCTGATTGGTATTCATGTTGAGATGCTGTGTGTTCTCTAAGAAGGCTGTGCATATCTTTGGGAAAGTATAAGTGGTTACCATGCCTGGGGGAGGGAGACAAATTTGTGGCTTTTAATATAAATTCAGATCAAAGGGGGAAACTTCAGTGGGCAAAATTTAGCATTAATTCCATATTCGGGATCACTTACAATATCCTCCTAATGTTTGGTGATTAGGGTTATTACAGTATGCTGAGCCCTAAGAGTACATCTTAGAATGAAAGGGCCTATAATTATTTTTAATATTTTGTATAATATTTAAAAGATGTTCCCTGTGACACACCAAAAGCTTGTTAATGTAACTTAAATAGGGCTCTGTCTTTATAGCCTCAAAAGAAAAAAATGTTACTCCTAAGAATGAGGACACAGAGATAGGGGCTATTTGCAGCCAGAATCCTCTAAAGTAAACCAAACATAAACTTTTTATTATCTATAAAAGTAGGGGCTACTTGCAGCCAGGATACTCCAGTGTAAACAAAACAGTAGTTACCTCAGATCACATTGATATGTCTATGATGAGAAGACAGAGTACAACAATAAAACAACTTTCTTTTAAAAATTAATTTAGAAAAGTTTGTTTCTATGTACAGTTTTTTTTTTTTTTTTTGAGATGGAGTTTCGCTCTTGTTACCCAGGCTGGAGTGCAATGGCACGATCTCGGCTCACCGCAACCTCTGCCTCCTGGGTTCAAGCAATTCTCCTGCCTCAGCCTCCCGAGTAGCTGGGACTACTGGTGTGCGCCACCATGCCCAGCTAATTTTTTTGTATTTTTTTTAGTAGTGACAGGGTTTCACCATGTTGACCAGGATGGTCTTGATCTCTTGACCTTGTGATCCACCCACCTTGGCCTCCCAAAGTGCTGGGATTACAGGCGTGAGCCACCGCGCCCGGCCTGTACGGTTTTTTTTTTTTTTTTTTTTTTTTAAAGTATAAACCTCTGGTGAGCAATGGATAGAGTTTCTCTTTCTTTGGGAGTCAGCCCAGCACATGGTGGACCCTCTGTACATGTGGCAGGGAACGTATCTTCCTCTTCTTTGCATCCTTCTCACATGTAGCAGCCATCAATACACATAGGGAGGGCTAAAGGCATATTTCCTGCAGGGAGAAGTGTTTGATGTGAAAGAGAAACCTTTATTTTAATATTAGATTTATGCAAAATTAATTGTGGTTTTTGCTATTAAAAGTAATAGCAAAAACCACAATTACTTTAGCACCAACCTAATAGTTGACTATCTACCATGAAATACTGCCAAATCTTTTTTCTTTACATTTCTATTTTACTTCATTTTTTAATATTAATATTATTAATGATTGCTTATAGGTCTCTCTTCCAGAATAAAATCTTTCCTTTTATACAAAGGGCCAAGATCACATATTCAGTTTTGTATTCCATCCCTATATATTTTTTTGCACTGGTTTCTTCCATTTACCACCTGTGCAGCCTTAGATGAATTACTTAGCATCTCTGTGCTTCAGGTTCCTTATCAGTAAAATAGAAATGTTAATAATACATAGCAGGGTTCTGATGAGAATCGTATTAATTTGGTGTTTATAGATAGTGAGCACTCAATAAATATCAGTTATAGTTTTATAGTAATATTAATGTTTTCATAGATGATGGCACAGTAGCTGGCACCAAATGGACATCTGTTACTTATTTTACATGTTTAAATGTTATTAAAGCATGAATCATAGTAATCACTAATAAAAAGGTGTTTTTCTGTAACACAAAGAGATAATTGGAAGCAGAACTGCTAATGTTTTAAAAAATTATAGACATTTCACTTTTTTCCTACAGCCTGTTTCCTGCTTGTTGAAAATAGCAAAATAGAATTTCTGTTTAACTTTTAAAGTGCTATAAACTCTGGTAACAAAACAATAACACAGAATAGTATCTAATTTTATTCTAGCAAAAGCATGTGAGATCTGGGTATAAAAAGGTCCATTTATATTTAGTTGTAGTTTACAAATATGATTGGTTTCCCGTTCTCCTACATTAAATTAGCATATACAGTAAGCTAACTACATTCTGGTAGTCACTGTTACTAAAAATAAAACTTTTGTTTTTTTCCTGAACTAAAGTAGCCCCAAATTATGTATGTTTAGGCATGGTTAGGAAGAAGGAAGTAGTTTGTTTACCCTTAACACTTTGTGGTAGTCCTGGAGGCTGCTTATGCCATGTGTCACCTTCTCTGGCCAGATGCAGCATCTGTCTCATTTAATTAGCAGGACAGTCTGTTACACATGTGGTTTGGAAAAATGAAAGATTTCCCAAGGTCTCTCTGCCTGTGGTATTTTGGAATGTTGTTATTTGTGGATGGATCTGATAACTTGTTATTCTCTTTGTGTTCTCTGGCATGGTTATTGTGTAGACCAAGAACTTTAATTCCATAGAATGTCTGAATACCTTGGAACAACTCGACTCTGATAACATTTTGGGATATGAAGAAGATCAAGGGATGCAGACCAACCTCCTGCTTTTCTAAATTAGCTGTACATTCCAAAGAAACATGTTCTATGATCCCTTTCATATAAAATGTTTTCTATTTTATATTTGAATCTTCTCAACTTTTTAGTTGCATTTCTCCCTGATTATTTTCTGTTTGTTTGGTGTATTAGTCCATTTTTGCACTTCTGATAAAGACATACCAGAGACTGGATAATATTTAAAGAAAAAGAAGTTTAATGAACTCATAGTTCCACATGACTGGGGAGACCTCACAATCATGGTTGAAAGGCATGTTTTATATGGCACCAGGCAAGAGAGAAGATGAGAGTCAAGCAAAAGGGGAAATCCTTTATAAAACCATCAGATCTCCTGAGGCTTATTCACTACCACCAGTACAGTATGGGGGAAAGCACCCTCATGATTCAATTACTTCCTACCATGTCCTTCCCATAACACATGGGAATTAAGGCAGTTACAATTCAAGATAAGATTGGGGTGGGGAGATAGCCAGACCATCTCAGTTGGTATTTATTTTCTCCTGACATGTTTCATTACGAACCTGTTATATGCTATATTGTCTCTCTAGCCATCATCCCTTTGTTTGGTGAAGCATGCTGAACTCTTGGAAAATTTGGTGCCATTAAATGGGTGTGAAAGAAAAATTTAAAAGTTAAAAGCAACTTTCCAGAAAAATGGTTTGTCATCTTTCCTTTTTCTTTTTCTTTTTGGCAGAGTCTCTGTGGCCCAGGCTGGAGTGCAGTAGTATGATCTTGGTTCACTGCAACCTCCACCTCCCAGGTTTGAGTCTCTTGTGCCTCAGCCTCCCAAGTAGCTGGGATTACAGGCCTGCACCACCACACCAGGCTAATTTTGAGATGGGGTTTCACTGTGTTGGCCAGGCTGGTCTCGAACTACTGTCCCCAACTGATCCTCCTGCCTTGGCCTCCCAAAGTGCTGGAATTACAGGCGTGAGCCACCACACCCAGCCTTTTTATGTATTTTATTATGAAAAATTCAAACATACAGGTGTAAGAATAGTATAATGAATCATCATATACCCATCACTGATCTCCAAAGGATTTTCAACTCATAGCTAATTTTGTATTGTTTATTACTCTCCCTCTTACTAACATTGTCTGAAACTGCTTCAAAATATTTTATTTGTAAATATTTTAACAACTATCCCTGAAGATTTAAAAAAACATAGCCACAATATCAACATTATACCCAAAATATTAGAAAATGTTAGGGTAATATTAGTAGCATTACATAGAGGCATTGTTTATATTTCCAATTGTCTCACAAAAATCCTAATTTTTTAACAGGTTATTTTTTGCATTGGCATCAAAAATTCTCCAGGCATCACAGCTGTTTAATATGTCTCTAAGACTCTTTTAATCAATAGGCTTTTCCTTCCTTCTCTGTTTTTTCTCCCTGTGGTCTATTTGTTCAAGAAACTACATATTTTTCCTACAGCATTACCTACAGTCTGAACTTTGCTGATTATATATCTCTATTATGTTTTTAAACATATTCTTGTGACCCATCCACTTCGAAAAATTAAAAGTTGAGTTGGATTCAGGTTATTTTTCTTGGCAACATTATTTCACTTGCTTTATATTCTGATTTATAAACATAGTGTGCCAATGTAGTTTCTTTTTTTCTTCTTCTTCTTGACATCGAGTCTCACTGTGAGGCCAGGCTGGAGTGCAGTGGTGCGATCTCAGCTCAATGCAACCTCCGACTCTCTGGTTCAAGTGATTCTTCTGCTTCAGCCTCACCAGTAGCTGGGATTATAGGCACCTGCCACCATGCCCAGCTAGTTTTTGTATTTTTAGTAGACATGGGGTTTCACCACATCGGCCAGGATGGTTTTTATCTCCTGACCTCATGATCCACCCACCTCAGCCTCCCAAAGTGCTGGGATTACAGGTGTGAGCCACTGTGCCTGGCCCAATGTAGTTTCTTAAGTGGACCATTTAAGTTGCTTTTAAAATGTTCAACTCCTTTTTATATGATCAGTGGTTCTCCAAGCGTGGTTGCTGGACCAGACTTATCAGCATCACCTGGGAACTCTTAGTGATGTAGGTCCCACCCCAGATTAACTAAACCAGAAACTTTGGGGTTGGGACCTAGCAGTCTTTTAACAAGCTGTTCAGCTGATTCTGGTGCAAGTTATAATTTGAAAAATCACTGTTATAGATCATTAGTAGTCATTGGCCATTTGTAATTTTCAAAATTCAAAACTTCTTGGCACTTACAAAGAAGAAATTATGTAAATTTATGTGTATTTAACATCTTGACAGCTAAGGTCTGTCTTTTCTAACTCTTCCTTCTAACCCAATGTGTGCCCTCAGTTCTTGTATCAGTCATCTCAGTAAAAGGAAGATAGGAAATCTAGTAAAGAATTAGTGTCATTAATTTGTCAGGATTCTGTTCTATTTGCTAGCACCCTATTTAATGTGACTGCTGATGTTAACTATTCTGCTGTTCCCTGTTACTATGCCATGACCTACTTAACTCATAATTTCCTATTATTTTTAGAGCAAAACCAAGATTTTCACTCTGTACTTCAAAGACCTACATTTTTGTGCCCTACTTCCCTCTGATGCTAACATGTAACCATTTAACCTTTTTGTTCTATTTACCTTGTCTTGGCCTTCCCTTAGAAGAGCTCCACTTTCATAAAATGTTTTTGTTATCGAAGTAACTAAACATTTATATTATTATATAATAATATCTTAGACACTGTCTTGTGAAGAGTCTTCCTAGATTTAAACATATAATCTGAATATGGAACTAATTCTTGGCTAATCTAGTATTTTTCAGCAGTCTCTTACTCCTAGACATGTATTGGTGGCATTATATGCCTTTATGGACAAGAGGCAGTAGAGTGTAGAGGTTAAAAGCATGGACCCTGGGATCTGAATCTTCTACTTGCTACTTACTGTCTCTTTGTGTTAATTTCTTCATCTGCTGCATGAGGAAAATTATTATTTTAGAATATGAATATAGTATGAAACTATATAGTATGTATATAGTTTATATATACATGCTAGTTTAGAATATAGTATGAAACTCATGTTATTGCGAGGATTAAATAATTTATTATATGTAATATGCCTGAGGAATGCCTAGCACGTGGTTATCAATTATTCTTTTAATATTTTATTTGATCACATAAATTTTATTAGTGTTTCCATGACTATTGTTCACCCATGACTATTGTTCCATGACTATTGAAAATTATTGTAGGTTAGGAATTATGCTAATAGGTTTCTATTAACATAACATTTAATTCAGTGGCATTTGCACTCAAGTGCTTTTTGAATTTAATGCTATTCAAAATGCAAGTACTTGAAATGAAATATTAGAAAAAGGTGGGTGTAGGGGGGAGAACTTAATTCAGAGTAATGTGCAGGACCTAAATAAAGACTTCTTAGTCATGTATCAAAAGAAAAGAAAACCTTGTATCTAGCATTAATTATATTAGTATAATGTAATATAATATAACATATTATATTTAATAGACTTTTACTAGCCTCTCCCTTATGCACTGTGAAAACAGGTAGTTTGCAAAAAATGCACCTTTATTCTGCAGTGAGGCTGCTTTGGGTAACAGGGAAAATCAGTGACCTGTTCTATCATCACTTGCAAATCATAACATTTAATTGTGTTGAAAGGTCTCAAAGTCTAACTAGTAGTTAACAAAGAAAGCTTGAAAACTGAGACAAAGTGTTAATGGTCATGTGAAGGTAAATTTAACAGCCACATTGACAGTTACACTTATTACTTCTGGCAACAAGGTGTTAGCAGGCTAAATACTGTAATAAGTTTCAGTTCTTGCTTTTTACTACACTATAAGACTAATTATGAAATACATATAATTTATGATGTATTTAACTTATTCCTCAAAGGATTCTGATATTTGTCAGTATTAAATAGCTTTGTCAAATATTAAAACCAATAGGCTAGTGCTCCGTTTGGCACTTTCGTAATTTACAACAGCTATTTAATACTATTTATGGTGTGTGCCTGTAATCCCAGCTACTCAGGAGGCTGAGGCAGGAGAATTGCCTGAACCCAGGAGGCGGAGGTTGCCTGAGCTGAGATCGCGCCATTGCACTCCAGCCTGGGTAACAAGCGCGAAACTCCGTCTCAAAAAAAAAAAAAAAAAAAAAAAAAACTATTTAATTTTTTTTGTGTGTGACTGGGTCTTGCTCTGTTGTCAAGGCTGGCATAATCTTGGGCCACTGCAGCCTTGACCTTGTAGGCTGAATCAATCCTCCCACCTCAGCCTCCCGAGGAGGTGGAACTATACATATGTGCCACAATGCGTGACTAATTTATATATTTTTTGTAGAGACCGGTTCTCACTTTGTTGTCCAGCCTGGTCTCCAACTCCTGGGCTCTAGTGATTCAACCACCTCAGTCTCCCAAAGTGTTGGGATTACAGGCATGAGCTATAGCACTCAGCCTTTAATTATTTTTTGATATTCAGATAAAATATTTTTCCTTTTTTAAAATAAATTCAGATCAAATATTGTCATTGCTATTATTTTTATATTCTAAATGTGTGACACTTGACTCTGTGAATGCTGCCATGTGCATGTAGGTAGAAAATGTATGGAGCCACTGAGAGGATTCCCTCTTGTTCTCTCCTGACCCCAAGCCAGGAACTGACTTCCCATGTGGGAGATGAGATTTAGTACCCATTACTTCAGTCTAGAGATTGAATAGGTAGATTCTATGGGCTCTATTTGCCTTCCAAAGTTCCCTTTGATGAAAGGACTCAAAAGGGCACAAGTTAGTTTTCTTTTTAGTGGCCCAAAAAGATGTGGGGAGGAAAAGAGTATTGCTGAAATATATGTTTGAAATTAATTAAAGAAAATAAGGCATTTCTTTAGATTAGCTTAGAATAATGAGATGTGAGAAGGAAAGGTTAAGGTAGACAAAAAATGGGGCAATTTGTAGTTTGTCATAAAGTTCTTACACGGATGGAATGTGTTAGTGTTTATAAAGAGCTTAGAATAGTGCCTGTCAGAGAATGATTTTTATGTAAGGGTTACATATATAGTTAGTATAATATTTTGGCTACTTTTATTATCAGTTGATTCTTACACTAATCAGAAAAGACATTTGGAGATAGAGTGGGGTTGGTGAATGAGCTCCCCTTTCCCTTCTTAGACTCTAAATTGTCTTTGTCCCTCTTCTTTTAAATCCTTCAGTCTCTCTCTCTCAGACCTCTGACTTGATGCCTGTAGACCCCAGGTAGTGAGATCTGTGTGCCTCTAAGAACTATGATGCAGCCCTCCAACCTAAATGCTGGAATTCTGAAGAACTATTCAGTCAGCATGTTACTGTAATAAATACTTTAGGCAACTATTATGCCATGGTATTTGTGTATCTAAACATTTCTAAACATAAAACAGGTACAGTAAACATGGTATAAAAGATAAAAAATGATAAACCTGTATAGGGTACTTACCATGAATGGAGCTTGTAGGATTAAAAGTTGCTCTGGGTGAGTCAATGAGTGAGTGGTGAGTGAAGGTGAAGGCCCAGGACATTACTTTCCACTACTGCAGACTTTGTAGGCTATACTAAATTAAAAAAAATTATTTCTTTAATAAATTTTCTATAACTTCTTTTTTTACTTTTTGACTCTTTTTGTAATAACCTTTAGTCTAAAACATAAACACATTGTACAGCTGTACAAAAATGTTTTCTTTATATTCTTATTCTATAAGCTTTTTTTTCTATTTCAAAGATTTTATATATATTTTTTTACTTTTTAAATTTCCTTGTTAAAAACTAAGACAGAAACACACACATAGCTTAGGCCTATATCATATTGATGATCCTGATCCTACAGTGTCAAGATCATCAATATCACTGTCTTCCATCTCCACATCCTGTCCCAGTAGAAGGTCTACTGATTAAGAGTGGAAAACCAGAAATAATAACACAAATGGAGCTGTAATCTCCTAAAACAGTGACTTCTTCTGGATACCTCGTAAAGAACCTGCCTGAGGATGTTTTATAGTTTACTTTTTTTTAATAAGTTGAGGCAGTATACCCTAAATGTTTACTATAGTAAACATATAAACCAGTAACATATTCATCATGATAAAGTATTATGTATTGTGGATAATTATATGTGCTATAATATAAAATGACTGGCAGCACAGTAGGTTTATTTATACCAAAATCACCAAAAACATGAGTGATGCATTTGCTATTATATTATGATGGCTACAACACCATAAGATGATAGAAATTTTTCAGCTCCATTTTACTCTCATGGGACAATTATCATATATGTGGTCTGTCACTGACTGAAGTTTTCTTTGTGTGGCTCCTGACTATATGATCAATGCAGAAGTTATATCATAGATTGAAAAAGGAAATTAATCCCCTCGATATATGAGTACATAATACATATATATGTATATACACATACATGCATATGCACACATACGTACATATGTACATAAAGCGTGTAGAAAGACATGTTGAGTTAGAAATAAGCCATTGTTCAGGCAGGTAGCCATGGGTGAAAGCCATGAATTTACAAAATGGGGAAAAGGGAATCAGAGTAAAAAGCTCTACTGTTACTCCGTATTTAATTTTAATTGTGGGAGGTACTTTTGGCATGAAGGGGGAAATGGTATATATTTTAAAATTTCAATGATAAATATATCACGTGCATTAAAATCTGCAAAATATACTGTATTTACAGGAGCAAGTCGCATTTGAGGGGGAAATTGCCTTTCCTGTAGTTGTATTTTTATATAACCCCAAATACTTGTGAGAACCAATTAGTCTCCACAACTTGCCATGTCCCTGTTAAGTGAACCTGGCACAGGAATATTTAGCTAATCCTTTGGCAGCCTTGTGTGAAGCACTTAGGAAGCCTGATGTGTCCTTGCTCCAACCTTACAGCGTGGGAGCCAACTCTCATCACTATTTGCCCTTTATTGTGCAATGGTGAATTTCTGACACAAAATTAGTTTGGAGACTACTGAGGAAGGAATGCAAAGTGATTCTGTGGGTTCTCCTTTGGGCCTGATCTTTAGACCTTCAGAAAAATTGTCCTTAGCCTTACAAAGATATGGACAAGTAAGCCATTCCAAATACAAAGTACTCAATTGTGTAAAGTACAAAAATGAGTAATATTATTGTTAAGAATTAAATATTCTCAAACAAGAGCCTACTGATTAAGAATAGAAAACTGGGATGGGTGTGGTGGCTCACACCTGTAATCCTAGCACTTTGAGACACTGAGGTGGGTGGATTGCTTTAACTCAGGAGTTTAAGACCAGTCTGATCAACATGGTGAAACCCTGTCTCTACTAAAAATACAAAAATTAGCCAGGCATGGTGGCAGGTGCCTTTAACCCCAGCTACTCTGGAGGCAGGAGAATCGCTTGAACCTGGGAGGCAGAGGTGGCAGTGCTCCCAGATAGCACCACTGCAGTCCAGCCTGAGTGACAGAGCAAGACTCCATTAAAAAAAAAAAAAAAAAGAATGGAAAACTGGAACCAAACTGCCTGATCTGAATCTTGGTTTCTTAGCTTACTAGCTGTGCGACTTTGGGCTAGTTATGTAACATCTCTGTGCCTTAGTTTCCTTGTCTGGAAAATATATCTACTAGACGAGGTTGTTGTAGAATTAGACTAAGATAATGTAGGACATGCATGTAGGCAGAGCCTGTCACTTATTTAAATATCAACCAACAAACCTTTCCAAGCAAATAAGGAAACAAAAATCCTAAACAAATCTTATTTTAAAAATTAAAAAAGTTATAGTTAGTAGTTGAATAAGTAGAATTCAGATCTATTATTATTATTAAAGCATACAGACTTGAAATGCAGAAAGGGATTATTGTACAATATAACTTTTCAGTTTTGATGTTCTGTTTCACAGCAGGGTGACTATAGCAAATGCCAATGTATTATATATTTCAAGATAGCTAGAAGAGAAGAGTTGGAGTGCACAAAGAAATGCTAAGTATTTAAAGTGATGCTATAATTACTCCAATTTGACCTTTATACTATATATATATATATTTTAAAACATTATACACAATACGTGTACAGTTACTATATGTCAATTATAAATAAAAAATTTATGAGGAGTTAAAATAACTTTTCAAAGCTTTGAAAATTTTTTCATGAAAGATTGAGTTGGATAAAAGCAGCCTAGGAAGAAGAGAAGATGGCACTGTAGGAGCAACTCAGGATTGCAGCTCCCAGTGAAAGTACAGAGGGTGAGTGGACACTGCATTTCCAGACAGATCTTTATTGCCCACAGACCAGAAGATTCCCAGGTACAGGAGCCCCATGGGTCACCAGCATGGCTGTTTTGGCTGGTGTGGCTGTTTCAGCTGGCGCAGCTGTTTCGGCCATTGCCAGAGTGCAGCGGACTCTGTACAAAATACACTGGTCTAGTTGCCCTGTTAAACCAGCAATTGAAGATCTGGGAAGGCAGATTAGCACATTCATCTGATTAAACAGGACTTAAACATAAAACCAGGCCAGGAGATTTCCGGGCAGTGACGTTGTTGCAGCCGGTGCAGTGGGTTGCCGCATGGGACATCACACAGATCCTGGTGCCCTTTCAGCAGGCGACTGGAACACCTGGGAGAAAGTCAACAGTTCAACTTAAAAAAAAAAGGGGCTCTGAGGAAGGGAGCCAGGTGATCAGGCTCGGAGGGCCCCACCCCCACAGAAACAAACAAACAAACAAAAACTGCAATTGGAAATGCTCGGGGTCGAGAGTTTCACGGCAAGCACAGCTGAACCCAGGACAGTGCAGCTTGGTGGGGGAGGGGCGTCTTCCATCACCGAGGAACTCCACCCCTACGGAGGTACTCTGCCATTGCTGATGCAGCCTGCCATTGCCGAGGCAACCCACCACAACAGAGAGAGTCCTCCATTACAGAGGCAGGCCACCATCACCACGGCAGTTCTAACCACACCCATATAAACAGGACTGCAGGGAATTACACACGGCAGCAGGGCAGAGCCCACGGCAGAAGGGTGGACCCCAGAGCAGCTCAGTAGAGCCTCTGCAGGCAGGCAGTGACTAGACTGCCTCCTTGCTGGGCAGGACAGTGCAACGGATACTCATAAATAAAGCCCTAACTCTCTGGGACAGAGCACCTGAGGAAAAAAAGGGGTTTTTATGAGTTCTGCTGCAGCAGACTTAAACGTACCTGCCTAGCAGTTCTGAATGAACAATGGAGCTCACAGCTCAGCTCTTGAGCTCCTATAAAGTACGGACTGTCTCCTCAAGCAGCTCCCTGATCCCCATATATCCAAAGAGTCACCTCACAAAGGACTGATCAGACTGACATTTGATGGGCATCATTCTGGGATAGAGATAGCAGAAGAAGAAACTGGTAGCAACCCTTACTGTTCTGCAGCTGCTACAGGTGTTCCCCAGGCAAGCAGGGCCTGGAGGGGACCTCAGCAGTCCTATAGCAGAGGGGCCAGACTGTTAGAAGGAAAACTAGAAACAGAAATACTTCATCATCAACAATCCGGACATCCACTCAGAGACCCAATCAGAATATCAGCAACTACTCAGATGACAGGTGGATAAATCCACAAAGATGGGAAGAAACCAGTGCAAAAAGGAGAAAAACACCCAAAACCAGAACACCTCACCTTCTACAAGGGACCAGAACTCCTTATCAGCAAGGGAACAAAGCTGGATGGAGAATGACTGTGATGAAATGACAGAATCAGACTTCAGAAGGTGGGTAATGAGAAACTTCTGTGAGCTAAAAGAACATGTTCTAACTCAATGCAAAGAAACTAAGAACCTTGAAAAAAGATTTGAGGAAATGATAACAAGAATAGACAACTTAGAGAGGAATATGAGTGAATTGATGGAGCTGAAAAACACAACACGAGAACGTTGTGAAGCATGTACAAGTCTCAACAGCCGAATTGACCAAGCAGAAGAAAGGATATCAGAGGTCGAAGATCAACCCAATGAAATAAAATGAGAAGGCAAGATTAGAGAAAAAAGTGCAAAAAGGAATGAACAAAGTCTCCAAGAATGTGGGACTATGTGAAGAGACCTAATCTACGTTTGATAAATGTACCTGAATGTGATGAAGAGAATGAATCCAAGCTGGAAAATAACTCTTCAGGATATTATCCAGGAAAATTTCCCCAACCTAGCAAGGCAGGCCAATATTCAAGTCCAGGAAATACAGAGAACATCACAAAGATATTCCGCAAGAAGAGCAACCCCAAGGCATATAATCGTCAGATTCACCAGGGTTGAAATGAAGGAGAAAATGCTAAGGGCAGCCAGAAAGAAAGGTTGGGTCACCCACACAGGGAAGCCCATCAGACTCACAGCAGATCTCTCAGCAGAAACCCTACAAGCAAGAAGAGAGTGGGGGTCAATATTCAACATCCTTCAAGAAAAGAACTTTCAACCCAGAATTTCATATCCAGCCAAACTAAGCTTCATAAGTGAAGAAAAAATAAAATCCTTTGCGAACAAGCAAGTATTCAGAGATTTTGTCACCACCAGGCCTGCATTACAAGAGCTCTTGAAAGAGGCACTACACATAGAAAGGAACAACCAGTACCAGCCACTCCAAAAACATACCAAATGCTAAAAAGCATCAACAAAATGAAGAATCTGCATCACCTAATGGGCAAAACAGCCAGCTAGCATCAAAATGGCAGTATCAAAATTCACACATAACAATATTAACCCTAAATGTAAATGGGCTAAATGCACCAATCAAAAGACACAGACTGGCAAATTGGATAAAAAGCCAAAACCCATCATTGTGCTGTATCCAGGAAACCCATCTCACAAGCAAGGACACACAAAGGCTCAAAATAAAGGGACGGAGGAAGATTTACCAAGAAAATGGAGACAAAAAAAAAAAAAAAGCAGAAGTTGCAATTCTTATCTCTGATAAAATAGACTTTAAAACAACAAAGATCAAAAGAGTCAAAAAAGACATTACATAATGGTAAAACGATCGATACAACAAGAAGAGCTAATTATCCGAAATATATATGGACCAAATACAGGAGCACCCAGATATATAAGGCAAGTTCTTAACAAACTTACAAAGAGACTTAGACTCCAACACAAAAATAGTGGAAGACTTTAACACTCCACTGTCAGTATTAGACAGATCAACCAGACAGAAAATTAACAAGGATATCCAGGACTTGAACTCAGACATGGAACAAGCAAACATGATAGACATTTACAGAACTCTCCACCCCAAATCCACAGAATATACATTCTCAGCACCACATCAAACCTACTCTAAAATTGACCACATAATTGGAAGTAACTTACTCCTCAGCAAATGCAAAACAACTGAAATCATAACAAACAGTCTCTCAGACCATAGTGCAATCAAGTTAGAACTCAGAATTCAGAAACGAACTCAGAACCACACAGCTTCATGGAAACTGAACAACTGGCTCTTGAATGTTGGCTGGATAAACTATGAAATGAAGGCAGAGATAAAGACGTTCTTCGAAACCAATGAGAACGAAGACACAACATACCAGAATCTCTGGGACACATTTAAAGTAGTCTCTAGAAGAAAATATATAGCAATAAGTGCCCATATGAGAAGAGTGGAAAGATCCAAAATTGACACCCTATCATCAAAACTGAAAGAGCTAGAGGAGCAAGATAAAAAAAAAACTCAAAACCTAGCAGAAGACAAGAAATAACTAAGATCAGAGCATAACTGAAGGAGATAGAGACATGAAAAACCCTTCAAAAAATCAATAAATCCAAGAGCTGGTTTTTTGAAAAGATCAGCAAAATAGACAGACCACTAGCCAGATTAATAAAAAACAAAAGAGAGAATAACCAAATAGATGCAATAAAAATGATAAAGGGGAACTCACCACAGATTCCACAGAAATTCAAACCATCATCAGAAAATATTACAAACAACTCTATACACATAAACTAGTAAACCTGGAAGAAATGCATAAATTCCTGGACACTTGCTTCCTCCCAAGCCTAAATCAGGAGGAAGTTGAAACTAAGAATAGACCAATAACAAGGTCTGAAGTTGAGGCAGCAATCAAGAGCCTACCACACACAAAAAAACCCAGGTCCAGATGGGTTCACAGCCGAATTCTACCAGACAAACAAAGAGAAACTGGTACCATTCCTTCTAAAACTATTCCAAATAATCCAAAAAGAGGGACTGCTTCCCAAATCATTTTATGAATCCAACATCATCCTGATACCAAAAGTTGGCAGAGACTCAACAAGAAAAGAATACTTAAGGCCAATATCCATGATGAACATAGATGCAAAAATCTTCAATAAAATACTGGCAAGCCAATTGCAACAGCACATCAAAAAGCTTATTCACCATGATCAAGTAGGATTCATCCTGGAGATGCAAGGCTGGTTCAACATACACAAGTCTATAAACGTAAATCACCACATAAACGGAACCCAAAACAAAAACCACATGATTATCTCAATTGATGCAGAGAAGGCCTTTGACAAAATTCAACAGCCCTTTATGCTAAAAACCCTCAATAAACTTGGTATTGATGGAACGTATCTCAAAATAATAAAAGCTATTTATGACAAACCAACAGCCAATATCATACTGAATGGGCAAAAACTGGAAGCATTCCCTTTGAAATCTGGCACTAGACAAGGATGCCCTCTCTCACCACTCCTATTCAATACAGTACTGGAAGTTCTAGCCAGAGCAGTCAGGCAAGAAAAAGAAATAAAGGGTATTCAAATAGGAAAGGAGGAAGCCAAATTGTCTCTATTTGCAGATGACATGATAGTGTATCTAGAAGACCCCATCGTCTCAGCCCCAAAACTCCTGAAACTGATAAGCAACTTCAGCAAAGTCTCAGGATACAAAATCAATGTGCAAAAATCACAAGCATTCCTATACAACAATAACGGACTCAAAGAGAGCCAAATCAAGAACAAACTGCCATTCACAATTGCTACAAAAAGAATAAAATACCTAGGAATACAACTAACAAGAAACATAAAGGACCTCTTCAAGGAAAACTACAAACAACTGCTCAACGAAATAAGAGAGAACACAAACAGATGGAGAAACATTCCATGTTCATGGTTAGAAAGAATCAATATCATAAAAATGGCCATACTGCCCAAATTAATTTACAGAATCAATGCTATCCCCATCAAGCTACCAATGACCTTCTTCATAGAACTGGAAAAAAACACCTTAAACTTCATATGGAATCAAAAGAGAGCCTGCATAGCCAAGTCAATTCTAAGCAAAAAGAACATAGCAGGAGACATCACACTACCAGACTTCAAACTATACTACAAGGCTACAGTAATCAAAACAGCATGGTACTGGTATCAAAACAGAGATATAGACCAATGGAATGGAACAGAGGCATCAGAGGCAAAACTACATATCTACAACCATACAATCTTGGATAAACCTGACAAAATGGGGTTTATCCAAGCAATGAGGAAACGATTTCCTGTTTAATAAATGGTGTTGGGAAAACTGGCTAGCCATGTGCAGAAAGCAGAAACTGGACCCCTTCCTGATACCTTACACTAAAATTAACTCCAGATGGATTAAAGACTTAAACATAAGACCTGGCACCATAAAAACCCTAGAAGAAAATCTAGGCAAAACCATTCAGGACATAGGAGTAGGCAAGGACTTCATGACCAAAACACCAAAAGCATTGGCAACAAAAGCCAAAATAGACAAATGGGACCTAATCAAACTCCACAGCTTCTGCATGTCAAAAGAAACAGTCATTAGAGTGAATCGGCAACCAACAGAATGGGAAAATTTTTTTTTGCAGTTTACTCATCTGACCAAGGGCTGATATCCAGAATTTACAAAGAACTCAAACAGATTTACAAGAAAAAAAACAAACAAACAAGCCCATTCAAAAATGGGCAAAGGATATGAACAGACACTTTACAAAAGAAGACGTACGTGAGGCCAACAAACATGATGCTCATTATCACTGGTCATCAGAGAAATGCAAATCAAAACTACATTGAGATACCATCTCACGCCAGTTAGAATGGTGATCATTAAAAAATCTGGAGACAACATGCTGGAGAGGATGTGGAGAAATAGGAACACTTTTACACTGCTGGCGGGAGTGTAAATTAGTTCAACCATTGTGGAAGGCAGTGTGGCGATTCCTCAAGGACCTAGAAATAGAAATTCCATTTGACCCAGCAATCCCATTACTGGGTATATATCCAAAGGACCATAAATCGTTCTACTATAAGGACACATGCACACGAATGTTCATTGCAGCACTGTTTACAATAGCAAAAACCTGGAACCAACCCAAATGCCCATTGATGATAGACTGGATTGGAAAAATGTGGCACATATACACCATGGAATATTATGAAGCAATGAAAAACGATGAGTTCATGTCCTGTGTAGGGACATGGGTGAATCTGGAGAATGTCATTCTCAGCAAACTGACACAAGAACAGAAAATGAAATACCACATGTTCTCACTCATAGGCGGGTGATGAACAATGAGAACACATGGACATGGGGAGCGGAGCACTACACACTGGGGTCTATTGGGGGGAATAAGGGAGGGACAGCAGGGGGGAAGTTGAGGAGGGATAGCCTGGGGAGAAATGCCAGATGTGGGTGAGGGGGAGGAAGGCAGCAAATCACACTGCCACATGTGTACCTATGCAACTATCTTGCATGTTCTGCACATGTACCCCAAAACCTAAAATGCAATAAAAAAATTGAGTTGATGATTATTTTGAAGACAATAAAATGTCTGAGGTTTTACTCAGTAATTTTATGGACAGTAAACCAAATGGGAAATCCTTTGCTTCTCTTCTCTCTGTGCCCAGAAATACCTGGGCCTCAGGTTGCAGAGTTGTGAGGCACCCGACTGGGGTTGCATGGAATGCAGCAATCTTTGTATTGAATATTTTATATTTTTAAGAATGTGAGTGGTGCAGGTGGCATAAGGAGTCCTCTCAACAAAGATCAGGGCAAATATTTCTGTCCTAACTGGGAGAAAAAGGAGAATGACATGGTCAGAAAGCTTTGAGTTTTCAGTCAACTTTCCCACTGACTGCCACTGCAACCTTGATCTAGTAATTTGACATTTCCAACCTTAGTTTCGTCATCTGTAAAATGGTAATGATAATAGCACTCACCTCGTAGGGCTGTTGTGAGAATTAAAGAAGATAACAAATTTACAGAACTCAGTGTTCTGCTTGGCTCATACACAAGCCCTTAATTAATGTTAGCTAATAAATACTACCTTTGTTCCTTACTGCAGTGCTGGAAGTATAGAAGCTGCCAACTGGTCCCCTCTAAGAGGTTCATCTCTAAGTAAAGGAAAAACACCATGTTGAGTAAATTTGGAAGAGACAATATTCCCTGAGACTAGTGGAAGCCATAGCTCTTAAATGTGTAAAATTGACTTTGTGCATAGAAATCCTTTGACAAGTAACAGATGAAACTGTGATGAAGGATACATTAATAACTAAGAATTCATTTTATTAGGCTTGCCAGATAAAATACAAGACACTCAGTTAAATTTAACTTTTAGATAAGCAATAGCTAATTTTTTGTTGTAAGTGTATCCCAATTGTTTCATGGGATACATGTATGCTAAAATGTATTCATTTTTATCTGAAATTTAGATTTAAGTGGACATCCTATATTTTTATTTGCTAAATTTGAAAATTGCCACCTTTAAATATTACTCTTTTCTGATCTGATATTTTAGTTTTATAATTTACCTCATAGATTTTTTTTCTCATATCTGGTAATTTATCAATATTTTCTGTCACAATAAAGCTAAATTGTATATAAAATATTAACATAATTTATAACTTAATGAGATGAGAAAATTTATGAGATGCAAATTAAAAGCAACATTAAATAAACCCAAGGATTATGTGCATAGTAGTAACATACCTTTTCATATTTCTAATAAGCTTGATTCTAATATAATCATAATAGTACAAGCAGTCAGTAATAAACAAGAGGAATACATAAAAATGTAGAAAAAACAGGAATTGTTGCTACATATGATAGTTTTGACAGATTAAATGCACAACCCCCCAAAATATGATTTTTTCTAGTTTCACATTTGTATTGTTTTCTCTGGTAGTGTTATTTATCTTTACTTCTAAAAGTATATTTGTTATATACTTGTTAACATTCTATATTTAAGAATCTCTATTATTATTTTTGATTTTCAATTCGTATCTGAAATTTACCCGGAGATATATCTGAGATTTATAAGCAAGTCTCAAGGTGAAAAAAAAAGTCATTGAATTAGACAGTTTTAGAATTGTTATTTTGAAACCATCATGTTATAAACTAATGTTTTGAAGTAGGAGATATGTATATACAAACTCACCTATACATAAACCTGTAGGCCTTCATTTTTATTTGTAAAATCATTATGATTTTACAGCTCTAAAAGTAATACAGTACTAATATGATTTATTAATAATTCAATTGAAAATATAGATTAATCAGGATTACTGTTCTTAGGCGGTTAAATCTTAAGTTTATCTGAAACAAAAGTTTTGAGTCTACAGAAACTTATTGAAAATAAACAATTAGATGTTCAAAAAACTACGATTTGTTGTATAAGTGAAAATAGTAATTTAAAAACTACTCATTATTGTTTCAGATAATCACATGCAGGCACAATATAGATGAAAAAACTCTTGCATAACTAAGGTAAGCAAATCATATGATAGCAACCCTTCAGCTTAAATCTACTGAATTTGTTTGGCCAAAAATAACATTAAAAGTATTATGTTTTAAAAATGCTACTAATTTTAGTAATACATTCCATTTTTATTTTTGCCTTTTTTTTTATTTTAAAGTCTAACTGGATCTTCCAAAATTATTTAACTGGCTTTGTTTCTCTCCAAGGTTAAAGGTTCTTTAGAGTACTATGCCACCCAATAGCTCTATTGCCCGTTTAATTTCCTTTCATTTTTTCAGAACTTCTCTACTACCCTTAGGTAGCATGGTAATTAAATCAGGATAAAACCAAATAGTTCTCATATAAGAACAAAGTTTAGCATTTCTTTCACATGCCTGATAAATTGCTCTATTGGTTTTCCTGAATGTATACAATTATTTGATCTAAGGGTGTCACCATTTTTGTGACAGCACTCTGTGACTGCTGCCTTATAAAACTTCAAACTGTAACAGTAACATCAGAATTCTTATCTATTCCTACATTAAATTCTATGGAAAAGAGATCGAGTTGTACGCAAAATGAATTTTAGCACTGTGTTCTTAAATCCCAATAATACCGTGTACTTTATTCTTATAACAGTAAATAGTTAAGTATTTTTATGTTTCCATGCAACTGTAATTCAATTCCCCATCAAATCACTGTGTGTGTGTGTGTGTGTGTGTGTGTGTGCATGTGTGTGTATTGCACTTTAGGTTCTGGGGTACATGTGCAGAACATGCAGGATTGTTGCATAGGTACATACATGGCAATGTGGTTTGCTGCCTCCATTCCCTCCATCACCTATGTCGGGCATTTCTCCTGATGGTATCCCTCCCCAACCTCCCTAATTTACTGTTATTCTCCATTGTAAATAGTTTTTTATAAAGTTCCTGTTTTCATGGCATAGGTAAATTTTTTATTACCAACTAAGAAAAATGTAAGTTCAAAATTAATTATACCTTAAAAAAAAACTTCAATGTTAAACTACCATTTAAATATCAGGAAATTTAAAGCAGCTGTAATTTTTATAAAAGCAAATATAACCTTAAACTATTACTTATAACATGTTCATTATGAAGGATAGAAAATAAATAAGTCCTTTAAAAAATTATACTATTATTAATGGCTAGTTAAAATTTTAACTTTTTTTGTATAGTAACCCCTTTTTAACCTAAGCAGATGACTAGCATTGTGATGAATGTCTTATTTCAAGATTAATGTAAGTAAAGTCATTGAGAGATGACAAAAAATATGAAGTAAAACCTCAGTAATGTATAGGAGAATCCAGGTAGTTCTGAAATTGGATTTCTGCCAAGTCTTTGGCACACTTCACTTCCTGTCATAGGAAGTGGCAACTTCTTGAGAGCTGGATTTTTAGGATTCTACTGTGTTATAACTCGCTGGTTGTAGATGTAAAAAGGATTATTTATTTCAATAGAATGGCTTGTTTTGGACTGTGAGTAAATAAACTGGCTAATGGGAAGACTATGTCCAAGTCATAATGCTTTCTCATTACATAAAATTATGAGTGTAAGCTTTATAATAGTAGAGACTTAAGTCTGTTTTGTTTATATAGTATCTGCAGTGCCTTGTAACAGGGCCTGGAACAGAGGAGGTACCCAATAAATGTTGGCTGAAGGAGGAAATGGAGACTTCATTGCAGCAAACTGGAGGTGTGGAGAGTTCACTTCATTTGGGAATCCCTGGAATTAACTGCACCCAGTACAAGGAAGTCTAGGGGTCTGTCTCTGACTTTTCATCTGCAGGGCTAGTCCCCCAATCCACTAGTGCTAGTCCTTTACTTGCCTAGGATTCTTATCTGATACTGTGAGATGATGATAGAGAAATAATACCAGTTTGTATAATGCTTTGCAGTTCATGAAGCACAGACTCTGCATTTGTACTAGGATCTAATTCTCGAAAGTGAGACCTCTGTTTTCCTTTGCCTGCCCTGGCTTTGTAAATTGTTGAAATCCATAACTCCTTAAAATTAGAGAAAAGGCTTAGAATTACTGAATAAGAAAAGTGATATTCTTTGAGCTTAGAACTAGTTCAAACAAGACAATTTCACAGTCCTGAAGGTAGCTATGGTTGTAGGTCTTGCATAGCAATTTTAAATAAAATGACATCAAAGGATCACAAAAGAATCACAGCATTTGTTTTAAAGAATATATATTAAGCGCTAATACTAGGTCCTCTCTATTCCAGAATCTCACAGTCTAGTGGGGGTTGTGGTTACACACAGAAGAGACTAAAACTCTAATGAAGTAGGTGCTAGTAGTTTAAAACTGCCAAGGAGGAAGTAATTAACCAGGTTTAGAAATACTTCAGATGGCTACCCAGAGGATATGGTGATTGAACAAACCATTGACAGCGAAGCAGAAATTTACCAAATCAGACTCCAAGGCTTTGGGGCAATGGAGTAAAAAAGAACTTTGCAGGCAACAGTAGCAAAATGGATACTTGAAACACAGTGTTCATCTGGGAAATTGTAAATTTTTCTGACATGGCTGGCATATAGATTGCGTGAGAGAAAGTGATAGGAAATTCAAATAGGCATTTAAAAGAAATTTTATGTCATACAAACAAAAAGTGATGGGGAAACCTTGATGATTTTTGAACAGGAAAGTGACATAATCATATTTGTAATTCAGACCCAAACTCTGGTGTTTTTCCCAGAGTTAAAGTAAGGCAGGGGGAGAGACTGGGCACAACGAAACTTGGAGGTTTTCTTCTTCTTCTTCTTTTTTAAAGTGATCTAAAAAAATCCTACCTAAACTTCCAATAATAAAATTATTAGTAACAACAAACAAAATTCAAACTCCAGGTAGTGTCTTAGACTTTTAATGTGTTTAATTTCACTAATCCCTGCATCAACCCCTTGATTCACTATTATCTCCAGTTGATAAATGAGGACATTTAGGGTCGAAGAAATTAATGAACTTGCCCTAGGTCACCAGGCAAGTAAAAAAAGTACAAGCCCATGCAGTGTGATTCCAGAGACTGAACCCTGGTCCTTGCCTAAGAGTACACATGAGCCTTTTAATGCCAATATCGCAAAATTTATTGTGGTTGTTTCTGCCTGCTGCACAGGGTGTTAAGCCCTTCCCCTACGTCTCACTTGGTTATTCCTGGTCCTCTCCAGAAATTGTATCATGTGAAACCCAGAACTCTCCTCTCATGTTCTTCTGCTCTGGAGGCATACATCCAGGTCACAGATAGTCCCAGACTTGTCTGCAGCCTAGATTAGGTTCTAGCTGTAATCAATGTCATGCTATTACATACCAACTCTCCGGGAAACTTGTCAGCCTTTTAATGGCTATTCTGGCCTGCCTGCTCGAACTATCATATTTTCTGTGTTTGGTTGTATTAAGATGTAGTTGTTAGTTTTAAGATTAAAAAAAAAAAAAGAATTGAAATAATTCTCTCCCTACCTCCTTCCATTGCCTTCCTGTTTTCTCACCATAATGGAAAGAAGAAAGGAAAAAAAAAAAAAAAAGAGATTCCCAGTTAAAACCATAGAGGAAAGTATTAGGAAGAATTATAGAACATTTTTTTCTAATTGAAAATTCAAATCTTAGAAAAGGGAATCAGAATAAGTTACCATTTGTTTTATCTCAGACCAAGAACAGAAAAAATTCCAAATTCTGATCATACCTCGGCTCTCAGGCATAACATTAATTCATCAGAGAAGCCTTTGTTCAGCCCCAAACTAGGTCAGTACTTTGGGTTTTAGCTCTCATTTCACCTTTATGCAACTCATTTGCTTAAAATTAAATATTTAATTGACTCAAATGTAGATCAATGCTTATCTCTCTGATCCAATTGTAGTTTTTTAAGGGCAAAAACATTTTTTTTGTCTTAGATACAACTATAACATCAGTGCTGAGAATAATGCCTTACTTCTGACAGACTTTCAAAAAATATTTAAGGCATACCAGGAAAATGAATGATGGAATAAACTGATAGTATTATCTGTCCTTCACATAGATGAGTAGGAATAAGGAGGCTCTCTGGCTTACTGATAGAGTTTGTCTATTTATCCCCGCCCAAATCTCATGTCGAAATGTAATCCCCAGTGCTGGAAGTGGACCTGGTGGGAGATGTTTGGATTATGGGGGCAGATTCCTCATGTTTTGGTGCTGTCTTCATGATAGTGAGTGAGCCAATTAAACTTCTTTTCTGTATAAATTACCCAGTCTCAAATGTTTCTTTATAGTAATGCAAGATTGGCCTAATACACATAGCATTTCAGAAGAAGGGACTTATTCTCTGAAAGGAATGGGCTATATCACGGTGTGATTATGTGTCATGATATAATGTCTCCTGACCTCTTCAGCATTTAAAAAAATTAAGCCATCATATCTAACCTGAAATAAGGCTTAAATCAATGTTTAAGTCTTTTCTAGTTTCCTAGGATCAATAGTGGTAGCAGGGAAAAGGATGTCTTTCATTTGAAAGGAAGCCTCTGTTAATGTGATTCTTTGTTTAATTGTTTCTAAGAGACAATTTCAACAAGTTCTGTACCAATTGCTTGCTTGTAAGTGATTTGTAGAAAGAAGGCTTGCACCTTATCCTTGGTGATAACTCCAAATAGCTTTCTAGTACCCAGACTCTCACAGTTCTTAAAGAGCACAGTCCAGACTTTATAGCTGAACAATTTGAAGATCCTTTAAATAACTGCATACGGTTTCAATATTATTTCTGGCATATTTGATGATTCGTATCCCTGCTCTGAATCACCAATAGCCTCATTTGGCAGAATTGTAGATTTTAAAAGCAAAACCTTCCAGAATCTGTAGGACCTGTGAATTCCCTCTAAAGGAATTTAAAATTTTCTGTCCTTTTTTTGTGGCAGAGATAAAAATCTTTTTGAATTAAATAAGCATACATTCTGGAAAACAGGATTGAGAAACTGTGTCAAGGATCTGGACTATTGAAATATGAGTAGATGTGGTTCCTACCCTCAAGGTTATTGCCCTCTGCATATTTCAACCTAAAATGTATTAATAGAAGTACCTTCTCCACATTTGCTCTCATGTTTTTTGGTAGCTCTTTGTTGTCCTGGTACAACTCCTGATATTTAAGAAGCCTTGAAACACTTAGCACACTTGGCAGGAGACCTAAAATAATATTACGGACACTTAGAGTAGAACCTCAAGAACTAATTTGTCTAAGGTTTCCTGAAAGATCAAAAGGAAATCTAGAAGGAGAATGAAAGACATCTCTATTTGCATATCATCATTACAATTTATTGTGCATAAAAAGCATTTTTCATGTTTCTTCTGATTGATCATGCTTCAGTCACATACCCCCACATGCATATGCACATACACACAATCTTTATTTCACGTATCTACAAGGATGGTGCAGTGTCTTCATTAAGTTATTAGTCTTTCTACGTGGAGTGGGTAGAGTCACAGAAAGGAAGCAAAACTGAAATCAATCCATTTGGTTTCTAGTTTATTCTTAGTTTCATAAAAACGTTCACCCTTACCCTAATTTCATCATCATTCTTTTCTATCTGAGGAAAGGAGCCACGGAGATTATAATTTAACTTTGATTCTACCTGGGGCAAAACAGTATTTTCTTTCATGTCTCCCTTCTCCTCTGAGGGACACAGCAGAAAATGAGGATTGTTGTTCAAAGAACATAACCATTGGCCTAGTGAAGCTATGGTAACTAGGGTTTTCCAGAGTCACTGAAAGGGAAATGTTGCTGACAAGCTCACTAATACTGGAAACAGTAGCTCCGGAGGAACAGCTACCTCCTGTTTTGTTGTGTTGAATCAAAAGGGCATGATGTTGATTCTGTTTGTAAAAGAAGTTGCCTTTGTCTCTGCTGGGACTGCTCCAAGAGCAGAGAGAGAATGAAAGCACTAAAAGGAAGTGGCAGTGATGACTACAGCCTCAACTGGCACAACTTCAAAACACTTTAAAGGATAGTGTTCCAACGAGATAATGCAATGTAGCTCCAGTAAGTGCTACACAAATAGATTTAGTGCTGCTTTACAGGAGGAGGAATAAGTCAGAGGAATAGAAAATGAATAAAAACAATACCAACAACAGAAACCTCTTGTCAATAAGCTATTGCATGACACAACTAAATTACAGAATTGTAAGGCAACAAAAGCCTCCAAATACGAAAATATCTCTGGAAGGGATCAGAGAGGCTGATGGATGGCTCTTAACATCCACTGAACACATACCCGATGAGGAGGACTCCCTTCATTGTGAGGCAGTCAATTTGATTCCTGAACTCTTTTTAATTGGTTAGTATTTTTCCTTTTCCCTTTATTTTTATTTTTATTTTACTTTAGGTGCATACTATATCTGACATTTCTCCACATTTTATCCCTCCCTCCCCACCCCCGCTGTCTCTCCCCTACCCCCGCCAACTCCCCCAGGGTGTGATGCTCCTCTTCCTGAGTCCAGGTATTCTCATTGTTCAACACCCACCTATGAGTGAGAACATGTGGTGTTTGGCTTTCTGTTCTTGTGTCTGTTTGCTGAGAATGATGGTTTCCAGATTCATCCAAGTCCCTACAAAGACATGAACTCATTGTTTTTTATGGCTCCATAGTATTCCTTTTCTGTATCTTATTATGAGTCCTAATTCTGCTTGCTGAGGCTACGGGAGCCTCCACAGACTTGCCCTTCACATTTTAAATTTGCCTCTCCTCTTAGTCTTCCTTTACCAAGGTAAATATACTCAACTTGTTTTACCCTTCTCTATATTGCATAATGTTCAGGCCTATGGTGCTGATCTCTCTCTGAAAGGATGGCTTCCAGAGAATGAGCAGATGTGATTTTACAGAGTATGATAACCTCTCCTGAGTGTGGGTACGTTCTCATCATGTTAGCCTAAGTTTCCATTACTTAAATGTATCTTTATATTTTTGGATAAAGTTAAGTAAAAGTCAAATAATTTTCACAGTTTTCTTTCATACAAACGGTCTCTAAAATAAAACTATAGCAAAACATGCTTGTAAATTAATATTCTTAAATTAAATTTAGGCCATTATATTGACCTCAGCTAAATTTCATTTTTTTTATTTCATTGAGGAGAGTTTGAATTTTGATTGTTAAACAAATGAAGCAATAAATCCACCATTTGTTGACTCCCTTCTACGTGCTGGATGCTGGTGTTAGAAATCTGAAAATTTAATGGAAGTTTTATATCATAAACATTTGATAAGATTATTAAACAAAGAGTTATAATAAAATATGTGACCAGCAGGACACTTGTGTGTTCTGCTAGCCCAGAGAAAGGAGTCTGTGAATTTTTAAAAATAAGTTAATTATGATTCTTGAATTGAGTCCTAATATATGAGTAGGAGTTTTTCAGGATAAGCAATTAAGACTACTATAAACAGGTGCTCAAATATTACAAATGTACAAATGTGAGAAACACTGAAAAGTATTCATTGGAGTTAGCAGGTTTATTGGCAACTTTAAGAGCAGTTTCATTGGAGTTGTGACTGCAACAATCAAATAGCTTTGACAAAGCTTGGTTATAAAGCAATTTGCACATGGGAGTGAAGGTGGTGGTTTATGATGGGAGAAACCTGAGTTTGTACAAAAGCTGGTAAGCAGCAGCCAGTTAGGAAGAAAGAACCTAGAGGAGCTGGAAGACACACCTGATGGGGTAATAATCAATTAGTTTTTGCAGCTTAGTGAACTACTCCAAAACTTTGTGGCTTAAAGCAACACATATTGATTATTTCTCACAAATCTGTAAGTTAACTGGGCAGTTCTTTTGGTCTCAGCTGCTGAGAAGGCCTCTGAGCTCAGCTGGTGGCTTGTCTGGGTTGAGCCATGTAAGAAGGCCTCTTATGACTAACAGTTGGCTCAGTATCAGCTGAGGCAGTGACCAGGCCATGTGTCTTTCATCATTCTACAGGCTAGCCTGGGATTACTCACATGGAGATGGTCATAAGTTTCCCAAGAGCAGCAAGTGAAGGCAAACTTCAATGCCCAAGCTCTTTCCAAAACTCAGTTTGCATCACATTTGCTATTGTCCCAATGGCCACAGCATGTCCTATGGCCAAGTGGAAAATCACCATTTAAAGGTGTGGATACTGGGGGGATGCGGATCATTGGAGATCATTGCTGCTGCTGTTGATCATAGTAGAGATGAGATATAGGTCTTATGAGAAGGGAGGCTTGGACAGAAGGAAGGACATAAAGTAAAGATGGTTCTTAAGGTAGTTAACTCTGTGGGTAGGAGAGCATTAGGTTGAGGGAGCTTATTACTCATAGCTTCTTTTTCCTCTTTGAAGTTGGAGGCTGTGTCATCTTCTGGTATGAAAAAAGTAAAGATATGAAAGGGGATTTAAGAAGAATCATGGAATACTCTCCCTAAAGTCATGAAATACTTTGAAATACTAGAGTCGTGGCATACTTTGAAAGAAAGTACTTTGACAGAGTTGATCAGAGACGTGAAAAATGATTGCTGCTAAATATTGAAAGTCCTTTTTAAGATTTTAAAACCACAGAGTTGTAGTCACATCAGTCTAAAGGTTGTTTTCATTTTTTTCCCAGCTGGTCTTAATAACTTGATTATAGAAATGGAGAAGATATAAGGGTGAATGGATCCAAGGCTGGAATTTTACAAGATATGTGAGTGTTGTTGAGGTGGGACACTTTGTATGGTATGGAACAAAATCAGGAGGGGGAAGCCATATGCTAAATATAGAGTCAAGAGACTTTTGGTCTTGACAAGTTCAAAGTGCCAGTGTTGTGGGTGGGACACAGGCAGTAGAAAAAGGGAAGGCCGCAATCACAGGAGGCTGCTGGAGCTTATGCTCCCAGAGATGAAACAGTGCTGGATTAGCCATGAAGTGGGTCTTACTGAAGTGAGGTATCTTCCTACTGAAGATCCTTCATGAGGAATGTAGTGGAGCAGGAAGGTTTATCATATATGTAACATCCATGTGGATATTGGAGTTTCTCCGGAATGGGATAACAGCAAGACTGGAAACAAAAAAACTAAGAACCACTGGTTACAAACTATATCTACCATGTCTAGGAAATGTTTTCAGACTGTCCTCCTCTTAGTAGAGATGATAGAGGCAAAATAGGCCTTGGGTAAGACTTTTGTCTCTGTTTTCTGTAAATATGAGACACTTTTTATAAACAGTTTCTATTTCATTTCCTTTTGAGGGGTTTCCCTTTTATCAGAGTTTTAAAAGTCGTTTTGATGACTGAATTTTTTTCTAAGCCCCAGTGCATTGGGGTTTAAAACCTTGTTACACTTTTCCAACAGATGTAAGCTCCTCCCTTTCCTTCATTTATCTTCACATTAGTGCCCATATTTCAGCCTTTGCATATGTCCTTTTGAAATCTGAGTTCATGTGAAATTAGCCCAGACCTTGGCCCCAGATAATAATGTGGGGCAATGTAATTTGATTGACTTTTCTAAATGTCTTTCAATTTTCTCATTTTTGGGGCCACATTCTCTTCTGGAATTTTTGCTCCAGGGTTGCTCCCTGCTTTTTATCTAAACTTAAAAAAAAAAAAAGGAAAAAAATTTGCTTACAAATTCTGGGGTTGATATCTGATGATGACAGCTTTCTTTACTTTTTATGTATCATAAAACGTACATAGTCAGTTTTTCCTAAAGTTTGTTAAAAACCATGAACTTTGGAATCAAATAGATCTAAATTTAATCCTAGATTTACCATTTATTATTTGAGAATCAATGAGTAAGATGTATTTCAAATATGAATTATTATTTATCAAATGGATGGAGGAATAAAGCTTCTGTTCTTGTGATAATAACATGATATAATGCAAGTCTTCTACGTGTAAAGTCTGGCACAAAATAGACACAAACTAAATGTTAATTTCCAGCTCTGTTCTCAGTCTCGATCATTTATTTCTTATTAGTCAAATTTAAGTCCAAATATTGTGTTTTTTCTAAATTTATAACTATGCTAAGTTAAACATCAATAAGACCAAAAGTGAAAAATTTTAAAGTACTTATAAATGTGAATGTAAAAAAGAGTAAAGCATGTCATTAATTTTTTTATTCTTAAATTGATGCTTGGAAATATTATTGCAAGCATTACTACTACATTCGAAAGGTCATGTGAAATGATAGGAAAGGTCTAGGAAGACAAACCAGCTAAAATATCTCCAAACAGATTTCCACATCTTCTGAAGTTTTCCATACATATCGAAGTTTAGACAATGTCTATGAAAACTACTGTTAAATTAAAGCACTTTATCACCTGCTATCAGGAATCAGAGTGTAATACTTAACAAAGAGTAAGGTTCTAAGAGGAGATGGGACATCAGACAGATATATTTTTGAAGAAGAGGTAAAGGAGAAGTCTGAAGTATTTGACTTCATGCAAGTAGAAAATAAATGGCTGAATACTGCTGCCATTATCTGTGCTTCTTACTACAATTGAGAGAGTTTCTAGCTAAAATACACAATTTTTGGGGGAAAGAAATGATAGAAGTGGAATTTTTTGGCAAACTATCAGTTGATTTGACATTGCTCCTGGGTGGTCAGGCAAGAGACCCCCTCCACTACCTCTAAGATCTCATGTTTTTTCCTCTCTATGTTGAAATGTCTGTGAAATTATTAATCGTCCATTAACTGGAAAATAGATGAAGCCTCATTATAATAATAAAGCATTTGCTTCTGCTAATTTTTATGTGAAAACAGGATATATGATTATGGATCTTTAGACAGTCTTGGTTTGGGATCACAACTCTGTCATGAATTTGGAGCTGGAGTACCTGAATGGAAAGCCTGGTTGGGTTTCCTTGGTTAAATTACACCCTTATCTGTATCTTCCTCTTATGTAAAAGAAGCCAAAAACACTGGCTTTTAGGATAGATGTGTAGGGTCTGTCTCATGGGTTTGGGGGCTGAGGTGCAAATGACTAGATGAGGCAGCAAGACCTTTGAACCCAGATGTCACTTTCTCAAAAGACTTCACATTGATCTCTCGCTCTCTTTTTTTTTTGAGACAGGTTTTGGCTCCGTCACCCAGGCTAGAATGCAGTGGTGCCATCTCAGCTCACTGTAACCTCCACCTCCCAGGCTCAAGCTGCCCTCCCATCTCAGTATCCTGAGTAAGATGAGTGGCTAATTTTTCTTTTTTTAATTTGGGTAGAAATGGAATTTTGCCATGTTGCCTAGGCTGGTCTTGAACTCCTGGGCTCAAGTGATCTGCTTGCTTCAGCCTCCCACAGCGTTGGGATTACATGCATGAGCTGCCAGGACCTGGCCACGTTAACTTTTTTGATCTTTCCAAAATAATTATTTTATATTCAGTTGTAGGGATGTACTGACACAATTCAAAGAACCTCTATTTGGATGAGATTAGACTGCAGTAAAGAGGACCAGTAATAGCTGTGGTTAAAAGAAGAGAGACATTTCTTTCTGACATAGCCGTAAACTACTGTTTAACTCTCTGTATTAGTCAGGGTTCTCTAGAGTGACAGAACTAATGGGAGATATGCATATATGTCTCCATTATATATATGTTTGTACACACACACACACACACACACACACACACACACACACACATATATATATGAAGGGGAGTTTATTAAGTATTAACTCAAAGGATCACAGGTCCCACAATAGGCTGCCTGCAGGCTGAGGAGCAAGGAGAGCCAGTCTGAGTTCCAAAACTGAACAAGTTGGAGTCTGATGTTTGAGGGCATGAAGCATCCAGCATGAGAGAAAGAGGGAAAGAGGTAGGCTGGGAGCTTAGACCTATCTCTCTTTTCACATTTTTCTGCCTGCTTGTATTCTAACCATGCTTGCCAGCAGATTAGATTGTGCATGTAATCCCAATGCTGTGGGAGGCTGAAGCAAGCAGATCACTTGAGCTCAGGAGTTGAAGACCAGCCTAGGCAACATAGCAAAATTCCATTTCTACCTGCCCCCCCACCCCCGCCAAAAAAACTAGCCACTTATCTTACTTGGGAGGCTGAGATGGGAGGGCGGCTTGAGACTGGGAGGTGGAGGTTGCAGTCATTATTAACCATCACACTCTCTAAAATGAAGCACCATTTCCATGCAATAGCCACACCTCTGTGCCATTCTACTCTGTATCTCTACACAGTAGAGAAGTAGTATTCAGCGTGTACCTGGTAGATGTTCCACTCAGCTGACTGTTGATTCTGGTGATGATCATGTAAGTGACCCATATTAACTCCAATATTATGACTTTGACACAGTTGACAGTTGTCCATGTGTACCAGGACTTTTCCCAATATTCCAAGTCCTGATTTTGTTGAGACTGTCATATTCTAGAACTTAGATGTGGATTTTAATTAAGGTGGTATTTAACTGAAATTTAGATTTCATTGAAAATTTAAAATAACAGGAAGCGATGAAGATAATTTGAATATTATTTGTAACAAGTTTGTTGTTAATTTAGGAAGAACTTGTGGATTAAGGCTTTGAAAAATTAGCAGAGTTTGGATAGGTAAGTCTCAGGGACAGAGGAGAGCACAGCATGTAAGTTTGGTAAGTGAGGGTCTGAGAGGTGGTATTGATGGCAGGCCTATATAAGAGAGAGAGAAGTAGGGAAGAAGGCTGGATATTTGAATTGGGGGCAGGTGATGAAGCAAATGATAGGCACAGAATGCATTATTCTTCTGTAGATAGATGATGATGATAATAACATAAAAGAATGCAGACTGATGCATAAGGACAAAAAGAACTAGAACATTGTTTTGAGAAAACCAGTTCCATGAAGCAAATAATTGTTAGACTTTAAACCTCATACATCTTGTGACGTGTATGCAAAGGAGAAAGTCAGGAATTAATCTAAGTTTAAAGAAAAAATATATCACCTTTATCCTCCAGTTATTGGTTTTCTTACTTGGAAATGGATTTGTTATAAATAAAATGTGTTTAAAAATATCTTGGGTAGAGTTTTCATGGCGTCATATGCATCGCTATGTTAGGCTAGACGAAGTGTTTATAACTATACATTTTTAAAGTTTTTGGTAATACCTTCTCAGCCTGTGATTGAGACATCTCTGGTTAAGTAAATTAATGTTTCTATTTTCAGTGACTCACTTGGAATAACACATTTATTTTTAAGCCTGCACTGTCCTTTATAATCTTTCTACTAAAAAAAAATGGTGGTTCATCATCTTGATTTTTATGCTAGCAAGCACCAAGAAGCAGGGAAGATTTCCTTTCCTTGTGTTTCACTGTGGCACCCACTGATCTACACTGGCACTCTGTAATACGCATGTGTTGTAGATTATACCCGATGAAAGGTTCTGTGCTGTCATCCCAGCCCATGCTCTGTTATATCAACCTGTTGGCAAATTATAGCTGTTACTCCTGCCAAATTAGTCAGCTGCAGTGGAAACATCAATCTGAGATGTGTGCTTTCTGTCGTAGAATAAAAATTAGAGCAGCGACGTGATTGTCACACATGTGCCTGTAAAGTTGTAGATTTAATAGCCACTGTAGTGGAGGTAGAGGAAGAAGAAAAGGCTGGGAGAGACATTTTCATTTTTTTTAATATATAAAAATTTTTATC
Organism: Callithrix jacchus; assembly: GCF_049354715.1. Lineage (NCBI taxonomy): Eukaryota > Metazoa > Chordata > Mammalia > Primates > Cebidae > Callithrix > Callithrix jacchus. The sequence goes on along the minus strand of NC_133504.1, from coordinate 86,344,245 downwards.
TTAAAAACAAAGCAAATATTAGAGTCCTCTTTTTTTTTAATTTTTAATGTTTTTGTTTTGTTTTGTTTTTGAGACCAGATTTTGCTCTTGTTGCCCAGGCTGAATGGCACAATGTTGGCTCACTGCAACCTTCACCTTTTGGGTTCAAGTGATTCTCCTGCCTCAGTCTCCCAGGTAGCTGGGATTACAGCCTTGTTACCACCATGCCCTGCTAATTTTTTTTTTTAGTAGATATGGGGTTTCACCATGTTGGCCAGGCTGGTCTCGAACTCCTGACCTCAGGTGATCTACCCGCCTTGGCCTCTCCAAGTGCTGGGATTATAGGTATGAAGTGCGCCTGGCTAACTGAAGCCCTCTTAAAGGGAAAAGTCATATCTTCTTTAAATATACAAAGGAATATCCCTCTTCAGTCACATAATGATAGTTCATCTTTATCTTGGTGGATATCCATTGCTTTTGACACAGATTTAATTCAATTAGACATTTTTATAGATACTTACCTATGATAATTATGTAGAAAGGAATAAGGTGCTTAGTAAATAACACATTACCTTCAAAGCCTAAATAGCATATGAAGGTCAGTTACTGTAGAAAACTATTCTCTGCTTTATTTTATTTTTTAGAGTCTGGGTTTGGTACTGTGTTAAATATTATTATTCTTTTCTTGCATTTCTCCATGAATATCTATTTGAATTTTGAATGTGAAAATACCCAGTTTTTTTAATTAAAAGAGAAATATTTTGGAGGAGAAGGCGACTGTTCATCATCTCAGTACATTCAGAAAACAGCTAATGTGTTTTGTAAATACTGGATTAAAAATAGGAATGGAGGAGTAAATTTGAGTGATTTCTAAACACTCTATTATTAAAATATTTGTTAACATAAGCCTTGTTTACTTCACACAATTAATGTATAATCTAATATCTATTTTGAAAATCTAAAACTATTACTCTGATCTAAGATGACCATACCTCAAAAATTTTATTTAACTAAAAAACTTATTTAACTTATTAATTTATGAAAAAGCCAGTGAGATATATAGCAAGATCAAAAGAGAAATCAAAGTCTCACACTCTTGTCAGATTAGGAATGCTGTAATAAATTTGCAAATGAATGCCAAACTGGCAAAACTGGTCGGTATCTACAGAACAATAATCAATTGCATTTCACAGACACAATTTACATTTCTACGGGTAACAATTATTTGCATTACTATCAAATTTCTATAAGTGCTCTACAAGTTAATGACTAGCTCTACAGTTATAAAATAGTCTGCTCAAAGACTAAAATTGTGTAAAATTTTGCACATCCCTAAAATTGGGCATATAAAGCTACACAACTCAAAAGTATCAGACTGTATTTTTCCATTGAAATGCTAGCCTGTAATCTCTTTTGCTCATTTGAAACATTTGCACATTTCTTTCCTATACTAGATAGAGAGAAAGCCAGAAAATAATAAGTAGTTTTGAATACTGAAAAAATTAAGCAATCATAGGGATGGTGGTTATTCAGAACCTGAATGAACATTAAGTTGTCCCATGTTCAATACTGTATCTTCATTATGACTTCATCCTCTGTGTATTTCCCTGATTCTACCTTCTACCTCTGTCAATTCCAAATAAAACAAAATAATCTATGATTTGAAACCAGGTACTAATAGTGAGATCAAATGAAATGACAAAATAAAAGCCCATTACAAACAAATCAGAAAAAAAGATAGAGAAAAGGCAAATAGAAAGATGACTTGAGAGGATATGTGTTCATTTATTCTTTTATTTGTTAAACATTTATGGGGCAAGAATCACACTATATGCTGTGATCAAAGATAAAAGATAAGCCTTGACCTTGAGGATTTCTTAGGTTTGTAAAGGAAAAAAATAATCAGCCTATACTAACAAAAATATTGTAAAGCTATCTGATAATTTCTTGAGAATATGAAAAAAATTACTTTTTCTCACTGCATTTATTAGTGTATCCAATACGGAATAGTTTAGAATTTATCTTTATTGTCTGATCTTACATTGAAAGGTTTAGAGCAAGATACTAATTTTACTTTAATTTTGCTTTTAATGAGTATCAAAAGCAAAAATAATTATGTGACTGTCATGTATAATTTAAAATTTAAAAGTAATGCTTAATCTGTAAAAGACATTAAATTAGCTTTTATGATTATTTAGTGTCCAGAGATGTTAGGACAGAAAATCTGAGACTATTCTGATCTTGGAAATTAAGGACAGGGATGGTTTTGTGTTTATTATTGATCTCTAGCACTTACCTTAGAATCTGGAACATAATATTTATATTCCTAGTCAGCTGTGGGTCACACACATTTGTTTGCCCACCGTTTTTCTTGCTCAAGCCACCCCAATTTTGTTTAGGCATCGGGGAACAGCACACTCAGAAACAATGGCCCAGCCCTGTGAGGAAGACCATAGTTGGTCTAAGCTACCACAAGAATCCCATTCTTGTTTTATAGTGGCTGGTCTAATAGTGATGATCATGCTGTCCATTTTTGGACAATGAGATGTAAAGGAGAGTGTGCTGAGGGCTTCTGGGAAAAAAATATTTCTACCCTGATTAACAGAGATGTGAGAGCGACCCCTTTTCTTTTATTCTTGAATGCTTTTGTGTGAATTTTTGTTGTAGAAACTGTGGAAGCCATACAGTGATCAGGAGAGATCTGGGACAATTTCAGAGAAAGTGACCTAAAGTTTCACTCTGTTGAGTTTCTTGTTATTAGGGATGATAAACGTTATTATTTATGGCATTAAAAAAAACACTTGCATTTGAAAGTATTTGAATTTAACCTTAATTTGATGCAATTTTGGAGTTGTGATTTAAAAATTACCATGAAAATCTTTTTTTTATATGATAATACAGGACCTCAAGATTGTAGAAGTGGATTCTAAATATCTTGGTTCTGTGATAAACTAAATTGTCTTATTAGTAAACTGGGAAGAATAGTATTCTAAAGTGAAGTTTCATAAACGTAAATATGAACGTATTGTTCAAATAAAAACATTATAAGGCTTACAGATAATGAACTTTAGTACCATATTTCTTCTTCTTTTTTCCTGAAGTGAAGTAGATACTTCAGCATTTCATTACCAGTGTTTACCGACTTTCTTTGCACCTGGGCTCTGTAGTAAGAGCTGGTAACATAAAGGGATAGAGAACTTAGTGCATATTGGATTTCATGGCCCTATGGCGCTTTACAAATATCCACTCATTTAATCCTTAATATGATCAAATGTGACTATGTGGCAGGTACTGATATATTACAAAGAAAAGGAAACTAAGACACAGAGATGTCATGCAACTTGCCCAAGGCCAAACAGCTGGAAAGAGTAAAGTCAGGATTTGAACTCAAGTAGCGAGGTTACTTCCGAGGTGTTGTGCTTCTATCCAATGTGCTACTTCGTCTTTCACCCAATCTAGACTATTAGGTAGTATTTCCTTGCTCTCTCCCTAGCCTCCATGTTGTCTGCCATTCATCAGCATCACCCTTATGGAAATTATTCTTGCCAAAGTGACCCAAGTTTATTTTTTTTATGTTGACTTTCTCCTTTCTGTCAATGGTTCAAATCTTCCTGACCCACCTTCTCTAACAATGTAACAATACATTTTCCTGAACTTTTCCCATTTCATATGGGGTTATATACTTTTTTCTTTAACATTAAAGCTATCTTTAACAACTTTTACTTTTCATACCATACCATACCATCAGTTTTCTCAGCTAGTTTGTACATTTAAGAACAAGGGTTGGTGTTTCTGACCCTGTATAACCAATATGCTCAGGCTGGTGCCCTCTTCAGCTTCTTCTTCAGTCTGCTGAGCACTGCCAAGGAAGAGCAGCCTCAACAAAGGCCTCTCAACTCCATGATTGGAGTGGGCAGTAAGAGAGGTGAAGGTGGCCCTTTGGCTGCCTCTGGCTCTGGCTGGCTCTTTGAGGCTCAGCTGTCCCACCCAGGTTAGTACCGAGGCCCTGATGGCTTAGGAAATTGATATACTAGCACACTTGATATATTCATCACTCACAGCAATTGAAAAGGTCTGCTAGAGACAGTGGAAACTATCAAAGTTTACAAAGTGGTATTCGAGGGAGATTAACCCAATAGTAGTATATGTGTGGGGAGAGTGTTTGGGGTAGGATGATAAAATAAGTGATTACCAAAGTCCAGGTGTGAAATAATGCATACCTGCAATGACATAGCATAGTAACAATAAAAAGAAGAAAGTCAAGAGACACAGTACTCGATGGGAGACAGAGGAAGAAAATGATATCCTAGTATTGAACCTGGAAGACTGGGGAAATGATAGTTCCACTTAAAGGGCAAGGAATGGAAAATCCTGAGGGCAAACTGGTTTCTATGAATAAAGACGATAAGCTAGGCTGTACATATCAAATTTAAGGTGCTTGGAAATGGAAATTAGAGATGTGAGAAGTTTAGTGGAGGGCTCAGTATTGGACATAACACTTTAGGAGCTACCTATGAGAGGCAATAGTTAAAATCATCAGTGTAGATGAAGTTTCTAAATAAGAGTTTGCAAAATAAAAACAACGATAGGACTAAGTCTTAGGACAGACTTTTCAAAGTAGGGCTCCCAGACGAGCAGCATCAGCAACTCGAAAGCTCTTAGAAATATAAATTATCAGGTCGATGTATATAAAGGCTTATATATTTAAAGACTGGGCGACCTTTGGGCACACTGCCTGTGAGTTAATCCTGCTACACAAGGAGTGGTTAAAGCAATACAAGTTCTATAGCCAAGACAATCCAAAGCAAAAAGAACAAAGCTGGAAGCATCACATTACCTGACTTCAAACTATGCTACAAGGCTACAGTAACCAAAACAGCATGGTACTGGTACCAAAACTAATATATAGACCAATGGAACAGAACAGAGGCCTCAGAAATAACACCACACATGTGTAACCATCTGATCTTCAACAAACCTGACAAAAACAAGCAATGGGGAAAGGATTCCCTATTTAATAAATGGTGCTGAAAAAACTAGCTATATGCAGAAAAAAGAAACTGGACCCTTTCCTTACACATTATACAAAAATTAACTCAAGATGGATGAAATTCTTAAATATAAAATCTAAAACCATAAATCCTTAGAAGAAAGCATAGGCAATACCATTAAAGACACAGGCGTGGGCAAAAACATCATGACTAAAACAGCAAAAGCAATGGCAAAAAAAGCCAGAATTGACAAATAAGATCTAATTAAATGAAAGGACTTCTTCACAGCCAAAGAAACTATCATCAGAGTGAGCAGCAACCTACAGAATGAGTGAAAAATTTTGCAATCTAGCCATCTGACAAAAGTCTACTATCCACAATCTACAAGGAACTGAAACAAATTTACAAGAAAAACACAACCCCATCAAAAAGTGGGCAAAGGATATGAACAAATGCTTCACAAAAGAAGACATTTACGTGGCCAACAAACAGTGAAAAAATCTCGTCATCACTGGTCATTAGAGAAGTGCAAACGAAAACCACAATGAGATACCATCTTTGCGAGTTAGAAAGGCGATCATTAAAAAGTCAAGAAACAACAGATGTTGGAGAGGATATGGAGAAATAGGATCACTTTTACATTGTTAGTGGGAGTGTAAATTAGTTCAACCATTGTGGAAGACAGTGTGGTTATTCCTCAAGGATCTAGAACCAGAAATACCATTTGATGCAGCAATCCCATTACTGGGTATATATCCAAAGGATTATAAATCATTCTATAAAGACACATGCACATGTATGTTTATTGCAGCATTATTCACAATAGCAAAGACTTGGAAGCAACCGAAATGCCCATAAGTGATAGACTTGATAGAGAAAATGTGGCACATATACACCATGGAATACTATTGCAGCCATAAAAATGATGAATTTATGTCCTTTTCAGGGACGAAAATGAAGCTGAAACCATTATTCTCAGCAAATACAGGAAAAGAAAACCAACCACTGGATGTTCTCACTCATAAACGGTAGCTAAACAAGGAGAACACATGGACACAGGGAGAGGAGCATGACACACCAGGTCTGTCGGCGGGCGGAGGCAAGGGGAGGGAAAACATTAGCACAAGTACCTAATGCATGTGGAGCTTAAAACCTAGATGATGGGTTGATAGGTGCCACAAACCACCATGACACATGTATACCTATGTGACAAACCTGGACGTTCTGCACATGTATCCTAGAACTTAAAGTAAAATAAAAAAAAAAGACTTCACTAATTTTTCTTTTTTTCTTTTTGAGATGGCATCTTGCTCTGTTGCCTAAGCTGGAACACAGTGGCATGATCTTGGCTCACTGAAACCTCTGCTTCCTGGATTCAAGCAATTCTTCTGCCTCAGCCTCCCACCTGAAAAAAAAATACGTGATCTAGCTGTTATCCAGGCTGAAGTGCAGTGGCACAATTATAGCTCACTGTAGACTCAAACTCTTGGGTTCAAGTAGTCCTCCTGCCTCAGCCTACTGAGCAGCTGGGACTACAGGCACACACCACCACACCTGGCTAATGGGCTAATTGTTGTTGTTGTTATTGTTAGTTTTTTGTAGAGACAAGGATCTTACTTAGCTATGCAGGCTGGTCTCAAACTTCTGACTTCTCCTGCCTAGGTTTACCAGAGTTTTGGGATTATAGGTGTGAACCACAGAATCTGGCTGGGAAAACATATTTTAAGTTAATTCTTTTTTTTCTGTGATAGAAGATAGACTTGGGCATGTGTATTAGCAGAAGGGAAGGGGCCAGAGGCGAGGGATAGGATACCAATTTAAGCAAGTCCCCGCTTTATTCACTCTTTCTGTAACATCTATTTGTAAATTTGTATTTGTAGACATTTATATCTATCTCTATATTCCTATCTGTACCCAGTTTCTTATTTATCAGTGATGCCTGTTTCATGATGCTGAGTAAGCATCTTGCAGAGACTGAAATCTCCAGGACAAGAATTACACAGAAGTCAGAATAGCCAAAGAAAGTATCTTATTAGGATTATTTGATGAATTTAATTTCTATAGGAACAATTCCTGAGAAACCACTATTCTGGGCATTCCCTGCTCAGAAAATAAAGAAGTGCCCTTCAAGGTTGATCCTTACCTAACTAGAGTAGCATGAATCCTAGAAAACACCTTTAATTTTATTTTTCTCTTAAGGGCAAAGTGGTTCAGGAGGAATTTAAACAAACTCTTGAAACCATAATGTTTTATAAAACTTTTACTTTCTTCTCATATTTTTGTAGCAGCATCCTAATCTATGTTTACACACTTAATTTTTTTTTTTGCTGAAAACTTCAGCATTATACAATACTTCTTTCAAAAGTTTTTCAAGTTTATTTTAAAAATAAAAACATTGGAGTAGATGAGGTAATATTCTGTTTTTGTTCTTATCTTTTGTTCTTCGTCATCTGTTAATGCTATTATGTTTACATAACCTTTTGTTCTTTTAAAGGTATTTTCAGTAATTTAATTTAGTTCTCAGATGTGTGATCCTTGGTAAGTTATCTATCATCTTTGTACATCAATTCTCTCACCAGAAAAATGGGTTTATAATATGAACCTACTTCAAAGCATTTCAGGGATAATAGTAAAAATAACATTTAAAAAATTTAACGATGATTATAACTCAACTAGATAAATTCCAAAATAATCAGTACATAAAAATAACACCTTTCATCCAGATTTATAGTGGGAGTATTGTGATTGAATAAAGCAATGTGCTCTATTGAATTCTAATTAGACTTTGCCTCCCTATATTAAAATATCAGCAGTTTTCTATCATTCATAACATAGCTTATTTACACAGGTATAGTGTGAGTCAAATCATTTATCCTCAAACTTAATAAGTATATAATCAAAGTATTATATATACATATAAATACATATATGTGACATTAAGGCGTTCTTTCAATAGCATTGTAAAACACATACATAAAAATATTAATCTGAGCTCACAGAGAAGCAAATTTTTTGGTCCACAGCTATTTATAAGAATGACAGTGAAGACTGGAGCAGATTGGAGAAAATTGTTTGGCAGAATTCTTGTATTCTCAAGAAAGTCATTAAATGTAGTGGTTAGGGAAGTATGAGTGAATCTTAGAATTCAACCCTTGGAATCTTCTAATTTTCTAGATTAGATCAGTGGACAAGATTAGATACTTGTATTTTTCTATTGAATGTTGGAAAATGAGACCAGTAGACATATCTTCCTTTTACTTGTTGAGCAAGACAGAAGGCAAGTTTGTGTGTGTGTGTGCACGTGCATGCCCACACACATGCATGGGTATACACACATGTGGTTTGGGGAGGAGAGAGTAAAAACAAGTGTTCATGGACATGTTGGCCTCTTCTGGTGATTCTGATGGGTACCAGGTAGAATTTGCAATTTTGTTCCTGTTTGATTAAAGATACGACATGATGCCATATGAGGACATTGAAAAGTTTGTACTCTGATCTATATGAATTTGGATCATTTGGTTATGTAAGTTTTTCCATAGCATTCTTGCTGAAGCACAGCTTTTTCTAAAATACATTGATGTTTTTGTTCTATATAGATTCAGAATTTTTCTCCTTTAAACAGATCATAGTGATCCTTGCTTTCAACTTTTTTATTTTACAGATGATTATGATAAAGCATAACATATGTGTTGCCCTGTATTATAGCCACTTCTGGCTACTATCATGAAGTATCATAGACTGCATGGCTTATACACCATAGAAATTTGGTTTTTACAGTTCTGGAGATGGTAGTTGGCCATCTGGAAGTTCTAGATGCTGGGAATCAGGGTGGTGCCAGCATGATCAAGTTCTGGTGAGGACCCTCTTCTGGGTCGCAGACAGCCAACTTCTGATTATGTTGTCACATGCCTGAGAGAGATAAATCATCTCTTATGTTTATTCTTATAAAGGCACCCATCCCATTTATGGGGGCTCCATGCTGATGGCCTGCCCACCTCTTGTAGGCTCTACCTCTTAATGCCATCAAATTTGTGGGTTATGATTTCAACATACGCATTCTGGGGGAATATCAACATTCAGACCATAACAGTTTTTTCTCTTACCTCCTCCCCTTTTTAAAATAATCATTTTGCAAAATCTGATTTGGCTGTACATAAAGAATAGCAGAATTTAATTTTGTACCTTTTATTCTTCTTGGTCTTTAAATATTAGGCACAACTTATCTTTTTCAAGTTAAAAAATAAATATAAACATGCTCCATGTACTGCTTTTTCTTACATGTTTTAACCTTATCACTCTGACAATATCTGCGGAGAATGAATAATTCATCATTGGCACCCCTATTGACTATAGATGTTTTATCTTTCTACTCAGTGTTTATTAAAGAATTATCTATAAAACAAAAAAGAATTATTTATCTTGTTGACTGGGCATGGTGGGTCACACCTGTAATCCCAGCACTTTGGGAGGCTGAGGTAAGAGAATAGCTTGAGCTCAGGAGTTTGAGACCAGCCTCTGAGACATAGTGAGACCTTTCCTCTACTAGAAAAGCAAAATTAGCTGGACATGGTGGTGCACACCTGTAATTCCAGCTATTTGGGAGGCTGAGGTAGAGGGATCGCTTGAGCCCAGGAGGTCAAGGCTGAAGTGAGCCATGACTGTATCACTGCACTCCAGCCTGAACAACAGAAAAAGACCATGTCTCAAAAAAAAGAAGTATTTATCTTGTCATCTCAGTGCTGCTAGAAGCATAAAATTGTAAGGACTCAGCCTTCTTCTGATCTTTATTTTGCCTTTCTTGGTTCTTAGTTCTATGATTACAATGTCTTGTAATACATAAGATGAAATGCTCAGCATTATTTCAGTCATTTCTTTCCGGCAGATATGGTTTATCAGAACTGAATTTAGGTAAACCTGGCTGTGAGTTTAGACTTATGTAGATGTTTTAGATCTAGTTAGCATATACTAATGGTATGGTTACAAAACGAATGCCTATCTACTTTCCATTTTTGGATACAACCTTACAATTGTCCAGGAAATTCTTTGGGAGGATGCCTTGAGTCATAATTGTTTTAATGGTTTTTATACAAATTGCATTTGCTCCTACTGAGAGAAATTTGCATGGTGAAAATGTAATAAAGTAGGAGAGAAAAAGCTGATACTAATCACATTTGTAAATGGCAGCTAATTACAAAAAGGTTTAGGATTTTTTCTTTTTTTATTGTGAAATATACATACAGAAATTATATATACTGTTTACATTTTAAAAACATGAAATGCTTTGTGAATTTTTCTAATTTTTATATCTGGCTATGTTAATATTTTGTTTCTTTCCTAAGTTTGCGACACCTGATTCATTTCTTCAAGTCAAACTTTAGCTCTACTCTTATTTCCAAAAGTACCATAGCATCTTTACAGATTTCTCTCTTCTACTTTCCCACCCTCAGAGATTCTAATTATTTTATCTGGTTAAAGCTTGGGCATCAGAATTTTTAAAAACTCCCCAGTGTTTCTGATGTGCAGAGATTTTAGAGAATCGCACTAGAGTCTGGTGTATCTTGCTATATTCTGCTTCCCTGTCTTTACATGTGCTAATTCCTCCGCCAGCCCCTTGATCTCTTTTTGTCTCTTGCCAGACTTTCTCATCCATCACGACTGCCCCTTGATGCCTCTCTTCTTCCTTATAGACTTCCCTGACTTGTTAAGGAAAGTTGCACGTTTCTTACTTTGTGTTTTTTTTTTCTTCAAATCTCCCTTAAATCACCTCTCAGATCATTTTACATTTATTTTTATGTGACATTATTTTCCGTGCAGGGACCTTGTCATTCCATTTCGCACTATCAGAAAAGGTAGCTGGGAACCTAGGCCGTTGTAGACATTTTCCCCCAAAATCGTGCTTTTCTTGATTCTACAAAGAAAACAACTCATGTTTCTAGTTAATTAGTGCTAATTAAATTATACTCTTTGAATACATTTTAAATTTGTACCCCATAAAACAATAAGAAATGTTCTCAGTAAGAAACATGTTTTCAGTTATTTCTGATCAGTATAATTTACACAAAGTGTGAACAAGGTATATGTACTTTAGTTTTTGTTTGCATTTCTAAACTGTACTTTCTGTTTCATTCTTCTCTATCATTCGTTGTTGCTTTCGCAGATGTCAGTGTGGGGGAAGGTACATCAGGCCTCATAGTCACACAGACAGCAGCTGGAATCCTGGATGACCACTTATCTATCTCTGTGAACTTGCTTAAGTTTCTTAATTTCTCTAACCCTTAGGGTAGTCTTCTGAAATTAAAAATTATAAAATCTGCTGGAGTAAGTAAAGTAATACATATAAAGCACTTAAATCCACTAAGTACTAGTTATTATTTGGGTATTTAGTAGAGGTGCAAACACTTTTGCAACCTAAGTACTATTTAAATAAGATATTTTACCTTGAACAAAATAAACGGTGATTACTAACTACATGTATGTATGTGTTGGTAATTTTATGTTTAATGGATGTTAATAGTGTAACATATAACTGCTACTCAATTCTCTTCTTCCCTCCCTGCCACCCCCATTCTTTTTTGACTTAGTCATTACAACACTGAGACTATTTTGCCATGATAAACTCGGAGGTTTATACTATTTAGAAGCGTTGTTAATGCTTAGAAGTATTGATGATTCTTACCGGTAATAACATTTGAAAGCCCTGGTGTATAGGGCTGGTATTTCTTTGCTTTGAGGAAAATGAAAATGAAGCATCCAAAAAGACATAAGTCAGAGGATCTGCACAATACGCAGAATCTTTGTCCCAGTGCCAGAAGAAAGACTCACTCCAATGACTCCAATGCTTGGTTTAATCTCCCTCTACATTCATGTCAAAACCAGCTTATGTTCTTTGGCAATTGTGAACCAACTAATTTTTTTGCTTATATTTCCTTTTTACCCCAAGTTTAGTATTTTATTAATTCCACTTCTCAAACTGATGCTGTTAACTGATATTAGAAAAAAAGTAGTAAAATATTAGTTTTATACTTAATTGGCCTGTAAGGGCTATCTCACAAAAAAACTTATGACACATCTTCCTACCCCATTATCTAGTCCATTAACAATATGATATATAAATGGAAACATTTAAAGATTATTTCCTTTACTTTGTAATGAATGCCTATCTCTTACTGCTTTTTCTTTCAAATACAGGCCAATGCCTGTATTAACAGTATTTCAAAATCTAGTCAAACCTGAAAGGACAATAACTATGTAGTGCTCAAAAGATAACAATGCTTCATATTAAAGCACCACGAGTTCAAGTTCTACCAGAGTACACAAAGGAAACTCTGGGTGCACTGCCCAGTTTTAAAATATGAATTGCTAAAGTAAGAGATGCCCAAGTTTAAAATAACAGCATTCAGATTTCTTTATAGAATTTAAAGAATGGAAAACACTTGCAAAAATATCAGCAGACAGAGGCAGGAAGAACAAACGGTAACCAAATTGGTTCCTGTGACAAACCATAACATTTACTTTAAACCATCAGTGTGCTACTCAGTAAAAGGCAGGCTACCATTCTTTTAATAGATCCCAGGCCTTGTTAAACTCACTGGTCTGCAAGAATTACCCAGGTCAAGAGCAGGTCAAAAAGTGAAAACCCATGTGAAAGTAAACTTTGAAATATCTGCTTTTGAAGAGACTCAGCCGACTGTCTCCTCTGTAGTAAATACACTTCCTTTTTGTGTACGATATTGTTCAATATACTGTACTTAAAATACACACAGGTAACATAAACGGCACTATGCTATTTTATGTCCTTTCTCTTTAGTGCAGTTTCAACCTCTTCTGTAGTTAGTGAATCTTTCTTTACTTATTCAGTTTCTAAAGCCTTAAAAAAAAAAACCCACTAAACTTAATAAAGTTGTTACTCTGCTTTGAGTAGTTGCTTCTATTTTGTTTTAAAATATCTATGCTCTATTTAAAACTAGACCTTTGATTCCCTCATAGTCAGAATAAAGAAGCTGGAGGGTGACTCACTGTGGAATTTATTTGCCTGGTAAACTGGGTATTAATCTGGCCTACAATACACTTGCTCCAGATTTTGTTCAAGTGTAAGGTCATACTATGAAGCTGTTTTTCATTTTGTTTTATATGTGTTAATATAATGCCTTATGAATTACCCTAGAGTTTTGTTCTGACAGCTAAAAAGCATAATCGTTTTTCCTTTCAAGGGGATTGAAAGCAAAGCAATTCACTCTATATTTGAAATGATTTATCTGGGATCCTTTCTCTCACATCTTGCCTTAATGTTTATAGAGAATATTCTTTGAATTTTTACTGGTAGCATTGTATTTATCAAGCCCTTTGCCTCTTTGACTGTTTCTCAAAATTGAGTCCATTTTACGTTATGATCTTTTAGAGTTTATTGGCAAAACTGCCTGCAGAGTTAATGGGCACCATACTATGATTTTGATAGGAAAGAAATAGTCTCCTGAGAATTAAATCAGAGTTTTCCTGATAGAAAAAAAGAAAGATCCTTCTACTGTCTTTTAAGGAACAAGAGACAAAGTGAGGCATAATATTTCATGCATTTAATTATAGGACAATGTGTCTGTATATAATGACTATTAATGAACAATATAATTGCAAAAGATACAGTGTCAGTCTCTGAAGAGAGAAAAATGACCATGTATTTTCCTAAACACAAGTAAAAATAAAAACTAATGTCTAAAGATACATATGATGGGTGCCAAATGGTGATGATGGTGGTGGTAGTGGCGGGAAGTGGTACTATTGATTAGAACTAATAGTTATGAAGTGTTTACCAAGCATCTGGAATGTTCTGAATATTCTATGTGTATGAAATTATTTAATCCTCACAAAACCATATAAAGTAGGTACTATGATTGTTCTTACGGGCTGCAGAGATTAGGTAACCTGCCCAAAGTCACAGAGATGGTAAGTGCAACAACTGGGTTCAAACCTGGATTTCTTGTTCCAAAGTCTGTGCTTTTAAACACAGTGCTAAATGATGTAAGATATAAGAAAACATTAGAAGACTTCAAAGAGAGAAGAAATTACTTCCAACTGGGGTTACTAAAGAAGGCGTTGTACAGAAGGTGGGCTTCAGTTGATTGTGGGGGCTGATTAGTTGATTGTAGTTGTATGGAAGTACATCCTGTGGCTGGCTCTGGTCTCGTTGTTCCCCTGGCACCAAGCACTGGACCTGGTGCACACCACACACATGAAGATTAAATGTAATCTAAATTGCTAATTATTTCATTATCTGTATCCCTACTGATCTGGCAATCCATTTGAATATGACACTGTATTTAACTGTGCATAAACTTCTTATTTTATTTTTTATTTTTTACTTTAGGTGCATACGATCTCTGGCATTTTTCCCCCTGTTATCCCTCCCCACCCTCTCCACCCCTCCCACTGTCTCTCCCCTACCTCCCTCAACTGCACCCAGTATGTGATCCACCTCTCCCTAAGTCCACGTGTTCTCATGACATAAACTTTTAAAAAACCTCCGTAACACATAAATGCACATAAATATGTTCTGCTCAAACTTTCCTCTTTAGTGAAACCTTTTTCATAAACCTATATAAATCCATTCACTTTTATGTTTGCTCAGTATAATTCTAGTAGCTATAAGGAAGTGGCTTATATTTGTTTGTGTTCCAGCTCTTTAATATTTACTTGTTCTCTTCTTATTTTATATTCTTCTAGGCCAAAGTCATAGTAATAAATTTTATTTAGAATTTTGGCTCCTTTATGTATTTGATCATAATAATCCAGTTAACTACTAACAATAGATAAAATAAAAAAGGATGAAGCAACAAAGGAGATTCAGATATGCTGTTTAATATGCTCAAATAACACTACCCATAATTTTTAGCAATCAGTAGGGTTTCTGTTGAAGATCTTAAAAATCCTTACACTCAAGGAACTTATAGCTTTGTGTTACATATAAAAGAAATAACTGAAAACAATATTTGTATTTTTAAAGAATGATGGTTTTAGAATCTGAACTTGTGGTTGCAAATCCCAGCTCTGTTGCCTCTGGTCCAATGTCAAGGGGAAAGTTAGTAAAACTCTTAAAACATCAAATTACTCACACTTTATAGAATTTTAATGATAATTACATAATATGAATACAATTTAATGCATAAATAGTATAGTGTCTTTTGCATAAAAAGAATATAACAAATGGTGATGGAGACTATAATTATTAGTTTTTTATTGTGGAAGGCATTCAAAGGGGTTCATATAATTATGTTTGTCGGAGCTTTCAGAAAAAGGTAGACCTTAAAGATTGACTTAGGAAGAAAGGAGTGGGAAACATTTCAGCAAGAGAAAGAGCATGGCCAAAGACATAGGGAAGGAATAAATCTGTCTCCTATTAAACTATGTAAGAAGTTGACCAGCATGGTGAGAAGTAGGAGCGTTAGACTGATAGAGACAGGCACATAGCCAAACAGCATTACTTGCACGCCTACATGATGTTGGGATATGCAAGTGCAGACTTGTTTTTTCTGGGCATAAATGGTCACTGCTACTCATGAAAGCAGGACCAGCAAGAGATCTCTGATTAAAAAAAAAAAAAAGACAGTTTAAAAGAAATGAGTAGTGAATTAATGGCTCCTAAGGGAGAATGGGGCATGATGAAAGTGGTATTTTAAGAAGACTCGATCTGGTTGGGATGTGGGTAGTCTGTAAAAGGAAGGAGTTCTAGGCAGGAAGGCTAAGAGTGAGGCTTTTGTGTAGTAATCAAAGATGATTTGATGCATAGCCCACCAAATAATGAAGGAAGCAGCAGGAGTGCCAGGTGAAGAGATCGAAGCTGAGAGGCTGTGAGAGATGACTTAAAATAGAGAAGAGGTGTCAAAAACGAAAAAGTCACTGTACTCTGTAGGTTCTAGTTTTTGTTTCTAATATTTAGGCTTTTTAACACTTAAAAACTAGTGTTCCAAAAAATTGTAGTGACTGCTCTAAAACAACATTGTCCTACAGCTCTTGTAAGATATTGTGATAGTATGAAAGGTTCACTTAACTTAAAATTCAGAGTTTGAATAACAAGGTCTTCTAAATCTTATCAAACCTTAAACCACATTGTTTAAATTGAGTTTTATCATAACTATCTCTCCTTTAAGTAAAGTACTTTCTGATGTGCGAGGGAGCAATCCTTTCACATTAACCAGATGAAGTAACATCAGTTTGTTTTTGAAATTGTCTATTTTATTATTTCATCATTCCTTCTTTCTGAAAAATGAAACAAAAAAATCCTTAAGACAATATAATTAGATCTTTTAATAATCTCAAAGCTGAAATAAAGATAATTTAAATTAGAATATTGGGATCTTTTTACAAATGAAGGGGAGGAGATTTGTGCTACATTACTCAAGTTGATGCCTTGAAACCTGACCAGGAAAAAGTCACCTTCTCAAGGGGTAAATACATTATTCATATTATGGGGAAGTGTAGTCCAGCATCTCATTTTTAAAAGCTGTTGGTCTTTTATTAATGCCAATGGCATTAGGATAAGATTTTGTTTTAGCACATTATTGTCAATTAATTCTAAACAAACATAGTTGCAGATATAATGCTTCTACTTTTCATTGCTAATGAGAAATAATGGAATGAAAGAGTCATGGAAATAAAATAATTTAGATATGGCTACAAAAACAAAATAGTTCCAAACTATTAACTTTTTTAAAAATCAAGCTTTTTGTTTTCATTATTTTACTCAAGACTTCAGGTTTAAGAATGTAAACTTCACAGTGAAACTGAAATGATTTCGTTTTTGAAATGGATGACAATGTATTTTGTTTTAGTTTTACATGCATACCAAAAAACACAGTTATTACAGATGGGATGTTTTATTGATATTATTTCCCAAATATATTTTGTGGTCATTTATTTCATATTAATATACCAGATTTTTGATATTTGGTGGGTATTAAGTATCATTTAACAAACTCTACATATGATGAAATAAAGCAGTCAAAATATTTAGAACTTTAGTATATAACATAAAATACAAGAGGATAAATCCTTTATGACTCAAAATTGATGTGATTAGGTAACAGTTACCAAGAAATAATATGGCTACCAGTTTTTATTATTTCTGCTCAGATGGGACTTTTAAAAAATATAACAAAGATAATGTTCCATTAAAAACAATTTTTAGAAATCTATTCTTTCTGGCTTTGCATCTTACCCCTTTGACTAGAAAAAAAAACTGTCTAGAGATAAAGAATGTGAGCTTTTGTTACAGAGTTTGCACCATTTCCTAGGGTAGAACCCTAGTGACAGTCTTTTTTAATCTTTGTGTTAAATTATTAATCATTCTGTTTGTTTGGCTTTGCTATCTGACAATATCCTTATAGAGATTACATGGCACTACACCATTTCATCAGGAAGTTGCATTTTTATTTCTTACCTAAAGACTACATTCAATCCAGTTGGAGAATAGCCTGAGATGTGTGGTGATGACTTGGAAAAATAATCGCTTTTTCTTAATCTTTAGATGAAGATTCCTAATTTAGAAAAACCCAGTAGTTGCTCACCGACAGCCTGGGTAACGTCTTTTGTATTGAAAGATCACACTGGGGACTGTTTATTTACAAGGGTCTAAACATGCATATCTTTATGGCTTTCTCCTGTCACAATGAATCACCAGCTATAAGTTGTCCTTTGTTGGTTTTGGGAACAATCAAATGAAACCCAGCAGGAGATCGGGGAGTGCATTGTCCAAGAGTGTAAAAATGCTATGTTGATGACAGATCATACTGTTTTTATTAAAGCTAAGAACATTGACTTTACTTTGCTTTTTGACCCTGGTACTCTACTGTCAAGGTGATTTTATTTCTACAAATTTTCCTTCTGCTGGCCTCATCAATGATTCACCATAAAACATTAGACAAATTCCCATCATCTGTATATGATTATAGCAGGTTCTGTTGTGCTGCTCACTGAGACTAAAAAGATATTTTTCAGCTTTGTCTAAAGGGGAATCAATTTGCTAACACTCTTCTTTCACACAATGTCTCCTTGTTTTAATACCCAATTAATTATAAAATGATTTGAACTCAATGTAAACTATCTTTGTGTGTCATTTAATAACATCTGCTAAATAGTTTAGGTTATCTTCATATATTTTTAAAAGAGAAAAAAAATACTGTGTTTAGTAAATAATGATATATATGGGTAAGATATGTGGAATTATCTGGTCTGTTTAAGACATAAATGTAGTACAGCTCTCAGTTCTCAGAGTGACAACTTGTATTACATTTAGAAAATTGTTTGACAATAACCTAAAATGTAACTAGATAAAACTGGTAATATATACAGGATAGTGAAGCTGTTAACTAACAGTACTGTACAAGCAGCAGTCTGTTGGAGGACCAGCCACTTTGACTCATCTTTCTCTTGTAATCTCAATTTGGTTTTCATTATGTCATTTCTCTGGTGTGGTGCTTATTATTCTATGACCTAAAATAGTTATATACAGCAGGATAAAGAAGATTTAGTACATTCTTTCACGAGATATATATTCTGTAAGTTTAAATAATAACAATAAAAATAATGATTAACTGAGTGTCTATTAACTGCTGGGTGCTTTACATACATTATCTCGATTACTCTCAACCTAGCAACATGCTGTATTGATGATAAAACTGCGTCTCACAATGCTTAAGTAGCTTATGCAAGATTTCAGAACTAGTAAGTGGTGGAACAGAGAATTAAATGCAGATTTGCCTAACTCAAGGCTAGTACTTTTCTTCTTGCCCTGCACAGGTTAGAAAGCCAGAGACTCCATGCTTTCACTGTGTAATATGCAATATGCTATCACTGTGAGAAGCTTGGGTTGCATATACTTTTCCCGCACAATTCTTAATGGCTACATCTTGCCTAATTATCTAAAAATGTTTCTTTGTACCAATTGGGGCACCCCCTAAGGCCTGTTATTTCAACCTCTTTCTGTACTGTGTCCTTTCACATGTCCTGAACCCCAACAATTTGCTCTTAATGCTGGTTCACACTATGCTTTTTGATTATTAAGGAAAAATATCTTCTCCTCACTCTTGGTTTCCATTAGAGAAAACTTTCTCCTTGTGGGGGAGATGGAGTAACTTCTGAAGAATGAATTTGGGAATAAGGACTGAGCGTGTCCTATCTCTACCGTCCTTAATTTGGGACCTCACTGCTGGGATTGGCACCTTGCTTGGCCAGGGCACTGCTTGGGGCCCCTGCTCTTGGCTGGGAGAGACTGTCTAATTCTGGGATTCCATTAGCAGACACATTTGGCTCTTGAATGAAGCTGCATCCTTCAACATGGCATCTATTAATAGAGCAATGAAGTTCTTGGTTTGGCTTCTATGTATATTCTTTGTTTTATTTCTTAACTTGTTTTGAACTTGGGTGGGGAAGGAGGATGATGTCTATTGAGGACTCTCTCTGAGATTCCAAACATGCTATTCCTGCGACCTAGATTACCTCCTTCGATATCCTCCTACCAAAGTCCCATTTCACATTTAATTCCCTCTTAAATGCTTTTTTCATCTGTGAAGTTTCCTCTTATGATGGCCCCATGTGGATAGACTCTTTCCCTCCTTCAAATCTCCCTGGTTCTTTGTTATTACATCTTCAAGTAATATTTATCATAGCCCCTATGATTCATTTATTCACTCACTTTACAAGTATGAAGTCATACTGCATGCATTTACCCTGTATCTGGTGTTATAATAGTGAACAATTCAGATTTGATCCCTATCTTTCTTGAAGTGGTAGCTTAGCAGAGCAAGCATGGATTGGAAAGTAGTGACAAGTGGTATGACAGGTAAATGGAAGTGCAGGTACTCCAGGTAGTAGACCATATGCTAGGGGTGCCTAACCCACACCACGGCAAGATCAAGGTGGCAACAAGTTCTCAGCCTGGCTGTGTTCCTTTCTGGAGCTTTAAGACTTCTTCCAAGATTCTAAGTCACAAGAAGAAAGAACATTGAGGCTAATACCTGAAAAATGAGTAGAGGTTACCCAGGTGAATGGGCTAAATGGCTAGGAGGTAGGATGTGGAAAGAAGAATACCTCCCAGGGAAATAAACTAGCAGGTACAAAGAGTTTGGAAGTGAACAGAAAATAGGACATACCACAAGTATTGGAACTAGACTGCATTCTCAGTGAGCAGAACATCACACAATATATTAAAGATTTGTGGAAATGAATTATTTTTCATTAAAGTGAGTTCCCTTAATCTTTACTCTGGAATACTCAATAATAAAAATTATTTTTGGAAGATATATCATATGTCAGGTATCAGTTAGCATTACATATACATTAGTTTATTTAATCTTTCTAATAATCTTATTATGGCACTGTTATCTCAGTTTTGAAGATAATAAAACTAGATTCAGGTACAGTAAGTAATTTGTCAAAGGTAATAAAACTAAGTACAGAACCCAGGAGCCATGAGTTACCTTATTCCAATGTCCTCTCTTTATATGACAATTACAACTACTGCTGTGCTACTACAGAATGTCCTCTCTCATCAGTGTTTACTATGTGCAGTTACTGTTCTAAGTGCTTTATGTACATTATCTTAGTTAATCCTCATAACAACCCTAAGAGGTTGGTAGTGTTGTTTATTATTCCTGTGTTACAGGGTAAGACATTCAGACACAGGGGTGGCTAAAGAGCTTGACTAAGTTCATAGAGCCAGTAGGTGACAGAGTCAGGATCTGAATCCAAGCTGCCTCTCTATACAGCTCGAGGTTCTTAATTATAGTTTAAAAATTAAGTTCTATTAAAGATTTTTGCCTATGTACTAAAAGTCTTGGAGAAAGAAATGATAAAAAATGTGTAGACTTTCAGAATAATTGGTTTTATAGGAGACATAAAATTATTTTAGAAAGACCTGATTTTAAAAGTTGGTATATGTTCAAATATGAATATTACTTAGAAACAGTTTATAAAAGTCCATTTAGTTAAAAGAAAATGGGTAGTGGTTAGTAAATAGTTTTGCCTAGTTGATGTGGCCAAGAATCCAAATTCTGCCTGGAAAGGTCATTTTGAAATGGGAGATAAGGGATGGCAGGAAGTAGAGAGGCAGTTTTAAGATTCATGATTAGGATATGCCATTTGATTTATGGGACATTAGATACATTTTTATTTCCTGAAAACAGCTTCAAGAACAAAAATATGGCTTAGAATTATTAAAATATTTGCAAAACTATAGATTGTTTTTCATTACCATACATGTTATCTATACGCAACACAATATATGGAATTTTTCTTTGGGGAAATTGATAAAGTAGAAAATTGCCTAGATATACACTACTCAGAGATTTGCTTTTATAGAACTTTAAGATTTTACAGGTCACAGACGATTCTGAAAATTACTTAACAAATTCATTCCTTGTGACAGATTTCGGAATTGCTCCTATGATGTATGTGGGAGTATAAAGGCACCTGAAGTGATAGTCCTAGGGGGGTTAACTCTTAGAAGAAGGAGGAGGCCTCCATTTGCCTTGAGCCATGACTCATTCCTTTCAATCCTTCAACACACATCTTTGTTTTCACTTTATTTTCTCAGATTTTAGCATCTTCAAAACTGCCTCAGAGCTACCTGCAGGACCTTCCTGAAACTTAAACTCTGGTCCTCTTTGGTCTGAGCAATGCTCCCTTTGTCTTTTGCATCAAAAATTGTCTGCTGATGTCAGCTCTTGACATTTTTTATCTCTTTTTAACATGTAATATAATAAATCTTGCTAACCCATTAATGTTTTATCAGTAGGAAAAGTCTAACACCTGTTCTTCTCTCACGGGTAACAGAAGTACAGCTCAGTTCTATTTTTTTTCCTTAAAAATTTGAGGTCAAGGATTTATGGGTGGGTAGGTTATGAAGGTAATATTTTCTGGATGGGTAATATTTTCTAGCTATTTCATTTTGGACAAACCATTGCAGTTTTCTGGGATTCAGATTGATCAACTCTAAACTGGAGATAAGAATACATACTCTTACTAATTCATATTACTAGAATGGATAAACACATTTAAGAAATTGTTATTTTATAAAAACCACTTGATTGGGGTTTTTTTAAGGCAATGAGTCAAGTCTTTACTATGTAGTAGGCACTCAATGAACATGTTTATATCTGAAAGTATAAGTGAGTTATGATTCAACATAGTAACACAAGGAAATTTCAACTTAGGTTGAAAGGAGAAGGTGGTGAGAAGTTTGTGTTTGTGTATAAGTCAGGTGGGGTTTTACAAGCTTCAGATCATATGGGCTGGATAAATCACAACATGTCAGGAGAGGAGGAGAAAGAAGGAAGATGAGGAGAAGAAGAGATTTGGATTTTGAAGGGAAAATGAGTTCAGTTTTGAATTTGGTATGCTTGTGAGGCATCATGTGCAAATTTTTAGTAGGTCATATGGAGATGGAATTCAAGAGATAAAGTTTGGGGAATTAGCCCCTCATTTGGAAGAATATGCTGAGTTAGCATAAAGAGGGCTAAGCATGAAAGTCTCAGAGAAATCAATACTTAATAAGTGAGCAGAAGAGGATGAATTCTTCAAATTGGGATCAGTTTGAGGTTGAATTCAGAGAAGGGGACATTTCAGGAAGAAGGAATTTCTTCAGTAGCTTCAAATGCTGCAGAGAAATTCAGTAAGATGAGAATGAACAAAGCACCGCCCACTGCTTTTGTTGTAAGGGGTCACTGGAGATTTTGGGAGGCCAAAACTAGCGAGAGAAGCCAAATGTTGAGAATAGAATGAGGGGTAAGGAACTATGGGCTTAATACCTGGATGATAAAGTCATCCGTACCACAAGCCCCTGTGACACATATTTACCCATGTAACAGACTTTCACTTGTACACCTGAACTTAAAAAAGCAAAAACAAAAAAAGGAAAAATGAATGAGGGGTGAGGAAGGGAGCAGTGATCATGGAAAGTGCTTCAAGAAGTTTATCTGAAAGAAAGGAGAAAGATAAGGCAGTAGTTATGAGACCATAAGGCTGAGGGACTAAGAGCGCTGAGCCTATTTCCACGGGGCTGGAAAGGCTCTGACAGAGATGGAGGGTGGGGGCGGAAGTTAGAGATAGAAAAGAAGAAAGAATTGATGTGCTTGTTTTGCCTGGTGAGTAAGAACATAGATTTTAGGGTCAGACTATCTAGGATTGAATTCCAGCTCTACTACTTGCTATTATTATGAGTTTAGGCAATTTACCCAATGTCTTTGTGCTTTAGTTGCCTAATTTACAAAATAGAGATAATAGTAGCTTTCATGTAAGCATTAGTGAGTTAATATTAGATATTGTCTAGTGCTTAATAAGTGCTATGTAAGTATAGAATTCTATGGAAATTGTACTTAAAAAATGACCATAAATCTAAATTTAATTTAATTTTCATTCTCTAATATGCTAGCAATACTGTGGCCTGCTAGTATCCTTACATTCTAATTTAATAAAACACTTTATAAAAGCCAATGTGGCAATTGTGGGAGTAATAGTATTTAATTTGTCTGATTTTTCTTATAATAGGAGGTAGTTAAGGAACTTTTGCCGCTCTAAGTCTAGGATCTTGAATTCTTTTTAAAATTTGGCATCATCAAGTACCTTGTTTTATCATAGAGGCACATATAATTTAATTCAAATTGATTGGAATTCTTTCCAGAAACTAGCTTTAATGATAAATATTTTATAAGAATTATATACTTTTTTGGGAACTAATATAATTTTCTCTTGCTTAATTGATTCTCATGTGAAAATTAAGAAACTCAGGAAATAATACATTACAGTATATCTATCTAAGTTAAGAACAGAAAATATACCTTCAACCACCCTAAAAATAGAATCTGGCTAATTCTATTTTTAGGAAAGATTTGGGGGTATTTCCTAAAATAATATTCCCAAATCTTTCCTAAAGATAGAATTAGCCAGAAGTTCTGAGGTGTTCCACTTGGAAGTCAACTGTCTTCAGAGTGTGACATCTTTTTTTTTTTGAGACAGAGTCTTGCTCTCTTGCCAGGCTGGAGTGCAGTGGCGCGATCTTGGCTCACAGCAACCTCCGACTCCCTGGTTCAAGCAACTCTCATGCCTCAGCCTCCTGAGTAGCTAGGATTACAGACGCCTGCTACCATGCCCGGCTAATTTTTGTAGTTTTAGTAGAGATGGGGTTTCACCATGTTGGCTAGGATGGTCTTGATCTCCTGACCTCGTTGTCCATCATCCTCGACTTCCCAAAGTATTGGAATTACAGGTGTGAGCCACCATGCCCAGCCCAGAGTGTGACATTTTAAACTCCTTATGCAAAATGGCAAAAGCAGCCACACAGTGACAACAGTGACAAGTGACAACCAGCCTATGAGATGCTTTTCAGCTGTCTTTTTCACTGGCTAGTAATGGACTTGAACACTGTTGGGCAGCATCTCTTTTGTCTTCGGATTTTTTTCTTTTCTCTTTCCTTCCTTTTCTCTCTCTTCCCCCCTTCTTTCCTTGCTTCCTTCCTTTTTTCCTTTATTCTTTTGTTCTTTCTTTTCTGTGTTTTTCTTAGACACAGTTTTATTATGTTCTTATATTTTCAGAGAAGGATGAGCAGCATCTGGAGTGGTTTAATTTCCTGTCATAGTAAAATGCTCATTGTAATGTTTCTTGCCTTTCTATGAGTTCTGGCCTAAATCTTTTACCTGTTTATGTAATATTCTAGAATATTTATTTTTACTTAGTATAAGTTGCTGCTGTTTACAGAAATATATATTTTTTACATCCTTGTGATATGTTTTAATAAAATAATAAAGGTATATATGTGTTCTAGAAATGCTGAACTGAGTATCTGTGCAGAAATAACTTATATATATAGAATAATGACCAACCTTCCAGTTCCCATATAAATACAAAGAATGATATATTAATTTACTGAGCAGTAAATGCATGAATTACGTAATTTATTAAACAAAGGGTTATAAAAACATCTGTGAATTAAAGAGTTACATATCCAGTATTTCTAATATGTGTGTACCATATCCAACAATAAAATATTTTATCTGCTTTTCAACTTTCCTCAACAAGAATTGATTGAATGCTTACTCTGTGCCAGGCCCACTTTTATAACAAGTTGAATAGAGGCACAGGGACTCTCCCTGGCCCTATACATTAGTTATCTAGCGTTCAACAAATTACCACAAGTTTAGAATTTTTTAAAAAACAGAAACGTCTCATCTCAAAGGAATCCGGGTATGGCTTAGCTGGGGCCTGAATTTAGGCTGTGTTCAGGCTACATCAAAGTTGGGCAGGACTGAGTTCTCATCTAGAGCTTGAGATTTTCTTCCAAACACCCTACTGTTGGTAGAATTCAGTTCCTTGAGGTTGTCTGACTAAAGTCCCTTTTTTTTTTGCTGGCTGTTGGTCACGGACCACTCTCAGCAGCTAGAGACTACCTTTACTTTCTTGCTATGTGACCTTCCCCATACACGTGGAGTCTACAACATGATTGTTTGCTCCCTCAAAATAAGCAGAGAGCCTCTAAATGTCGACACATTTCATTATACAATTTGAAACAAAAAATTACACTCATTGATGTTATGACCAATCTCATCAGAAATATTTGGAAGCTGGCAAACTTACACTGGTGAGTTTTTAAGAATTCTAATTTCCACTTAGAAATATAGATTCCTCATTGGCAACATAAGCTAATAATTTTTTTTTGAAGTAATAGGGTCAGTTTTTTCATTTCCTCTCTCATGTCCCAAGATAATGACTGCCAAATACTGTAGACTGAATAACTATGACTATGACTTGTCAGTTGTTTTTTTAAGGAAAAATGGTGTTTCATGGAAAACGTGGCTCCTTCAGCTTGCACACTGAATAATCATCTCCCATTGGCTTTTCTTTGAGACAATTATTATGTTCTTATTATATTCTCATCTTATGTTTGATCTTAAGATCCTTTAAGAGGGTCAGTGAAGTCAAAAACACTTTAGTAATTATATTAAGATGTTATTTTCCTTTTTCACTGTGTTGACAGTTGAAAAAGCAGTGGTAGGTGAGATGACTGGCACCCTAGCATGAATCGAGGCAGGGGCATCACACTGCTAGAAGCCGTAGTCTACTAGTTCACCAGCATAAACAATAAACAACGCCAGTTTCACTTAAGAATGTCCTTGATAAAACAGGACCTTGATGAAACTTGGCCCCTGAATGCCTGTCTTTTGTGATTTTAAGTTAGGGAATAGGAATCACACAGAAAGCTTTCACATTTTAAATGTTTATAGATGGTCCACTTTTCCTTTGTACTCTTTTATTTTGATTTAATGTTGAGAAATATTTAGTTCATTAATATACCTAATAAATTTTATATTCTAGTTTCACTATATGCTTTAAAACACACTTTACATTTTCAATCCATGTAGTTTTCTTTTGCTTTGTTATATTAAAGATGATCTAACATTTTTTTTATGACCTAACATTTTTCCTTAAATTACTAATATGTTCTCCTAACATCATTGTCTCAGAAAGCTTTTATCTTATTTTACAGTTTAACATATAATTTGAAGAGCCATACATTTAGAGTAATAAAGAACAAAATTATTTTAACCTTTGTAGCATTTGTAGGTCACCTGCAATTCTAAAGAGAGGAAAAAAACTAACAAGAAAAATCTTCAATCTCTTTACACCCTAAGACTCAAGACAGAATTTTAGTGTTATAGTATAGTTTAACTATTTGAGTCTCAAGAGATGTTTTATTATAATTTTAGTGAAGATATTCATTATTTTGGTTACAGAATAGATTTTGAATATTTTGACAATAAGCCTGGATTTGGGAACAATATACTAATGGAAAGATCACTAAATTTGGAGTCAAAAGACTTGGTTAATGTTTGAATTGTTTCTCTTGGAAGCTTAAAGTCCTTTTACAGGTTTTTGTGGTTGTTGTTGTTCGTTTGATTTTAGCTGCTTTGAATTCAAAGTATTTTTAACATGTAAAGCAAAGTCTAATTATTACCTATTCCAGAGATATGCTGTAAGAATTGGGTAAGATAATAGAGTGTACCTTGTCTGGTTTGTAGTAGGTGTTCAATAATTGTGAGCAAAACTAGCTCTCATTTGTAATAATATTATCTCTAAGATAACTTTTTCTGAGTTATGGTTCACCATGGGACATCCAGAAAAGAGGCCTTTTCTCAGAGTATTTTAGAAGAAATTTCCTAAAAAATAAAACCAATATGAATAATATAATGTAATTTTGATATACATATTTTATATATCATTAATGAAACCAGTAATGTATGAGCAATTTGCAAGTTGTGTTTTTGATTAAATGTAGTATTTTTCTCCTACATATTAATTTATTTGCTCTTCTGTAAAAATGATTTAAATTTCCATCCAATTAGAAAAAATAGCTTATGAAATGAAAGAATGCTGAGAGAAATAAAAGAAACATACATTTGTAATTAGATAGGCAAGTAGCATTTAATCCTATTTTGATAGACTTTTTGATAAAATATATTTTTTCACTTATTTAATGAAACCATGTTTCCCTGGGAGAGGAATAAACTCTTAAAATTACTTTTAGTTAATACAAGAAACAAAACTACACATATAAGTTGACAAATATAAATTATATAGAGTCTTTCTAGTAGTTATATTTAGTATACAAAAATAAAATTCACATGGATTTATAACAGTTTAAAGACATTTTACATATCTAAGGGTCATGTGTTCATCATATACTTTGCTAAAATAACAGAATGGAAAAAGTAGAATAATAGCACTTTAAAAAAAACAGTGCTGACTTCTGCATTTCTTTTCTCAAGGAAAAGGGCACACATTTCAAACATTTCAAATGCATATTTTGCTCTAAAAGCCTTAGACCTATTAGGAGGCAAAAAGCAACTTTGTTCATAGGTTGCCCTCAGAATAAGTCATGAGTTTTAGGGATAAGCCAAGCTGGCATGCAAAAGGGGTTGCTGTTGATCTTTTATACTAATTTTGGATTAATTGTGATCTACAGCACTGCGTAAACATGCTATCCTAGTGCTTTAGCCTCTCCACAGCTAAACATTAATCCTTCTTAATGCTCTAAGTCAACTTTTAGTCCTTAGCAGAATTTACCTTAATCTCTGGGTAGTAAGTTAACTGATTTACAAAACATAATCCATGAGCCCAGAATCTTAAGGATGTGTGAGCAGCAGCAACATACCTTTACAGAATTGACTGGACTTCATTCTTTTACTGCAACACAGCTGATGAAGGAGATGACCCTAAAACTCTGAATTTTTAGAATTTGTTTTTTTTGTTATATTTTAATATAACAACAGATCAACAGCTGAACTGAAGTGTGTTGGAGTGTGTGTGTGGTTTTGATTTGTAATTTTCTAAGTATTGCTAATAGGAGCCAATTGTTTCTCTGCTCTGTATTTTTCTGCCTTAGGTCTTTGCCACTAATGTAGTCAGTCATCTGAATTAGTGACAGATTTTTCTTTATGCTTAGGTACCATTTTATTTTATTTCCTAATAATTTAAACATGTGCTTTATGATCGTGGAAAACTGCCCTGTATACTATGTCTGGTTTTAGTCTTTCAAATTGGAGTACAACCAGCAGTATTAGCGATGACAACCTCAGAGGGTTCTATCATGTAGTTTAATTTTGAAAATCATTCATTTAGCTTGGATTTTAAATTTGAAGCTCACTTGACTGTCAGGGTCTTCAAAGATTACGTCCTCTCTTACTTCAAGCCAGCCAGCAGGCCCTTTTACATTTGGTGCTTGGCTCTATCCCACTCCACTCAAGGTTTTCTGGCTTCTTTTATACCTCCCTCCTCTATTAAGATTTCACTGAAATTACTGATGTTAGGTGTGTCTAGTCTCCCCAAGTTGATAGGTGACATCTCATATATAGTTTGTAAGTATAGTTCTTCTTTACTAAATTCTGACTCCATAAACCTGGATTCTCTTCAGACAATTATACATGTTCATATTGCTTCCTTTGGGCTTAGAGAGATTTTTGGAGTTTGGTTGGATCTTTGGATAACCATCAGTGTAACTTTGAGACTCCCATTTACTTATTCACACATATGGCAAACACAGCCTGAAATAGAGGCAAGGATAGATGAGAAGTAGCCCTATTACATTTGTGGGGAAAACTTGCAAGATTATTTTGCATTTAGGAACTTCTCCCTTAATATAAATCTCTGTTTCTAAGCATATGTGTCTCATGGGCCATGTGTGTTCTGAGGGTGTTTGTGCATGGGTGTACACTCACCTGTGTATGCCTGATTCAGTGTCACCCTCATTTTTTGCCTCACCCAGGTGAGAAAGCCTTGAGGAAAACTGTAGTGGTGTGCTCAAGCCTACCCTGGATGGGAAATCCTGCCCCCGGTATAGTGTTAGCAGAGTTAAATATAGTCTTTGGAAAATGTACTCACAGGGATTATTTTTTTCACATAGATTCTCTAGTAGAGAAAGTAAGAGTGCTGCTAGACAGAGATAAAATCCTGAGAGAAGAAGGTGGGAGTTGTCTAAAATGAAGTTAGTGAAGAGTTGGACAATAGCGATTTGAAGGGTATCACAGAAGGTAGACCTGGGAACAGGTGTGTAGGGAAAGGGACTACGACATATGTACTGAAAGCCCCCTATTGAATGACTTTAAATTTTTGGTTCTTTTCCTTTGGACAATAAAGATAGGCCCAGAAAATGCACCATTTTAAAACATCTCACCTGTATTCCATTGAGATTCTCTTCAGTTAGCCTCAACACTTCATCCATTGTGATGTATTGTCTAGCCTTGTGTGACGGTGATGTGGACAGAGATATGGGGGAGGAGAGGGAGGTTGGCCTCCTACACTGCCTGCCTGAGCATTCAGCATCCTGTCAACGCAGGCTACAGTTTAGTAATTCTTGGAGAGTAGGAGTGGTGGTAGATGCAGCTCGAAAAGAATTAGGCAGAGCAGAGACTTGGAAGGGAGCTGGCAGCTGACAGACTCAGGAGTGGCCATTCATGCATTACACAGTTATTTATTGAGCACATATATTTGTTCAACCCTGTTATAGACACTTAAGATAATCAAATAGGGAGTGTAACACAAGATTCCTCACATTGCGAGGCTTACATTCTAGGGGATGATAGGAATAAGGCAAAAAATAAATAACAGACATGATAAACAAATAAATTATAGGATTTGTTAGAGCATGAGAGGTGTTATGGGGTAAAGAATGGGGCGGGGTGAGGGAGATGAGGAATGCCAGGTAGCAGTGAGCATGAAACGTCAAATGGGTTGTTAGAGTAAGTCTAGCTGAATGGATGCAGTTTCACTTTGAGACGGGCATGGAGGAGGTATATGGAGGTCTGGAGGAAGAATGTTTCCAACAGAGGTAACAATGAGTGCAAATGTCCTAAGGAGGGTGTGTGCCCATGTTTCCTTAGGAATAGGAAGGATGAGGCGGGAGTGGAGTGGGTGAGGGACAAAGTAGGAGGAGAAGAGGTCAGAGGGGACCTAGAACATGTCCTGCAGGTCTCTGGACTTGTGCAAGGGCTTTGATTTCTATTCTGATTCAAACAGGGAGCTCTTCTGGGGAAGAGACAGAATCTGATATATGTTTTTGTTTCTGTGTTTTTGTTTGTTTGTTTTTTTTTTACCTGTGGTTTCTCTCTTGAGAGTTGATTATACAGAGATAAAGGTTGAAGCTGGGAGAACTTTAGAAACTAATGCCTGCTCCATGCCTGAGCAGCGTGTTGTCCTATTGATACTAAATGTGTTTTACTGTCTACCAAAAGTCTAGGTTTAAGTCTAGGTGTTAGAGTTTATGTAAAATGCAGGCCAGGCGCAGTGGCTCATGCCTGTAATCTCAGCACTTTGGGAGGCCGAGGTGGGTGGATCACAATGTTAGGAGATCAAGACCATCCTGGGCAACACGGTGAAATCTCGTCTCTAAAAAAAAAAAAAAAACACCCCAAACCAGACAAACAAACAAAAATACTATTCTCAATGGTATAAATTTAGTTTTTAGATACCATGTAAAATGTCATTTTAAAAAGTTTCCATAATTATCTGTTCATTATTTTTTTTTCATTTTCCTGATTTCTGTGCTATAATATAAAGTGTGCATTTCATTTTAAATTCTATCCCTTGGATTCTAGAGATAAATGGTTTCTATAATATTTTACATTGATGACTTGGAAATCCAAGGTAAAACCTGTCACTCACCAGTGATTTCTGGCAGTCTGAGGAGAATAACAGAAGATGTTAAAGTGAGTGGGAAGTGGGAGTGGAGGACACAAGAGAAATGTAAACATTGCTGCAAAGAAAATCTGGAAATAAAGTAGAGCAAATCAATACAGATGTGCCTTGTTTTAAGAAAATATTATACATAGAAATTCAAATGTTCAGAGAAGAATTTCTAATTTGACAAGAGAGAAAATGGTTGTCAAACCTTTTCACTTTACAGGTAAGGAAATAGATGTCCAGCAAGTTCAAGTGGCAGAATTCGCCGGCAACACAGATGTCTAACTCATTGCCCTGTGCGGCTAGTCAGTTAGAAGGGGGTGATTATAGGTGTTGTAAAACTGTTCCCCTTTGAATGGCTTGTTCCCCTAGTGATTTTAAATATTTCACAGGCCATTAACTATGCATTAAAGAGACCGATAGTCTTACAAGACCAAGCTCTTGCAAATTTAGGTGAATTAGAAACAAGAAGAATCTTTGAAACCAGAATTTTAGTTAATCAAAATTTGTGATTTAAAGGTCAATTATTATGTTACTGGTTTTATAAAGTATGATTTTTTTTTAGGGATTTACAAAGACTAGCACTCATATACATTGCAAGCAAGACTGTTAACCAGGAAGGCAGAGGACATCTTTCTGTCTCTACTACAGAGTCTTTGATATAGACACTTGAGTTGATTAAAATTAAATTCATTTTAATATATACAGTATACTTCCCACATCTGAGCCCAGTGATAATACTGTAAACTTACATATTAAATTTACATATTAAATATGACTTGGTCAAGACATTTCTTAATTATTTAAATAATTGAAATAATTTGTTCTTAGTTATTTGATCAAACCTTACCATCACACAAAGTATTCTTTGAAAATTAGATAATTCAAAGGAAAATGCCAACTTTTAATGTGTGCAGCCACATATACCTAAATCTTCAGATATATACTTATGTATACTTATTTATTCTCACTAAAAGTTTTCTCCTTACTCCAAAATATCTGTGATAGGATAAAGGATAGGAGGCCTGGAGAAACACAGCAGCAAATGAGGGAAATAAGAAAGTTCTAAATTTCCTCAACAGTGTCCCTCCCCTGTTTATGCTTTTACACCTTTACAAACTTCTATGTATGTAGACAGAGAGAAGCAGCATAGGATAGCAGCTAAGAACATGGGCTTTTGAGCTGGACATCCAGCTCGGCCACCTGTTCTTTGTGGGAGCGCAGGAACTTAATCTACTTACCTTACAAGGTTGCTGTGAAGACATTAACCCTTAAGACATACTCAAAGTAAACATTTACTGAAAGTGTGAAAATCATAGCGATATCTACTTCAAATATACTTATCTGCCATTTTATTTGAGACAGGTAAGCCAAAGTGCCAAATAAGCCTTAAGTACATTGTTCAGCTCTTTGGCAATAAACCTATAGTCATAAAAAAGTTGTTGTTTTCAACCACTATTTTGGAATACACACAAAATATTCTGAAATGTAATAATTGAATTGGAACAGGAATTACATCAATTGGTTAAAACACTGCTCACACATCCCATTGCATTTTGATGTTCTTATCTAAGAGCAAAGAGTTTGGCTGTAGAATAATAGAAATAGTTAAGTGGAGAGTAATTAAAATTTATAGTATATAACTTACTATGTAATATATAATATTTAAAAATGTGCACTTATGTAGAGGAATTCACAGACATAAATTAGGTAACTGATTTAAGCTCTAAGATCACAAAAATTTAAAACCCACATTGGAATGATTCTCCTTTCCCCCATCATTTGGAGCTCTTTAATCACTGAAGAGACTCTTTTTCCAAATAAGATCAGATTCACAGGTTCTGGGGGTTAGGTTATAGAAATATCTTTTATAGAGCCACCATCCTACCCACTATGAGTATGTTTTCTATGTTCCAAATTATTGCAGTCGATATGTTTGCTAATTGTTCTGTCACTGTATAATACAGGCAGCCTATAAGAAACTAGAAGAGCACAATTTAAATTCGTAATTTTAAAGGTGTGAAAGCTAATGTTCAAAAGCACTGTGTTATGCTCATGCTCTTAGGAGCATGATTTCCTTCCCTAGTGTTTCTTCTACCTGAGACACATCCTTTGCTGCATCACTCTTGGCGTTGCTCTACCTGCCCACTTGAGTTAGGTCCCATACTAATTTCCCAAGGCTATTGCAATAAATTACCACAAATTTAAACCACCAAATTTCTGGAGGCCAGAAATCCAATATCAAGGTGTCAGCATGGCTATGATCCTTCCAAAGGCTCTAGGGGAGAATCCTTCTTTGCTTTTCTTCTGGCTTATGGCAGCTCCTGGAATTCTTTGACTTCTGACAGCATGACTTCAAACTCTGCCTTTGTTCACATGGCCTTCTCGTCTTCTCCATCTCCCTCTGCTTTTCCTTCTAAGGACGATTGTCATTGGAATAACATCCCCTCCAGCATCATCTGCAGATCTTTAATAACTGCAGATTTTTTTTTCCAAATAAGGTCACATTCACAGGTTCTAGGGGTTAGGACATAAAAATATTGTTTTGTGGGGTGGCCATCCCATCCACTCTGAGTATGTTTTCTACCTTTTCAGTTAATTGCAGTCAACATGTTTGCCAATTGTTCTGCCAATGTATAATATAGTCTGTCTACCTTTCCAGTTTCATGATAGTAGTTTCTTTACTGTTTTTCTAGTCTCCACTAAGAGTTTTCTGTGACCTTTCTGTCTTCTCAATGCCACCCAGTCCTAAAGTTGATGCCACAACTTTTAGGTATTTTTTAAAAATTTTTTATGGCTGTATTTCATGTTCAGTGAAAATTTATGTATTATTTATATTATGGGGTAAATTATTTCAAAATTTAAGGATTTAGGATGTTAATCATTTTATTTGCCAATAAAATGACTGGCAATAAAATTTATTTGCCAATAATCATTTTACCTACAAATAAATGTTGGTAAATAAATTTACAAACATATTGTCCTGGGCTCAGCTGGGCAGTTCTTCTGTTTGTCTTGCTGGAACCTTTCGCGTTGCTACAGTTGTATGGTGGGTGGGCTGGGGCTAAATAATTTGAAATGGTCTCATTCACAGGGTGTTATTGCTGCCTGGCTTCTGTGTTTCTTTGTTTATACATAGTCTCTTACCCTCAAGGAGGCTAGTCTAGGTTTCTTTTACTTTTTTTTTTTTTCGAGACTGAGTTTCACTCTTGTCACCCAGGCTGGAGTGCGATGGCACTATCTTAGCTCACCACAACCTCTTCCTCTCAAGTTCAAGCAATACTCCTGCCTCAGCCTCCCAAGTAACTGGGATTAGAGGCATGTGCCACCATGTCCAGCTAATTTTGTATTTTTAATAGAGACAGGGTTTCTCCATGTTGGCCAAGCTGGTCTTGAACTCCCGACCTCAGCATTTTGATTCGCCCACCTTGGCCTACCAAAATGATGAAATTACAGGAGTGACCCACTGCGCCTGTCTAGGTTCTTTATATGGTGGTGACGTTCAAAAAGAGTGAGAATAGAAATACAATACAAGTTAAAGTGTAGGTTCAGGACTTATACAACATTATTTCTAAGGCATTCTTTTGGCCAAAGCCAGTCAGAAGGTTAGCACAGATTCAGTGAATAGGTAAGTAGGAAGCATCTTCCTTTCTCTCTATTTGGAATCTGTCTGTCTACAGACAACATATTTTACTCTCCTTCTCAATGCCATAGGTCTTACCACAGTAGTTCTTGCTTAGAGAGGCTTATCATTGTCCAGTGCTGTCAGTGGGTAAGTAGGTTGCCTTGTTCAGGTGTTCAGGGGTTTAGAAGCCTATTGTCTGTGGATATATGTCACATTCTCTAATCTCAACCTTATAAGCAATAAAAGTGGTATCTTGTCCTCCTTCTGCCTGAAGTCTATAACTCTTTTTTTTTTTTAATGGTTCAGAATTCATGGAGACTATAGGGACATTATTTATTGGACTATACATAAACTCAATGATTATACAAAGAGTAAATGACCAAGTAGTTCCTAAGGCTCAGTTCTCTTGGCTGTACTATGTAGGTAAAATGTAACTGATACGGTTTGGTTCTGTGTCCCTTCCCAAATCTCATGTCAAATCGTAATCCCCATGTGTTGGAGGAGGGACTTGGTGGGAGGTGATTGGATCATGGGGGTGGATTTCCCCCTTGCTATCTTGTGATAGTAAGTGAGTTCTCACGAGATCTGGTTGTTTAAAAATATGTAGCACTTCCCCTTTTGCTCTCTCTCCTGCTCTGCCATGTGAAGATTGTGCCTGCTTCCCCTTGGCCTTCCACCGTGATTATAAGTTTCCTGAGGCCTCCCCAGCCATGTCTTCTGCACAGCCCATGGAAGTGTGAGTCAATTAAACCTCACTTCTCTATAAATTACCCAGTCTTGAGTATGTCTTATAGCAGTGTGAGAATGTACGGATACAATTATTCTGGATATATACAAAAATCTGACACTCTGATTCAAATCAAATACTCTATAGCATTCAGAAAGTATTTGGAAAATGGTAATAAAAAGTCCAAAATAATACATATTATGAATACAGCAGCTTTCTTGTGAATGAAATGTTTGAACAAAATAATAACAAAACATTTAATTATAGGTCATGTTTGCTGTAAATATACTCTGAATACTATACTTATGGATATGCATGTGGATAAGAAAAATATGTAGGAACTTAGTTACTCTTAGTTGACAATATGAAGTATGATAGAAAAGAGTAATAAGGTTGGTAAACCTCTAAATGATGTTAGCATTTCATGTGCTCCATAGAGAATATTAGCCACAGACATTTGTGTTATTTATTGCTGTCATTATACATTTTTTTATCCAAGGCAACCTCTCAAAAACCATATTGTTAGTTCAGATGATGAAAGATACTATTTCAGATTTTGGTTTAAAAGATCTCAATGGTATTTTTATTATATATTGGATGTGATACTGTTTCAGACCATGTCTTGCAATTTCTATGCTTATTGATGTTGCAATTAATATTTTTCTATATCTTTTTGACTATAGATATATTCATAGTATTGCTATAAACTACAGTATAAATACATTTCTTTTAGACTTTGGTTTCAAATGAATTATATCTTTAAGAATTAAAAAAAACCATCTTTTTTTTTTATCCTGTTACAAGGGTTTAAAGGCAGCAATGGACTATGTAACATGTAACTATGTGTCTTTGTTTTTCCATGTATCTCATTTAGACATTAGGCCTCGCAAGTCTAGCAGATTTAAAGCAAATCCACAGGACATGAGAGAGCATGAATGAAATAGTAATTATATCAGAACAGCAATTCTGCTCCTTGATTTTGTCATTGCTGTTATAATGATTTCTGTGTCAAAAATCTTTAAAATAAAAAAAGATCATGACCAATAAACCTTTCTAAGAATTTTAAGCAATTGTCTATTATTACACACACAGACACACACACACACACTTGCTTGACAGCAGGTGAATATTTAAATTGTTTGATTTGAGTTGTTCACTAGATTAGAAAATATTGTTCTTAAAGCCCAGGTCATGAGTTCAGATTCCAGATGGGCAAGAAAGTTTTGTATGGAAAGGAACTTGGTTCCAAAGTAATGAATTGCCCACTTAATCCTAGTCCATAATCCAGCATATGCATTATTTCCTGACAAGTCAAGTGAGCTGATGATTTTGTGCAAACTTACATGAGGACCAGACTGACCACTCAGCAAAAGACTTAGACCTGGTGAGGCAGTAACATTCCTTTTGCATGTAAGAGGCTTTGCATTTCAGATGATTTTCATTGCTTATTTTGCTGAAGTAAGAATGAAGAAAAGCTCAAAAATAATTTCCACTTTTGTAGGTAGTCACTAAGGTGTAGGTTTGGGGAATTTATTCTGAGGGGAAAGTCTTCAAATCAAAGCATCTATAATAAAAAGGGCAATAGAGAGCCTTAAAAAAAGAAAAAAAGAAAAACCTTTAATACTATCATCTGTTTTCATTCTAAAGAATCCTTTTCTTCCTTACATTTCTCATTTCATCTCCACCATCTTCTGAAGAAAATTACATTTGATTTTCAACATGCAACTAGAAGCTTTTATAAAAATTTATATAAACTTGAAGTTCCAAAACCAGAGAAAAGCTTCCTTCAGGAATTAATGAAGTGGGTGAGAAATAGTTCAGTTTATTGCTTATGTGATCAAGGATGCAAATGTTGAACAGGTAAACTTTTAAGCCAGACCACATATAAATTAATCAATGTAAATAAAATTATACTGGCTTCTAAATTTAGTTATTTTTAAGTTTACCCAAAGCTGTCAAGATTAGATACAACAAACCAACAAGTTCGTTAAGCATATTCCCTTAGCAAATGTCACATGACAAACAGATTTCAGAAGGAAAGATATGTAAAAACTTAATTAGAGCATAAAATGATTTTAGGCTTGTGATTTTATAGATCCACACATACAACTGGGTGTATTTCCCATAAAAATCCTTTTTCTCAGCCAGAAAACGTTGGACAGGTAATTATTCAGAGAGATGAAAATTGCCACTTGAATTTTTGCTACTTTGAATGTTCATCAGATAAATTTCATCTTTTCAAGTTGATTTCAAATTGAGATTATGCCTTTAATGTAAAACTGAGGTTGACCATCAAGTTCAGTGTTCGAGATTGTCCTTGATACCCAGAAGGTTTAGTTGCCTTGGTTAATTCATTGTTCATTTGCAGCTTAAGAAGCAGCTCTGACTGAGAAGTGCCCACAGTAAACCTGAATGAGCCTAATTCAAGGGGGTCAGAACTCTGAACTAATTAAATCTTCAAAGATTGACGCTAAAATTTGACCTAATGGTCAAACAATATTTCTGAAATCTAGAAGCCTTTCTTTCAAACATCTGAATGACATTAAATTTGCAAAGTCATTTTACTAGGGAGGGAATTGCTTTTTCATTGTGTTCACTGCTAATCTAAGAGAAAACTTATTGTTTTTGCATAAAACTTTGTGGACAAGGAAAATTGAAAATAAATACAATATCATTTTGCGGGGGGGTTGATGACCACAACATTACTTACATTTTAGAATTTTGGAACCCCAAACACACCAAGGTTAAATAAATTGCTCTCAGGTAACAATGAAGAAAGATAATAAATCAGCATAAGAACTCTTAAGATTTTGGCTTTAGTCATATGCTTGGGGCACTGATCTACAGTAGTCTCATGTAATTTATTCGTTTCTGTGTAATATTTCTTTCATCATCATAAATTTTGTTTAATAATGTTTGACCTCGGAATTTTTATTTGTTGTAAATGAGAAATTTATATGAGCATGTTTGTAATTTAGGAAGACAGAGCTTTTTTTACAAGAGTTCTCTTCAAAAGGGGGCTAGGTGCACTGACAGTGATGAGAGCATATGTTAATCCTCAGGGTCATCTCTTCCTGGTGGCAAAATACTTCTTCCATGTAAAGAGTCTCAGTTGCTGTTTAGAACAAAATGAAATCAGATAGTCATACATAGAATTCTATATTTCTGAGCCTCCTGAAAATTGCATCAATGACAACTTATATTGGTATCTCTTCAACAAAGCGAGGAAAATATAAATTTTAAGCATGACATATGTTCATATTTTGCAAATAAATACTAGATAGCAGCACTTGGGGCTGGGAGTGGGAGGTGGCTGGGGGAGGGTGGTGGAGGTGATAAGAGATGTATATGGTGATTAGCCCCAGATGCTCATATTAAGTGCTGAGTGCATCTCAGGAGAATGCAGCTTTAATTACATGAGATCTATGTCTTTAATAGTTATATTTATACCATGTAGGTGAAAAAAAATTTATTTTGATATATAAGGAATCTAGGGCCAGGAGAAGTTTAATAATTTTTAAAGGTATGGGGTAGTCTAGGAGTTCCTTAAATCCACAAATACTATTTTAATGTTTTAATGCTAGTTATTTTGACAAATGGACTAGGTATATAGAAAATATAGATGCCTGCATGTGCAATTATTTGCTAAAGGTCCTATTTTCAGGAGTAATTGAATAAATCATTTAATCACTGAAAGCTAGAAATCAGGCAATTAAATTTTTTTGGCAGTTACCAGTGGTTAACCCAAATTCTATGGAAAATCTTCTAAGTCATCTCTAAAAATAAAGCCTATTTAAAAGTTATGTTTCTTACTTTTTTTTTCAAAAAGTATTGACATAAGCAAAAACTGTTTTATTTAAGCCCCAAATTTCATTATCAATTGACCTCTATTACTGATCATTTATCCTGAGTGTTACAGTCAACAAACGGACCAAAAACAAACAAGAAGCACTTTTATTCTGCAAGTAAACATAATGTAATAGCTGTGGGAGCTTACTGGAAAGAATGAGAAGTTTTGGAGTCTAGATCTGGTTCTTGTACCAACTTGACATCCTTTCTTGGATGTTTCAAAGACACCTCAAAATCGACATGTGTGAGACTGAGCTCATGATCTTCTCTCAGACCTGCTCATCTTTCAGTGTTTCCTATCTCAACCGATGGTGCTAGCATCCACCCAGTCTGCAGCTCAGAAATCTAAACGTCATCCTTTATACCTCCATCTTCTGAACCTTCCTATTTGATCTATTGCATGATCCAGTAAATTTTATGCCTGTAATATCTCAATCTGCCATTTTATGTCCATCTCTCCTGCCTCTACCCTCGTCCAGAATGCCACTGTTTCTTGCCTGGACCTATGACCTCTCATCAGTCTGGGAGTAATCACTCTGACTTCTTCCAGTGTGAACGCTACAGCAGAATGACCTAGTCAAACTATAAATCTAATTGGATCACCTCTCTACATAAAATCCTTTACTTATCTTCAGATAAATGGGGCTTGGGGAGGAAACTCAATTAGAACTGCAAGGCACCGCATGGTCTGTCTGCTACTAATGCTTCCAGCCTCACATTTCCCATTTTCCTCCCTCTATTCTAGCCAAATGAAATCACCCCTCTTTTGGTCATTCATGCTTCCCAGCCACAGGACCTTTGCATAGGCTTTCTCCCTGCCTGGGACCTCTTCTCTTTCTTCTTTGCCTGGTTAACTCCACTCATCTTTGAGGTCTCAGCTTGACCTAGTTCCTTAGGGAAATTGTTCCTGACGTCACTAAGCCAAATCTTCTACTTAGGGCTTCATTGTCCTTTTTGTAGCCCTTGTCTTGATAGCATTCTTATATGTGTTGGTGTGGTTAATTACTATAGTAACAACAGTCACTGTCAACCTCCCACATCTCATTATAGACAGTATATTTTATAAAATCAGAAACAGAATCTGTTTCTTTATCAGCATGTTTCCAGCACTTAGTACCAGCTGAGTGACTCATGTTGTTTGATACATATTTATGGCAAGAATGAATGAGTGAGTAAATGATCTATCTATGTCTTTGCATAAGTTACCAACTACTTTTGCCATGGTAATCTCATTTGTAAAATGGAGAAATATTTAATATTTTTAAAGGTCTTTTTCAGTTTTTCTCTAATACATACAAAACATGTCTAATTTGAAATTAAGTATATGAAATTAGTTTGGAAAATTTGTTCAGTGCTGACTCATATCAATCCATAACTACTGAGGGGAGAATTGATGTAGAACTTGTACACAGAAAAGAGAAAGGGAAAAGAGGAGAGAAATGAAGAGAGAAGATAAATAAATACAAAAATCTAGAGGGAAAGCAAAGAAATGAGAGATGGGCAAAGTTAAAAGTAGTAAAACCAGGTCTCACTATATTGCTCAGACTGCTCTTGAACTTTTAAGCTCAATCAATCCTCCCACTTTGACCTCCCAAAGTGCTGGAATTACAGGTGTGAGCCACCATGCCTGGCCAATGCCCAATTCTTTATTGTATATTTTATTGTTTTAATTATTTACATATAAATATTTTATACTTATATAGATTAAATATTTTCTGATTAAAAAAAAAGTAGTATAACCAGGGAAGAAGTAGATCCTTTTCTTTACTTTGCATGATAAGAAGTAAATGGCAGAAAAAAAAAGTTTTAACCACCATATAGCAGTACTTATAACCCCCCATCCCTCAACAACACACACACACGCGTGCACACACACATACACACACACACACAGGTAATAAGTGTTGTCTAGCTATCTGCTGACTGAATCAGTGAGCTAATGGAGGATCTGTGATCTGAACTCAGGATTCCTGAGGCCCAGTCATTTGCACTTTTGCTGTTTCTTTCATCAGATTAAAATCTCTGCACATCTTTCATGTTTGTTGGTAAAAAGTTAAATTTGTTAATAGGTTAAACTTAAATATTATTCAGCTGGCATTTAAAAATTTGCAGCCTATAAAGAAATTAAGGAAGAAGAATAAAAATAGAGAGAAAATTCTGGATTTCATTTCCCTAACCCATAATAGATTTCACTAAGAAAATAGGCTTTAACATAAAGAACCTCTGTATTTGTAATGTTGTCTTTTAAAATAATGAATGTGTAAATAACTTATTTACCTAAAATGTACAAGCTGGATTCCTAAGGTCCCTGTCATGGGAGCCTTGTCTCAGGATCAGCCAAATATAAAACTCTCCAAACTTTTGGTATTCGTTTACTCACGACAGCTTTTCAAAGGTAGATGACTAGGAAATGCACTTTCATTCTCCTCTTAGTGCTTGAACATTGGTTTGACTTTAATAGGCTGGGATGATTTCAGCTTATAAATCTTCAACTGGAGGATAAAGTTCAAGTAGATAAAATCAAACAGATGTTGGTGGGAGGATTTCTTCATGACCCATAAAAGTGCTATCATCAAAGCTGAGAATCATTTGTTTTGAATTATTGCACTGTTATCAAAAGGACTGTAGCAGTCTGTTTGTTGAGGAATTGGATCTGTTTATCTGAAAACAGAACAAAGATGCCATGCTAAGGCGTTCCTGGGAAAGTGTGGTTCAGATGATGGCTGACATGCTGGGGTAGCTCTGAGACAATTTGATTGACATTTGTCAGCAAACATGGTAGTCGGGCATGTCATTCTTCAAGTGATATGAAATAACCCTGTGTTAACCAGAAATTGGCCAAAGGCAGGGTTAGGGGAGGTGGTAGGGAAACCCTCCAAGTAAAATAAGAAAGCTCATTTCTAAGTGAACATATTTAGCTGGTAGTGGGGGAGAATAATTTGTTTTTTAAGCATAATGAACAGCTAGTAAATGACACCAAAATGCTCACTATTCCAGGAATACTTGTCCTGGAACTGGTTTAAGGACACAGACCATCTCCATGCAACTCAAGTAGGAATAATCCACATCCATGCACACAGTAGGCAGGATCATGCTTTATAAAGCAACTGTCTCAAATGCCTGTGTTTTTGTATTAATTTGGTTTATAGAACCAGGTATGTCTCAGTGTTGGATGTACTTTAAGGACAATGCAGAAATGCAAAATATTAAAATATAACATGAATAAATGACTGTCTTAAACATGTAGGTAATCATGTTTCTACAAGATGAAAACCATGTACCTGGAGTGTCTAGAATCCCTTTTTGCAATTGATACACTAAGAACACCTCTATTCCTCTATTTTGCAATCAAAGTTGCCTAACATACCGTATCATACTAGTATTATAAACTAGTATGAGGGATTTTCTACTTCATTAATACCTCCTCCTATAGACTTTGAACTATCTAATCTGGTATCCTTCTATGTGCCTAACTTTCTCTTCCCCTCAGCACTTACACTGTGTTCTGTAAAGGTTTTTATTGTAAGAACCCGTGAAGATTATGAATTTCAAGTGATTTGTCTTCCTCTTCAACAATTGACTGTCTATGATTCCTCTTTCTATAGGTCTTAATTTTTTTATGTTTTGCTTTAAGAGCCATTTTGAAACTCTCATGAAAGCTATAATCATTTTCCAGAAAATGCAATTGTATTTAAAATTTTACATTCACTCATTGGGCATTCAAAGATCTGCCCAAATCATTTTTGGTCCTTCTCCCCACTCTCCCAAGAGAAGAGCCTCTCATAAATTCTTTGAGACCAACAAAAGCCCTTTTTTTTCCACCTTTTTTTTGAAACTAAACTACTGCAGTGTTTAGTCTGTATTATATAGCATTTAACAAAGAGGGCCTTGGAATTTGAAAGGCTAGGTTTGATCTTTGCTGTCTACTAGCTCTGCCATTCTAGGACCTAGCCTTTTTTGGGATCCAATCTTCTCTACCATAAATTAAGAAAACTGAGCTTTCATTTGATCTAAAAAGTTTATGATTCATGTCTTGTCCAAACTAGAGTGTAAGCTCTTTGCGGAAAACAGCCTGTCTTATCAGCTTTCTCTATATGCTGTAGGTTATCTAATATAATACTAGCTTTAAGAAACTAATCAGGAAACACTGATTATATGCTAATAAGAAATAGAGCAAATAACATACTACCTGATTTTTTTTCTAACCTGAAATTTGTTTGTGACTAATAGTTAAGCAAAGAAATTTCATTAAGTTAAAAATCAGTTGGCATTCCATTTAAAAATTTTTCTTATACTTTACTCCTTTTCTCCAAAAGTTAAGGATACATTGTCTACAATATTGCATTAGTGAAGAATCTTGGTTTTTATTCCTAGAAAGCGTTTTTCTTTTTCTTTTTTAGAATGTGTATAGAAGTTACTTGAGTAAATATATACTAATACTACATGAATGTCATTTCACATTTTTCTCTCCATAAATTCTTCTGAAATATAATTTAATTGAAAACATGCCATGCTTTCCCTATACAATTTTTTCAAGACGTGAGAAAAAGCAAACACTATGAATAGTATCATTATCTGGAGCTTATTAGCAACTCACCTTTTAGACAGGGAATGTATTGTCTGGTCTGGAACAATCCTTCCTATACCACTGGGGAGTGTTCAAAGGTTTTTCTTTCTCTTCCCCTCATCTTCTCCTAGAGAAATTCCCCAAGAAAGAGAGCTCTGATATAACTTGGACTCAAGGGGTCATCTTAACGAGAGAGGAATTCTGTAGTAAAAATAAAAAGATTTAAACAGAATTGATTAAATTGAGAGAAAGGCTTGCCTTTCTTCCCTTTTTATTCTCTTTAATAGCCAATGTGTGGGATTTCACCTCTACTTTCCATTGGGCTAGTTTGTTGGATGGGC
This sequence comes from Callithrix jacchus, assembly GCF_049354715.1. Taxonomy (NCBI): domain Eukaryota; kingdom Metazoa; phylum Chordata; class Mammalia; order Primates; family Cebidae; genus Callithrix; species Callithrix jacchus. The sequence goes on along the minus strand of NC_133504.1, from coordinate 86,299,955 downwards.
CCTGTGCATGTTTCTCTTCCATCCATGTTTCCTATCGGTTACCCCTCTAATACACACACACACACACACACACACACACACACACACGCACACACATACACTCAGGGTTAGGTGAAGCTCAAATAAGAATGTGAAGTGAGAAACTTAGCTAGGCTTTGTTGGGGTTGTCTTCCTTGTTTATTTCCTCCTTATTTCCCTACATGACCAAGATTAGGGCGTTTCCAGAAAGAAGGCGGCAATGGAGTAGATTGTGGAAGCCTCAAGCTCAAATAATTAATGTTTCACTGGCCACATATTTTTTGACAGAACCAAGTTCTCCTTCATTGGAAGTAAAACCCAACTAGTTGAAAAAAAAAAAGAGAGAAACAAACCAAGAAAAAGAGAGAGAACTCCCTCCACAAAAAGGAAGAAAGGAAAAGATTATCTACTTCTCTCTGGTGTTACCCATACATATATCTGAAAATGTAAAAAGTTGGTTGGTAGCAGGTCAAAGACGTGCGAATGATTTTTCTAATCTCTTATCCCCTTTGAGCACCCATTAACATGTAACTGGGAAATAGCAACAACAGCAACCTTTACGAGCTTTTGTCCTACACAGGCCAAAACTTGTTTTGTTTGGCCTACATAGTGGGTTTTTGTTTTGATTTTTTAAAATCTGCCAGTTAAACTTGGAAAATGTTATATAAAAATTTTGATGTCAGAATTCTTTTAAAATTGGAAATTCTAGCAAATATGGGTCCAAGTTCCTACCAGATATCATTATCGGGAGATTATTAGCAACTCACCTTTTAGACAAGGAATGTGTTGTCTGGTCTGAAACAATCCTTATCATTCCTGAGTGCTTACATACAACCTAGCATTGCACCTCCTCTGGTTACTTGCCCAGTCACTGCAGCATTTGAATATGCAGACAATGTTTTAAAAAGTTTTCAGGCACAGGCTGATAATTTTTGTTGAATAGGAATAAATTAGATTCCCTACAGTTCTTCAGTCAGAAAACTTCTATAACAAAAATCATTATCTACTATACTACAAGCCTTCACTTCACAAAGACATTATGTCACCAAGTAACCATTTTTTTCTAGACAAAATTAGATTTCTTTTTTGAATAATTATTTCTTAGAGTTTTAATAATTTTCACTCTTTTCCAGACTATCTTCAAAATCTATAGGACTCCAAATCTGTAAGTTTTTTTTCAAGAATATGAATATGAACATTTCTGTTTGTGTTTAAAAAAAGGATTGGAAAAGGAGAATGTCTTAGAGCCACTGGATTCTAAAGGACTTCTTAGTATCCACTGGCTCTAACCTGTGTCTGAGTGGTGTTAAGCATTTAAAAAAAAATGTATATATATAAAGCCTTTGGTAGTTTTGTATTTGACTAAAATTCATAGCCATTTTGGTTCTCTTTGGAGTCTTTCTGTATTCATCCATCTATTTACCTACCTATCTACATAGGGCTACAGCTAACAATGGAAATAATTAATTTTAATAAATTGGGAAGCCAGGCTTATTCTTTTACTTATCACACTTAAAAATATTTATTTATGGAGCCTTTATTTTATATCAGACACTACATTGAGTACTAAAGGAATAACTAAGCATGAGTTATAGTTTTAGATTTCAAGATTCAATGTTTTATAGACAAGAAAAGGGAAAATTGTAGTTATGTAGTTTATGTAAAGTTTTATAACTAATCATAGTAGATCAAGGATTTGAAGATCCTTATTTTTTTTTGGTATCCTGCATCCCTTTCTAAACATCAAGTAGTCACACATAATCAGCCATAAATAAGAATGAATCATTAGATGTAATTAAAACATTATTTTTGATTTCTCTCCCTGTCCCATTTCCTATATCTGAACTCTAGTAGTTTCTTGACTTTTCTGGTCACTCTTAAGTACAAGAAAGTACAACAGTCAGGTTAAGTCACAAGCAAAACCTCAATTCAAAAGGTAGAATGCCACTATCAATATATGAATCAGCATCCTCTCCCTCTCTTTCTTCCTCTTTCTCTGTGCCTTTTTTCTTCTTTCTGTTCTTCAGCAGGCAGCTCTTTGTAATCTGTGATCCTGCTTTATGGATGCTTTTGTGTGTTTCATGAGGTCTTTTCTTCTGGGCCTCTTGGATTGTTCTCTATTTGCCATTCTGAATAATCCTGGTTTTTTGGACAGTTCCCTCCACAGAACATCCTTCTTTTGGAACCCTATCAGCCTCCCAGGAAGACCTTTTATGCAAAAGTCATCACCTGAGAGGGCCTGCACTCACCCAGCAAGAATCCCTGTGCCCTTGGAAGCATTGTATTCAATAGTAAATAGAAAACACCATGACAAATTGAAAAGCAGCAACCATGGCAGAAAGAAAAGCATTTTATATTTTTGTACCTTTAATGGCATTTTTTTTTTTTGTTTTCTGAACAAACAGTTCTGTATTTTCATTTTTCTACAAATTAAGCTGCCTACTTTGTGTTAAAACTAGACGGGGTCGTCAGGGTAGAAGGTGTGATACTATTAGTAGGCTACCGTATTAGTCAAACCCAGGATAGTGGTGCCTTATACCAAGGCGGAAGCAGTGGAATTAGTGAGAATAGGTTTAACTCGGCATACATTTTGAAGACTGGTTTGTTTTCTTTCTTTCCTTTTCTCTCTCTCTCTCTCTCTCTCTCTCTTTCTTTCTGTTGGTTTGCAGTCCAGTGCTATACCTCCTTCCTCCCTCCCTCCCTCCCTCCCTCCCTCCCTCTCTCTCTTTCTTTCTTTCTTTCTTTCTCTTTCTTCCCTCCGTCTTTCCTTCTTTCTCTTTCTTTTCTTTTCTTTCTTTCTTTCTTTCTTTCTTTCTTTCTTTCTTTCTTTCTTTCTTCTCTCTCTCTCATATATATGGCAAGTCGGATATTTCTTAATTGAACAGATTTTATTTTATTTTATTTTTAAAAGCTTTGGACAAACTGGATAAAGCAGGTATAGCCAATTTAAATATGAAAATACTCCCTGAAATGTTTTTCTGCTAAATTATACTAGAAAGTACACTTAGTGGGTCCTCCTTATTCAGTAAAATCACTGACTTCTTGTGTGGTTGTGGTTGGTAGTGGCATTTCTTTCTGATAGATGGTAAGTTTGTATAAAATATGTAAGTAGGTTGAAAGCACATGGGCATAACCCTCCCAAGTGCAATATAAAGCTCTCATGAACCAAATGATATGTGTCCATGAAAAAAAATTAGCTCCATTATAAAGAAGGCCTAGAATATTTGTAGATTTTAAAATAGCTTATTACTTGATTGGAAAGGGACCAAATTACAACCATCTTATGTTCACTTTTGTGATCCTAATCATCATGAAGACTTTTGGAAATCCAGAATGAAATACACTGGGTTTCTTTTTCTTATTCCCAATAAGTAACAATTTGTCCCAAACCTGTGTGGGGCATTGGCTTTGTTGCTCCTCACCTGGATGATTCCCAAGGGAATCTTTTTCTGAGGTAGCTAGTCAGTTATTACCATCAAGAGATGACTGCTGTTGAAGAAAAGGGAACGTGCTGAAGAGGTAGTGAAACGAAGCAGGGGTTAAGCAGAGTCTGCCCCCAAGTAAAGTAATTGTGTACCTGCATTTTGGCTGGATCAAGAATTATAGCCACAGTAATTAGCAGTGCATTTTTGTATTATCACATGCCAGGCCTGTGACTTCCTTTCTTTCCTTTTCTTTCTTTCTTTCTTTTGTTTTTCTTCCCTGAGACATGTCCTAAGGAGAAAGCAAGGGGGTTGGGGGTGGGGCAGGGAATGAAGTGAGAATTAGATTAAAGCTGCCTTGCACTGCTGAATGCTGAGCCTACAAGAGCTACTGGATCAAAGGCCAGTACTGGAAAAGCTTTACTAGAGTTGCTAAAAGTAAGCATAGCATCAGAATTCTGTCCTTCTCCATCGCTCTCTGGTTTCAGCAAGGGTCACTGGTGGTGGTGGGCCTCCCTGAAAAATCAAGGATAAAGAATAAATAACTGTAAGCCTTACTGGCTCAAACAAATTATTTTCCAGTTGGCAGACAGCATGCTAAGTGGAAGGCAGTGAGTTTGAACCTGAGCATCTTGATTGGTATCAGCTCCTGCCATTCTCTCTGTCTGAAAAATCTTCCAACTAAGAAACACATGATCAAGTTTGAGTACCATTCCTTGAGCACATAGAAAGGCACATAGAAAGACATTCAAGCATTGAAAGAAAAAGAACCTCATAGTTGTCCAACTTTGTGTGTTTTTGGGAATTAACACATGTATCTGAGGTGACATTGTTACTTTATATATGAAAGAAATATTTTATACAATTCAGTTATTGAATCATGAGTTTCTTCTCATTAGAATTTGATATGTCTTTTGTTTAAGTTGGCAAATTCTAGGCAGTCAATCTTAGAAAAGATTTCTTTTTCTTTTTTACTGGAATTCCTTTAACACTTGTCATGCAAATATTTCAACTGCCATATTGAAGTTTTCCATGTTCTATTGGTGGCATTATATATTCAAAGCAATGATTATACTTAAACATATGAAATTTAAGGATAGAAAAGAAGAGTTTTTCAGTTGAATTTTCATTTGCTGAATGGCAACTGATATAAACAAAATATCCTCTTCTTGGCTGTTGGCAGCCACAGTTAACCTGTCAAGAAAGTACTTGCAACCATTTCTCATTTTCTAGTGAGAGTGCTGAAAACTTACAACCTCTTTGGGAATTTCACTTTTCTTTGTGAAACTGTAAGGGGAGCCATTATATGTACTTTTAATTATAATCTATTTTGAATGTTGAAAGCTCTTTTCTAGCACATACCATTAAAGGTACTGAAAAATATCTTTGGTAAAATGATAAGCAATTTTTCTGGGATTTTATTTAGCAAACCCCTCCACCCCATAAACCTGCACTACTTATAATTTAATAACAATAACATTAGTAACTTAATATCATTTACTTATTGAGAACTTACTTCATGCTGGGCACTGTTCTATGTAGTTTAAATGTATTAAAGTTATTTACTTCTTTCTCCTGCCCTGTGGGGAAAACATTATTATCTCCATTCTGAAGCACAAGAAGGTTACAAAATTGGTTGCAAGTCACATAGGTGTTATGTGGCAGTACAGACATGGAACCCAGATTCCAGGTAGTTAATAATTAGTCAAACTGTAGTTATGTATTTAATACTAAATGATTAATTTTCTTACCTCATGGAGTTTAAAAATTTTGAAAAAACAGTAAAATAACAAATGCTATATTTACAAATGGTGATGACTCTTCAGTTCCTCTACAACGCTATGGAGAATAATATAACTTATCAAGATTAATTTGAATTTTAAACCAGTATAATCTTTAAAATACTAATGAGAATGAGAACATTAATTGCCTATAAATGGTGATATTGTGGTGTTCAAGGTGGTAACTAAAAATTAAGGGAATGCCAATAAATGGAGTAATAGTTGAAAAAGCAGTGACATGTTAATACCATGAAAAACTATGCAGCCCTTAAAAATGAGTTAGTTTGGAGAAATTTTTACAGCGTATTAACTGTGAAAGCAAAGTTTATAGAAAAATTTATAATTTGATCTCTTTTATAAATCTAATGATATCAAATTCTCTCATGTATGTGTAGGTGTGTTGAGTGGGTGGGTGGGAGCATGTGTGCATGCATGGGTCAGTATTTATATCAGCATAGAGAAATACATTAAAAGATATACTGTTAAAATTGGTTGCTCAGGAATAGTGAGAGGATTATAAGTTCATGGGGGGTCGATGGGGAGGTGGGTGGTGGTCTTGGGGGATGGTGGGGGTGGATGGGGCAGAATGAGGGAATTATAGAAAAGCAAAGGGGGACAGGAAAAAAAAACAGTCCATAGATAGATGCATACATAATAATTGTAATAATAATAATAAAATAGATACTGGCTTAGCTATCAGAAACCATGGATCCTGCTTCCAGGTTTGAAATGGCTCATGGTGGTACAACAGATAAGTTACTCTATGGCCTAGGTTTTGCATTTATGAAGTAAAGATAGTTATATTCTTTGACCTATTTGTAGTTATTACAATGACCAAATGATCTCTGTCAAAATGTAAAGGGCTATGCTTGCATGTTTATGGCACTGACTACCTTATATTCATTTTTCATATTGAAAATAAAGGTAGGTCTTACAGTTAGATATTGTGGTTGCTATTTTTCCTCCCTAGTCTTCACTCTTGTTAGGTTACATTAAAACTACGTCTAGGTTCTACTCCTGGAAACACCACATTTCTTGAGCATGGATTGTGCTTTTTATTGAATAAGAAGTTATACAAGGCTATAAAGTTTTAAATATCCAAATGAACCCAAAAGAAAAGTTATCTATATAATTATTCTCTTTTATGATTTTATAGCTAAAATTGCAAATCAGTTGTAATGAAATTCACTTTCTAAGATTTAAAAAATCTTTTTATATAAAAGGAAGTATGTCTTTTCTATTAATACTTTAAAAAGTTACCAAGTGTGAACATTTTCTCACTGAGTATCAAAATAAAATGATGAGCCATTTTACAGATAAGCTCAGTAGGTGCTCATCATGTTGTATACATAGAAGACAGAACATATCTTTATATCTGTACATACATCTATCCATCTCTTTCTGTCCTCTATCCATATTTAACACATGAAATGGGAAGCAGAGGATGCAATGCAAGCGAGAGGTACAGGTGATAGCTGTGAACTGTGTATGGAGAACATTTAGTACAGATTTAGTACATTTAGAGCAGGTCAGAAAAGTCCAGGAAGGATTTAAAAAGATGAATACTAATATATTTTACCTTCTTAAAAATTAACAAAGAGTTTGGGTTTTAATGAATAAGTACTAAAAATACTGGGTAAATTTAAAAATAATAATTATTATGTCTTCCTGGGAAGACAGACTATTGCACAGAATATTAAAAAAGATCATAGTGCACTCTGTGCTTCAGTTGCAAATACAGTTTTACAGAGCCCCAATGTAAACCCAGCCTATTTTTTCAACCTCAACTGTCATGTAAAATATTGGGATGTTGGGGCACAGTTAGCATGCATCTGTGCCATGTTAAAAGGAGAAGTGGGTATTGGTAGTAAAACAAACAAACAAACAAACAAACAAAAAAACCAGCTAAATTATAAACTCCCAAGTGGGAAATCAATAGACAATATCTTAGCTGAAAACTCTAAGTAAGAAGAGCATATTATTCACAAATAGGAAGGTATTTGTCAGAAGAATCATCTAAAAGAGTCTAGAGGGGCTCCCTCTTTGATGCAAAAACTGGAGAAGGAGAACAGGAGGCTAATGGGGCTTTGTTTTAGCACTATTTGATATTTTATGTATCTGTAAAGCCTTTTTAAAATAAAAACTAAATAATATTACTTTCAATAAGATGGAAATCTGCCAGCTATGGCAAGTATTTTGCATTTATTTTTCTATGCTCACTTTGTACTTCATTGATATTTAAAAATTACTTGTGTTGGTCTTCAGGGACACAGAAAGCATTTGGGAAGATATGCACATAAGTATATTTGGGATATGGGCAAGTGTGAATTCACTGGACCTGGTCCTCTTTCCTGCCAGTCACGGAATTTTAGAGCAGGAAGTAATCATCTGAAAAAAAAATCAGCTCATCTAATTCCTTTTTTTATATAGATAAAGAACACGAAGCTTGGGTTAAGCAATCTGGCCAAGTGAAGTATGTTCTTTACTTACTTCCCTTGTGTAAGAACAAATATGTTCTGTTGACAAATAAATGCTTAGGTGACATATAGTTTTAAGACCAAATATAGATTAAAATATTTGTTAAAATCTGTGTTTATGGTATCAAAAAGAAGCAAAACATGTTTTTACTACCTAATTTTCTAGGTCTTACCCTTTGAACTTTAAACAACAAATCCATTAAAAAAATAATTTTATGCTCGATCCCAAATGACATAAAGGAGAAAGCTTTAGGGCATTTCCAAGTCCTACTCAGTAAAAACATGTAGGGATGGGGAGTCTTAATGCCCAATAAATGAAAGTCAACCTGATATAATGGTTACAATATTTTTTCTGTTTTGGAAACACCAGAAACATCTTGCTCAGATGAGTTTAATATATAGATCTGGTGGAAATCATCCTGAAACAAATTTGAAATATCATCTCTCTTTGATGTGTTTGTTTCTCATTAGCTTGCATTTTAACATCAGTGTTTCTTACGTTGCCTGTACTTAACTAATGGTCTACTGTGCATATATATTAATATATAGATGACGTAGAATAAGTATAATTTAAAAACTGTATAATGTTCAAAACCAGCACAGTGGCTGTTGGTGTGCAGCTGAGTGATGAATTAGTGACTAAGTCATGAACATGTTCATCTGGTCTCTAGTGTCTGCATATGCACAGTCCCATGGTACTTTCTGTTTGAAAGACATAAGATATTTAAATGGTAATTTAAATTATTAAGTTAAAAGTGGAAATAAAATAGGTGCCATAACTGCCTATGATGGTGTCAACCCTGTGGAAACATGTCTGTCAGCCTCTGCGGGTTGTTGAATCATCATTTGTGTAACTGTGCTCCAGGCCTTGGGTGTGTGTGTGTGTGTGTGTGTGTGTGTGTGTATGTGTGTGTTTAAACAGTTTAGATTATACACTGCTTTTTATCAATTATAATGTAAGCATTTCCAATCATAAATACTTTTGAGAGCATGATTTTTAAAAATAAAATATTTCAGTGGATGAATATGCCTGGCTTGTACCCTTCTTTAGAATTGTTTGAGTTCTAGGAACAGAAACAGAGTCAGGCTAGGCTTGGGAAAGTAGGATTTTTGGTAGGGATGCAGGAAAATCTCATGGAGCATCATTCAGGGTACTGAATTATGAATTATGAATATTATAACATTAACTATATCTTTTCTTATGTTTAGTATCCCTAGTTTCATTTTTAGGTACAATTAACTTCTCGTTAATTTTAAATTAAGTTAAAAATTTAGTCTGCTATCACAAGTACTTCAAACAAAAAAGAACAAAACAAAATGTTTTGTAAATTTCTCCAAGTCCACCTCAGTAATAAATATTTGAAGCCTTCAGAGCAGATGCAGGTAAAAGGATAAAAAGAGATAAGGCCAGGAAGAAGAGAGAATTGCAGTAAAAAAATAAAGGCAAACTGAGAAAGAACCATGATAACATAACATAAACTGAGGAGGAGCTTTCAAAGTGGGAAGACAAAGAAATCGATAGATCAAGTAGACTTAGGAATGAGAAAAGCTCACTGGCAAAGATATAGTGAAGCTAGTATGTTCATATTTTAATGGTTTTCAATAAAAATTGGTAGTATATTTCATAAGGCAATCTGACAGTACATTTCAAGAGCAATAAATATAGTCATATCCTTTGACCCAATATTCCTACTCCTAGAAATTTAAGGATAGAGTCTGAAAAAAGAAAATATTAAGTTTCATGATGGTATTATTTCCAATCTGTTTTCAAGTGGTGAGAATGTAAAAACCTATATAGGTCTAATTATGAAAAATAGCTTAACTGTAATGCATCATAAAAATGGACATCCTTGTATATAAAAATTATACCAATATTATAGAGATAAAGTAACCACTTTTGATATTAGAACATTATATATCACCATTAACAAAAACTTTATGGATGTATGTAGTTAAGAACTGAATGTGAAGAGAGAAAAATGAAAGCAGTTTCTTCCAAATATGATGGGATTCTGGATAATTTTCATTACAGAATATTCTATTTGATTTGGCAATTACAGAAAATTGCTCAAATTTGCAACTGTAATTTTTATATATCATGGGGCAGAGAGCAAAGCTTAAAGGAGAAGTTGTACAGGGATAAAGAAGAAACAAACTTTGAGGAAATGCCTTGTTGTAGAAATATGGCTATGAATGAAAGAACTGGCATTCTAATAGCAAGTAGGTTGTAGTAAAGACAGGAGAGAGATTATAGTAAAGGGCTGATCAAGGCAGAGAACTGCATGCTTGAAAGCTCAGGGGGAAAAGGCCAGTGTAGACAAAAAGATTGAGGATACCAGAAAGATGATAATGGGTACTATAAGGAAACAAAATACAGTTAAGAGATTTTTCTTTCACTTAATAATTCAACACGCTGACTGAGTATGCTAAGTGCTGAAAATGCTGTAGTAAACAAAACACATATAAAGCAGAATATTTCCTGCCTTCACGGAGCATATAGTCTACTGTGGGATAGATAGACAGGTTCTACAAATGAATACAAAGGCAAATTGGATTCAGGAATATGTAGGAAATACATAAGGTTTAGAAAGAGAGAAACAAAAAACTGCCTCTCTCTGACAGGATATTTGAGCTGAGATTAAAAAAAATGTAGAAGTTAATCAAGTCAATAAAAGAGTAGGTGGTGAAAAGAGTATCCCAGGAAGAAGGAGCAGTAGGGGAAAAGGCCCTGGGGAAAGAAAACATGGTATGTCATCAGAACTGACAGAAGGAAAGAGTAGTTGGGGTGTCATGAATGAAGGGGAGAGAGACATCAGATGAAGGCATAGTCTGAAGCAGGACCAGATCTATAGGTCATAATAAAGGCTGGATTTTATTCTAACAGTAATGGTACAACATTGATAAGTCTCAAGCAGAGTATGACATAATAAGGTTAGTGATTTTGACATTCTACTCCTATAGGTAGCAATGTTAAGAATAGAATGTATGAGATAAGAACACAAACCAGGCCTATTTTTAAGCTATTGATGTGGTCCAATTGAGAATTGATTATCATTTGGAGATGATGTTTAAAATAGTGTTGTTTTTCTTTAAACAGGTTTCAAAACAAGTGCCTTGCTCTAAGAGGTCTTCTCCTATGTTATCATCAAGGTTTTCTTTCTTCCCTTCAGGAGTTTTGCCTTGTGAAAACAGTGTTTTCATGGTCACCTTTAATTTATTTGTTTCATTGCTATTGACTGTTACTGGAATACCAGACCAGGGCAAATGCATCATAATGTACAAATCATCTTTTAGATTTTTCTCCAGAATAACAATCACCTAAATCTTCCATTGCTTAGATTTTGTCCTCCTCAAATTTTCTTATTTAATGGGAAGAAGATTTCATTGCCTTAGTCTGAATATTAGAGTAGTTCTTTACTCTTAAGATTTCCACTATGTTGAGTTCTAGAGTTGAACTGCTCAATATGGTAGGAACTAGCTACATGTAACTATTTAAATATAAATTAGTTAAAAGTGAATAAAACTAAACATCAGTTCCTCTGTTGTACTCACCACATTTCAAGTGCTCAATAGCTACACGTAGCTAGTGGCTATGTGGTGTACAATACAGCTTTAGAACATTTCCAGTGTCACAGAAAGTTCTATCGGATAGCACAGATCCAGAGATTCTTCACTACCTTTAAACAGATAACCTTGTTATCTATCATCTGATTAACTACCATGAGATTCTTAAAGAACATTTTTTGCAAGTTCTTGGTATATTCATAATAGTGGCTATATGTTTTTATGATGATGGCCTATTGTCTTGTTACAAACAGTTGTGATCAGATAGTTTAATAATACAATTAGTCTTATATGTTAATAATATATTTGAAAGCAATCTCACATATGTTATTTTATTTAAGTCAGCAATTCTGTAAAGTAAGTTTTCATTGAACATTGTCAATTGGTTCTTGGATATCAATAACATGTAACAAAACCTATATTAACGTAGGCTAATTGATTTAAACGAATTAAGTTACTTTGACATATTTCTGGTCACAAAAACATCACCGAACTTCTAAATGAAGACCAAAACACTTATACTATCAAACAATAAAATAAATGTGAGCTATATATCCATTTAAGAAAGCTTAATAAAAACAAATGAGATAATTATTTTTCCAATTTTTGGTAAATCAAGTAATGGTAGCTCTAGAGGTGGTGGTGTTCAATCAAGGAGTAAATGTTTTCAGCACAAAAACTGTAAGGAGCATTTTCCACCACACAATTCAAAATCAATCATAATACAGCAGGTTCACTGAGAATTTTTCTACCACATTATTTATTACTGTGCATTTGTATGAAATCAAATACTTTACACATTTTTATTTTATAATATTTCATATTCATTAATTCATTTTCCAACCAGCTTAATCCAATTCAAGGCTGTGGACGGCTAGAGCCTCTCCTGGCAGCTCAGGGCATAAGGTAGAAACTCACCACGGACAGAAACCATCCTATGACAGGGCACACTCACACTCATACCCACACTCAGTCTGGGACCACATAGACATGCCTGTTCACCTCACTTGCACATTTTTAGGATGTGGGAGGAAACCAGAATACCCAAAGATAACTCACACAGATATATGGGGAATGCTCAAACTCTGCAGATGGTGGCCCTGACCAGGAATCTATTTTTTTTTCTTATTAGTGTTATAACAAAATCATGAGGAAAGAAATGACATTATTTTGAGGACATCCTGTACATTTAAAAAGGTATAATTATCCTTGTTTCTGCAGATAGGCAAACTGATGTTCAGAAGAATTAAGTAATTTCATAAGCCCTGAAAATAATAATAATAATTAAAACAATAATGAACACCTACTGCCAGGCACTGTTCTGAGTATTTTACATGTATTAACCCCCTTAATCTCTGAAACAACTTTAAGATATAACTCTAAGAGATAAGAAAAACTACTATTTATTTTCAGATGAGAAAACCAAAACACAGAAATTCTCTCTTAAAGAAATTTTTACTGTAGACATCAATATTTTGGGAAAAATTGCTCAACCTTTCTTAGCCTCAGTTTGAGTCTCTATAAAATGCGTATAATGTAAGCAATCTCATACAGCACACATATCAATCCACTTCTGTTTAGCTATGTTATGTTTCCAAATAATCCCCAAATCTCAATGATTCACAAGTGATATTTTTTTTCTTGTTTTTATGTGTTGGTGGCTTTGGCTCTCATATCTTATTCCAGAGATGAGGCTAAGGAGCTAATCCTATCTAGGACTCATTTTCATGGTAGAGGAAAAGAGAAAGAGCTGGCAGAAACATATAATTCTTCCCAAATTTCTTCTTAGAATTGGCACACTATTACACTGTTCACATTTTAACTGGCCTCAGCAAGTCATGTGGCCAACCTTGATGACAGTGTGTACTCCTTTCACAAGGGAATCCATCAAGTCTCATGGCAATGGTCTAGGATGGTTTTCTTACAGGTAAAGGGGAACTATGCTTGATACCAGCATTACAGTCTGTCACAACATGGATTAAATATAATAATATTGAAAGACCTAATTCAGTGCTTGACATCTAAAAGTTCACCACAGTTGCAGTTATGACTTCCCTTTTCCTTCCTTTTAATGCATTCAGGTAAATCTTAGAACTTTGAGATAAAGTACTGATTATGAAAGAGACCACTGATAATTATTTCTTCTTCTTGTTCCTGGAAAAGTTTAGTTACACTTTGCATCATTAAGCATGTATTAAAAATATCTGGACTGATACAAGGAAGACTTAGAAAAAATTTCAGATTGTTTTTGTAGTTGCTTTCACTGACCCAGTATTATATTTATTTATTTATTTAAATATTTGTTTATTAATAAAGAAAATTTTACAGTTCAGTAGACATTATTTCTAAGCATGTTAGTTGATTTATGTAATGAGTATGAAATGATAAAATAAATTATAAAACTGAGTGGCAAGAAAACTATAACTATCTAGATGAGTTTCATGTCTCATAAAAGAGTTTGTTTAAAAATGCTCTTTGCTATGTTTGCTTTAACTTCAAAGAATGGTTTTCATATATAGGGAAGTAGTTTTTATTTTGCATAGTCCATAATACTGTGGTTCATATCAATATAAATATCATATGGTTCTCAAAGTCAATAGTTCATTTCCTCATACTGATTTGTAATTTTGAACACACATGCACACACACACACACAAAAGTTAATGTATAAACAAGGTTTTACCCTAAAATGTATGCATAATGCTTAGTCCGAAAGACTATTTTCTACCACTGTCTGTTAGGAAAGAGTTTAATGAAAAAAGTAGAACTGTTTGAAAATGAGCAAAAATATTATTTTCTTCATATTCTTCATATAGATGCCACTTAAATAAATCATATTCTTTCCAAGAAATGTCATTGACTGACAATTTTTATAAAGAGTTTTGAAGATGAGAACTTCTATATAAGTGGTGATTATTATCAAGCATGAGGAGTGTAAATTTAAAATTTCTATAATATACAGTTTGAATCAATCAATAGTTTGTTTAGTTCAAATATTTATATTTGATAATTTTGAGTATATTGATTCTAGAAGAGACACTATATGAAGGATGTCAAGGCAGTCATTTGCCAGCCAATAGGCAATTACTTCTTTTACTTTGTTTTAACAGACTGTCTTATTTCAGGATAATTTTTATTTCTGAAATCATTGATCATATTTCTGCCATTTAAATGAGCTGCAGATATTTTCTTGGTTAGAGCAACATAGTGACAAGATTTTGTAGTTTAGCCCATTCATTTAGTGATAAAGATATTTATACATCAGTTTCTGCCAACATAACATTTTCCATACTGACTTCTGTTGTTGCCTATTACATGTTCATTCAAAAGCAAGAAAAGCCCAGAAAATCTGTCTATAAGAGAATGTCCTTTGGCTTTAGGAATTTTTAGCACCAGTAAAAATGAAAACTTCTATTGTTTTCCTTTGGTGAAGACTACTTTGATGACAAGAAATACCTGTAGTCCAGAATAGAAGAAGACATTTGTGGAATAGAGAATTATTTTCAGTGAAAAAAAATTAAAATTAAAGTCCACTTTTTCTTGTTGCTTTTTGCCTACAAGAACAAAAATGATCAGGCAAGTAACAAAGACATTGCTTCATGTTTGAAAGGCCTCTGGAAAAAGTTCGAAACAATTTGAGGACTATTGCCTCATCAGTTCCTTTAAGTGTTGGGATTAGTACAAGAGACTTGGCATTACCATAAATTTTATGATCATTATTTAAAGAAACATTCTTCATTGCAAAGAAATGGAAAATTATAACTTAAAAAATAATTTTCATGGTTATAGATACATAATAAATACCTTCACTTGGGATGTTACTTGCTATACTGAATATTCTAGATTTGTGTTAAGTAATTGTGTAGAAGCATAGGCACAAATGGAATACATAAGGTAAAAATGGCTAAATGTTTTCTTATTAGATTATTATTCTTATTGAAGAAAATAACTTTTTAAATTTTTCAGTGTTTGTCCTCATGCTTTAGTAATTCACTGATTAAAAATATTAGGAAATAATAACTGGGATGATTCTAGTAACATAGAATGAAGGATTATATATGGTCATCCAGGTCAAGTACTTGATACATTTCCTAGCACATTGTTCGAGCTCTGTAAATGTTAGGAATAATTTATTATTAGTAAACCCATCGGCATTGTCACTAATTTATTGCATCATCTTTGGACAGTCACTCATCTTTTAGGCCCTCATTTTCTTCATTTGAAAATATGGGGGGAAAGGTTTGAAGTAGATGATCTCTATGTCTCTTTAAGCTATCATAGATAAATAATTCTAATTTGTAGTGTGCTAAAAGTGAATGACTTCTAGGATTCTGGGGCTTGATTTAAAGGGTATATATAGCACTTGTTATGTAACTATGTTGGCTATTCTTCATATAGATACCATTTAAATAGATCATATTCTTTCCAAGAAATGTCATTGACTGACATTAATTAATTTTTGTAAAGAGTTTGAAGATAAGAAGTGGTATGTAAGTGGTGATTATTATCATCAAGCATGAGGAGTGTAAGTTTAACATTGCTATAATATACAGTTTGAATTAGAAAGCAAGATTAAATTAGAATAATTTTTAATAACACTAATGAAAAGCATGAATTCCTTTTCTGAAGGAAACAGTGCATAAAATTATGCATATGTAATAAATGCTTGAACATTTTATTAAATACTTTTACAATGACAAAAAATGCTGCACATTTAATTCAAAAATTTCTGGAATGAATCTTAAGCACAACTGTTACTAAAATATAGGGACATTGCTTTTGAAAGTTTTTGTTTTTTTAATAAATTGTTTGTTACTTATAATGTACATATTGGTAATTACGACTAAAATCTTTGACTACCCAAGGATGGTGAGGTTTTTATATATAGCAGTCCCCATTATTCTTGAGGAATATACATTCCAAAACTCCTAGTGGCTATTTAATACCACATATAGTAAACAATCCTATGTGTACTACATTTTTTCTATATGTACATACCTATGGTAAAGTTTAATTTGTAAATTGAGCACAGTATTCTTGCACTTTGAAGCCATTAAGTGAAATAAGGGTTATTTGGTCACAAGCACTGCGATACTGTAACAGTAGATTTGATAATAGAGCTGATTAGTAAGTGATTAATGAGTGGGTAGCATATACAGTGTGGATACACTAGACAAAGGGTGAATTCACATCCTGCGGGGGTGGCGGTGGCAGATGGAGTGGAGGAGAATGGTGTACAATTGTAAACTTATGAGTTGTTTCTGAAATTTTCCATTTAGTATTTTCAAACTGGCCACAGGTAACAAATCACAGAAAATGAAACTACAGGTAAAGCGAAACTACTGTAGTTCCATTTCAAAGGATAAGTTGACACTGTCTCATAGTGTCTTTAAATTTATGGAATAACAAATCCTGTGAATATGTAGTGCTATGATGCTGTGGAACTTATAAGGGTTAAAATATATAAACACACTAAATTTTGATTCTACAATTCATTATGTAAGTCTCTAGGATAAATATCCTTTCTACTTTAGCATTTTATTACTTCTATAATATATCAACTATTTTTAGAAACTTATTGCTAAAACGTATTCAAATACAAAGTATTCCCTTCCCTGTATCAAGAAACACTACTTATCTAATTTATAAGTCCATAATGCTTCCTTGGAAGAGTAGAGAAGCAAGGTCAGAGAATATCTACTGAGATAGCTCATCACCCATCAAATATCCCCATGCCATGCATATCTAATATAATCTCTTATAAAGAGAGGGATAAATAACATACATAATAGAAATATTCTGAATCTGTTTGTTGACTTCTGACCTAAGAATACCTGATATTCTTTTTAGTGTGCTATTATTTAAATATATGTATATAAAATATATAATCTAGAATATATTTTGATTAATATTTAATATCTAAATTATAGGGTCACTCTTTAAAAATCAACAAATATTTGGTGATGTGTTCATCTGTATAACCTTACATTTTAGTACTTAAAGGGAAAGTAATTTTATTTTTATGGTAGAAAATATAAATTTTCTGATGTAAGTTTTCTACTATTTTAATTATTTTTCATGTCTCTATAGACAAATATTCATTAGTAAATCCAAGTGTTTTTTAATCTTCAATGTTGAGAAAAAATATTGGCAAAAGAATCGTCATCTTAGAAAAAAACACACACAAAATGAGGATGTGATTTGTGTAAATATTTCGCCATTTGGTAAGGCTAACTGTAATTTCTTGTAGCACATTTTTTTCTTCACAGTAATCCAGTGTTTGTGTATTTAACAAAGTAAAGCTGAGAGATTTTGTGTCTCATAAACTTCTGAGGAGAGTCTCTTGGCATCATCATTTGCCACTTGCCTTTTAGTCCTCTTTGGTTCATTTATTTGAAGAAGAAAAACTAGAAATGTTATAACTTGCTGATGTTTTGCCTCCTCTGCTACTGCTCTTAAACATTAGAATATTGCTAAAACCTATTTCTAATACAAAGTCTTAGAACAGTGAATAATGTTCAAGAATATTCATTGTAAGCATGTTTCTGAAGCTATTTCCCCAACACAATGTTCAGTTTCAGATTATGTTGATGACTTTGATAAAAGGACTTGATACTAGTGAATTTTTATAGGTCCATCATCTGGTCATCCTGTGATAATAGCATTTATTTTCTCAAAACCTTGGCAGGTCTGTAAAAAAAATCAATGAACTAAAGAATAGACAACCTTGGTGCACATTATCACTGTATCAATATATAAGCGATTTTAAGTTTTTTTCTACATAAAATGAGAGTTGGGGTTAAAAAAGTCATTTCTGAAACTTATAACATAATTTTCTGAATATTTTATAAAGGTTTATTTTCATAAAACATTTATAACCCTAGCACAGTAATATTTCTCTTAGAGTTGAGATGGATAAAGGAACAAATGAGTTTAGAGAGAGAATTCTCTACTAACTAACTAAAATGTGAAAATTCTGTGAACCAGCCATTTGTCTTAGATGTAGCCTTAAGCATGGCTTACATCACATAGAGATCCATTACAAAAATACAGATATCACTTCCCTTGATTTCCAGTATTAGATGGTAGATCATTACTTCAGATCTGTATTTTTGCTTGGCCTAGTTTCTTCTCTACATCTGTCACCAAAACTGGAAAGAAGCCATGATGGAGGAGGAGATGGCTCTGTGGAAAGAGAAATAAAAGAGAAAAGAGAAAGAGAAAAACATAATGGCTTGACATATTAGCTAAATTTAAATATACATATATTTATCATATCACTATCCTACCATTTATCTATACAGCTATCTATCAATCAATCATCTATCTGTCTGTCTATCTAATCCAGCTACGTATCTGTCAATTACATTTTAAAAGCTCATCTTTTAATTCTGGTTCAATTGGAATGATTCTGTCTCCTGTTGATAGATAGTGTTACAGGGTGTGTTGTAGTTACTGCTTTCCACATCCTTCTGCCCACAGGAAAAAAAAAAAAGATATAATGCATTCTGACCGAGCTCAGTTGCACTGAATATTGTGGTTTCTTCTAGTTGCTTCTCACTTGGCTCACCTACCAATAGTTTCTCTCTGACTGACTCATTTTCTGAAAAGTTTTCCCAAGTAAGACGTTTTAAGTTTATACACAAATTGCAGTAATCTAGAAGCAGTTAAATTTCCTAGACATTTCCATTCCAGCCATTTTTTAAATCTAAAATTATTCTGCCAACATTTGTTTAAATATTGAGCCAATTGACATTAGTGAGTCTACTGTTCATTAAGAACAAATTTTCCCAGATACCGAATAGTTATATAAATTGCCTAGTAGGTATTTTTCTAAGAAAGAGCCAAAGTTCAGTATTCAAAATGACCATGGAAGTATTTTAATTGAAATACTGAATATTTTGGAATAAAAACTGGCAATATATTTTAATCTTTTAAAATTAAAAATTAAATTAATTAAAAATCTTTTAAGTTCAGGGGTAC
Source organism: Callithrix jacchus (assembly GCF_049354715.1). Classification (NCBI taxonomy): domain Eukaryota; kingdom Metazoa; phylum Chordata; class Mammalia; order Primates; family Cebidae; genus Callithrix; species Callithrix jacchus. Next base: position 86,280,710 of record NC_133504.1, on the reverse strand, counting down.
ATGTGCAGTTTTGTTATATAGATAAACTTGTGTCATGGAAGTTTGTTGTGTGGATTATTTCATGACACAGGTATTAAGCCATTAGTTATTTTTCCTGATCTTCTCCCTCATTCCACCCTCCATCCTCTGAGAGGCCCCAGTGTGTATTATTCCCCTCTACGTGTCCATATATTCTCATCATTTAGCTCCCACTTATAAGTGAGAAAGTGGTATTTGGTTTTCAAAACAGGTAATATTATTAGGAAAGGATTAAATCAGGATATTTTACAAATCCCTTAGTTTACCACATATTTCTTTTGCTTCTTAAATATGTTATCACTGGGTTAAAAACTAGTGATTTGTTACTAAACATTAGAAATATTTATGGTAATAATTTTTGGTATAATGGAATTTTATCTTTAAATCGGGAATAACATCTCCCTAAAAGTTTCCTTAATTAATTGAAATAGTCATACTCTTTTTGCTTCCTTCAAAGTAAACATCAGTATTCATCAGATGATTGATATTTTGATTAAAATACAAATAATACCACCTTTTTTTTCTGTAAAATGTATTTTCCTTGCACTGCTTGTACTGAATAGATGAGTATAAGGCATATTTTTATGAATAAAAATGTCAAGTCTTCTCTAAAAAAACCTATCATAATTGGTCATTTCGGTTGTCACTGATGCCTCAATTTCTTATTGCTGTGTCACCAATTTAGAGATACACACACATTTTAACGTACCTTTAACAAAGCATATATTCTGTTAGAGAATGGTTTGGAACAAAATCCAAGAATTTTGCTGTGACATAGAGCAACTGATACTAAAATACCTTCTTGTGTTATTAAAGTCTGTATGACCACTTTTTGAAGTTGGTTCTTAGCTAGTGACATGTAGAAAGAAGCACACTTAATGACATGATTACTTTTGCACAATTTACTGAAGGAGGCTATTGGAAATAGTTTTTCTGAGAAATAAGTGCTCATACTTTAAAAATGCCATGTTTATTTTTTAAGGTATCAACATTTACTTGAAAATATTTCTATGCCTTTCAATGAGTTCAATTCAAAGATATATATTACATAATTTAAAACTAGATACAATTATTTTGTTTTGTAAACTGCAAATGTATCTTTTTAAATACTTTTATTTAAAAAGGGAATCTGTTATTATGTGACTAGTATTTTTAAAAAAAATCATGACATTATCAAATTAAATAAAATTCTTTATAACTTTAGAGCTGCTCATTTAAAGAGTTCTTTGCTAAAATGTCAAAGAATAAATAATCTCTTTATTTTGAGCTGACACCTAGAATACTCAGACCTTGCAGTGTCTGGCAGAAGGGCATGTAGTTATAAACTTGCAGGTCCTGGTAAATTTTTTCATGTACCTGAACCTACCTCAGGAAATTTAGCATTCCCAGAAATATAGATCTCGGGAGAACCCAGGACCTTTAATACTAATTGTGAACATTCTAGAATGGTATACTGCACAAACCGGTCATTGCAAATTTACACTAAAACAAAGAGCAAAATCAAGACAAATCAAAATAGTCTGTGACTCCTTATCACAGACTTAAAAGATAATACGTTGCTTATCTTTTAAAATGAGCACTAAACTGTGTCTCCTATGCAATATAACCAGACGAGTTACTTATCTTTCAAAAAAAGCAAATCCTTATTAATGCATCAGTCAACATTTTTTAAAATTAAATTTGTCATCTGAATTTAAGCACTTCCAAAGTTACCAAGATGTGTCAATACTCTACATGTGTATGCCTAGGTATTAGGTTAAGAAACAAATATATTTAAAGGCTATAGTTGATTTATGTACCTAAAGTGTAATTGTTTTATTATTGTGAAACTAAAATAAAATTTCATTTATGATGCCATGTATTACATATGATTTGTAGAGTTTGTGATTTCTTTCTTAAATATACAGTGCTTATTTTGAATTTAGTGACACACACTTGAATGAAAATGCTGGGATTGTGATAGAATGTTGAGATAGGATGGGACTAAAATAAAGGAAACTATTCCAAAATAGTGGTAAGAAAGGTTTAGAATGTTATGCACTGTTTTCTGGCTTTGAAGTGTGCTACCTTTAATACATGTGTTTGTGTTGTATTGTCTTTCTAGTGTATTATACTTTAACTCAGTGGTTACTGCCAAATCCATCTCTCCTTGATTTAATTGTAATAAGAAACTTGTTTTCTTTCTCCCTTTTACACTTTCCCCCTTTCTGCACAACTTTGCTTTATTCTTTAACTCCTCCTCCCCAAATCCAAATGAAGTGCCACAATTGAGACTTCAAAGCAATTTTTTAAGTTTTGTTACTGACTTGAAAGAAGGTGTAACTCTCTTCTATGTCCTGTATGATTTTGTCTTCTAAATAAAATGCTTTAGCAATTTAAATTTATTTCAAAAATGTGGGTGGAAAATTGATTTAAAGTACTTTAAAATTAATGGTGCATTAAAAGTTTACTTTATTCTAGTTTATCTGGACTGGCTTAGGAACCCTGTATAAAATGTGGGTGCTATGTTCGAAGTTTGTTATAAAAATAAAGCACTAAAAGTTTTTGGACTGATTTCAGAAATCTAACAAGGTTCTTAAAGTTCTTATCAGGATACTTTTAAAAGAATGAATTATCATTTTATAGGTTAAAATCTGAGATAATATGGGTAAACTCTTGGAAAGCACAGTCTGTGTACACATTTTATTGCCCAACTGCCTATTTCCACTATTAGGCATGCTGGAAGCCTTCAATACGAGCTTCTGGAATTGCATTGAGTTGGAGATTGAGGATAGTTGAGCAAGCCAAATAATGTGAATAGGTATCAATCACTGCAAAAATTCTCATGTCTAAAGATTTGTTTTTCTTGTATTAAAGAAGTGTGAGAAAACCTAAAGTTTGAAACTTATTTGTTATTCACTTTTCAGTGAAATGTTAATTTTTACTTAGCAATCCTCAAGAGATTGTCCTGAACAGTTAATACATCAAAGGTAATAGTTGACAATAAACCAAGAGGATACTTCGCATGAATTTGCATGTTTACATCTTTCCTTTGCCTCATATGTTGTTTTATTTTCTTTAAAAATGTAAAAAGATGGAATACCTATTGAAGACAAAGCTTTCTACAAGCTTTTTTTTTTTTAACATTAACCACCCTGATTGTTAAGGATATCTCTTTACTGGTTTGGAATACAGATCTATGATCTTAAAAATAAAACAACAAAAACCCAAAGATATTATTTTTGTAAACAATCTATTGTAATTTAATATTTTCTAAGAGCAAATCTCTAAACATATCAATTATAATATTTTTGGAAAAAACACTTAAAATTATATTTTGCCTGTACAGTGATAAATTGTTTTTTCTTTAGCGTCTAGCAAAATGCCTTGTACACAGTAAGAATTTAGTAAGTTTGTTGTGGTAAGAAGAATGAAATTACTTCATACAATAAAATTAAGTTTTTGATAATTGACCCACTGTAAAGCTTAAAATTACACATTACATATATTCTATCAGTGGATGTACTTTAAAACAATATACATTTAAAAATCTATGAATCATTTTTAAGTCTCTAAAAAAACAAAGGAAACTAGTTTATTAAGTGTCTTACTCTAGGTAAGGCACATGCCTCTTAAGATATGTGCGGGGGGTGTGTTTCTATGTGCATATATATATATATGCACACATTTTATACATACAAATGTGGACATACCTTATATATGCTCTTTACACACACACGTGCATATGAAGTAAGTCACATTTTCTGATTCACATGCTTGTTCCATGGATGCCTCATTTTCTTCATATCAGATTGATTTCCCATTGGCAGTGTCTCCCAACACTTGAGCTCTCAATTTTTCTGCTCTCATGGTCTCTTTGCCTAGTAGTTAATGATCTGTCAACAAACACTTAAATAGGGAGCTCCCTATTTCCATGAAACCATCTGTGAATTCTTTTGTGATGTGAATAATCACATTCTAATTTATCTGTTTTTCAAGTTATCTGACTTTCTTAAAAAGAGACTGGTGATACTATTTTAGAATATGAAATTTTAAAAAATTTATTTCTCAGACACTCCTAGTCTTAAGCAAGAAATAATGTAATTAATGACTAATGGAATTCTCAGTTAAGACCATAAAGACCAAGGTCAATAAAGAAATTTAAAGCTAGGATTTGCTTAATATGCAGTAATGTATAGCAATTCTTAGAACTCATGATAATTTGTTTTGAAGATATGGAAAAATGGGTAATACTCCATTTCGGAGTACAATAAAATCAGTATTATTTGAGAATTTCTCTTATTCTCCATGTCTCTGTGTTTATATAAAGGCACTTATTTTAAAAAATATTGTACATTTAAAAACTTAAATATATGTATTCAGTGTGATTTATCCCACCGTTAAATTTTAGAGGGGAAAATAATCACCAGTCAGGCTTACAAAAGCTTTTATAAAGACCAGGGGTTAGAGTTACTGTGGCTTAGAATCACCTCAAGTAGTTTCTATGGAAACATGAAAGTTAAAAGAAGAGATCATTTTAGATAGTATTTAATATATCATCTACTTCCTCAATTATAAAAATAGCAACCTAAACTTTTCAGATTATTATAATTTTTCCCCCAAAATGTTGTATTCTTCAACCCTTTGAAGTATGTAGATGAAAACATGGATTAAAATTACTATGTACAGTATCTGTGAGGAAAAGAGACCACCTCTTATTTCTTCACCCATATATAGACACTTTTGTTGAGGGGCTGTGTGTAACTGAAACCACAAATAAACTGGCAAAACACTGCAGTAAAACTTGGAGGAAAAAATGCAGAATTTCTTAAAATGTTAAATTACTTATCAGTAAATAAAAACATTATGTAATTCTATATGGCATTTGATTAAAGTTAGTTTTATTTATGTGTATTTGACTGATTTGTTTTGGAAGAAACTTGCTTATAGAATATAGTTTCTTGCTCTATGAGAGTAAATAAGTTTTGTTAACTAATAGCTAACTAAATGTCTCATTTCATTTGAATAAAAATGTCTATTTTTAGAGCACAGAAATGCCTAAAATAGACACAAAAAATGTCTATCTTGATGCACAGAAAATTCATGTCATTTGACATGGCCACGTGGAGCTATAAGATTTAAGTTTTTTATGAGTGTCTCCATTAAAAGCTTGAATATATAGCCTAAAATAAGATGACTTCTTATTTATATGGACATTTGTATAGTTTTTGGAGATTTCCTGGAAAAGCTAAAACATCTCCAGTTTTTAATTTATAGAGCCTTATAGTATCTTAAAAAGTGAAATTGGCCAAAGCATGTTTAAATTAGCATCTTGTAGTTTGGTTTATAATTTGAAAGCAAATACTCTTATTAAACATCCAATTGTCTTTCTTAAAATGGCATGAAAATACTTTATATAGGAAATGTAGGATATATTTAATGTTTGGTTTTGTCTCATCTTTTTTTGTGCAGCATAGGTTTTATAAGCAAGTGTTTACATTTCAGTTATATATGACCTCAGAAACTTGTGCTCCAGTTGTGTAATTTATTGAGGGTGTTGTCTACCAGTATCTGATAAATCGTATTTGGTTGGAGGTAATCTGCTGTAATCCCAATACAGAAATCAAGGGGGGAAATGGTCCCTGCAATGAATTATTCTTTTATTCATTCTTGCTACTATGATTCCACCAATTCTCCTCAAATCCTCTGATTAATATCACCTGCCCCCCATCCTGCTTCATTCCAAAAATGTCTTTTAGCTAAAAATACAGAAAAATATCAAGTAAACAAAATACATCAATACTTTTGATTTGGCTCTAGAATTGTAAAAGTTGTTTTTAAAAAACAGTTAAATAGTAGGATTATAAATAAGACACCAATCCACAGCTGTCAATTTCCTGTTATAAATTGTACAAGAGGCCGAAGGTTTAGAATATTGCTTAATATTCCAGCCTCGGAATTCTCAGTGTTATATTAAGATCAGAAATGCTTTACTTTCCTTATTTCAGTGCATAATAAATTTAATGTTTTCAAATGTAAATACTTAGAAATAATATAAAGATTGTACTTTATAGGTACAGTTTGCATGCCCCTCTGTAAAGAATAGAATGTCTATCTTGTGTTAGCATAGCTAGTTTTAAATTTAAAAAGTCTATCAAGTTTTTAAAGAAAATTAATATATTACATATGGCACATTGTGTTAAAAAGTCTTTCTATGAAAACATTTCTATTAAACATAAAAAATTTCTATTAAAAATGTTTCAGAAGCAGTGATAAAGTCAGTGTTGCTAGAGAATCAGTGCTTTACTAGAATGCAATGGTTTTACTGGTAATAATACCATCCCACACATGTTACGGCTTAAAACAGAACTCCTTGTTTGTGTTTAGCATATTGGAAATTACAAGCATTCCTATTTTGTAGTTGCTGTAGATTAGATAAGTAAATGAAGACATCTTTCTGCTCTCCTAACACTTCGTTTCTATTTTTTGTGAATATAGATAGTTTGGGGACCCAGTCTTATTGTCCCATGACTGTTTTCTAGCCTGCATTATTATGATGAATGGGTAATTACAGTGCAGGGCACCCACACAGGCCACTGCATATGAGACCCTCCATTCAGCATGTTTTTACTTTATAGAGAGATTCTTTATAAGTTCTGAAGCTCTTGGACTAAATTAAATTTTATTTTGTCATATCTAATGTGTTTATTTTCTCTTGTGAGGAAAAAAATCTTCAAACTTTATATGATTTCTTAAATTCAAGAAACACAAGAAGCACAATTCCAATTTCATGAGAATGTATTATTTCTTAGTATCATACATTCATAGATCATAGGCTACTTTGATGTATGCGTTAGCAGTGCTCTGCCTTGTTTAAAAATGCAATCATTTAATAATATAAATTTTTATTGCTAACAATAAAAATTGGCTACACAATATGATAATGTTTGTTTCTGATCCAATACACAAAATGAAAGCTTTGCTTATTTATTTGATTAAAATGCAAAAGTGCAAGTGCATTTAGGTTTGTGTTGTATAGAAGAGAACTTATTTTATCAATCACTTTCATAACCTTTAAAGAGCCTTAAATAGTACATATGAAAAACACATTCATATCAGGTTCTCCTTGGGGATTTTTTTCTTTGGTTTAAGAAAATTTTATTAAAAATCGGCATTGCAAATAACATTTTTCATAACTATATGTAGACCTGTTAAAATTTTTATTAAAACTGGAGTTCGGCCTGTTCTTTTTCATCATTCTATCAGATATTAAACTCCTGCAGCAGCTGTAGGAAATAGAGAAAGGGATTTTCAAAGGGATTTGAGTCTCCCTGTCTCTGTGCCTTTAGTGATCATATAACTATCACACATAACAAAGCTCTAAATCTGTAATTCAGATAAAGTAGTCAGGACTCTGAAATACAAAAATCCAAACATATGCCATAACATTTTTTTTGCAATGCTGGCTCCTTTAACATGGATTTTGTAAACTTGGAGAGGTATTCAAGAGCTTTTGTATACGAACACAAACTAAATAACATTGTTAGTGGTATGTTTGACAAAGATTTAATTAGAGGTGTTTTTATACATCCAAGCAGTTCCATTAAAAGACCATGCCTGCATGCTCTAGCAAATTATGATCAAACCTCTAAAGGTTAAAAAGAATGAAACTAGAAGCTTGTTTTGAAGCAAGGTCTACATGAATCTATGTCTAATTCTGCAACAGACTGAGTTCTTTTTCAAGAGAGCAACATTCCTTATATGCAGTGCTAAGGGTGGTAAGTGTGACCACATAATTCTTTTATGAATTAAATAAAAAAATGAGGGTAAGAAAATTGTAAATAGACTGGAATCCAAATGAAAATTACACAAGAAAGAGTTATACAATGAGAATTGTTCTTCATATTTACAGGACAAATTTATAACTTAATGTCTACATGAAAAGAATATTTGTGTTGTAAAAAGTTGGTAAAACTCTCATCAGAATGTCCAACCAGTTTGTAAATGAGCAGCTGTATGTATATATTTATTGTAACAGTGCCTTCTACTGGTCACACATTATCTATGATGTCAGTGAAATTACTGAAAAATAATGAAAACTTGTGTTTATTCTAAATTATTCTTGGATATTTCATTGCCTTGGCAAAAGTATTTCTGTGAATCACAACTTATATGCATAAAAAATATAGTGTGTTAGAGATTAACACATTTTATTTCTGTTATACTTTAGCAGTAATTGGACCTTTTAAAAAGTTTCTCCTAAAGAGAAAAGTATTTCCTGCATAATGCAACTTAAAATGGGAAGTATTTCCACCTATTTATTTTTTATTATCTTTCTGATTTTGAAATTGATCTTTTACTTACTGGCATTTTTCTTTTGAGCTTTTCAGTCACACTGTGTCTAATTAAAATGAGTAGAATTCTTACATATTATCAATATCTATAAAATTTGAGAAACATGAAATTTATTTGTAACTTGAGAAATACAGCAGAATTTGAAATATAACTTAACTAACAAAATATTTAATAATATTTAATGAGAATGATTTAAGATTTGTCTATCAAGGTATAAAAAAGATGATTTCAAATTTGCTTTGAGAAAGAATCAAAGAATTAAAAAGAGAAGCATGTATAATCATGAAGAAAAGTATTTTTCAGCAAAATATTGACATCAAGTATTCTTTCTTAATATGTAATAAAGATACCAATGAAATCTTTTTATGAATCTATATGATTTCAGTTTTAATTTTGAATAATGTTTTCTAAAGAAAGATTATAAAATAATTGTTTTTCAAAAAAAGCGTGTTCCAATTAATTTCATGTAGATATGGTTTACACTGAATGGGCTTTCATGCTGCAATAATCTTTTTAAGAAATTCTGAACATGGAACTTTTACTATATGCAATGAAATTAAAATCTATGCTTTGGAAAAAAATACTTTACTTTTGTTTAATTCATAAAATACTGCTTTTATTGACTGAAGCAACGTTATAAAGAAACTTGATTATACGCAAATTTAAAACCTGAATATCTGATAAAATTCATTCTATTTAATTAGAAAGAATTACTTCGATGGAGACAATCTGTTTTATGTTAGAAATAATGTAAATCAGAAGGAATCCTCATGATTCCCCTTATCACAGATCATTGCATGTGTGTGCTCACTAGTGCTCATTAGGCTAAAATCAGAGAACTTTCCTGAGGAATATAGCACACCAGTGCAGATTGTGTGATGCTCAGTTCAAAATTTGAAATCACCTACATGACCATAACATTCAATGGAGAAAACACCATATTTTTATTTCCCCAAAACTCTTTATTTTAAATAATTGTTTTCTCTAAGAACGAAATGCCATCATTACAATTCTATCTTAACATGCATGGAAAAAAGATAAGGATTAGGAACACAAGGTACAGTTAGTATCTTTTGAATAGTTTTCCAGTGAGATTTCAATCAGTGCTGAAAAGCATATTTCTTAATGGGGGAAAAAGCTAGAAAAACAGTTGTCAGAGATGAAAGGGTGCTGTTTCAGGTTTGTACACCAATAACTTCATTCCTTTGTGTGTGAGAAAATCCCTCTATTACTTTATAACAATGGCATCCGTTTTGTTTACCTTATGGCATCCATAACAAGGATAGAGGTGTTCCTGGATAAATTCTGTTATTTGGAATGAAGTACATATATCTTTACAAACAAGTGTCTAGTTGCTATTTTTCCATGTGTGACTATTTCCATATCATGTGTATACATTTACACTTGCATAGCTGCATCCATGAATAATGAACTGTGGAAATGTGTGCGCAAGGACATAGAAAGAGACAATACATGACAGTGGGCAGTTAATGCACTTTCATTTCCATGAGTTAGGGATAATTGCATAATTCATGAATGGCAGAGAAAAGTCACAAGTGTGAATTGCATAAGGGCAACCTAATATGTCACTACCATACTAGTTAAAGGATGTGTTTAAACTTACATCACTAGTAGTTTGGAATAAAATCATTTTAAGTGGCACATCAAGAGGAATTAAAAATATATGGAAAATAACATAATTGTTTCCTAATAAGGATAGGATATTTATAAGAAGCACATTGTGTTTTTGCCTAATTTGCCAGCAAACTGAGTTTTGATATCTTGTGTTAAATATGATTCATTCATATTTTATTTTATGCAAGGTCTTCATATAAACAAAATTGTGTTCTTAATTTTTTGAAGTTACATTGTGCCATCTTCTAAGCTATTAAAATCACTGGGCACAGACAGATCATATGCATGCCATGTCTAAAACAGACATGTAATGATGATGTGTATTTCATGGAGAATAGTGATCTTTGCTAGAACTTCAGGATTTTCAATAGTTTTTTAGGTATATGATAAATATAATTTTCTATGTATTATTTTTCTTGGTTGGTAGATTTAAACCACAGTACTCAGTAATCAAATATTCATTAAGAAGTACTTCCTCGTATTGTTTAAATAGTCCATCCAAATGAAGTAGTTAAGATGTTCCATGAGAAGAGCAATGGATTAGTAATTTTAAAAGATTTCAAATTCAAAGTGCTGTCTTGTAGAATAATAACACAGTATTGTCATGGAGTAGGGGTGGATGCTTGCATATTTACACACTTTTACATGTAGTATATGAGTGCTAAATTCATGTACCAGTTGATGGATCTAAAATTGTCTCTGAGAGTTATAAATTTTCATAATGACTCTGAGGAGTTCAATTTAACCTAATGCTTTATAATTAAACTCCAATATGCAAGCAGATTTGAATGGCCTGCTCAATCAGCTCCTTGTCTGAGCAACTTCATGAACATCAATTCGTTTAGTTGTTCATATCAGTTCTCCACTCTCCTACTGCGAACGGTGAGTCACTGTATACCTGGGAGGAAGCAAAAACATTTGCTTTACAGCTGTTTTTTTTCAGAAACATATTTCAAAGACAAAAACATTTGGTGTTTAGAAACTAAACAGACTTCTAAGATCCATTATAGTTAATGGAATAGTATGTCCCCTCATGTAGGAAGAAAATTACTTTAGATTCTAACATATGCTAACTTACATTACATAATTGTGAAATGCACTAATAAGTATTAAAAGAAAAATAATATTTTGAATACAATGAACACAATACTGTGCCATTTATGAAATATAGCACAGAATTTCTGCCTCTATCATTAAAATGCCTACAATTTGTGAACGTCGTAAAGCATACTTTTCTCCTCCTATTAACTGGAACGAACTAATTGCACATTTTGAGGATGGTTGTTGGGAGATTCCATAGGCAATATTATAATCATTCATGGGCATCAGGCAGCTATTTAACAGTTTGGTTCAGGTTGTCTAGGACAACAAGAATGTTGTTATGCTGCATCTCCAAGCTGCTGGGATGAAATCAGTTGTGACAAAGCAGTGAAGATTAAATTTGTAACAGATACAACACCTTTGAAGTACTAGCTTATGATTTCACAGTGGCATTATAAGTCTTACTGCAGTATTTAAGCAGTTAGAAAGAATGCTGGTTATTAGCAGTTGAATTTCGTAAAATAGGATTTTATTGTCTTAAATAGCCATGGCAGCAGTTTGTATTATCCTAGTACAACATTTTTATTGCCATGTATTAGAGTTGGTGAATATTTTTCATGTTCCTCTTTTTCCAGGTAAATTCTTTTATCTATCCATTAAATCCTATGTTAAACAAACATAGAAACGTGTACTTATGTATTATTATAAACATATCTATTATGTATTTTAAAATTTAATGCAATTTTATAGAAGACTAAAGGAAAAAACTTCCTACTTTATTTCTCCCAAATAGCATTATAATGATCAGTTATCAAAATATTTAGGGTCTCACAGAATACTATGTATAAGGCAACTTAAATATATAATACCGTAAAGCTGAGCTATTCCTTTAATAATCTTGAAAGGACAACATTAGCTATACATAAAGCAATTGTGCTCTGTTACTAAATCTGATCACATCTAAATTTCCTGTCTTGTCATAAGTCAGAAAGAGCCTGGCTCCTAAAAATAATGTCTAGAAATTTTGAGGTATGTAATAAACCGCTTTTTGTTGGGGAATGTGATCTCCACAGATGCTATAATAGGGAGGCATCTAAGGTTCGGGCATACAAATTTGAATACCAAAATTGTATGTAAGTTACTTAATACTGAATTCACTTGTGTTATATCACTTTGTTTTTATGACTACAGAGACTTCAATGGGTTAACTTTGTATGAGGGTCAGGTTTTATATGTTTATATTTTCTTAGCCTTGGTCAGGAGAAGTGGCTTTGCTTGCCCTTGTGCAGTGCCGGAGTGGTAGGATTTCACTCCGTTTGAAAACCTAGCACATCCCAAGAGGTTACCTTGGTGTAGATTTCTTTCTTTCTGTATTAAATCGCTCATTGTCGCAAAGTGACTAGTGCTGCTGGGCTTTGAAAAGAACTTCTAAGAGGTTAAAAAAAGCTTCTGTATGAAAGGATTTTTTACTTCTGCGGACAGAATACAGTTTGCAGCTGTCTGACTTGCGACAGTGATATGGATCTGATTGTATACAGTATAGCAGAAGCTGTGGATGCAGCTGGAATGGAGGTTATAAATTTTAAAAGCGATGCAGATTTTTGCCATTAATTGGCTGCTAATAAAAGCAAACTCAATGGCTTCTAACTGTGGGAGACTGTGGTTCTGTATCTGATATCAGGAATTCATACACATTACACAGTTTTAGGGATTCAGACCACGACTAATTGAAATACGAGGCATACTGATCAAATTTAGCATTACCAGCATGCACTATGGTTTGGGACTGTATGGCGACAAGGTAGCATTTATTACTTATTCTCTATAACACTGCTTGATTGAAATATCTAGCTATGTTGTCAGCAGAGGCCCAGCTGGGCTTTAGTGCAGCTAATTAAGTCATTAAAAGAGAGGTCAAGCAATCTAATTCTTGCATACTAAAGAACAAAAAGTCTTTTATTATATTTTTTAATAAGTTAAGATTTGAATTTTTAAAGAAATTTATTTTTAACAATAAATGCATTTACTGATGTATTTATTGAAGTCTTAATTTAAATATATAGAAGTAAGAAATTATAAACTTGTCAATACACAATTTCCAAGGCAGTTTATACGGTTATGTTTTTTAATAAGTACATTGTGTATGTGATTCTTGAAAGTTGTTCAACAAGTTAAGTACTGATGAAGCGTTGTGGATTCTGATGCTTTTCTACTGATTATTTCAGTTATGATGGTCTTTAGGAAAAATTTTCAGAGATAAACACTGTTAAGTATAGTGTACGTATATTATGACATATATTATGCGTCCTTCAAATAAAAGCAAATAGATGCTATGACATTCTTTGTTTTAAGGTTCTTTGGGGTAAAGTATGAGGTTCTAATTGCTATGTGTATATATATAATATAATATATATATATTATATATAATATATATGCCTCTTCAAATCCCTTTTTTGTTTATCTGTTTGAGAGAATACATGAGCTTGTTTGGGCCAAATGAGTCAGTAGAGATGGAAACATTAATGTATTTGAGTGGACATGTGTTAATGCTGTTCTGAAATATTTTTTAAAGATGTGGGGATTACTGACTTATTACCCCAAACACTGCTTACTCTATAAGAATGCTATACTATAATACATAAAAATATGACCATTTTGCTTTTCTTTATTACGTGAATATGCATGAATAGCTGAATTTACATTTTCTCATAATAGACTCCTAAGGTAAACACCAAACATAGTAGGTGTTCTAGAAATGAATGAATATCTTGAATGTACAGTATTAATTTTCTTAATAGTTTGGAGAACAATTTATAGTGTTTGTTTTTACCTTAATTCTCAATCAGTCATAGGCTCCAAAGCTAGAGGAGAAGATACATCGTGATGCTCACATTTGTTTACTTGATAACTATTATATATGTGAATGGATTTGGGGAAATGCTTGGAGAAGGAAAAACTATATGTTAACTTAACAATAAAATTTCTGCTTGTTATTCCTGTTTCTTATTTGTTATACATCACAAATAATTAGTAGAATTGGTAGATATTATTGATTGTGGTCTTCTTTTTAGAGTGTTTATTGTAATATTAAGAAAATTTAAAAATAAAGTAAGAGAGAAGAGTGATTGGAGAAGCTTGAAAAAGAATGGGGAAAATGATACAAAATAGTTCAAATTACAAGTGCTGTCTTAGTTAGAAATGGTTTGAAATATCAAATGAGGTCTGCTTTAGAAAAATCCTAGAAAAGAACTGTAAAGAGATGTAAATCTTATTCCAGATTTTCATATCTGTTGAGGATCTGCTTTCAGCGTGCAATTGACATGGAACAACTGGTACTAATTTTTACACTTTTATTATAGTAGAGCATGCATATCTAAATAAGCTACTGCTATTTTGGCAGGAACTGTACATTTTCAAATAAAATGTGGACTGACATCAAAATATTGTTATGGTAATAGCTTTTCAGAGGTTGAGGCACTTCAAACTATAAATATCACTAGTTGTTCTCTAGCCATTATTTTTTAAAAGCCTTTGGATGTAAAATTATGCATATAATAAATTGTAAATTTATTTGTCCCAAATGCAACTCTCCTTGCTAACATATCTAATTCTCCTGGAGAGTCATTGTTATTCATATATAATGGAGAGCCTAATGAAATACCATGAAGACTGGGTATTGGAGCACCTGTTGCTGAGTGTGGAATATAGGAAGGGATGTATTCATAAACCAAGTAATAAAAACAGTCCTTCCCTGAGATCACTGTATAAGTTCTGTTCAAGGAGATTCTTATGGTGAACGGACTAAAAACTAGCTTGTGTCTATTGCATTACTACTTATTCAGTCCACATCCTGTGTCTTCTTTTCTAGAGAATTTGAAAACCATGCCTTCCTCAGAATCATACTAACAAATACAGAAGTAGTTTATTTTGGTTCAAACTAAAATCAGAAATTTGTTCTTTGTATCAAATAATAATTTTCAATGTCTTTGTTAGTAATAATAAATCTTACATGAGCCATTTAAAAGACACATTTAATTAGACATATGATAATTAGACTAAAGAGTAATCATATTATTTAAAAAATAATCCTCACTGTGCTAAGTTAAAAGGAGGTCCTGCAACTGGAGTAACAGACAAATTCCTTGTGAACTCTCCAGACAGGCTGTCATTCATATATGACACCTCTGTCAATGGTGTATCACCCTGAAGCCTGTCTCTCAGGTCACCTCTTACTGGGAGTTTGTGGATGAGGATACACATTAATCAGAGACATAAAGTTACCGATATTCATAAGTGAATTGGAATGCAAATGAGGGTTTCACCTGTCTCCCAAAACATGTTCAAAAGCTTTGTTTTTAACATTTTTAAAAACTGGACTTAACAGGTAAATGTTTTAAAGACATTTCTATCTCTCTGGAAAAAACATTGACGATCTTCTTTAAAAAAATGTAAAACATACTATTTTGTTAGGTAAGTATTTAAAATAGATATCTCATTTTTCAGGATTCAGAAAGTTTTGAATTTCTTAGCCTACATTTATTATAAGGACTATGGGTATGACTGAAGACCAAAAGTCTGGTCTCAAAATAATTCTAGCTCAATTTTAAAATCAGAAGTTATGGAAGGTTTTGGGGTAAGCCTGAGAATATCTGGGCACCTGTCCAAAACGAACCTCTAAGTCTTTTGAAGTCTACCCATCACTAATATATACAGCACAGTCTAATCCAGCTGTCTGCCCCTTTTCCTGTTTCCCTTTCTCTTTTTGCAGTCTGTCCTGAGGTACCAGTAGCTATATACTGTGGGAGTTGTTTAGTAGAATGAATATTGCCTCTTGGAAGTGTTCCCGTATAGTGAAGCCAGGGTTTTGTTTCAGGGAGGCGGTGGTGGTGAGAACAGGTAATACTTCAGTCATTTGTCTTTCTGGTTGACATGCATTTACACCATAATACTTCCTACCTACCTTTCAAATTGCCAACTATTTATCTATCAGCAATAACAATAATATCTTTGTAGATTTGTTTTCTGTTTCAACAAAAGATCATACAATTTTAAAGAGCAGCACTGATTCACAGATGAAAGTAAACAAAATATGATTTTAAAAAGTCAAACTAATGAACACCTTTTAATACTATAAGATTTTATATCATATACTATTAAAGTTTTTGAGTGGGTTAAGTCAGTGGAATTTTTAATTTTTTTTTTTTACATTTTAGAGTTGATCATTTGGTTAATGACCTTACAATTTAATATATATATTTATTTCAAATTTATTTAAAAAACATTTTTTGGCTCAGGATGGATTTTAGATAAAGATAGAAAAAATAAAATTAAAGCAAAGTAAAATCTAAGCATAGTTTCTAAGAAATCTTTGTAAAATACACATTGAAAACTTCAGACTGTGGTTAGAAAATATTTCTACTGACCAAAATACTTAAAATAACATGTGTTTTTAGAATCTCTGCTTTCTTGGTCATCTTCTACTGTTCATAATTGGATATTCATTTATAAAAATTCATTCTACTGAACTGTTTCTGAAAAGGAAATTCTTCAAATATTTCTAAGCATGTCTTCCAAAAGCAGTAGCAGAGTCAATTTAGAGAATTTTATGTTGTTATCACAGAACCCCACACAAGTTAACTAAAAGCACAGGGCAAGAACAAAGAAGCAAGTTCCATCATCGCTTTGATCTATGTAATAAAGACTCATTTTATATAAGTAAAAGACTAGCAGATTGAGGGTCAGAGAAACTATGACTTGGAGAAAAACTACATGTTCAGGTAAATAAAATAATGGAGGTTTTCCTTTTTTTCACTACTCACCATATCCTTCTTGTTTTTCTTTTCCTCTTTATGGTTAAAATTATGAAATCATTGAGCAAATCTTGTGTGTAGATTACTATACCAAAAGTGTAAAAGGCTGTTGATAGAAAAAAGGGCTAATCACAATCTTAAAAATAGACAAGCCAAACACATAAAAATCAGCACCATTTAGAAATCTGTGTTCTTATTTCAGCCCTGCCCTATGAAATTAGGCAAGTTAGTAAACATTTTACATCTATATCTACATCTAGCTATCATCTATTCTCTCTTTTGCTCTTAGAATAGTAATAGAATAGAAACACAATAACCTTTTGGGCTTGTTTGGGAGGATGAGTTTGGAAAATGTCTGTTAAAGAACATTAAAAATTCTGTTTCATTGAAAATTCCAATAGGGGTTTATGGGAAGATTACAAACTAATTCTAAAATTTTTATGGAGGAAAAATGACAAAGAATAACCAAAACAACTTTCTGAAGATGAAGAATAAGGAAGGATTAGTGACTTTAGGTTATAGTAATCAAGGTTAAGTGTTGCTGAAATAGAGGTAGACAAATAGACCAGAATGGAAACTCCTGACAAAGAGTTCTTCATAAATGAACACTAGAACAGATCCATGGGTGTGTCGGGAAACTACTCAACAAATGATAGGACAGTAGTTTGGACACCTGGAAAAAAATCCACATATAATCCTGGATAAATAAAATATCTTGATGTGGAAACCCAACTTTAAAATTTTCAGAGGAAATACAAGAGAAAATATAATATCAGAATATGAGTGCCAAAGAGCATTTCTTTCTTTGGAGATAGGGTCTTGCTCTGTCGCCCAGGCTAGAGGACAGTGATGTGAGCATACCTCACTGTGACCTCAAACTCCTGAACTCAAGCGACCCTCCTGCCTCAGCCTCCAAGTAGCTGTGACTACAGGAAAATGCCACTATACCCAGCTAATTAATTGTTTTAATTTTTAATTTTTTAATTTTTTTTTTTTTTTTTTTTTTAGAGAGAAAAGGTCTTGCTATGTTGCCCAGACTGGTCTCAAACTCCTGGCCTCAAGAGGTTCTTATGTCTTGGCTTCCCTGGCCCTGCAACTGGCCCTTAGAAGAGCATTTCTTAAGACCAAAAAAACCACATAACATGAAGAAAAACTCTGAGATATTTAATTTATCAAAATAATAAAAATCTTTGTATATCAAAAAGTTCTATAAAAATAGGAAAAGATAAAACTCTCCCAGATATTTGGGATGCATATAAGTGAATTAATATATAACAAATATATGATTTCTACAGATTGAGAAGAAAAGGATATATGAACCAATAAAAATAGGTAAAGGATATGAACAGGGACTTCACAGAAGAGGCAAACTAATATAGCAAGTAAACAGATCAAAAGATGCTTAGAAATTTAGATTAAGCAATGATAAAATATTTTACATCTATTGGGTTGATAGAGATTGAAAGTGTTGCTGAGGATGTGGAGGTTTCTGCTGAGGCAGTGGGAAGTTTCATGCATTGCTTGTGTGAATATAATTTGATGCAATAACCTTAGAGAATATTTTAGCATTCTAGTAAATTGTAGAAGGCACATACTCTAAAACATATTCCAGGAAAGGTTAGAAAATGAAGATTGTAATCAGTGGATAAAAGAAATACTCTATCCTGATGGTTATATACAAGGTCATACACAAAGATACTAAATTAATTAAAGGCGTATTATCAGCAAGTATAAATCTAGAAAACCCGATGATAAGTGAAAATGTAAGTCGCATAATCATGCAGAGAATGATATCATTTTATAAAATTTAAGAAACAAAAACATACTGTATACTGTTTTTAGATAAATATATACATAGTAAAACATACATGTGAAATATACATGCCAATTTCAGGATATTGGTCAAGTCTGTAATGGAGGAAAAGAGAGAAATGTGACCTGGGATGAGTTCAAAGGGGATTCAACTCTACTTATAATATTTCCTCTTTTAAAAATGAAAACATAGGAATATGTTAATAATTCTTGAAGCTCATCATATTCTATGCATTTTTTTGTTTGCTTGAAATATTTAAATTTTAAAAAAATTTTAAGTCAGCTGTTAGATTTTCATGTTTATTAAAAATTACTAAACATTAAATTATGTAAACTTGTAATCAAATGAATTATACAGTATCAAGAAGTTGAGATTATTAAAATTCAGAGGCTGAGAGCAGCAGCCCACCAGAGGTAGAATCAGACCCCCAGGGAGGGGACTGGCTGACTAGAGAGATGTTTCTGAGGCGGAACTATGAAGCTGGACTGGGAATATGAGAACCACAAATGGGCGTCACTTGCTGCAACTGTAATAAACAGCCGCTACCAGGTTAAAGCAGCTTTGCTGAGGTCATCCTAAAGAAACAGGAGGGACTCAGTGTCTTCTCCCATCTTTCAGTCTCCCTCTGGTGCCCCCTAATGTCAGAGCATAACAGGGAGCAGCTGTTAAAGAAGAAGTTAATACTGAGAGTTTTCAGAGTCCCACCCTAGAATCACAAAAGACAGCAGAGAGAATGGTTTTAAAGCTGAGAAATTGTACCTTAGTAACAAGCATATTTCTCAGTCACTTCACAGAACCTCCTGTCTTTATCCCAAGCTCCAGAACATAACTTCATAATGGCAAAGAATACAGGATGGTTGTTCTTCCATGAGCCATCTAATATGGTCCTGGAAGAAGTTGGCATTTTTTTTTTATTGTACTTTAGATTCTGGGGTACATGTGCAGATCATGCAAGATTGTTGCGTAGGTGCATTCATGGCAAGGTGGCTTGTTGCCACCATCCTCCCATCACCTATACCTGACATTTCTCCCCACATTATCTCTCCCCCACCCTCCCTCCCTCCCACTATCCGTCCTGTAGCCACCCCCAATGGACCACAGTGTGTGATGCTCCCCTCTTTGTGTCTAAGTGTTCTCATTGTTCAACACCCGCCTATGAGTGAGAACATGCAGTGTTTGATTTTCTGTTCTTGAGAATGAAGTTGGCATTCTTCTGGCCTCTTTCTGCTGCTTCCTGGCAGGCAATCTCACTTCTATCCCATGTAAACTCATGTTTATTGATCAACCCTCTATTTTACCTTGTTTGGGTCTTCCATACATTTCATACCCCCACACAAAAACTTTGGCAAGTAACTCAGCCTTTCTCTGTACTTTAACATCTGCCATGATCTAGAGGGATAAAAGTGTCTATGTGAAAGCCCACGAGAGACCCAGCTTCTCAGCTCCTCCATCTCATGGACTCCAACACCTCCAATGCAACTTCACAAAATCAACCCAGTTCCATGGTCTCATGAACATCCTCTGACTCAAAGCTTCATCCCATGTTCTCTGCTTTTTTAGAATAATGACATGACCTTTTAACTCTCATAGACTCTTCCTTCTATTTGGCTTCTTTTCTGACTCCATGAAATCACTACTGTCTTTCTCTCTTCACTTTTCACCATGTCCATCTATACTTCTCTTTACCTTACTTGCCTTAGACCATAAGAACAGCACTTTAGCAATATTGTTACCTTTGCTTCCTCTCCTCTGCCTTACTGTCTTATTATAGGCACCTTGTGGATCAGCAATCTTGGATTTTTAGTAAAGAGATCTAGCTTCTTTGCTCCTGTACCAGAAAGGCTGCTGGGGCCACTCCAGATTCTCCCCTTTTCAGCCAAGATTCTTGAAAGTAGAGTCTGCCCTTGCTATTTCCACGTTTTTATCTGTACCCACTGCAGTCTTTCTATTGCTTTGCTGAATCTGCCTTTGTTTAAGGTTAAAGAGCATTGTAATTTTAGAATCAGTGAAAAGTTTTCAATATTTATCATACTTAGTCTCTCAAGATATTGAACACTGTTGAGTTTTCCCTCCTTCAAACTCTATCCACATTTGGTTTCTGTGATATGATTTCTTCAGATCTTCTCCCTAAACCTGCTCTTCTTTTCAGCACAATTTTCAAGTTTTTAGTTTTTAGCCTGCATCTTAAATATTGGCATTTTATGGCTCTTTTTCATTTTATATGCTTTACTACTGAGTGTTACCTTTCATTCCTATAGTTTCTGTAACCACAAACACACAACTAATGCCTCTTCTATCTCTCCTGGCTCCAACCCTCTACACAAATATCCTAAAGCACTTAAAATACAGCTGTCATCTTCCTGTCTCCTGACCTATCCCACTCAGTCTCTTACTGCTGTTCACTCAGACTATCAAGCCAGGAATATGGGTGTTGGTTAAATTTCAACCTTTCCCTCTTCTTCATTCTGCATATTTATTTATTTTTGAGACAGAGTCTTGCTCTGTTGCCCAGGCTGGAGTGCAGTGACATGATCTCGGCTCACTACAAACTCCACCTCCTGGATTCAAGTGATTCTCCTGCCTTAGCCTCTCAAGTAGCTGGGACTACAGGTTCGTGCCACCACGCCCAGCTAAGTTTTATATTTTCAGTAGAGATGTTGGCCAAGCTGATCTTGAACTCCTGGCTTCAAGTGATCTGCCTGCTGTGGCCTCCCAAAATATTGGGATTACAGATGTGAGCCACCATGTCTGGCCCCTTCTGCATATTTAAATGACATCATGTTTTAAAAGAATCTACTTCTGAAAACCTTTCCAATAAGACCCAATCTCCAAAGCTGTTGGCCCTTCCTTCAGTTTGGACACTCATCATCGAACTTGTGGCAAGGGCCTTCGAAGTCATCTCCCCACCTCGATCCTCATGCTTTTCTAATGTATTCTCCATACAGCCATGAAAGGAGTATTTTAAAAGCCAAAATCTAACCTTTTCGCTTTCTTGCCTGATGAATTCTTATAGTTGTTCACTACCCACAGAATAAACATCTGCTTCCTCCACAAGGTGCCCAGGTCTCTTTGGAGTCTGACCCCTGCCTCATCTGCCTTTCTTCCTCATACTGGGTTTATATTGCTGCTATTCTGAACCTCTTACAAATCTCTAAGCATATTCTGTATTTTCACATTTCTCTGTGTTTGCAGATGCTATTCCCTTCAACTGTAATAACTTCTTCCTCCTCCTTCTCCAGCCTACTTAGACTCTTTGGAAGCTTTGAACTTTTCTTCTCAACATCTAAGTCTCAGACTAAGCATTTTCCCCTCTGTGCAGCTTCTGGAGGCATTGTGTTTAACAATGAGAAAAGGGGCTTTGGTGATACCCATACATGGGCTTTAAACCTGGCTGTACCTGATATAGCTTTGTAAGTAATCTCGATGAGCCTTGACAATGTGATGATAATATAAATTTCACAGATTTAATAGGTGGAATTACATGCAGTAAATGATAAAAGAGTAAATGACATAAAATGAGATGAAATATCCTCTCCAGTGCCAGGGACATGGTAGACATTCAATCAGTGGTTGCTATCGTTATTGCCTGTAAATATTAATGTTAATAATAAGACTAGTAACAGTAATATTCCAGGTACTCTCATATAAAATTAGATACTCTGTCTTGTAGATCCCATATAGAGCTATGAAGGACATATTAATTCTGTACGTTGCTCTTCCCTACAAGACTGTGAACTCCTTTGAAACAGTGACCTCATTGTTATGAATCAGTTTGAATATGCCCAACCTCATTGCTAAGAGGACTTGAAGCAGTTATATTATAAAAAGAGATATATAATCATAAAATAAAATGTATAGGTATTAAAATTATAACAAAAGGAAAATATGGATAAAAACTGAGAGTAAGTGAATTCATAAAAATGTGTGCCATGTAATCTTGTGCAGTTCCTAGGACAAAAAAATGATTTGCCTTTGAGCTTCCTAGAGGCCAAGGCAAAGTGGGAAACAAAATTTATAGAACCTACAAGGTAAAAGTCAACAAATTAATAAGAATAAGCATAACTTTTTCCTGGCACTGTGCCTTTTGAGAGGTTTATTTGATGCATTAATCACAAAGTGACACTGTGGTGTACTTTGAAGACTTGCTACTCAAATTATGGTTCTTGGACTAATTTCATTTGGGAGCTGGTTAGGCATATGGAATCACAGGCTTCACCCAAACCTATTAAAGTCAAATCCTCATTTTAACAATAGCCCCAGGTGATTTGTATGCACATTACATTTTGAGAAATGCTGCTGTAAAGGACAATATTTTCAATACTTTCACTCAAATTCTTGAGCCGTAGTTGATGGTTTTACATGTTCAAGTTTTGGATTTTAAATTTGAAATATTACAAAAGTATCATAGAAAAGATAATTTAGTTTTCAGATTTAACATATTTTTAAATATTATTTTAAGTATTTTTAACATTATTCCAAGTATGTGTCAACTCTCTCCTTTAATTTAGAAATAAAATATAAACCCAACTATATATTTTCTCCCTTCACCTTCTCTTGCCTTCCTTCTTGGAGGTAATTATTCTTGTAAGAGTGGAGAGCATTATTCCCACATAGGCTTTTTAAGTTACTACTTATGGATATATTCATAAATGTCATTATTTAAGTAACTATTTCTAATGAAGATTTTCAACCTTCAGTGAAAATCTAGCGCAGAACGTGGAAAGATACTTCAGGTACAGCAATTAATACAAAGTACAGCATCTGAGGAACACATTCATATTTTAGATGGTCTGGCTCAATCCAAGGAAAGAATTTAGATATTAGAACTATAAGAATGAGTGGAAAAAAAATGGGTTTACTTTCGTATTGCTCTAGTAATGGCTCACAATTTGAATGTGGGAGAATTCAATTTTATATTTAGTGGTTGCAATATTGGAGCAGAATGACAGTAGTAGTGTGTCAGTATTAAATTCCAATGCTTTTGTTCCCTTTTTAAAGGAAGAGATGATTCTCATTTTTATTACACTTTTTCTTTAGATGCTGCTCCAGCTAAGAGAGACAGAGCAAATGCCAGGTCTGAGAGCCCACTGAGCTGGAGGAAAAGGTTCTGGATAAAATATATTATCCTAGGGAAAAGAGGCAAAGGAAGGCCTAAGAGAAGGAATTGGCCTTGGAAGAAATAAGGGCAAAGAGAGAGAAAGGAATCTAGATCAGGGAATGGGCAGGAAATTAGGCCTGCTAATGACCCACTCACTTTCCTCTACTTAAATCCTTTAATTCCCCTTTCCTATTATTCTCCTTTTCTCCTGAAACATTTTCCTCCCTTCCTCCAATTCTACAATGATTCCATCAGGAGCTTTGGGAAGTTCTTAGGTGCCTAGACTGTTTCTGGAGAAACACAAATGACTATCAAAAATAGAAAACATGTTCAAATTTACTAGTAAGTTAAAAAAATAATTAAAATGGCAATGAAACTCTTGGCATCGTGTCAGACCTATAGGAAAGTGGTTGGAATACTTTTAAAACGAGTGTAGCTTTGTTAGACTTTAAGGAGCTTTTATTCTTTAGGTATATCTTAAGCAAAAATTATTCTGATTTGAGGCAATTTTTAAATATTAAAAAGTAATGCTCAAGTACACACACACACACACACACACACACACACAAACACACACAATCAGCATTTGGCAGGCACTAAAAAACAACGGAATTCCAGCCTTCTGAAAACTGACGATGCAATTACTAGTTATATTCTCCAGTAAGAACCTGAAATGCTGATATTTATAGTACATGCAAAGGCAGAGTTGTTACTACACAGGGTATATATTCAGGATTTCAAAAGCATCATGAAAATTGTACATTTATTTATCATAAACTTGTACAGGGGAATAAAAATGGAAATATTGAAATTTGGTGTGGTTGCTCATGTAATCCCAACACTTTGGGAGACCGAGGCAGGCAGGTCACCTGAAGTCAGGAGATTGAGACCAGCCTGACCAACAGGTGAAACACTGTCTCTACTAAAAATACAAAATTAGCGAGGCATGGTGATGCATGCCTGTAGTCTCAGCTGGTCGGGAGGCGGAGGCAAGAGAATCACTTGAACCCAGGAGGTAGAGGTTGCAGTGAGCCAAGACTGTGCCATTGCACTCCAGCCTGGGCAACAAGAGCAAAACTCTGTCTCAAAAAAAAAATTGTGTACATTATGTGTTATTTTATGCTAATCTTTATGCACAACATTTTGCTAACCAAGTCTGTCTTGCTGTGGAGGGCAATATAGGAATTTGGTGGTGATAGTGATAGGAGGCTGGATATCTTAGGTAGAAAAATGCTCTGAACCACTAGACTAGATGTTCACTAGGATCCTGCCTTGCTTGAATATTCTGCAAGTATTTCTCAAAAAGAACATTTGATAAAGTTGTCCACCTTTTTGTCTATAAATACTTGCCTACATGTAGTCGTAATGAGATGTACCCATGGGATAATTGTGTCAAGGTGGATGCTGAAGTGCACTGGTCTGTGAGATTTTATTATTATTTTTTATTTTTATTATTTTGTTTTTCAGTTTCTATTTTTGACATGTTTTTGCTTTTCGGAGTCCTTATTTTTGACAGTCTTTATTTTGATTTATCTTTATTTACTCAAGGGTAAAAATCAGGCATTTCAGGGTTTTACTACATTTTCTTCATCTCCCTGTTTTTAACCAATATTCTTCAGACCCTTCCTAAAAAAATGAAATTAAATACAGCAAAGGGAATACAACATAGAAAATGTTTAGGACTTTTATGCTTGTGGAAATGATGCTAACTTTCTCACTGGAAATATATTTCTTAAGGAAAGAGGATTATTTCCATGCGAATCCAATGAGGATCTCTTCTAGTCCATTTGGTAGAGTGCACTCCTTTTTGAGGTAATGCCTATGTGATATAGAAAAGTCACAACTTGTCCTAAGCTGCATTTAGGCTTTAAATCTCTCTTTTAAGGCTCTGTTTATTTTTATTAAGCCTCTCCTTTTTAACTCAGGTGGTGTATTTGTGTTTAGAAATGTATAACTTTGGCTTACTTGGCTATTTTCCCCTCAAGCAGATTTTATGCTGGTAAATGTGCACTAATGACATTTGTATAATTACTTGTTTAATCTGGAAGCTCAGTGCACTTTGTATGCTGCATAGCACAGTCCCAAGCTTAGGTATTAATAGTGTTTTTTGATGGGCTGATGAGGTTGATATTGATGGCAGTGAAATGAAGATGAGAATGAAATTAGTACAGTGAGATTTAGGAACAAAGCAGAAGTATTTTCTTCCTTACATAGACTATTTTCAGGAAAAGATAAATCTCATGCTTCTGCAGAAATAGAATATGTCTGTGGCATTCATGCTGTAAATATACTCATGGCTACTTGCTTGTTGACTTAAAGCAGGCATAGACTTGATTCTAGACACTACTTTCCTAGCTGTTTGTTCTTATAAGACAAGAGAAAATAATATTTCTGTATTATTTAGTAGGTTAAACATGAAATAATTAATTCTTATAATTTATGGTTTGTAGAAAACACCTCTTCCACTTCTAGGGAAAACCTGCCACTCAGTCACTTAGAATTCATTTGTGTACATCAGGTAGCCATGTGGTCTTTTCATAGGAGAATTTAGCATAGGGTTACTTCCTGAGACATTAAGTGCTCAGTTTGATTGTTATGATCATTATAGTTCTGGTCCTCTTAGAGTAGTGAAGCAGTCAAAAGATTAACATAGGTTAATATAAATGTGTATGTGTGAGTGTGCATTCCTTTTGAACGACTGGGATAGCAGTGCCATGGGAGCGGATGTGAATTTTAGAGCAAAGGGCATCACTCAGAAGGAGTTTAAAAAGGAAGAGCAGATCCACGAGAGCCAGGAAAGGAAACATCAGTAGAATGGCCCCAAAAGTTGGAGTAAAAAATCTGTCCCAGAAACTTGTTTTCAAAGGGAACATATCTTAGAAGACAAAAAAGTAAAGATGTGTCAGTCCAATCTAGGAACGAGATGCAGTTAAGGGATTTGGTGGTTGAAAGGTCATTAATGACCCCAGAGAGAGCAGTTTCTTCAGAGTTATGTGGAGTGGAATCCAGAATATAATGGATCATAGCAATTGTTCTCAAGCTTAAGTTTCTGTAAGTAACCTAAGAGGCTTGTCAAATCAGAAAAAGAAAATCTGATTTGGTAGGTCTGAAGTGAGGTACAGGAATCTTCACATTTAACAGGCATCTCAAAATAGTGTGAGGCAAACCCCATTTTGAGAAATGCTAGATTAAAGAGAAAATGAGAAGCAAAGTAACAAAGATAACTACCTCACACCATATTGTCAACCAGCTTCTTGGCAAAAGATCGGGTGAGAGCTTAGGGAACAGAGCAGAGAAAAGTGTTGTTTTGTTTTTTTAGGAATGAGTATATTTGAGCATATTTATAGGCAAAGAAGAGTTGAATAGAAAAAAGATTTATAGATGAGAAAATGGTAGAGCAAATTCCAAGCGGAGTTGGGAAGATATATAATCAGGTGCAAAGCCGGAGCCCCTGCTTGTCCCAGCCTGCTTGTCCCACCACACAGTAGCATTCCCATCATCTACATGCTCAGGCTTCTCAGTCTTGGAACCAGTGAGAAAACAGTTTGGTGCGTTATTATTGGCTCCTTTCTCATGAACATATGACATATGGAACCAGTTTAGTTGGTGAGGGCTGCCAGTGTCTGATGAGGAGAACAAAGCACCATGTATTAAGAAGAACATCATTTTGTAGATTAGTTTCCATTTTTCCTTAAACTTCTTTAATTGCTATTGGCCCAGCAACTTGGGTCTGCAGTGTCTTTTATTTTTGTTTTCTTTCTGCTGACTCTTGGTTTTGCAAAGAATTAGAACCTAGCCTAGGACCTAGAGAGGTAAGCTCAGGGTGGGATGAGTTGCCCTGTTTTCTTCCCACTTTTTTCTGTTCCTTACTACTGCTTTAGAGTGAACCATCAGCACCTGAAACACTCCGGGGACACTGTAAATAGTCCCAAGCCCTGCCATAGATTTTCTTGAATCAGTATATCTGGTTGTAGGGACAGGAAAAATTTATTTTAACAAATTCCCTGGGTGACTTGTGCATGTTAAAGTGAAGAACACTAAACTGGGCAATACCTCTGGAAAGAGCCTGATGCTGCTTTCACAAACTTTCCCGTTGACCACAAAAGTGTACTGGATCATTAGCACAGACACTTAGACTCCAGTTAATCCCTGGATAAAAAAATCTTGAATAGCAAAATTGTCCTAGCTTGGCCGGCAGTTGGCTAAGCTGGGTTGAGCTTCATAATAAATGACATCTGAGGCCTCTCTGAGGTGAAGGGAGGATGGGGTTTGCAGGGCAATCTTTCTAATACAGTTACTTTGCCCTGGTCTCCAACTCCATGTATTTTGGCTCTTTCCTTATGAGTGTCTTTTAGCTCACATGGAGAGTCATCAGAATGCTCAGGGTCTGTCCCATGTTGGCTTTGGGAAGAAACCATGGTACTTTCTCTGAGGAACGAGAGTGAAGATATTAAAGTGGTAATACTATAGACAATATATTAGTTCCTCTTCTTACCAGCCAAGCTAGATGTTCATGTGCATCTACACTCATTCTTTTCTCAGTTCCTCTCCTTTAAATGGAAGAAGTGACACTGCCTGCTCCCTTCACGACACCAGTGCCCTGGATCCTGTTGCTTCCCACGCTCTAAGTGACTTTGATTTATTGATCACCCCAATATCCTGGATTATCAAGTTCTTCTTCTCATTGGCCCCTTTTCCTCCAATTTTTACCATGCTCAAATCTTCTTCATCGTTTCAAAAACCAAATTCCTCCATGACCCCTCCTCTGTCTCTGTTCTCCTTAATGGTACAATATAACACATGCATTATCTACTCTCTTGTCTCACTTCCTCATTCTTCACATTTTTCTGCTTCACTATTATTTGATTTCCAGGCATTCATACCATTGACACTGTTTTGCCAATCACCAAAGGTTTCTTCATGATAAACCCAATAGACATGTCTCAGTCGTTATATTATTTGTTATCTTGGCAGCAGGTGGTATTATTGACCATTTCATCTGCCCTGAAATACTTACTTCAGTGCCAGGCTTGGCCTTCCCCCATGTGCCATTTTACTTCTGATCCTGGCCACAGGACACATAGTCAGTTCTTTGAGTGGCACAGACACTTTTTTTTTCAGGGGCCATCACATAAGCACTTCCATCTCTCTAGAACTCTTTCCTCTTCACTTTGATGGCTCTAATCTGTTCTCTAAATCTTGCCTTCAATATCCCTTTCTCTGTTTTGTCAAGTCTGGGAAAGTCGTTCCTCCCATTTACTCCCTCAAACCTCCTTACATGAGGCTTTTTCACTGTACCTTTATTACCTGTTTGTCTAAATTCCTCACTAACGTATCAACTACCTAAGGCTAAGGCTTCTGTCAGTTGCTTTATTGATTTATCTCCGGAGCCCCATAGCCTTCAATAGTAACTAGCATAAGGATCAGATAGGAGCATAATCAATTTTATTCCATAAATGAGTAGACATACAGACACACAAATCTGCACACACATGATCCTACACACACATGCACTCTCTGTGGCCTGATGGATCCTGTGGGAAATCTAATTGAGTATATGATAACATTTCATCTCTAGGGCAGAATTTCTGATTGGAAAGAGAGATTTACAAAATGTTGTGATAAAGGACAGCAAATGCTCACAGCAAAAAATGTTGTAGAAAGAATATACCTTTTTAAAATGCATCTTAAAAAGGGTGATAGCACCTTCAGCTGAGGTGGGCAGTACATAGAGAAACTAAATATTTTAAAGCTTAATCCTGAAGGATGACTAAACTTCTTCCAGAAGTTTTAATGGGGAGATTTAGAAAGAGGGTGCTTCCTGAGAGGGGTAATAGAAAATAGAGGAGTAGAAAAGCACAGGGCGACATTGGGAGAGAGTGACAAGCTAGTTATTCAGCTGGAGCAAATAGGTTCTTCTGGTCAAGAGTTAAGAAAAGCCTGAGAAGGTTGGCATGTTGTGGAAGCTCATAAAGGGAAAAAATAGAGTTTAAACTTTCTTCTTTAGTAAGTGGGAAACCACTAAAAGATTGAATTTCACACTTTTCCTCACATGCTGATATTAAATGTAAAATTATTAATATAGTTTTCTTTTTCCCTTTAACATGCAATTATTAGTGCACTCAGCTTCAGCTAATATCTGAGCACCAACTCTAGCAGGGAGTGTGAATCTCAGAGCCCTCTTTTGATGTAACTGATTACATGCTGCTTCTGTATGTGGAATGATTGGCCTGGACAATTGACGTTTTTGCCATTTTAAAATTTCAATTAAAAAAATTTAAAAATATTTGCCATGATGTGTAACCACTGCAAATATCTTTGCAATAGTTTCTTTGTTTTAAATGGCAATTATTTAGTATCATCAGAGAATTGAATAAACATGAAATACATCATTCCAGGTAATTAGAGAATTGCTGAATGAATATAGATCTAATTTCAGTTCCTATAACTTGCTACAAGCATTCTCCTTTGGTGCCTGTACTAAATCATTAATTTTTGCTGTTCTTCCACAGGTTTCTAATACATATTCAGCTATATAGGTTCACTTTGTACCATTATTTATGTGAACTGAGTAATTTGCTAAACTTAGATATATACTTAAACATTATTACATATTCCAAATGTGATTTACAACCACATTTGGTTACTTTGCACATTTTTATTAGATACTTTGGTTGTGATAATATCCTATTAAGTAGGCATAGCCTCAAATGAAGTTTGAGTACTTTTATTCCTCTTATGCTAGTCTATGGTCTATTTCCAAAGTAGTGGATTCAAGCCATTTCCTTAATCTTTGTACTTTCAATTCTACAGTCACTTCTCTGCACTCTCAGAAGATACACTTCTGTATTCCTGAGAAATTCGGTGTGAATGTTCTTGTGGGAGCCTCCCAAGGAAGGTGACAAATATGCTTCCTGAAAGACCAGCTCATGGACCCCTGACATGACAGTGTTGGCCAGTATTAGCAAAGACCTCAGATCGTACCAGTTAAGTGAAAAGCACTGTTTTCACTTTTCTAAAAATCTCCATCCTCTGCCCAGTTTTAGGAATAGGAAAGAGAAGGCAAGGCAATGCAGATAGCTGCCATCTTTCTCCAGAGCCAGGCTCAAGCCTGACTGCAGGGAGGGGAAATAACTTGGATGTTAAAGTTTTAAATTAAGTTCACTTAAAATATTAGAAAACCTAAGGCGAGTCTTAATTTCCAAAACAACTTTTTTTTTTTTTTTTTTTTTTAAGCTGGAAACATCTGCAAAGCTACTGGCATATACTTGAAATATAGTCATAGTAAGAGAGATTTAAGAGAGCATCTTTAACACAATAATAAGAGAAAAATAAACCACTTCCTTTTCATACCCCATTCAGTTCAGTCCATTTAATTTATCTGCAATGATACGTACATTTGATGCATTACAGGAACCTTTAGAATTACATAAAAAAATCAGTCTCCAAATCAGCTTAATTCTTCTTTCTCTTCTAATTCCTTCCTCTTTTCCTACCTCCCTTCTTTCCTCCTTCCCTTCCTTTTTCCTTTCTTTCCTCCTTCCTTTTTTCCTCCCATCCTCCCACTAATATCAAGACCATAATCTATGCCAGGCCCTGCTGTAAGTAACAGGAATATACCAATGAAAAAGAAAAACACAATCATTACCTGCACAGTTTGCATTCTAGTGTCAGAAAATAAAGTTAATTACTTAGCCAAGACTAAGTGAAATAGCAAGAACATGTCATGAGAATATCCAGTAAAGGGTGTTACATGTAGAGGGAATAATGAATGTAAAGGCCCTGAAGCAAGAGTGTGATTGGCAGGCTTGAGAAAAAGCAGAAGCCCAAAGAAATACTGAAAAAGTAATAGGAGGCAACATGTGGAAAGTGGTGGGGTTAGGGGCAGATGATGTGGGATCTTGGGTTTTTAGGTTTTATTCCAAGTGGAATGAAAAGTCATTGGATGGTTCTGACCAGATAAGTGATATAATTCAATTTTCGTTCTAAATAAGGATAGGTCATAGAGAGACAAAAGTGGAAGCCAGAAGATGACTTAGAAAGCTATAACAGTAATCCAGGCAAGAGATGATGGATGCTTTCACTAAGGAGATAGAGGTGGATATGTTGAGACAAGATTGGATTCTGGTTATAATTTAAAGATTGAGCTGAACATTTTGCTAATGGTTAGAGGAAAGCTATACAAAAAAAGGCATCAAATATTATTTCCAAGTTTGCTTTTTGTTCATTTGTTTGTTATCTAGTGCAGAACCCTTGTGTCGTTTACTGTGATGCAAAACAAAACAGGAGGAGCAGAATTGAGGGAAAAAATCAAGAGTTCAACTTTTGCCCTATTAAGTTTGAAATGCCTAATAAACATTCTACTTGAGCTAGATGAGTCTAGCACACACACACACAGAAATATGGAAGTTGTTAGTTTATAGTTGGTATTTGAAGTCAAGTGATTGCAGTTGAGAACCTAGGGAGTAGGGAGATAGAGAAAGGAAGAAAGGTCGAAGAATGAGACGGGTTACTCCAGCAGTTTGCGAATGGGAAATGAAAAGTATCCAGCAATGGAGCCTGAGAAGGTGTGTTCGTGTCTAGTGATGTCCTGAAAGTTAAAAAAAGGATATGTCTCAAAAAAGGTGAAAATGATTAGTTGTTAAATGCCTCTAAGAGGCTCATTAGATGGAAACAACCGGATGCTGCTGGAATTGGTAAATGTGAATGTCCTTGGTGACTTTGATGAGGAGGTTTCAGTGGAGTGGTAGAAGTGAAAGCTTGATTGAAGTTGGTTCATGGAGGAATGGAAGATAGTAAGAGAGTGAATAGACATCCTGTAGAGTAGGTTTGTTATAAAGAGGAGCAGAGAAAGGGAGAGGTAGCTGCAGCTCCATGAGGGATCAAAAGAGGTTTTTCTTTTGTTTTTAGATAGATAATATTACAGAAGGTTTGTGTGCTGGTGGAATGATCCAATAGAGTGGGGAGAAGTCATGACATGAGAGAGAAAGAAACAGTTGCAGAAACAAAATAGGTAGAAAGGTGAAAAAATTACAATGAATAGTTTGGCCTTTGATATGACAATGACATCACTTATGTCTGGCATAAATAGAAAGAATAATACCAACCCTGTATACCTGCTGTGGAGAGTATTAGGTCAGAGAGGCATGGGAAAGCCTTTTGTAAATGTGAAATTGCTTATAAACATAAAGGCTTCTATTTACTTGAGTCATTTTTACTGAATGAGATGGTTGTGTCACCTACACCTGACAGATCTACTAGCATGTGGACCTCAGACCCTGCTGGGGAAGGCAGCACGGGCCTGTATTCCTACATATTTATCTGAACACATAGCTTTTATGTAATTAGACCAGCAACAATTATTGAAGCATCTTTGATGAGGCAAGCACTGACTTGGACACTGGGAATATACAGTGATGAAAAAGACAAAGTTGCTTCCAGTAAGGAACTTACATTCTAAAAAAGGGAGAGGATGCATAGAAAGATGAATAAATAAATAAGACATTTTCTGGTGACACTTGTCATTAAATAAACATAGGAAGATGTGATAGAGACACTGACCTCATTCCTTTGAGATTGAAATTTGTTACAAATGGGGCCTATATGCTCCGGAAACAGAATGCGTTCTGATTGCTGAGAGTAATTATCTCTCCCCCTCACAAATTTGTGAGACAAGTGGAACAAAACAGAAATGATTCTCATTATTGAGATGAGAAAATGCAGATTCAAGGATTTGGGGCATCAAGTCATAAAAGGAAGTTGGAAATACAGATGTTTTGGCTTTGAGCTTACTGTTTTCTTTGTGATACCAGAAAAATGCATGTATAATAAATTGAAAATGCTTATTGTTCATTTCAAAAATCATCCCGTATATTCAGAAACAAACACAACTGTAAACATGTAGGAGTTAGAATCTCTTCAATTTCAATAGGATCTAGAAAGGTTAGGTTTGGACTTTTATTTTGTAGATATAGTTGTTAGTTTATAGTGGTTGTCAACTACATTTTTGGGATTATCAGACAGTCTTCTGTAATGATATTCTATTCAGTTGTGAGAAATTATGTGTTTTAATATGTTTTAAATTATTTTATTTTTCTACTGTTACTCTATATTTTGTATGTTAAATAATAATATTTGCTCAGAGGAAGTTGTTTATACAATGATTTTTTGAGACTACAGACTGAGACTTTCCTAAACAGAAATAAATATTTTAAACTAATACCCTGTAAAATTTCACTTTGGAAACATAAAACCATTTGGGGAATATAAATGTGCTATTCAAGGTTGTTGGCTAAGCAACTCAAAAGCCAGGATTTTTTGTTAACTAAATGCTAAAGCAATAGATTAAAAAAAAAAAGTATGATTGCTTTAATACCCCCTTTTTACTTGTATTTATACTAGACAACAATTTGGATCTGTAAGACAATTTTATCTTTTAAGCTCCGGAAAATGTTGAGTCATTGGTATTGCTACTAATTACACGGAATAGAATCTTGAAATGTAATTGCCAAACTTTGGATTGTGGTAAAATTAAAAGGAATGTTAACTATGAAAAATATAAAATTTCCAAAAGGACACTGTAATATCCTAAGCCGCCCTCTTCATCCCAGTTTTGCAGATGTAAGCTTCTGGGTTTTAAAATGCTATTACAGATGTTAAAATGTATAGTGTTTATGATGATGATAGAGAGTGATTTTATGAACATGAAGTAATTGAGAATCAAGAATCAAGTGGCTTAATATCAACTTTTATTTGGGAGTCCCAGACCTTTGGTAATCTTATGCGTAAACTTTGGGGAAGTCAAATATCACAGGGAGTGTCTAATATTTTTGTCTGAAGGTCTTTTTGTTCTTAACTGTCAGAGAAATAAAAAATCAGCTGTGGTATTTTCAGAACTATCGAATTTCAAATGCCCTTTTATTCAGTGCTTTCATGACCAGTTGCTTGACAACATATAGATACAGTTACTTCATGTGAGTGTTCCTGTGCTGTTGGTGGTGGTGTGTTTTTTCTGGACATATGCTGTTGTACAGTAGTTCCCACTTACAGATTGTAACTGGCTCTAGTGCTTTGCATCGTTACAGATTTAGAAACTTTTGTAAATGAAAAATATTCCTCCACACACTCTTTTGGAAACGTATTTTGAGACAAGTATTTGTAACTAGATAATGTAATGTGTACTGGGTGTGCTTTAAGAGCGATTTGGTATTCATTAGATATTAAACATGCTATGTATAAAATTAAGCTCTTTAAAAATCTTTGTTTTTGTATTAATTTGAATATCTACAAGTAAATTTTGTTGCTATAACCTGAAAGGTTCAAAATATAATTATTCTAAAATATATTTTTTAGTGAAAAATAGAATTTCAAAACATACATATACCTATAACCTTTAATCTCTTCTGTTGATGCTTATATCAATTTTGCAAATTTAGGCAGCATTGAGAATATATCGATACATACATACATGAGTCATTCTTCTGCATTTATAAATTTTTGTAGGATATTTTATACATATAGTTTAAAACATACTTTTATAGTATCGCCACATTATATGTCCAACATTTGAAGCACATTCAAGAAACATATCCATGCAAACATTTTTTTTTTTTTGCTGTATTTTGCTTATTATGTGTTCTTAGTTACAAGAGAGAGAACTGGTTAATAATATAACAGATCAAGAATAGAAGAATAGCATAAAATTAATTCAACACAAAAATTTATGTAAATGGCTGAATTTAAAATAACTAATTACTAGATCTTCTATGTTTAGTGAATACCTGAGAGTCAAATGTTTAGACTGTTAACTTTGTGGAGAGAGTGACTCTGAAGACAGTTTCAGGTTAAAGTAGTTGTATGTTTGAACTAAAAACAATGTGCATAGAGTCCTATGCAATTCTAGGGGATTATTATTTCCTTTTAAGAAAAACACAGCCCTGTGGATCACCACGTCCAGATTTGTACAAAGAAAAACTAGTTCTGGGCTGAGACTGAGAGCTGATACATTTCAAGGAGGACCGGCCAGCTGCACTTGTGAGCGGTGACAGATCTCTGTGAAATATAATCCTGATTAAAAATGCATGTGTGAAACCTCTTCGAATAAAGCTCTGTGTCCAAAAGCATTTTTAGAGCTCCTGCATGTAAGAAGGGAAGACTAATGTAGCTACTCTAGTACTATTCACTCCATCATTTGCTGGCTGTTTTACATTTCTGAAATTGTCTCTTAGTATAACTTTGAAGTAGGTAGTATTGGTTTGTTAAAGAAGTCATTGATACAAGTGAGCTTAACAATTTAGAAATTCACTGCGCACACACACACATACATGGACTTTTAAGAAATATGCCTAAATCAAATAAACACACAGAGCGACAGAAAGTTATGATTTCCATGAACACCAATGACTATGATATGTAGGCCTCCACTACTGATGTGCCATATAAAATCAAAAGAGGCATTTGTACAATTACTTCACACAGATTAGCAACTCTATTGTAACTGTATTACTCTTGCAGCACCAAAGCTATAATCACTTATTGACTAATTTAAATGTGTATGTAAACTAATTTTGTTCTTTTGGGGTCCAGATTTGAAGGAATTCAGGTATAAAATCTAGGAATCTTCTAAAATAGAGATGAGATACATCTGTCTAGTTAAACATAAAAAATAATGCAACTATGGAGAAATCTGAGCAATCCAAGTTGCCTTTTGTTTTAGTTACTACAACTGTGTATGACTATGATCCTAAGATTAGGACCTAGATGCCTAATTATGGCCATGTCCTTTGTTGGGATCTAAAATATGATCATAAACCATGCAGATGTTCACTCATTTAAAACCTTAGAAAATAAAGAATTGAAGAGGAAATCAATACAGTGACCTAGTGGAGTAACAGAGTATAAGTAGTTGTCTGGAATTGCACATGTATCTGGCTAGTGTTATAATTGTTACATACACAGACATATACATAGATAAATGTACCCACATATCTATAAGAAACAAATATAGCAGGAAAATATTTACTGGGCTTCTTCCATGAGCTCCATGACTTTATGATAGGTATAGCTTGCTAGGTGCCCCTGAATATTTATTTTCAATGGCTGTATTTAAAAAAATCTTATTAAGACTCCCTGACCAACATCTCCCCATTTCCCCTATTCCCAAGCCCTGACAATCACTATTCAACTTAATGGTGATTTTAATGGAGTGTTTTCTTTGATATCGCTTAGAAAAAAATAATAATCTGAAGTTTTCTATACAATAACAATTTCCTGCTGATAACATTTTAAAATGTGATTTCTCCAAATAGAACGTCATTCTAAATTTCCATTTATAGAATGTGTGTAGAAGTAGTAACCTGGGTGAGTTTCTTTATTTTGCCTTCTCTTGTATGCCTCAGTCTAGTGCCCTGTTAATATCTGGTAGTCTGCAGTTCTTCACGGGAAGAACTCACAAATGCAATGCATTTAACATATTGGTAGCAAGTCTTTTTTTTTTTAATCATGTAATTAGAAAAGTATTCAAGATTTTGTATTGTCATTTTGTAAAACCAGGTGAGCAGGTGAAAGGAATAAATTTGTCTTCTTTTGAAGGAACATTCATATTTTGAGGGAAAAATTCCCATGTATAAAAAAGTCTTCTTTCCCATATAATTTGTAAAAATATAGTGAAACTTCAAGTTAATATTCTCATTTAAAAGACCAAGGTAAGACCAGATGCAACTTTGCTGTTCATACCTGTAGTAAAGCTTCAAAGCTGAAAATATTAAGCATAAGTTAACTTTTCTTTTTTATGTATTCAATTAACATATATTGAATAGTTATTGACAACCTAAGTTTGCAGATACTCAATTTTAAATAGCGTATTAAAATGGGTATTCTCTGAGGGATAAATAGCAGTCTTTATTATCTCTAAATTTGAGATTTCAACTTACACCTTAAACTTTGTCTTCCTTAATATTTGTATATATTTTCTATATCTATTCTTCCTTACAGTAGAATTAATCCTATAAAAAAGATTCCTTTATAATATGTATGCATTAAGAGCAATATTTATTATATATTGTGATTTTCCTAAAATAAATGTAATAATTTTTGAAAAGTATAGTATATATAGTTTAAGGGCAATATATAGAACATAAGAGAGTAGATGAATTTCTACCACAAAATATGTTGCAGGTACGAACCAATGAATAAAAATTACTATCACTGAACAACAACAACAACAACAACAACAAAAAGCTTTCTAAAATATTTAAGACCTTGGATATTTTTTCCTAATCCCTTGGTGCCTTTCAACAAGTGAAACTAGTTTTTTAAAAATAAAATTGTCAGTGGCTGGTTTTTAAGGTTTATTGGGGGCCCTATTTAGCTAGAGTAGCTGTCTTTTGTGTTTTAACAATATACAAAGCTTTCTCATGTATTATTTTCCTAGTGCACATGCTCACACACGAAAATGCATGCAGAGAAGTTCGCCAAAGTGAAAGGCTGATCACCTTCATGTAAAATGTGATCCTTTATGTCTGATGCAAATATCAAACGAATAAAGCATGCATGTATTTTTCTTTGCTGATATCCTCTTACTAATGAATGCTTAGACAGTAGAAGTGAAAGGTAATTTATCTTCGTCATTGTGTATATTTTACTTTATTTGCAATTAATTCTCTTGCTATATTACATCTATGTTAATATATGTTTTCTTACAAATTCTAAGGAGAGTACTGACTTTAATTTATTTCCCATCTTGCAGTTAATTTAAGCAGGGGTTTAATACCAGTGATCTCCTTTCTTAGTAACAAATACACAAAGTAAGTGTTCTGAGATTTATGTATGAACCCAGAATTCAGAAATGGGTTTTATTATTCCTTTTGATTTAAAATAAATTACCAATTATTAGCTTAAAAACTCACATTGAGACTTAGTAGTCTCAGATTGCTATTTAATTTGTTTTATTTTATCTTTAATCATATTAATATCAATGTTTTTGAGCAACATTTCTAGTGTTCTCTATTATGATAAATAACAGGTTCTCTGTTATTTATCTCTGTTATTATTTATAGTGAGTCTGAAATTACTGTGTGTGTATATATATATGTATGTGAATAATTTAAAAAATTTTATGTAAAAAATTAAAAAAAACTAAATGTTTATAAAAATATTTGTTTTTCATGGTGTTACTTCCAGAGTTTCAAAAAGACAGTTATAGGAATTTTCGTGTATATTAAAATGCACTGACTTTTAATTAGTTTCACAAATAAAAATTAATAAAAATCACTCAATAGATTTACTGACAAGAATTTTCATTGTTATTAAACATCTGACATTTGAAATATGCATTTTCATCCCTTTGAAAAAGATAATTTGTAAAACAAATATGTTTAGGAAACCAAAAAAAACATAACTTTTAAACCAATTCTAGCGTAATAGAAATAAAGTCTATTATGATTATAAAACAGTCACAGCACTGGCAGGGAGACAGCAAAGGTAAAGAGAAATAAAAATATTTCAAACATTGAAAAATGCTTTATTTTCATGCTTTTAATCATATGTAGAGTGCTTCATTTTGAAGTGCAATTTAAAATACTGACTGTTGCGACAACTTGGGGTCAAAGTTCCTTCGGTATTATATACCTGGACAGAGAATGTGTGGCCTTTCCTAGCTGTAGTTTTTATTACAGGTCTTCCCAAGAAAGAGTTTGGGGTTTCCTTTTTAAATCCTCATCCAATGATGTTTTACTTATTGTATAGTACAATATCATATTGTGTCTTCAGCAAACAGAATGTAAAAAATTCAAGAAGCCCTACATGTAAGAATGTGAATGTTGACCCTTGTTTCTGACTGACCTTGCTGATATACCTTTCATATAAAGCAGCGGTGGCCCTTGAAAGGCTTCTAGTGACTGTTATTTGAATAATAAATGTAGAATCTAGAGAAATATGTTTTTCTTAGCATTATCACTCAGGTACAGCAAATGGTAACACCCCAACTGGCCCAGAGTCCTTAGTTGAATCATCAGTTTGTTAACTGCTGTTTGCAAGGTAAACCCTCCCTCTGGAATGAACTTCTTTAAAGCAAAATGAAATAAAATAAAGGTAAGTAAAAGTAAATAGATTTTCCTATTGAAAGTTATTACTTCAGGAATGAAGAAGATGGATATTGATCGGCACCATCCTTTGCCATTACAGTCAGGTCCACGCAGATAGCTAAGACACTTTATTCTAAGCAAACAGCCATTTTCTCTTCTGACATGGGATTCCAGTGAGAATTGAAAAAAGTAAAAGGTTTGTAAAAACATTTTTCTGTCCTTCTTACAGGGACAATTTATGTTGAAGTAACAGTTTCTGAGATACTTGCACTTGTTATTGATTTATTTCTTCTTTGTCATGAACAATCTCCTGTTTTATAATACAGTTACCCTTGTATACTGTTCCTAGGCAGTAATTTAGAAATAATTTTCATTGCAACAATGTCCCGAGGAGCTCAAAATATTGGAAGTATATGAATAAAAGAATAAACACGTGTAAACCTTTTCTAGATGTTCTCTAGGTGTTTTAATAAATTGATATTTGTAATATTTGTTTTTAGCACTAATAAAAGACACAATTTCATGGTGAGCTATTGTCATAACATTGCAAATGGAATTCTAAATCCATGAAGTCCCCGTGGCTTCTGGTCAAATAACCCTCCAATATGACCTTGGGAATCCATGGACTGGAAAACAGAAAAGAGTGTGAATAACATAAACTTAGCATACTTGGGTTATAATTTATTACTATCAGAGATGGGCTAAGTCTCTGTTGATAAGAAAGCAAATCTGAGTGAAAAATCTAGTAAATCTGAAGTAAAACTTTTGTTTAAATCAATAAATACCTTTGAGATATGCACCTATAAATTTTACCACTAGTACATGTATAAACATTCTCTTTACTCTGTGTGTCCACCTATACAGTACATAATCATTTCCTCCAAAAAAAAATCAATATGGCTGTGATTCCTCTATAGTTCATTCACTGTTTATGGATAGGGATTAATGTTTGACCTCTCCTTGCCTTCTTGACTTGAACCAATTACTTTAGAATAATTTTTCTGGTTTAACTTTTTATCACATTTTCTGACATTTTAGAGAATAATATTTGACAGCTATGAACATCTGCAAAAGTTATTGTTATCATAACTTGAGCTCAATGGAACTACCGTCACTGATGCTCTAAAGATCATATTGCGCTGCAGAGTAGGAACACACTTACATTAAAAATTTTTTATTTTTCAGTAGGAATCTTTGCTTAGTTTGCTTTAACAAAGGCAGACTGTTTCAAACTTTTTTTTAAAAAAACGTTACCTGGAGGTGGGAAGTGAATTTGCATTCTGTACAGGAAAGTCTCACAGACTCTATTTTTTAATCCTGGAATTGTATATATTATTGTTATGCAGGAAAAAGCTTTTAATCTTCTCTCTCTCTCTACTTTTTCTTAAATGAATGAAACAAACATCTTTGGAACATTAACACTGCAAACCAGCTTTATGCATCATAGGTTTGTGAGTAATTTTGATAAAAATATTTCATGTTAGTGTCCTGATTTCTTATTCAGTTGCACTCAGGGAAACTGGTGTATTGCATTCTCCTTGAAGAAAGCCATAGAGAGAGAAAATGCAGTTAGTCATCTATGCGCATATAACAATATAAATTGTAAAGATTAAGGGGAATCATTTTGGGGAGCATCACAATTTTGCAACCAAAGGCACTTAAATAATTACCTTTTTAAGCAACTTTTATTGACTATGCAGCAGGATAAAAAGTAATCTTACTTGTTTTAAATGGCATAAAGCAACCAAATGTCATTAACAGAGTGTTACATTTCTTATTTCACTAAGATTGTTGAAGCTTACCAGAAAGAGATAAAAAATGTATAAATTCAGGAACACTGGCTAGTAATATCCCAAACCATTGTCAGTGGACTCCTAGTTTCTCCTGCCAAAATATGTGGAAGCATGCATGGATTGTACTAGATTAGTAAGAGGGGCTCGTTTCCGTGGCATTAGCCAGGTATCTTAGCAACAAGACCATACCAGATTCTAGCAGTGCTCTGTGGTGGTGCATGTAATATCCTGGACATAATCTGTCTTTTAATTTTCTTTGGATTGTAGTGATATTACAGATACATGTGTTCAGTTATAGATCTTTATTTAATAAGAAGAATGCCTTAGCTGAAGATTTGTACTATGCCAGGAGTGGGCAACTCACAATAATGTTGCTGGCGTTTTAGCCCAGGTACTGCCGTGTCTCACATTTCAGATTGACAGGAAAACTTACTCCCTTCATTAAGATGTGCCTCATAGTTCATATCTTTATGCTGTGGAGATGAGGATGCTGCTGGAATTCATAATACTAAGAACGTTATTTAATGTCAGATAGAATGCAAATTGCTCGTACAATTGAAATGTCATCTAAAACATGCCACCGTATGCAACACCACTTTATTATAAGTCACTGAGAGCAATATCTTAAATTTGGAATTGCACTAATCCTTCATCTGCTTTGTTTACCTTTCATCTATAATAGAGATGTCGAATTTCCTCCAAACTGGATTTGCATGTTTTAACTGCTTGTTCGCACAGCTGAAGATGTGTGGGAGAACCATATAGGGGTACTTCCTTTGATTTTCTTGTCTTTTTGTTGTTTGTTTAATGTAAATTAACAGCAAAAGATAGCTTTCAAATACAAGACAAAACGCCATGTCAACCCTTTTGGGGAAATAAGCTAAAGCTTATGAAAGAACATTTGATTATTTAAAGGACGAATTATAATACAAATATGCTGTCGGTTTATTGGTAATTGATTTTCTTGGTAATTTAGTTTCATGCAGTATTTTCTTGCATTTAATTGAAACAATATTAATTTTATAGGATTAATTTTGTTCACAGTGAAATTATATGTGAGCTATTTAAGACTTCCTTAGTGCTTGCTTGGAGAAAGTGTCCAGGACAATTGCCATCCAAAATACAGCTATCTTGACATAAAATGTGTTGTTTGTAGACAAGGGTTCTTATCTTGATTTCTAAATATTCATTCAAGATCATGGCTTATCTTTTATAGATCAGTTTTCAGTACCAAAGAAGGCCAGGACACCTCTTGAATCTGTACTCTCTAGGGTTTTCCATAAAGAATTACATTTTTACAGAGATGAGAGCTCTGAGAAGAAAAGTGGGAAGAAAGAAGAAAGTCCTTAAAACCCCACTCTGTGGGTCTATCTCCTACTCAAGATCCCCTCGTCCTGCAAGACAGCTTTTCCCAAAGAATTTAGGCTCTTAAATGCTTCGTATCTTTTGATAGACTACAATGAAGATTCTGTTTTGTTTTTTTGTTTTGTTTCATATTATATAGTATTTTCATTGTTCATAATAAAGTACTAAATCTCAATATGCATTTGTAGGGCTTAAGAATTATACCTCAAAAAGATTATTTCTTGGTGAATATATTTGATATAAAACTTATATAAAAGTACCAGGACTCCCCAAATTCAAACTCTTCTAGTTAGATAAATATCTCAGTTTTTGTTGTTGTTTGTTTGTTTGTTTGAGACAGAGTTTTGCTCTGTCACCCAGGCTGGAGAATAGTGGCACTATCTCAGCTCGCTACAACCTCCACCTCCTGGGTTAAAGTGATTCTTGTGCCCCAGCCTTCTAAGTAGCTGGGATTACAGGCACACACCACCACACCTACTAATTTTTGTATTTTTAGTAAAGACAGGGTTTTGCCATGTTGCCCAGGCTGGTCTTGAACTCCTGGGCTCAAGTGATCATCTGTCTTGGCCTCCTAAAGTGCTAGAACTACAAGCATGAGTCTCTGCTCCTGGCCCCTAGTTAGATGTGTATCTTATATATCATTTGGTATAAGAATCTGTATAAAGTTACAAAAAAATTGTTTGTACTTGTGATGACATGCTTTGACTCCCTGCAAGGAACAGCCTAAAGTAACCATTATGATATGGTTACTGCCATAATACTATAATATTTCCTCTAGTTTTTAAAGATTTATAGATCTGGGTCGGGCACTGTGTCTCATGCCTGTAATCCCAGCATTTTGGAAGGCCAAGGTGGGCGGATCACCGGTCAAGGGATCGAGACCATCCTGGCCAACATGGTAAAACCCCATCTCTACTAAAAATATAAAAATTAGCTGGGCGTGGTGGCCTACACCTGTAGTTCCAGCTACTCAGGAGGCTGAGGCAGGAGAATCACTTGAACCCAGGTGGTGGTGGTTGCAGTGAGCCGAGATCACGTCACTGTACTCCAGCCTGGGTGACAGAGAGATACTCCATCTTAAGAAAACAAAAAAACTCTAGAGCTATTATATGACTCTCAAAGAGTGGTCTGAAGATTTTATGTATTAGAATCACTTGGTGTATTTATGAAAAAGTTCAATTCTTAGGCCTTTGCCCAGACTCATTATATAAGAGTCTATGAGTTTAGAAATAGCTCCAAGTTTTTCTGTGACACATTAGAGTTCAGAACCATTAATTTAAAATAATGAATTGCAATTAATACAAAGCTTGATTTTCATAATATGGGTTAGTTTTGCCAAGTTAGACCATGTTATGTTTTATATGTGTGTGTGGATTGTGTTACATATATGATATAAATATGTTATACATATCTAAAATTTGAGATTTTACTAAAAAGAAAGTTGAAACATTCAGCTTGGGATTTATTTTAAACAAGTCAAATTATGTAATTTTTCATTACATAATTTGGGTTATTTTCATTTTTGCCTTTTTTTTTTTTTGAGACAAGGTCTTGCTTTTTCACTCCAGCTGGAGGGTAGTGGCATGATCATAGTTCACTATAATCTCTAACTCCTGAGCTCAAGAAAGTTTCCTGCCTCAGTCTCCCAAGTGGATACATTGGTTAAAAAAAAAAAAAACCAACACCTTTAGTTCAAGATATTAAACCAGATTTATCAATACCCAAGAACTACAGACACATGCCACCATGCCCAGTCAATTAAAAATTTTTTTTGCAGAGATGCTATGTTGCCTAGGCTGGTCTTAAACTCCTGGCCTCAAGTGATCCTCCTGCCTTGACTTTCCAAAGTGCTGGGACCACCCGGCTTTGCCTAGGTCTTCTAAGTGAGAATATTAACTTGAAGTTCTACTGTATTTCTTAAAATCATATAGGAAACAGGACTTTTTTATAGATGAGAATTTTATCTTAAAATGTCCCT
Organism: Callithrix jacchus; assembly: GCF_049354715.1. Taxonomy (NCBI): domain Eukaryota; kingdom Metazoa; phylum Chordata; class Mammalia; order Primates; family Cebidae; genus Callithrix; species Callithrix jacchus. The sequence goes on along the minus strand of NC_133504.1, from coordinate 86,235,743 downwards.
TAAAATATGAAAACTCAGAAATGTATTTTACAAATACATAATGTAAAAATATATATTTTTTTTATTCCTTGATGTAAACAAAAGAGAGAATGAGGTTAAAATCAAGAACTAAGTTTTTAAATCTGTATTTGGTCTGGGTATTGACTTTGAAGTCAAGTTACATTTTTGTTTCTCCTTGCATAATTTTCAGTAAGCAGTCTTGAATTTACCAACATCTTGGGTCCAGTAGCATCCTTGAGTATTGTATAAACTAAATACAGAAATCAATTTAGGCAACTGTGAGGTATAATCATGTCTTGGGTGTAAAATGACATCTGGTTCATTGTAGCATCTGCATTATATAGCAGAACTTAAGAAAAAGTGACACACAGAAAGACAAAGAGAAATTCAAATTCATGTGAACATAATGAAGTTCCCAGGCTGATGATATATGATTGATGTCTAACCCAACAAATAGCAAATCATTTAGTAATAGATGCACACAGCTCCAGAGACTGACAAGTCAAGAGCTGTTCTCAGGCTCAGATATTTACGAACAGTTATTCTGTGCTACCTCTTTGTACATGTGGTGTACCAATACACAATCAAATACAGAAATGTTTCTAATACTCACCTCAGAATATCAAGCATTACTTAGAATAATGTATCTGATATGCAACTTGATAATTTATCATAAAATACTCTTTTACAAATTTGAACAATTGCTACTATTTGATGTCTCCAAAATGTTCATGTATAACTTTGACCTTTTTCATACACAATAGTTGCACCTCTCACTTCCTATCTTTAGAAACTATGCTATTATCTCAAATTCAGCCTTTCTAAAATCAAAATTAATGTTTTCCTCTGAACACAAGATCATATTGCTGATTTCTCAGTTCTGTTGTACCACTATTTTCCCTTATTACTTGTGTTCAAAGCCTTTCAGGGATCTGTTTTGGTACAGGATATGTGCTAAAATTTCTAGTCATTTTGCACATACCACTGTGAATTCAGTTTATTTTTAAAACATGCCATGGATACCTTGGGAAAAAAACACCTTTAGTTCAAAATATCAAACCAGATTTATCAACACTCAATAAAATTATACATCCTGCTTCTTACTACGAAAAATGAGAGAATGTGACACTTTAGGGAAGATGTTTGATTATCTAAATAAAACTAGCAGCAAGAAAAATAATGTATAGTCGAATTTTTACCTGAAAAAAAATCAAGACCCTATTTTTCTCTTGATGAGGCAATAATTTCTGATTTTATAGAAATCATCTGTTTACACCATGAAATAATATTTTATCTTTTAAACCACTGTGCATCAAGGTGCATTGAGTTTATCTTTTTAAAAAATGTGGCAGGGTGATTTTTTTTCTCCACTTCTTCTTGATTTTCTTGAATACAGCCTACAACAATAATCAGATAACAGAAGCAGCCATTGATGATGCAACCTAATGTGGAGGCTCTTGGAATCCTACTTCTAACCATGTAAAATTAGAAAATATGACACTTTAGAGAGATGAGAGTGTCAACTCCCTAATTTTAGGGACCTGTGTCAGATGAGCTGGGGAAGAGGGCTGGAGAATTTGAAGAGTGAAAAGCACACATAACTTTCTCCTCATGCTCCATCTCAAACTCTGAATTGGAAGACATAATTAAAACCAAACAGTAAAGATGTCCTCTATTTGCATTTGCGTCCTGGCTAACAGAACTTTGGTTTAAAAATGGACCACATGACTGTTTTCCTCTGCAACAAAGGACATGATACTGAAGATAGAATCCTCTTTGGGATAGTATCCTGGAGGGCTATTTCTCTATATGGCAATGTTACATTTTAGGTCATGCCTCATTACAGGAATGTTGACAAGAAAGCTCACGGAAGAGATTTGTGAGGGATAAGGAGTTAGTAAGGAAGAGCCAGTTCTTGACAGAGCTGATATTTGCCTCCGAATGCCATCATGAATTTGAATATTGCTAATATAACATTTTCCCAGCATAATTGCAAACACTCTGTTTTTACAAGGTAGCAGACCAGACTGTTGGAAATTGGCAAAATAAGATGAAATAAGCACATCTACCTTTTTAGGCGCTTCTACAACAGAAGAGGTTCTTTCATATACATCTCGTATTTTGTAGAGTAGTTTTGTCCTTTCTAGCTTATCATCATTCTCAAGTGTAATGGGAGAAGGAGAGTTAGAGACAATTAAAAAATCAATGAGAACCCTGCTACTAGAGAATTCATTGTAGCCCTAGTACTAGGGAACTGAGAAATCCCCCAAATCTGTGGCTGCAAATCACCACCAAATCCTGAGCACTTCTTATGTGCCATAAACTTTGCCAAGTGTATGAAACGATGTATGTTTTTCAATCCTCGTCACAATCCTGAGATAGAGACTATTAACACGTTGTGAAGATAAGGAAATAGGTTTGGTAAGTTTAAATAACTTTGATGAAAATCATTCACCAGATGATAATCAGAATACTTATCATGATAAAGCAAACAGTTGCATAGAACTTACTGGGGCCTCCTACTGCTAAGTGACCAATACATACTAAAAAGTTTAAATGCATAGCAACCCTATGAGGCAGGTACTATAATTATTCCCATTTTTATAGATAATTAAATTGAGGCCTGGAAAGATTTAGTTACTTTCCCAAGTCACACATCTAGTAAGTGGCAGAATTAGGATTCAAAATTAGGATTTCAGGCCTCACAGTCTGTGTTCTTTACTATGAAGCTATGGAAATACATTATGGAGCCATAGATTCAAGGTGGGAAGCCTTACCTCCCAAATCCAAGCTTTTACCATCAAAATCTATGTGTCTGCATACATAAAAAAATAGTTACAGAATGAATAAAACCTATTGTTTGATAGCACAACAGGGTGACTATAGTCAACAATAACTTAATTGTACATTTCAAAATAACCAAAAGTATAATTGGATTGTTTGCACCATGAATGATAAATGCTAGATGGGATGGGTTCCCAATTCTCTGTGATGTGATTATTAAGTGTATGCCTGTATCAAAACATCTCATGTACCCTATAAATATACACACCTACTATGTACCCCAAAATTAAAAATAAACAAATTAATAAAAAACCTCAGTGTCACCCTTGAAACACAGCTATTGACATAAACATATTGCCTGTTTTGCTTTTCATAGTTTTTATATGTGAATGTAAATATTAAGCATATTTCATTCATATGATTTATTCTCAACAGCAAAGGATTGTAATTAAAGCAGTGGACACAAAGATATGAGAAGGCAAGCACTTGGAGACGTTCATCTCTCCATTATTTTGAAACTTTCAGTCAACTTCTTTTGAATTAGTGTGTAGATCAGTAAACTGAGTGAAGTATAGAAAATGATGTTACTGACATCTTTTTTGCGTATGTGGTTATACCACTTAACAAGGAAGTTATCTCCAAGAAAATCAGTCCTAAGTCAAAACATACAGTATTGATTAATGTGTCTTTACTATTGGTAGGCAATAATGAATATTCTGCTAATCTTTAGAATAATTGCAATCAGCACCCAGCACCACACCGCAGACTTCCTTCATGACTTAATCTTTACTTTTAATCTGAAATTGATTTTATGTTTGTAATTATTGGTCTACTATGTGGTTTTTGGCCTTTACTAGCTGTGCAAAACAATAACCGGATACTAGAAGGCACTTTATTTTAATCTTACTATTTTAACCATTATCAAATGGTAAAAATATGTCATCACTATTATGATGTCATTTTGAACTTGAATAAGCTTAGACCACTTACTGAAAAATCCTGGGTAATTTTAAATTGATGTTGACATTAAAAAGGATTGCCTATAATAATAGTGTCTTGTAGCTTTAAGTAGCAGTCTGAAGTAAATATAGTAATAATTATGGTTACATCTTGATCACTTGCCTTTTCCTGTTTATTAACCTTGTAAGGAAACATATTGTTAGAGTCATCTTTAATTCACATAAAAAATTAATCCCCTTCCCTCCCCTCTTAGACCTTAAAACAAGAATAGAGAATGTGAGTTCAGTGCTTGAACTTTTTTCCTGGAGAGATTCCCACATGGAAAACTGAGGCAAATCTGCTAAAAGATAAGTATCTTCATCCCACATCAGCTTTGAGGGCCTTCTGTTACTGTCTGTCCATCTCTTTATCTCTTTGGGGAGGAGCTCCAACACGCATAACCAGTGTTATCCCAGGGCCTGCTGGAACCAGCCAGTGGTAGAGTTGTTAAGACCAGCCTATTTGAAAAGAAAATAATGAAAGACAAAATCTCATCAGCTAACCTGAATTGCTGATCCCCGGAGGGTGCTCTAAGGAAAGTTGGAAAAGATTATGTAAAATAGCTCTCATATGTTAGGCAGGAAAAATTACTTATTGCCTCTAAACAGAAAGATTGTAAACAAGGTTTCTCATTTTTGCAAAAAAGAAAGATCAGTTGCATCAGATGCTGCCTTCCAACGTAGTTTCTATAAAGTGCCATAAGGTTTAGATTCAGCCACTTGTGTCCAAGAGGGAAGGGGAGAAATGCGAGAGATTTCTCTCTCTCATCTCTAAGCCTCTTTCTGTGTTGGGCAGAGCCCAAAGCCTAAATAGATAGGATCTTTTATCCAAAACCCACACTTTGCTGACTTTTCATCCTAAAAGTGAAACAAAACAATTTGGCAGTGCAATAACCAAAGAAACTGTAATATTTTGTAAAGGGTTGACAGTGAAAATGGGACCAAGTCAGTATTTTTTTTTACTGTCCTCCCTTATTAGGAACATGCAATATATGTGTAAGTTAAATTTGTGTAATTCTTACTTCGACTTAAATTATGAATAAATAAATGAATGTGCTTCATAGTTACACCAATGGTGTTATTAATTTTAACTATATAACAAGTTGATGGTTTGTAGATATAAATGTTATAGATAAAAATCAATGAAATTTAGAGTATGTGTGACCTCTAAGTGATAATTGTATATATATTTTTCACATATTTTAAAAGTTGCTAAATAAGCATGATAAATTGTCTTTCTTTCAAACTCTACCTAGTCCAAGCCTCACTATTATTTTGCACCCTTTCCTGACCACTCTAGTCCATAGAAGTCTCCTATGTGTAATAAAGCCAAAGAACAGTCATTTCTAAGCATTTTGCTATGAAGTCAGTTAAGTTTTACCTTTTGTGGACCCTATGTATGCTTCCAGATTTTATTTAGCAAAGATGCATTTACTTGATCATTTGTTTTTTCGCTTTCGATTTTATGGGTACTATTAACCAGCCGTAGACAATAGTGGCATTGATCTGCCAAATTTGATGAGAGGAGCCAGGTCTGGGATTTGGACTGAGTGAATGTGGGCAGATGTGGTACAGGTGTTTGGAGGACACAGAGGCTGAAGTCCTGGGACTCCTTAGCAGAGCAGAGCAGTGTGGATTAGGACTTGGACAGAGAGAGAGTGAGCTGATGGCTGGAAGTGTGTGATTGCCAGAGATGAGTGGGAGTGCTGCACGAAGCCAGGAATGGGCCAGGAGCTGGAGTCACCCATTGTCAACATAGGATCTGATTGCAAATCAGAGGGAAATAGCGCAAGAAGTAAACAGAGAAAAATGAAGAGCAATCATATGTCACCCGTTTATTATATAATTCAACATGGGTTCATTCATCAAGAAAGTGTCTGGCCTTATCCCTGGAGCATCATTCCTATTCCAAATAACTTCTGAAATAATTTGCTTTTAAAAACTGTATTAAAATTATTAAACATTTATGAAGAATCACTGTGCTGCCTCTTCCTATGAGAAGACTATTCTTCCCAGTACCAATTTCCCTTGTCCAAGGAAAAGGAGTGGAGAGAACATATGCTGCTTCTGAGCAGTAGCTTTAAAAGCTCTCCTGTGGCTCCACCGTGCTCTATTTTCCATTTGCCATAAAAGCAGCAAAGTTTTAGGTAGGGAATAAAAAGAATCTGGAACAGATACCATGTTGGACCCCAGGTGGACATGCATTGTGAGTGAAAAATCCACCTTTATTTTGTAAGTCACCGAGATTTTTGAGATTGCTTTATTATCGTGGCATTGTTTAGCCTGAGCTGACTAGTATACATTGTCATTGACATGATTGTTTATAGTAAAGGTCAGTCAATATTTGTATGCCCTTTGCATTTTTTATATACTGTTTTAATCTTATTTACCTCAGTTACAGTCCCTTGAGAATAACTTCATTATCTTGTTTTTTGTTGTTTGATCCACCATTTAAACTGCAATCCTCTAAAATAAAGAATTTAAAATGTGTCAAGGTTAATCAGTGAATAACTTAACATATGCTCCATTGTAGTAACTACAAGTGACACAAACATGTCAAAGAAAGTGGAATTAAGTTAAATATTTCCATATTGAGAAGTCTATGGTAATTATCAGTTCATCTCTTTCTGATAGTAAAGCCAATGATACTTCCCTTCTTTAATGAGACATTTGAAAGCACAGTGTGCAATGAAAAGCTAGAAATTTATTGTTGAAATTATTTTATCAAAATAAAGCATCATCAACATGGTGAGACCCCGTCTCTACTAAAAATACAAAAAATTAGCTGGGCATGGTGGCACGTGCCTGTAATCCCAGCTACTCGGTAGGCTGAGGCAGGAGAATTGCCTGAACCCAGGAGCGGAGGTTGCAGTGAGCCGAGATTGCGCCATTGCACTCCAGCCTGGGTAACAAGAGCAAAACTCCATCTCAATAAATAAATAAATAAATAAATAAATAAATAAATAAAGCATCATACTTTTAATTTGCCCTACTGAAGACTGCCTAATATGGCAATTATTGTACACATATTCAAGAAAAGAATTACTTTAAAGTATGGGGAGTTTCAAATGGGAAGCCTTTCTGCTAACCTCAGGATATTTACTAAAATTCTTAGGCCGACCCTCACCCTTGTGTGAGAAATTTAATTATCTATTCGTTGATAGATTGAAAAGAATTATAATCATACCAACTGAAGTATGACTGAGGATGCCAAGTCATTTATTTATAGAAGAGAATAGCTATTTTCATGATCCTTACTGCTGGTACTCTTATTCAGGAAAGGCTAGGGACTCAAAAGTATATATAGTTGGAACTAGCTGTTGGAAAATTTTAATGAGAAGTACATATCACATGGCCATTTTATCCAGGTCTCAGTTGGAAGTAATGAAATGTCTTTGCCTTGTATTAAGTGATAGGTCTCTAGTGGAAGAATACATTTGTTAGATTCAGCCCTGTTCTCCCCTTTTCCACTAATGTCACCATCTGAAATCCATGTTCAATCTTTTCTCACTTATATGGCGAATGTATTTTTCTTTTGGATGTACTCATGTTTCTGATAAGTTTGAAGAAAACATTCTTGCCTGTCAGATGGTAGAATTGCCTGGTACACGAGTATTTTTACTTAACAATCAAGCTTTTCTTTGAGAATATCCTCTTTTCATGTTTTCTGGTTTGTAAGTACTTCCCAATTGCTATCATGTACTGCTTCTGAGTAGTCCTGGGGAAACATGCAGGTAACTGTGAGAAAAAGGTACTTTGCAGTCGGGCGCACTGGCTCGAGCCTGTAATCCCAGCACTTTGGGAGGCCAAGGCAGGTGGATCATGAGGTCAAGAGCTCGAGACCATCCTGGTCAACATGGTGAAACCCTGTCTCTACTAAAAATACACAAACTTAGCTAGGCATGGTGGCACGTGCCTGTAATCCCAGCTACTCAGGAAGCTGAGGCAGGAGAATTGCCTGAACCCAGGAGGCAGAGGTTGCAGTGAGCCGAGATCACGCCATTTTGCACTCCAGCCTGGGTAACAAGAGCGAAACTCCATTTCAAAAAAAAAAAAAAAAAAGAAAAGAAAAGAAAAGAAAAGAAAAGAAAAAGGTACTTAGCTTAGTATTCAAAAGACCTGTTCCAGACCAGGCTTTAGATTGTATTATCCGTGTGACTCTGATTAAATTACTTATTTTTTCCAAGCCTTGGTTTTCTAATATGTAACATAGAAGTTATGTTATCTTCTTCATTGCATTGTAATGATAAATAAATAATATGCAAATATGGGTTAATATAAACGTAGACTTGAGGGAGCCATCAGATAGCACAACCAGAGCTCTATGTTCTTAGACTTCTCTCCTGCAGCCTAGACACCAGAGCAGTGGCTGACCACAGTCCAGGAATTCTGTCTTCTCCTGGTAAGGTTCTCGTCTTCCTCCCACCTCTATCTGATTCATAGGCTTTTACTGCAGTTTGATTAAAAGACCCTTAGGAGTCATTTGGTCATGATCTGTGTCCCTGTTTACCTCAGTCAACATAAGACATCCAAATCTTCCAAGTCATCTTTCATGCCTTAGGCTTCCATGCCTATATGGTTCTGTGTATTCTGTAATTTTACTCACCCAAATATTTTCTGTTATTAGCAAAATCTTCACTGTCGGGAGTGGGGAAACATTGTTTTTAAAGGGCCAGGTAGAAAGTTTTTAGGCCTTGGGAGCCAAGAGACAAAATCAAAGATATCGTGGAGGTATTTCTATAATCATTAAAAATGTTACTATTTAAAAATGTAAAACTTATTCTTAGCACCTGGACATAAAAATAGGAGTTTGGCTGTCTGGCCACAGCCTGGTGACCCCTGCTCTATCTTCAGTCTCCTCACAAAATCTTCTCTTCCACCTCATGGTTTATGTGGACCCTGGTTCTCCCCAAGCACTGCTCCCTGAGCCACCTCTATGTGTTGTCCTCATCAACGATGACTCACTCTTTCTACAACCTTCATATCACCATGCGTGAAGGTGAGGATAAGGGTCTTCCTAGAACTCATTGCTGCCTGTAGACCATTGTAACAACCATCCTCCCTTTCAAACGTTCCTTCTCAGAAAATTACACTGCTCAATTATTCCACCATCTAGTCATTCTTGCCATAATCATCACCAGATTTCTGAGACACTACTTCTTATCAACTTACAATCATAAGTAGATCCTGTCTATTAGCTTACCATTTATCCTGCTCCAACACAACTGCTATCATAAACCGTGATGATCTCAATATCTGTGCAGAGAAACCTTTCTAGCATTCTGACTGCTCAGGTCCTTGACCTCATCTCATTAGCTTGTCTTCCTCTGCACCTTAGTCACTGTAGCCATGACTTGATGTTATGAATTACTGTACCTTTTCAGAATCTCAACTTTAAGCACCCCAATCTCAGACTTTTGCCTGCTTACTTCCCCCGACCCTGTCTCTCTTTCTTACTCTCTCTAGTACTCTAACTCTGAAATGCCTTTCTTTCCAGTTCCTATTTTCCTACTGTCCATCATATTCTTATCCTTACCCAGCTTAGATGCTGTGGTCCATCATTATACTGACTTTCCTGCATACCACCTCAGCTATTTACTCATCTCTTATCTTGGCCTACAAAAATCCGAAGCTTATCGAATTCAACTCCTAAGTCACGGTGCAGCTGGCCAAGCATGTGACTAGAGCTGAGGAAAACCATAAAACCAGGTTCTTGTGTCTCTCATTAAGTTCATGACCACTAATCTCAGGTGGGCTCTTAGTGCTGCCCTGTAACACTCGTCCTTATCCTTAGGTTCTGTACTCCTTTCCTAGAACATTATTTCACACCTTAAAAAAAAAACAACTCTCTAACTTCTCACATCTTTATTCTGCCCTCTTTCAAAATATGACTTTCTTTTTATTTCTCATTTCATTGAACTAATGGAAACAATCAAAAGGCAATTTTGGTGTGCTTCTGCAGCAACTCCACCAACCTGCACACATCAGTCCTAACCATTCTGCCTTCCCTCCAGGTAGAAACTAAACGTTGCCTTTGCTTCCTCTAAGACTAGCCCTTCTTTAGTGCATTGTATTCCCTGTCATATCTTAGGGACATTGTTTCTACACTTGCTTTCTCTGTCCTGTATCAGATTATGCCCATCTGCAGGAACATTCCCAATATTATACATATATGCTATAATATCACACATTGTAGAAGAAAGTCATTTGGCCTCAATATACTTCTAGATACTTCCCCAGTTCTCTGCTAACTTTTATAAATAATCACCTCAAAAGATTGTGTTTAATCTCTTTCCACTGTTACTCCCATTCTCTCTTTAACATATTTCCTTCTGGTTTCACCTCCAACCCCTTTACAGCAATGGCGTTTGTCATGTCATGAAAGAGCTCCATATAGCAAAATCCAGTGGTCACTCTTATTTTCTTATTTCACTTACTGGGAAGCAGGTTTTGACACAGATGATGATTTCCTCCGTGAGACACACTCAGCCTCTGGAATACCACTCTCCTTTCATGGTCTTTTTATCTCATTTAGACGTTCCTTCTCAGCTTGTTCGTATCTTCACATCTGAGCATAGCTATCCAGGGTTCAGTCTATGGACATTCTGTATTATCTCTCTATATTCAGTCTTTAGTGAACTAATTCAGTTAGTTTAGCTTTAAATGTTATTTATATACCATTTCCAGAATCATTTCCTTTGAATTCTGGATTCTAATATCTTACTGCCTATCCAACATGTCTAGTTGGATGTCTTATATGAACTTTAAATCTAACATGTCCAATTCCAAGTTATATATTTTCTCCCAAATCCTGACTCTAAAACCTGCTCCTCCTGTAATACTCCCATCTCAGTAAACCAGAATTCTATTCATCCAGTTGCGTGGGGCAATAAAAAAAAAAATGAGGCTTTTCTAACATCTCTTTTCCCCCACCACTTCTCACTAGCTCCAGCTCAAGTATCTTAGTCCAAGGTGGCATTATTTCTCACCTAGATGCAGTCTCAGTCGTTTTTTTCTTTTTCCACCCTAATTTCTCTATAGTCTGTTTTCTTCGGAAGTAAAAAATATTCAATTAAAATACAAGTCACAGACTGTTTCCTTTCTGCTTAAAACGCCAATGGCTTAAATTTCTGTTATTTCTTTGAGAACTTCTTGCCTTCTCTATTTCTAGTAGTAAGATGCTAGAAAGCTTATTCCTTCATATTTTGTTTGTTTCCTTTCATATTTGGTGACATTGTATTTTTCTTTACAATATTGGATATTTCCTTGACTTTATTTTTTGAACATTAATTAAAAATTTTAATTTCAGAGATCTTAGTTTTACTTTCTATAAGATTTATCATAAATCCATATAGTTTCTTTGTATAGCATTCTAGTTTTGTGAATATAATGCTTTCTTGAAACTACATAAATGTGTCAGTAATTCTTAAATTTTTTTTCTATTTTTAAATTACCTGTTTATACTATGGTCATTTTTTTTCTGTTAACTTATATAGAGCTTTCTCCTTTGTCCTGTTTTTTTTTTTTTTTTTTTTTTTTTTTGTCTGAAAACTCTTGGTTGTCTGTTTATATTCAATCAAGACCTATTAGTTAACTACTGTGTGTTTTCTCTGCTAATAGGTAAATGTTAGGTGTGTCCCATGAATGGTAGACTCGGAGCTCACTGTGTGGCTGGACATAGTTTATTGACTGGTAGGCTTAACTTTAAATTGAATGAGCAGAGAGCAGCTATTAGGTCTCAGGTCTCCCAGAATTCCAAACAAAGGGCTTTATTCTTGGCAGGCCATTCACAGAAGAAACCTTGATTTAACCAAGTAAGGTCACTCAAGCTCTTCAGAAAAGAATCCCCTGGGGATTTTACCTAGAGGAGAAACACTCTGAATTTTTAATTGCTGCCAGTTAGAGGTACTGATTGGTGAATTGTACCACATACAGATCTTCATTTAACATCTCTTTCTTCATCATTCTCATTTGTTCTTGACATAACTTCATTATAAACCCTCACAGCACATCTTGAACTTAAACTGTTGTGTATAGTTTCAGCTATCCATTAGCTTTCATGCTTCTTTGACTTTCGGAAATGAACTAAAATATCCTGTCTACTGATGACTCAGTTTCCCTACTTTAATTCTCCTTGTGGTTATGAATTTTTTATTTTTATTTTTTCTAGTTCTATGACATAGAAACCATGACCAGGTTTATGACATGGAAGAAACAACTTTACCTGTCCATCAGTTGCAGAGTTTGTGGTATTCAATGAGGTCATCATATTTTTTTTTTTTGTGGGTTTTCCATTTCAGTGAACATAATTTCCTTAATTTTTTTTCCTCCCAATTTCTGGAAGGGCTATTCACTTCATCTATATCAATTATAAAACCAGTGTTACTTGTGTCTAATGCAGGAGTCTCCAATCCCAGGCCATGGACTAAAACCAGTCCACCATGGCCTATTAGGAACCCTGCCCTATTAGGAACGCTGCCCCACAGCAGGAGGTGAGCAGTGAGTGAACTAGCATTACCATCTGAGCTCCACCTCCTGTCAGATCAGTGGAGGTGTTATGAGAGTGAATCCTATTGTAAACTCCACATGCAAGGGACCTAGGTTGTGCTCTCCTTATGAGGTACAACAGTTTCATCCCCAAATCATCCCCCACCCCCAACCCCTTGTCCATGGGAAAAATTGTATTCCACAAAACCTGTCCCTGGTGCCAAAAAAGGTTGGAGACCGCTAGTCTAATGGAAATTCATTTTCATGCAGAAAATAGTGTTTACAATAGTATTACAAATCTGTATAAAGATAAAATTGAATGGTCAGGATTTCAGTTCAACAGTATTTGATTAAAGTTTCTTTCTCTGTGGAACATGGCAAAATGTGTTAAGCAAAATAAAAAGAAAAAATGTCTAGTTTTCCTTTGGTGGCATCATGATGATTGCTTACTATGGGACATTTTCATTACTTACATATGTTTATGGCTTTTTGATTTGTTAAGTGTATATGATTCAGCATCATTTTCTGTAATGCAAAATGATGAGAAAACCCTCAAACCACAGTGGGTTCTGCTGGGATATCCTCTCAGAGTATTTGCATTTGTCAACCAAGTGTGGTATACTAAAAAGAAAAAAAAGACTTTTTTTTTAATAATAAACTAGAAGTAACTCATCAACACTTTCAACAACAAATGCCAAAATTCAGTTTTCTATTAAAAGGCTTTTGTGAAGCTGAAGAAAATGGTTTCATTTTAATGGTTTTTATATTTTGTAACTTTAAAACTATTGGAATATTTTAATTTTTCCCTTGGAACAGTTACATTTGGTTATTTTACTACCAATTTGAATTTATAGCATATGCTTACTCTAATTACAAACTGCTTTTCTAATTTAAACATTATGATCACTATATTCTTAGCATCTAGTAAGGTAGATAAATTGAAATGAAGTTCAGTTATTTAGATATAATTTTAACATTCTCTCACACTCCTCCAATATTATTCAGATGACTAAGACATTTATATGATCTTAGTTCAAAGTTACCTTAATGTTCATTAATATAGTTTTGTCACAGAGTCCAGCTTTAATTACTTACGTAATAAGTAAGTTAGTAATAAAATACATAATATTTGGCCAGGCATGGTGGCTCAGACCTGTAACCCCAGCATTTTGACAGGCCTAGGTGGGCAGATCACTTGAGCTCAGGAGTTTAAAACAAGCCTGGGCAACCTGATGAAACCCAGTCTTTATAAAAACATACAAAATTAGCTGGGTGTAGTGGTGGGTGCCTGTAGTTCCAGCTACTTTAGAGGTTGAGGTGGGAGGATTGCTTGAGCCCAGAGGCAGGGGTTACAGTGAGCCAAGATCGCACCACTGCACTCCAGCCTGGATGACAGAACAAGAGCCTATTTAAAAAAAAAAAAGTAATATATATCCTATTTATAAAAGAATTGTTTGGAGGTGCAGAAATATTAATTAATAACACGGATGGATTTGATGATTTAATTTAATACACAATGAGTGGGCCATATTCACACAAGAATAATTGAAATGCCATTTCAAATAAGGAAGGTCCCCAAAAGCTGTGCCCAAAAGTCATGTATTAAGCACAAAAAAGTAAGAAGAGAGTTTTGCAAAGTTAAATTTTGAAGGGGTGAAGTCTCTGTTTTCTCTTCTTAGCACAGTTTTCTATGTCATAACTTCTCTGTGATCCTCACCTGGCCTCAGCTGCACCTCAGCCTCTACCTGTTGCCATCCATACAGGCTCCTCTCCACTTCCGCTGCTCTGCCCTCCTCTGGTCTGCTTCGGAGACCCACTGCACTGGGCCTGAGATGCTCAAGAACTCCTATTAGAAACAATTTTTTTTAAATTTTTTATTGCATTTTAGGTTTGGGGGTACATGTGCAGAACATGCAAGACAGTTGCATAGGTACACACATGGCAGTGTGTAGAAACAATTTTTCTGCCCTCTTTTCTTCTTGCAAAATTTACCGGTCTAAAAGCCCACATAGGGAAAATTTCCAAATTTTTGTTAATAAACCTTATCAAGAAAAAAAATTGAACATTTAACATCAGAATATTATTTTTGGTTATTTGTAAATTGTATGCATGAGTAGCTGTATGAATATATGTGTTTCATAAAATATATAACAATAAAAATTAAGGGTGAATGGGGAAAAAAGTTGTTAGTTAAACTTTATTCCTATACTCTGATGGAAGTCTAGTATTTCCTTTGTGGGCACACTTTAGAGACAACTACATAGACCATTATTTTGGATACAGCCATGTGGTTGAAAATCAAATAAATTATTTCTTGTAGGATATTGATGAGAGCCATCGACTTAATGTCTTTCCCACTCCAGACATGGTTGCAATTGAATAAGAGTTTTTCTACTAAAGATATGACAAATTATGGTATCACAATCTGTGTGAAAACCCTGATGATGAAAATTTTTAAGGGAAGCATTAACCCAAAGCCCCCTCTGCATAAACTTAAAATTGACCATAGAGACAGATATTTTTACGAGAAGATACAAATTTGAAAAAGAAGATGCTACAAATTAGTTGGACGTTGAAGCATCTAACACTTTTGGGGATATCTCTCTAATAACAGTCCTTGGGTTGGAGTGGCAGAGAGTTATACTTTACACTGAGAATTAATTTCTTATTTGTTTATCCTCTTTAAATTGCAGACATATAAAATGGTTATAGTTTATAGTTTCAATATGGTTGCTACTTAAATATTTATAAAATTACAGTTTTGTTTTCCTTTTTTTTTTTGAGACGGAGTTTCGCTCGTTACCCAGGCTGGAGTGCAATGGTGCGATCTCGGCTCACTGCAACCTGTGCCTCCTGGGTTCAGGCAATTCTTCTGTCTCAGCCTCCTGAGTAGCTGGGATTACAGGCATGTGCCACCACGCCCAGCTAATTTTTTGTATTTTTAGTAGAGACTGGGTTTCACCATGTTGACCAGGATGGTCTCGATCTCTTGACCTCGTGATCCACCCGCCTCGGCCTCCCAAAGTGCTGGGATTACAGGATTGAGCCACTGCACCCAGCCTCAGTTTTGTTTTTCAGACTGAAAAGAACTTTAGATTTTATTTTATCCAAACTCTTCATTGTGCAGAAGAAACTGGGAGTAAAGTGTTAGAGACCCTGTTGAGGTCACAGAGGTACTGACAGGACTAAGGCTTTACAATTCAGCTCTTCTTCCTGGAGGACCAGTGGACCTTCTGTTCTTGATCAGCAGAAATATGAAGGTCTGAAACATGCTTTGAACTATATGGGCTTCTGCTTGCATTCAACTTGCTATAGGGAGTGTCAACTATAGACCCCAGAGTTTAAAATCTCATCCATGTTACAGTTACAGTGGCTTGGATTTATAATTCAGAGAACAATTTTTTCTAATCAGCCTTGGTGAGCAGAGCAGGAGTGAAGCATAAAGAGGATAAAAATAGACTAAAGCTGATGTATAGTAGAATCCAGGCATACAGAAACTTGGAAAGGCTCAAGCAGCCTGTAGAAAAATATGTACTAGTTTTATGAATCTCTCTTGCAAAAGTAATATTTAGAGCATTGTTTTCAAAGTATCTAAACTGGAATAAATAACATTATTAGATATAATAATAATAATAATAATAATAACTTATTATCCAAAAGTATCTGTTTGGATAACAGAGAGCCAAGGCACTGTGGTGAAGACAAATGAGGAAGCATGCACGAATATATGCTGACTCTGAATAACCAATCATTAATTCAAATTAAACTTTGCAGAACCCCAAGGACTTTTTTAGAAAATGGAAACAGAATAAGGAATAATGTTTCCTGAGTATTTAAGATGCACCATGAACTGTTTCCTTAAGGACATTGATTGGGTATCCTTTGATCTGCCATTTCTTTGGATTAAAGACCCTTCTTCAGGAGCAACAATATGCCACACCCTAACATAACCATATTTGTTACTTCCTTTCATGTGTTGCTAGCATCAGCCAGGGAGTGCCTTCCTAGAGGTCTAAATTTCATCTCCTTCAACCTGCTAAATGTTAACAATTCCAGCCTCTTTGTTTCCCCAGCTCTAAGGGTGGCACTTGCTACTTCTGTGATACTTTAGAATTTTGTTTTTGTCTTCTCAGTTCTTCATTACTTATTAAATTCCCTTTGTTAAATTACATAAAAACCTGTTCACAAATGTTCTTAGCACCATTTTTCATTTCATTGCAGTCAAATTAGTAGAAACAACTCAAAGTCTATCACCTGATGAATGGAAAAATGAAATGTAGTATATCCTTACAATGAAATATCATTCAGTTAGAAAAATGACAAAGTACTGATCTATGTTACAACAGGATGAAGCCTTGAAAATATTATGCCAAGTGAAAAAGAGGTCAGTTATAAAATACTACATATTGTATAACTCTGTTTATTAACTTGCTAGTATTGCCATAATAAAATACCATAATCTGGTGGCTTAAACATGAGAAAGTCAGTCATTTTCTCTCAATTATGAATGCTGGAAGTCCAGGATCAATGTGAGCAGCTCTGGTTTCACCTGAGGCCTCTCTCCCGGACCACCTCTTGCTGTGGTCCTCACACAGCCTTACCTCTGTGTACTTAAACCCCTAGTGCCTCTTCTCATAAAGACACTGCCTTATTGAATTAGAGTCCTGTTCTTATCTTAATTACTTTTTTAAAGGCTCTCTTTCCAAATACAGTCACATTGGAGGTTAGAGCTTCAACACACAAATTTTGGGGGTACAAAATTTGGTTCATGACACATTTATATGAGATATTCAACATAGGAAAATCTACAGAAACAAACTGTAGGTTATCAGAATCTAGGGAGATGGGAAAATGAGAACTGACTGCTAACGGGTACAGGGATTTTTGGAAGGGTGATAAAAATGTTCTTGAGGTAGACAATGGTGATGGCTACAAAACCCTGAATACATTAAGCACCATTGATTCATATAATTTTAATGAGTAGATTTTGTGGCATATAGATTATATCTCAATAAAGCTGCTTAAAAATGCAATCTCCATGTGTTAAAGCCACATTTGGAGATAGAAACATCGCTTAATTTAACAAAGAGAATTTAATAAGTAATAAAGAACTGAGAGGACAATAAAAAGACTCTATCACAGCAGTAGCAATTGCCACCATTAGAGCTGGGGAAACACAGAGGCTGGAAGTATTAACATTTAGCAGGTTGGAGGAGATAAAACTGAAGGCACTCCATGGCTGATGCTAGCATCTCTGAGGAAAGGTGACAGATTTTTTAAGTCTTGCAAAAACTACGACATGGAATCTAGTACTGCCGGTGGAACATGCTGACCCTGCTGGGGTGAGGGAGTGTGATGAGTCACGCTGTCAGAATCAGGAGGCAGATGGGAGGCAAGCAGGAAGGACTGTGTGCTATCCTTCTCTGTTTCCCTCCAGGCTCCGCATAGAGGCCCCTGTTTTTAGATCCTAATAAAGAGCAGCTGACAAAGGAGAAATGCACTTTGTAGGGTTCCAGCCCTAGCATCAGAAAGCTGATGGTACAAGGGTGAGTTAGAATTCCAGAGACAATGTCTAAACTAATGACACACAAGGTGTGGCTTATTGTAAACTACAGAATCTCTGTGGCCTTTTCCAACCCCAATGATTGTAGATCAAAGGGTTGATATCACAAAGGTTTGACTCCACAAAGGATTCAATCTAATATGAACCCTTTGACTCTACAATCAAAGGGTTCATATTAGAAGAACAATGACCAAACACTGGTCTACCTCCAATCTAGAACAGTGGGTGATTGTCTAAGGTATTTCCCAGACCACTTTCAGGTATTCCCCTGATTGTATCTTGCTGGGTGGTGAAAAAAAAAAAATCCCATGGGTTTCTTGAAAAGCCTAATTAACCTGGCCACCCAGACACCTGTCTAGCTGTGCTGCTTTCTAGCTCACTAGGCTGGAAGATGGCCAGATGTGCATGGAAAGCTGGGCAGCCTTAATCCCTTTGCTCTCCCAAATGCTACAGATTAAGTGAAGTGGTTTTAAGACCCTCGTTTGCATTTTCAACAACATAGTCTTACATAACATATATTTTAGGCATTGATACAACAAAATAATTTCAGGAAAAAACTGAACTTTTGAGCTTTCCTCTATGTTACAACGTAGCAAGTGGATCCATACTGACAAACTTTTATAAGAACACATTTACACTGAGTGCAGTATTATGCTATATATTTTTATGTTGCAATTTTCCTGCTATCATGTTTTTAATGCATTCATTTCAGGGGGAGGATAGAGCTTTATTCTATTATTAAGTTCTTAATTTAGGGAGCAAATGCTCTTTTGTTTATGAAAGGATGATGAGGGTAGGTTGTAGTTTTTATTTTTGTTTATTATAGTGTCATTTTGTGGAAACATTAAAAAGGCTACTCTGTATCAGGCTATCTCTATTCTTTAATTTATCATTTGCACACATGGCAAAGTTTGTGTATTCCAGTAGCCAAACCTGAAGTGACTGGTCCAGTGTTCTAAATGTCTCTTTCTTCTCTTCATTTTTTCCCCCATACTCCAACACGGCAGACATGAAGCACTGCTCTGTATGTCCTGAATACCTTTTTGGGGCCAAGGGTCTGTGCAGCATATTTAAAGATCACTCAGTTTCAGGTGGCTTGGAGTTCCAGGGAGCATTTTGTACTATGAAGTTGGCTCACAGGTTTTTTGTTGTTGTTGTTTTTTTTTTAATAATACCTTCATTCTGCTTATTTTCATAGTCTTTCCTATGCTGTCTTCCTATCCTTTTCTTTCTCCTTTCCTTTAGGGAGAGGAAATATATATTTCCTGATATACTTCCAGAATATCAGGAAGCAATTCTCATTTTTCTCTTTTTTGAAAAAAAAAGAAAGAAAGAGAAAGAAAAAAAGGAATGAAGGAGAGGAAGAAAGAGGAAGGGAAAGAGGGAGAGAGAATGGGAGTGTTGCTTTATTCTAAATATGGATATTGAAAACCTCTTTTATGCCAATAATTGTGCTTAATAATGGCCAACCATTATTTCATTTAAACCTGTGAGTAGGTGTGATGTAGTACTGATAAGAGTGTATATTCTATGTATTTAAAGTGGAGAGTTCTATAAACATTTATTAAGTTTACTTGTTCCGGATCTGAGTTCAAGTCCTGGATATCCTTATTAATTTTCTGTCTCGTTGATCTATCTAATATTGATGTTGAAGTCTCTCACTATTATTGTGTGGGAGTCTAAGTCTCTTTATAGGTCTTATGTATCTGGGTGTTCCTGTATTGGATGCGTATATATTTAGGATCATTAGCTCTTCTTGTTGCATTGATCCCTTTACCATTATATCTTTGTTGCTTTAAAATCTATTTTATCAAAGACGAGAACTGCAACTCCTGCTATTTATTTATTTATTTATTTATTTATTTATTTATTTTTGCTCTTTATTTGGTTGGTAAATCTTTCTCCATCCCTTTGTTTTGAGTCTTGGTGTATCCTTGCATGTGAGATGGGTCTGGATGCAGCATACTGTAAGGTTTGGCTGTATCTTTTGATTGGGGGATTTAGTCTATTTAAATTTAGGATTACTGACATTTGATGTTAGCTGACTGTTTTGCCCATTAGTTGATGTAAATTCTTCATTATGTTGATGCTCTTTACTTTTTGGTATATTTTTGAAAAGGCTAATACTTTTCAAAAGGCCTTTCTATGTGCAATGAACATAGTGCAAGAATCCTACCCAGGTTTTATTTATTTTCTAGTTAAGTCACTATTGGACTCATAGAAGTCAAGGTTTATTATTGCATATAGAATACATATGACTAAAGTTTTCATTTTCATTTTAAGCAAGTCTATTAATATAAAAAGGAATTTTTATACTCAGATTCAAAATTATAAAAATATGACGATGCTGCAACTTACAAAAATTTACTCAACTTCATGTTTACTTGACAAGCTGTTAGACATATTGTCACATCATTACCTAAATCTTTGATCTATAGTTCAGAATCTATCTGATTTGGGAACTATAATGGAATAGATTCACTTTGAGGTCTTTGTATATAAGATTCTGGACTTGAATTGTGTCCTCTGTTTTCAGCCCACATCTTTATGTGGTTGGGCTGCTGTGTTTTGCACCAGTGGAAAGCTTCTGGGTGGTCTGCCAAGGGGACCTAGACAAAGCTCCTGCAGGAATCTAGTCTAGAGGTCATAAAGGCTTGGGATCCTGAGGGCAAGCTCCATAAAAAAGAGAAAAAATTGTAACGTGATTGTAAAACACACACACAAAAAGTATTTTCAGCCATTGAGGTCACTTGAAAATCTAGTAACATCTGATTGAATAGCATCTAGTCTGCATCAACTCCAGATGTAAAGAGACAACCCACTCTCTCACTTAGGGTACCAGAATCCCTGGATCCCACCGTTGTGTGCCTGACTGGTATTTTCAGTTCCTCACTTTGCAAACTCAGGATGGTTTGAGTATATTAAGCTAGAATTCTACAAAATAAGCACAAAGCACAATATAAATTTATACATATAGCTTATCCATTTGGTCTTTCTATTTATACTATAATTATAAATCCTATTAATCTAATTACATAATAGTTAAAATATAATTTCCTTTGATGGGCAATACTTACTACTCAGGCAAAGTAAGTGGTTGCTTGTCAAGAGAGTTTATCCTCTAGCCTTTAAGAAAATTATCTTATCTATTTTTTCATAACAGTAGTAAACTTCTAAGGATTTCCCAGGGTAAATGGTGCCACATGGGACAGGTATTAGAGTTGCATGTGTGATGCTGTTATATATGTATCTATCATTTCTCTCATTTTTATGAGAATATGAGATATTAAGTGACTGATGAAAAAGGTATAAGGTTATCTTTTTGAAATGACAGAGTTATCAGTAGATTACCACTATGACTTAAGTATAGCAATAAAGATACCACCTTACTCCTTACACTCATTTCTGTCCTTTAAGTGAGATACATTATCAAGAACAAAGATAGGATTTGAGACACTGAGAGAACAACTGCTTCATGTTTTCAGAGATTTAAAGTATAAGTGCCTTTTGATACTAAGCATGTTTGTTTCAAAAGTGAACCAGGTTTTGAAAAATGAGTTTCTGGACTAGATGATCTCTAATAATCTTTCCAGACGTCCAATTTTATGCATTTCTGTGGCATTCCTAATGTGGACTTTTATGTATCTCTGATGTAAAATTATCTGTTAGTACTCTGACTGTTTTTTAAAGTATGTAATTTCCCCTGAGAAGTCATATTAGTTGTTTAAATAAACTCAGCAACCAAAATTTACATTTTGCTGATAAATTTGTCAGGAAGACCATTTCATTATTTATATTATAATTCCCATTTCTACTCATTCACAGATTATTACAAAATGTAACATAGAGTCATTTGTATGTGGTGCTAGAATCAGTGAGATAGTGTTGTTTAGGACTAATACTTCTACCTTCTCTGGCAGACTTTTGAAATCAATGTTCATTTCACGCCCACTCCCTCTCCCTCAATAGTGCTCAACAAATACCAGTGCTGGGAGAGATGACCCCTTTTAATTCCTTAATATAGGCCACAGTTCTCTTCGATTTATAGAAGACTGGTAGACTATTTATAAAATATGTATCTGCAAGATGCAGTTTATGAGAAACTTGGCTTTTGGGACACATTAATTCTAACTGCAGATGCAACTTTCATGTTTTATAATATAACCCTGACAGCTGTAATTTCAGATTAAAGATTTTTCATTCACATTCCCATCCTGATTGCTCTGCACGGTCCTTATATTACCTTATTGTCAATAGCAAGTGTTCACCCTATTGGGAGTCATTTAATAACCAGCTGCCATTTAAAGTGTGGACAGAACATTTGTCTCAGCCAGGCCATCTCAAGTAGAGTTCCTCAGCATACAGAGCTGGGACCTCTTCAAGAAAAACAACAGCTGGCCTTCGCTATTGTCCTGACTTTTCCTTTTTTGTGGAGGCCAGTTAAAATAAACATGGACACTCTTGGTGAATTTTCTGAATGCATTTGTGAGTTTGTTATTTTAGTAACCAAATCGTTCCCTCTGTCATTCTCATCCCAAATCCCTTATCCCACTCTGACCCCCGTACACTTCATAGCCCAAGCTTTCATACTTTTTTGAGTTCTATCAATGTATATTCTTCTTAAAGTCACTTATATTGGTTACTCAGAATCTAGTAACATGAAAATGTAGGTTTAGTGGATATCATAAAACATCTGCTTTTTGGGAGGTGAATATATAAGTTTTTATAGATTATGCATTGTAAATGATCAGACTGTAATTAAGAATAATATTAATTATAATAACAAGACAATCTTCCAGGAATAGAATTACAAATCCTGGTTTGTCTATGATATCTTCGAGTTCAGTGGTATACGAAAATGAATTCATGATTGGTAATTGTATTTAGTGTCTCCCTTTAAATTTCCTTAACTTGACAGCTGGGGATTAGCATCTACAATAGGAGGCGGCAATAAACGGAAATAAAAATGAAAAGTAAAGGAAGGCTTAAAAAATAGTCTCTTTCATGGCTAATTAAACCAGAATACAAATCAATCATTGGAAATAAGTGATGAATTTATTATGCTTGAAGGCTCACTATACCCTGTAGTGTTTGTTATACACTGAAATTACAATTCTCATCAGCTTATAGGGTAATCATTTACCTTAAGCTTTACCGTTATCTATCATATTGATCTGAGACTCAGGCAAGGAATGGAAGGTTGGCAGACTAAGTAAGTGTGGGAAGTTAAAGCGTCTCAGCTAATAAACATAGGAACCTCTGCCTAGTAGACTAAGACTTTACTTTTTTCTCATTTCAACTGCTAGGAAAGTATCTCAGTCCTAAGTCCACAGGCATATTTAATTCAATAAATGGTAGAGGCAGAGGTTGGAGAAGGGTAGCCTCTGAATTTTTCAAGTGATTATATCACCTTTACCTGCTCCTAGGCTTAATGCAGACTGCCGGTTAGGTTTTGGATTGTATTATCAAGTTATTGGGAAAGGGTTGCAATGTTAAATTCATGGTAGCATGTAATCCTAGCATTTTGGGAGGCTGACGTGGGCAGATTGCTTGAGAGCAGGAGTTTGAGACTAGCCTGAGCAACCATGGCAAAACCCCATCTTTACAAAAAAATACAAAAGTATCTGGGCATAGCAGTGGGAGCCTGTAATCCCAGCTACTAAGGAGGCTGAGGTGGGAGGAGTGTTTGAACTCAGGAGGCAGAGGTTGCAGGGAGCCAAGATAGTGCCACTACACTCCAGATGGGTGGCAGAGTGAGACACTGTCTTGAAAAAAATAAAAGGCCCAATAGTCAAACATTAAATTAAGATTGAAATACGTTGAAATACTTTTTTTTCTGTTTATTTTCTGATACTTGATTTCACAGCCACTTCTACGTGTAATTTGTCTTCTGGGCAGACTATAATAATAAACTTTTTTCTTGAGAGTCATGCATACTTTTCACATAATGGTTTTTCTTTTTACAAATGTCATGAGCATATCATGAGGGACCATTCAGATCTCCAAATTGGCTGCTGATTTTTGCACTGAAAGAATATAATAGCACACAATGTTTCCAAAATAAAAATATGTTAAATTTATGAATATTTCTCTAGATGTATGTAAATGTCTAAAAATTTTGCAGAATGGGAACCATGTATCCTTTCACAGATACAAGAAAAAACATAAGCATATGACTAAAGCCTAAAAAAAAAAACCGAAATGTGATTACTTCTGCTTCATAAAAGAAAATTGCTGATCTTAATTTACCCCCTTGCCAATGTGGGATTCACAGACTGGCTCCTATAAGTAAATATTACTTATTCTCTAGGGATAGTGCTGTAACTAAGCTGTTGAACTCTCACCCCTACGAGGCACTCGGCTCTCTCTGCTCCAGCTCAATGACCTTGCCCATGGGGCTGCCAGGACCTCTCTTGGCTGTCTCGATGCACTTCATATATTAGCCACTATGCTCTTTCAGACTGAAAGAGCATCATCAAAAACTTGGCCCAGCTCTCCTATGTGTCATCATCTGAGGGCAGCAATAAAGAATTAGACCAGCTGTATCCACTAGAAGAAACCATGGCCTGAAACATCTGCATTTCAAGTCCAGCTCTAGATGAATAATAAATTGAGATGTCTCTGCCTTAGATTGGAAAAGAGGTCCCATGACTAATCACGCCTATTAGAGTAAAAAGAAATAAGGTCATCTTCATTTTCTGCCTCTGCATTTCAGTGCTTACCTGCAGACAGTTAAATACAATTGAGAAAGTAGTTGTTTTAAGAAAGGCCATGAATATTTACAATCCTTTTTTTCTTGTTTTATAAAAAGAAAAGTAACAAGTTACTTTTTAAAAATTTGGAGAAGGTGCAGTACAGGAAAAAAACATCCCTATAAAAAGGCAGACCTGTAACATCTAAATTAAATAAAAAAATGGAAGGACCAAGCATTCCAGTGCTGGCTGTTTCATTATTTACTATAAACAAAGCATGGAGACCTCTGGAGGCTAATAGGGCTGTTGATTGGTGTTTACTCATCCCAGCAGGATCTGGTTTCTGATAATCTAGGACTCCTGTGTACTGAAGAGTGTAGGCTAGTGGTGAACTAGTAGAGCCCGCTTCAAGGTAGGGGAGAAGGGCTTGTAAATTCTTTGTGGCCAGGTTGAGCTGAAAGACTTTGTTTATTTAGAATTCCTCCCAAGTCCTCTAGGACCCTAGCAAGGGCTGCAGAAGTCAGATTTCCTAATGTCCTGTGTATCTTTGTAGAAGAATCTGGTTGGTGACAGGCTAAATAAGAAATCTACTACATCCTTCTAAGGAGCCCAGGACATTTTATCAGATATTTATTGTTTCCTTTCATACAGTGACATTTTGGTAGATAGCTGTTTAAACATGAGCTATTTCAAACTGAATGAGGACAATTATTAACTTTTGCACTAAGAGTACATTTTTTTCAGAAAAGAAAACAAAGGTAATCTATGTTTTGATGACATTTTAATTTTCTTTGCCTTTATGGCCTTTTAGATGTAAGACCTAAAAGGAGATACCAAGATGATTTTGACAAGTTCTGACACAGAAACTTGGAACTTTGTCGTAAGTAAGGTCCCCTGAGAAAGTTTATTCCCCCATGGTGGCTGTTCTGAATAAGAAATGTAACTTTTGGATGCTTAACTCAATGATGATTCCAACTTTCTGTGGTCTGACAACCATTGATTACATGATTTCCGTCTTAGAACCACGGAGATAGCTTATGCAATAATGGCTTTCTATAAACTCAGTGACATTACACTTAAGACATAGTGAGTGTGAATACCCAGTAGCTATTTGATCTTGTCAGAATTATTTCTTTTCTGCCTCTAACTGAATTACCACAATTCTGCTTCTCCACCAAAGGGAATGAGACACTGCTTTCCATTTATCCAATTAGGCTTTGCTGAGGATCACATTTTGATTGAAATGCAAAATTTGAAAGCACACAGATTTGTTATAATTTCAGTAGTTTCAACACATATATTTTAAGCTTGCTGCAGTTTAGAGAATGATGTTTCACATTTCTTATTATTTTGTTATTATGTCTTTATCAACTATCATTAATAGTCCTAATGAGATTTCCCAAATTATTTATCTTTCAGAATCTGGGTTTCAAAAGAAGTTATAGCTTAGAAGATGGTATATAAGTAGTATAAGAGTAAAACATTTCCCTCAATCTGTTTCTTCATCCCAGAATGACATTTTATGACTATCAAATACATATATACCTTCTTAATGAGTGTTAGTGTTTTTTAAAAATATTGATAGAAGTGGACAAAGGCAAACTAGAATTAAAAAAAAATTGCTGAAGAAAAGATAAATCTTCTTTTTTTTTTGCAACAGAGTTTTGTTCTTGTTGCCCAGGCTGGAGTGCAGTGGCCTCAATCTCAACTCACTGCAACCTCTGCCTCCTGGGTTGAAGGAATTCTCCTGCCTCAGCCTCCTGAGTAGCTGGGATCACAGGCATGCACCACCACCCCAGACTAATTTTTTTATATTTTTGGTAGAGATAGGGTTTCTCCATGCTGATCAGGCTGGTCTCAAACTTCTGATCTCAGCTTATCTGCCCTCTTGGCCTCCCAAAATGCTGGGATTATAGGTGTGAGCCACTGTGCCCGGCCTGATAAATCTTATGTCTATTAATCTACCAAGAAGTATTTATTGAGCAGCTACCATTATATCTAAAACTATGAAAGATTCTGTGCAAAGTAAAGGAAAAGAATATTCTGGATTATTTCAAGGGAATTAACACACGAGGCAGACATGACACATAGGAAAAGTTGGAAAACACAGAAAGGCGCATAAGTGTGTGTTGGGTTATGCAGTTGAGGTAATTAGCAAGATAGAAATTCAGTGATGAGCATGAACTAAAGGAGAAGTTGTTTGGAAGAAGCAGAGCTGGGAATAAACCATAGCAAAATACCTGAATTAGAGAAGAGAAGAAGAGGCAAAATGTAGGTAACACATGCTATGTGATCAGAAGCCAATAAAGAGGAACTATTTTCTGAAGAAAATAGTTTGTTTTAAGAAAAAGCATTTGGATAGCTAGCAACACTGAAATCCAGAAACAGAATTTTTATTCTGTGTAGTAGGTAAGAGGGAGCCATTGCTGGCCTTGAGGCAGAGAAGTAAAACTACATAAAAATATGCAGAATATGTAATTTTAATAAGAGAAAAATCTAGGGCCAGTGAATAGGAAGGCTTAAACATAGATGGGTAATGGAGATTCAGCAAAAATTATTTGTACAGTACTAATTTTGCATTTAAATATGTTTCAGTTATATTATTGAATATTTACATTAAATAACTGAAATTTGTTATGCTTGACTTTTCTATAACTTTTTATCTTGATTTTTCTAATACTATTCCAAACATTAACATGTTTTTTAAAGTTTTATAGTTATGTAATAATGATATACATACACTGAAGAAATTAAAAAATACTAAATCAGCAAAAATATAAAATTAAAATTACATAAAATTCCACTTTACTTTGAAATCATTGTCAGTAATATTATAGTGTACAATTTTTAAGTTACTTCTTTTTTTTTTTTCCTTGAGATGAAGTCTTGGTCTGTTGCCAGGCTGGAGTGCAGTGGCGTGATCTCGGCTCACTGCAACCTCTGCTTCCTGGATTCAGTTGATTCTCTTGCCTCAGCCTCCTGAGCAGCTGGGATTACAGGTGCATGCCACCGTACTTGGCTAATTTTTTTTGGATTTTTGGTAGAGATGGGGTTTCGCCATGTTGGCCAGACTGGTGATAAACAAGTTACTTCTATACTCACCTTTGCTGTCAAAAAATAGCATAATACAATATCCTTATTCTATAGTGTCCTTTTTTTAAACAGGAGTACATAATGAACTTTTTTTTCTGTGACCTTTCAATAATATTCTATAATGCCAATTTAAATGGTTTTGTTGTATTGTATGGTAGAACTAGATCATGTTTATTTCCTTAGTGTCCTACTCTTAAATATTGAGTAGTTGCCAAGTTTTCTTATAAAAATGGTTGCATAAACATCCTTGTAGCTAGATCTTTGAGCTCCTGCAAGATAATTGTTTATATTATAGTGAAGACAAAATAACTTATAACATTTGGCTTAAACACACTAGCAATTTAGATTTTTTTAAAGTAGGTTACTAAAGTTCCTGGCATGTGCAATTTGCACTGCGAAGTGTCATGTAAAATGAGTTAAGTAAGTTAAAGCTCACACTGTTATATAGTATCAGATAGGATCCCCAAGGTAGAATCTGTTTAATTCATACTCTGGAATGGGAAATTTTAGTTTTAGAGAACATTAAGAAATGAGTTGCAAGGGTAGTTTTGGACCCACCCTCAGGTAATAGTGGCATGACTATAGACTAAGGAGTGTACAACTGATTCAACCAATTAAGATTTTTAAAAACATACTTGGATACATTTAAAATGCTTTAAGGCAGAGTGGTGGAGGTATACAGATTGAAAAGAAGAATATTTATAACTAGGAAGCCAAAATGGAAGGTTACTGCCATTTTTGTAGGGTGCATGACCACAGGGTCATGGAGATACAAACTATCAGAGAGGCAGGCATAAACTGAAAAAGAACCTTCAGGTAATGTGCTCTGTTTTTTTGCTCTGGCAAAAAAGACTGGAGCCAAAGACATAATCACCAATAAACACAGCAAAAGCAGCTGTGGGACTGAGTGGGAACCCCTTAGATATCAGTTGTAATGGAAGAACCAAGGTTTTCTTTGAAACTTAGAATAGCATAATGAAGCAGTATGAACATATTCTTTGTAAGATGTTCCAAACTCTTCAAATATGTAACAAATTAAGGAAAAATAAAACAGGAAAGAAGAATTAAAGAATAAATTCTGGTATTGGTGAAGTTCTAAAATAATTCATTTTATATGCTTTACATGCTCTTGCTTTGCATATTATTTTAATAAACAGATTCACTCTATGTCAAGTTTACATTAACTTCTTCCAGTAGTCTAACAGCTATTGAAACTGGAATCTCTGCTGACAGTAAAAAAAACAATTTTGTTGTTCTTACTTTTTTCTACTGGTGTTTTTTACTCATTTACCAGACACAAATTTCTCATTCTCTGCTCAAGTTTATCTTGTCTTTATTTTAGAAAATAAAAGCTAATTTTTATTGGATGTTTCTTATGTACCAGAGAGGTGTAAAATATCTATGGGAAAGTTATCTTGTTTATACTAACTGTCATGGAACTTTTCTTTGAAACGTGCTTTGCAATTGCTGCCATTGCTATTTGAGAGAAAGTATGAAAATGGAGTTGTGGAATGGATAGTTCTGAAATCTTGTTTTAATGTGACTAACCCCTCCTGTCTATTTAATCTCTCATTGTCTGGCTACATGGCTATAACAATTAATTTCTACTGAAATGTAAGGGATGCTCTTGTAGTGCCATTTAAAAACTTTACTATGGGCTTATATTATCATCGCTCTTTAAATAATTGTAATAGCATGTCCATGATATTACCATTGTTTTTATCTTTATAGTGGAGAATTTTTAAATATATGATTCATTTGCAAATATAAATGCACAGCATAATGCAAATTATGTAACTTATTTGGCTTTTGGGAATAGGGTTATACCAAGACCAAAATAAATGCCTTTGTGCTGGAGCAATGATGGGATGAAACTATCTTCTCCTGCCTTCATTCAGCTGAGTTTCCTTTCCCATGAAAGTTTTCCCTCTCCCCTGCAGAAAATGTGGCTGTAAAAGATGTGCATGTAAATATCCACAGGTGTTGAGTCTATAGCATAATTTCGGGCATGCAAATGTACAACACAGGAGCTTAGTGAACTATAGGTGTGCCTGCAAATAATTGCCCATGGTTACTGAAATTGGGCCAACAGTTTTTTTTGAAGCCCCTATGTATATGTTGCTCTTAACTTGTTCCAGATTTTGTTTCTAAGTTGCACCCACGATTTCTAAAGGTACAGACAAGAAAAAGGCTGCCTTTTCTCTAAAGAATATTTTATATACCTCAGACCCAGAAATATGTACATCTTTTCCCTATGTTAAGCTTATAGAGATTTTATGTATCTGATTTAAGCTTTACATGTAAGAAAAATATTTTTAAAATGCTTGCATTTTTTGGAGGATAAGTCTTTAAGACACCATTTATTCTGTGGTTCAACTCTTACTGAGTAAAGACCTACAAGATAAATTTATTTTAGAATTTAGCAGCAGCAGAAAAACAAAGTTCACCTTAAAAATTAACAGCTATGTTTCATTTTATTGGCCAAGAGAATTAGACATTTCATTTTTACCTAGTCATTTGGCTGGGTCTAACAATAAGCTCAGTGTAATGTAGACAGGTTAAATGTGATATATATGTTTTAAATTTCATTTTAATCCTTCAGTTCAAGTCTATACAAAATGATACAGCTACATAATTGGATAACATGTTCATTAGGACGACTGATAATAACATCCTATCATGGGAACTGCAGTACTCATATTTCTATCCAATAACTCACCCAGAATTGTTAAAGATGATATGCTCATTGCTCTCATTCTCACTCCCAATGTTGCTTTCTATGTTAGGCTTCCATTATTTTGTACACTCATCTCCTTCATTCCAGTCTTGTTTCCTTTAAAGCCATACAAAATATTACCACAGGTTTTCTTTATAATGAAAATCTTCACATTTTTCTCACTTGCTTTTGAGCCATAAATGACTCCCCAAGGACGTACCATAAAATAAAGGGATGTGGGATGATTTGTGGCTGTTATATCAAAAAAGCATTCTCTATTCAAATATATTGGAAAGTTTTTTTGGAGTTAAGTGGATTTCTTTATTGCAAGACTACTCAGAGCCCTTAGTATTCTAAGGTTGATGTGAAGCACTGAGAGAGCTATAGAAAGGTATGTACAATTTCTCAGACATATGTATACATAGTGTCTTTTTTCTGTGGAAATTTTTGGGCACAAATGGATGGAGAACTACTCTTTGGAAAACAGGTAACTGCAAGAAGAATTTCCATGTTCTTCTTACAGACAGTATCCTCTACAACCTCATCCCATCTTTCTCAGCCTCATCTTGGCTAAAATTTATGCTGTCTCAAGCTGGAGTATTTGCTATTTCTGGGCCGCATCATGTTTTCTCATCTCAGTATGAGTTTATATTGTTCCATTTACTTTTAAACACATTTCCTCCTTTCTGCTTGTATATTAGTCCATTCTCATGCTTCTATAAAGAACTGTCTGAGACTGGGAAGTTTATAAAGGAAAGATGTTTAATTGATTCACAGTTCAGCTTTGCTGGGGAGGCCTCAGGAAATTTACAATCTTGGCAGAAAGCAAAGGAGGAAGCAAGGCACCCTCTTCACAAGGCAGAAGACAGGACAAGTGCAGACTGAAGTGGGGAAGAGCCCCTATAAAGCCATCAGATTTTGTGAGAACTCACTCACTTTCACAAGAATAGCATGGAGGAAACCCTCCCATTCATGATGCAATTACCTCCACTGGGTTTCTCCCTTAACATCTGAGGATTATGGGGATTACGAACATTATAATTCAATATGAGATTTGGGTGGAGACACAAAGCCTAACCATGTCACCACGTAAAATTCATTGTCATTCTTCAAGATCCAGTTCAGATTTCTCCATTTCTAGGAATAATTTCCTCCTCTTTTTCTAAGGCAGAACTATTCCCTCCTGCTTTATGTTATCACTGAATATTTTCTTAAGCTTTTATTATTGAACGAATCACTGTACATTGTTCATTTATTTCATCACACAAATCTTTTATTTTTTATAAAGAAAGCATACTCACAATTTAAACTTTTCACTAAATGTAAAGAGGAATATGGGGTAGCTAGTCTCCATAGATGCTATTCTCCTCAATGAACCACACCTACAAAATTTCATGCCACTGAGTACTCTCTTACCCCTTGTAGCTGGGCTAGCCCTGTCATTTGCTGTTGATTACTAGACTCTTGTAGAAAGATATACATAACTTTGGAGGCTAGTCATAAAAAGCCTTGCATTTTTCAAATGGATCTCATGGAATGCTCATTCTGGGTGAAGCTAAACACCATGTAAGAAATGCCTACTGGGAGACCACTGTGATGTGAGGAAGCTCAGGGTAGTTATGTGACGAGAGACAGAGAGAGAACGAGAGAGAAAAAGAGAGCCCAGACAGCACTCTTCTCTTCCAGACATTCCAGACAAGGTACCAGACATGTGAAAGAACTTATTTTGTACCTCCAGCCCAAACACTATCTAACTGCAACTGCAAATTCATGACAGCTGTCCAGCTGAGTCCAGTCAATTTGGAAGAGGGATAATGTACACACACACACACACACACACACACACACACACACATGCATTCCCTTTAGGACCAGTTGAGAGTGGAAGCTGAAAGTACATTAAAGAGACTATTAGTAAAGTCTGTGTTAAAAATGTCAGCTGATTTCTTTTAGATGTACATTTTAAGATTCAGGAAAAGACATAAGAAAAACAAATCTGTTCAGTTTTCAAGCAAAATCTAGAGAAAGCATTTCTGAGACAGTTACTTGCTAGATTCAAAAATAAAACCATTTCTCTTTTCCATCTTCTCCAACCAGCAAGAGGCTCTTAAAAGAAGAAAAGCCTCAGGTAAGAATAAAAATTAGGTTGCTACCAGGAAAACATTACCTTAAGGTAAATATTTCAAGATTCCTTGTGAAAAATTCAAAGATATTTACAGTGTGCTTGGTAGTCCCTCAGGTAGAACATAGGATGACAAGTGTTTTTTTAAATAAAGAGCCAGATAGTAAATACTTTGGGTTTTTCAGGCTACATCAGATCTTTGTCCTATATTCTTTGCTCTTTGTTTACTGTGGTACAATATACATAACATGTAACTTACCATTAAAGACGTTTAGCAAATACATAGTGTTATATAACCATCACTATCTAATTACAGAACATGCTATCACTCCAAAAGAAAAACATGCACTCATTAAGTTGTCATTTCCCATTCTCTACTCCTCCCTGTATTGTCAACAACTAACCTGCTTTTTGACTCTATAGATTTTTCTTTTCTGGATATGTTATATGAATGGAATCATACATTATGGGGTCTTTGATTCTGCTTTCTTTCATTTAACGTAATACTCTTAAGGATCATTCCAGCTGTAGCATGTATCACTATTTCATTACTTTTTATAGGTGAATAATAAATATTCAGTGGTATGAGTATACATCATTTTGCTTATTCATTCATCAGTTTGTAGACATTTGTGTTTTTTTTTAACCTTTTGGCTATTATGTATAATGCTGCGATGAGCATTCATGTACAAATTTTTCTTTGAGCTCATTTTTAATTATTTTGGGTATATTCTCAGGAGTGGAATTGCTGAGTCATATGGCAATTCTGTTTGCTGTAGAACTGCCAAATTGTTTTCTACAGTCACTGTACAATTTTACATTTCCCTAACAATGTATGAGTTTTTAAATTTCTTCATATCTTTGACAACACTTATTATTTTGTTTTGTTTTGATTTTTAGTCTGGCTATCCCAGGGTGTAGAGTTGTATCTCATTGTGGTTTTAATTTGCATTTCCCTAATGGCTAATGACACTGTGCTTCTTTTCATGTGCTTGTTGGATATTTGTATATGTTCTTTAGTAAAATGTCTATTCAAAATGTTTATTCATTTTCAAAATTTGGTTGTTTGCGTTTTTGTCATTTAATTGTAAGAACATTTATCTTAAATATATTCTGAATATTAAACCCTTGTTAGATATATTATTTGAAGATATTTTCTCCCATTCTGTGGGTTATTCGTTTTCTCTTTTGATAATGTCTTTTGATGCAAATAAGTTTTACATTTTGTGAAGTGTAATTTATGTGCACAAAAGTTTTAAATTTGTATGAAGTATAATTTTCCTATGTTTTCTTTTAGTGTCTAGTCTTTTTGGCATCATATTTAAGAAACCATTGCCAATTCCAAGATCATGAAGATTATTCCTGTGTTTTCTTCTAGTAATTTAATAATTTTAGCTTGTATTTGTCTTTGATCCATTTTGAGTAAATTTTCATGGACAGTATGAGATAGAAATCCAACTTCAATTTTTTGCATGTGGTTATCCAGTTGTCTCAGCACCATGGCCTCCCCACCACTGAATAGTTGTTAAAATCAATTGACCATAGATATAGGGTTTATTTCTGAAGTCATTTCAGTTTAATTCCATTGATTTATATGTCTATCCTCATGCTAGTGTAACACTATTTTTATTACTGTAGGTTTATGGTATGTTTGAAATTGGAAAGTGTGGGGTCTCCAACTCTGTTCCCCTTTTTGAAGATTGTTTAGGCTATTTGTTATTCCTTACAATTCCACATAAATTTTAGGATCAGTCTTCCAATTTGCCATAAAGGATACTGGGATTTTGATTAGGATTGTATATTGAATCTGTGGATTGCTTTGTATAGTGCTACCATCTTAACAATTTTAAGTTTTCTACTCCATGAGCATGGGATGTTGTTCTATTTATCTAGGACTTCTTTAATTTATTTCAACAATATTTCGTACTTTTCAGTGTACTATTATTTATATTTTATACTCTTTTCAAAATGTAAAAAATAATATTCTTAACTTGCAGGCCTAACAAAAATAGGCTGTGGGTTAGATTAGGTCTACGGGCCATGGTTTGTCAAACCCTGAGATAACCAAAAAACCTTCTTACAGGTTGGAAACAGACAGAAAAAACTACTCTGTTGCCAACATGAGCCGCTGATTATCAAAATGAACACTGACAAGGGCAAAACCAAAAAACATGAGAGTGGCACTAAAAATCAGTGAGAATCATCATCAGGAGTAGGAAGTGGGTTCTGCTCCAGGACTTGGCAACATTTGCTTAATTTCAGAATTTTCATAGACTAGTTACCTCTCCTCCATTTGTAATGAGAGTGTCAACTGCAGCTTCACTGGACTGTATGTGCCCATTGTATATTCAATGTGTGGGGAGGTGGGATTGACAACGTGTCTTTTTAGTTTGCATGTCTTTAGATTGAGAGGGTACGCATAAGGACTTTCACTGATATGTGAATCTTATTTAAATGAAGTAATCTTAGAATTTAAGTCGGATTCTATGATGGAATAAGACTTTTGGTGACATTGTGAGGGGGGTGTATATATTCTGCAGGTGGGACGAATGTAAATAATTTATGGCCAAAGCAATAACAGTGGTCACAAATTCTTTGTCACATTTCCCATGAGGAGAAATTCATCCCACTCATTACTCATTAATTCTGGGTTGGCCCTTAGCTGCTTAACCAATACATCAGGTGGTAGTGGAAGTGATACCCAGTTTCCCTCCCAAGACTTAAGAAGGCCAGAGGGTTTGGCTTTTGTATTATCGGGAAGCAATGAACCTTCACATAAAAAGAGAAATCACATGGAGAAGAGTGACTTGACACTATAGATGAGGAGAAAGGCTTAGTCACCCAGCGTCTGGCAACTCAGTTGAGTGTCTCTAATAACTTTTGTAACACTGCTATCTGACTGCAATTGCATGAGAAACTCCAGAGAGCTCAACAGAAAAGGTTGCTTAGTTGAACCCAATCAATCTATAGAATCACAAGAGAGTATTTAAAAAGTTTTGCATTAAGCCACTGAACTAAATTCGAGGGTAAATTGTGCAACAAGAGATAACCCCAATACTTGGGAAAACTTGTAAGCCCACATAGGTAGGAAAAATGAGTGCAACTACTTAGGTAATATGAATGAAGCTAATTTTGGAAGATGACTACATGTCCAATTTGGACAGCAAAACTTAGACACAAAGGAATGATAATTTCATACATAGCACCATCTGTCTTGGATAACTAGAAGCAGGCAAAGAGTACATGTCTAAGTGAAGCTCATGCAACTGCATCTATTTTCCTCATTCACTTTTTTTTTGCAGAATCAATCAGAAGCTGGATTCTTTTTGAAATAACTGAAGGAAGCTTCCTGAGCATTTAAGTTAGAAGTTTTTCCTGAAGTTAACAATGAAGCTAAATAATGGCTATTCCATTGAGGTCTATAAAGTAACACCAAAGCATGGAGAAGAAGGAAGGCATATCACTAACAGTTCATTTCATATCTGATATATTTGTGTCTGAGTAGCCTGGTAATATAATCAGTTCCACCTCCCATAAACTTAGTACAAAATATTACTATTGACATTAGCCAAAGAACAACTAGAAATATGAGTCTCCCAGCCCTTCTGATCTCATCTGATGGGTTATGTGTCACATCATTTTCTCCCATAGCAGAAATCAACATTTCCTCTAAATTGATCTAGAGGTAAGCATACCTCTAGATCAATTTAGAAAGTCCCATATCTTTTTATTTTTTGGTAGTGGTGTTAGTGGAGGTTTAGACTTAGAAATTACTTTTTAATTTTTTTCTTCTGGCTCTATCAGACAGAGGCCGTATTCTTTCTGAAACAAGCAATCTTTATTTAGGGACTGCAACAACTAGTGTAAACTCTGGAGGGCTAATCTACTCAGCAGAGTTTGTGTCCTAGTGTATCTTTTACAGGAAGGCTGAGTCTCTGTGCATTTACTTCAGTAGGTCTGTGGTAAGGCCATCCCCAGCCAGAGCTTTCTCTTATGTGTTTTTTGAATGAAAACCAGCAAGTGCTTAATCTGCTTTTGCATGTAGTCATTGCTGAAGGATTCGGCCAAAGTAGTGCTAGCCCAGTGGATCGCAGACTTGAGCTGACATTTGAAGTGAATGATAGAAAGAGGGAGAGAGAAAATTAATCTAAACTGGTCTTTGTTGGCATTTTAACCTAATTATATGTAAATGCTTGTCTATCTTGCTATACTGTGAGCTACCTAAAAATAACTCAATCTTAGTCAATTTTTGAGACTCCTAGGATTTATTACAAGGTACTGCCAACTAATCTTAATAAATTATAACCAGTACATGGTAGTGGTTAAAAGCATGGACCCTGGAAGCAGACTCCCTGGGTTCAAGTCCCTGTTCTACTAATTTCAAACTGTGTGATCTTGGACCAGTTACTTCACATTTCTGGGGACTTTGTTTCTTCTCCTGTCAAATGGGAATTATGAACTCATCTCCTGGGATTGTTGTGAGAATCAAATAAATTAATGTACACAAATTGCTTAGATAATTGGCTGGCACAAAACAAGCAGTATAAAACGTTATCTATTATTATCGTTAACATAAAGCAGACATGCCAAAAATCAGAATTCATCTTTTATAAATAGGCACAAACACAATGCCAAGAAGTCAAAGCAGTATTGATCATTAAACTGAACAGTTTGCCTGCATTTTTTTAAAGGTTGGCATTATTGTACCCATCTTTTATTTAAGGAAACAATGGCTTAAGGAAGTTGAATAACTTGTCTAAGATCACATAGCTAGTAAGTGGCATATCTAGGATTTATCACTAGGTTTTCTCAATTCAAAACTTGTGCTCTTAACTTTTGTGCTGTTTCATATGCTATCATGAGTAATATGGAAATACAGTAGAGGAAATGGCTCACTTTGCTGGATAGTCAGGGAGGCTTCACTGAGGAGGCAAGTTGAAAAATTAAGTGGATCAAAAGAAAAAGTTTTCATTCAATCTTCTCTCATTTTTAGAACAGTTTATCTTAATATACCCAGTTGCTTTACTGAGTAGGAGGAAAAAAACCCTATTTTGAAATTACTTATACATGTTTTATATTCAGAAATCCAATTTTACTTAAGTTCTTAAATTTAAATTTCTAAATCTTATTATTCTATTTAAAATTTTTCAACTTTTTATCTAAAAGTAGGACAGTTATCTTTCAGAAGACTCTGATTAAAATCTCACTAACCCAAGTTAAAAACAGTAAATTTCCCTTTAAATAATCAGTTACATTTATAAACTTAATTAAATTACCTTAACATTTTCATTTACATGTTAACATTAACATGTATAAACTTAAAACATTTAATTTCTTTTTAAACACATGCCTTACCAATTAATTTATTACCCTAACAAGAAAAAGGGTCCCAAATGTCTAAATGCTTAAATAGCTCTGAAATGCTAATAAAGACATTTTAAAAATTAGTACTTTTGAAAATATGGTTTTTAAACCTTTACTTTGTAAAATGTAGACCCTCATATCTTTTAATTGGGGAATTGATTCTTCCCATTAATTTTGTCCTGGTAAAATTAGCATGAATTTCAAAGACAGAATACTAATTTTTGAAGTATTGAATTGTAATTAGGCACTTAAAAATGAATCTACATGACACTTTTACTTTTGAGTCATAATAGAAAGTATTTTGGTCTTATTGAAAAGTCACCATTATGGCAATTACTTACCACTGTCCCAATTCAGCTCTTTTAAAAGGTGTTTATGAGACACTTTTGGGTAAAGCAACTTATGTTTTTCAATAAAACATTTTAAAATACATTGTAGCTTATACTTTCTAGACTTTCATTAAATTCACATCTTTCTAAATATTTTTTATTATTTCATTTTCATTGTTTCTTACCAGTCTTTTAGATGGCAGAACATAAAAGTGTTTCAAAATAAGAATAATCAAAGGCTATGCATTTTCATTTATGCCATGTTAAAATATTTTTCTATATGCTAAATGCACATGACCTTTAGGTAGTCATGGGAAGTCAAAAGTAGCAGAGCAGAGATGAATGGAATCAGAATTATTTTCGCTATCTACAGAATAAATAAAACACTGAATATGAGCCATCAGTTTAAATAATTATGGGGTAGTAAATTGCAAATAATAATTAATTAAACTTAAGAATTGAACATGAAAACAAAACATGGAGGAAAAAAATAGGCTTCTTTGGTAAAAGCAAAATATAATAACATACTGCTATGATAATTTTGCTAATGGAACTGCTTTGAACCAGAATGGTGGAAAATAATAGAATCCTTTGATTGTCTGTAACTTCATTTTCTTTAAAGAAGGCAGGCAGATCTTTGGCATTGAGAAAAGAGGGAAAGAGTTATTTTTATAATAACGGGATAATAGCTTGAAATCCAAGAGTTACTAAACGAATGCAAGGGACTAAGCTATCTTACTATAATGTGGCAATCTGCATCTTCAAATCTTTGGCAGAAAATAGTCAATGTTTCTTTATGTCTTTTATCCTCTTATTGTTCATTTGCTGAATCACTGTATTAACTTCATGTTTTGTTTCTCACACCAATACTATAGTTCATGTTTACGTTTACCAGTGATTCTGTAACATTGCTTCTTTCCCACAGGTAAGACAGGATGCCAGAGGGGGCCTGCCTTTGTGTAACAAGAATTACAATTGGTTTACTGAATAAAGGAGAGTGGTCCTACTCAGACACCTACTGCTTCTGGGCTATGCTGTGCACCTCGCCCTTTCTAGGAATTTTCTTTGTGGGCACAGTGGGACGCATATCCTTTGTTTGCTTCTGAGCTCATTTCATAGTTTCTGAAACATTGATCTTGTTCTTCCCTGAAGAAGGTATGACATTATCTCAGTTAGAGGAAAAAAATATATATTTTCTATGTTTTGAGCTCAGTTGATGTGAACATATTGACTTAGGTTGTCCTATCTCAAATTTCATAAAGCTCCTGAATTTAGAGCCATAGATAGAAAATGTACCATGCAATAGCCAAGTCCAGGAGGCCAAGTGCTATGCTCATTCATTATTGTCTTTCCCATAGTCATTTGGTGCCACAAATAATAGGTTTTGATATATATTTGTAGAATAGATTAAGAATGAAAAAGGAAGATCAAATCATACTGTTTATCTACCTCTGCTATTTATTGTGTTGATTCATCTCACGTGAAGCTGAAGCCTTAATACATGGAAAAAACTAAGTAAATGTATTGCTTATAAGATTATGAATATGGAATTAGACAATATAATGCATGTCATTTTCTTTAAATTTTTTTACTTTAAATCATGGCTATTTGCATATCAATATTGAATTCATGAAAATATAAGAAAAAATGACTGTCAAAAAATTGAGGATTGAGATTTCTAAGAACTAAACATTTTTCAACGTTCTTTAACTGTGTTTTGAATATTTATTAATTTTGAGTTTGAATTGTTAAGGCTGAGCATTTCCATTACTGTTAATTTGCCTTTAAAAATAATTTTATATACAAACCATATTATGTTCAAATTTTATCATTGCTAACATCTCTAAAATAATTTCTATGAGACAGAGTACTAGAAGAGAGACAAAGGAGAAATAATAATTGCCAAAAAGATGGTAATATTTTTCTGTCAGTCTTTAGTTGATTTATTACTCACTTTCTCTACTGGTTTTGTAACTTACAGAAGAATTTCAGAAGCTCTTTTACAAAACCTGGGCAGTTCTGAAGGGTATATGTTCACATACATATTTAAGCCTATCTGGTTTATTTATCGTTTTGTACATTTAAAAGAAGGGAGTAAGGTGACTTGTGATATGGCTTATAATATGGTATTTATCATGAGAGATAGTTGTATTTAACAAACCTAAGCATTTCTGATTTGAATGAAAATTTTCCTGTTGATTGGATAGGGAAAATACTATATGGTAGTGAAGTATTGCTATTGTTTTTCCATTCAGTTACTTATTTTTCATAACTCTTTTCAAAAATTACATATTGGAAAAATGCAAGAAAGTAATACTAACCTCCCCCCACACAATTTTGCAGCTTTTAAACTGCTCTAAAGTCAGTATGATCGTGGATGAAAGAGTATTTTTTAAAGTTTTAAATTTACAAAATTTAATCTTAGCCCATAGACTACTTTTCAACAGTATTAGCATTACTGCTCATGTAAAGTAGCTAAAGAATCTGAAAATCATTGAGTTTTTAATATTCTTACTTGAAGGAAGAACTCTTTCTTTCTTCCTCTCTTCCTTTCTCCATCACATAGCAGTAATACTCATGTATTGACAGTGATCTCGGTGCACATAAGTGGTTTGTGTTTGGCCTATCACACTTCTTCTGAGAATGCACATTTTACATGTACATGTATTATTTAGTATTTATTATTTCATGGAAGAGACTCACCTCTTTCAGATATAGAAAGAATTCAGAGAAGAGGTCGCACGGAAGTGGCTTATGCATTAATGATGGTTCTTTACCATCTTCATTTAGATTGTTTGTGAAATTATTTGGGGAGGGCAGTGTAATGGACTTCACTCCTTAATTGAGAGAATGATCTAATGTATTCATGGCAGCTCTGTCAGTAGGTCAGGGCAGGAGGAAATTACTAATCTTTGTAAGACAGTAAAAAGTTTTCAGACTCTAGAGTATACATTATTGAATCCTGTTAGAGCTTAAAATTCAGATTATTAGCATTAGTTTGATTCATTTGCTATGCCTCTCTATTTTAATACGGACTATGTAGTGTATGCATTGAGTCTCTTAGTCAAATGGAAACCAAGAACACAAACTAATTTGATCCATATAACACCCTTTTGGATTTGAAGTTACAGGAACCCCATGGAGCATAAAAAAATAGAGAATTCTACTTCTCCTAACTATATAAATAGAAAAAACTGATTAGACTGGAATTGATGATTTTATTAGGTTTCTCTTTTAAAAGTTTATGGCTATGTCTGCTTCATTTTTTTTTATCATTAACTTGCATGAATCCTATATGCTCATAGCTGCAATGTCACAGATAAAGATAAAGAAATGGGAAATGATAACAGAAAAAATAAAATCAACTTGAATTTCACTAAAAATTGTTGGAGAAAGAATTTTGGAAAGACAGATACTCTAGTATTCTCCAAATTCCATTAACATAATGGAAGAGGACTATGTTTATGCACACGGATGTGTGTGTGTGTGTGTGTGTGTGTGTGATCTTAATATGTTCACAGTTGGTTGAAGATAGATTGGCAGTAACAGCTGCTACCAATGTCAACAATCAAGTACAATGAAGTATGGCAACCCCCCGACTGCTTTTCATTTAAATGAGTTATGGGTTCTCACCGTTCAGAGACACTCTCATTTTTAAAAAAATCATAAGCCAAGTTGTGAGAATTTGGGAATATCCACCTGGCAAGGAAATTTTCATGCTTTGTAAAAAAAAAAAAAAAAGTGGAAAAAAGAGATTACATGAGATCAATCAAAGTCACTAGAAAATGTGAAAGTGAGAAAAAAAGCAGTGAGAAATAACAAAAAAAGCAATCCAGGCAAACCCATTAATGAGAATGAGTGTCAGTTTTTCTTGGTTCAAGGACTCTGCTACAATGGATTAGAACACGGAGCACCATATCAGAAATGCACAGAGGCAACTGCAGAGAGGCAAGGGGCCCACTCGACCCCCAACATCAAAGCCTACTTGGAGAAAAAAAATGCTTGGTTACTTGTAGCTTAATCCAACATTACACACTTCTTTCAAACATCAAAACTGCTGCTCAGCCTTTGGATGGCTGGGCATTCTAACTACTAATCCAGCCTTAATTATAAAAATTTTATATTCCCTCAGTTTCCTGCCCCTTGTACCACCACATGCCTGCTGGAAAAGAATGGCATGGAAAGCAGGCAAAAGGAAATTATGGAATGCTGCATGGTTAAAGGGAATTGTTGCTTACTTAGTGTCCACAGCCAGATATTATGTTCTAGAAGCATCTGTATTAAAGATCTTTTTTATAGAAATACCCAATTTCAAATTGTCTCTACATTTTATGGAAAAATCACTGTTTTTTCCTTTCTTAACTCTCTGTAAATAAGCTGAAACTTATTCTCACTCTGAGGTATCTTAAATGGCATCAAGGTCCCATAGATCACTTCAGCCTACTTGTGTCAAAAGGTAAAGGACATATATTTCTTTTCAATCAGCTTTTACCTACAAATGTTGATTTGTGGTCTTTTTGTACCCTCAGGTCTAAAAGCACATGCCATTTGTGTCTATGTACTTGAACTTGGGTGATGTCAAGTTAGAAAGTTAGATAAATTACCTTGAGAGCAAAATAAATAAATTATTCCAGGCACTTCCCATCAATATGGCAAGTTTATGGTTTCTTATTCTTTTTCTAATGATTAACGTAACTTATCCTT
Source organism: Callithrix jacchus (assembly GCF_049354715.1). Lineage (NCBI taxonomy): Eukaryota > Metazoa > Chordata > Mammalia > Primates > Cebidae > Callithrix > Callithrix jacchus. The sequence goes on along the minus strand of NC_133504.1, from coordinate 86,192,891 downwards.
TCTCTTCCCATAACATGTTTCTAAATGCTTGTAGACAATTAACATGTCTCACTTTTCAATTGTTTCTTCTCTAGCCTGAACATGTCCATTGCTCACAGGTCTGTCTTATTTCCAAACCTTTTATCAGTTCGGTTTGCTTTCCTTTGAACTTACTCCAGTTTGTCTCTCTTTTCAAATCTACGATATCCAAAACAGAACACAACACTCAAGTAGGCCTACATGGAACAACTCAAAGCAGTAAAAGTAGGTTCTTTCTTTTTGCATTCCGCCTAAAACCTAGGTGCATTAAAGTCTTTGCCTTTATTGGAAATAGATTTTTTTAAATCCTGCTAAGTTTGTTGCCCACAATCTGTAACATCAGACAGAGCTTTTGGTACTATTAAACTCCCTTGTGTGTTAATGTGAACAGATGAGTCCTTTTTATAATTATTTACATCTGATTTCAAGCTTTTTCCAATCCATTAAAAATCATTCTGTATTAATATCTTTCTTCAATAGTATTTATAATTACTTTTTTCTGGTTGCTTGTAGATATGATTAAGAATTTTTTGGTTATCTTTTGGATTGTATTCCCAATTTATAACAACACATCATTGAATCATAGGGTGGAGAAGACAGTGTATAATGTACATTTTCTCCTAACATGACATTGGCCTATTAGCAATTATTCTGGTGCCCAAAAGATCAGAAACAATAGGCTATCCATCTTTTAGTAGTTTTCTCTAATCCGTATTTCTCTGGTTTCTCTATAAGAATGCCACCCCCTGCTTTTGAAAAGAGGACAGGTGTTAAATGACAGCTGCACTAGGTCTCTTCTGGCAATCTCCCAGCCATGAGGGGTCTCCCCCATCCCCTCTCCTGCATCGCAATTCCCAAATCTCCTCACCCCTTTCACAGACTATAGACATGTTACAGTTGGAATGGAAAAGGCTATAATACAAATTGGAATATATAATTTTTAATTATCAATAAAGCCTTTTAATTTGAAAATTTACTAGAAAATGAATGATGACTTAACATATGTATTCTTTAAGAAGAGTACCACATCTCAAATATTAACTCATGTCATCAAGAACATAGAAACATTTACAAACAATTCAACTCTGAGGTATCACTCAATTTTATAAAGTGAATTTATTTTAAGTTAGATTGGGCTTTGTAAAGTAAGAACCCTCTGTAGTAAAGATAATAACACCAACATTATTTGGGAATCGTATTACCACAAGAAATGTAGGTTTGAGTAAAATAATTTTTTGGAGGAAAATATTTTTTATATACAAGAAATTACCATAAATTTTATCTCTAGGTAGCCTAAGATATATCTATTCTGTGCCAATACCTGGTAGTCCAGCTAAACAGTTGAAAAATAAATTCATTAATTCTTATCAGGGCTATGTCAACTTATCCAACAATGTATTTCTTAAAGCCAAAAGAGAGAACTTTACCAACAGGATTCTGAGGTATTCAGATATCAGCATGAAATTATTTGGAAATCTTATATTTTATCCAAAACATTCATATAGATTTTGCATTCTACTCTGTGATATGCCTGTGGTTGTTTTCATATAAAAATAATGCTTTGCATTCAGTACCAGTAACATTCTTACCTTGGTTTATTTTTCTTTGCTAAAAGTGTGAATCTGAAAATATAAATCACATTTATCCTGTTATTACAGGTTATCATCTATTTACTGGATGATCATTTATCATCTGATTCCTGCCCCAGCATCCTAGTGCTTCTCATGGGTAGGGAGAGGCCACAGGGCCCAGAATAGTGATTGGCACAGAATGGGTGCTAAACAAATACATGTTAGGAGAATAAGTTAATGTCAGGTGGTACCCTATGCCTCTGGTATAGAAACCTCAAGACATTTTACATTCCCATGTGAGATGCAGGAATTTAGAGTACTTTTGTGATCCAGATTCATCTCTTAATCTTGCAATGACTGTATCATCTGCCCAATTTAAACAAATAGATATGAATTATTTAAAATTCCTCTAATGACATCATTAGACTTCAGATACTTCTCACATAGCCCTAAACACATTGTACTCATGTCTGTTTGCTTGTCTGTTTTCTTTATTTAACTGAATGGAGAGGAAAGGAGGCAGTGAGAGCCTGAGGCAGAAACTGATTGTCATTTTTCCTTCTATGCCCTCTGAAGGAATAGCTGAAGGAATGAATTAACTCATCCATGAAGTAATATATGATTCTAACTCAGAAGTCAGGTAAGATAAAGTTATTTTTATGTGATTCATGATAAGGGTCTATTTTTAGATGCCCTCCATAATCTGTTAATTTTTCAACCTAATTTTCCATGCTGTAATACACTGGCTAACAGAGTATGTGCTTGGTACATAGAAAGAGTACAATAAACACTAGGTTACATCTCAAGTAGCATGTGCATGGCAGTTAGAAGTGCTCAGTGAAGGTTATTCACCTCATTCCCTTTCTCTATTCTATAACTTAAAAATTGATATTTTCCAAGCCTCCCCCACCAAACACACAGGTACATATACCCAACTCATTAACTTCAGCTCTTCACCTGTGACTCGCCTACCTCTACTGTTCTTCTTCCTCTTTACCTGTTTTCACACAAAGGCAGCCCAATTTTCACCTCTTTGCTCCTGAGCTTTTCAGCCTATTTTATTGCTCTCATCTGAGTAACTATAGTTGATATAGCATAATATATTTAGCAATATGTTATTGCATTGTTCACAATTCACTATAGGGATTATTAATCTTCTCTCTCCAGCATTTTACATTCACTAGGATCGAAGTCATATATAGATAGATAGCAAGTATTCAGATATATGTTTAACAAATTTATAAATATGTTTCATGGTTCTCAAATTCCTTTTCTTAGGCTATTGTAGTTCAAAAGCTAATGAAAACTTTATAGAAAAGAAGATTTTAAAAAGCTGTTCCCGTGAAAAATTATTTAAAATTCCTCTAGCTTGCAAATATCCATTTGACTGCTTATTGGAATGAAAAGCCAACATAGTTTGGTTAAAGATTGAAATGTTCTCATATTTATTTGATCTGTGGGGTCAGTTTTGCAGTTCTGGATGACTTTAAACTTCATGGGAGTCATTTTGCAGGAAATTGCAAATTATTCTGCATCAACTGTCTTTGTCTTTTATTCTGTGTTGCCCTGACTTAAAAGGCATCGAGACTCCTTTCTTGTCCTGAGGGCTGTTGTAAATTGATTTGGATGGGGGAGTTGGAAAAGTAAGAGAGACTGCTTCTCACCCTCACATTTAAATTCCTGTTCACTTCTTCAGTACCTTGTCTGTTCTAATAACAAATGCTTTGAGTTAAAGAAATTAGTTTTATTTTATTTGAGTATTTTATTTTCTTTATTTAGAGTGTGCTTAGACACATTTACAATTTTTAAACATGCTCTTTTTATACAATCATAATATCATTTATGTATTAGTTATATTGCACAAATACTTTCCAGAGGTTACAGCAATATCCTCTATTGTTTACATAGTACTTATTTCTAAAGAAGATTGAATTAATCTTCTAAAAAAGAACCTCAAGTACCTGTGTTTCTTGTCTGTTATTATACTCATAGCAGATTGCCAATGTCCTAGAAAGACAAAACGTCCAAACTCCAAAGGGAGAATACAATGTGCTCTTTCCACATTTTGGCTGCCAATAATAGCTGAAGGGTATAGAAGCCTGTGAAGATACAATTTCATTTTTCCCAAAGCTTTGTTGGAGGTATAGAAGAAATAGTCTAGACATGATACTGGATTAAGAACTAACAACAAGAAGTTAGTGGATTATAACAGCAGGAAAGAATAATCTCCTGAATACTTTGTTGGGCTTACCTTGTATGTCAAATGTCAGCTCTTTTTTTCTGCATATTTTCTGAAGACAATAGCATTGTTGATAGTTTTGCCTGTGCATTTGCAAGGATTCTTTGTTGGAACCAGTCTGCCTTTGGCACATGGAGGCAGGACTGCAGTTGAAAAAGTAGAAAGGAAATGCCAGGGAAGTTTCCCCAAAACTATAATATCTGTTTACATTTTTGTGTAGGTGAGAGAAACCAAGCCACTTGTTAAGTGACAGAGTATTGAAAACATACATTACAAGATGTTACTGCCATAAAAACTTAAAATTTATACTGTTTTATATAACCTGGCACAAGGTGTAACCTCTTTGGGTTAGTCATTCTATCAGGTCTGCTGGGTTGAAGAGGCTTATTAGAAGATTGTGTGATGATGAGAAGAGAAATAAAAAACCCGAAGGGTGACTTTTCCAGAGCTGTGTTTTACAAACACTTCAGACAAGTTGCTCCAGATCTTTAGAGGGATAAGCCATTCTTCATGTACCCTCTTGCATTTTTGTGCTCTCCTTTCACCATTTCTACAGCATAGGCTCAGGGAAGTTGAAGGATATAGATTTCCTTTGAGAACCTTGGCAGAATAAGGCACAATGTTAGGAGCAAAATATAGTTTGGCAGTGGGCAGAGGGGGCGAGGGAGGTGGTTTACATGTGTAATACCAGCACCTTACATATAGACCTTCGGAAACTAACAGATGATAAACATTTACTCAGTATGGGACTGTGCACAATTCCTTATTTTTAAATTTCATTTTTTATTTTCTGCCTTAGGTTGAAATGGTGATTTTTAAAGTGAATAAAATTCTAATCATGAGTCGTCCTTAAATACTATGTGATCTTTTTTAAAATGAACAGCAAAGGCAATATCCTGGGTAGTTGGTAGTCCAGTGGTCCTTTCTTTGCAAATTGTCTCTGAAAGACAAGTAAATTTAGTGTGCAGGTGCACTTTACCTGACCTGTGTGTCTCTCTGATCATGATCATTTAACCTACTTATCTGCTTGTGGAATTTCACTGTTTGAAGGTTATTCTTCTTTCTGTCCAAATGATGTATAGGCATGTTGCACTTTATTAAAAAGTTACCACTTGTCACTGCAAAGCTATCTGCATTCCTATGGTAGTTAAAATGATTAGAATAGCCTTAATATTTATAACTATGCAGGTAATACTATACACAGAAGACATGCTGGTTATAGTCTCTTTCTTTCATATTTCAGTTGGCCATCATAATTTCCTCAAAAACTTTTTTCTGGGCAAAAATTCATACTAGTACTTTCTTTTCCCCTATTTTGACATAGTTGAACTAAATTACATAAGCCATTTGAAATTATTCAAATGTAAAATAAATGCAATAATTTTTCTTCTAAGAAAATGGTTTTGAACTATATATTACTCCTTTAATTCAAAGCCAATCGAAGCTATAAACTTCAATTTTTGCATGATTACAATCCTCACGAAGGAAGGAGAACAGAGCCAAGGCTAAGGAATAACAATTAAATATATATATTTTTCACAATGTAAAGATTTTAAAATGCTGAATATTATAGTTTTGTGTCTGTTGATATTTTTAGCTCTGTCAAACCACCTTACTGACTTTATAAGTCATTTTATGTTTTCAAAGATTTAAAGAGGCTGAAATAAGGCATGCCCAATGAAATGCACCTTAAATACAGAAAAATATTGAACTCACTTCCTGATATAAAAATAACTTCTTTGGGGCCATTGCAGCTAGACAGTGATGTTATGACATATTATACATGGTGTGTTTGGCTGATAATGCTATCTACACTACTAAGAATGGATTGAATAGGAAGAAAAGAGAGTCATCAGGAAATCTAATCAGCTATTGTTGAATACTTGGGGTAAACAGACCAGCAGTTATAGGATAGAAAATAAAGGAATTGCTGAAACTTTTCTTGTATCCCAAATGGATCAAGATTATAAGTTTGATTTTGGAAGCAAAGGAGAAAGAGGAATTGAAGAAGACTCAGGGTTTAATTTAAGATCTGAAAAACACTGGGCATTGCAATGTCATTCACCTCTATGAAATGCAGAAGGGAAATAGGTTTTGAAAGAAAGATGCATTCTCCTAGGACATGATAAGTCTGGGTGCATATAATATTTTGTTATAATCATGTGTAGACAGCTAGAAATATAGAACAGAAACATACATTAAAAAATCAAATGAAGGCCAGGCATTGTGGCTCACTCCTGTAATCTCAGAACTTTGGGAGGCCGAGGTGGGTGGATCACTTGAGGTCAGGAGCTCAAGGCCTGCCTGGCCAACATGGTGAAACCCCATCTTTACTAAAAATTCAAAAAGTTAGTTGGCATGGTGGTGGGCACCTGTAATCCCAGCTACTTGGGAGGCTGAGGCAAGAGAATCACTTGAACCCAGGAGGCAGAGATTGTAGTGAGCAAAGATTGTGCCATCACATGCTCCAGCCTGGGCAACAATAGAGAACACAATCTAAAACAACAACAACAACAACAAAAACAAACAAACACAAAAACCTCAAAAAACAAAGGAAATATAAAATCACAAGTAGACTTATAGATTAGAAACCCCTTAGGACTCTAAGGAGAAAGAGGAAGACTTCCACGGGAAGGTGGTGAGGATAACAGAAGCATCCAACTCTTCCTGCTACCCTGACACTTCTCTTCTGTTCCTGGATTAAAAAAAAAAAATTAAATGGACAAAAATGTGTTTTCATGGGGGGATATAAATCAATATAAAGTATAAAAAATGTGTTCCACTTGTTTTCTTCTTTGTACTTGACTTTGTTTTTCTATCTAATGTTTCTGTCTGCTATCAAATACATTTACAGGTTTATGTGTTTGTAGGCTGACCTCTCCCTATTAGGTATATAAGAGGATACACAAATCATGAGGTTCAAGATTTATATGCTTCTATCAAGTATCCTCACCTCTCAAATAATGATTGTTAAATTAATATAAGTTCCATGACAAAACTTGGAGAAACTTCAGTTAGCTATGATAGGCATAGAAATTGAAAAGGGGAGTAAGAATCTTCTAGAAATTACCCTTAGGAGAACATCATTCATGGACATTGATAAAGGACATTATGGCAAGTCAGGTTAGCTAATTATAGTGGTAAGAGCAGATTAGAGCAAATGCAGGTGCAAGAGATATGAATAAAGTTGGTGAAGCTTCCACATGCAGCTTTCTGCAGTAGCTGAGAAATGATACATTAATGGGGTTTCCACCTGAGGGAACAGCTAGAGAAATAGAAAATTTTCACAGGAGTTACCTTGCAGAGAGTATGGCTTCCCTAGCAAAAACCTGTTAAGCTTGTTCCCAACAGGACCACAATGAGAAACTCCGAATCACATGGTTTTCTCCTTCAGGGGACTAGAATAAAATGAGCAGACAATTTTTACAATGACAGGAAAAAAAAGTAGTAGACCTATCAAAATATACAGGAGTCAGAAATTACACCTAAGCATCAAAGGAGACACATTTATGAAACGAAATCTGGTTTCCAATAAAAACATAATGTATGATTGGTAAAGGCTATACAGTAGAAAAAATACACATTTGTGGAATTAAAAGCCATGCTGGAGGCAATAGAAAGGATATCAGATACTTACAAAACTAGAGTTAACAAATTAAAAGGTGAACTAATAAGTTTTCTTTATATTCAGAAGAGAAAATTGATTAGTGAGAAAAAGAGAGACATAAAACAGATTCAGAAAATACAATGCACATATAATGGAAATCCTAAAAATACAATAACTTTCTTTTCAAAACAACAAAAAATTATCTATTGATCTATCTATATCTATATTTTTTAATGATCTATTTATCATGTATTTGTTCTTTTGAAAACAATTTTATATATAAAACTATGTATATATAATTTATATATATAATTGTTATATATTATTATATATATAATATACAATTGTTATATATTATTATATATATATAATTCCACTGGTTCTGGAGTAAAAATAAACTTTTATATGCCATTACTAGTGGAATAAAAATAAACTTTTAACTTTCAAATAATTACAGCAAAGAAAACGTATTATATATTAGAAGAAGGAAGGGATTTTAAAATAAAAAGTAGGCAGAAAAAAGAAATGCAAACACAGAGACTGGCTAATGTATAACCTGTAGTATTTGAGAGAAATGGTTGCAATGGTAATCATATACTGTGAGGTGAGGTTAGTCAACCGTCAACTCAAAGGGAGTCATCTATGACCCAGAGCCCATTGAGGGGGAGCCTGGCCAGGGCACCTTGGGAAAGACATTACAATGACACAGCTGGTATATATAGTAGTAATTCCCTTGATTCTTCACCGAAGAGATCTACAGCCATTTACCAAGGTCACTTTCCTCTAGGGAAACATATTCTGATGGAAGCATGCTGAATAAGAAGGAAGTAAATTAAGAAAGAGGAAGATGTGGGAAGTAAAAAGTACAAGAGTCATATAGAAAAATATTGAAAGAAAGTCCCAGAATGAACACTTTATGTCTTGGCCAAAGAAGGAGAATGTGGAAGACCTTTAGAAACTAAATAAAGGAATGTGAATATTTGGGAGTAAATATGACTGAAAGGAGTTTGACAGTTCTGATAGGACATGAAGCAAAAAATATACATGTACATAAAAGTTAGGTATATGAATGTTTTGTAAGTGAAAACATGAGGTAGTATTTAATATAAGAATAAATAAACATTGTAAAAAAGGAGAATAATATCCACTTCCTGGTGTTATATTAAAAATTATATTTAGTTACAATAGTTGAATAAATAATTTAAATGTTGATAAAATATACTATGAAAATAAAGAAAGGTATTATGAATGTGCTATCTGATTCTCTCCTATCACATGGAAAGCCAAAAATATCAGATTTCTGAAACATACATATATCACAGTTGATTTATACATTTAATGACCTGTCACTCATTTTTTTCAATATATTAGAAAGATAATTTTGTTTTATAATAAAATAAATGGAATTCAGCAAAATGTAAATATCAATAAAAACAAATGTTTGAAATTTTTAAAAAGATTTGCAAAAAAATTTGCCATAGAAAATAGTAAAACCATATGACATGTTACATAAAAAATACCAATAAATTATGAGGAGGAGATAGAGCAAAATATATTATGAAGAGGAGATAGAGCAATAGCCTCCAGCAATCAAGACCCCTGCAGGAACACCAAATTGAACACCTATCCACACAAAAAAGAATCTTCATAGGAACCAAAAATCAAGTAAGTGATCATAGCACCTGATTTTAACATTTTGTTAAGGAGGCACTGAGAAGGGCAGGAAAGACAGCCTGGAATTGCTGCTGCTATCCCTCCCCCACACTCCCAGTGGCATGAAGGAAGAATCTACATGCTTCCAGGAGGGAGAACACGGTGATTGTGGGACTTTGCCTTGGAACTCAGTGCTGCCCTGTCACAGCAGAAAGTAACACAGGGCAGAACTCTGCCACTGAGGGAGCATTTAGAGCATCTCTAGCCAGAGGCAAATCAGCTATCCCAGTGGTCAGAACTTAAGTTCTGGCAAGCCCTGCCACCATGAGCTGAAGTGTTCTGGGGTCCTAAGTAAATTTGAAAGACAGTCTAGGCCACAAGGACTGTGATTCCTGGGCAAGTTATTGTGCTGTGCTGGGCTCAGAGCCAGCAGACTTGGGGTACCTGCAACCTAGTCAGACATTAGCTGGGGTAGCCAAGGGAGTGTTTGCATCATTCATATCCCAACCCTAGGAAGTGAAGCTCACAGCTCCAGGAGAGATTTCTTTCCTCTGCTTCAGGAGAGAAGAGGGAAGAGTAAAGGGAACTCTATCTTGCAACTTGTATACCAGGGTAGCCACAGTAGAATAGGGCACCAGGCAGAGTGCTGAGGACTTCATTTCAAGCCCTAGCTCCTGGACAACTTTTCTAAACTCACCCTGGGCCAGAAGGGAAGCTGCTGTCTTGAAGTAAAGGTCCCAGTCTTGGCAGAATCTGTCACCTTTTGACTAAAAAGCCCTTGAGCCCTAGTTGACTAACCAGCAATAGTAGCTCAAACCTTACGTGAGACTCTGAGCTGTGCTGGCTTTAGGTGTGAACCAGCACATTCCCAGCTGTGGTTGCTATGGGGCAAGACCATTTCTGCTTGAGGAAAGGAGAAGAAAGAGTAAAGGGGACTTTGTCTTGCAGCTTGGGTACTAGCTTGGCCACCGCTAGGTAGAGCACAAGGTGCGATCCTAGGATTCCTTATTCCAAGCCTTGGCTTCTGGATGGCATTTCTGGACCTGCCCTGGGCCAAAGGGGAGAGCCCACTTCCCTGAAGAGAGAACCCCGGGTCTGGCAGCATTCGCCACAAGCTGTCTAAAGAGCTTTTGGGTCTTGAGTGACTATCAGCAATAGCCAGGTTACTACTTAACACCATCCTGACATGATGGTGGCCATGGGGAGAGACTCCTCAGCTGAGGAAAGGAGAAGAAAGAGTGGGAATAACTTTGTTTCATTCATGGCTTGGGTACCAGCTCACTCAAAGTAGAATAGAGCACCAGGTAGATTCCTAAGGTTCTTGACTCCAAGCCCTGGCTCATGGATGGTATCTTTGGACCCACCTGGGGCTAGGAGGAATCCTCCACCCAGAAAAGAAGGACAAAAGCCTGGTTGAATCTGCCACCTGTTGTTTGTAAAGCCCTAAGGCCTTCAGTAAACATAGGTGGTAGCCAGCAGTGGTCACTGGGCTTTGAGTGAAACCCAGGGCTATGCCAGCTTGGCATCTGACCCAGCCTTTGTTATTGGTATATTCAGGGTTTCAACTTCTTCCTGGTTTAGACTTGGGAGGGTGCAAGTGTCCAGGAATTTATCCATTTCATCCAGTTTTACTGGTTTATATGCATAGAATTGTTTGTAGTAATTTCTGATGGTAGTTTGTATTTCTGTGTAATTGGTGGTGATATCCTCATTATCATTTTGTATTGAATCTATTTGATTCTTCTCTCTTCTCTTTTTTAATTAAGTTGGCTGGTGGTCTGCCTATTTTGTTGATCTTTTCAAAAAACCCACTCCTGGATTTATTAATTTTTTCAAAGGATTTTTGTGTCTCTATCTCCTTCAATTCTGCTCTGATCTTAGTTATTTCTTGCCTTCTGCTAGCTTTTGAGTTTTTTTTTTTATCTTGCTCCTCTAGATCTTTCAGTTTTGATGATAGGGTGTTTTAGATGTTTCCTTGCTTCTCATGTGGGCATTTATTGCTATAAGTTTCCCTCTAGGCACTGCTTTAAATGTGTCCTAGAGATTCTGGTACGTTGTGTCTTTGTTCTTGTTGGTTTCAAAAAACATCTTTATTTCTGCCTTCATTTAATTGTTTATCCAGTCAACATGCAAGAGCCAGTTGTTCAGTTTCCATGAAGTTGTGTGGTTCTGAGTTAGTTTCTTAATTTTGAGTTATAATTTGATTGCACTGTGGTCTGAGAGACTGTTTGTTATGATTTCCATTCTTTTGTATTTGGTGAGAAGTGATTTACTACCAATTATGTGATCAATTTTAAAATAGGTATGATGTGGTACCAAGAAGAGTGTGTATTCTCTAGATTTGGGATGGAGAGTTCTGTAAATGTCTATTAAGTTTGCTTGGTCCAGGTCTGAGTTCAAGTCCTGGATATCCTTGTTGATTTTCTGTCTCGTTGATCTGTCTAATATTGACAGTGGAGTGTTAACCTCTCCCACTATTATTGCATGGGAGTCTAAGTCTCTTTGTAGGTCATTAAGAACTTGCTTTATTTATCTGGGTTCTCCTGTATTGGGTGCATATATATTTAGGATTGTTAGCTCTTCTTCTTGCATTGATCTTTTAACCATTATTTAGTGCCCTTCTTTGATCTTTGTTGGTTTAAAGTCTATTTTATCATAGACTAGGATTGTAACTCCAGCTATTTTTTGTTCTCCATTTGCTTGGTAAATCTCTCTCCATCCCTTTATTTTGAGCTTATGTGTGTCCTTACATGTGAGATGGGTTTCCCGGAAACAGCACACTGTTGGGTTTTGAATTTTTGTGCAGTTTGCCAGTGTGTCTTTTGATTGGGCATTTAGCCCACTTACATTTAAGGTTAGTATTGTTATGGGTGAATTTGATCATGCCATTTTGATGCAAGCTGGTTGTTTTGCCTGTTAGTTGACACAGTTTGTTTATTTGTCAATGCTCTTTACCATTTTGTATGCTTAATTTTTATATTTTTTTTTATTTTATTTATTTATTTTGAGATGAAGTTTTGCTCTTGTTACCCAGGCTGGAGTGCAATGACATGATCTTGGCTCACTGCAACCTCCAATTCCTGAGTTCAGGCAATTTTCCTGCCTCAGCCTCCTGAGTAGCTGGGATTACAGGCATGCACCACCTAATTTTTTTGTATTTTTAGTAGAGACTGTGTTTCACTATGATGACCAGGATGGTCTCGATCTCTTGACCTTGTGATCCACCCACCTCAGCCTCCCTAAGTGCTGGGATTACAGGCTTGAGCCACCACGCTTGGCTCATTTTGTATGTTTTTAGAGTGGCTGGTACTGGTTGTTCCTTTCTATGTTTAGTGCTTCTTTCAGGAGCTCTTGTAAGGCAGGCCTGGTGGTGATGAAGTCTCTCAGCAATTGCTTGCCTGTAAAGGATTTTATTTCTCCTTTGCTTATAAAGCTTAGTCTGGCTGGATATGAAATTCCACATTGAAAGTTCCTTTCAGTTCAAGGAGAAGATGGTGCTGTAGTACCAACTCAGGATTGCAGCTCCCAGTGAAAGCACAGAGGGTGAGTGGATGCCGCAAATCCAGATGGATCTTTATTGCCCACAGACCAGGAGATTCCCAGATGTAGGAGCCCCACGGGCTGCCAGCACAGCTGTTTTGACCGGCATGGCTGTTTCGGCCGGCACTGCAGTGCAGCAGAACTCCGTAAAAATACACTGGTTTGGTTGCCCTGTTAAGCTGGCAATTGGAGATTTTGGAAGGCAGATTAGCACATTCATCTGATTAAACGGGACTAAAACAGAAAGCCAGGCCAAGAGATTCCCGGGCAGCGATGTTGTTTCAGCCAGCGCAGTGGGTTGCCACATGGGAAATCACACAGATCCCGGCACCCTTTCAGTAGGGGATTGGAACACCTGGGAGAGAGTCAACCATTCAACTTAATAAAACAAAGTGCTCTGAGGTAGGGAGCCAGGTGGTCAGGCTTGGTGGGTCCCACCACCACAAAAACAAACAAAACAGCAATTGGAAATGCTCGGGGTTGAGAGTTTCACGGCAAGCACAGCTGAACCCAGGGCAGTGCAGCTCGGTGGGGGAGGGGCGTCCGCCATTACTGAGGCACTGCACCCCTATGGAAGTACTCTGCCATTGCTGATGCAGCCTGCCATTGCTGAGGCAATCACCATAACAGAGAGAGTCCGCCATTAAAGAGGTGTGCCACCATCACCACGGCAGTTCTATCCACTCCCATATAAACAGGACTACAGGGAATTACACACAGCATCAGGGCAGAGCCCACGGAAGCAGGGCAGAGCCCATGACAGCAGGGCGGAGTCCACGGCAACAGGGAGGAGTCCAGAGCAGGTCAGCATGGCCTCTGCAGGCAGGCAGTGACTAGACTGCCCCCTTGCTGGACAGGATAGTGCAACAGATACTCATAAATAAAGCCTTAACTCCTGGGACAGAGCACCTAAGGAAAAAAAGAGGCTTTATGAGTTCTGCTGCAGCATACTTAAATGTACCAGCCTAGCAGCACTGAATGAACAACAGAGCTCACAGCTTAGCACTTGAGCTCCTATAAAGTACAGACTGTCTCCTTAAGCAGCTCCCTGACCCCCGTATATCCAAAGAGTCACCTCACAAAGGACTGATCAGACTGACATTTGGCAGGCATCATTCAGGGAGAAAGATAGCAGAAGAAGAAACTGGTAACAACCCCGACAGTTCTGCAGCTGCTACAGGTGTTCCCCAGGCAAGCAGAGCCTGGAGTGGACCTCAGCAGTCCTACAGCAGAGGGGCCAGACTGTTAGAAGGAAAACCAAAAAACAGAAATACTTCATCATCAACAATCTGGATGTTCACTCAGAGACCCAATCAGAAAATCAGCAACTACTCAGACAACAGGTGGATAAATCCACAAATATGGGAAGAAACCAGTGCAAAACGGAAGAAAACACCCAAAACCAGAACACCTGGCCTCCTACAAGGGACCACAACTCCTCACCAGCAAGGGGACAAAGCCGGACGGAGAATGAGTGTGATGAAATTACAGAATCAGACTTCAGAAGGTGGGTAATGAGAAACTTCTGTGAGCTAAAAGAACATGTTCTAACTCAATGTAAAGAAACTAAGAACCTTGAAAAAAGATTTGAGGAAATGATAACAAGAATGGACAACTTAGAGAGGAATATGAGTGAATTGAAGGAGCTGAAAAACACAACACGAGAACTTCTCAAAGCATGCACAAGTTTCAACAGCTGAATTGACCAAGCAGAAGAAAGGATATCAGAAGTCGAAGATCAACTCAATGAAATAAAACAAGAAGCCAAGATGAGAGAAAAAAGTGCAAAAAGGAATGAACAAAGTCATCAAGAAATGTGGGATTATGTGAAGAGACCTAATCTATGTTTGATAGGTGTACCTGAATGTGACTGAGAGAATGAATCCAAGCTGGAAAACACTCTTCAGGATATTATCCAGGAAAATTTCCCCAACCTAGTAAGGCAGGCCAATATTCAAGTCCAGGAAATACAGAGAACACCACAAAGATATTCTACAAGATGAACAACCCCAAGGCACATAATCGTGAGATTCACCAGGGTTGAAATGAAGGAGAAAATACTAAGGGCAGCCAGAGAGAAAGGTTGGGTAACCCACAAAGGGAAGCCCATCAGACTCACAGCAGATCTCTCAGCAGAAAATCTACAAGCCAGAAGAGAGTGGAGGCCAATATTCAACATCCTTAAAGAAAAGAACTTTCAACCCAGAATTTTATATCCAGCCAAACTAAGCTTCATAAGTGAAAGAAAAATAAAATCCTTTGTGAACAAGCAAGTACTCAGAGATTTTGTCACCACCAGGTCTGCTTTACAAGAGCTCCTGAAAGAGACACTACACATAGAAAGGAACAATCAGTACCAGCCATTCCAAAAACATACCAAATGCTAAAGAGGATCAACAAAATGAAGAATCTGCATCAACTAATGGGCAAATCAGCCAGCTAGCATCAAAATGGCAGGATGAAATTCACACATAACAATATTAACCCTAAATGTAAATGGGCTAAATGCACCAATCAAAAGACACAGACTGGCAAATTGGATAAAAAGCCAAAACCCATCGGTGTGCTGTATCCAGGAAACCCATCTCACATGCAAGGATACACAAAGGCTCAAAACAAAGGGATGGAGGAAGATTTACCAAGCAAATGGAGAGCCAAAAACAGCAGTAGTTGCAATTCTTGTCTCAGATAAAACAGACTTTAAAGTAACAAAGATCAAAAGAGACAAAGAAGGCCATTATATACGGTCAAAGGATCGATACAACAAGAAGAGCTAATGATCCTAAATATATATGGACTCAATACAGGAGCACCCCGATATATAAGGCAAGTTCTTAATGACTTACAAAGAGACTTAGACTCCCACACAATAATAGTGGGAGACTTTAACACTCCACTGTCAATATTAGACAGATCAACCAGACAGAAAATTAACAAGGATATCCAGGACTTGAACTCAGACCAGGAACAAGCAAACCTGATAGACATTTACAGAACTCTCCACCCCAAATCCACAGAATATGCATTCTTCTCAGCACCACATCACACCTACTCTAAAATTGACCACATAATTGGAAGCAAATCACTCCTCAGCAAATGCAAAACAACTGAAATTATAACAAACAGTCTCTCAGACCATAGTGCAATCAGGTTAGAGCTCAGAATTCAGAAACTAACTCAGAACTGCACAGCTTCATGGGAACTGAACAACTGGCTCTTGCATGCTGACTGGATAAACAATGAAATGAAGGCAGAAGGCCGGGCGCGGTGGCTCAAGCCTGTAATCCCAGCACTTTGGGAGGCCAAGGAGGGTGGATCATGAGGTCAACAGATCGAGAACATCCTGGTCAACATGGTGAAACCCCGTCTCTACTAAAAATTACAAAAAATTAGCTGGGCATGGTGGCGTGCGCCTGTAATCCAAGCTACTCAGGAGGCTGAGGCAGAAGAATTGCCTGAACCCAGGAGGCGGAGGTTGCGGTGAGCCAAGATTGCCCCATTGCACTCTAGCCTGGGTAACAAGAGCGAAACTCTGTCTCAAAAAAAAAAAAAAAAAAGAAAGAAAGAAAGAAATGAAGGCAGAAATAAAGAAGATCTTTGAAACCAACGAGAATGAAGACACACATAACAGAATCTCTGGGACACATTTAAAGCAGTCTCTAGAGAAAAATATATAGCAATAAGTGCCCATATAAGGAGAATGGAGAGATCCAAAATTGACATCCTATTGTCAAAATTGAAAGAGCTAGAGGAGCAAGAACAAAAAATCTCAAAACCCAGCAGAAGACAAGAAATAACTAAGATCAGAGCAGAACTGAAGGAGATAGAGACATGAAAAACCCTTCAAAAAATCCATAAATCCAAGAGCTGTTTTTTTTTTGAAAAGATCAACAAAATAGACAGACTACTAGCCAGACTGATAAAAGAGAAGAGAGAATAACCAAATAGATGCAGTAACAAATGGTAAAGAGGAAATCACCACAGATTCCAAAGAAATTCAAACCATCATCAGAGAATATTACAAAGAACTCTAGACACATAAACTAGTAAACCTGGAAGAAATGGATAAATTTCTGGACACTTGTGTCCTCCCAAGCCTAAACCAGGAGGAAGTCAAAAGTGTGAATAGACCAATAACAAGGTCTGAAGTTGAGGCAGCAATTAAGAGCCTACCACACAAAAAAAGCCCAGGTCCAGATGGTTCACAGCTGAATTCTACCAGACACACAAAAGGAACTGTTACCATTCCTTCTGAAACTATTCCAAATAATCCAAAAAGAGAGAATTCTTCACAAATCATTTTATGAGACCAACATCATCCTTATACCAAAACCCAGCAGAAACTCAATAAGAAAAGAAAACTTCAGGCCAATATCCATGATGAAAGTAGATGCAAAAATCTTTAATAAAATACTGGCAAGCCGATTGCAACAGCACATCAAAAAGCTTATCCACCATGATCAAGTAGGATTCATCCCGGGGATGCAAGGCTGGTTCAACATACACAAGTCCATAAATGTAATTCACCACATAAACAGAACCAAAAACAAAAACCACATGATTATGTCAATTGATGCAGAGAAGGCATTTGACAAAATTCAACAGCCCTTTATGCCAAAAACCCTCAATAAACTCGGTATTGATGGAACATATCTCAAAATAATAAAAGCTATTTATGAAAAACCAACAGCCAATATCATACTGAATGGGAAAAAACTGGAAGCATCCCCTTTGAAATCTGGCACTAGACAAGGATACCCTCTCTCCCACTTCTATTCAATATAGTACTGGAAGTTCTAGCCAGAGCAATCAGGCAAGAAAAAGAAATCAAGGGTATTCATATAGGAAAGGAGGAAGCCAAATTGTCTCTATTTGCAGATGACATGATAGTATATCTAGAAGACCCCATCGTCTCAGCCCAAAAACTCCTGAAACTGATAAGCAACTTCAGCAATGTCTCAGGATACAAAATCAATGTGCAAAAATCACAAGCATTCCTATACACCAATACAAGACTTAAAGACAGCCAAATCAAGAATGAACTGCCATTCACAATTGCTACAAAGAGAATAAAATACCTAGGAATACAACTAACAAGGAACGTAAAGGACCTCTTCAAGGAGAACTACAAACCACTGCTCAACGAAATAACAGAATACAGAAACAGATGGAGAAACATTCCATGTTCATGGTTAGGAAGAATCAATATCGTGAAAATGGCCATACTGCCCAAAGTAATCTACAGAATCAACGCTATCCCCATCTTCACAGAACTAAAAAAAACCACCTTAAACTTCATATGGAACCAAAAGAGAGCCCGCATAGCCAAGTCAATTCTAAGCAAAAAGAACACAGCAGGAGGCATCACACTACCAGACTTCAAATTATACTACAAGGCTACAGTAATCAAAACAGCATGGTACTGGTATGAAAACAGAGATATAGACCAATGGAAGAGAACAGAGGCATCGGAGGCAATGCAACATACCTACAACCATACAATCTTTGATAAACCTCACAAAAAAAGCAGTGGAGAAAGGATTTCCTATTTAATAAATGGTGTTGGCAAAACTGGCTAGCCATGTGCAGAAAGCAGAAACTGGACCCATTCCTGATACCTTACACTAAAATTAACTCCAGATGGATTAAAGACTTAAACATAAAACCTGTCACCATAAAAATCCTAGAAGAAAATCTAGGCCAAACCATTCAGGACATAGGAGTAGGCAAGGGCTTCATGACCGAAACACCAAAAGCATTGGCAACAAAAGCCAAAATAGACAAATGGGACCTAATCTAACTCCACAGCTTCTGCATGGCAAAAGAAACAGTCATTAGAGTGAATCAGCGACCAACAGAATGGGAAAAAAGTTTTGCAGTTTACCCATTTGACAAAGGGCTGATATCCAGAATTTACAAAGAACTCAAACAGATTTACAAGAAAAAAAAACAAACAAGCCCATTCAAAAATGGGCAAAGGATATGAACAGACAATTTACAAAAGAAGACATACATGAGGCCAGCAAACATGAAAAAATTCTCATCATCACTGGTCATTAGAGAAATGCAAATCAAAACTACACTGAGATACCATCTGACGCCAGTTAGAATGGCGATCATTAAAAAATCTGGAGACAACAGATGCTGGAGAGGATGTGGAGAAATAGGAACACTTTTACACTGCTGGTGGGAGTGTAAATTAGTTCAACCATTGTGGAAGACAGTGTGGCGATTCCTCAAGGACCTAGATAGAAATTCCATTTGACCCAGCAATCCCATTACTGGGTATGTAGCCAAAGGAGTATAAATTGTTCTACTATAAGGACACGTTCACACGAATGTTCATTGCAGCAATGTTTACAATAGCAAAGACCTGGAAGCATCCCAAATGCCCATCGATGATGGACTGGACTGGGAAAATGTGGCACATATACACCATGGAATATTATGCAGCAATCAAAAACTTTGAGTTTGTGTCCTTTATAGGGACATGGATGAATCTGGAGAACATCATTCTCAGCAACCTGACACAAGAACAGACAATGGAATATTGCATGTTCTTACTCATAGGCGGGTGATGAACAATAAGAACACATGGACACAGGGAGGGGAGCACTACACACTGGGGTCTATTAGGGTAAATAGGGGAGGGACAGTGGTGGGGGAAGCTGGGGAGGGATAGCATGGGGAGAAATGCCAGATGTGGGTGAAGAAAGGAATGCAGTAAATCACACTGCCATGTATGTACCTATGGAACTATCTTGCATGTTCTGCACATGTACCCCAAAACCTAAAATGCAATAAAAAAGAAAAGAAAAGAAAAGAAATTACTTTTCTTTAAGGATGTTGAATATTTGCCCCAACTTTCTTCTGGCTTGTAGGGTTTCTTCCAAGAGATCCACTGTGAGTCTGAAGGGCTTCCCCTTGTGGGTAACCTGACCTTTATCTCTGGCTGCCCTTAGCATTTTCTTCTTCATTTCAACCCTGGTGAATCTGATGATTATGTGCCTTGGGGTTGCTCTTCTTGAGGAATATCTTTGTGCTGTTCTCTGTGTTTCTTGGACTTGACTGTTGGCCTGCCTTGCTAGGTAGAGGAAGTTTTCCTGGATAATATCCTGAAGCGTGTTTTCCAGCTTGGATTCATTCTCTCAGTCACATTCAGGTACACCTATCAGACGTAGATTAAGTCTTTTCACAGAATACCATATTTCTTGGAGGCTTTGTTTATTTCTTTTCACTCTTTTTTTTTTTTTTTTAATCTTGCCTTCTCATTTTATTTCATTTAGTTGATCTTCAATCTCTGATATCCTTTCTTCTGCTTGGTCAATTCGGCTGTTGAAACTTGTGTGTGCTTTGTGAAGTTCTCGTGTTGTGTTTTTCAGCCCCATCAATTCATTTATATTCTCCATGTTGTTTATTCTTGTTAACACTTCATCATACCTCTTTTCAGGGTTCTTAGTTTCTTTGCATTGGGTTAGAACGTGTTCTTTTAGCTCAGAGAAATTTGTTATTACCCACTTCCTGAATCCTGTTTCAGTCAATTCATTAGATTCTTTCTCCATCCAGCCTTGTTCCCTTTATGAGCAATTGTGATCCCTTGGAGGAGGAGATGCATTCGGATTTTGGGTGTTGTCATCCTTTTTGCATTGGTTTCTTCCCATCTTTGTGGATTTATCTGCCTGTGGTTTTTGTAGTTCATGACTTTTAGATGTGGTCTCTGAGTGGCATCCGTTTTGCTGATGTTGAAGTTATTTCTTTCTATTCTTTCATTTTCCTTCCAACAGTCAGGCCCGTCTGCTCTAGGACTGCTTGAGGTCCACTCCACACCCTGCTTGCTGGGGATCACCTGTGGTGGCTGCAGAACAGTAAGGGTTTTTGCCAGTTTATTCTTCTGTTAGGAAGATATCCAGAAGGATATCTGGCAGATGTCAGCCTGAGCTCTCCTTTATGAGATGTCTTTTTGTATACACAGGGGTCAAAGAGCTTCTTGAGGAGACATGCTGTCCTTTATAGGAGCTCAAGTGCTGACCTGTGAGCTCCATTGTTCTGTTCAGAGCTGCTTGGCAGGTATGTTTAAGTCTGCTGCAGTGGAACTCATAACCACCTTTTTTTCCCAGGTGCTCTGTCCTGGGAAGGTGGAGCTTTATTTATAAATTCCTGACTTGCTGCTGCCTTTTTTCAGAGATACGCTGTCCAGCGAGGAGGTAGCCTAATCACAGTCTGCCAGCAGAGGTTTTGCTGAGCTACCGTGGTCTCTGTGCAGCTGCTGTGTGATTTTTTAAATAGTTAGAACTGCCTCAGCAATGGCAGTCTGCTTCAGTAATGGCACACATCCTCTGTAATGGCAGACTGTTTCAGTAGTGGTGGACTCCCTCAGTAATGGCAGATACCCTTCACCCCACAGAGCTGGACCATCCTGGGTCCAGCTGTGCTTGCTGTGAATCTCTCAATCCAGAGCATTTCAGATTGCTGGTCTTTGTGGAGGTGGGACCCACAAAGCCAGATCACCTGGCTCTCTGTTTTAACCCCCCTTTTTTCAGTTGAATGGGTGACTCTGTCTCCCAGGTGTTCCTGACACCAGTTGAAATGGCAGCTTAGATATGTGTGAGTTTTTGTCCAGGGACCCACTGTGCTGGATGAAACAGCCATGCTGGATACTCATGGCAATTTTCTGCCCAGGAGTCTCTTGGTTTGTGGGCAGTAAAAACTCATTTGGAAATGCTGTGATCACTTACCCTCTGTGTTCTCACTGGGAACTGCACTCCAGAGCTATTCCTATTTGTTGTTTATACTCTTAATCTCTCTCTCTCTCTATTGATATGTGTGTGTGTGTGTACACACACATGCACAGATACACACATGCATACATATTTACAAATAATCATATATGTAGATATATAATTTATATAGGTATATTTTCGCATGTACAATCATTTGACCCTTGAACAGCACACGTTTGAACTACATGACTCTGTTTATATACACATTTTCTTCTGTCTCTGCCACCCCCAAGACAGCAATATCAACTCCTCCTCTTCCTCCTCTTCCACAGCCTACTCAGTATGAAGACAATGAGGATAAAGACCTTTACAATGATCCATTTACTTCCACTTAATTCATAGTAAATATATATTTTTTCCTTATTATTTTCTTAAAAATATTCTTTTCTTTAGTTTTATTTTTTGTGAGAATACAGCATATAATACATATAACATACAAAATATGTGTTCAGCAACTGTTTATTTTATTGGTAAGGCTTTTAGTCAACAGCAAGCTCTTAGTAGTTAAATTTTATGGGAATCAAAAGTTACGCTTGGATTTTCAACTGTTCCTGGGGAGGGGTAGGATTAGGTGCCTCTACCCTCTATGTTATTCAAGGGTCAAATGTATATTCATATATATATGTATTTATATATCTCTGTAAGTATAAGTATATTGGAATATGTAAGAGTTGACTATAATATAAACATATAAAATCTGCAAGATAATAAGCCATACTACTTGTAGTAGTTATCTCTTTGGAATAGGGCAGTTTGGGCATGATGGAAGGTCAATTTTACTCTTTTTCTGTACAGTTTTTTTTTTTAAGAGATGGAGTTTCATTCTGCTCCCCAGGCTGGAGTGCAGTGGTGTGATTCCAGCTCCTTGCAGCCTTGGATTCCTGGACAAAGAGGACTCACCAAGGTTAGCTTCCCAAGTAGCTGGAACTATAAGTGTGTGCCATCACATCTGGCTAATCTTAATAAATGTTTTGTAGAGACAGAGTCTAGCTATGATACTTAGACTGGTTTTAAACTCTTGACCTCAAGCAATCCTCCTGTTTCAGCCTCCTAAAGCACTGGATTACAGACATTAGCCACAATGCCTGGCCTTATTCTATATTATTTAAACTTTTTACTGTAATCTAGTAGTTAGGGAAATAAAAAATCAAATGAGATACTGCCTTTTTATCCATTCAATTAAGGAAACTAAAGAAAAAATTTAATGATGTTAAAGGTTAGCAAGAAGTTTGAGAAATACCCTGAAGAATTCCCTAAGCCAATCCCATTTCTGTGTCTGGGGCACAGAGACTAGTAATTGGGTGGGGTTGGAGAGAGGGTGAGACTAAGATTTTGGGTGAAGATGCAGTTAACAAATCTTGAATATCAAATTATCGTTTTTAACTCAAAGTTTATTGGTTTGTTTCAAACACCAACAAAATTAATGATTTGTTTCATAGTTCAAAACTAAATATTGTGCATTACAAGAACCTTAACTAAGTTTATCTCTTTTGTGTAGGGCAGATTGGGCAAGGTGGAAGGTGAATTTAACTTTTTCGTTACGTAGTTCAAGTTAAAGCAGCAGGCATCTTAATTTGCAAAAGTGCATATTAGAAATGGGCAGAAAGAGAGCACCTAGATAGGGGAATCACTAAGGACAAGATCTGATTTTAAAAAAGATCTAAGAAAGTAAATTTTAGAATTCATGTTTTTATTGTTCCACTCATATATTTTCCAGATTCAAAGTTATGTTTGGGTATGAATAATTCATGCTTGGAAATATTCAAATAAATAATTTTATAAAGAAACATTTAAGTATATTAGTATAACTGTTCTTTACTGTTAAAAATATGACAATGTAGTTTTTAAATATGTATTTTTTATAAAAATTGTAATAAAATCACTGACAATCTAGAAAATTAAGGGAAAAAAGTGAAAGATAATCACCTCTAAAAACACTGCTCTTATACAATCTTTTATGTAACTCATACAGTCACAGCATTTTTTGCATGTGTTCTGATAGTTTATGTATATATGAATATGTTTTATATAATTTTTGTAATTTGTACATATAGTCCAGTTTCATATTCTACATTATAATCAACTTTCACAGGATTACATAGTTATTACTCCATTAAACAAATATTAGTTGGTTACTTCTATATGCAGAGTATATATTGATAAAGAAAATAGGATCTTTGAGAAACTCCCAGTTTGACAGGGAAAATAGCATGAGATCATTACAATTCAATGTGCTAACTTGTATAATGGGATAAGCATAGACACATACGGGAACACACAGAGGAAACACCTTCCCCATGTTAGGGGTCAGGGTAGAGATCTCAAAGGAGGATGTGCCCTTTAAGCAGAGAGGAAAAGGTCAAGTGAGAGGCAGGTTAATGGAAGGTGAAGTGTTTCAGGGAGAAGGAATGCTCTGTACAAAGAGCCTGGGGCTAGAGGAAAGAAACTGTAGTGTATTCAGAAAGCTGGGAGGGAGCCATGTGATATTACTGGAGTTAAGCAGGTTATGCAGAGTCTTAAGTATCTGAAAATATGATACACATCAAGAGGTGTAGATTTTAAAATATAAACATTTGTTTAAAAGCCTTGAAAATGGATGTCGATGTTGTAAAGGTTTAAAAGGCATAAAGCCCAGGTAGAATACTGTTGAAAAATATTAAGAGTACCAAGAAGAGTAATGAGGTGAAGAACCTGCATTGAAACTATAGGGAGAAGAAAGGAAAAGAAAGGAATCAGCAGAAAGGAAGTGAGTAGAACAAAATCAAAGTGGTGGGTGACTCTCCATACTGAGAGGTAGCAACAGAGTCAACTATAATGATTCAGGACAAAGACTGAGGATGGAGAAAGCAGTGAATGGCTGTGGTATGTAAGATTTTAGGAAGAATTTAAAGCTAAAATCATCCCCTCACATTCCATTTGTTTCTTATTCCCTAGTAACCAAGAATGGGTACCTTAGAACCTTCTTAAGCATGTGGCCTATTAAATATCCCCTTTCTTTCCCAAGTTGCTACAGTATTGATTTCCAGATTAACTTTCTGTCCACCTCAAATGGCTTCCTTCATGGAATCCTCTGTCCCTACCCATCCTAAAGGTCAGTGCTCTCTATTGTTCTGCCATTAGTCCTCTTCTCCCCGGCCCTATTTCCTTGGCAATCTCAACTATGAATGAGATAGGTAGGTGCTGATGGCTCCCAAATACACATCTCTAAACTAGACCTTTTTCCTAAATGTCAAAATTATTTTTAAAAATGAATTACAGAGTATTTAATTTATCTTTCCTACATGGGCTCCTCCACCTCAACCTAACTATAACTGAATTATTTGCATCCCCATCCAAGTTTGCTCCTTTTCATGTGTTCCTTATTTTGGAGTCTAGACACACAATCTAGCCATCTAACCAGTTATTCCACCAAGCCAGAAACAGAGAGCCATCATTAACGTTTCCTTCTCTTTCTTTGTTACGACCTCTTCAACCCCTGCATATCTAATCAGTAATCAAAACCTGAAAGTTCTATTTCTTGAATATCTCTCAGATGTGTGGTCATTCACCCAGACCTTCTCGCCTTCCATTTCTGGCTAACTTGTTAGTAGTCACCTTAGTTAATATTCTCTTTATTCCTGGCGGACCTTCCTTACTGATCTACCTTGATTCTTCCTTATATGCTTTCCAGATTAATATCCCATTCTCTATATGCAATGACACTCAAGCCAAAAGAAACAACCTGTGGGAATTTTTCTAATGCCGTCACACGTTCTTTCATTTCTTACTCTGTTCTTCTCCTTAGGAGTGATTTTTATCCTTTTCCCTGATTGTTTCATTCTTCCATGTTTTTGACCTTCGGTTCAAAAAACACTTTCTGTCATGAGCCCAGAAATTCTAGGTTTATATCCTACCTGTATGCTCTCAAAATCAGTCTGTAGATTGTTCCATGATAATCAACTCTCATATAAGGCAATGACCTCTTTACATGAATAAAAAGAATTCATTTTTGTTGATTGCTTCTTATATGCATAGCACTGAACTGAGGCATTTACACTGATTTTCTCATTTAATACAGTATGTTTGTGAGGAAAGAACTATTATTACTTTTATTTGAAGACGAGGAAACTGAGCTAGAGAAACTCACAGTCAAAAAGCTAATTAATTGGCAGCACATTGACTGAAACTTCACTGAGTTTACTGCGTAGTCACAGCACAGATGCACAGAAATGGAGCGTTGTTTTTAATTTTTTAAAATGGAATTTAATTTACTTCTGAATTCTCATTCCTGCTATTCAGCAGGAAAGAAACAACTAAATGAAACAGATAAATAAACCAATAAACCCTCCAAGTAAAAAGAGTCACAAGAAACCTTAATCTCTTTTCCTCCACTGCTACCCAGCTCCTAGATACAGATACTACCATGGGCTTTAGAAAACTGCAGATCCCTTTATGGGCATCCAGATCCTCAGTGATTAGCTGGAGGACAATAGATACATTGAGAACAATATCACAAAAGAAGATCAATAGCTGCTGAGAACAATATCCCAAGCTCATTTTGTGTACTTGAAGCAATCCTCAGCTCACCACCTGCTGATCCGCATCATGCTCCGTGTGGATATAATCACAGTGTTAAGAAAGTAAAAGAGCCAGCTTGCCTGGAATGAAGAAGACTAGGAGAGCATAGCCTGGTTAATGTGGAAGACACCAAAGGAAAAGGAGCCACATATAGTAAAGATGACAGTGACATCGCTCTCTGGATCAGATGATGAGGAGAAATGTGATGAATGAAGAGGCTGATAAAATAATGTTTTAGACAAGATGGGTCAAGGAAGGCCAAAAATCCTAGACTTGTTGCCAAGTCTTCTAGATGTGAAACCTTGGGATGACAGTCAAGGGAACAAGATTACAGGAATATGTCAGGGGTTTCAGGCAGACGGCTTGGTCTGAAGCACTTCCAAACTAGTTCTGATAGGATACGCTATCAAGAGGCTCCAGAGACAGGGTGGAGTTGAAGATGATAAATTTGGTACAATGTGCTGGAGGAGCAGATAACTTCTTTTGAGGACTGTCTTTAGTCTACAGACAAGACCCCTTTCAATGGGATCAAAAACCAACAAGAACACCGCATATTCTCACTCATAGGTGGGTGATGAAAAATGAGAACACATGGACACAGGGAGGGGAGTACTAAACACTGGGGTCTATTGGGGGAAAAAGGGGAGGACCAGTGGGAGGGGGAGGTGGGGAGGGATAGCCTGGGGAGAAATGCCAAATGTGGGTGAAGGGGAGAAAGGAAGCAAAACACACTGCCATGTGTGTACCTACGCAACTGTCTTGCATGTTCTGCTCATGTACCCCAAAACCTAAAATGCAATAAAAAATTTAAAAAAAAACCAACAAGATTCTTAATCTTATCTATCAAAGATTAATTAAGGTGTTACTAGTTTACACAGGGACTCATAGGATAATGAAGTTTCTTTTTATTAAATACCTAAATTTTCAAAGTTCCTCTCTGCTGGGCCTTTGTTACCTCCCAATCTCTTTGCTTCTCCTGGGTAACAAGAGGAAGCTTTTGCATTATCCCTGCGCTGAGAATGGGGCATATTCTGGTTTCTCTACAGTCTTGTAGTTTCTGGGGGCTGGCGTCAGTCCTTGCTGGGTACTGTGTGACTCACTGTCTATTCTGGTGAAAGGCTACTGTTTAAGATCTTTTGCTGCTCACCCAACCTCCTGTTGGTTTTTATTGTCTCTGAGAACCTGAGTTATCTTTACCCCTCCCCCTGTATTCTGGGAGGTAAGCTCCTCTGATCTCAGAAAGTTGTGGTTTATTTCCCTTGCCCTGCTTCTTCTACCACTCTGTAAATTTCATGCCGAGAAAGAATAGAGCTGAGGCCTTCATCTATGTCCAGCTCTCTTCATCTCTCTCTCCAACTGCAGCACTGAAGGGGCCAAGTACAGAAGTGGGATGAGGATGAGGGGGAGAGGAAAACAGGGAAGAGGGAAGAGTTAGGTCCTGATGATCTCACTCAGGCTGTTGAGAAGAGCTCTGCACTTTTCAGTCACATGAGAAAATTGATTTCCTATGCTTTCTAGCTACTTTGATATTGAGTTTTCTCATGCTTTTACTATGAAAAGTTCAAATTGAATCAAAGCGGTAACTCAAAGTTTTCAATGAAGTATATCCTTCAAAGCATTTTAGGGAGAAAACAGGACATTGGTGGTAGTTATGGGTTTGGAGATTTGTGAAGATCTTAGTTCATATCCATTGTGAGCATGTACTGTATAAAGTAGTTGATTCAAAGATATCAGATGTATACCATCCTTGCTTCCTTAGTTTATGCTTTCTCAAAGTTACAGGTAATAGAGGATACTGTGAGTAGTTTGTGATGGGAGTACTAGTTTGGAATTTGATATCTGAAAGCTCTCTTGACATATTCCTGATGTCTATTTCTTCTTGGTCAGTCTCAAATTGAATTCTACCATCTCTTACCCTCTTCCTTTCTCCTTTTTCTTACCACTGGGAACATAGGGCCAATAGTTCAATAAAAGAAAAACTTAGCTAACAAGAGGCCTTTTCAAGTAGATGTCCTCTTCTAATGGAGAATTATTGCACTGTATGTTGATCATAGCTACATCAGAAACAGTTTGAGGATAAAAATGACTTGAAAGTTATTTCTTCTACATGTGTTTTTCTCCAGAAACAGAAAATATCAAGTCAAAGAAGGAGGAAGGGAGGCAATATAGTTAGAAGGCATTCTTGTTGAGGTAATATTCTACGTCATTGCAAAAATACTGGTCTGACAAGGAATCCCTCAAAATATTATTAGACTAAAATTATGACAAATCTAAAGAACTCCATTAAACATGTTAAAAATTTTTTTCTGATTAAAAAAGTAGTACTTTCCCCTTACAATGAATTTTGAAAATTTAGAAAGAACTACCATTGATATATTAGTCTTAAAGCTGGCACTCAGGGATTTGTAGCTCCTTAGTGGCAAATATCCTGTGGCATATAGAAACTTTGTTCACATAAACTCAGAATTCAATAGCTACATGCTGGATATCTGCTGTATATTGGCCTAGTATGGAGAAAGATCTAGTATAAATTTTTCCTTCATTTCTTCTTTGTCTCTCATCAATAATCTGCTTCGTGAAGGTGAGTAAAATAGGTCAGTGTGTCAAAGAACACAGGGAGCTGACAGAATTGGATGCAGAGTAGACTCAAATGAAGATTACCAGGAAAAACAGTTACTGTCCCACTGGTAATCTGCAGTTCCACCCGATCTAAGTGCAGATCTACTTTCCCTGAGTTCTGTGAATGTGATTTCCATGGATATGGTTAACAGAATATGCCCTGGCTACAGCCTGCTGGGAGGTTGAGGCACACTCTGTTAACCATATCCATGGAAATCACATTCATAGAAGTCTATGATTCATAGACTCTAACTGACATTTGGACAAGTAAGTTACCTATTTTGTCAATTACTCAATTGCCCTATCTGGAAAATGTAGAAAATTCAACACCATTAACTCATAAGGTAGAAACTTATGAGAAGCCAGAAATATGCCAGGTGTTCAGCACACTACATGCTAAATAGAAAGAAAACTCTAAACCTTAACTGTTGTTATATCTAAATATTTTGTTCCTCATCAATTATTTATAGATATGAGAACTATTGACACAGCCCCTATATAACTTAGTGATTTAAAGACTGATAGGGTCCCAATAGATAACCATAGTCATAATGTAGAATGTGAAACACATTTTTTTCTAACTTAAAACATTTCTTATGCAAGTATTTCCAGAGTCTTATTCGGAACTTTAAGATCTGTAAACACGGAGTAAACTCACCACTTTCCCAAAGCATGAGTGTTCCTTACCCTCCTTGAAGGTCTGATCTGCAAGGATAAGAAAAACTATTTTCCTATTTCTCTCTTCAATCTCTAAGCAAACTGCCTGCATTTCTAAAGGAAGACAGGAATTCTGTTGTTTTGAATTTAACACATGAAAATTGAATCTTTCTAATTTTTTATGCAGTAAGTCATAATTTAGGTACACTCTGGTGTATATCATATCATCACATAAGACTCACATTAACTTCAAAGAGAACAACACACAATAGTGCACAAAGTGGTAAGAAACATTTCCAGGACATAATGAAGTATTATCTGAAGCAGTGCTGAAGCAGATGTCTTGGGAGAGAAAACAGTAGCAGCATACCAACTGTGTGAGCTGCCACAGTCAGGCCTGGGTCACTCAGCCTTAATGAGATCATGCTGACAGCCAACCAGAAAGGCAGAGCTGAAAAAAAAACTGCGTTGGAAGCATTGGAGCCGCTGTTACTAAGCTAAGGCCAGCTTGCACATGTGACTTGGCAGAGAGTTGTGTGCATTCATAAATCTTGCCAGATTTAAGGAGCTGGGGCATTGAGAAATGACCAACACCCACATAGTCATGGAATGCAGTCTACAAGTGAAAGTGTCATTTTGTTTCTTTGCTCTAAACAACCAATTCCCCCATTTTAACAATTGCCAAAATATGCCCATTACCCTTTTCTGTGACTACTACTTTCATTCATCAGTAAATATTTACCAAACAAACATCTATAAGTCATGTGTCATATGCTTGGCAAAAGAAGAGGTGACATAAGTTCTGACCCGTGAAAGCATGTGGAACCCTAGAAGATGGACCTGGGCCACTAATCCTAGTCTGCTTGAGGATTTTATTCTAGCTCCTGTTAGAGACATGCCATATACCCAAATTCTGTTCACTTGTATTACAGTTAAGTTAGAATAATGGATTCGTGTTTGGATTGAGCATGGTGAAAAAAGATTTTTACCATCATGGAGAGTGTCCAAGCAGTAGTGAAATTCTATTCTAATTCATTGCCAACACTTCTTGAAAAACTCTGAGGCTCCTGGTAGGTTGAGTATAGGGAGAAAAAGAGGGTTTTTATGAGGCTCAGAGTTGAGTTGAGGGTCTAGTCTCCCAAATATAATTTTATAAAGATCTTTTCAGTTATAAAAGTATCCCTTGGGCTGTACCTCCTGGGCTAGGGCTTCCAATGGGAAATACAGAAGGCTATCAGCTTAGCTGAGTACAAAAAGTAGTGATTCTGCAGGGAGAGGGGTTTGGTGGGGAAGCAGGTGGGTGGGGGGCTAAAAGGATCAACACCCATTATTTCTGGATCTCTTTTGTGACTGTAATACTTAACTTGTAAAGAACAAGATGTAGTAGGAAAATAACACTTTGGAGAGAAAGCACACTTTACTGTGCCCTACACAGTAGTCTCTGGAGTGGTTAACATAGAAGTTGCACCACAGGATTATCCAGTGCCCACTGCCTTTGCTGGCGAGTTGTTAAGGAATCTGATTAATGGAGCAAATATGGTTTTGGCATAACAATCAAGATGGGTTTTTTAGACAAAGCAGGATTTGTCTCCTTTACCCAATGCCCATTCAAGATGGACAAGTTGACATTTTAAAAATGAAAAACAGATGTTTCATACAAAACTTT
Organism: Callithrix jacchus; assembly: GCF_049354715.1. NCBI lineage: Eukaryota > Metazoa > Chordata > Mammalia > Primates > Cebidae > Callithrix > Callithrix jacchus. The sequence continues at coordinate 86,161,984 of NC_133504.1, read as the reverse complement.
AAAAGTGTCAGGTATAGATAAAGGACCCTGGCTACTCAGATGGACTTGATCCAAAAAGAGAATATGGAGAAATCTGGCATTTCATCCGGCAGGCGTTAAGTGTGTTCTGAAACAATTACAGTTTACCTTTGAATAAAGGGAAATTATCCAGAATCAGGAAATTAGGTGAGAAAGGCTTCTAAATGACCTAAAAGTCATCATACTACCTAACTGTTATTCTAAACAATTGATTGTCACATTATTATCTCCAAATCCCTTTTAATAAAAAGACGAAACTCTGAACAAATTTATAACTATGCATATATTGGTAAATAAGCAATTCAATTCAGTCCACTGCACAACACTCCACAAACTATATGTAGAATATTTAGTAAACGTTCTTTTATTCTCTTAAAACCAAACAAAAGAGGACAACCTAGGCAAAGACATGAATGTTTTTAAATATTAAGTAAATATGTGTTTTTAACTGTCTAATGTAATGGTGTCACATTAAACCATTTGGGGAACTTTTAAAAAAGTACTTATGCCAGGCTTCCCCCTTAGATATTCTGATTTTTTTTTGTCTGTAGTGAGCTCCTTGGGTCATTTTAACATGTAGCCAGATTGGAAAGTACTGCTTCAATGTGGTTAGGCATCTAAAATGTATAGCTGTATTATGACTTTTTTACCCTGATATTTACTGGGAGGTGCCTTAGAATATGCAAAGAACCGCTCCATTGATTATTGGTAGTAGCTAACATTTCTGTTTATGTACTCAATAATAACACAAGGCACTGAGTAAGAACACAAACTCTAGGATAGAAAATGCCTAGTTTGGAATCTCATGTCTCCACCTATTAGCTATGGGACAAGTTACTTATACTGTCTGTTCTTCAGGTTTTTTATGTGTTAGTGGTGATAACAGTGATACCTATCTTCTTAAGTTGTTGTAAAGATTATATCAAAATAAGTTTGATACATAACAGGGCCCTTAGAGCAACTTCTGGATAGATCATTCTTTACTATTGAAAAGGTTTCTAGCTCTAACTTTTCCCCTCCTTCCCAGGCACAGAGGGGCCAATAATGTAAACTAAAAAATCGTTACACTTTTATATTCAACACTCCCAGGATTCTACAGATTGCTTTGCTTTGTTAACATAATTCTTCATATCAAAAGGTGAGGATGCTTATGAGTCTATCTCTAGTTCTGTGTTTCTCAAGCTATGGTTCAGGGAATCACTTGAAGTGCTTCCTAGAAATAGAATTGCCTGGGCCACATTATCTAATATTCTGGGGGTGATTCTTATGCAAAATAAAGTCTTAGAATAATGACTCCAGTCTATGCTATTGAAATGGACATTGGTAAGAGAAGAATTATTTTCTTCCCTTTCAAGCAATGATATGTCCTCAAGAAAAAAAAAAAACTTAAAAAAATTAATATAAGGTGTCTATTAGAGGATGTGAAGATACGGTTGTTCATATGCTTATGAAGAACTATATCAAGATTGTAGATTTTGACTTTGCATGACAAAGCAGTTTAATTCTATCTCTAAAAGAGCACTTGTCACTATTATTATTATTTTTTTATTTTGGAGATAGAGTCTCACTTTTCCCCCCAAGCTGGAGTGAAGTGGCATGATCTAGGCTTACTGCAACCTCTGTCTTCACAATTATCCTGCTTCAGCATCCTGAGTAGCTGGGATTATAGGCACGTACCACCACACCCGGCTAATTTTTTTTGTATTTTAATTAAAGGCAGGGTCTCACCATCTTGGCCAGCTGTCTCAAATTCCTGACCTCAAGTCATCTGCCTACCTCAGCCTCCCAAATTTCTGGATTTTAAGCATGAGCCACCGCACCTAGCAGCACTTGTCACTTTATGTAATTTTCAAATGAGTTCCTCCTGGTGGATAATTATCTTCTGAAAGGCATGGAGGTATCTTACCACTTTTGGGAACCCTCACAAGTGGGTTGGAGTGCCTTCCTTGACATGTTGTAAGTCTCCCACTGGAAACTGAGACTGTCCAGAACTGGCAGTGCTGTCTGTTGAGGGGAAGTAGTTCTCCCAGTCCAGACCAGGACTCACGTGGGTCCTGCTCCTGCTTTTTATTTTTTCTCCCCTTGGGCTACTTTCCATTTGCTAACACTCCTCTGTCCCCCACACCAGATGCCTGGAGGAGCGCTAAGACTCAGACTAATAAAACCATGAGAGTCCTCCATAGCCAGGCCCATTTCGAGGAGAACAGCTTGGTGGTGGATTGTTCCCATGGATTGGCATTGATTTTATTTCATAGGATTGCATAATATTGGGTTGCCAGAATAATGTTGACATGCTGCTTTGGGGAAACTCTCACTCATTTTTAGGTAGAATACATTTCATATTCACTGACTGAAAGATTGTGTGTTTGTGTGCATGTGCGTGTGTGTGAGACTGTGTGTGTCTCTGTGTGTTTCTGTGTTTGTTCTATACAAAAATATATATATAAACCTCTTATTTACCCATTATTCTAAATCTTCATCCATACATCACCATACTTCACCTCACATCAGACATTTTCTAAATATAGGAACCCCACAACAATTATTTGTACACCCTAGTGATGGTCCTGACTCCAACTTGTACTTTCTTTTTAAAACCAAGCATAAAAACCATAAGAAATAACTATATATTTTATTCTGTATTCTTTTTTTTTTGACACAGAGTTTTGCTCTTGTTACCCAGGCTCGAGTGCAAAGGTGCGATCTCAGCTCACTGCAACCTCTGCCTCCTGGGTTCAGGCAATTCTCCTCCCTCAGCCTCCTGGGTAGCTGGGATTACAGGCATGCGCCACCATGCTCAGCTAATTTTTTTGTATTTTTAGTTGAGATGGGGTTTCACCATGTTGACCAGGATGGCCTCGATCTGTTGACCTCGTGATCCACCCACCTCGGCCTCCCAAAGTGCTGGGATTACAGGCTTGAGCCACCGCACCCGGCCGGGTATTCTGTATTCTTTCCAACTACATTCAGAGTATTAGCTACTGATGAGAAACGAAAAAGGATCCACATTGAATAAAATAGAAATTTATGCAATAAAAGTTACAAAGATATGAAGTATATTAGGATAAAATATGCTGCTGTAACCATTCCACAATCCTTGGTAAATTTCAAAGCTAAAACCTTGCTTTGCATCTATACGACAAGCTTATTGTGCACTTGTGGATTCTTGTTCAAGTGTCTCTATTTTGGGTCTCAGGCTGGTAGAGCAGGAATATAATTAATATTCCTGGTTCCAGTGACAGGGAAAAGCCACATAGAATGGCTTGGCTTAGAAAGAATATACATCACTTCTTTCACAACTTATGTCCAGAACTAGTCATGTGGCTCTCACTTAATGACAAGGAGTCCGGGAAGTACAATCCAACTATTTGCTCAAAAGGTGAAGAGCCAGAAATAACTGGGGAACAGCACTAATGATTATCACAGCTGTATTCAAAGTAGTAGGCCAATTCAATGCTTTTTGATTCTAAAGGAAATTTATGGGATTGAAGCCTATTTTATAAATGTCTTCTAAAAAATTGTAAATAATAAAAAAAAGACTCATAAAATACTTCTTATAGATATTAGAAAATTTAAAGTCAACTTCTATATTTGTAATTTACAAAGAATAAGGTCAATAAATTTCATTTCATGTTGTTTCCTTCAAAAACAGGGTCATGTAGTATGGAATACATGCAATGATCTAGAAGCAAATATCTGAGCATAAAAAATGCTGAAAGGCAATTTAACTCAATTGTTATTTTTAGGTTAGAAAGTACAGGAGTAGAGTTTCTCTCTTTTTTTTTTTTGCTACCTTTTAAAAATTTCTTAAAATGAGTATATATTGTTTTTATAATGGCAAATTATTGTAATGGAAAATTTTATAAAATAGAGAGTAATGTTTCTGAGAAGGAGAAAATGATGAATTTTTATTATTAAATATAAAACCAGGTTATTAACTGGTAGAACTTTAAAAGTAACATGAAATAAAATACCTAGGAATACAGCTAATCAGGGAGGTGAAGGATGTACACTATGAGAATTACAAACAACTGCTGAAAGAAATCAGAGATGACACAAACAAATAGAAAATATTCCATGCTTATGAATAGGAAGCATAAATATTGTTAACATGGCCATACTGCCCAAAGCAATTTAGAGATTCAATGCTATTCCTATCAAACTACCAATGACATTCTTCATAGAAGTAGAAAAAGCTATTTAAAAATTCATATGGTACAAAAAACAGCCTAAAGCAATCTTTTTTTTTTTTAATTTTTTATTGCATTTTAGGTTTTGGGGTACATGAGCAGAACATGCAAGACAGTTGCGTAGGTACACACATGGCAGTGTGTTTTGGTTCCTTTCTCCCCCTCACCCACATTTGGCATTTCTCCCCAGGCTATCCCTCTCCACATCCCCTTCCCACCGGCCCTCCCCTTTTCCCTCCAATAGACCCCAGTGTTTGGTACTCCCCTCCCTGTGTCCATGTGTTCTCATTTTTCATCACCTGCCTATGAGTGAGAATATGCGGTGTTTCATTTTCTGTTCTTGTGTCAGTTTGCTGAGGATGATGTTCTCCAGATTCATCCATGTCCCTACAAATGACACAATCTCATCATTTCTGATTGCTGCATAATATTCCATGGTGCCACATTTTCCCAATCCAGTCTATCATCAATGGGCATTTGGGGTGATTCCAGGTCTTTGCTATTGTAAACAGTGCTGCAATGAACATTCGTGTGCATGTGTCCTTGTAGTAGAACGATTTATAGTCCTTTGGTTATATACCCAGTAATGGGATTGCTGGGTCAAATGGAATTTCTATTTCTAAGGCCTTGAGGAATCGCCACACTGTCTTCCACAATGGTCGAACTAATTTACACTCCCACCAACAGTGTAAAAGTGTTCCTTTTCTCCACATCCTCTCCAGCATCTGTTGTCTCCAGATTTTTTAATGATCACCATTCTAACTGGCGTGAGATGGTATCTCAATGTGGTTTTGATTTGCATCTCTCTGATGACCAGTGATGATGAGCATTTTTTTATATGACTGTTGGCCTCATATATGTCTTCTTTAGTAAAGCGTCTGTTCATATCCTTTGCCCACTTTTGAATAAGCTTGTTTGTTTTTTTCCTGTAAATCTGTTTGAGTTCTTTGTAAATTCTGGATATCAGCCCTTTGTCAGATGGGTAAACTGCAAAAATTTTTTCCTATTCTGTTGGTTGCCGATTCACTCTAGTGACTGTTTCTTTTGCCGTGCAGAAGCTGTGGAGTTTGATTAGGTCCCATTTGTCTATTTTGGCTTTTGTTGCCAATGATTTTGGTGTTTTGTTCATGAAGTTCTTGCCTACTCCTATGTCCTGTATAGTTTTGCCTAGATTTCCTTCTAGGGTTTTTGTCGTGCCAGGTCTTATGTTTAAGTCTTTAATCCATCTGGAGTTAATTTTAGTGTAAGGTGTCAGGAAGGGGTCCAGTTTCTGCTTTCTGCACATGGCTAGCCAGTTTTCCCAACACCATTTGTTAAACAGGGAATCCTTTCCCCATTGCTTGTTTCTGTCAGGTTTATCAAAGATTGTATAGTTGTAGATATGTTGTGTTGCCTCCGGTGTCTCTGTTTTGTTTCATTGGTCTATATCTCTGTTTTGGTACAAGTACCATGCTGTTTTGATTACTGTAGCGTTGTAGTATAGTGTGAAATCCGGTAGTGTGATGCCCCCCGCTGTGTTCTTTTTGCTTAGAATTGACTTGGCTATGCAGGCTCTCTTTTGGTTCCATATGAAGTTCATGGTGGTTTTTCCCAGTTCTGTGAAGAAAGTCAATGGCAGCTTGATGGGTACAGCGTTGAATCTGTAAATTACTTTGGGCAGTATAACCATTTTCACGATATTAATTCTTCCTAGCCATGAACATGGAATGTTTCTCCATCTGTTTGTGTCCTCTCTGATTTCGTTGAGCAGTGGTTTGCAGTCTCCTTGAAGAGGTCCCTTACGTTCCTTGTGAGTTTTATTCCAAGGTATTTTATTCTTTTTGTAGCAATTGTGAATGGCAGTTCGTTCTTGATTTGGCTTTCTTTAAGTCTGTTATTGGTATAGACGAATGCTTGTGATTTTTGGACATTGATTTTATATCCTGAGACTGTGCTGAAGTTGCTTATCAGTTTCAGAAGTTTTTGGGCTGAGGCGATGGGGTGTTCTAGGTATACTATCATGTCGTCTGCAAATAGAGACAATTTGGCTTCCTCCTTTCCTATTTGAATACCCTTGATTTCTTTTTCTTGCCTGATTTCTCTGGCTAGAACTTTCAGTACTATATTGAATAGGAGTAGTGAAAGAGGGCATCCTAGTCTAGTGCCGGATTTCAAAGGGAATGCTTCCAGTTTTTGCCCATTCAGTATGATATTGGCTGTTGGTTTGTCATAAATAGCTTCTATTACTTTGAGATACGTTCCATCGATACCGAGTTTATTGAGGGTTTTTAGCATAAATGGCTGTTGAATTTTGTCAAATGCCTTCTCTGCGTCAATTGAGATAATCATGTGGTTTTTGTTTTTGGTTCTGTTTATGTGGTGAATTACGTTGATAGACTTGCGTATGTTGAACCAGCCTTGCATCCCCGGGATGAATCCTACTTGATCATGATGAATAAGTTTTTTGATTTGCTGTTGCAATCGGCTTGCCAGTATTTTATTGAAGATTTTTGCATCTACTTTCATCATGTATATTGGCCTGAAGTTTTCTTTTCTCGTTGGGTCTCTGCCGGGTTTTGGTATCAGGATGATGTTGGTCTCATAAAATGATTTGGGAAGGATTCCCTCTTTTTGGATTATGTGGAATAGTTTTAGAAGGAATGGTACCAGATCCTCTTTGTGTGTCTGGTAGAATTAGGCTGTGAACTCGTCTGGACTTGGGCTTTTTTTGTGTGGTAGGCTCTTAATTGCTGCCTCAACTTATGACCTTGTTATTGGTCTATTCATAGTTTCAGCTTCCTCCTGGTTTAGGCTTGGGAGGACACAAGTGTCCAGGAATTTATCCATTTCTTCCAGGTTTACTAGTTTATGTGCATAGAGTTGTTTGTAATATTCTCTGATGATGGTTTGAATTTCTGTGGAATCTGTGGTGATTTCCCCTTTATCATTTTTTATTGCATCTATTTGGTTGTTCTCTCTTTTCTTTTTAATCAATCTGGCTAGTGGTCTGTCTATTTTGTTGATCTTTTCAAAAAACCAGCTCTTGGATTTATTGATTTTTTGAAGGGTTTCTCCTTCAGTTCAGCTCTGATCTTAGTTATTTTTTGTCTTCTGCTGGGTTTTGAGTTTTTTTGATCTTGCTCCTCTAGCTCTTTCAATTTTGATGATAGTGTGTCAAGTTTGGATCTCTCCATTCTCCTCATATGGGCACTTATTGCTATATACTTTCCTCTAGAGACTGCTTTAAATGTGTCCCAGACATTCTGGCATGTTGTAACTTCGTTCTCATTGGTTTCAAAGAACTTCTTTATTTCTGCCTTCATTTCATTGTTTACCCAGTCAACCTTCAAGAGCCAGTTGTTCGGTTTCCATGAAGATGTGCGGTTCTCGGTTGGTTTCTGAATTCTGAGTTCTAACTTGATTGCACTATGGTCTGAGAGGCTGTTTGTTATGATTTCAGTTGTTTTGCATTTGCTGAGCAGTGCTTTACTTCCAATTATGTGGTGTGATGTGGTGCTGAGAAGAATGTATATTCTGTGGATTTGGGGTGGAGAGTTCTGTAAATGTCTATCAGGTGCTTGTTCCAGGTCTGAGTTCAAGCCCTGGATATCCTTGTTGATTTTCTGTCTGGTTGATCTGTCTAATATTGACAGTGGAGTGTTAAAGTCTCCCACTGTTATTGTGTGGGAGGCTAAGTCTCTTTGTAAGTCATTAAGAACTTGCCCTATGTATCTGGGTGCTCCTGCCCTGGGCTCATATATGTTTAGGATCGTTAGCTCTTCTTGTTTTATCGATCCTTTTAGCATTATGTAATGGCCTTCTTTGTCTCTTTTGATCTTTGTTGCTTTAAAGTCTGTTTTATCAGAGATGAGAATTGCAACTCCTGCTGTTTTTGCTCTCCATTTGCTCGGTAAATCTTCCTCCATCCCTTTATTTTGAGCCTTCGTGTATCCTTGCATGTGAGATGGGTTTCCTGGATACAGCACACTGATGGGTTTTGGATTTTTATCCAATTTGCCAGTCTGTGTCTTTTGATTGGTGCATTTAGTCCATTTACATTTAGGGTTAGTATTGTTATGTGTGAATTTGATACTGCCATTTTGATGCTAAGTGGCTGTTTTGCCCTTTAGTTGTTGTAGATTCTTCATTATGTTTATGCTCTTTAGCATTTAGTGTGGTTTTGGAATGGCTGGTGATGGTTGTTCCTTTCTATGTGTAGTGCCTCTTTCAGGAGCTCTTGTAAAGCAGGCCTGGTGGTGACAAAATCTCTGAGTACTTGCTTGTTCGCAAAGGATTTTATTTTTCCTTCACTTCTGAAGCTCAGTTTGGCTGGATATTAAATTCTGTGTTGAAAGTTCTTTTCTTTAAGAATGTTGAATATTGGCCCCCACTCTCTTCTGGCTTGTAGTGTTTCTGCCAAGAGATCTGCTGTGATTCTGATGGGCTTCCCTTTGTGGGTGACCTGACCTTTCTCTCTGGCTGCCCTTAGTATTTTCTCCTTTATCTCAACCTTGTTGAATTTGATGATTATGTGCCTTGGGGTTGCTCTTCTTGTGAAATATCTTTTGTGGTGTTCTCTGTATTTCCTGCATTTGAGTGTTGGCCTGTCTTGCTAGGTGGGGAAAATTTTTCTGGATGATGTCCTGAAGAGTATTTTCCAGCTTGGATTCATTCTCTTCGTCCCCTTCTGGTACACCTATCAAATGTAGGTTAGGTCTTTTCACATAGTGCCACATTTCTTGGAGACTTTGTTCATTCCTTTTTGCGCTTTTTTCTCTGATCTTGGTTTCTCGTTTTATTTCATTGAGTTGATCTTCGACTTCTGATATTCTTTCTTCTGCTTGGTCAATTCGGCTGTTGAAACTTGTGCATGCTTCACGAAGTTCTTGTATTGTGTTTTTCAGCTCCTTTAATTCATTCATATTTCTCTCTAAGTTATCCATTCTTTTTATCATTTCCTCAAATCTTTTTTCATATCTTTTTTCAAGGTTCTTAGATTCTTTGCATTGATTTAATACATGTTCTTTTAGCTCACAAAAGTTTCTCATTATCCACCTTCTGAAGTCTAATTCTGTCATTTCATCACAGTCATTCTCAGTCCAGCTTTGTTCCCTTGCTGGTGAGGAGTTTTGGTCCTTTCTAGGAGGCAAGGTGTTCTGGTTTCGGGTGTTATCCTCCTTTTTGCGCTGGTTTCTTCCCATCTTTGTGGATTTATCCACCTGTCGTCTGCGTAGTTGCTGACTTTTCGATTGGGTCTCTGAGTGGACACCCAGATTGTTGGTGATGAAGTATTTCTGTTACTTGGTTTTCCTTCTACCAATCTAGCCCCTTAGCTGTATGACTGCTGAGGTCCACTCCAGGCCCTGCTTGTCTTGGTTGCACCTATAGCAGCTGTGGAAAAGCGAGGGATGCTACCAGTTTCTTTTTCTGCTATCTTTGTCCCAGGATGATGCCTGCCAAATGTCAGTCTTTTGGATATAGAGGGGTCAGGGAGCTGCTTGAGGAGACAGTCTGTACTTTGTAGGAGCTCAATTGCTGAGCTGTGAGCTCTGTTGTTCATTCAGGGCTGATAGGCTAAAAAAAACCCTTTTTTTCTCAGATTCTCTGTCTGGGGGTGGGTTGAGGCTTTCCTTTTGGGTGTCCGCCTCGCTGTCCTGCCCAGCTAGGCGGCAGTCAAGTCACTATTTGCCTGCTGAGGCTTTGCCCTGCTGGTGTGAGGTTCGCCCTGTTGCTGCAGGCTCTGCCCTTCTGCTGCGGTCTCTGCTCTGTTGCCATGGGCTACGCCCTGCAGCGGAGTCTCTCTGTTGTACTGGGTTGCTTCGGCAATGGCAGGCTACATCAGCAATGGGCGTGTACCTCAGTGGGGGCTGATTGCCTCAGTAATGGCGGACGCCCCTCCCCTGTGGAGCTGCACTTTAAGAAAACCTCCTCACCAGGAGCGTTTGGAATCGCCATTTTGTTTGTCGCACTGCGCTAGCCCAAATGCTTTGTCCCTGGGATTTCCTGGGCTGGCTCACTGCCCAAGTCCCATTCAGTCTCAAGTTTAGCCCTCCCAGGTCTCAGTTTGCCGGTTCAACAGGGCACCTGTAGCAGTGCGCTTTTGTATGGAGCACTGTGGAGCGCCTCTGCGCTCTGGCGCAGGCCGGAGCCGCACCGGCTGCCGGCTACACCAGCTGAGACCTCTGCCTGGCGTCCCACATCTCTTTTATACCTGGGAATTTCCTCGTTCTGTGGGCAACTAAGATCCGTCTGGAAATGCGTCCCCGACTCACCCTCTCCGTGCATCCAGCGAGAGCTTCAATCCTGGGTTGTTCTCATAGCGCCATCTTGAGTCCTCCACCTAAAACAATCTTAAGCAAAAACAAACAAAGCTGGGTACACCACATTACTGAACTTCAAATTACACTGTAAGGCTATAGTAACCCAAACAGCATGGTCCTGGTATAAAAGCAGATACCTAGACCAATGGAACAGAATAGAGATCCAAGAAATAAAGCTGCACACCTACAACCATCTGATTTTGACAAAATCAGCCAAAAGAAGCAATAGGGAAAGGACTTCCTAATCAATAAATGATGCTGAGATAACAGATTGGCCATAGGTAGAAGATTGAAACTAAATTGCTTCCTTACACCATATAAAAAAACCAACTTAAGATGGCTTAAAGACAAATGTAAAACCTATAACTATAAAAGATCTTGGAGAAAAGCTGGGAAATACCATTCTAGATATAGGTCCTGACAAAGATTTCATAATGAAAATACCGAGAGCATATGAAAAAATGCTCAACATCACTAATTGTTAGAGAAGTGCAAATCAAAATAACTATAATATAATATACCAGTCAGAATGGCTATAACTAAAAAGTCAAAAAATAGTAAGCTGGCAAGTTTGCAGAGAAAGGAAAACACCTATATACTGTTACTGGGAATTTAAATTAGTCCAGACACTGTGAAAAAGCTGTTTGGCAGTTTCTCAAAGAACATAAAACAGAATTACCATTTGACTTAGCAATCTCATTACTGGGTATATATCCAGAGGAATATAAATCATTTTACCATAAAGACACATGCATATGTGCATGTATATGTTCACTGTAACACTATCTGGAATAGCAAAGACATAGAATCAGTCTAAATGCTCATCAGTGGTAGACTGAATAAAGAAAATGTGGTATATGTATATACCATGAAATACTATGCAGCCATAAAAAGGAACAAGAGCATGTCCTTTGCAGGGACATAAATGGAGCTAGAGGCTGTTATCCAAGTGAATTAGTGCAGGAATAGAAAATCAAACAGCACGTGTTCTCACTTATAAGTGGGAGCTAATCTTGGAGCACATATGGACACAAAGAAGGAAACAACAGATACCAGGGCTTACTTGAGAATGGAAGGTGGGAAGAGGGTGAGGTTCAAAAAACTACCTACTGGGTACTATATTTATTACCTGAGCTATGAAATAGTATGTACACCAAACCCCCATGACATGCAATATATCTCTATAACAAACCTGCACATGCACCCCTGAAACTAAAATTTAAATAAACAAATTAATGTAATATTGACACTCATTAATTTGGAAAGTGAGAACTAATGAAGAAATAGACATGCTGAAGGAGCTCTATAGATCATTGCAGCCCTAGATTCCTGCCAAAGACTTTATATAACTCTGTAACAGGCACAACTGCTTGTCAAAAAGAAAACTTCTGTTTAAGTTTTTGCTTTTAGCATTTTGTGTTTATTTGGCTGTCCTTTAAGATGTTATTTTGATAAGATCTGGAATGTTAGGAACAACACAACATATCTTACATTTGTATTGAATCTTCAAACAAATAATAAATGATCAAAGTTTTAAGAAAGACACTTTTTCATAGTTTAAAGAGATAATTCTCTGTAATAGTAACAAACAATGGATTAGTAGTTGCTTTAGAAGAGGGCAAGGAGGTGAGCTTGTGGGGAGGGGCCAAGATGGCCAACTAGAAGCAGTGGCTTTCAGAGGCTCCCATCAAAAAAAGTAATAATAAAGCACGTGAAACCTTCACTGGCAAACAATGTATTCAGGTTCTCTCAACAAAACTGACTAGAAGGCTGGCGGGACCCACAGTGAGAAGGAAGAGCAGTATGATGCGGTGGCCCACCTGAGAGCCACACAGGGAATGGAAACCCCCTCCCTCCATCCAAGGGAGGCTGTGAGTGAGCACGCTACCCAGCTGGGGAAACTGTCTTTTTCCACAGAACTGAAGACCCCACTCGAAAACACACACCACTGGGGCCTAGCGTCCCAACCCCAGAACATGCAGATTCTTACAGCCTCTCAGCTGGAATCTGCCAAAGCCTACTGAACTCCCTGTGGGGAGGGGAGACCAGCACAGGCTGCTATTTGCTGCCTGCTATGTAAGCCCTTTGAGCTCCTTGGGGAAAGAGCAGCAGCTAGCAGTGGGACTTGAAACTGCCTAACAAGCTAAGCTCCTGGGCAGGGGAAAGGCAGCATTTTTTTCTATAGCTCCAGGTTGCACCTTTCCCCTGCTGGAGCCAGGGAGGCTGGATGGCTTGGTCTCAAGACTTTTCCTGGCAACACAACACACCGGGTCTAACCCTGACCCATCCTTTCTTAGTGGGTGGAACTTCCCTGCAGGATCTTCAATAATTCTGGCCAGAGACTCATGACAGAATTTGGATCTCCCTGGGTCTGAATTCCTAGTGGGAGGAATGGCTGCAGTATTTGTGAACCAGAAGACTTAGCCTCTCCTCCTGGTAATTCTGAGGAATCTGAGCAGTCAAGACAAGTGGGTTACCCCCCAGCAAAGCACACCCCCTCCACCAAAAAAAAGTACTTTATTAAACAGATCCTGCTCCCCATGCCATCCAACTGGGTGAGACTCTCCAACAGGAGTTGTTAGACACCCTATACAGGAGTAATCCTACTGGCATCAGGTTGGTGCCCCTCCAGGTCAGAGGTCCCAGAGGAAGGAGCAGACACTCATCTTTGCTGTTCTCCAGTTTCCTTGAGTGACAGATATTTCCAGGCACAAGAGCAAATCAGATGTATATGGTCTGAAGTGAAACCCCAGCAAACTGCAGCAGCCTTACAGAATAGGGACCTGACTATTAAAAAAAAAACAAGCAGTAAATGACAACAACAGCATTAACAGCAACAAAAAAGGCCCCTACACAAACCCCATTCAAGGGTCAGCAGCCTCAAAGACTGAACCTAAACAAACTCATGAATAATGAATCAATGAAAACATGCTGAAAGTCCTCTACTCCTCCAAATGATCTCAACATCTTTCCATCAAGGGCACAGAATTGGACAGAGAATCAGATAGACAATTGACAGAAGTAGGCTTCAGAAGATGGGTAATAAAAAACTATGCTGAGCTAAAGGAGCATGTTCTAACAGAATGTATAGAAGCTAAGAACCTTGATAAAAGGTCAGAGGAATTGCTAACTAAAATAATCTGTTTAGAGAGAAACATAAATGACCTTATTGAGCTGCAAGATAGCACAAGATCTTTGTGAAGCATACACGTTGTATCAATAGCCAAATTGACCAAGAGGAAGAAACGATATTAGAGTTTGAAGACCACCTTACTGAAATAGGAAACATAGACAATAGTAGAGAAGAAAGAATGAAAAGGAATGAACAAAGCATCCAAGAAATAAGGGACTTCATAGAAAGACCAAATATATGATTGGAGTACCAGAAGGGGATGGAGAGAATGGAAAAAAGCTGGAAAACACACTTCAGGATATTATGCAGGAGTGCTTTCCCCAACCTAGCAAGACAGGCCAACATGCAGTTCGGGAAATTCAGAGAACACCATTAAGCTACTCCATGAGAAGATCAACCCTAAGACATGTAATAATCAGATTCTCCAAGGTCAAAATGAAAGAAAAACTGTTAAGGATAGCCAGAGAGAAAGGGCAGATCACCTCCAAAGGGAAGCCCATCAGACTAACAGCAGAAACTCTACAAGCCAGAAGACGGTGGGGGCCAATATTTAACATTCTTAAAGAAATGAATTTTCAACCCAGAATTTTATATCCAACCAAGAAAACTTCATAAGTGAAAGAGAAATAAAATCCTTTCCAGACAAGCAAATGCTGAGTAATTTCATTACCACCAGGCCTACCTTGCAAGAGTTCCTGAAAGAAGCTCTAAATATGGAAAGAAAGAACAGTACCACCCTCTGCAAAAACACACCAAAATAAAAGAGACCAATGACACGATGAAGAAATTGTATCAATTAGTGTGCAAAATAATCAAATAGCATGATGATGACAGCATCAAGCTCATACATAACAATACTAACTTAAATGTAAATGGGCTAAATACCCCAATTAAAAGATACAGACTGGCAAATTGGATAAGTGATCAAGACCCATCAGTGTGCTATATTCAGGAGACCAATCTTACATGCAAAGATGCACACAGGCTTAAAACAAAGGGATGGAGGAAAATTTGCCAAGCAAATGGAAAGTAAATCAACAACAAGAAGCAGGGGTAGCAATCCTAGTCCCTGACAAAACAGACTTTAAACCAACAAAGATCAAAAAGACAAAGAAGAGCATTACATAATGGTAGAGGGAACAATTCAACAAGAAGGTCTAACTATTCTAAATGTATACATACCCATAGAGTATTACCTAGGTTCATAAAACCAGTTCTTAGAGACCTACAAAGAGGTTTAGACTCCCACACAATAATAGTGGGAAACTTTAACATCCCACTGTCAGTGCTAAAAATTAACAAGAAGATTCAGGACTTGAGTTCGGCTCTGGATCAAGTGGACCTAATAGTTGTCTACAGAACTCTCTACCCCAAATCAACAGAATATACTTTCTTCTCAGTGCCACGTGGCACTTACTCTAAAATCAACCACATAATTGGAAGTAAAATACTCCTCAGCAAATACAAAAGAACTGAAATTATAACAATCTTTCAGACCACAATGCAAACAAATTAGAACTCAGGATTAATAAATTCACTCAAAACCACACAACTACATGGAAATTGAGCAACCTGGTTCTGAATGAATCTTGAATAAATAATGAAATAAAAGCAAAAACCAAGAAGTTCTTTGAAACCAATGAGAACAAAGAGATAATGTACCAGAATCTCTTGGACACAGCTAAAGCAGCGTTAAGAGGAAAATGTATAGCACAAAATGCCCACATCAGAGAGCTAGAAAGATCTCAAATGGACACCCTAACATGATAATTAAAAGAGCTAAAGAAGCAAGAGCAAACTAATGAAAAAGCTAACGGGAGACAAGAAATAACTAAGATCAGAGAAGAACTGAAGGGGATAGAGACATAAAATACCCTCCAAGAAATCAATGAATCCAGGAGCTGGTTTTTAAAAATAAATTAACAAAATAGATAGGCTAGCTAGACTAATAAAGAAGAAGAGAGAAATGAATCGAATAGACACAATAAAAACGATAAAGGGGATATTACTACTTACCCCACAGTAATGCAAATTACCATCAAAGAAGACTATAACACCTCTATGCAAATAAACTAGAAAATCTAGAAGAAATGGATAACTTCCTGGATGCATACACCCTACCAAGACTGAACCAGGAAGACACTGAATCCCTGAATAAACCAATAACAAGCTCTGAAATTGAGGTAGTAATTAATAGCCTACCAATGAAAAAAGGCTTAGGAACAAGATTTGCAGCTGAATTCTACCAGAGTTACAAAGAGGAGCTGATACCATTCCTTCTGAAATGATTACAAACAATTGAAAAAGATGGACTCCTCCCTAACTAATTTTATGAAGTCAGCATCATCCTGATGACAAAACCAGGAAGAGGCACTACAGAAAAAGAAAACTTCAGGCTAATATTCCTGATGAACATGGATGTGAAAATCCTCGATAAAATACTGGCAAGCCAAATCCAGTAGCATATCACAAAATTTAACCCACCACAATCAAGTCAGCTTCATCCCTGGGATGCAAGGCTGGTTCAGCATATGCAACTCAATAAACACAATCCATCACATAAACAGAACCAAAGACAAAATCCACATGATTATCTCAATAGATGGAGATAAGGCCTTTGACAAAATTCAACAGCTCTTTATTCTAAAAACTCTCAATAAATTAGATATTGATGGAACGTATCTCAAAATAGTAAGAGCTATTTATGACAAACCCACAGCCAATATCATATTGAATGGGCAAAAGCTGGAAGCGTTCCCTTTGAAAATTGGTAGAAGACAAAGATACCCTCTCTCACCACTCCTTTTCAACATAGTACTGGAAGTTTTGGCCAGGTCAATCAGGCAACAGAAAGAAATAAAGGGTATTCAAATAGGAAGAGAGGAAGTCAAGTTGTCTCTGTTTGCAGATGACATGATTTTATATTTAGAAAACTCCATCATCTCAGCCCAAGAACCTCTTGAACTGATAAGCAACTTCTCAGTTGCTTATCTGATAAGCAAAATCTCAGGATAAAAAATCAATGTGCAAAATCACAAGCACTCCTATACACCAATAACAGAAAAACAGAGAGCTGAATAATGACAGAACTCCCATTCATAATTGCTACAAAAAGATAAAATATCTAGGAATACAACTTACAAGGGATGTGATGGACCTCTTCAAGGAGAACTACAAACTACTGCTCAACGAAATAAGAGAGGACACAAACAGATGGAAAAACATTCCATCTGTTTTAGGAATGCCATGGATAGGAAGAATCGATATTATGAAAATGACCACACTGCACAAAGTAATTTATAGATTAATTGCTATTCCCATCAAATTTCCATTGACATTCTTCACAGAATTAGGAAAAACTATTTTAAATTTCATATGGACTCAAAGAAGACCCTGTATATACAAGACAATCCTAAGGAAAAAGAACAAAGCTGGAGGCATCATACTACCTGACTTTAAACTATACTACAAGACTACAGTAACCAAAACAGCATGGTACTGGTACTAAAACAGACATATAGACCAATAGAACAGAACAAAAACCTCAGAAATAACTCTACAGATCTACTACCATCGGATCTTTGGTGAACCTGACAAAAACAAGCAATAGGAAAACAATCTCCTATTCAGTAAATGGTGCTGCAAAAACTGGCTAGCCATACACTGAAAACTGAAACTGAACTCACTCCTTACACCTTATACAAAAATTAACTCAAGATTGATTAAAAACTTAAATGTAAAGCTCAAAACCATAAAAACCTATAAGAAAACCTAGGTAATAACAATTCAGGACATAGACATGAGCAAAGTCTTCTTGACCAAAACACAAAAGGCAACTGCAACAAAAGCCAAAATCGACAACTAGAATCTAGTTAAAGTAAAGATCTTCTGCACAGTAAAAGAAACTATCATCAGAGTGAACAGGCAACCTACAGAACAGGAGAAAATACTTACAATCTACCCATCTGTCAAAGGTCTAATATCCAGAATTTACAAGTAACTTAAACATATTTACAAGAAAAAAACCAAACAGCCCCATCAAAAGAGGGCAAAGGATATGAACAGACATTTCTCAAAAGAAGACATTTACACAGCCAACAAACATGAAAAAAAGCTCAACATCAGTGATCATCAGAGAAATGCAAATCAAAACAAAAATGAAATATCATCTCATACCAGTCAAAATGGTGGTATTAAAAACTCAGGAAATAATAGAAGCTGGTGAGGCTGTGGAGAAATACAAACTCTTTACAACAGTTGGTGGGAGTGTAAATTAGTTCAACCATTGTGGGAGACAGTATGATCATTCATCAAAGATCTAGAACCAGAAATACCATTTGACCCAGCAATCCCATTACTGTGTATATACATTATTCTACTATAAAAACACAAGCACAAGTATGTTTACTGCAGCACTATTTACAATAGCAAAGACATGGGACCAACCCAAATGCCCATCAATGATAGACTAGATAAAGAAAATGTGGTACATATATACCATATAATACTATGCAGCCATAAAAAGGAATGAGATTATGTGATTTGCAGGGACATGGATGAAGCTGGGAGCCATCATCCTCAGCAAACTAACCCAGGAACAGAAAACCAAATACTGCATGTTCTCACTCATAGTGGGAATTGAACACTGAGAACACATGGACACAGAGATGGGAACAACACACACCAGGACCTATTTGGGGTTGGGGGGTGAGAGGAGGGAACTTAGAGGACAGATCAATAGGTGTAGCAAACCACCATGGCATACGTATACCTATGTAACAAGCCTGCATGTTCTGCACAGGTATCCAATTTTGTTGTTGTTGTTTGTTTGCATTTTTAGAAGAAAGAAAGAAGAGGGCAAGGAGGTGTGGAGGAATTACAAAGGGGCTGAGGAAATATTTGGGGGTAGTAAATATATTAATTCTTTTCATAGTAAGTGATGATTTAATAAATATATGTCATAACTTATTAAATTATGTAATTTAAATATGTGCAAATTAACTAAATGAAGCTATTTAAAAATATAATTTAGATAGACTGTGAATAGTGAAATTTGAGAGGCTTTATCTTACACTAAGTTGTCAAGCTATAAAAATCAGACTAGATCCTATAATATGTAATATTTTTATCAAACTTGGAGATTAGAATGTGAGAGTATTAGATGAAGCTGGAGAAAATTTGAATCAAGGAGTTGCTATCATATTAAGGAAACATTAATGAGCTGGAAGTTAAGTGGTAACAGTGCTATGCCTTTACATTTTAAATGTACTTACAACTTCTGTGGCTGAAACTCAGGCTAACTAGACAAGATCCCTATTTAAAACTATTTTGTTGGTAACTGTTTAACACAATTGTAATCTACCAATGAGTAACGAATGATGTTATTTAGAGAGTTTTGTCATTAAGACAGACTGATATCTTTCAAGTATCATCTGAATGTGGCTCGAAACCAATTTATATAAACCCATTTTAATTTGGTGATTCTGAAAACATGATTAGATATTTGAGTTTGCAGATAACATCCAATGAATGTTAATAAGTGAAATTTAAAATTCCAAGATAAACATTAACATGTGAAGTTACCGTATCTTCAATGGGTGCAAACTGTATCATTATTGTAAAATTTAGAAATACTGTGCTTGCTATATAATGTGTTTTATATCTTATATATTTTAGTACATTGAACTGGATTCTAACTTTAATTTTTAAAAATTTAGGCGCATAACTATGATGAGACTAAGCCTCTAAACCTAACTAAGGCTATTTCTATATGAAGAAATGCAGAACTGAGGTGAAAATATTCTTTTGATCCAATAGATCAGCTGTGGTTATTATCTTCTACAAAGGGATAGATATTTGAGTCACTTGGATCTTCTCACCATTTATAAGGGCCACAGCTGATTGGATTAAGAGACACATGCTCTCAAAGCTATTCCACCACTGAATATGTAGAAATAATTCAAGCCTAACTAATGAAATACTTTCAAATTCTAATGCTTCACATGCATAATGAAAAATGATCCAGTTGCAAAGAGGGACTCATTAACATTTGCATGTGGAACAGCTAATGGTTTAAATAATAAGTAAAAGCTAACTAAAAAACATTCTTTCATACAGGAAAAGCCTTCAGAAACTTTTTGTACCTTGGCCAAAATAGGCAGACGGTTTACAATACTTATTTTTTTCACCAAGTACTTGAAGTGAAACTCAGAAAGCATTACATTAAAAATTTGAAATTTAAATTCCCAGAGGTGGATCCTATTGCCAATTCACTTTGTTTAGCACCCAGTAGAGTAACTCTTTAAGGGAAGAACTAAAAATGTATTTGGATTTTAAAGACCAGCAGGATTAGATTTGAATGCAACTTAACAGGTCCAGATGATAGCTAACTGATGAGGCTCATAAAAAGCTGTAAGAATTCCTTGATTTTTCCGTCCCAAAATAGGTAAGCCAGCACATAGGCACTCAATAATGTTTGAGTGACTGGTTGGTGAAGATGTAGTGACACTGAAGAATGGGACAGAATAGAACATCTCTAATCAATATTTGAATCTAGATTTCAGGAAATTGTGGATATATTCACTGAGTGCCAACAGCAGCAATGCTTCTTTAGATAGCGCTCTTTCCTAGAACAGTTTGGGATGTGAGACGAGGACTAGACATTTCAATAATCAAAAGCTCCATTCCATAAAATCAGCATGTGGTGCCGAGAAAAAATTTGAATCCTTAACGAGCCATGGTTTTCTTGTACCCATAAATGTGAATGGAAACACTGGCAGAGACAGCTTGCTGTTCATTGCCCAGTCTCTCTCGAAGTTCGGTGTTCCAGTGTGACTTAATTCTAGCTAAAGCACAAATGATGAACCTAGCAGGCCTGGCTAATAAGAACTTTCCATTGATCTTACTCATTGCTTCTAGGTATTCGAAATGGAAGTAACTCTCAGCATGACTTTCGGACATAAGTGTTAAAATGACAGAGCCACTATTAGAAGATAGTTGAATATCTGAATTACCATTTAGGGAAGACCCTTCCATTGATCAGGAACATCCATTTTGGACATCACATGCACTTCCATTTGGTTAATGGAAATACACTTCCATTTAGTTAAGCCATTGTCACTTGTGGTTTTATTTGTTTCAGCAGCTAGCATCACCACCTTAATACAACTGACAAACCATTAATGGTTGCATCTCTATACCAGAGATGGGAGCATATTTAGAACAATGTTAAATTTGTGAGTGGGGACTATGAGCAAAGGAGAAGTTATTGCTTTTCAAATTGTATTAGTCAGTGTTCTCCAGAGAGAGAACCAACAGGATATGTGTATATATAAATAATAAGACAGGATTTATTATGAAAATTAGCTCATGTAATTATGTGGTCAAGAATTCCCATGATATGGTCTCCAAGCTAAAGAACCAGAAAAAGTACAGATGTAATTTCTTCTAAGGCCAAAGGCCTAAGCATGGAGAAGCATAGAGAGGCAGGGAGAAATATGTTGCACATGCTCAAATAAGCTCTGGAACCTGAAGGCCCAAGATCCAGGAGCTCTCATGGTCCATTGCAGGAGAAAATGAGAGCCGCAGGAGAAGAGAGTGAAGTTGCTCTTTCTTTTTCCTTTTTACTCTGTTTGGATGATAGCTGCTTACATTGGTGAGAAGGGATCTTCTTACCCTATCAATTCAAATGCTGATCTCTTTTTGGAAACATCCTCACAGATATATCTAAAAATAATGTTCTATCAACTATTTGGGTATTCCTTAATCTCATCAAATTGACACATAAAATTAACCACTGCACATATTAAACGTATTAGGTTTTTGTTGCATCAGGACAGCACACCTTTCTTATGGCACTTTTTGCCATTTTCTGTACTATAGATATTTGGATGCATATTTTATATTATTTCTCCTTCTAGATATTGTACTATCAAAGCCTGGGATTATGTACAATAATTTTTTATTGCATACACTAAAATATTTTGTTCAGTGCTTTGTTGAACATTTTAGCTTAATGGCTGTTCTTAAAGGAATCTCCAAAGTGTAAACCAATATTTAATTCTATAAAAATGTTAGGGATCATCTAGATGTGCATGTAAATTATTTAAAATTTTCCCTATCTGTAGTTAATATGTAATTTAAGACTTTGAGTCAGTGCAGGTTAGAAGTTAGAAAATCTGTGTTTTTATCATTTTGGCAATATATCCTTATCCTTGGGTTAAATAGAATGAATGTTATTTGTAGTAAGCACAGACTTTTTTCCTATAGTTCAGGTAAAATTTAACATATTTCTGCAACAAAACTACTGAGCTTGTAAGTTGTTCACTTTCTCTGAAAAAAAAAAATATACATATATATATATATATATATATATAAAACTTCCATTTGTTTATTTTTAGTGCTGCATATGAGTCTCATTGAAAGCTGGAGAAGAGTAAAAACCTTGTGTACTCGTTGAGCTCATGCAAATGTAAATATATATGTATATATATACACATATGATTTAGCAGTTAGAAACAAATTATTCATTTAGTTCTAATAGTAAGATATATCATCATAAAATGCAATTCATAGTTTTATATTTTCAGTTATTTATGTACTTTTTCACTACTGGTTCTGAAATTTTGTATTCTTATATCTTAAAAGTAACATTTTAATGTATTTTTATTAAAAAAAACTTTACTTTTGCCAAATGCACCATTTAATTCGGGGATGAGGATGTAGCCAAAACACAGACTGCTTATATTTATCTAGGAGACTTTAGTTTACAGGTATTTAAAAAACTCTGTACCTCCTGTTCAATTCTGCTGTGAAGCTAATAAAATTAAATCTATTAAAAATGTAAAAATCAACACAAAATATTTCTAACAAAAAATTAAGATGATCAAGATATTTAATATTTAAATATTTAGATGTTCATGCTAGTCGTGCAATACTTTACAACATAAATCAGCAATTTTATGCAAAAATACATAATTTAAAAATCAATCTTTATAAAAGATTCCATATTTAGGTTTTTATTTGACAGGACATATTTAGAAATACTACTATAATTTTGTAAAACACTCTATTTTTCTGTGTGTGTGTGTGTGTGTGTGTGTGTGTGTGTGTAGTTGGTCCTGGAATAACATGGGTTTGAACTGCTCAAGTCCACTAATATATGAATTTTCTTCTACCTCTTTCACCCCTGAGGCAGTAAGGCCAACCCTTCCTCTTCCTCCTTGTACTCACCCTACTCAATGTGAAGACCATGAGGAAAAGACCTTATGATGATCCACTTAATAAATAGGCAATATATGTCCTTCTTATGATTTTGTTAATAACATTGTCTTTTTTCTAGCTTGCTTTATTGTAAGAATACAGTTTATAATATATATACATATATATATATATATATATGACATACAGAATATGTGTTAATCAAATGTTTATGTTTTTGTTAAGGCTTTCTGTCAACAGTAGGCTATAAGCAATTAAGTTTTGGGGTAAGTGGATTTTTAACTGCTTTGAAAGTCAGTGGCATAACCTCTGCAGCAAAAATCAACCATATATGAATATTCATATTTTCCTCTGTGTTATTAGACATATCATCATAATCATCATTATCTATTAGACATTGTGAGGAGCATGACAAGCTTAAATTTTGGTCCCTTTGCTTTAAGAATACATAATATGCTAAAAGTGTAGATTTTGAGTGGTCTCACCACAAAGATAGAAAATGTATGTGGGATGAAGGATAGGTCAATTAGCCTGATTTAGTTATTCTGCAATACCTACATGTATCATATCACATTGTATCCCATAAGGATATATAATTATTATTTGTCAATTATAAAAGTAAAAGAAGTAAAACAATACATAATCTGGCCAGGAATATATAGCCCATTCATGTTAATGAGATAATTTCAATGCTGGATGCTGAACCGAGTGCCAATTAAGTTGTGAATAGAATTTGAACAAAGTCTTAAAGAATGGTCAAAATGCAAAAAGGCAGAAATGAGAAGTAAGGGTCTTTCAAGCAAAGAAAATTGGTTGAGAATTGTTTGGAGATAAAATAGATTAAAGGCATAGCTCTGGACTCATTAGGATCATCTGAGGAGCTTTAAAAATATGGTGTCAGGGTCACACTCTCAAGTTATCAAGTAAGACTCTCTATGGGTGGGATCAGGAATCTGTACAATATTTCTAAAGCTTCCCAGATGATTGATTCCAAAGGACAATCAAGGTTGAGAACTGCTGGAGTGAAGCATGTTGTAGGAGCTGTCAGATCTGCCTGGGTACAACTGTTCCAGAGAAAAGAACAGAGGGGAAGCGATTTGAAAAGAAAGAAAAATGCTAGGCCATTGTGAAATCTTATAAATTTTAGTTATTGGAAATGGAAGAAAACAAAAAGAATAAATTACTTTCCTCAGTTGATGGTGAATAGAACTGTGTGGCAATTAATTGTGAAAAGAAAGAGCTGGCTATATGGTAGAGAAGATGATGACTTCAGTTTAAATGTATTTATTTTTATTTATTTATTTATTTTTTAAATTTTTTATTGGATTATAGGTTTTGGGGTACATGAGCAGAGCATGCAAGACAGTTGCGTAGGTACACACATGGCAGTGTGCTTTGCTTTTCTTCTCCCCTTCACCCACATTTGGCATTTCTCCCCAGGCTATCCCTCCCCACCTCCCCCTCCCACTGGCCCTCCCCTTTTCCCCCCAATAGACCCCAGTGTTTAGTACTCCCCTTTCTGTGTCCATGTGTTCTCATTTTTCATCACCCACCTATGAGTGAGAATATGCGGTGTTTCATTTTCTGTTCTTGTGTCAGTTTGCTGAGGATGATGTTCTCCAGATTCATCCATGTCCCTACAAACGACACAAACTCATCATTTCTGATTGCTGCATAATATTCCATGGTGTATATGTGCCACATTTTTCCAATCCAGTCTATTATCAATGGGCATTTGGGTTGATTCCAGGTCTTTGCTATTGTAAACAGTGCTGCAATGAACATTCGTGTACATGTGTCCTTATAGTAGAACGATTTATAGCCATGTGCAGAAAGCAGAAACTGGACCCCTTCCTGACACCTTACACTAAAATTAACTCCAGATGGATTAAAGACTTAAACATAAGACCTGGCATCATAAAAACCCTAGAAGGAAATCTAGGCAAAACTTTTGGATATATACCCAGTAATGGGATTGCTGGGTCAAATGGAATTTCTATTTCTAAGGCCTTGAGGAATCGCCACACTGTCTTCCACAATGGTTGAACTAATTTACACTCCCACCAACAGTGTAAAAGTGTTCCTTTTTCTCCACATCCTCTCCAGCATCTGTTGTCTCCAGATTTTTTAATGATTGCCATTCTAACTGGCGTGAGATGGTATCTCAATGTGGTTTTGATTTGCATCTCTCTGATGACCAGTGACGATGAGCATTTTTTCATATGATTGTTGGCCTCATATATGTCTTCTTTCGTAAAGTATCTGTTCATATCCTTTGCCCACTTTTGAATGGGCTTGTTTGTTTTTTTCCTGTAAATCTGCTTGAGTTGTTTGTAAATTCTGGATATCAGCCCTTTGTCAGATGGGTAGACTGCGAAAATTTTTTCCCATTCTGTTGGTTGCCGATCCACTCTAGTGACTGTTTCTTTTGCCGTGCAGAAGCTGTGGAGTTTCATTAGGTCCCATTTGTCTATTTTGGCTTTTGTTGCCAATGCTCTTGGTGTTTTGTTCATGAAGTCCTTGCCTACTCCTATGTCCTGGATAGTTTTGCCTAGATTTCCTTCTAGGGTTTTTATGATGCCAGGTCTTATGTTTAAGTCTTTAATCCATCTGGAGTTAATTTTAGTGTAAGGTGTCAGGAAGGGGTCCAGTTTCTTCTTTCTGCACATGGCTAGCCAGTTTTCCCAACACCATTTGTTAAACATGGAATCCTTGCCCCATTGCTTGTTTTTGTCAAGTTTATCAAAGATTGTATAGTTGTATGTATGTTGTGTAGCCTCCGGTGCCTCTGTTTTGTTCCATTGGTCTATATCTCTGTTTTGGTACAAGTACCATGCTGTTTTGATTACTGTAGCCTTCTAGTATAGTTTGAAATCTGGTAGTGTGATGCCCCCCGCTGTGTTCTTTTTGCTTAGAATTGACTTGGCTATGCGGGCTCTCTTTTGGTTCCATATGAAGTTCATGGTGGTTTTTTCCAGTTCTGTGAAGAAAGTCAATGGTAGCTTGATGGGGATAGCATTGATTCTGTAAATTACTTTGGGCAGTATAGCCATTTTCACGATATTAATTCTTCCTAACCATGAACATGGAATGTTTCTCCATCTGTTTGTGTCCTCTCTGATTTTGTTGAGCAGTGGTTTGTAGTTCTCCTTGAAGATGTCCCTTATGTTCCTTGTGAGTTGTATTCCAAGGTATTTTATTCTTTTTGTAGCAATTGCGAATGGCAGTTCGCTCTTGATTTGGCTTTCTTTAAGTCTGTTATTGGTGTAGACGAATGCTTGTAATTTTTGCACATTGATTTTATATCCTGAGACTTTGCTGAAGTTGTTTATCAGTTTCAGGAGTTTTTGGGCTGAGGTGATGGGGTCTTCTAGGTATACTATCATGTCGTCTGCAAATAGAGACAATTTGGCTTCCATCTTTCCTATTTGAATACCCTTGATTTCTTTTTCTTGCCTAATTGCTCTGGCTAGAACTTCCAGTACTATATTGAATAGGAGTGGTGAGAGAGGGCATCCTTGTCTAGTACCAGATTTCAAAGGGAATGCTTCCAGTTTTTGCCCATTCAGTATGATATTGGCTGTTGGTTTGTCATAAATAGCTTCTATTACTTTGAGATACGTTCCATCGATACCGAGTTTATTGAGGGTTTTTAGCATAAAGGGCTGCTGAATTTTGTCAAATGCCTTCTCTGCGTCAATTGAGATAATCATGTGGTTTTTGTTTTTGGTTCTGTTTATGTGGTGAATTACGTTGATAGACTTGCGTATGTTGAACCAGCCTTGCATCCCTGGGATGAATCCTACTTGATCATGATGAATAAGTTTTTTGATTTGCTGTTGCAATCGGCTTGCCAATATTTTATTGAAGATTTTTGCATCTATGTTCATCATGGATATTGACCTGAAGTTTTCTTTTCTCGTTGGGTCTCTGCCGGGTTTTGGTATCAGGATGATGTTGGTCTCATAAAATGATTTGGGAAGGATTCCCTCTTTTTGGATTGTTTTAAATAGTTTTAGAAGGAATGGTACCAGCTCCTCCTTGTGTGTCTGGTAGAATTCGGCTGTGAACCCATCTGGACCTGGGCTTTTTTTGTGAGGTAGGCTCTTAATTGCTGCCTCAACTTCAGACCTTGTTATTGGTCTATTCATAGTTTCAGCTTCCTCCTGGTTTAGGCTTGGGAGGACACAGGAGTCCAGGAATTTATCCATTTCTTCCAGGTTTACTAGTTTATGTGCATAGAGTTGTTTGTAATATTCTCTGATGATGGTTTGAATTTCTGTGGAATCTGTGGTGATTTCCCCTTTATCATTTTTTATTGCATCTATTTGGTTGTTTTCTCTTTTCTTTTTAATCAATCTGGCTAGTGGTCTGTCTATTTTGTTGATCTTTTCAAAAAACCAGCTCTTGGATTTATTGATTTTTTGAAGGGTTTTTCGTGTCTCAATCTCCTTCAGCTCAGCTCTGATCTTAGTAATTTCTTGTCTTCTGTTGGGTTTTGAGTTTTTTTGATCTTGCTCCTCTAGCTCTTTCAATTTTGACGATAGGGTGTCAATTTTGGATCTCTCCATTCTCCTCATATGGGCACTTATTGCTATATACTTTCCTCTAGAGACTGCTTTAAATGTGTCCCAGAGGTTCTGGCACGTTGTGTCTTCATTCTCATTGGTTTTGAAGAACTTCTTTATTTCTGCCTTCATTTCATTGTTTACCCAGTCAACATTCAAGAGCCAGTTGTTCAGTTTCCATGAAGCTGTGCGGTTCTGGGTCAGTTTCTGAATTCTGAGTTCTAACTTGATTGCACTATGGTCTGAGAGGCTGTTTGTTATGATTTCAGTTGTTTTGCATTTGTTGAGCAGTACGTTACTTCCAATTATGTGGTCAAATTTAGAGTAGGTGTGATGTGGTGCTGAGAAGAATGTGTATTCTGTGGATTTGGGGTGGAGAGTTCTGTAAATGTCCACCAGGTTTGCTTGCTCCAGGTCTGAGTTCAAGCCCTGGGTATCCTTGTTGATTTTCTGTCTGGTTGATCTGTCTAGTAGTGACAGTGGAGTGTTAAAGTCTCCCACTATTATTGTGTGGGAGTCTAAGTCCTTCTGTAAGTCATTAAGAACTTGCCTTATGTATCTGGGTGCTCCTGTGTTGGGTCCATATATGTTTAGGATCGTTAGCTCTTCTTGTTGTATCGATCCTTTTACCATTATGTAATGGCCTTCTTTGTCTCTTTTGATCTTTGTTGCTTTAAAGTCTATTTTATCAGAGATGAGAATTGCAACTCCTGCTTTTTTTTGCTTTCCATTAGCTTGGTAAATCTTCCTCCATCCCTTTATTTTGAGCCTTTGTGTATCCTTGCATGTGAGATGGGTTTTTGGATACAGCACACTGATGGGTTTTGGATTTTTATCCAATTTGCCAGTCTGTGTCTTTTGATTGGTGCATTTAGTCCATTTACATTTAGGGTTAATATTGTTATGTGTGAATTTGATACTGCCATTTTGATTCTAAGTGGCTGTTTTGCCTGTTAGTTGTTGTAGATTCTTCATTATGTTGAAGCTCTTTAGCATTCAGTGTGATTTTGGAATGGCTGGTACTGATTGATCCTTTCTATGTGTAGTGCCTCTTTTAGGAGCTCTTGTAAAGCAGGCCTGGTGGTGACAAAATCTCTGAGTACTTGCTTGTTCGCAAAGGATTTTATTCTTCCTTCACTTCTGAAGCTCAGTTTGGCTGGATATGAAATTCTGGGTTGAAAGTTCTTTTCTTTAATGATGTTGAATATTGGCCCCCACTCTCTTCTGGCTTGTAGTGTTTCTGCCGAGAGATGTGCTGTGAGTCTGATGGGCTTCCCTTTGTGGGTGACCTGACCTTTCTCTCTGGCTGCCCTTAGTATTCTCTCCTTTATTTCAACCCTGTTGAATCTGACGATTATGTGCCTTGGGGTTGCTCTTCTTGTGGAATATCTTTGTGGTGTTCTCTGTATTTCCTGCAATTGAGTGTTGGCTTGTCTTGCTAGGTGGGGGAAATTTTCCTGGATGATGTCCTGAAGAGTATTTTCCAGCTGGGATTCATTCTCTTCGTCCCCTTCTGGTACACCTATCAAACGTAGGTTAGGTCTTTTCACATAGTCCCACATTTCTTGGAGACTTTGTTCATTCCTTTTTGCGCTTTTTTCTCTGATCTTGGTTTCTCGTTTTATTTCATTGAGTTGGTCTTCGACTTCAGATATTCTTTCTTCTGCTTGGTCAATTCGGCTATTGAAACTTGCGTTTGCTTCGCGAAGTTCTCGTATTGTGTTTTTCAGCTCCTTTAATTCATTCATATTCCTCTCTAAGGTATCCATTCTTGTTATCATTTCCTCGAATCTTTTTTCAAATCTTTTTTCAAGGTTCTTAGTTTCTTTGCATTGATTTAATACATGATCTTTTAGCTCACAAAAGTTTCTCATTATCCATCTTCTGAAGTCTAATTCCGTCATTTCGTCACAGTCATTCTCCGTCCAGCTTTGTTCCCTTGCTGGTGAGGAGTTTTGGTCCTTTCTAGGAGGCGATGTGTTCTGGTTTCGGGTGCTTTCCTCCTTTTTGCGCTGGTTTCTTCCCATCTTTGTGGATTTGTCCGCTGGTCGTCTGCGTAGTTGCTGACTTTTCGTTTGGGTCTCTGAGTGGACACCCAGAATGTTGATGATGAAGTATTTCTGTTGCTTGGTTTTCCTTCTACCAGTCTAGCCCCTTCGCTGTACGACTGTTGAGGTCCGCTCCAGACCCTGCTTGTCTGGGGTGCACCTCTAGTAGCCGTGGCACAGCGAGGGATGCTACCAGTTTCTTTTTCTGCTCTCTTTGTCCCAGGATGATGCCTGCCTAATGACAGTCTTTTGGATATAGAGGGGTCAGGGAGCTGCTTGAGGAGACAGTTTGTACTTTATAGGGGTTTAATTGCTGAGCTGTGCACTCTGTTGTTCATTCAGGGCTGTTAGGCTGCTATGTTTGATTCTGCTGCAACACAGCTCATTAAACAACCCTTTTTTTTTTTCTCAAATGCTCTGTGTTGAGGGGTTTGGGCTTTATTTTTGGATGTCCGATCAGGTGTCCTGCCCAGCTCAAAGGCAGACTAGCCACTGTTTGGCTGCCGAGGCTCCGCCCTGCTGTTGTGTGATTCGCGCTGTTCCTGCCGGCTCTGCTGTGGTCTCCGCCACGCCCTGCGGCGGAGTCTCTTCGTTGTAGCGTGTTGCCTCAGCAACGGCAGGCTGCGTCAGCAGTGGGCATGTATCTCAGTAGGGACGGGTTGCCTCAGCAACGGCTGGCTGCGTCAGCAGTGGGCGTGTGTATCAGTTGGGGCAGGTTGCCTCCGTAGTGGTGGACGCCCCTCCCCCACAGAGCGTCTCGGACCGTCTGCCCGGGATAGTTTGAAATCGCGGTTTTGTTCGTCCCACTGGGTATCCCAAGCGATCTGTCCCTGCAATCCCCTGGGCTGGGCTACTGTGCAAGTCTCGTTCAGTCTCAAGTCCAGCCCTCTCAAGTCTCAGGTTGCCAGTTCAACAAGGCACCCGGACAAGCGCGCCCTGTGGGGATTGCTGGGTAGGGCCGGCCGCCGCCGCCCCGGCTGCCGGCTTCGCCAGGCAGACCTACTGCCTGGCGTCCCGTGTCTTATTATACTTGGGAGTTTCCCCGTTCTGTGGGCAACAAAGATCAGTCTGGAAATGCAGCACTGACTCACCGTTTGCGAATTCAACGCGGGCTCCAATCCTGGGTTGTTCTCACAGCGCCATCTTGAGTCCCCTCCCCTAAATGTATTTATTTTAAGCTAACTGTGAGACATTCTGTTGAGTATATCTATTTTCTAGTTGTCTACAAATGTTTAGATGCTTTCTTCTTTCAAAATTACTACCAACACTGTTGTTTTTATTGTTTATCAAAAGTATCAAAAAGTTTCACAATGTGTTGAAGATTCTTTTTAGATTCAGAATAAGGACTCAATTCACTAAGCATGTTCCTTTTGTTCTAATTTAGAATTAGCTCAAAGATCACAAAGCTAAAAATTAACTGTGGCATGGTAGTTACTGGTGAAATCATGGAAATACAATTTAGTAGAAAAGAAGACTCATTAAAAGTTGAATTGCCAAACAAAGCAGCTGCAGAGAAGCATACATTGCAGACCCTCAGCTGGAAACAAAGCTGGATGACAAAATTTTCCCATTAATGCAAGGAATAGTTTCTATTCAAAGTTAAGCTACTAAAATGTTCCAATATAGGCATGCATAACTTAATGATGTTGCGATGTTTTGAGAAAAGTATCCTCAGGTGATTTCATCATTGTGCAAAATCAGAGAGGGTAATTTGATAAACATAAATGGTATAGCCTACTGCACACCTAGGCTATGAACCTGTACAGTGTGTTATTATACTGAATACCATAGGCAATAGTAACACAGTGGTAAATATTGTGTATCCAAACACGTCTCTAAGCATATGAAACACATACCATATAAACATACAATGTAAAAGATAAAGATATGGTACATCATTGTGGCACATGTACCGTAAATGAAGTTGAGCAGGACGGTAAGGTGCTCTGGGTGTCAGTGAGTGAAGGTGAAGGCCTAAGACATTACTGTACACTACTGTAGACTTTATAAACCCTGTATACTTAAGCTACACTAAATTTCAAAGAAAAAAAAAACAATTGTGCTATGACATTACAACAGCTACTTTGTCACTGGATGACAGGAACTTTTTAGCTCTGTTATAATCTTATGGAATCACTGTCATATCTGTGGTCTATTATTGACCTAAATATCATTATGCAGCATATTACTGTTTATTTTATAAGACAACTCATATTGAAATGGTTATTTATATTTAAATTTTCCCTCAAACAGTAATTATAAGCCATTTAAAATATAAATATAGCATACATTAAAAATCTAAATTTCTCTAGCCTTATTGATTCTTATTTATAACACCCAACCCTCCTAATTTTATACTATCTAATGAATGTCTTTCTTTTATTCATATGTTGGGGGCAAAATTACTTAAAGGGGTTAAGATCAAATCAATTTTGAACTTTTATGCATTTTCTGAAGTTTGGTTCTTTATAACTCTTATCTCAAACTTTTAAAAAATACTGTGATGATTATTTTATTATTCCAGTTAGAAATGGTGTTCCCCTTCAGCTGAGCTATGTATTTCTCAAAAATATACACTGAGCATTCTATCACTTGCATAAAGTTCTGGTTAGAGTCAGAATATGCTAGCTTACTCAAAGCACATAGAGTAGCTAAGGAACCACATACAGAGTTTTATCTAATATAAAGTATAAGGGTTGTTTTTACTTGATAAAAATTAACTTATTGCAAAGATAACCATTTTCACATTATATGTTCTCACTTATAAGAGGGAGCTAAGCAATGAGACTGCAAACACATAAGAATGATATAACTGATTTTGGGGGCTCGGGAAAGGGTGAGAGGGGTTTGAGGGATAAAAGAGATTACATACTGGGCACAGTGTACACTGCTTGGATGATGGGTGCACCAGGATTTCAGATGTAACTAAATACCACCTGTTCTCCAAAAAGCTATTGAAATAATTAAAAAATTTTCCAGTTTTAGTCTGTCATATAAGGATTTTGGAGGTCATCATTCTGTTCTGTCAAGTGAAAAGCTGAACAAACTGAATAATCAAAAACTCTTCTTAGATCCACAAGAGAAAAATGGGGTGATAGGGCAAACCATTGTGCCCCAAACTGGGGAGACAGACAAGCTAGATACAAGAAATTACAACGTAAGCAGAAACAAAGCCCAGAAGCAGAAACCTCTGAGGGAACCAGTGCCAGGGTAGGAAAACCTGAGCTGTAATTGAGAAATTGAAAGAGGTTCAGTGTCGACAATTCTGCGAATTAAAAACTCCAAGGAAATTCAGTGATTATGGCATGGGACAGGTAGTGCACCCTTCTTTTGTGAGTTTGACTCCAGGATCTCTACCAGGTCCTCACATCTAAAATCAGAGAAAAATTCCCCTGGATTTTCAGCAGGGGCGGGGAGAAGAATTTATTTTAAAATATGCCAGAGTATTCTGTTCTTCATAAGGCTTGCCTTCAAGGCAAGCTATTTTTTTTTATTGCATTTTAGGTTTTGGGGTACATGTGCAGAGCATGCAATACAGTTGCATAGGTACACACATGGCAGTGTGTTTTGTTTGGTTTCTCCCCTTCACCCACATTTGGTATTTCTCCCCTGGCAATCCCTCCCCACCTCCCCCTCCCACTGGCCCTCCCCTTTTCCCCCTATAGACCCCAGAGTTTAGTACTCCCCTCTCTGTGTCCATGTGTTCTCATTTTTCATCACCCGCCTATGAGTGAGAATATACGGTGTTTCATTTTCTGTTCTTGTGTCAGTTTGCTGAGAATGATGTTCTCCAGATTCATCCATGTCCCTATAAACGACACGAACTCATCATTTCTGATTGCTGTATAATATTCCATGGTGTATATGTGCCACATTTTACCAATCCAGTCTATCATCAATGGGCATTTGGGTTGATTCCAGGTCTTTGCTATTGTAAACAGTGCTGCAATGAACATTCATGTGCATGTGTCCTTGTAGTAGAACAATTTATAGTCCTTTGGATATATACCCAGTAATGGGATTGCTGCGTCAAATGGGATTTCTATTTCTAAGGCCTTGAGGAAGGCAAGCTGTTTTTACTAGAGCCCAACATATTAAGGTTTGATCAGAGCCCAACAGATCCTAGGGAAAGGGGATACCCAACTCTAGCCTACTCTAGTCTTCTCCATAGAGGAAGGAAAATACCCAACTCCAGCATGTTTTAGCTTTCCATGTAGAAGTGAAATACCCAACTTCCATAAGACAGGGTGGCCACCCCCAGCCATCCTGTCTCATCTAAAAAGGAAAAAAAACACCGAGGAACACTTTTGAAGTTTATCATCTAGGAGCACACACTCTCAAGAGAGTGTAACCTAATCCTAAGACTTTAGAATACTTCCCCTCCCTCCACACTTCACCACTACATCACTATCGGTGTACATATAGCTCTCAAGAAAAAAAATTACAAGGCATACCAAAAGGCAAAAAAGAAAATTTGGAGAAATAGAAAGTATCAAAACCAGAGAGTCACATGGCCAAAATGTTGAAATTATCAGATCAGGAATAGAAAACAATTATGTTTAATATGATAATTGCTCTAATGGAAAAAGTAGACCATATAAAAGAACAGATTGATAATATAGGCAGAGAGTGAAAATTCTTAAAAAGAATTTTTAAAATGCTAGAGATAAAAATATTGTAACAAAAATGAAGGATGTCTCTGATGGATCCTTATTAGGCTGGACACAGCTGACTAAAGAATTGCTGAGCTTGAGGATAAGTCAATAGAAACACCCCAAAGTGAAGAGCAAATGAAAAAAAAGACTGGAAAAAATGAAACAGAATATTCAAGAACTATGAGACAATAATAAATGGTATATATACTCATAATGATAATACCAGAAGAAGAAACAGAGAAACAGAAGAAATATTTAAAATAATAACTGAGAATTTCCCCAAATTAATGTCAGACACCAAAGGACAGATACAGGAGCCCAGAAAGCACCAATTAGGATAAATGCAAAAAAACAACAAAAACCACAAAACCCTACCTGTAGGCATAATATATCCAAACTGCAGAAAATAAAAGATAAAGAAAAATATTTCCAAAGAAGAAAGATAAAAAAGTTACCCTTAGAAAAGCTAAGATAAAAATTATACCCTTTCTTCGTATAAGCAAGAGGAAAATAAAGTAAAATATTTAAAGTATTGAGAAAAGCCCCACCAACCTGTACCCTCTAAAATTATCCTTCAAAATTTGAGAAGAAATAAAGACTTTCTCAGACAAAAAAAAAAAAAAAAAAGAGAGAGAGAGAGAGAAACGTTGTGGTCCATAAACCTTCCTTAAAAGAAATGTTTAAAGAACTTCAGAGATAAAGAAAATGACACAGGTCAAAAACTCATGTCTAGATAAAGAAAGGAAGAATATCAGAGAATGAATAAGTAAGAGTAAAATAAGACCTTTAATTTTTCTTATTCTTAATTGATCTAACAAATAACATGTAAATATATATATGCATTTTTATATAAGAGAAATAAATGACAGCAATAATGCAAAGGATAGGAGAGAAGAATTAAAAATATTTCATTAGTATAAGGTATGTGTACTCCCCATCAAGGGGTATAGTGTTATTTAAGAGTAGACTTGAATTAGTTGTAAATATGTATTGCAAACTCAGTAACAAACATTTAAAATAGTAAGAAAAGTATAACTGAAAAGCTAAAAACAAAAGAAAAAAGAATCATATAAAATGCTCAAAACTCTAGGAAGAAAGAACAAAGGCAACAAATGAAAAACAGTGGTGAATATAGTAGATATTAATTCAAGTATATAAATAATCCATTTAAAAATCAGTGATCTAAATGTATCAGTTGAAAGACAGAGATTGTCAGAGTAGATCAGAAAAATGTGTACATTGTGTATAAGAAATCCACTTTAAATATAAATACAAAAACAGACCAAAACTAAAGGAATAAAAAAAGTTGTACCATGCAAACACTAATCAAATGAAAAGTGGAAAAGCTATATTAATTTCAGCCACAAGGCCACATGTGGTGGTTCATGCCTGTAATCCCAGCACTTTGGGAGGCCTAGGAGGGTGGATCACTTGAGGTCAGGAGTTTGAGAGCAGCCTGACCAGCATGGTGAAATGCTGTCTCTAATAAAAATCCAAAAATTAGCCAGGCATGGTGATGCATACCTGAAATCCCAGCTGCTTGGGAGGCTGAGGCAGAAGAATCACTCGAACCCTGGAGGCAGAGGTTGCAGTGAGCCAAGACCATGCCATTGCACTCCAGTCTGGGTGACAGAGTAAGACTCCATCTCAAAAAAAGAAAAAAGTTAATTTCAGGCACAGCAGATTTCAGAACAAGAAAAATTATCAGGATAAAGAGGAACATGCGTAGTGATAAAGAACCAACCCTCCAGGAAAATATAACAATCCTTGATGTGTATGTGCCTAGCATAAGAATATTAAAGTAACGTGAGAGGCAAAAGCTGACAGAACTGTAAGGAAAGGGAGGTAAATTCACGATTTTTGCTGAAGACTTCAACACTCCTTTTTCAGAAATGAACAGATCCAGCAGGTAGCAAATCAGTAAGCAAGTAGTTAAACTCAACAGCACCAGCAATCAACTGGTTATAATTGACATTTGTAGGCTACTACATCCAACAACAGCAAAATACACATTCTTCTCAAGCTCACATGGAACATTCATCAGATGGACCATATTATGGGCCATAAGATAAATTTTAGAAAGATTAAAAGAATAAAAATCATATAATCTATGTTTTCAGACTATAGTGGAAATAAGCTAGAAATGAACAACAAAAAGATAGATAGAAAATTCTCAAATACTTGGAGATTAAATAACACACTTCTACATAACATATGACTCAAAAAAGAAATCTCAAGATAAAGTAAAAAATACTTTAAATTAAATGAAAAGAAAATACAACCTATTAAAATTTGTGGGATACAGTGAAAGCAGTGCCTAGAAGGAAATTTATAGCACTGAATGCATATGATAGAAAAATCAAATATCAGAAATTTATGCATTCGTCTTAGAAACTAGAAAAAGTACAGCAAATTAAACCCAAAGTAAACGAAAGAAAAATATATAATTTACAGAGAAATCAATGAAATTGAAAACAAGAAACCAATAGAGAAAATAATAAAACTAAAAGCTTCTTTAAAAAGATCAATTAAATTCATGTGCCTTGGCAAGCTGGATAAGAATAAAAGAAAGAAGACACAACTATCAGAAATGAAAAAGGAAAAAGGAGACATAACCACAGATTCCTGGACATTAAATTAATAATGAAAGAATGCAATAACAATTCTATGTCCGCAAATTTGATAATACCAATGAAATAGGCCAATTCCTTGAAAGACACATTCTACCCAAATGAGAACAAGGAGAAATAGACAATATGAATAGGCCTGTATGTATTAAGGAAATTGAATGAATAAATAATAAGCTTCCAAACAGAAGTCATTAGGCCCAGATGGTTTTACCAGTGAATTCTACCAAGCATTTAAGAAAAAATTTTAGAAATTATCTAAAATGTCTTTCAGAATATAAAAGCAGAGGGATTACTTCATAACTCATTTCTAATTATGCTAATATCAAACCTATCCTAATACAAAAACTAGATAAAGATATATAAGAAAATAAAACTACAGACCAATATTGCTCATGAACATAAATGTGAAAATCCTCAGCAAAATATTAGCAAATTGAATCTAGCAACATATTGTGGGAGCTAAAATTTAAAACAGTTGAACTGACAGAGGTAGAGAATAGAATGATGATTATCAGGGTCTGGGAGAGGTAGTGGGGCAAAGAGAGTCTAAAGTGGAAATGGTTAATGACGAAAAAACATAGATAGAATGAGTAAGATCTAGTATTTAATAGCACAACAAGGTGACTACAGTCAACGATAATTTATAGTACATTTAAAAGTAACTATGCCAGGCACGGTGGTTCATGCCTGTAATCCCAGCACTTTGGGAGATCGAGGCAGGCAGATCACTTGAGCCCAAGAATTCAAGACCAGCCTGGGCAACATGGTGAAACACTGTCTCACAAAAAATACAAAAATTAGCTTGGCATGGTGGCATGTGCCTATAATCTTAGCTACTTGTAAGGCTGAGTTGGGAGGCTCGCTTGAGCTCAGGAGGTTGAGGCTGTAGTGAGCCATAATGATGCCACTGCATTCCAGCCTGGGCGATGGAGTGAGACCCTGTCTCAATAAATAAATAAATAAAACTTAAAAAGCATGGATGGAATGTTCATAACACAAAGAAATAATAAATGTTAGAGTTAATGAATACTCCATTTACCCTGATGTGATTATTACACATTGTGTGTCTGTATCAAAATATCTCATGTACTTCATGAATATTTATACCTACTATGTGCCTATGAAAATTAAAAATTAAAAAAAGATTACAATTATATGACAGAACCAAGTGGCATTTTCCTAGATATGCATGGCTGGTTTAACATTTGAAAATCAGTTAATGTAATCCATCACATCAGCAGGCCTAAGATTAAAACTCACATGACCGTATCAATAGATGCAGAAAAGCATTTGACAAAATCCTGGAATCTTTCATGATAAAAAGTCTCAGAAAATTAGGAATAGAGGCTAATGTCTTCTACTTGATAAAGAACATCACAGAATTCCTGTAGCTACCATCATATTTAATGGTGAGAAAATAGGAGCTTTTCTGCTAAGACCAGAAACAAGGCGATGATGATCCTTCTTACCACACCTTTACAACATTTTACTGGAAGTACTAGCTCATGCAACGAGAAAGGAAATAAAAGGTATATAAATCATGAAGGAAGAAATAACTTTGTCTTTGTTCACAGATGATATAGTTGTCTCTGAGGAAAATCCAAAAAAATGAACAAAAATCCTCTTGCAACTAAGTGATCATAGCAAGTTTGTAGATTAGGTTAACATATAAAATTAAGCTACTTCTCTCTATAAATACAATGAACAAGTTGTGTAATAAAAAGCATTGCCATTTACATCAGCACCCCCAAAAATGAAATACTCAGGCATACATCTACAAAATATCTATAAAACTCTGGTGAAAAATCAAAGAATTAAATAAGTCAAGAGATAGTTCATGCTTACAGATAGAAATACTAAATATTTTATTCCAACTTGATCTAGAAACTTAACACAATCTCAATTAAAATACCAGATATTTATTTTGTGAATATTAATAAACTCTTTCTAAAGTTTACATGGAAGGGCACAAACCCCTGAATAGCCAACATAACACTGAAGGAGAATACTAAAGTCAGAAAACTGACAGACACTATCCAACACAAAACGCTAAAACTTCTAGATCACATAGAATAAAATCAATATGACTTTAAGTATGGCAATGGTATTGTAGATATATCAGTATAAGCATTATCCATGAAACAAATAATGGATAAGCTGGACTTCATTAAAATTAAAACCTTCTTTGTGAAAGATGCTGTCAACAGAAAAAAAAAAGACAAATCCCACAGACTAGAGAAAATATTTGCAAAATATGTTCCTAATAAAGGAGCCATGCAAAATACACAAATAACTCTCAAAACTTGATAAACAAACCAACTAAAGGAGAAAAATACCTGAACAAAAAAAAAAGTTAAAATGGACAAAATACATCTCACCAAAGAAGATATACAGATTGCATGTAAGCATGTGAAAAGATACTCAACATCGTACATCATTACAGAATTGCAAATTAAGGGAATTTTATACCACTACATATCTATTAGAATGGCCCAAATCTCAAACGATGACAATACTAAATGCTGACAAAGATGTGCAACAATGGGAATTCTCATTCATTATTGGTGGGAAAAAAAAATCACTCAGAAAGACAGTTGGTGGTTTCTCCTAAACCTAAAAATACTCTTACCATATAATCCAGCAATATAGAACTTCTTAGTATTTGCCCAAAGTTTTTAACATTTCTATGCATGTAAAAATCTGTGCAGGGAAGTTTATAGCAGCTTTATTCATAATTTCCAAAATCTGGAATCAACCAAGACATCCCTCAGTAAGTGCATGGATAAACAAATTGTGGTACATCCAGAAAATGGAGTATTCAGCACTAAAAAATGATCTATCAAGCCCCCAAAAGACATAGAAGAACCTTAAATGTATATTATTAAGTGAAGGAAAGCAATATGAAAGGCTAATTTTATGATTTCAAGTAATTGATATTCTGTAAAAGACAAAACAATGGAAGCAGTAAAAAGATCTGGTTGCCAGGGCTAGAGGAAAGGAAAGGATGAATAGGCAGAGCACAGAGAATTTTTAGGATAGTGAAATTATTCTGTACAATTGCTATAATGGTGGATACATGTCATACATTTGTCCAAATTCATAGAATGTAAACCAGATTTTGGGTGATTGCACGAATTGTAACAAATGTAACATTCTGGTACAGGATTTTTGGTAGTAGGGATTATGTACATGTAAGGAATTACAGGGTATATCGAACTCTCTGTATCTTCTGCTCAGTTTGGTTGTTAACCAAAACTACTCTAAAAAAATGAAGTCCGTTTGAAACAAAAGTTAACTTGCTGGTAAAACTGGTTATCTGAAGGGATGCTTATTTTAAACTAAAAATGAATTTTTAACATATGTCAAATGAATCAATAGCTTTTAAATTTTAAATATGAATAATATTTGTATCATTAAAGAATATTATTTACTATGGATATTGAGGCTAAAATATTTGCAAAAGAGTCCATTGCATGAATGGTTAAATATTTATTTGGTCAGATTCAGGTAGACTATGAATTCTGAATCTCATTATTACTGTCATATCTGAGCAAGAGTGGTAACTGCCCTCTGAATCCCGTGACTTAGAAGGCCCTGCAGATTACAAACAGAAATACATAAATACAGATAGAGTAATTAATTATTACATGTACATATATAATTAAGCACATGCATATATTATAGCATATGAATATTATTAAACAAAATAAAATATATAATTTGTTATAATTATATTGCATGCCATTTATATCTATGTCTATGTAAATACATCCTACATTTACATGCATGTATACATAAAATGAAAAAAATACATTGGCCATGTTGTTACTAGGAATCAGATGCTCAGTGCTGGCTCAGCGTGGTCTATGACTGTCAACATATGCTCTCCTGACCAACAATGCTCAGGCCCAGGTAAACACTTCTCTTCAATTGCCTGAAAACCAAACGTGACTTTAGAACTTATAGTTTTGTGGGTTGTTGTTGCTAATGTCAAAGATAGATACTTTAGGGTACAACAAATGAAGAGTTAAAGCACTTAAGAAAAACAAATTAAATAATTTTAGAAACTCTTCCTCTCAGCCTAAATCCAAAGGATTTTTTTCATCCAGAAAGTATTCCTAATTGCCAAATATTTCTTTCTTTGCTTCCTTTTGTGTGCCAAAGATGTGATTCTAGTACATATTCACAAAATGGCATAGGATTCACAATAGTTGAACAGAGCAGCTGAAGAATATCAAAAGTTTAGATAATTTATATTATTGTTAAAGTTTTACTGTATATTATATGTGAATCTAGACAGAATACACAAACAGTACATTATTTTTTCTTTGCAATGGTTACTAAATGGACATAAAACACTAGAATTGAAAATAATTTTATTTTTATAAAACATTTACTAAAATTATATATGAAAAAGTAAATGTTTAGCTTTTATTTACATAGTTTTATATTTAATATTTATATATTTTGCCTGTTTATGCTTATCTGAATATTTTTCAAAAACATGCTTTTTAAAACAAAAATTATATCATTTCTGTATAGCTTTAATTTCTATTTTAAATACAAATATATTAGACTTTTATATACGTTAACTACTATGATATGTTCAAATTCTTTAGATCATTACTGCTTATAGAACAATGTGACATCCTTGATTATAACAAAGTGATAATTGTGCTCAAAGAAAAATTTTATTAAATACATTTTTAATAATTTATAAACTGAATGTTTTAATTTTTATTGGTGTATTGGCATAACTCATTCAACTGAATGTATGATGTGTGCAATAATAATTTAGTCATCACAAATAGTTGTGACTTTTGGTCATGTAAAAACCATAGCTTTACACATATTTTTTATTTTCTTTAAAGTTGTATCTGTTAAAGGAGGAGTACAGATCGTAGTCTGTTAGTATGACTTCTAACTTTAAAATGTTTAGACAAAGAGCCCCTGGACCTCCATTTGTACTCTTTCCCCCGGCTCCTCAAATGTTAGGGCAGATCTGTCCCATCTGATTGATTCACCAGACTTGGGCAGGGAGCTTCACAATTTTATCCTATCATGGCACATATGGGAAATAAGAATTATAAAGGAGGTGAGATGAGATATGTGTAAGGGGTTTGCTGAAGAATTAGCAAGTTTTTAAAATTATATATTTTAAAGTAAATAGAAGTACCAAGTATATAGGATCTAACAAATATTGAGCTCTATATGCAAGTAAAATGTTTCCAAAAATTTAAGTGAGAAACAAGGATTTTCATCCACATGATTTTTTAATATTAGGGTTTAAGTTCAAAATGACTGTATGTAATTATAAATTTAGATGTTTGATATGATTTATCCAAATCCTTTGTAGCAACTATAGACAAAATATTTCTTTTCATAAGAATAAAATACAAACTGAAATAATTATATATATTAAAACATAGCATATATAAGCAAAAGTTCTATTTTATTCAAAAATATAAGCTTGACATTTCTGTGATAATATGAATAAATATTTTCTAATCAACTTTATTGAAAAATAACAGGTATAATAATTGTATCAATTTCAAGTATAAAATTTCATGTGTTTTGACAGTTGTGTATACCCATGAATCTCTGCCATGAACAAAATACAGAGAATTTCCACAATCCTCAAAGATTCCATGTACTTCTTTGAAGTACTTTCTTTGCTCCATGTCAGAGGCAACCACTGATCTGCATTTTGTCACTATAGACAAATTTGCATTTTATACAGATGGAATCGTATTAAATATTCCTTTTCTCTTTGAATCTTTTATTCAGCATATTGATTTTGAAATTCATTTTTTTGCATTTATCAATAGTTTGCTCCCTTTTATTGCTGAGTAGTATTTCATTTTGTGGATATGTATACAAGCTTGTTCCTGGGGGGAGGTTCCTGGCCCAGGGTCTGTCCACTTAGGCATTGTCCCTCTGCAGCATCTTGGGCACAACTGTGACCTATTTGAGTAACACCACTGTGCTTTTTTACTGCAGTTGAGATGCTTTAGACTAGACTCTGCACCTGAGACTTATTATATAAATTTTTCAAAGTTTTCAAGAAGGTGTTTTTTCATAGAATCTGTCTGCTTAAGGATTTGAGACTCAAAGAATATTTAGTGGAGTTGGTTAAAAAGATATTTTATATATAGGGATACATGGAATAGACTCAGTACATTGTGAATGACGAACATGGAAAAACTTTGCACATTTCAATCTACAAAAATGTTTCCAGCATTGCCAAATGTTAAGATTATAATGCTTGGTATGCAGAAAACAAGGCACCATAACTGATAGGCTTTAAAATATTCTGTGCTTACCTTTGTGATGTGTGATTGAAAAATGGAGCAACTTTTCTTTTGATTTTCTTTTCCATCTGGTTTTTGCATTTAACGGTCCAGGAGCTATATCATTTATCCCTTAAAATGGTCCCTATTTTATTTGTCTAGAGTTTTTTTCTGAAAGCTGTAGTCTATCCTGTGCCCTGTAAGACTCTATTTCATATATCAAACATTCCCCTACCTGTTATTAGTGGGGTAAAAACTTTCTACATTTTATATCACTGATTTAGAATTAGAGCAAAAAATTACTTACCACAAAGTTTTAGCAATAATATTAATGGTTAAGACTTCACAATTGGTGAATTAGAATATGTATTTGTTCAGGTCAGTCAAGCCTATTTTCACAAACAAAAATGATTTTCATTTACTGTACAAAATAAATGAATCAGTATACATTAATCACAATTACTTACTAAAAAGCTTGATATATATTAAAAAAATAAACAATAGATCCTCTGTTCTAAGAAACATTTCATCTAAGAAAAATTGATTTTGTAATTCAAACCAGAAATTGTTCTAAATATTCAGCCTATGTTGGCTCATTTTGTATGTCATTTTATCTGGGCAACTTGTTGACATTTTTGTGTTTGTAACTTCATAGGCTGTGGTCATTTGTTACCCCGACATCACCCATCTGCACACGCATTTGTCATTCTTCTGCTGAGTTGGGCTCCACTTGAGTAATGGGAAGTTGGCGCTAGTAGAATAATACTGTTATGTGAAGGATATCATTAGAGTACAAAACTGTACTTCAAAGAACAAGCACATATGGTTTTGACTTTTATAAAGATGGCAGGTGGACATGAAAAAAAAGGTCGATTTCAAATTTATTTCCATTATAGGAGGAACTTCTTAAAAGTCTGAAGAAGATTAATTTTCAATTTGGAATACCTAATAACTGAAACATGATCAGGGTTTTACAACTTCCGGAGGTAAATTTTCAGCATGCCTAAGCTCTTCATGGAAACCAATGGAGCAATTTAATAGAAGTCTCAGAATGGTAACATATTGACAAATATTTGGTAAGATAAGTTTTAGAAAGCCAACATGTGCAGACTACAACTCATTTGAAAAGTTTTAACCAAAGGGTTTATAATATTAGAGAGCTGAAAAATAAATTATTATCTTTAAATGTGAAGCAAATAAAATTGAATATAGTTTTAAAATCAGTTATTATTTAAAAAGAGCAATTTATTAAGCATCTCATTTATTTTTAATGCTTTCAGCATATGAATGACCTAAAATGCTAATGTTTCTTTAATAATGGCAAATTTGGTCCTTTCTAAAAGCATTTTTCCCTTCTGTGTAAATGACGCATGCTTACAATCAAAGAAGGGGTAAAGATTGGAAAAATATAAACATTCACATTTTATCAATTATTCTCCAGACATTTGCAGATGCAGCATTTGCAAATCCTTTAGCAACAATTGCAATAGCAAAATTATAAAAAAATCACTTAAAAGTCCATTTGTAGGGGATAGATTAAATAAGATCTGTTACAAATATACAATAAAATACCATATACCACTCCACATTAATAACACAGATCTATATAACCTCCAAGATATAGTGATAATATAAAAAACAAAGTTCAGAACAATGTGGAAAATGTAATACTAGCATTTTTTGTAAAACACAAAATGCAATCCTGGCATTTTTTTATGAAATACAAAAATGCAATTTTGGGATTTTTGTAAAAAAGATGTATAATATATGCATCCTTTATATATATAATTTAAAAAATAAAACCACTGTTCAAAATTTTAAAATAAGATACTATCTTTTCCTCATTTATTTTATGCATACAGTAAGAACAGAGACTTCACTGTCCTCAGGGGACTGCTCTAGTCTCTTAGCTACTAAGTCCCTTGAAGTTACAAA
The DNA here is from genome assembly GCF_049354715.1 of Callithrix jacchus. NCBI lineage: Eukaryota > Metazoa > Chordata > Mammalia > Primates > Cebidae > Callithrix > Callithrix jacchus. Next base: position 86,116,999 of record NC_133504.1, on the reverse strand, counting down.
TGAAGTTTTAAAGTCCTTATGTAGAAGTAGTTTAGTAACTTGGATAAGCAGTCAGGAGTAGTTTTTATGATAATTTGTTTATTTATGGTAAGGATGTTCCTTCTTGAGACCTGCTTTTTTTTCCAGTAGTCAGGATTTTTTGTGAACAAGAGTGTATTAGTCTATTTTCATACTGCTGTAAAGAACTACCTGAGACTGGGTAATTCATGGAGAGAAGAGGTTTAATTGACTCATAGTTTCACAGGCTGTACAGAAGGCATGGCTTGGGAGGGGAGTCTCAGGAAACTTAATTCATGGTAGAAGGTGAAGGGGAAACAGGCACATCTTCTCATGGCTGACAGGAGAGAGAGAAGGCAAAGGGGTAAGTACTACATATTTTTAGAAAACGAGACCTCACGAGAACTCACTCAATCATAAGAACAGAAAGGGGAAATCCAACCCCATGATTCAATCACCTCCCACCAAGTTCCTCCTTCAAGGCTGGCAATTACAATTCAACATGAAATTTGGGTGGGGACACAGAGCCAAATCATATCATTAACTGTCAGACAGGAGGACCTATTCACACAAATAATTTTGGGTACAGGTAAACTGTAACAGAGCAGGCTTTTCAGCCACCTCTGGCAGGGAGAGGGACTGGCGTCTTCATTATTTCCATCTTTTTGACAGGCAAGAGTCATATACTTTACAAATATTTTATAGTTTTTAGTGTGATTCACTAATGTACCTTGTTCTGAAATAGTTTAGGAAGAGGTTGAGTATCAGATAAAGATTGGTAATAGGAGGCTGAAGAACATAGAGATCTCTAAGTGAAAAGAAAAGTTACTTTGTCGGGGGTGGGAAACATGGAGGAAGTAACTTCTCAGAAGGAATTATTAGCATAGTTAAGAATCTCAGATAGAATACTGGGCCCTGGACTCCGACCAGGAATCTCCTGATCCTCCCACCCAGCAGCAGAAAGGGTCTAGGTAGGCTCTTTCATCTCCTGGCCATGCACCAGTGGGGATTGAGTGGAAGTTCCTCTGGGACAGGAAGTTTGCAGCAGAAATAAAACATGATGAAATGCTCTGTGTTGCCCTCCCCAGTTCTGGTATGTCCCACCCTCATCCTATACAAATTTGGAGGATGAAGCAAAAAGCAGTTCTGTTATGGTTTGAATGTGTATCCCAAAAAAGTGTTTGTTGGAAACTTTATTCCCAATACAATATATTGGGAGGTGGGGCCTAATGGGAGGTGTTTAGGTTATGATCCTTCATGAATGAATTAATGCTGATTACTAAAAGGCTTGAGGCTGCAAGATTACTGTCATTCTCTCTTCCTTTTTTTTGTTCTTCTACCATGGGGTGATGTGAGAAGAAGGCCCTCATCAGATGCTAGACCCTTAATATTGAGCTTCTCAGCTTCCATAAGCTTGAGCCAAAACATTCCTGTTTATTATAAATTACCCAGTCTGTGGTATTCTGTTATAGCAGCACAAAACAAGTGTTTAGAGAAAATACGTAGCATTAAATACATGAGACAAGTGAGAAGTGGCTTAGAGAAAATAGAGCATTAAATAAATGCACATATTAGAAAAAAAATCTTAAATAAATGATTTAAGCTTCTAATTTAGGATCATTAGAGACAGAAGAGCAAAGTAAATCTAAAGCAAACAGAAGAAATAAAATTTAGAGAAGAATTCAATGAAATTGGAAACAGGAAAACATTGGAGAAGATCAATGAAAACAAAAACTGGTTCTTTGAAAAGTTCAATAAAAGTGGCAAAATTCTGGTCTGGCTAACCAAGAAAAAAGAGAGAAGACAATCTAAATTATCGAGATTGGAAATGAAAAAGGGATTATCACTGCTGATTCCATGGATTTTAAAATGATAACAAGATAATACTATGAACAACTTTTCATTTACAAACTGAATAACTTAGATGAAATTACCAGTTCCTTGAAAGGCACAAATTACCAAAATTCACTTAAGGAGAAATAACCAGCATAGACATATATCTATTAAAATTTTTAAATTAAAAATTTTTTAAAGTTTCCAAAAAAGCACTTGTCCCATATAGCTTCACTGGTGATTCTACCAAACATTTTAGTAAACAATATTCCCAATCCTTTACAATCCCTTTCAGAAAATATAAGTAAAGTGAATACTTCCCAATTCTTTTATAATACCCATGTACTCTAATATGAAAACCAGATATACACACTATAAGAAAAAAACAGATTAATATCTCTAATGTACATACATGAAAAACTTCTTAAAAATGCTAGCAAATAAAATTTGGCAATATTAAACAGGAAAATACAAAATGATCAACTGGAGTTTATTCTAGGAATGAAAGGCTAGTTCAACATTCATAAATCAATTAATGCAATTTACCCTACTAATAGACTAAATAAGAATATTGACATATTATATAAATAAATACAGAAAAAGTATTTGACAAAGTAGTTGTATTACAAATGAATGAAATAACCTCAGATTGTAGAGATAAAATATGCTGTCCTATCTAATTTTGGAAATCAGTGGAGACTAAGGCAAAAGGAAATGTATATGAATACAATATCCTAATTGGTAGTCCTTTTATAGATGCAGATAATTCTGAAACAACTATGCATATATGCTAGAATTAAATAAGTAAAAGAATGACAAATGGTGGGAGACAGCTTGCTAATTATCGGGAAGGTTGGTAGGTTACAGAGAGGCAAGGTTGGCAGGGAGGAACTGGAGTATTTTGTGTGCTACTGAACTAGAGACATCAGTATATTTTTATGTTTAGCTTAATCTAGTTAAAGATATACTTCCCATTTGGCCCCATCTTCAACACTGGGAATTGAATTTCAGCATGAGATTTGGAGAGGACAAATATCCAGACTATATCAGAGGGGTGTAATGAATTTAATTTAATCGATCAGTCTCTTTTTTAGCCTTTCTTTGAAAATATGTTCCACACAAGGAAAGCACTGCCTCTAAGCTGTGATTCCCAATAAACTCAAAGTATGTCCCCATGGAATTAGAAAATAGAATTCAGTAATATGTATAAATCCTGGCATATCACAGCCACTTGGAACCTATTCTAGGGATGTAAATATGCTATATTAGAAAATTATCAATTTATGTAATTTGTCACATTAATAGAATAAGAAACATGTTGAGAAATTAAAAATCCTTTAATAATACTTTTGTGTACTAGAAACAGAAAGGACTGCTTTAAGCTGATAAACTGTGTCCATAAAAATATACATAGTAAGCAACATTCTTAATGCTGAATTATTGTAAGATTTCTGTCCAAAATTTGAACTGAATCTTACATTAAGTACTGAGTTGGATATTGCATTTAATGCAATAAGGCAAGATGAAGGAAGTGGAAATTATATAATAAAAAAGAAATAGTTCAATATTCAAAAAGAGCAGAGAACTGTAGAGGAGCTGCTGAATATTTAAAAATCTATTTTTTATAAACCAATAGTAACTGAAAAATAAAATTGAAATAACAGTTTCCCTCAACAACAGTGTCAAAAACATTTAAGTGCTTAGTAATACATTTAGCCAAAGTTGAATGCACAGGAATTTTTGTTAAGCATTTCTGAAAGAAATTAAAACATGGAGAACTATCTTACATTATTTATTTTGAAGGCTCAACCATTGTACTGATGTCATTTCTATCCAAATTTGGTCTACAGATTTAGTACAATTCTATTCACAATCTTGGCTGATACTTTAATTGTAGAAATTGACAAGGTGACTCTAAAATCTATTCATCAAAAGACAAGGAATAGCTAAGACAATCTTGAAGAACAGAGTTGGATGCTTAATACTGACACATATTAAGATTTAAACAGAGAGCGAGCGCAGAGAACGAGAGGACGCCACACTTTTAGACGAATTTTTGTAGCTCATGGACCAGAAGATTCCCAAAGGAGGAGCCCCACAGGTTGCAAGTGCGACTCTTGTGGCCTGTGCAGCAGCTGGCGTCTCGGCGAGGCAGCTCTTCGTGCAAAGTAAATGGGACTAGTTCTTCTTCTGACCGATGTTTGGAGCTCCAGGAAGGCAGAGCCACTTATTACGGACTCAAGAAGGAAGCCAGACCAGAGATTCCCGGGCAGAAGAGCACCTTCAGTCTTATCGCTGCTGTTTTGGCCGGCACAGTGGGTTGCTCAGATTCCAGCACTGGGAATCAATAAACTGGACGTCCACTCAGAAACCTAATTAGAAAGGTGGTAATTGTAAAGATGACAAATGAATAAATTTATGACAAAGGGAAGAAACCAGCCTAAAAAGGCTGAGAATATCCAAAATCAGAACCCCTCTTCCTCTACAAGGGATTACAGTTCCTCATCAGCAAGGGAACAAGCCCTGATGGAGAAAGACTGTGTTCCATTAACAGAAGTAGGCTTCAGAAGGTGGATGATAAGAAACTTCTAGGAGTTAAGAGAACTTGTTCTAACCCAATGTAAAGAAACTAAGAACTTTGAAAAAAGGTTTGATGACATGCTGACAAGAATAGACAATATAGAGAGGAATATAAATGAACTAACAAAGTTGAAAAATACAACACGAGAACTTAGTGAAATATGCACAAGTTTGAATAGCCAAATTGATCAAGCAGAAGAAAGGATATAAGAGGTCGAAAACCAATTTAATGAAATAAAACGAGAAGACAAGTATAGAGAAAAAGGATAAAAAGAAATGAGCACAATCTCCAAGAAATGTGGGACTATGTGAAAAGACCTAATTTACGTTTGATAGGTGTACCTAAATGTGATGGAGAGAATGAATCCGAGCTGGAAAATATTCTTCAGGATATTATTCAGGAAAACTTTCCCAATCTAGCAAAGCAGGACAATATTCATCCCCAGGTAATACAGAGAATACCACAAAGATATTCCTCAAGAAGAGCAACCCTAAGGCACGTAATTGTTAGATTCACCAGGGTTGAAATGAAGGAGAAAATACTAAGGGCAGCCAGAGAGAAAGGTCAGGTTACCCACAAAGGGAAGCCTATTAGACTTACAGCAGATTTCTCAGAAGAAACCCTACAAGCCAGAAGAGAGTGGGGGCCGATATTCAACATCCTTAAAGAACAGAACTTTCAGCCCAAAATTTCATATCCTGCCAAACTAAGCTTCACAATTGAAGGAAAAAAAATCTTTTATTAACAAGCAAGTACTCAGAGATTTTATTACTACCAGGCCTGCTTTACAAGAGCTTCTGAAAGAAGCATTATACATAGAAAGGAACAACCAGTATTAGCCTTTCTAAAAATATACCAAAAGGTAAAGAGCATCAACATAAAGAAGAATTTACATCAACGAATTGATCACATAGTCAGTTAACATCAAATGGCAGTGACCCTAAATTTAAATTGACTAAATCCCCCAATCAAAAGATACAGGCAAAACCTAACAATATGCTACACCCAGACCGATTTCACATCCAAAGATACACAAAGACTCAAAACAAAGGGATGGAAAAAGATTTACCAACCAAATGGAGAGCAAAAATAAATAAATAAATATATAAAAAGCAGGAGTTGCAATTCTCACATCTGATAAAATAGATTTCAAAGCAACAAAGATAAAGTGGTAAAGGATCAATGCAACAATAAGAGCTAACGATTCTAACACCAAGATACATAGGACCCATAAAGAGATTTAGAATCAACAAGACATAAAATAAGGACATCCAGAACTCAGATTCAGAGCAAGTAAACTTAATAAATATTTATAGTAGTGCATGCCTATAATCCCAGCTACAAGAGGCTGAGAATTGCCTGAACACAGGAGGCGGAGGTTGCGGCAAGCCGAGATCGCGCCATTGCACTCCAGCCTGGGTAACAAGAATGAAACTCCGTCTCAAAAAAAAAAAAAAAATTGTTTATAGAGCTCTTCACTTTAAATACACAAAATATACATTCTTCACTTTAAATATATAAAATATTGATTGCCCATTATTAATACCCATTTTTAGAATAAAGCAATATTCCTGTTCTCTCTCCCTCTTTTTCTTCCTCTTTTTTCCTTTCTTTTTTTCTCTCCAAAAAAAAAAAGATATAAACAAAGGTATAATAATTAAGTAGAACATAAATAGAACAGTAGAACTGAATAGAGAGTCTTAAATAATGTATTTCTATTTTTTTTAATCTCCCTATTGTGTCTGGTATACATTTTTATATATTTTATAACACAAAAGAGTGCTTATGTAGTGTGTTCAATGATTAACTGTTAAAACAGTGGATAGTTTTTAAGGTCCCCAATATTTAATGAAATTTTCGCTGACCACTCTAATCTTTTCTTCATCTATTGAACTTCAGAGATGATTATCTACATCTATCACCCATGTTGCATTTATTAGTTTGGAGGGTGTTGAACAAGTGAGAGTATCTTATGTTTTTTATTGTCTGTGGGGTGTAGGCGATCATTAAGACTGTTTTACTCAGAACAAAGCCTTCTTCCCAGCACCTTCATCTTTCCTTTCCAAAACCAATCACACAAACAAAGCCAAATCAAGCCACGCCAAATCCAACTACACCAAATGATGTGCAAATGAATTATAACTAAAATCCAATATAACAAATATTATTGTCCTGAGTTCCTTGTACATATTTTATAAATTGCTAATTAATATTATTTCTATTCCAATATCTCTGAAAGTATCAACTCTCAAAACTAATTAGAAAACTTGCCTTGGAATAATTTTTTGTATCTATAGAAACAACCTAGGGAGTTCATCTAGAGAAACTCATTGAAGGCTACTTAGGGAGACCCAGGACTTGGTGAAGTGTCTATGTAGAGCCTTCTAGAGGTGAACTCTCACATACATGTCAAATAGACTTAGCAATTTAACAGTATGAAAAAGTTCTGGAGGAGCTCTTACTCCAGCAAAAATTCTAAGATATTTTTAGAATACATAGCCTCAATCCCCTGTGGGTTTTTTTTTTTAAGTGGAAATAAAAAAGGTGGAATCGATGGATTAGGTAAAAGTTGAAACCAAATATTTAGGACATCTCAACAAACACCAAATCAATTATATTACTTTTTCTGCTCTTCACTTAAAAACCATCTGGGGCTGTCACATAGTCTTGGCCTTTTTCTAAGTACTGTCAAGAATTAAATGTCCAGATTGTCAAGAACACATGCCTCACACCACTGTACAACATTTGTATAAGGAAAGCAACTTATACAACAATGGGTAAAATTATATGGTGTTCAGGAAGTCTGTAAGTATGAATAGCTGCAGGAAAATGTAAATGTTTATAAAGCGCAGTCAGCAGTTAGAGATTTCACACCTTCTATTAAACACCTAATTTATTTTCTATATTTTTATAATGTTTTATATTATATTTTCAATATCAGAAGATTTTCAAGTATTAAAATATATTTTGGTCATTTCAGATTTCAAAAATTTTACTTATGTTTCTGGATGCTTCTCTTTTCATTCTTTATAGATCTTTTGAAAGGCAAAATCATTAAGGAGTTCTATTCTTTCACTATTATGTAAGAGGTATGGAGGGTTATGGAGGGAATCCACAATGACTTTAGATTATAGAAATGGTATTTTGGGCATTAGTTGTGAAAGTAATTCAATTGCAGCTCAATTTGTCCATGTATTTTCAGTACTCTCAGAGTTTCATTCATTTGACTTGTCACTATAAATGGATTTACTAAGTTTAAAAAATGTAGCTCCTTGTCTCATAGAACTTACTAGCTAACCTAATGCAATACATGAATAAAAATTCGTGCATTCTAATTTTAAGGGAATAACTCTGAAATAAAAATGATTTATTATTCTCTAGGCTAAAATAACCTGGGTTTTAATTTTGTGTATTCTTTTTCTATCATACGTTGTTCAAATATGAACTCATATGTTTGTGCTTACCTATGTTTGTGATATCTGTAATCACTTAAGGATGTTCATTGAATCTTTTTGATGTTAATTCTGTATCATATTTTGTTCTCTAGCATGTGGTTTCTCTATGGTAATATTTTTCAAAATTCTCAGTACTTTGTTTTACTGGCATTATATTTTTGAGGCCTAATAATTTTCCTGACTCATTCTGAACACTTTGAGGTACTGAACAGGGGACTTTCTTATGTTTTAAGGTAATATCTCCAAGGAGTTGAGTATAAATGGCTGATGATACCCTGACTTATGTGTTAAGATAATTATATTTTGTTCACATCTTCCATGCATTATTACAAAACCTAATATATATCATGGGAGAGAAGGACAGTTGTAAGAGAGTATCTTTTACTTATCTATTCATACACACTTGGCATTATTACTGGGGGTATTGTAGAGCTATGCTAATGGGCGTTTACTAGTCACCAACATACTCTGCAGATGGTAAGGTTTGGCAAGTTGGAGCCACTGACTTCCAAGTACCACTGCAATTCTGACATGCTGTAATTCCATGGTGGCTAATTTAAAAATTAGAAAGCTTAAAAACACAAAGAAGTGAACAGTTATGTAAAGCTGTAATTACCCCAATTCTGAAAAGAACTTGCAATGATTTTGAGTTTTTTCACATATAGAAGTGGATAAAGATTTATTTACCTCTTTACTCATATTCACCCATAGAAAATGCCATAAGTAACTGCTTTATATTTTCCCTTTGGTGATTTTTTCAGAAATTATAGAGAAGAACTGGTATGAAACTAGAGTTTTTCTCTTTCCTATGGAGAATCACATACTCAATGATTACGATGCTCCAAACCCAGATTAACAAATGTAGTCATAGACATGTGAGAGATACTACTGTCAGAGTCAGTTCATTTCTCTTGTTCTTCTTCTCATCATAAATGCGTTTTTGAAATTTGTTAGTTTGGAATCACTTTTTTTCAATTCCACTAAGATATCCAATGATCTCTTGCCCTCCCTTCCTTTCCTTTCCTTTCCTTTCCTTTCCTTTCCTTTCCTTTCCTTTCCTTTCCTTTCCTTTCCTTTCCTTTCCTTTCCTTTCCTTTCCTTTCCTTTCCTTCTTTCCTTTCCTTTCCTTTCCTTCTTTCCTTTCCTTTCCTTTCCTTCTTTCCTTTCCTTTCCTTTCTTTGAAGCTTGACAATGTTACTGCTTATGGATCTTTAAGCCATTAAAATGAGGGCAAGGGTACTTAATGGAAATACTTTTATTAGAAATGTTTGGTTAGAAGTAAGTGGCAGAACAATGTATAAGATATAATAAAGGATGAGAATAAAATATTTGCAGTATTAACCTTAGCATTAAAATTATGATAGATGGAACACTTGACACTCTGCAGGTCTTTCTCACTGTTCAGAGTTTGGGCTCTTCACTCTGGTTAAGAAATGTACAACACTGCTGCTGAAGATTGGAAAAAGAGCTTGAGGTCAGAGGTCGACACAGTGAGGGAGTTTGCTCTTTAAGAGGTTATCTGTGGATCTGCAAAGCCAAAGTGTAATTGGGTTTTGTGATGTGATTTTAGTGTGTAAGTGTATATGATCTTAGATAGTTTCAAAGACAAGGTTGAAAGATTTTTCTAGCCTGTTTGTGATACCAATTTTAGGGATTGTGTGCAATCTTGAATGGACAATTCAGAATGATCAAAAATAGCCATCAGAAGTGATACAGCAAGTGTTTTATTCACTCTAATTGTAATTTCAGCATACTGATTCTAATGTGATATGTTGGCTTTTTTAGGGCATTCTATTGGTTAGGAAAATAAAGATATTTAATTTTCATTGTCGGTATTAGTATAGCTAGTTTTATGTCATCATCGTGGCTCTCAGTGTTTCAGAGTTTGAACTTGAGGATTACTGAATCTTTATAAAGAAAGAAAAAAGTTAAAGCGTTGTAATTGGCTGACTAGGGCTTTTCTGGCCCCCAAAATTGTTAAGTTTCTGATTTCTGAATATTCTTAACAATGGAAAATAAACATTTCCTTATTGTTTTAGTTGTTTAGGGTTGCCTTGATTAAGCTGTCACTGCTGTCAGTTATGTTCTTATAAGCCTGGTTGGATCTATTTCATGTTAGGAAAAAGCTCAGATAAATCCAGGAAAGCTTAATGTTTATCCAATGTGAAAATAATTACTCAAAAGTGTTATTCTTAATCCAGATAATTAGAGTGAGGAAGGAAAGATCAGTGTCATTGTGAATTATGTCCCGGCAATTGACTCTTGGTCCTTGTAAGTTTCAGGTGAAGATGTGAATGGATAAAGGTTAGATTAAACATAATCCAAAGTAGCTGCAACCTTAATCTGTTATGATACAAGGATGATCACTTAAAAAGAGCTGGATTGTGGGATTGTTTCTGGTTGGATAAGATGCTGCTCGACTGGGACTAGTCTTAAAACATGCTTAGCACCATGTCACTGCAGCTGGAAGCACTTGTGCACGATTGCTGCCTGCCACAACTAACAGGCGCTCCTGGGCTAAAGCTGTATATTGGAGTATCATACTTTCACAATCTCTGGGCTTCACATTAACATGATTTCCAACAGTCTACATGAAAAATATTTCCTGTGACCTTTGTGGCATCTCTTCTTGGTTGTAATAAGCATGGATTCGGAATCTGCTAAAACTGGTACTACGTATGCAGCCATTTATTGACTTGTACAATTAGAGAATATATTTGTAATTGAGCTTATTTTTGCTCTGATTCGCTACAGACACTGTGTTTTCGATGATTCTTTAATGTAATACACACAATGTTTGTAGAACTAATTATCTGTCAAGTATTTTGAAAATAAAGTTAGGCCTTTCTAAATATTTCTGAGGAGTTAACATGTTTTTTGAAGTATGATTAATAAATTCCAAAAGGCTTTCAAAAGGCAGAATGCAAAATCTAGCCATCTTTAATTGAAATGAAGAAATACTTAGAGATTCATCTATTTCTCCCAATAGATATCAGAAATTGAATATTCTTAATTTCTGACTGGTAAAATTGGTTTGTTTTGATTATAGAAAATAGAACCAAAAAATTTTAGCAATTATTATGTGAAACCTTATTGCCTACATTGAAATGCATAGCTATTTCATGACAACATTTGATAATTTGTGTTAGTCATTATATTATAGCAATTTATTGCTCCTAAATAGTTAAGAAAATAGCTAATGGAATGTAAAAGCTAGTGATGCTAATGCTCTGAAATGGATGCTTAGTTTTATTTTAAATAATCAGAGTTCTAAAAAGTTTAAATATTTTAATAAAGTATCTTTTAATAAGCATCTTTCAAATATATCGATATATTTTTAACTTTCATTAAACTCCACAGTTACTCTAGCCAAAACTTGCTGTCATGGATAAATATATAACATAATATGCTATAAATGTAGCAGACATGTTTCCAGTTACATTAATGGCTTCCATATGTATTTGTACAAAATTTGTTTTTCAAAGACTATAAGCATTTGTTGAGCATTCACCACTCATATTTAGAACTTGCTCCATATTTTTTTGAGATGGAGTCTTGCTCTGTTACCCAGGCTGGAGCACAGTGGCACAATCTTGACTCACTTCAACCTCTTCCTCTCAGGTTCAAGCAACTCTCCTGCCACAGCCTCCTGAGTACCTGGGACTACAGGTACATGCCACCATGCCCAACTAATTTTTGTATTTTTAGTAGAGACAGGGTTTCACCATGTTGGTCAGGTTGGTCTTGAACTCTTGCTTCATATTTTCACAAATTATTCAATGTCATTCGTTTATGTAACTGATGTGTTATTAAGGGCCAACTATACACCAGATAGTGGTATAAGGGCTATGAATATAGCAATAAACAAAATAAAGTCCCTGTCCCCCCTGAAGCTTATATTCTTGTGGTTAAAGAGAAAATATAAAATAAAAAGTAAATGTAAGAGAGTGGCAAAAACAATGAAGAAAAATGTATGGTTACAGGTTTAGGAATGATGCACAATTACTACTTAAAGTGAGCAGATTAGGGAGGGCCTCACAGAGAAGGTGACATTTGAATAAAGGCTTGAAGGCTGTAAGAGAATGGGTCGTGTAATACTTGGTTTCTGAATAATTACTCTTTCTCAGTTAAATAACTGAGAACCTAGAACAATTTGCTAGATAAAGTTTTCATTAGATACTCAAAACATAGTTATCATCTCTGATAATTCAAAACATGGTTATCATCTCTGATTTACTGATGAGGTTGGCTAGAGTACTAACTTCTCTATATTTGAAAAAAGTATTCAAATTCTTAAGTAATGAGTCTAAAATATTTGATCCATGAAAGAGTTCGAAGAGCAAGAATGTGTTTCTTTATCTTCCAAGGAATGAAAGAAAACATGTAGCTCTCAATCTTCATGAAGATGCACCTGTATTCTTGTCAGGCAGAATAAGAGCAAGGGGGAACAATGCCTCCTGGTGCTTGTTCAATCGCATGTTAAGTGCTGCAGTTCTGAGAAATTGTGTTGTAATTGATTGTGTGTTCTATCACCTATAGATGTGTGTGTCAAAGCAGGTCTTGCCTTGTGAGTTGACATAATAGGTGTGAAAGTGTGTGTAGAAGTCTCATCCACCTAATGTGAACTCATTTTTTTCTCTTAATTTCTAAAGCTTTTTTCATTGCAAGTATCCCAAAAGCAGTTACATTTTAAAATTTTCTCATTCATTTATATTCCAATGGAAGCATATTTACCATACGATAACTGGAGGAAATAAATTGCTAAGGAAGGAAAGGAAAGGAGCATGAAGTTACTAGGTCCCCAGACAAGGAGAGGAATGTAAGGGATGCAACTGAGAGAAGACTTACAGAAAGGGGAGACTGAAGTTACTAAAAACATTTAACTATTTGACTGCTCTAGCTAAAAGGCTTAGAGGGCAAGCTATAGCCAATAAACTTAATAGAAAAAAGAGAATAAGGCATAATTAATATAGAGAATAATAAAGTCAGATGAGAATGCAGAGGTCCAGAAGAGAAGTGACAGATGTGGTTTACATTCATACACACAGTGTTATTAGAGCTCAAAGTACTCCCAGCCTAGCACCCTTTTATAATAAATAGTCTAAACCGATGCAAGCATTCCCAAACTTATGAATAGACAGTGTCAATAAATAATAAGCTTCTATTTTCTCATGAGAAAAAAATAAGCATAAATAGGTTCATAAATAAAGCTGAACCATAACAATCCTGAGCCCTAAATTCTGAAGCTACTGTACTGCTACCAACAAAGCTTGTCCTCTAAAATGGGGTCTTTCTCTGTTCAGTGTCACAAAGCCAATACACAAAACTGAGAGTGACTGTCAAGCAGTGCAGGCTTTTTTTCAATGACCATGGAATTGAGAAGTGGGAGCATGACTTTCAAATCAACTTCTTGACTAGTGAGGGGTGAGGGGGTTAAAATACAAGGTTTCTCTAAGGAAGGGGTTGGAAATTATAAGTATGGGGAGGAATATTCATGTGTCTTCTAAATGGACCGTGAATTCTCTGGAACCAGAGTGCTGCCTTCCTTTTTGTGGTTTCTTCTGCTCATTGCCATGGCGATTGTCAACTGTCTTAGTGTGAGTGGACAATGAGATTATAATGAAGCCTGAGGTCTTTTTGAAGTCATTTAGTTAGCTATCTTGGTTCTAACCAGTTTTGGCTGGCCTGGTTACAAAGGGAACTTTTTTTTTTTTATCATAAGCATCTTCTTTCTTTCTTTTTTTTCCCCTCAGTACTGTCTTTTTACAAGTGACATGCATCCTGTTTCTTAAAGATGAGCAGAGTTAGGGAAGGGTAGAAAGTTACCTATGTCACAGGAATTATTCTGAGTAAAAGTACTGTAATCAGCTTTGAGTTGCCCAAAGCCCAGAATCCTCTCAAACTCTTCTATATATCTATGTATTCTCTTCCTCAACTTGACCTTGCTGAAATATCTAAGACTTTTTGAAACAGAGGAAACTGCATAGAGATTCCAAAGCAAGGCCAGCTGAGAGACAGGGGTGATGGCAAGGTGGGGATAAGCTTCTGGTGTGGGCAGTTCTTTGGAGGTGGGAGTAGCAAGGTGGGTGGGTGTGATGTCTGGGTACCAGAGTCATCAGCAACAGCTCTCATAGCTGTTGAGGACAGGTGTTGCTGGCAAGAGAAGATGAGATAACATGGGCAGAAATGACATCAAGACTTTTAAAAAATATTTTCAACTTTTATTTTAGATTCAGGGAGTGCATGTGCAGATTTGTTCCATGGGTATATTTTGTGACACTGAGATTTGGGGAACAAAAGGTTCTGTCACCTAGGTACTGAGCGCAGTACCCAGTAGGTAGTTTTTCAGCCCTTGCCACCCTCCCTTCTCTCTCCCCTCTAGTAGTCCCCAGTGTTTATTGTTTCCATCTTTATGTCTATGTGTACTCAATATTTAGCTACCATTTTTAAGTGAGAGAATACAGTGTTTGATTTTCTGTTTCTGCATTTATTTGCTTAGAATAATGACTTCTAGTTGCATTTATGTTACTGCAAAGAACTATATTTTGTTGATGAACATCTAGGTTGATTTCAATCAAGTCTTTGCTGCTGTGAATAGTGCTGCATTGAGCATATGAATGCATGTGTATTTTTTGTAGAATGATTTGTTTTCCTTTGGGCGTTTACCCAGTAATGGTATTGCTGGGTTGAATGGTAGTTTTGTTTTAAGTTTTTTCTGAAATCTCCAAACTGCTTTTTCTTTTTCTTTTCCTTTTTTTAAAAAGGTACTTTAGGTTCTGGGGTACATGTGCAGATCATGTTGCATAGGTACACACATGGTAATGTGGTTTGCTGCTTCCATCCCCTTGTCACCTACATCTGGCATTTCTCCCCATGTTATCACTCCCTGACCTTCCCATCATATCCCACCCTGCTGTCCATCCCTTGGCCCCCCATAACAGACCCCAGTGAGATGCTCCCCTCCCTGTGTCCCTGCATTCTCATTGTTCAACACCCGCCTATGAGTGAGAACATGCAATGTTTGATTTTCTGTTCTTGTGTCAGTTTACTGAGAATCATGGTTTACAGATTCATCCATGTCCCTATAAAGGACACAAACTCATCAATTTTTATGGTTGTATAGTAGTCCATGGTGTATATGTGCCACATTTTCTTTGTCCAGTCTATCATTGATGGGCATTTGGGTTGGTTCCAGGTCTTTGCTATTGTAAACAGTGCCACTATGAACATATGTGTGCATGTGTCTTTATAATAGAATGATTTATAATCTTTTGGGTATATACCCAGTTATGGGATTGCTATGTCTTTATAACAAACAATTTATAATCCAAACTGCTTTTCACAGTGGCTGAACTAATTTCAATCCCACCAACAGGGTATACACCTTCCCTTTTTTGAGAAATCTTTAAACTGCTTTCCATAGTGGCTGAACTAATATACATTTCTACCAACAGTGTATAAATGTTTCCTACCCACTACCCCCGCAGTCTCACCAGAATCTGTTGCTTTTTGACTATTTTTTTTTTTACTTTTTAATAATTGCTATTCTCACTGGTATGAGATGGTATCTTATCTTATTGGACAGCAACATTTATTGATTAACAATCAAATGTACTTAAGGCAGAGATACCCCTAACAGGTGTGGTTGATGTTACAGTACCTTTCCATGTTCTTTGGGTTAGGGCAAAGAACTTGTTAGTTCATCAAAGTAGAATAAAAATACAACATTATAATTTTAATGATTTGTTTAAAACTAGTTATTTGTTTGCTTGAAACAGTTAAATCTTCCCTTACATGAAGAAGGAGAGTAATTGTCATTGAGCCTTATAATTACTGAAAACAGACATTTAGGTAAAACAACCACCAGAGTTCAACCTAATCATTGAATGTTTGCCATAGTAAAAGTCATCGTAATTTAGTATCTTTCACAAAGACAAAAGAGAGGCACCACATAATAACTTCAATTGATTCAATTTGAAAAGCAAATAGAAATTTAATATAATGAGAATACAAACAACTTCATAAATACAAAAATATCCATTTTATTTTATCAATTCTAGGATGCATCTCACAATTGTTTGCATCTCAGATATGATTACATGATCATTTCATTTAAGATGATCTGCTAGGCTAGTCCTTTGAATTAAGAAATAAAAGACAAATGTCATTATTACTATTAGTGACTTAACTTCTGAAAGTTCTTGCCAGGAAAATAAGACAAAAACAGATATAAAACTTCAGGAAGGATACAAATTCATCCCTTTTAACAGATTATGTAATTATTTTTCCCAAAAACCTGAGGGTCAGCTGATAAACTATTAGAACTGATAATAACAAAAAGTATAAGTAACTTATACCTTATTTATAATAACAAAAAGTATAAGTAACTTTCACAAAGAGAGGAAAGATGAAATAATTTATAGTTAAATCAGGATGATAGACTACAATTTATGATGTTTCTAAAGTACATTTCATAGCATTGGAAAAAGCTCACAATTTTTAATCAAAAACAAGACACAAACTACTGTGTGGTATAACTTTGATTATTAAAAATAACATACATTCATATACATATACAAACATGCATACTTAGCAGCAGAAACATAAATCAGTTATTACAAATATATACCTTTGGGCAAGACAATTGGTAGAATTATAAGTAAAACATTTAAAAACACTGTTTTGATTTGTAGAAATGTCTATGTGTACAAAAAGGAACTTTCCCAACATTTTCCTTTACTCCTTCATTTTCTCTTGCTGATGCAAAGTAGAGGGTTATGATTTATTGTGAAGACATGATTAGCCATGTTGGCAACAGTACGTTCAGCCATTCTAATTGGTGGTATTTCACTTGATGGACAGGATCAAAACTATGGCATACCACAGAACTGAGAATAGTTCCCACATCTCAAGGCCCAGTATTAGTCTTGGCTAAAATACTACTTGACACTAACAAATACTATACTTTAAAAGTAATTTCATGTTGGCATATATTTAATGTCATTTGAAGCTTTTTAGCTAAAGTTACTGAGTTTTAGCTATGCTTCTAATAGGAATCTACTATAAATCTGCTTTCAATAAGTCAAATGTCTCCACTATCACCAATGAACATTTTTCAAATCACTCCAATGTGCTTGAATTAGAGTAGAACAAAGAAATGAATTAGGAAAATGTTCATTCTTTACTTTCATGGATTGAGACATTCACTTAGAGATCTTCCTATGCTTCAGTCTAGCCCATTACTACCTCATCCTATGGAATTCATATATTTAACATCTTTTCCCTGCTAAACTGTGAGAAACATGAAGGCAAGGACAATATCTGCCTTACTTATCTAGATATTTCTAAAACCTTAGCACAATGTCTGGAGCATCTTGGGGGACACAATAGTTGTTTGTTAATTGAATGAAGGAATGAAGCACTGAGCATTTGAGTCTGCTTACAGTAACATGCCTTGGACCTTTCACCTTGTATCTGTTCTATTTTTAGCCTCCCTCAGAGACAGAAATTCAAATTTCATAGTGATACTCATAACATTCCTTGCCCAGCTTCCCTTCCTTTTCACCCTCACACATGAAGTACCAAGAAAGTAAGATAGTTATCCAAATAATGAACTAAAGAATAGTGAATTTTGTTGGGAAACATGCTTATTTTTTTGTTTTTTATTTTAAATCAAGTAACAGAAAATACATGGTGTATTTGCCATTTCAGTAATTTGACTAAATTGGTGAGGTATTTTGGTCATTATGTTTCCATGTATATCAGTCTTTAATGGAGTCCAATTTCTATAATAAATTGTTATTTTTAAGTCATCAATTTTATGCTAATTTGTTACAACAATGGAAAACAAGTATAGTGTTAAGTTAAATTCACGTAAATCTATATGCATAGTTTTAATGACAGTTTTTTTTTAAATAAAAGCATTTATTCAGAAATTGTATCTTTACATCGGCTTACTGTTTGGCCAAGTAAATTTAAATATATATATATATGGACTTTAAAAATTAGCCCTGTTGGCTAAAAGAAAACATAACCAGGTAGGCCAGATGGAATTTTAATAGGTAGTACCCTATTCCTGCTACTTTTGAGGTAGATTTTGTGGGAGTAATTTTGTATAGTTACATTAGAAATATATGTGGCTGTGAACATGTTTCCTTGATTGAGGATATGGGGAATAGCAGAAGGGGTGTGGGAATTGGAGGGTGACTTGATATTTGTGGTCAGGTTAGTAAAATATTTGGTGGCTTGTTAAATTTATATATGACTCTTTTAGTCACAATTTCTTGGCAATGTGACAATATCCTTCATCTGGAGTTTTAAAATATTTTACTTGTTAATATTAAAATGGGAATCAAGAGATGAAAACAAGAAATTTGAAGGTTAAATAAGTTATGCAAGATTATGGATAAGATTGAGTTAGAGGTTAAACCAAAGTGTCTTATATTTCTACTTCTATTATTTAACTACTAGATAAAAAAATAAGTAGAAGCTTAAAAATTTCCAAAGCAATCAATTTTTTAAAAAATCTTAACTTTTTAAAAGTATTTCATTTAAGAATTTTTTTAAGATTTCAAGTATTTGAAGTAATGCTATTATATTCAAGTTCAGAAACAATTTATTTTTCTATTTGTCTTATGTACTAATTTCCTGTTATTGGTATAGTGAATCTCAAAAAATGTAGTGGCTCAAAACACTATTCTCTTAAAAGTTCTGGGTGCCAGAAATCTGAAATAAATTTTTGTTGCTGACATCAAGGTATCTGCAGAACTGGTTTCTTCTGGAGGCTCCAGGTAAGAATTTGTTTCCTGGCCTTTTCCAGCTTCTAGTGGCTGCTCTCCTTCCTTGTCTCATGAGCGCATTACTCCCATCTGTGGCTCCCATCAGCACATTTCCTTCTCTGATTCTGACATTTCCTTCATCCCTTTTATTAGGACCTTTGAGATTACATCAGGCCCATCCATATAACCAGCGTCATCTCCCCATCTCAAAGTCTTTAACCATATCTATAAAAGTTCCTTTTTTTTGCCATATAAGGCAACATTCTGCGGTTTTAAGGATTAGAATACAGACATATTTGGTGGGAGAGGGGACATTACATAGCCTACCATAGTATAAACAAGAAATCCTGAATGCTCTGAAACCTTTCAGTACTGTTGTTCTTATCTTTGAAGTACAGACTTCTCCCTTCAGAAAAGAAGATTCTCTATAAAATATCTCTGGTTGTTATTTCAGCCAAGACACAACATGCAATTCACAATTCACAGAATAATAGAGTTGTCAGAGGCTTGAGAAATTGCGTATTCCATAACTTTTTTGAATCAATGAAGAAACAGATTAAAGCTCTTAAATTATTAGCCCAGGTCCTTCTAACAGACTTCGAAGTAAAGCAAGAGCCAAAAAAGTACAAAGAGAAACAAGGCAACAGAATGCAGTACCTATCACAGGCCAGATGCTATCGGTTTTGAAAATCTTCTGGGTCAGTTTTATTGCTCTCAGTTTTACAGATACTGAAAGTGGAACTAGAAGACTAGCTGTCTAGTCTAGGATCACACAAATATTTTGGTAAACTTAATTCCTGTTCACTAATATCCACTGCCCTTTCATTTCCTTTTCCTATGAACTTAAGAAGTGAATACATGATTTGTTTTAATCATGAAATATGTCACCTCTGAACTGAGTTTTTCAGAGCTATTGCTTGCTTTGCCATATTCTTTTTTTCTTGCCACAATGACTGGCAATATTCCCAATAAAAGATGCTTTGTTAGCCTGGGTCCGAAAGTGAAATGAAGCTGGACGCTTATATGTAAATAAACCCGTGTTGTTGTAGGCCACTAAGATTTGGGGGTCATTTGTTACTCCTGTATAACCTAACTTAGTCTTCCGAAGCAGTTAGTAAGTGTCAAGGCCAAAATTTGAACTCGGGTCTGTCTGACTTCAAGCCTTGTCATTATGGTGTGAATGTTTGTGCCTCCTTCAAAATTCACATGAAAACTTCAATGCAGCAGTTTTAAGAAGTGAGGCTTTTGGGGGGTGATTAGGCCATGGAAGCTTGGCCCACATGGATGGGCTTAGTGCCTGGTAAAAGAACTTGAGAGGGTGAGTTCACCCTAACCATATATTCCACCTCTTCCACCATGTGAGGACAGAGCATTCAGTGTTTTGCCTGTCTGCCTTTGCCCATGTGAGAATGCAGCAGCAAGATGCCATCTTGTAAGCAGAGACTGAAACTTCACCAGACTAAAATCTCCCAGTGCCTTAATTTTGAACTTTTCAGCCACCAGAACTGTGAGAAATACATTTCTATTATTCATAACTTACCCAGTCTGTGTTAGTTGATCATATAGCAAACTATAACAAAGTTTAGTTTTTTATGCAGGAACAGACTGAGACACCTTTGTTCTAGACTCCAGACAACTGATGCTTATTTGTTTATTTCACTTCTCCACACTATGAGATACTCACACATGGAAAATATGAGAAAACTATTATATACTATAGGTTGTTTATAAAAACTTTGTCTTAAACAAGTTTGTAAAGTAGGTAGACATTAACATTTAAGAAGGAATACATCAATACTCTCAATATTTTTTAACCTCCTATTAAAGTATACTTTATGTCAAGGAAACTCAGCAGTGATAATGAGCTTAGCAAACAGATAAAGAGCAATAAGCAATGTTGTACTAATTATGTGGCACATGGTCTTCTAATTGTGTTATGTATCTTAACTAACATAATCCTCCCAAAATCCCTGTCAAATATTACTAGTCTCATCCCATGTTTTAGATAAGAAGTCAGGGGCTCAAACGTAAAATGGTAGAGCTTCCATTAAAACCAACAGTGCTTCTAAACTTTATTCAGCCCACTTTAAATCAGTTTGTTAATTTATTTCAGGTATTCACAATCAAAACCAACACATTTAATATGTAGAACTTTTAGAACATTGAAATATAAAATACAGCTATATTCCCAATTTTGTATTGCAATTTCTGTTTTATTTGGAGCTCTCCATATAGGTAGTTTCTTTTTTTATTTTTAATTTTTATTGCATTTTAGGTTTTGGGGTACATGTGCAGAACACGCAAAACAGTTGCATAGGTACACACATGGCAGTGTGTTTTGCTTCCTTTCTCCCCTTCACCCACATTTGGCATTTCTCCCCAGGCTATCCCTCCCCAGCTTCCCCCCCCCGCTGGCCCTCCCCTTTACCCCCAATAGACCCCAGTGTTTAGTATTCCCTTCCCTGAGTCCATGTGTTCTCGTGTTTTATCACCCGCCTATGAGTGAGAATATGTGGTGTTTCATTTTCTGTTCTTGTGTCAGTTTGCTGAGAATGATGTTCTCCAGATTCATCCATGTCCCTACAAATGACACAAACTCATCATTTCTGATTGCTGCATAATATTCCATGGTGTATATGTGCCACATTTTCCCAATCCAGTCTATCATCAATGGGCATTTGGATTGATTCCAGGTCTTTGTTATTGTAAACAGTGCTGCAATGAACATTCGTGTGCATGTGTCCTTGTAGTAGAACGATTTATAGTCCTTTGGATATATACCCAGTAATGGGATTGCTGGGTCAAATGGAATTTCTATTTCTAAGGCCTTGAGGAATCGCCACACTATCTTCCACAATGGTTGAACTAATTTACACTCCCACCAACAGTGTAAGAGTGTTCCTTTTTCTCCACATCCTCTCCAGCATCTGTTGTCTCCAGATTTTTTAATGATTGCCATTCTAACTGGCATGAGATGGTGTCTCAATGTGGTTTTGATTTGCATCTCTCTGATGACCAGTGATGATGAGCATTTTTTCATATGATTGTTGGCCTCATATATGTCTTCTTTCATAAAGTGTCTGTTCATATCCTTTGCCCACTTTTGAATGGGCTTGTTTGTTTTTTTCCTGTAAATCTGTTTGAGTTTTTTGTAAATTCTGGATATCAGCCCTTTGTCAGATGGGTAAACTGCAAAAATTATTTCCCATTCTGTTGGTTGCCAATTCACTCTAGTGACTGTTTCTTTTGTCGTGCAGAAGCTGTGGAGTTTCATTAGGTCCCATTTGTCTATTTTGGCTTTTGTTGCCAATGATTTTGGTGTTTTGTTCATGAAGTTCTTGCCTACTCCTATGTCCTGTATAGTTTTGCCTGGATTTCCTTCTAGAGTTTTTATGGTGCCAGGTCTTATGTTTAAGTCTTTAATCCATCTGGAGTTAATTTTAGTGTAGGGTGTCAGGAAGGGGTCCAGGTTCTGCTTTGTGCACATGGCTACCCAGTTTTCCCAATACCATTTGTTAAACAGGGAATCCTTTCCCCATTGCTTGTTTTTGTCAGGTTTATCAAAGATTGTGCGGTTGTAGATATGTTGTATTGCCTCCTATGCCTCTGTTTTGTTCCATTGGTCTATGTCTCTGTTTTGGTACCCATAACATGCTGTTTTGATTACTGTAGCCTTGTAGTATAGTTTGAAATCCGGTAGTGTGATGCCCCCCGCTGTGTTCTTTTTGCTTAGAATTGTCTTGGCTATGCGGGCTCTCTTTTGGTTCCATATGAAGTTCATGGTGTTTTTTTCCAGTTCTGTGAAGAAAGTCAATGGTAGCTTGATGGGGATAGCATTGATTCTGTAAATTACTTTGGGCTGTATAGCCACTTTCACAATATTAATTCTTCCTAACCATGAACATGGAATGTTTCTCCATCTGTTTGTGTCCTCTCTTATTTCGTTGAGCAGTGGTTTGTAGTTTTCCTTGAAGAGGTCCCTTATGTTCCTTGTGAGTTGTATTTCTAGGTATTTTATTCTTTTTGTAGCAATTGTGAAAGGAAATTCGTTCTTGATTTGGCTTTCTTTAAGTCTGGTATTGGTGTATAGGAATGCTTGTGATTTTTGCACATTGATTTTATATCATGAGACTTTGCTGAAGTTGCTTATCAGTTTCAGGAGTTTTTGGGCTGAGGCGATGGGGTCTTCTAGGTATACTATAATGTTGTCTGCAAATAGAGATAATTTGACTTCCTCCTTTCCTATTTGAATAACCTTGATTTCTTTTTCTTGCCTGATTGCTCTGGCTAGAACTCCCAGTACTATATTTAATAGGAGTGGTGAAAGAGGGCATCCTTGTCTAGTGCCAGATTTCAAAGGGAATGCTTCCAGTTTTTGCCCATTCAGTATGATATTGGCTGTTGGTTTGTCGTAAATAGCTTTTATTACTTTGAGATACGTTCCATCGATACCGAGTTTATTGAGGGTTTTTAGCATAAAGGGCTGTTGAATTTTGTCAAATGCCTTCTCTGCGTCGATTGGGATAATCATGTGGTTTTTGTTTTTGTTCTGTTTATGTGGTGAATTACGTTTATAGACTTGCGTATGTTGAACCAGCCTTGCATCCCCGGGATGAATCCTACTTGATCATGATGGATAAGTTTTTTGATTTGCTGTTGCAATCAGCTTGCCAATATTTTATTGAAGATTTTTGCATCTATGTTCATCATGGATATTGGTCTGAAGTTTTCTTGTCTTGTTGGGGCTCTGCTGGGTTTTGGTATCAGGATGATATTGGTCTCATAAAATGATTTGGGAAGGATTCCCTCTTTTTGGATTATTTGGAATAGTTTCAGAAGGAATGGTACCAGCTCCTCTTTGTGTGCCTGGTAGAATTTGGCTGTGAATCCATCTGGACCTGGGCTTTTTTGTGTGCTAGGCTCTTAATTGCTGCCTCGACTTCTGAACCTTGTTATTGGTCCACTCATAGTTTCAGCTTCCTCCTGGTTTAGGCTTGGGAGGATGCAGGAGTCCAGGAATTGATCCATTTCTTCCAGGTTTACTAGTTTATGTGAATAGAGTTGTTTGTAATATTCTCTGATCATGGTTTCAATTTCTGTGGAATCTGTGGTGATTTCCCCTTTATCATTTTTTATTGCATCTATTTGGTTGTTCTCTCTTTTATTTTTAATCAATCTGGCTAGTGGTCTGTCTATTTTGTTGATCTTTTCAAAAAACCAGCTCTTGGATTTATTGATTTTTTGAAGGGTTTTTTGTGTCTCAATCTCCTTCAGTTCAGCTCTGATCTTAGTTATTTCTTGTCTTCTGCTAGGTTTTGAGTTTTTTTGATCTTGCTCCTCTAGCTCTTTCAATTTTGACGATAGGGTGTCAATTTTGGATCTCCCCACTCTGCTCATATGGGCACTTATTGCTATATATTTTCCTCTAGAGACTGCTTTAAATGTGTCCCAGAGATTCTGGCATGTTGTGTCTTCGTTCTTGTTGGTTTTGAAAAACTTCTTTATTTCTCTCTTCATTTCATTGTTTATCCAGTCAGCATTCAAGAGCCACTTGTTCAGTTCCCATGAAGCTGTGTGGTTCTGGGTTAGTTTCTGAATTCTGAGTTCATTTTTTTTTGGGGGGGGGAGGAAGGCAGGAATGGAGGGAAGGGGGAAGGGAGGGAGGAAGGAAGGGATCAAGGAAGGAAGGAAGGGAGGAAGTGGGGAGGGAGGGAAAGAGGAAGGGGGGAGGGAGGGAGGGAGGGAGGGAAGGGAAGGAAGGAAATTAAGCAATGAGAGAGACATTGCCGAACTGGATCTAGAAGTTTACGAGTTGATTTCTTTTTTTCTTTTTTTTTGAGAGAAGGAAATTAAAAAAAAATGAGTAAAGGAGAGGAAGAGAAAGAGGGAGGATGGATGTAAATATTGCTTTATTCTAAAAAAAATGGGTATTAGTAGTGGGCAATCAATGTTTCATTTAAACCTATGAGTAGGTGTGAT
The DNA here is from genome assembly GCF_049354715.1 of Callithrix jacchus. NCBI lineage: Eukaryota > Metazoa > Chordata > Mammalia > Primates > Cebidae > Callithrix > Callithrix jacchus. Next base: position 86,092,376 of record NC_133504.1, on the reverse strand, counting down.
GTGGTATCGACAAGAATGTATATTTTGTGTATTTGAAGTGGAGAGCTCTATAAATATTTAATAAGTTTACTTGTTTTGGATCTGAGTTCGAGTCAGTGATATCCTTATTAATTTTCTCTCTCATTGAATCTAAGTCTCTATGTATCTGGGTGTTAGGATCATTAGCTCTTGTTGTTGCATTGATTTTTTACCACTATATCTTTGTTGCTTTAAAATCTATTTTATCCAATACGAGAATTGCAACTCCTGCTTTTTATTTATTTATTTATTTATTTTTGCTCTCCATTTGGTTGGTAAATCTTTCTCCATCCCTTTGTTTTGGGTCTTTGTGTATCCTTGCATGTGAAACAGGTCTGGATGTTACATGTCGTTGGGTTTTGGCTGTGTCTCTTGATTGGGGGATTTAGTCAATTTAAATTTAGGGTTACTGCCATTTGATGTTAACTGACTGTTTTATCCATTGGTTGATGTAAATTCTTCTTTATGTTGGTGCTCTTTACTTTTTGGTATATTTTTAGAAAGGCTAATACTAGTTGTTTCTTTCTGTGTGTAATGCTTCTTTCAGAAGCTCTTGTAAAGCAGACCTGGTGGTAATAAAATCTATGAGTACTTGCTTTTTCATAAAAGATTTTATTTTTCCTTCAGTTGTGAAGCTTAGTTTGGCAGGATATGAAATTCTGGGCTGAAGGTTCTGTTCTTTGAGGATGTTGAATATTGGCCCCCACTCTCCTCTGGCTTGTAGAGTTTCTGCTGAGAGATCTGCTGTAAGTCTGATAGGCTTGCCTTTGTGGGTAACCTGACCTTTCTCTCTGGCTGCCCTTAGTATTTTCTCCTTTATTTCAACCCTGGTGAATCTAACGATTATGTGCCTTGGGGTTTCTCTTCTTGAGGAATATCTTTTTGGTGTTCTCTGTATTACCTGGGGTTGAATATTGACCTGCTTTGCTAGTTTAGGAAAATTTTCCTGAATAATATCCTGAAGGGTATTTTCCAGCTTGGATTCATTCTCTCGTTTGCATTCAGGTACACCTATCAAACATAAATTTGGTCTTTTTACATAGTCCCACATTTCTTGGAGACTTGGCTCATTCCTTTTTATCCTTTTTTTGCTAGTCTTGTCTTCTCATTATATTTCATTAAGTTGGACTTTGACCTCTGATATCCTTTCTTCTGCTTGAACAATTCAAGTGTTTAAACCTGTGCATACTTCTCGGAGTTCCTGTATTGTATTCTTCAGTTCCACTAATTCACTTATATTCCTCTCTAAGTTGTCTATTCTCAATAGGATTTCGTCAAGCCTTTTTTCAAAGTTCTCAGTTTCTTTATGTTGGGCTACAATGTGTTCTTTTAACTCACAGAAGTTTCTTATTATCCATTCCCTGAAGCATGATTTTGTTATTGGGATGCACCCGTTCTCCATCAAGCCTTGTTCCATTATTGATGTGGAACTGTGATCATCTTTAGAGGGAGAGGCAGTCTGATTTTGAGTATTCTCAGCCTTTTTATGCTGGTTTCTTCCCATCATTGTAAATTTATCCTCCTGGTATCTTTGAAATTACCTACTTTCAGATTAGGTCTCTTGAGTGGACGTCCAAGTTGTTAGTTGCCAGGGCCAGAACAGTGGCGTTAAGATTGACAGTGCTTTTCCGCCCAGGATTCTCTTATCTGGCTTCCTTCTTGTGTCTGTAGTGGCCGACTCTGCCTTCCCGGGGCTCCAAACCTCGGTCAGAATGGGAACCAGTCTCGTTTACTCTATGCCAAGAGATGCCGCGCTGAGGTGCCGTCACAACTGCTGCGCTGGCCTCAGGAGTTGTGCTGGGGACCCATGTGGGTCCTCCAAACCATGGTCAGAAGGGGAGCCAGCCCTGTTTACTCTGCTCTGAGAGCTGCCCTGCCAAGGTGCCAGCAAAACCGCTGCGCTGGCCACAAGAGTCATGCTGGGGACCTGTGTGGCTCCTCCACTGGGAGTCTTCTGCTCTGTGAGTGACCAGAATTTGTCTGAAAGTGTGGCATCCTCTAGTTCTCTGCGTTTTCACTGAGCACTGCAATCCTGTGATGTTAGCGATCGGCCATCTTGGATCGTTCCTCCCAGGATGGGAACTCTTTGGTGGCGTCTGTTTACTTTTAGTGAGCCCTTCCTCTCCTCTCTTTCGCCTGAACCTGGACTTGTTTCTGAATTCTGAGTTCTAACTTGATTGCACTATGGTCTGAGAGACTGTTTGTTATGATTTTCGTTGTTTTGCATTTGCTGAGGAGTGCTTTACTTCCAATTATGTGGTCAATTTTAGAGTAGGTGTGATGTGGTACTGAGAAGAATGTATATTCTGTGGATTTGGGGTGGAGAGTTCTGTAAATGTCTATCAGGTTTGCTTGTTCCAGGTCTGAGTGCAAGCCCTGGATATCCATGTTAATTTTCTGTCTGGTTGATCTGTCTAATATTGACAGTGGAGTGTTAAAAATCTCCCAGTATTGTTGTGTCGGAGTCTAAGTCTCTTTGTAAGTCATTAAGAACTTGCGTTATATTTCTGTGTGCTCCTGTATTCGGTCCATATATATTTAGGATCATTAGCTCTTCTTGTTGTATCGATCCTTTGACCATTATGTAATGACCTTCTTTGTCTGTTTTGATCTTTGTTTCTTTAAAGTCTATTTTATCAGAGACGAGAATTGCAACTTTTGCTTTTTTTTGCTCTCCATTTGCTTGGTAAATCTTCCTCCATCCCTTTATTTTGAGCCTTTATGTATCCTTGCATGTGAAATGGGTTTCCTGGATACAGCACACTGATGGGTTTTGGTTTTTTATCCAATTTGCTTATCTATGTCTTTTGATTGGTGCATTTAGCCCATTTACATTTAGGGTTAATATTGTTATATGTAAATGTGATACTGCCATTTTGATGCTAGCTGGCTGTTTTGCCCATTAGTTGATGAAGTTTCTTAATTTTGTTGATGCTCTTTTGCAGTTAGTGTGTTTTTAGAATGGCTGGTACTGGTTGTTCCTTTCTATGTGTAGTGCCTCTTTCAGGAGCTCTTGTTAAGCAGGCCTGGTGGTGACAAAATCTCTGAGTACTTGCTTGTTCGCAAAGGATTTTATTTTTCCTTCACTTATGAAACTCAGTTTGGCTGGATATTAAATTCTGGGTTGAAAGTTCTTTTCTTTAAGGATGTTGAATATTGGCCCCCACTCTCTTCCGGCTTGTAGAGTTTCTGCCGAGAGATCTGCTGTGAGTCTGATGGGCTTCCCTTTGTGGATGACCTGACCTTACTCTCTGGCTGCTCTTAGTATTTTCTTCTTCATTTCCACCCTGGTGAAGCTGACGATTGGTGAAGAACCTTGGGATTCCTCTTCTTGCGGAGTATCTTTGTGGTGTTCTCTGTATTTTTTTGCATTTGAGTGTTGGACTGCCTTGCTATGTTGGGGAAATTTTCCTGAATGATATCCTGAAGAGTAATTTTCCTGCTTGAATTCGTTCTCTTCATCCCCTTCTGGTACACCTATCAAATGTAGGTTAGGTTTCTTCACATAGTCCCACATTTCTTGGAGACTTTGTTCATTACTTTTTGCATTTTTTCTCTAATCTTGGTTTCTCGTTTTATTTCAATGAGTTGATCTTCGACTTCTGATATTCTTTCTTTTGCTTGGTCAATTAGGCTGTTGAAACTTGTGCATGCTTTGCAACATTCTCATGTTGTGTTTTTCAGCTCCTTCAATTCATTCATATTCCTCTCTAAGTTATCCATTCTTGTTATCATTTTCCCGAATCTTTCTTCAAATCTTTTTTCAAGGGTCTTAGTTTTCTTGCATTAATTTAGAACATGTTCTTATAGCTCACAGAAGTTTCTCAGTATTCACCTTCTGAAGTCTGATTCCATCATTTTGTCACTGTCATTCTTCGTCCAGCTTTGTTCCCTTGCTGGTGAGAAGTTTTGGTCCTTTGTAGGAGGTGAGGTGTTCTGGTTTCGGGTGTTTTCCTCCCTTTTGCGCTGGTTTCTTCTTATCTTTGTGGATTTATCCACCTGTCGTCTGAGTAGTTGCTGACTTTTTGATTGGGTCTCTGAGTGGACTCCCAGATTGTTGATGATGAGGTATTTCTGTTACTTGGTTTTCCTTCTACCAGTCTAGCCCCTCCGCTGTATGACTACTGAGGTCCACTCCAGGCCCTGCTTGTCTGGGGTACACCTGTAGCAGCTGCAGAGCAGTGAGGGATGCTACCAGTTTTTTCTTCTACTATCTTTGTCCCAGAATGATGCCCACCTAATGACAGTCTGATCAGTCCTTTTTGAGGTGACTCTGGATATACAGGGGTCAGGGAGCTGCTTGAGGAGATGGTCTGTACTTTATAGGAGCTCAAGTGCTGAGCTGTGAGCTTCGTTGTTCATTCAGGGCTGTTAGGCTGCTACATTTATGTCTGCTGCAGCAGAACTCTTAAAACCCCTTTTTTTTCCTCAGTTGCTCTGTCTTGGGGAGTTGGGGCTTTCTTTTTGAGTGTCTGTTGCACTATCCTGCCCAGCTAGGAGGCAGTCTAGTCACTATTTGCCTGATGAGGCTCCGCCCTGCTGATGTGGGGTCTGCCCTATTGCTGTGGGCTCTGCCCTGCAGCTGTGGGCTCCACCGGGGCTCTGCCCTGCTGCCATGGGCTCTGCCCTGTGGCGGAGTCTCTCTGTTATGGCAGGTTGCCTTGGCAATGTCAGGCTGCATCAGCAATGGGAGTGTACCTCAGTAGGGGCAGATTGCCTTGGTAATGGTGGACGCCCCTCCCCCACCAAGCTTCACCATCCTGGGTTCAGCTGTGCCCACAGTGAAACTCTCCACCCAGAGCATTTAGAATTGTTGTTTTGTTTGTCCCTGTGGGGGTGAAACCCACCGAGCATGCTCACCTGGCTCCCTGCCTCAGAGCACCTTTCTTTCTTTTTTTTTAAGTTGAACAGATGGCTCTCTCCCAGGTGTTTCAGTCACCTGCTGTTAGGGCACTGGGATCTGTGTGATTTCCCTTGCAGTGAGCCACTGCACTGGCTCCAACGCCACTTCCCAGGAATCTCCTGGTCTGGCTCACTGTCCAAGTCCCATTTAATCAGATGGATATGCCAATCTGCCCTCCCAAATCTCAGACTGCCAGTTTAGCAGGGCACCTGGACCAGTGTGTTTTGTGCGGAGTGTTGCAGAGTGCCGCTGTGCTGTTGTGCCGGCCGAAGCAGCTGCAACAGACAAAATGGCTGCACTTGCATCCCGTGTCTCTCCTACACCTGGGAATTTCCCCATTCTGTGAGCAACAAAGATCCGTCTGGAAATGCGACTTTGACTCACCCTCTGCACGTTCACTGAGAGCTGCGATCCTGAGTTGTTCTTACCATGCCATCTTGAATCCTATCCAGGTAGTTTCTTTATAATAAGGTACTATTCAATTCTAAGTACAAATCAACCAGATCGGTGATTTCAAAGAAATGTATGTCTGACTTAATACAGTAGCCATAATTAGACATACAGTTTTCTGTATATCTTTTGCTGTAACTACCAGAGTTATTTATAAGTTACTCGCATTGTTTCCACTTTAAAAGTCTACGTGTATTACTTCAACTAAAATATAAATATTTCCATCCCACTACTTTTACCCTATTTTCTCCCATTTTTGCCCCTATAAGAGCAGACTGACTTGTCATTTTCTCAGCTTTTGTATGGAGATAATGATTTTTTAAAACACACTAGATCTGAAATTCTAACACTGTGCAAGTCAAGGCCCTGTCATGAGAAATGATTTATGTATTGTGTTAGTTTTGCCAGATCAATTCGGGATGGGCTGCTGGAACACCTGCTTAAAAGTGTGGACCTTACAAAATAGTTTTTCTGAAGTGAATCAACCTAACTCTGTACCACCATAAAGAACTAAAAATATTTTCTCATCATTGATCCCATAAACATAACACATGCTTTGAAAAATGTCCTCTTTTTTAGCTGTTGACTATTATCAGTAACAAACAGCTGCATTTCTATTTCCTGTATCTTATGGATGTCATCTAATGGAGACCTCGTATGATCATAGAAGTTATCTGTATTATGAAACTCATTATTAATGATATGGATATGGTCTCCAGTGTTTCAAGGACTTGGGAATAACCTCTTAAATCATTCATTAGTTTTTTTACCATTAATGCTAAAAATTTTAGCATTCTAGTTTCTGCGTAATATTTTGACATATCTATTTCTGTTATTGAAGCTATGTGAAAGTACAATTATAAATGTTCACAATGTACAATCAGGAGCATTTATCAGAAGAGTGGTGTATTGGAAAACCATTAAAACATTTAGGGATTAATATTTTGAATAATTTCCCTGCACTTCCCACTCCTCATCTACCTATTATTGAGCCTCAAGTATTATAAAGAAATATGTAAGTACATGATATTTGATAACAATGGTAAGATAGAAAATAAAGGGTAGAAATACAGCATTTTGAATTTCAGAAATAATTTGATATATACTTGGTCTAAAATGTAAGCTTAATTGTTCACGTAACAAATCCACCCAAGTACCCCTTGAAACTAAAATAGAAGTTTAAAAAAAAGTTAAAAAAAATCTATGGTTTAAATTAAAAATCTGTGCATACATTGTGGGTGTATGTGTTTATGAGGAACATGAGATGTCTTGATACAGGCATGCAATGTGAAATAAGCATATCATGGAAAATGGGGTATCAATCCCTTCAAACATTTTTCCTTTGACAATCTAATTACACTCTTTAAGCGATTTAAAATGCACATTTTAAAATATATATTTTATTGCACTTTAGGTTCTGGGGTAAATGTGCAGAACATGCAAGATTTTCGCATAGATACCTTCATGGCAATGTGGTTTGCTGCCTCCATCCCCCTGTCACTTATATCTGGCATTTCTCCCCATGTTATCCCTCCCCAACTCCCTACCCACTGCTGTTCCTCCTTTGGTCTCCCTCAACAGATCCCAGTGTGTGATGCTCCCCTCCCTGTGTTCATGTGTTCTCATTGTTCAACACCTGCCTATGAGTGAAAACATGAGGTGTTTGATTTTCTGCTCTTGTGTCAGTTTGCTGAGAATGATGGTTTCCAGATTCATCCATGTCCCTACAAAGGACACTAACACATCATTTTTTATGGCTGCATAGTAGTCCATGGTGTATATGTGCCACATTTTCCTTGTCCAGTCTATCATCATTGGGCATTTGGGTTGGTTCCAGGTCTTTGCTATTGTAAACAGTGCCACAATGAGCATATGTATGCATGTGTCTTTATAACAGAATGATTTATAATCCTTTGGATATATACCCAGTTATGGGATTGCTGGGTCAAACAGGATTTCTATTTCTAGGTCCTTAAGGAATTGCCTCACTGTCTTCCACAATGGTTGAACTAATTCACACTCCCACCAACAGTGTAAAAGTGTTCCTATTTCTTCACATCCTTTCCAGCATCTGTTGTCTCCAGATTTTTTAATGATCACCATTCTAACTGGCGTGAGATGGTATCTCAATGCACAATTAAATTATTATTGACTATAGTCACCTTATTGTGCTGTCAAATAGTAGGTCTTATTTGTTTTTTTTTTTTCTCTTTTTTTTTTTTGTACCCATTAACCATCCCCACTTTCCCCCAAGCCCCCAGCTACTGTATTAATTAAATCAGACATTTCTTTGAAATTACACCCTCCCCAGCCTTTGGTCACATCCTTCTCCTTTTTAGGTCCATGAGTTCAATTGACTTGATTTTTAGATCCCACAGATAAGTGAGAACATGTGATGTTTGTTTTTCTATGCCTGGCTTGTTTCACTTAACATAGTGATCTTCAGTTCTATCCATGTTATTGCAAAAGACTGGATCTCATTTTTTTAAATGGCTGAAGTACTCCACTGTGCATATGTTATTTACTCTCAGCACTTTAAATATATCATGCCACTATCTCCTGTCCTATAATGTTTGCATTGAAAAGTCTGCTGCCAGATGTATTGGAGCTTCATTGTATGTTATTTGTTTCTTTTCTCTTGCTGCTTTTAGAATCCTTTTTTAAATCTTTGACCTTTAGGGGTTTGATTATTAAATACCTCAAGGTAGTCTCCTTTGGGTAAAATTTGCTTGATTTTCTATAACCTTTTTGTAGTTGGATATTGGTATCTTTCTCTAGGTTTGGGAAGATATGTATTATTGTCCCTTGGAATAAACATTCTCTCCCATATCTCTTTACCCCATCTTTAAAGTTAATACCTCTTAGATTTGCCCTTTGAGGCTATTTTCTACATTCTTTATATGTGCTTCATTGTTTTGTATTTTTTATTCTTCTATCTCCTCTCACCATGTAGTTTCAAATAGCTTGTCTTTAATATCACCAATTGTTTCTTCTCCTTGATCAATTCTTCTATTAAAGGACTCTGATGCAGTCTTCAGTATTCCAATTGCAATTTTCAGCTCCAGAATTTCTGCTTAATTCCTTTTAATTATTTCAATGACTTTGTTAAATTTATCTGGATAGAATTCTGTATTCCTCCTCTTTGTTATCTTGAACTTCTTTGAATTTCCTCAGCACAGCTCTTTTGAATTCTCTGTCTGAAAGGTTATGTATCCCTGTTTTCCAGGATTGGTCCTTGGAACCATATTTAGTTCATCTGGCAAGGTTATGTTTTCCTGGATGGTGTTGATGCTAATAGATGTTCTTTCGTGTTTGGGCATTAATGAGTTAGGTATTTATTGTAGACTTTACTATCTGAGCTTTTTGGAAAAGCTTTCCAAATATTTGAAAAATCTTGGTTGTTGTCATCTAAGCTGTATCTGCTTTAGGTGGCACCCCAAGTCCCCTAATGCTGTAGTTCTTGCAGACTAACAGTTACTGCTTTGACAATTTTGGACCAGTTTTTGGAGAATTCTCTAGATTACCAGGCAAGGACTCTTGTTCTCTTCCCTTTTTTTTTCTCCCTAACATACAGTGTCTCTATCTCTATTCTGAGCCTCCTAAAGCTGGGGATGGGGTGACAAAAGCCATCACTACAATGACTGCACTGGGTCAGACCTAAAACCAGCACTGCACTGGGTCTTGCCCAAGGCCTGCTATAACTACTCCCTGGTTACTGCCTATGTTCACTCAATGCACTGGGGCTCTACAATCATACAAAACCAGCCAGATTATGTCCTTCCTTTCAGGGTGGTGTGGTCTCCCAAGCCCCAGCTGTGTCCAGAAGTGCTGTCCAGGAATCAGGGACTAGAGTGAAAAACCTTAGAAATCTGGCTGTTGTTCTATTGCATTGTGGCTGAGCTGACATGCAAACCACAAGAAGTAGTCCTTCCTGATCTTTTCTCCCCTAGATGGAGGAACCGTACCCTTAGCCACCACCAACATAGGCCACAAGGAGTACTGCCAGACTATGGCTGATGTTCTCTGATGGCCCAAGATCTCTTAAGTCAGCTTGTCATAAGCCTAGGACTCACTCTTCAGGACAGTGGACTCCCTTCTGGCCCAACACAGGTTCAGAGATGCCATCCAAGAGCCAACTCCTGGAACTGGGGAACCCAAGAACTTGGTTGGTGCTTTACCTTCCTGTGCCTGTGTTGGTACTTAAGGTGCAAGACAAAGTTTTCTTTACTTTTCCCTCTGCTTTTCTGGTAATGTACTGAGTCTCACCTGAACCCTAGCAAATCTCAGAGGCTCACCTAAGGTCCTTGATGTAGAACCTGGGTATTGCTGCTTGTTATTCAGGGATCAAGGGCTCTCCAGTTACCAGATGATGGATGCTGGAGGAACTAGGTCTTTTCAAGGCAGTGGGTTCCTAGGCCATACCTACATATGTCATCTGGGAGCTCGGGCCTGGAACAAGGGCCTCAGGAATCGATCAATGCCCTATCATGCTGGGCTGAGCTGATATCCAAGATGCGAGACCAAGTCTGCCCACTCTTCTTTCTCCTCTCCTCAAGTAGAAGGAAGGAGTCTCTTAGAATCATGAGCTATACAGCCTGGGTTAAAGGAGGGGTGATGCCAGCACTCCCTTGGCTGTCCTAGCTGGTGTCTCAGCATGCTCCCTCTGTCCACTGCCTCTGGGTCTAATTCAGTGCTTGGACTTGTCTAAGAGTTGCAGTCCTTATGGCCTAGGCTGTCTTTCAAGCTTACTTGGAGACACAAAGTGCTGTAGCCCTTGATGGTGAGGTTTGAAGGACTCGAGTTCAGACCACTTGAATTCAGGATTCCCTTCTAGCTATGACTGGTTTAAATGCTCCCTCTGTGGTCCGGCATCAGCCGAGTTTGTTCTGGGTTTTCTTTTTGCTCTAACAGAACAGCACTGAGTTCAATGCCTCATCACTGCTGTGTTCTCCCTCCCCTAGCTCCCACCCACAGATGCTCTTGGCACTTGGCTGCTGCTGCCAAAGATTGGAGGGGCCTGGCTTTGGGGTTTTATATGTCTTTTCTAGCTCATCAGTGCCTCCTTCAGCAATATGAAGTTAAAACCAGGTACTGCGAGTGCTCACCTGATTTCTTGTTCTTTTAAAGGTGTTTTTTTCCTGGGTAGATAGGTTTTAACTTGGTGTCCTTGTGGGAAAGATGATTGGTGGAGCTTTCTATTCTGCTATCTTGCTCTGCCACTGCACCAAAACCTATGTTGTTTGTATTTTTTGAGACAGAGTTTCAAGCTGGTTGCCCAGGCTAGAGTGCAATGGTGTAATCTCAGCTCACCTCAACTTCCATCTCCAGAGTTCAAGCGATTCTCCTGCCTCAGCCTCTTGAGAAGCTGGGATTATAGGCATGTGCCACCATGCCTGGCCAATTTTAGTAAAGATGGGGTTTCTCCATGCTGGTCAGACTGGTCTCAAACTCCCAACCTCAGGTGATCTGCCTGCCTCACCCTCCCAAAGCCTGTTATTCTCATCAATTGGAAATCTGAATTTCTTTTGTTATCATTTATTATACAACTCTAGTAAAATTACTGGTGTTTTCTGATTCTCTCTATAGAAGCAGAACATAACTCGGGAGATTATTTCTCTATCAGTTGAAGATTACACTTATTAAGACTTTGTCTATATATTTTAGCCAATTCCATCAGTGCATCTGGAATTCAAATATAGAAGGAAAACATTAATGACCCTCTTTATATCTTCAGAAAGACCAAAGGCATGGTGTGCAGTGAAACAAAAAAAGTTTTAACTTGTGGTAATAATGGTATTGGTAATAATCAAGCATAAACTAGGCATATAATTTATGGTTGTTTTTTGAGTGTGTAATATAGGAACCACTTTTTCAAATTCAAAATATAGGCTATAATTTCAAAGACAGAGAAGAAAAAAAAGAAATTCTAGTTAAAAAATGTTTATTTAACCTATACTCATTCAAGAAATTATTTCAAATAATTTTTTAGCCAAAAACATTTGAAATTTGCTTCAGCATATAGTTTAATTCCAATTAAGGGAATTTTAAAAAATTTGTTAGAGGTATATAGACATTGTATAGGATTGTGGGCTAAGAGTAGGTACTACTATACAATGAGACACATAGGTACATATAGATGCACACACACACATACACACATATAGACATATATGTATGAATGGCATATCTATGGATATATACATATATGTACCATGTGTATGTACATGTATGTGTATATATATTATTTCTTTTTAATAATCTTGCAAAAAATTTATCTTTTATTTTTATTAAGTGTTTAACATAGTAAATACCTAATGCTTTTTTACTTTATGGACAACAATATATTTTCACAGTGTAATAAAACTTACCAAGTCTATCATGTTATATGTTATTCAAATGATGGCCATATAAAATGTCCACTTATTAATACATCTGGAACTTTTGTACTCAATAATAGTGAATGACACTTTTATATTCTGTAATATTTCTAAATGGAGCAAAAAAATTCTTTCAATATATTCCTGAAACTAGAAACTTTTCTGCCCTGTATAACTTGATAAAACCACCATTTGTTGTTTATTGTAACCCACAGAATGAGTTCCAAATACTTATATCTTTACTAACAATCAGATGTAATAGATACTTATATCTTTACTAACAATCAGATGTATAAAAAATATGTTTCCATCTTCCTTTAAGAAGAAATTATGTTCTTTTAGTTGTAATCTTTTAAAACATGCACACTTATCTGATATTCATTTTGGCTTACAAACAAAATGTTCCGATCTTATCACTAAAAACCACCCACAAATCCTTCAAGTAATTACATATCTTGTGAGAACAAAAATACATTGTAATTCCTGCTAATATTATGTAGAAGAAAACCGTGAACCTTAACTTTACATTAAGAGATTACAATGCTTTCTAATTAATGTTTGCTGTTAAAAATAAGTTATACTGAAAATTAATCTTCAAATTTAAAATAGAGTTTGCCAAAAATCTTGAATATACAACCACAAGTTTCTATATTTGACCAATTGAATACTGGCAAGAATGAAATAGGGAGAACAAAAGAGAGAAAATGACCAAAATGACCAAAGAAGAGCACAAAATTAAGTGCCAGAATTAATTAAGGGCTTATATCAAGGCACACTTTCAGGGAATTTTAGAACTATCACCTAAAGAGAAGATTCTAGAAGCTGCTAGAGAGAGAAGGAGAGCAGCCATCTACAAAGGTTTGAAAATAAGAATGTCATTAGATTTCAAAATTGCAATTCTGGAATGTGAAAGATGATGCCTTCAAAAATTTGAGTGCAGATGATTTCCATCTTAGATTTTTTATCCAACCAAATTATACATTTAGGTATGAAAATACAAAAAAAAAGAGATACATTTTTAGACTTGCAGAATTTCAAGATGATTTACCCTATACACTTCTTTTCCAAAACAATTAATAGAAGATATACTTCATTAAACAAGGAAATAAATAAAAAATGAGAGAGAAATGGAACACAAGAAACAGATCTAGCAAAAGGGAAGTATGAAGAAATTACAGAGTCAATAGCTGTGCGTGAGCCTGCAGCATCAGAAGGATGGAGAGCTTCAGGAGGCACAGCACTAAGACATCACAATTCAGTCAGATGTGTTTAACTGCAGTAAGAGGAGTTTTACAACTCAGTGAGAGAAACTGGAATAGATTACCGATGGAAATACAGAAAACTAAGTCAGAAAAAACAACAAAAACCTAGACTAAGGTAAACTCCAAGGAAAGCAAAAAGATATCTGAGAAAGGGAAAATAATTATTTCATATTCTAAAACTCTTCTATAAATGAATAAAAATATGTATGCAGGATATTCACTTAACCAAAAAGTGTCTATATTGGGTGAAGTGGAAATCTGATGTGTATGTGTAATTGTGTGTAGATCCGACAGGCTGGTGGTAGAAGAAACCTGAAGTATAGCTTAATCTTTCACATTAAGAAGTTCTATAGATAATATATATTTTTAAAAAGTGTTAAAGTAGTTGCCTTTATGAAGTGGGAGTCAGGGATTGAACAGGATAAAATATGTAAGCTGATTTTACTCACAAGCAGATGATTTACGTTTTTAAACTTCTTAAGCTATCCACATATGTGTTTTAATAAAAATTTTTAAAATTCAAAGCAGTATTCAAATTGTCTGTCTAATTTACCTAGTTATAGTTTAATTGTGAACTCACCAAAGATATAGAACAGCTTCTCTGATTTGCACAATGCCTGGTATGTGCACCAGTCATACATAGCAAAAGAAAGTTCACACATGATGTGTGTGCACACACATCATGTGTACATATGCCCCAGAACCAAGTTTAAAGCTTTGAACAAACTTAATACATGTAATCACATTTCTAAAAATCACTGTAGAATGAGGTATTAGCAAAACAACTAAAAATTATAAGGGGACAAGTGAAAGTCCCAGTTGGATTCTACATTTGGGTTGCTTTGTAAGTATATTTGTGTTTATGTTCTACTTCAAAGGATCAAAACTGGAAATGGTTATATATTTATCATGGGTGTGTTTTATACTGGAAAAATAATACAAATGTCTAATCAATGGACTTATTCAGAAAAAAAGATGCAAGATGCATGGACTAACATGAGGGGAAGCAATGTCTAGCTGAATGCTTTACATGAAAAGAACAAGTATAAAGTTTGCAATTTCTTTTTCAAAAAAATTATTTTCCTCTGTCACAACCTTTTTGTGATTAACTGACCAACAACTGACCTTGACTGAGTTGGATAAGAGGGTGTCTGCAGTAATCATAAAGAGCCAGGAGGGCTCTTGAGAGAAGCAACATGATAACAGCTCTTCTTATAAGTTTTGGAGAGCAGTTTTCCTGTCTTTCATTCCACTTTTCACTACAGATTGGAAAAACAAAAGAAAACGCCTATTTCCAATTGCAAGCTCCTTCTTAATTTAGTGTCTGACGATAGGATAAGTCTGACTTTCCTTCTCCTAAAGGGAAGGATCTTCCTTCAAGCAATCAGTCTGGCCATGCACCTAGCAGTTTTCTATCTCAGCTTCACTTGATAACAAGAATGTCGAATCCCTCTCTAAATGCAGCTCAGCATTATGTACAAAGGATGAGGACAGCTAAACAATCACCTACTTTGTTCCCTAAAGCAGACTCTCCCTGTTTTTTGAGGGAGATTTCCTGTAACATTTGTTTTCCTGTCTAAATTACAAATTCTTCAAAGACAAGGACATTGTTTAACATCATATTATCTTTTTCTCTTTCTTTCCTATTTCTGTCTCTTCTGTCTTTTGGCAAGCGTGCTACCTACTTACTAATTGCTTAATAAATTTTGGACAAAAGAGGGAGTTGCTCATAACTTTGCCTTGAAATTGACAATGAGATTGTGTTCTTCCAATTACTTTTAACTTTCTCTTTCTGAAGTTTTGCTCTTGTAAGGCTCGCTGAAATCTTCTCTCATAAAGTTAGGAGAATTTGGCATAATTTAGAGATGTTTCAATAACTGAAAATGGCATTTGAGTAAAGAACCAAGAAGTGAAGCACAGGATTGTTGCTGTTCGTGGAAGGTAGATGTTTTTTCCTAAAATTTTAATGTTCTGTTCTTTGAAGACATTTGTAGTGCATAAACATTGTAACAAAATATTTTTAATTTCTCTCTCCTGTTTTGTATATTACTGTTAATTCATTTCACTTAACTATGCACTGTAATCACCCACAACATTGGTAATGTGTTATTACTTTAAATTAGCATATTATTATATTACTACTTTAAACCATTACCTTTTAAATCAATTTAGGAATGAGAAAAATAAAATATTTTATTTTGCTTTTATTTATTTATTTATTCATTAGTGCTTTTCTGCATATACATCCATTTATGACATATCTTTATTTTTATACATGAAGAGATTTTTAACATTTTCTTTTTGCCAGCTGGTCTGCTGGCAATAAATTTCTTTGGTTCTTATTTGTGTGAGAATATCTTTATTTCTCATTTATTTTTAAAGATATATTGGACATTGAATTCAAGATTTGTGGTTTTTGTCTTTTAATACTTTAAATATTTCATTCCACTATCTTCTTCCTTGTATGGTTTTAAATGAGAATTTCCCTGTTAGCTTTGTCCCTCTATATGTAAGGTGTCTTTTTTTTCCTCCTCCTGCTTTTTTCAAGATGTGCTCTTTGTCTTTGGCTTTCTGCATCTTTAATATAATATGCCTAAGTATTGACTTTTTGGTATTTTTTTCTGTTTGATGTTATCTTAGTATGTATGTTACATCTTTGAAATTGTCTCAATTAGATGTTCTGTGTGCCTTTCTTCCCCATCCTTTTTTTAATCTTTTGCATTTAAGTTTGGGAACTTTCTATTGGTCTGTCTCGAAGCTTACATAAGTCCTGTCTGCTGATAAACCCGGCAAAGTTATTATTTATTTCTGTTTCATGTTTTCTATTTCTAGCATTTTCTTTCTTAGCCAAAACTTACAAAGCATACAATTGATCATTTTAAAGTATACAATTTAGTAACATTAAGTATATTCATAATGTGCAACCACCACCTCTCGGTAGTGTCAAAACATTTTCATCACCGGGGAAAACACTCCATAGCCATTAAGTAATCACTCCTCATTTCACCTTATCCTTATTCCCCAATAACCACTAATTCTTTTGCTCTATATAAAATTTTTCCTATCCTGGATATATTATATGAAAGTGATGATGGAATATGTAACTATTAACTTATTGTTTCTTTCACTTAGTATAACATTTTTTGAGGTTCATTCAAATTATAGCATGTATCTGTACTTCCTTCCTTTTATAGCTGAATTGATAATCCATTGTCTGTATAAACACAACTTGTTTATCCGTTCATATTTTGATGGACATATTAGTTGTTTCTGCCTTTTGGCTATTATGAATAATACTACTATAAGCATTCATTTACAAATTTCTGTTTGGACATATGTTTTTATTTCTCTTGAGTATATATCTAAGAATGAAATTGCTGGGTCATGTAGTAAATCTATATCTAAATTTTTGAGGAACTACCAAACTATTTCCATAGTAGCTGCATCATTTTATATTCCTACCAATGATATACAAGTGTTCTAATTTCTCTACATTCTTGCCAACACTTGTTATTTTCCACATTTTAAAATTAAAGCCAACCTAACGAATGTAAAATGACAGCTCACTGTGGTTTAAATTTGCATTTCTTTAATAGTCAATGATGTTAAACATCTTTTCAAGTGCTTTTTGGCCACTTGTACATCTTTTTTCAAGAAATGCTAATTCAAGTTCTTTTTTCCATTTCTAAATTACATTGTTGGCCTTATCATCATTTAGTAGTGAGAGTTCTTTATATATTCTGGATATTAAATATTAAATTCTTAACAAATTTATGACTTGAAAATATTTTCCTTCATTCTGTAGATTCCTTTTCAGATTCTTGATAAAGTCTTCTAATAAATAACATTTTTTAATTTTAAGAAAGTCCAATTTATCTATTATTTTCCTGTTCAAATCTAAGAATCCACTGCTAGAACCTAAGTCATAAATATTTTTGCTTATAGTTTCCATAGTTTGCTTTTATTAACCATCTGTTCTTGCATGTTATCTACTTTTTAGAGTCCTTAACATATCAGTATTGGTTGTTTTAAATTCTCTATCTGATGTATATTTAAATCAATGTTATACTTGATTCTGGTTCTGAAGCTTGCTTGATTTCTTCAGGGTGTATTTGTAATTACTTTTTTGTGTAGCTTGCAGCTTTTTGTTGAAAGCCAGACCTATTGTATTGGGTGATAAGAACTGAGGTAAAAGTGTCACAGGATCCTTGGGGGTGTCACTTCACCAGCCAGAAACCTCTGTGGCCAGTGGTGCCTTTGCCCGAGTTTTTACTCAGGCCTGCTGGATTTGTTCTGCCCACTCAGTCTCACAGGCTAAACTTAGCTTTCACCACCAGCTCTCAGGCCTGCCAAGAGTGAGCCAGGTGCAGAGCTGAGAGGGGTGTGTGAGCAAGCCAGTGTGGGGTCTGGCCACTGTGCATAGCCGGGCATGCTGGCTGTGGCAGGGTGGGCAGCTCCAGGTGCCAGCTCCCTGAAAGGATGCAGCTGGACCAGGCATACCACAAGCAGCTTTCACTGCTGGCACTGGGAAATGTAGTGGTGCTCAGAAGCTTGGAAATGTCAGGAACCTCAGAGCCCCAAAGAGGTTTTTACAGCACTGACTCAGGGTGCTCCTAGGTCTGGGCTCCCAGAAGGGCCACAGCTCTTCTCTCTTTCTCTCTTTTCTCCTTCTTGCCCATAATGTGGTGAGCAAGAGGAGTGTTTCAGCTCTGTTTGTGTTACAGCTCTTTTAGCTCCAACATTCAGCAGGTCTCAAGTTCTTGTCCTATGTCCTGCAAGAATGATGTACATAGACAAGTGGAGGGTGAGCAAGGTGAAGAAGAGCTTTATTGAGCAACAGAACAGCTCAAAGGAGACCTGCAATTGGTCTCTCCACAGGCAGGGCATCCCAGTGAGTGTTCAGCTCTCAGCAGAGAGGAGGCCCACAGTGGGTAGCTCTCCTCCACAGCTGGCGGCTTTGACATCCACCCACCTCTCAGCAGAGAAGAGACCCTGGAGTGGGTAGCTCCTTTCCAGAGCTGGTAGTTCCAACATCTTCCCAGCTCTCAGCAGAGAGGAGACCCTGGAGTGGGTAGTTCCTTTCCAGAGCTGGTAGTTCCAACATCTTCCCAGCTCTCAGCAGAAAGGAGACCTTGGAGTAGCAGATCATCTCTGCAGCTGGTAGTCTTGATGTCTGCTTGAGTCTGACTGAGTCTGAGGTTTTCGTAAGCCTCAGAAAGAAGGAGGTACATGCTGATTGGTTCATGGGAAGCCATGGGAAGGCCTGGAAAAAATATCCTCAGTTCAATTCTGGTCTGTTAACCTGGGCCCCAGGCTTCAGGCTGTCACTGGTTTGAAGGTGGCCTTTCACTGGGAGCCTGCACCTTTCTGCCCAGGAGCCAGTCTGCTTCCTTTTGTCACATACAGCATCCAGGCTGTTTGTGCCAAGGAGTGCCTGCAGGTCAAGCTGCCTTTGGGACCTTCCTTGGTCTCCCTCCCATACTCATCGGTGCCCAAAATCCAGAGGGGCTGAGGTGACAGGGAGCTGGTGGGTCAACACTGCCCTGAGTATGTGCACACCAAGCCAGGTTGTGGGAGCACCCAGCCTTGGCCTCAACTTTGTTCTGAGATCAGGGCATGTAGCTATCATCCTGCAAACTCAGAAGGGGTTCCGGGCTTCTGCCTGTTCTCAGCTCCTGCCAGCTCCATGGAGTGCACAGCCCTGTCCATGCCTCCCTTGCTGCAGCCAGCATCATGCCAGTGGCTGCTCCAGATGGACTGCCACTGCCATGAAGGGGACTTTAGCATGAAAATTTATATTAATCTGGCTAGGAGTTTGGCTCTGATTAGTGTTTGTTGTGTTGAATGTTTTGGTGCTAGAGGTTTCAAATGTCTCTAGTATACTTGTTCTTGTCTCCCCTGTTATCAATGAGCTTACGTAAGAACTCTTTACTCATCAGAGTCTGGTTCTTGTAGGTCTTTCAGCAAAATTCACTGTTAATATACTGGAACCTTGTTGGCGTGATTATGAAGTATGGTGGAGGGAAATACTATAATCTTAAAATTTGGTTTCAGTCTTTTAGTGGGCCTGTGTCCCTTGGTTGTGACATACATAAATGTTTCTTTACTTCCCTTCTCCTGTCCCCATTTGGTGAAACAAGGATGCTAGAGCAAGGAGGAGAATTTCCAAGGCTCTTCACCATGAGACCCTAGTGGGGTTCCTAGAGGCAAAATCCATACAAGTATAGGAATCTGCTGAACAGTTCCCTGTGTGGCCTTGGACTGAACCAGTTTTCCTTCCACTTTCTTGCTTGTAGTTTTCAAGAATAATTGTGGAATGTGCTGGTAATACAATATCCTAAGACAGGAAGGGACTGCTTGAAATAGCCTGACCTTGTTCCTTTACCTTCAATGGAATATAACATCTTGAGATAGAGTGGAACTTTATTCTTGTCTTCTCTGGAAGCAGGATGGTCTCAAAAGCTTTTCCCAGTAAGTCACATAGACACTGAGGTATATAACCCAGATGGGCTGCCTTTTGGAGTCCCTCAGCTGTGGTCCAAGTGGGGCATGCTCAGCCAAGACAGAATCTACCCTAAGCAGCTGTCTTGAACCTTGGGCTTTCTTAAGCCCTCACTCACAATGGAGTGTAGGCTTCTTTTATTCCTTGCTGCATATCTGTAAGTAATAAACTCACCTTATGTAACTTGGAGTGTGTGTGTGTGTGTGTGTGTGTGTGTGTGTGTGTTTTATCTATAGTAAACTCACCTTATATAACTTGGAGCGTGTGTGTGTGTGTATGTGTATGTGTGTATGTTCTATCTCACTGGCACCAGAGAAGTGGGTAATCAGTACATGGAGAATCTGCTTCAGAAGACCCCTTAATATTGCAGCCTTCAGAGGTTTTCTTTCATGCTAGTCTCTACATAGCCTCCAGTAATTCATCAAAATACCATTTAAGTATTTCTACCTGCTTATGGTTCTACTGCTTCTCCTCTAGCTAAGTAGATCTCAGATGTAACTCTCTGGATTTACTTGTTTCTCTAGATTTCAGCTGGTAGTTTTTCCTGTGATGTAGTTTGCCTAACAGGACCAAGAAAACTCACTGATTTTCATTTCATTCAGCTTTTACTTGCTTGTGCCCAGGAGTGATGGCTATCAAGCTCTTTACATGTGGAGCTGAAATAGGAAGTCTCTCTAGCAGTATATTTATTGTCAGATTGACTGGATGGGTTAGCACTGTTCCACTGTGTTTTCTCTGCATTCTTGAAATCATTGTAGACACTCCTTGGTTACAAACACATATCCGTAGCCTAACTGTCATCACCCTGATTGACCATACCTCTGGAGTGGCACCATTCTTGATCTCCTCCCATTGGCATTTAGCCTCAAGTTTCTTGCATTGTTTGTAACAACACACAATCTCTTGCCCTATTATCTTGCTTCATTCTTATAAGAATATGTTATACAGTCCTCCTAACTCTATATATTTCAGCACTGCATAATTTATAATTAGGATATTTCCATTTCTGATTATTATGCTTATCTCCAAGTTGTTAGTGTTTCAATGTCCTCCTAACTATATATCTTCCAGTACTGCATAATTTATAATTAAAATATTTTTCCATTGCTGATTATTATGCTTATATCCAAGTTGTTAGTGTTTCATAGTTTTTACGTTTAGGGTTTCCAAGTCCTGGTAAGTGGCTTCGGTGGTTTGTACCTATTGGAATCACAGTGGGCACAAATCTCATATCACAAACTCAGTCATGCAAAAACTTTATTTTTCAAGAAAAAGACTAAAAGATGAAACATTTAAACAGTAGCAATTACAATAATTTTTTAAGAGATAGGCAATATAAAAATACAAATTATGACATCAATAATTCAACATGTAGAGGAGAATATAGTGTACAGGGTATTTTTGTTTGTTTGTTTTTTCCTTTCTTTGTGATCAAAATGAAGTTGTTATCAGTTAAAAATAATTTAACTATAGGGGTTTTTGTTGTTAACGTTGTGATAAACACAAAGCAAAAGCCTATTTAGATACACTGAAAATAAAAAGCAAGGAATAGAACATACTATTAAGAAAATCACTTAACTACAAAGGAAGCAGTGTGTGTGTGTGTGTGTGTGTGTGTGTGTGTGTGTGTGTCTACAAGTAGTAAATTCACCTTAAATAACTTGCGGTGTGTGTGTGTGTGTGTGTGTGTGTCTACAAGTAGTAAATTCACCTTATATAACTTGCGGTGTGTGTGTGTGTGTGTGTGTGTGTGTGTGTGTGTCTAACTAGATAATGTTTAACCAGATAGTTGGTTAAACATTATTTCTGGATGTGTCCATGAGAATATTTCTGAATGAGATTAACATTTGCATCAGTAGACTGAGTAAAGACCAAATGTGGTGGGCCATGTCTAATCCCTTGAATACCTTAATAAAACAAAAATGCTAAGTAAGAAAGAATCCCCTCTATTTGCTTGAATGTTTTAGAGCTGTGATATAGGTCTTCTGCTTTGAGATTTGTAGTGAGACTGAAGCTTATGCCATGGCTCTCCTTATTCTCAGTCTTTTGGATTGAGACTGAAACTATATCTTCAGGTGTCTGAGGTCTCTACCTTGACAACTGTAGATCTTATGACTTCTCAGCCTTCATAATCATGTGGTTCAATTCCTTATAATGAATTTTATGCCTAGCTATGTATCTGTTGTGAAAATTCCCATCCAGCTTCAAGAATCACACTCTCAAGCAGAAGGCGATCTAAGAGAAAGCAAGAGGCACACTACTCCAGGTTGGTAAGTAGTCAAAAATTTATTCAGGGGAAACTTACATATGAGGCAGTCTTGGGTGCAGCAAGATAAGTTGGAGGTAGATCACATTTGCAATGCGTTCCTGTCTAGTCTTGTATACCATGTGAAGAAAAAAAAAAGAAAAAAGAGGGAAAATGTCACTGATAGCATGTGAAGCTGTCTGGTTCCTTTCTTAATCTATTCACTCTCTTCTTAAAGAGATTGTTGGGTTTCCCCACAGTGTGGTCAATATCCCTAAATGTGCGTGTAAGGGTGATCAGAGTAGGCTCAGGTATCTTAGTTCTCTGGTCACAACTGACTTTGTGGTCAAATGTCCAGAATATGTTTTCACAACACTATGTTTCTATTATCTATCTATCTATCATCTTCATCTATCTATCTACCTTCATCTGTCTATCTATCTATCTCTATCATCTAATTTATCTCCTGTTGTTTCTGTTTCTCTGAAGAACCTTTACTAATACAGATGTTTAATACTAAGTTTCTTTAATTCTAAATAAATGAAATGTTAAAGATGAGATTTCAGCATTGGTTCCAAGGCTTCTGGAATTGGCTCTCTAATCTGATTGGATTTAAAGTTGCTAATGACTATTTTCAGTAGTACAGAGAGAACTAAAAGTCTATGGTGTAATCTGTCAATAGAAATACACAAAACACCTCCATTAAATTCTCTTAATAAACCACTTATTAAGAAGCAAGGAGGTGAGTGACTGTGTAGATAACACTTCTGAACATTTTTAGAAAACTAACAAATATAATGAGGTTGGCAGACTGCTTTTAATGTCTCTGGAAAAAGTGGTGAAAGAAAAGAATGAGCTCAGGGATTTGAATTCCCAGCTTAAGCACTCCATGAAGGACTTAAAAGCTTCTACA
The DNA here is from genome assembly GCF_049354715.1 of Callithrix jacchus. Classification (NCBI taxonomy): domain Eukaryota; kingdom Metazoa; phylum Chordata; class Mammalia; order Primates; family Cebidae; genus Callithrix; species Callithrix jacchus. The sequence continues at coordinate 86,069,706 of NC_133504.1, read as the reverse complement.
TGTTCCCTGAAGGAGACCCTTATCTCCTATAGCCACAAGAATGAGATTGCCAGAAATTAAATCCAGAATCTCATCTTGGGACTGGCTGAATTATGACACAGGTCAACTCTCAACCTCAAGGGTGTGTGTACCGTTAAAGTGAAGGCATTTATTGGGAAAGAATGAAATACTGTAAGATAGAACAGAGAGGTATGGGAATACCCTGATGAAGCTGGGGATATTGAGTCCCTTAATTTTGACAAGTCTTCCTTGTCAGTGGAAGCAGACTTCCTACCCCTGACAGAAGTGGCCTCTCCACCACTAGTGGTAGCAGCTTCCCCAATCCCATAAGTAGCAGCCTTCCTACCCTTCTGAAGGGATTAACCCTGTATAGCCTGAGATAACTGTAATGGCTTGCTCTCAGGCACTTGCCAGGAAAGATAATGCTTATTCTTCATAGAACCCATCCTAAACACCCCTTTTTACTTCCAGACCTATGACTCGATTTCAAGTCTTAGCATGCCCCTAAAGGTGAGGAGAACTTGTATGCTGCACTCCAGAAGAACTACTTAAGTTTTCTGATTTGTATAGACACAAATCTGGAGAACATATGTAAAAATGAATGTTGAGGGTGTGGAATAATAGTGGAAGAAACACAGAGCTGGACCAAGACAAATTTACTGATAAGGGCTCACTAACCAGAGATTCCTCATTTAATGTTGTATCTGTGGCAGTTAATGAGGACTCTAACAGTTTACTTGAATGATTGACTGAAGCACGGGCCAACATGACATGAAACATGGACAATGAAATAATTAGAAACACTAGACCTGCCTTGGTTTAAGTTACTGGAAAGGATTCAAAAGCTTAGGGAGATTGAAATACTAGAGTGGGGTTATCATTTAAAACCTACCCACTTATACTGGGAGAAGTCCGGAAGTCATACCTATTACCACTACTATGAAAAGTAAATGTGTGAAGGAGAGCCCCAGCATCCTTGAAAAACCCTGTGATTGTTATTTTTTGTAGGCTATATGTTTAGAGTGGGGACTGCAGTACTGAACTGGGAAGCCTAAAGGCAGTGGGAGTAACTGGATCCCAGGATAGAAGTGGCTGAGTGGCAACACTCAACCTCCAAAGGCAATTTGGCTGTGGTTACTAGAGTAAACAGCAGAGTCAAAGCAGCAATCAGGATGTTCTGACTCACACAGTCTATGGCATTGGCTAATTGATTCTGGTGTTTCCATAAGTGAAATTGATAGAAAGTCTATTAAATTTTTGTCAGATTTGTATAAGCAGAAAAGTTTGAGGTCAAATGAATAAAAGTCTCACCTAAATTATAAAAACAGAATGTCACAGCCCCTTAATAAATTCCCAGATTTGAATTATTGTATCCTTGAAGGAAGAAAAAGAAAAGTCCCCTTGTAAAAGGACCCCAGTACACTATCAAAAATTGATACTGTTAATTTTTCTTCAAACCTTTTCTAAAGGACCCTATGGGGACTTTTACCAAGGTACTGATATATTAGGGCAAAATAATCAGAACTTTCAGGGACTACTAGACACTGGCTCTGAACTGACACTAATTCCAAGGAACACAAAACATTACTGTAGTCCCTCAGTTCAGAGTAGAGGCTTGTGGAGATGAGATAATCAATGGAGTTTTAGCTCTGGTCCATCTCACAGCAGGCCTAGTGGGTCCCTGTGGTTATTTCCCTATTTTGGAATGCATAATTGCAATAGATATATTCAGCTGCTGGAAGACTTCCTAAGTTTGTTCCTTGACATGGAGTGCGGGCCATTATGGTGAGAAAGGCCAGGAGGAAGCCACTAGAACTGCCTGTACCTAGGATAGTAGTAAACCACAAGCAGTACCACATTCCTAGAAGGATTACAGATATCAGTGCCACCACTGAGGACTTGAAAGATTCAAAGGTGGCAATTCTCATCACATTCTATTAAACATGTCAATTTGGCCCGAACAGAGGAAAGATGGATCTCGGAGAACGGCAGTGGATTATTGTAAGCCTAGCCAGGTGGTGACTGCAATTGCAGCAGCTGTACCAGATGTGGTTTCATTGCTTAAACAAATTAACACATCCCCTGGTATCTTCTATGCAGCTATAGATCTGATAAATGCTCTGTTCTTGATACCTGTGAGTAGAGACCACCAGAAGCAGATTGCTTTTAACTGTCAAGGCTAGCAATTCAAGGCTAGCAATTTACCTTCACTTTCTTACCCCAGGGAACATATCAACTCTATAGATCTATATTATCATTATCATTTAATTTGTAAAAATATTGGACTTCTTTTCCTTCTACAAGGTATCACGCTGGCTCATTACATTGATGCCATTATGATAATTGACATAAAGACTAAAACCTAGCAACTAATCTATACTTATTGGTAAGATATTTGTGTATCACAGGGTAGAAAATGATTCCAAAAACATTCAGGAGCCTTCAAACCCAGTGGAATTTCTAGGGTTCCAGTGGAGTGGGAAATGTTCAGATATTTCTTCTAGGTTGGGGAATGAATTGTTGCGAATTTCTATGGTTCCAATGGAGTGGGAAATGTTCAGATATTTCTTCTAGGTTGGGGTATGAATTGTTGCCAAATGAATCACAATGCCTAGAGGGCCTCTTTGGATTTTGGAGACAACTTACTCATATTTTGGGTGTGTAACTGCAATCTGTTTACCAGGTGACATAAAAAACTGCTAGTTTTGACTGGGGCCCAAAGCAGGAGAAGGCCCTGTAAGAGGCCAAGCTGTTGTGCAAACTTCTCCTCCACTTGGGCCATTTGATCCCACAGATCCAATTGTGCTTGAAATATCAGGCAGGTAAGGACATTGTTTGAAGTCTTTGTCGCTACTATAGATGAATCATGACACAGGCCCCTAGGTATCTGGAATAAAGCCTTGCCACCCTCTTAGATACCTACTCTTCCCTTGAGAACCTGCTACTAGGCTTTAGTAAAGACTAAACCTGTAAGCATAGACCACCAAATTACCACACAGTTGAAGCTACCCACCATGAACTGGGTGCTGTCTCACTCCTAAGCTATAAAGTTGGTGTGGCAGCAGAATTTCATCTTCAAATGAAAGTGTGATCAGGTTTAAGCAGGCCCTGAAGGCCCAAGTAAGTTACATGAAGTGGCCCAAATGCTCATGGTTCTACTGCTGCTCCACTGCTTGCTCTCTTCCAGCCTGTACCTGTGACTTCATGAGGAATTAGCTATAATCAGTTGACAAAGAGAAGACTAAGTCATGCTTTATAGTTCTGAACAATATGCTGACACCATCCAAAAGTGAATAGCTGCAGCACTATATCTTCTTTCTGGGACATTCTTGAAAAACAATGGTGAAGGTCAGTTCTCCCACTGGGAGAATTTAAGCACTGCAGATTGTTGTCAACTTTGGTTGAAAGGAGAAATGACCAGACTTGGGATTATACTCTGATTCATGGGGGCTATGCCCAGTGGTTTGGCTGGACAATCAGAGACTTGGGAGAAATATGCTTAGAAAATTGCTTACAAAATATTTGAGGGAGACATGTGGCTAGACCTGTCTAGGCAAAAACAATGCAGATATTTGTATCCCATATGGCTGTTTACCAAATAATGATCTCAGCAGAGGAGCATTTTAATAACCAAGTGGATAGGAAGACCTGTTCTATGGATGTCAGTCAGCTTCTTTCTCTAGCTACTTCTGTCTTTGCCCAATGGGTTCATCGATAAAGTGATGGTGGTGACAGCAGTGGATTTTATGCATATGCTCAGCAACATGGACTTCCACTTACCAAGGCCAATCTGGACATAGCTTATTACTCAGTGCCCAAACTGCCAGCAGCAGAGACAAATACTGGGTTCCTGAAATGGCAGCATACCCTAGGGTGATTAGTCAGATACCAGGTTGATTGATTAGCCACCAGATTAGTCAGATGGCAGGTTGATTGAATTGGACATTTTCCATCATGAAAGGGGCATAATTTTTTCCTTCCTGAAATAGACAAACAGATGATTTATCTCCCCTGCAAAGAATGCTTATGCCAAACTACCATCTATGGGGCTTACAGAGTGCCTTATCCACTCTCTTAGTCCTTCTGTGCTGCTTTAACAAAATGCTTTAGACAGACAATTTATGATAGAATTTTTTTTGTTTTGCAGTTCTGGAGGCCAAGACATCTTTAATTAAGATTAAGTTACTGTCACTGGTGTCTTGTGAGGCTGATCTCTGCTTTTAAAAAGGTGCCATGTCACTGTGCCCTCATATGGCAAAAAGTGGAATGGCAAGAGGGTACTCTCTTCCAGTCTTTTATAAGGATTCTGGTTTCATTTATTAGGGTGAAGCCCTCATGACTTAATTTTTTTTTTGAAGGGAAACACCTCTTAATACTGTTGCAGTGAGTATTAAGTTTCAACATAAATTTTGGAGAGGACACCATCACTTAAACCATAGCATCCACCATCATGCATTCCACTCAATATTGCTTTGATCAAGTAAGTCAGGAATCGGCCCATGCTTATGAAATTCAGTGGTCTTACCATGTTCTCCACCATCCTAAAGTAGCTGGCTTGATAGAATGGTGGAATGGCTTTTGAAGACTCAGGAAGGTGGTAATACCTTGAAGACCTGGGACAAGGTTCTTTCTTACAGAAGGCTATACATTATGTGGATTAATGTCAAATATATGGTAATATTTCCCTGATAGGCAGGATTCATAACTCTAGGAACCAAGATATAAAAATGGGAGTGGTACAACTCACTATTAGCCCTGGTGTCCTGCTAGCAAAGTGTTTATTTTCTCTTCTTATGACATTATGCTCTGCTGGCTCAGAGGTCTTTGTTCCAAACAGATTAATGCTTCCAACCAGAGACACATAATTGTTGCATTGAAATGGAAGTTAAGACTGCTACCTGGTCACTTTGGTCTCTTGAATCAACAAAGAAAACCCTTATTGTGCTTGCTGGGAGGATTGATCCTACCTACCCAGGAGAAATTTGACTACTTCCTCATTATGGAGGTAAGCAAGAGGATGTCTGGGATACAGAAGGTCCCTGAATGTGTCTATAACCCTACTCTGTGATTAGGGTAAATGCAAAACAACAATAAGCCAACCCAGGAAATACTACTAATGGCTCAAACCCTTTAGGAATAAAAGTTTGGGTGACTCCACCAAGTAAAAAGAAACCATGACTAGCTGAGGTGCTACTGAAGGCAAAGGGAATATAGAATGGGTAGTGGAAGAAGATAGATTAAGTATTAGCTAGGGACACATGACCAATTACAGAAACAAGGACTGTAATTGTCATGAGTATTCTTTCTTGTTTTGTTATGAATATATTTGTGTGGGTATATAAAATATGTATATATAAATTTGCATATATAAGCAAATATATCTGTTTTCTTTCTTATTTCCTTATCATGTAACATAAAATGTAATGACTTTATATCACAGTATTTACATATTGTTAATTTTACATCATAGCACCTCAGCTGGTCATTCTTTACCTGGTGGGGTTATTCAAACCTTCATTCCATAAGGATTTGAGCTACTAGTAGTAGTTAAGTTACAAAATGTCAAGAAGAGGAATAAATATTACTCAAGGCTGTAACTCCTCTCTTGTGGGAGGGGTTAGTGCATTTTTAATTTTAGGCAGGATTATTGTATAGTTGTATAACTGGAATTATAATCTTGTTATTGTCTCTATTTGAAAAGTAGATATGGTTTAAGGAGACATATATGAGTGTCAAATTGACAAGGAGTGGACTTATGATATTTAATTTTATTTGTTAATTTGATTGGCCACAAGGTGCCCAGGTATTTGCTAAAATATTATTTCTCCATATGTGTGTAAGATAGTACTCCCCTCTCCTTCTTTCCCCGTCCCTCCCCTCCCCTTCCCTCCCCTCCCCTCCCATCCCCTCCCCTCCCCTCCCCTCCCCTCCCCTCCCCTCCCCTCCTTACTTTCTTTTTCTTTTTTTTCAAACAGGGTCTTGTTCTGTTGCCTAGGCTGGAATGCACTGGCATGGTCATAGCTCACTGCAGGCTTGACCTCCCAGACTCAAGTGATCCTCTGGCGGCAACCACCCAAGTAGCTGGGACACCAGGCCTGGCTAATTTATTTTTAATTTCTTTGCAGAGATAAGATCTCACTATGTTGCCCAGACTGGTTTCCAACTCCTGAACTCAAGTGATCCTTGTGCTTTGGCCTCCCAAGTGCTAGGATTATAGTCATGAGCCACGGTGCCCAGCTGTAAGAGAGTTTCTGAATGAAATGAACATTTGCATCAGTAGACTGAGTAAAGCAGATTTCCCTTCCCAATGTGGGTAGCCCAGAATAAAATACAAATTCTAAGTAAAAAAGAGTTCTCTTAGCCTGACTGCCTTCTCCTGCTTCTTTCTCCTTCTCTTGCCTTCAGATTTAAAGTCAGACCGAAACTCATACCATCAGCTTTCCTGGTTCTCAGCCCTTTGGACTCAGGCTGGAATGATACCATTGCCTCTTCTCAGTCTTCAGCCTGTTTACTGCAGATTTGGGATTTCCCAGCTTCTATAAATGTGTGAGCCAATTCCTTATAACAATATCTCTGTCTCTCACCATATATATGTGTGTGTATATACATATTTCTCTATAAAATCTGAGTACAATTTAACATTCTTTTGACAGTGTTTTTGGTAGGGTATTTTTTAATTTAATGAAATTAGCTAGTTAATTATTTCTCTCATAGATCAAGACTTTGAAATTGTATCTAAAAACCATTGCCATACCCAAGAGATCATCTAGATTTTCTTCTGTGTTCTCTTCCAGGAATATAGCTTTGCATTTTACATTTAGGCCTGTAAGCAATTTTAAACTAATTTTTGTGAAGATTTAAAGGTCTATGTCTTTTTTATTTTTATTTTTTGCATTCGAATGTCCAAGAATTTGAAACATTTATTGAAAAGATGATCATTTCTCCATTATATTATCTTTATTCTTTTGTATAACATCTGTTAATATTTATATGAGTCTATTTCTGGGTTCGCTATTCTGTTCCATTGATCTAGTTGTCAATTTTTTTTCCCCAACAGCACATTGTCTTTATTACTGTAGCTTTATAGTAAATCTTGAAGTTGGGTAGTATCAGTTCTCTCTTTTTGTTCTTATACTTTCATATTGTGTTGGCTACTCTGCATTTTTTTCTCTATATAAACTTCAGAATCAGTTTGCAATGTCCACATAATAACTTGCTGGGATTCTGACTGAAATTGTCTTGAATCTAAAGATCAAGTTTGGAAGAAGTGACATCTTGACAATACTGTTTCTTATTCATGAACATGGAATATATCTTCATTTAGTTACTTTTCTTTGACTTCTTTCATCAGAATTTTGTCATTTTCTGCATACCAATCTTGTACGTATTTTGTTAGACTTATATCTACATATTTTATTTTTTTGGATTGCTAAGGTAACTGGTACTGTGTGTTTAATTTCAAATTGCACTTGGTAATTATTGATATGGAGAAAAGCATTGACTTTTGTAAATTAAACTTGTTTTCTTCAAGTTTGTTATAATAACTTATTAGTTTCATGAGTATTTTTTGTCAATTTTGTTAAATTTTTTACATAGATAAGGTCATCTGCAAACAAAGAGTTTTTATTTCTTCCCTTACAATCTGTATATCTTTTTATTTTTTCTTGTTTTATTGTATTGGCAAGAACTTCCAGTATAATGTTGAAAAGGAGTGGTCAGAGGTCCTGTCTTTGCCTGTTCCTGTCTTAGTGAGAAAACTTATAATACCTTACCACTGAGTATAATATTAGCTGTAGGTTTTTTGTAGATGTTCATTTTCAAGTTGAAAAAGTTCACCTTCCATTCCTAATTTGCTGAGTTTTTATTATGACTGGGCATTGAATTTTTTTCAAATGCTATTTCTGCATCTATTGACATAATCATGCAATTTTTCTTCTTTAGTCTGTTGATATGATAGATTACATTGATTTTTGAATTTAGAATCAGCCTTGCATATCTGAGATAAATGTCACTTGATCATAATGTATAATTCTTTTTATACATTGTTGAATTATATTGCCTAATATTTATTGAAGATTTTTATATCAGTTCTCATGAAAGTTATTGACCTGCTGTTTTACTTTCTCATAACATAAGGTTTTGAATTAGGGTAATATTGAACTAATAGGATGAGTTAAAAAAGTAGTCCCTCTGCTTCTGTCTTCTGGAAGATATTGTAGAGAATTGTACCTTTCTTAAAATATTGGTATGTAATTCACCAGTGAACTCAACTGGTTCTGATGTTTCTTGTTTGAAAAGTTATTAATTATTAATTCAATTTCTATAATCAATACAAGCCTATTTAGCTCACCTATTTCTTTTTATGTGAGTTTTGGGAGATTGAGGCTTTCAATAAATTGGTCCACCCTATTTAGGTTACCAAATTTGTGAACATACTGTTGTCCATAATATTATTTTATTATACATTTAATGTCTATGGCATAGGTAGTAATGTCATGTATTTTATTTCTGATATGGTAATTTTTGTTTTTCATTGTTTAGCCTGGATAGAGAATTATCTGTTTTATTGATTTTTTTTCCTAATAACTAGTTTTAGGTTTTATTTCTTTTGTCTATTAATTTTATCTTTGTTTCCATTGATTTATACTTTCAGGTTTTTTTTATGTTTTTTTCTGCTTACTTTGGGTTTAAATTGCTGTTATTTTTCAGTTTCTTAAGAAAGCTTTGATTACTGATATTTGGTCTTTCTTCTTTTGTATTATATGCATTCAGTGCTGTAAATTTCCCTATAAGCACTGTTTTCACTGCATCTGACAGATTTTGGTATGTTATATTTTCATTTTTACTTTGTTTAAAATATTTTAAAATTTTTAAAAATATTTCTTCATTGATTCCTATGTAATTAAGAAATATGTAATTTAATCTCCAAGGTTTTCTCTTTTGGTTATTTTTTAGTTTTCTTTCTGTTATTGGTTTGTAGCTTAATTCCACTGTGGTGTGAAAGCAGACATTGCATAATTTATACTCTTTAAAATTGGTTAAGATGTATATTATGGCCCAGAATGTGGTCTGTCCTGTGAATATTACAGGTGAGTTTGAGAAGAATGTGTTTTCTAGTGTTTTTGTTTGAAGTAATCTACAGATGGCAACTTTATTCAGTTGATGGATGCTGCTGTTGAGTTCAACTATGTCCTTAACAATTGTCTCCCTGTTGAATCTGTCTATTTCAGATAGAGGGGTACTAAAGTCTTTACCTATATAGTGGATTTATTTTTACTTCCACTTCTATCAGTTTTTGCCTTGTATATTTTGATACTCTATTTTTATGCACATACCAATTAAGAATTATTACATCTTTTTAGAGAATTGACCTATCGTTAAGAAATGTACTTCTTTATATCTGAAAACTTGTATTGGTCTAAAGTTTGCTCTATCTGAAATTAGTATACTCACACCTGTTTTTTATTTGGCTTAGCATTAGTGTGATATATAATTCTTCATCTCTTCAATCTACATAATATCTTTATATTTAAACTGTTTTTTTATTAAACAAGATGTAGTTCGGTCTATATGATTTTTTTACAGACTCTGACAATCTGTATTTTATTGGTATATTTTGACCATTCATGTTTAAAGTGATTATTGATATAGATGGATGTATTCATTCTCACACTGCTGTAAAGAACTTCCTCAAACTGGGTTATTTATAAAGAAAAGAGGTTTAATTGACTCACAGTTCAGCATGGCTGCAGAAGCCTCAGGAAACTTAAAATCATAATGGAAGGCAAAAGAGAAACATGAACCTTCTTCATATGGTGGCAGTAGAGAAAAGAGTGAAGAGTGAAGGGGGAAAAGCCCTTTGTAAAACCATAAGATATTGTACAAACTCACTCACTGTCACAAGAATAGCATAGAGAAAACTGCCCTCATGATCCAGTTACCTATACCTGGCCTCTCATTTGACATGTGGAGATTATGAGGATTATAATTCAAGATGAGATTTGGGTAGGGACACAAAGCCTAGCCAAATCATTCTGCCCTTTGCTCTTCTTAAGTCACATATCCCTTTGACATTTCAAAACCAATTATGCCTTCCCAACAGTCTCCCAAAGTCTTAATTCATTTAATCATTAATCCAAAATCTAAGTCCAAAGTCTCATCTAAGATGAGGCAAGTCCCTTCTGCCTAGGAGCCTGTAAAATTAAAAGCAAGTTAATTACTTCCAAGATACAGTGGGTTACAGGCATTGGGTAAATGTTCCCATTCCAAAAGGGAAAATTAGCAAAACAAAGGGGCCACAAGTCCCAAGTGAGTCTGAAATCCAGCCAGGCAGTCATTAAACCTTAAAGTTCCAAAATGATCTTCTTTGACTGACTCCGTATCTCAGACCAGGTCACACTGATGTAAGAGGTGGGCTCCCATGGCCTTGAGCAGCTCTGCTCCTGCAGCTTTGCAGAGCACAGCAACCCTCCTACCTGTTTTAATGGGCTGGCATCTAATAACTGCAGCTTTTCCAGGTGCACAATGCAAACTGTTGATGGATATACAATTCTGGGGTCTGGAGGATGATGGCAGTCCTCTTCTTACAGCTCCACTAGGCAGTGTCCCAGTGGGAACTCTGTGAGGGGGCTCCAGCCCCACATTTCCCTTTTGCAGTATCCTAGCAGAGGTTCTCAACGGGGACTGCACTCCTCCAGAAAACTTCTGTATAGACATTCAGGTATTTGCATACATCCTCTGAAATCTAGTGTAAGGTTCCCAAAACTTAATTCTTGTCTCCTGTGCACTTGCAGGCCCAACACCATATGTAAGCCACAAAGGCTTTGGGCTTGAACCCTCTAAGCAATGCCCTGAGCTGTAAATTAGCCCCTTTTAGCCTTGGCTGGGACACAGGCCACCAAGTCCCTAGACTGCACAAAGGAGCAATGCTCTGGTCTCAGCCAATGAAACCATTTGTCCTCCTAGGCCTCCAGCCCTATGGTGGGAAAGACTGCCATGAGAAAGACCTCTGATATGCCCTGGAGACATTTATACCATTGTCTTAGCAATTAACATTGAGCTCCTCATTATTTATGCAAATTTATGCAGCAGGCTTGAATTTCTCCCAAGGAAACGGCTTTTTGTTTTCTACTGCCAGGCTACTAATTTTCCGAACTTTTATGTTCTGCTTCCCTTTTAAACATAAGTTCCAATTTTATATTATCTCCCTGAAGTTCAGAGTTTCATGGGTCTCTAGGGCAGGGGCAAAATGCTGCATGTCTCTTTGCTAAAGCATAGTGAGAGTGACTGCTCCAAGTCCCAGTAGGTTCCTCATATCCATCTGAGACCACCTCAGCCTGGACATCATTGTCCACATCAGTATCAGCATTTTGGTCAAAACCATTCAACATGTCTCTAGGAAGTTCCAAACATTTCCACATCTTGCTGTCTTCTTCTGAGGCCTTCAAACTGTTTAAACACCTGCCTGTTACCCAGTTCCAAAGTTGTTTCCACATTTTGGGTTATCTTTATAGCAGTACCCCACTCTCTATGGTGCAAATTTACTCTATTATTCTGTTCTCACACTGCTACAAAGAACTTCTCAAGACTGGATGATTTGAAAAGGAAAGAAGTTTAATTAACTCACAGTTCTGCATGGCTAGGTAGGCCTCAGGAAACTTAGAATCATGGTGGAAGGCATCTCTTCACACCATGATTGAGAAGTTGGCAGGAGAGAGAATGAGTGTTTAGTGAAGGGGGAAGCCCTTTATAAAACTATCAGATCTTGTGAGAACTCATTTACTATTATGAGAACATCATGGGGGAAACTGCCCCCATGTGCCCCCATAATCCAATAACTTCCACCTAGTCTTTCCCTTTGCATGTGGGGATTGCAATTCAAGATGAGATTTGGGTGGGAATACAAAGCCTAAGCTTATCAATGGACTAACATCTACCATATTTGTTTCTGTTTTTCTTCGTTATCCTTGTTCTTTTTTCTATTGTGTGTTGTACTTTTTTACTGCCTTTTGTTATTTTAGTGAGCATTTTATGTGATTACACTTTCTCCCCTTTTTAAAATATCAATTAAACTTCATTTCTTATTTTTTGAAATGGTTGTCCTACAGTTCCCAATATACCTTTATAAATCATCTAAATCTACTTTCAAATACCTCTATCTTTTCATGGGTATTTCAAGTCATTTATAAAATCAAAATAATCCTCATTTCCCTATCATAGTTGTCACTCATTTTATCTATACATAAACACATATGTATACATGTTTTATATATATATATATATATATATGCATACATAGTCAAACATTGTTGCTATAATTATTTTGAACTATTATCTGTTACACAAATTAAGAATAAAAATAAAAATTTTAATTGTTTTTTACTTATTTTTTCTCCAGTGATTTCCTTTCTTTATGTAGTTCTGAGTTTCTGCATTACATAATTGTCCTTCTCTCTGAAGCCTTTTAAAAAATATTTCTTGCAAGACAGGTCTATTAGTAACAATTTCTCTCTCTTTTTGTTTGCCTGAGAAACTATTTTTTCTCCTTCATTTTTGAAGGATAATTTCCTAGGGTACAAAATGCTAGGTTAATAGTTGTTATTTTGCTTCTATTCTCCTCTTTCTAGCATTGTTTCTTATAAAAATTCAGTTATATTTTTTATTTTTGTCCCTATATAAGTAAATTTTTTTTCTTCTGGTTTCTTTCAAGATTTTTTCCTGCAGTTTCCTTAATGTGTAGGTTTTTTTACTTTGTGTTTTAATTTATGCTGCTTTGTGTTCTCTTGGCCTCCTGGCCTGTAGCGTGATGTAATCTTGATGGCCTTTGGCAATTTGTACATTACAGTTTTTTTATCCTAGTCTTGATTTTTGTGAAGATGTCTGATCTGGTACCTGTGGATATTTCTGCTCTTGCAAGTTGTGATTCTCTTTATTTGCCTGACTGTTTCTCTGGTTTTGGGGGGCAGTGGTTTACACTGTGACCTTATTTCTCTGACAAAAGAACAGTTGTTGATTTTTTATTTTGTTTAGATTTTTACTTATGTTAAGACAGACTGATTACTTCTAAACTCCTTATATGTCAGACTGGGCACAATTTTTTTTTCTTAGCAGATTATTATTTATTTTAGCCCCATTTACTTCAAGAATTAGCCAACATAACATTTCCTGGCAGATTATTTTAAATAGCAGGTTTCTAATTGATTATAAATGTCTAAATCAGTTTACTTTTTTCATTGTTTGTTAACAGAAAAAAAGTCATACAAGTGATAATGTTAGCAATGGTAATGCATTTGATATTATCAAGTTCATAGTCTTTCTATAAGAATTTATTTTTGATATTTTGAAGTTCATAAATGTATTTAATAATATTCAATTATGTTTATAATGTACATTTAGTACTTTTTATAAGCAATAAAAACACACTAAAAATGGTCAGAACTGATAAAACAGAATGGCATCTAAATGACACTTTGGTTGGGTAGTAGTGTCAATTGTTGCTATAATTAGATAAATTTATAGAGCATAAATTTAAAGAACAGGACTTCCATTTACTATTTGAGTATATTGAAAATACTTTAGATAAAAAACACCTTAAAATGCTGGAAAAAATACAACAATCAGTCTTTTAAAGTAATTTGTGCTTATAAGAAAATAAATTTCACTGTGCTCTAAATTATGAATACCAGAGAGTTTAGTGTATGCAAAATGATTGTTTCATAAACTCAGTGAAGTTTTTACCAGAGGATTCCCAGAGGTTAAAATTGACTGTTGGAACATGAATTAACAATATAAAATTACCAATTGTATCTGGAATCAAGCTATTGTAAGTAAAAGTCAGCAGAAACTATGAACAAAATATGTGAATATGTGAGTACTTTAAGTGTTAAAATTATCAAGTAGAGATAGAAAATCTCTCTAAACATTTAAAGAAAAGTAAGACAAAATTCTTCCTTGTAATTAAGAAAGATATAGACCATCAAAAATTACAAAGCAGGCTTGAGAAAATAAAAATATATAACTTCCAGAAATTAAAAAATAGAAATTTAAGCTATTAACTTAATGGTTAGTATAATCCATTAATTATACATTATTAAAAGTAATGTATACATTTAATGTATACATATATACATTTAATGTTCATATGTATACATGTATACATTTTTCAAGTACACTTGAAAACTAAAGGAATTGTCTAGAATAAAATATAAAAATGAAGTTGAAAATATGAAAGAAAAGTTATGGAAGACAAAATGACGTGTTTAATTGTATTCTACAAGAAGAAAATAAAGAGAGGAGATTTTTAAAGAAGAAAGTAAATTGATTATTTCTAAGCACCTCTCAGGATTGATGAAAAAGAAGTCTTAACTACAGGTGATATGATACCTGCAATAAGTATCATATCAATAAAATAGGAAGTTTAAACTGACTGTTTCTTTTAGTTACAGATAGCATTATTTTGAATGCTTTGTTCTAATGCAGTGGCCAATACTGGTGTGACATGTAGTGGGTGCTTAGCAACTATTTGTTAATTGAATAGTTGTAGTCTCTTCATCATATCTCTGTCCATCATAGCCACAAATGATATAGTAGGACTTTGTGGAGAACAATTATTATGATGTATATTAAAATAATTTAAAATTGTAAAGTAGTATATACATATATTATTCATAATAGTAATAGTAGTACTTTAGCAATAGTAAAGGCAAGAGTGCTACACTTGCTTTGAAATAATTCTAAATTGTAAATTATACTTTAATCCGAATGTAAGGCTAGGCTTTTGTGAGATATAAAAGTCTCCACACCCACTTTATGCATGCCCAGTGGGATTATCTGATCTCTTTGTGGTATCAGGTACATTTAGAGATTATTATTTATTAGCTTTATACGTATTGAGCAAAGATTTCACTATACCAGGCAATGTGGAGATCGCAAAATTTATTTAAGTATGACCCTTGCCTTTGAGAACTTCCAGTCCAGTAAGAGAGATAGAGCTAATATGATGTAATTGTTGAGATATGTGAAATATTTTAGTCCTGAGAGGTCTTATGCAACTCAGATTTTTTTCCTGCTACCTCTTCTGCTTCATAACTTAAATTATGATGTAACCCAACTCCTCATACTTGCTGCTGTCTTTTTTCCTGCCTTTTACCTTACAATACTCTTTTATAATAAAGTTTAGGCATGACTTTGGCCACAAAACCTTCCCAATCACTATCATCCTACCCCTCACACTGGGTTAAATATTCTCCACTCACTTTTAAAACACCCAGTTCATACTTTTCTGGTTTCTCATTATATTATGATTGTACATATATACTCATCATTAGCTCGTGAGTTCTTCAAGAGTAGGGATGCTACCTCATACAGCTTTTGTACCCATCATTTATTCAAGCATCCAACACTTAGTAATAACTCAGTAAATACCTACTGAAATGTAATTTTAAAACGTCAGCTTGGGAGAAAAGATAAATTACCTACAGTGGAATTACATTAGAATGAGTGGAATTATTAGAGCAACAATAGAAACCAAAACTATTTTGAGATAAAATACAGGTTAACCTAGCCAAATGATTTAAGAAAGAAGAAAAATATAGAGACAAATTGAAAATGGAAAGTTTATCACCATCCAAATATTCTAAATGGATGCTTGAAGTGCATTCTTTGGGAAAAAGAAAAATGACGTCAAAAGGAAGTACTGAGTTGTAAGGAAAAAGTGGCAGAGATGAAGTTAGTAAACATATGAGTAAAGTTTAGACAAACATTGGCCATATAACACAAAAATAATGAATAATATTGGGAGGCTAATGAAAGATATTAAGGCCATGTAACATAATATGTAAGAATAGAGAACATAATTGTTTTTGTACTGTTTTAATATCCTTGTATTTTGAGTATGTATAATAAAAATTTAGGATAAACATGAAGAATTAAAACACTGTATAATTTCCAAATGAACTGATTGGAAAATGAAGCTAAAAATCATTCCACAAAATTGCAAAAACAAAAGCATAGAAAACAGGATACTTACCACAAGAGAACATAGTAGAAATAATTGCATAAACACAAATTGACCAATTCATTAAGTTAGAGTTTAAATGAAAAATTAAGTAGCAGCACAATGCATATAATATGAAGCTATATATTTACATGTTATAAACATGCAAAGAAAGTACTGTTCTTTATGAATTATACATCTCTAATAAAAATAAAGAAATTTCTGAATGATAAATTTTTCACATAGGCCAGTGATTTTTTTCTTAGGAGTACACTGAGTGTTTCATACATGATGCCCATTAGTTATTCCTTCATGCCTTTCATAGATGGGAAACACTTGCTAATAGGTAGGTGAAAACCCAGATTGGATTTTAATCTGCTTTTAAGTCAAGAGGTTGCTGTACTCAGTAATATTGAACATGGTAATTTTAATGATCAAAAACAATCTATGTATTATAATATTTTTACTGTATGTATTTTAGTTTTTTAGCCATCTGCTACTTTAATGCTTGATGTAGTATCTTTGAATTGTGGCTTGAAACATGACAGGAGCAAAGAAACTAACTTTCATAAGCAGCATCTTAGAAGCTGAGACACATCTTAGATCTGAAAGATGAGAAATAGCTTCAGCTGTGAGAAAACTGGAATGCAGAAAAACATTTAGGGTAGTATCTGGTTACCAGGATTTTCTATCTTCCTATTGCTCATTTTTAAGAGGATTCTTTTTTAGGGAATGTGAAGAGTAGAATGCATTCCCCTATTTCCCCAGTTTCCAACACTGCAATCTGCACCATCTGTATTAAATGACACTATTTGCCCAACGGAGCAATAGAGTTTGTTATATTAGCTTTTGCAAGATAAATGACTTGTTGCAATCCTCCAGTTTAACTAACATGAAATTCTTACCATCCTGTCATTCCTTAGGCTAGTTTGAGCGTTGACAGAATGTTCACCAAAATCACTTCAGAGCCTGACACACAACACCCAATCAATGGTCTTCCTTTCTACTCAATTTTTCTTTCTTCTGAAATATATTCTTTTACTTTTTGGATATTGATGAACAAAGGCTTTATTTTATTTTATTGCTTTTTTTTCCAGTAACTTCAGAAAATTAATGAAAATATTTACAGAAAGTTTTTCATTATGATTATAACTATGACATTTGGTTTGCTTCATTACTCATCCCTGTAGACACAAGGGAATATGACTGAGGATAGTAAGAGAGTATTAACTGCTGAAATCTCATAAGTTTTAAAAAGTGTTTGTTTACCCAAAACTAGTGTATATTGCTTACAGAAAAATTAGAATGTATAAAAACTAAAATATGAATCTAATCTCACCATACAACAATAACCACTGATGATCCCAATGGTAGTGTTCAAATGAAATTCTTTGATTTGCAACCAGGCATAATAGACAAATGGAAAATTATCTAGATATAGAAATATCTATATATATGATTTCTATTAGTCTATTCACTTATTTATTGCTTTATCTTTTATCTATATCTTTTAATTTCACATTTGTTTTATATTCTACATATCCACAATATTTTGAGCACTTCTACAAGATTTTGACCAATTTATTACTGAGACAATGTAGAATGATTCTCCTGTTGGGCCTACAAATGTAGATATATAAGTTGCTTCAGGAGGAAACATAGAAGAGAATTTAAAATTTATATATAAATTTTACAGGTAAACGTATTTTACCTATAGTCTTAGAATGTAAAACTATAAATCAACAAAGAATCTTTAGCAAATAGAGGGTAAACTTGTGTTTTTAGATAATTTTACAATTGTTTCAAAGTTATGTTGTATTTAAATTTGAAAATAAGAATTTTATGTTTCAACTTCGAAGTAAGATGCCTTTATCATAATAATCTGATTTATAGGTGAGTATCTGCTGCTGTTGGTGATCACATACCTTGAATTCTGAAGTTGTTTCATTTGTGATTTTTTATGACCTCTTTGTCTCACAGATGTAGTATTTTTAGACCCACTTGCAATATTTTAAAATATCCAGTTTGATTAGTCATGTATACCCTATTCTAAAAATGTTCACCTTTTTATTATTTATGCTAGGGTTAATGAAACTCTGCTAGGATATCTTAAAGTTCATGTAGATAATAATGATTTATTGATAAAAGGTAGAAATGTTGCACATTTTTCAAAACACTAACTTTTAAAAAATTATACAAAGAAGATAACAGAAATAATATTATAAACCTATTTCCCTGAATAAGTGCTAGTACATAGATTGCCACGTTGAGTTGAACTTTATTTAGGGACTGTAATCAGTAGTCAAATAAAAGCTTACTTGGATTTGAGGAATTTCATATTCAAGTTTCTAACATTTCCTTGAACAAAATAAGGATCTGAATAAATCAACTACAGAACAAAGAAATCAAACAAGACAGACATACATTATGAATTTTTTAGCAAGTATTAAAAAATACATTTTCCCTTCAATTTCCTGAAAACTTTAGAGTAACAATATTTTCTTTGTTCTAATTTTCTATTTTTGAAGGTTATAAGGATATAAGTTAGAAACATGCTTTTTTCAAGTGTGTTTAGTAAGGAATGTATTATTGCATGCTTTCCAGGACTTTATAAAGTTAGAAATTGAATAAATCACAACTTTTAAAAGATGCAAAGATGTTAGTTGAGCAGGACGCTTTCTAAAAGTAAGCTGCTCAGGAAGTTGTCTGATTCACATGAGTTTACGAAAAATATTTCCTTAAATTTGGAAGGAAGAGATGCACTAACAATAAATCCTTTTGTTTTGGTGAAATAAAATCAATAATAGAGTTCTAAGAGACAATCAATAACACAATTTTATACTAAATTAGTCTAATTGATAAAAACTATTCATTTTATATTAAACTAATCTAAAAATACTTTATAATTTATATTTTCAGAATATAGCAACTTAACCATTTGGGCCACTCAATTGTTCCTATGTGATTATATTTAAAACATTCATTAGGACACATACCATTAGAAAGATGCCAGTAAAACAAATCAAATGCAGGGTTTCCTTGCTCATTTTCAATATTAAACTTTGCCTCCTGTTTTTCATTGCATGAGACTGTGTCCTAGTGGAGAATGAATGTGATTCTGAGGCAAACACTCTTAATTAAAATCACTGTTTTCTTGATAAATAGTGTATGACATTGGGCAAAAAATCTTTTTTATTCTCAGTTTTATCACATTCAAAATAACAGTAGCAATAATACTACCTTTCTCTCAAAGGATTAAATTATATAACCTGTAAAAATACAATGGATAACCCTAACACATATACATTTGATAGAGGGTCTTCCATAGGTGTGTTTCATAGGTGTTATTGCTTCCATAGTTGTCTCAGACTTGCACTGCTTACATTGTTTGATTTTCTATTCACCTAGCTGAGATAAGAATTATTTATCTTCTTAATTTATTGGATCAGATCAGACATTTGTTTTCTTGGAGTCTGAAAAGCTTTTCCTTTGATGGTCTAGAATTTAGCTTTAAGTTTATTTTAAGTATATTGTGTTGGTCTGGCACCAGTGTCTTTTATTTATTTTCATTTTTTGGACAGGGTCCTACTCTGTCACTCAGGCTAGAGAGGAGTGGCATGAAAATGGCTCACTGCAGTCTCTACGTCTGGGGCCCAAGCAATCCTCCCATTTTGACCTTCCAAGTAGATGGGACCACAGGCACATGCCACCATAGCCAGCTAATTAAAAAAAAAAAAAAAAACAGTTGTAGAGATGGGTCTTGCCTTGTTGCTCAGGCTGGTTTCAAACTCCTGGACTCAAGCTATCCGCCTGCCTTGGTCTCCCAAAGTGTTGGGATTATAGGTGTGAGCCACTGTACCTGGCCCCAATGTTTTATTCACTGATAAGTTGAATAATTTACTTATAAGAATTCTAAATAAAACAATCCATGATATTTTCTCAGCATAATATTGTCTGAATATATGTTCCTATATAATGCCAGTTTTATTTTTGAGATAACTCTATGAGGCATATTTGATTGATAATAAAAATAAGGGTCCTTTTTTTTTTTTACCTGTTTTTAGTTAGGTCATTTGATCTCACAATCCATTGACATAAGCATACTTAGAGTACTGAGTTTTACTATGTTAGTTTTATAGATGACATAACAGGCATAGGTTAAAGTGTTTAAGTTTGCACAAATTGTCATTAGTGGAACCAGAATTTAAATCTCAACTTTCCCACCCCAAATACTGTGGTTTTCCCATTATATGTTAATTCCTTTATTTATTATGTTTTATTTTAGTTTTATATATTGATGGGGTACAGTGTGTGCTTCAATACCTATGTATATTGTGCCATAATCAATTCAGGGAAATTAGTGCATCTGTCATCTCAAACATTTGTCATTTGTTTGTGGTAAGAACATTAAAATCCTCTTTTCTAGCTATTTTTGAAGTATATATTAATATTGACTTTAGTCACCCTACTGTAAGAGTTCTCATTTGTTTTATTAAAAAAAACTGTTTATTGAGCACCAGCTGAAATCAGTATTGCACTGGAAATAAAGAGATGAACAAAGAAGGCCAGTTCCTATAGCTACAGAACTTAGAGTCTTGTGGCTCAAGATAACACTTACATTGTCATTTTAACCCACAAACCCTGATTTTTTCAGGAAGAACACATTTTCTAGAGGCCTCAATGCTTTGATCAAGAGTCTATGAATGTGGTTTCTCTTTCCAGTGTGGTCACATAAGGATCCAAACATCCTTCAAAATAATACCTACATATACTGAACAAAATACAAAACAAAACAAAGCCAGAAGGCCCTAGAGAGTGAAAAAAAGCAGGCAGCTTCTGGAATAGAGTCAAAACTTTAGAGAACAGCATGGGGTGAATTTCTCAATTTTCATGATTTGTAGCTTAAGGGTAGGCTGAAATTAGCACCAAGTAGGGTGGCTAAAACTCCTAATGTAATTCCACTGCTTTTATGAACTAAAAAATACAGGACAACGTTTGGGGAACAAGAATCACTGGAAGGTGAGAGTGGACCTCCTCTCTTCCTATTTGAATACCCTTCATTTCTTTTACTTGCCAGATGGTCCTGGCCAGAACTTCCAAAACTATGTTGAATAGGATTAGTGAGAGAGGGAATCCTTGTTTTGTGCCAGGTTTCAAAGGCACTGCTTATAAATCTTTCTACTATAAAGACATGTTTATTGCAGCACTATTGAAAATAGCAAAGACTTCGAACCAACCCAAATGCCTACCAATAATGCACTGGATAAAGAAAATGTGCCACATACCCACTATGGAATACTATGCAGCCATAATACTAAGCAGGGATATGGATGAAGCTGGAAACCATCATTCTTAGCAAACTAACACAGGACAAGAAAACCGAACACCACATGCTCTCACTCATAGATGGGAGTTGAACAATGAGAACACATGGACACAGGGAGGAAAACATCACACACCAGGGCCTGTCAGGGGGTGAGGAGCTAGAGTGGGGATAGCATTAGGATAAATACCTAATGTAGATGATGATGTGATGGGTACAGCAAACCACCATGTCATGTGTATACCTATGTAACAAACCTTCACATTCTCCGCATGTATCTCAGAAATTAAAGTATAATTTTTTATAAAAAGAAAGAAGCCAGTATGAAAAGCTATCATATTATCCTAGCTATATGACATTCTAGAAAAGACAAGACAAAGGAAACAAAGAGATCAGCTGTTACTAATGATTCAGGGGAAGAGGAAGATTGATGAGTAGGTAGGGCACGGGATTTTTATAGCTATGCATTTGGCAAAACCCATGGAACTGTATGACACAAAGAATGAACCATAATGTAAACTACGAACTTTAGTTATACTAAGGTATTGATATTGTTTCATAGATTGTAACAAATCTACCAGGCAAATGCAAGATGTTAATAAGAAGGGAAATTGTGTTATGTGGTTCAGTATGGGGGTGGTTAGGGGAAGAGGTATATAAAAACTCTGTACTTTCTGTTCAGTTTTTCTGTTAAATTAAAACTGTTCTAAGAAAAAAAAAAAAGAGAAAGTGGAACCCTGGAAAGGAGAGATATTCTATATACTGTATTTAAACTTACCCTAAGTCCCTGTCTGATTCCTGAACCACATATGTTCAGAGCAGAGTCCATGGAGCCCAGCTTAAGTCTGAACTTAATACTGGAAGTCCCTAGCTAGAGATATCAGGCAAGAGAAAGAAATAAAAGACATCCAGATTAGAAAAGGGGAAGTCAAATTATCTCTGTTGGCTGAAAACGTAATTGTACACCTAGAAACCCCTAAAGACTCCACTAGAAGATTCCAAGATTGATCAGTAACTTCAGTAAAGTCTGAGGATACAAAATCGACATATGAAAATCAGTAGATCAGTAGCATTTCTATAAACTAATAGCATTTAGGCTGAGAACCAAATTAAGAATTTCATCCCATTTACAATAGCCAAGCAAACAAGCAACAAACAAACAAAAAAACCCCAGGAATACATTTAACCAAAACAGTGAAAATACTTTACAAGAAGAAACACAAAACACTGCTGAAAGAAACTGTAGATGACACAAATAAATGGAAATATACCTGATATGGTTTGGCTCTGTGTACCCATCCAAATCTCACCTTGAAGTGTCATCTGAATAGTAATCCCCATGGTTGAGGGTGGGACCTGGTGGGAATGTGACTGATTGGGGTGATTTCTCCTATGCTGTTCTTGTGATAGTGAGTGAGTTCTTATGAGATCTGATGGTTTTAAAAGTGGCGGTTTTCTCTTCTTTCTCTCACCCCTGCCATCATGTAAGATGTGCCTTGCTTTCCCTCCACCTTCTGCCATGACTGTAAGTTTCCTGAGGCCTCCCAGCCATGCAGAACTGTGAGTCAGTTAAACCTCTTTCTTTATAAATTACTCACTCTCAGGTATTCTTTATAACAATGTAAAAATTGATGAAATGCAACATCCCATGCTCATAGATTGGAAAAATCAATATCATTAAAATGACCATATAATCCAAATCAATCTAGAGGTTCAATGAAATCCTTATCAAATTAACATCATTTCTTCACAGAATTAGAAGTAAACAGTTCTGAGCTTTATATGGAACCCCGTACAAAACACCAAACAGGTGGAGCACTCCTAAGCAAACAGAATGAAGCTGGAGGCATCACATTGCCTAACTTCAAATTACACCACAAGGCTAAAGTAAGTAAAACAGTGTGGTACTGGCACAAAAACAGACTCATAGATCAATGGTACAGAACAGAGAACCCAGAAATCAAACCATATATCTACAATCAATTGATCTTCAACAAGGTGGACTAAAATGCTCAGTAAGGTAAAGACACCCTATTTAATAAATGGTGCTGGGAAAATTGGCTAGCCATACATGGAAGATTGATGCTAGACACCCTATCTCTCATCATATACAATAATTAACCCAAGATGGATTAAATATCTAAACATAAGACCTGAAATTATAAAAATCCTAGAAGAAAACCTAGGAAAAACTCTTCTGGACATTGGCCTAGGCAAATAATTTATGATGAAGACAATGAAAGAAAACACAACAAAATCCCAAATAGGCAAATGGAATGTAACGAAATTAAAACGTTTCTGCACAGCAGAAGAAATAATTGACAGGATAAACAGCAAACCTGAAGAATGGGGGAAAGTATTGACAAATTATACTTCTAACAAAGGATTAATATTCTTAATCTACAAGAAACTCAAACAACTCAACAGAAAAAATAATTAAAAATTTAGCAAAGGGACATGAATAGACATTTCTCAAATGAACACATATAAGTGGCCAACAACACATTAAAAAATGCTCAACATCACTAATCATTAGAGAAATGCAAATTAAAAACATCTAACACCAGCCAGAGTGGCTTTTATTAAAAAGTTAAAAAAACAACAGATGTTGGAGTAGATGCAGAGAAAAGGGAATGCTCATACTGTTGGTGGGAATGTAAATTAGCTTAACCTCTATGGAAAACAGTATGGAGATATCTCAAAGAACTAAAAATATAACTACCATTTCACCCAGAAATTCCACTACTGGGTATCTACCCAAAGGAAAAAATAATCATCATACACACACAAAAAAACAACCTTCCACTTGTATGTTTATTGTAGCACTATCTATGAGAGCAAAGTCATAAAACCAACCTAAACGTCCACCAACAGATGATTGGATAAAGAAAATATGTGTGTGTACACACACACACACACACACCACACAATTGAATACTATGGAGCCATAAAAAGGCATGAAATTCTGTCCTTTGCAGCAACATAGATGGAGATGGAGGCTATGTTAAGTGAACTAACACAGAAGCAGAAAATAAAATATCACGTTTTCACTTATCAGTGGGCATTGAACAAATAGTACACATGGACATAAAGATTGAGAACAAAGGGTCTGGGGACTTCAAATGTGGTGTTGGGGGGTGTTGAAAAATTACCTGCTTTGTACAATGTTCAATATTTGGGTGATGGGTACACAACATGTTCAACCTCCACTATTATGCTTGCAATATCCATGTAAAAATAAATATCCCTTAAATTTAAAAGGAAATTTTTAAAGTAAATTCTGAACTTAAATGAGATTGGTGCTGCTGCCTGACATGGAATTTGCAGTTGGGGTCCAATCAAATTAATTGCTTGCTAAAAGAAAAACATCAATGCTTTTTGGAGGAGTATAATAAAATCTAGGTATTCCATAATTAAACTTTCACAGTGTTTGAACTACAACCCAAATTGCTCACCCTATGAAGAAACAAAAACATGTGACCCAGTCTCTAACCAAGACACCTAAGATTACTGAGTTGTTAAATTAGAATATAGGTGGTACATAAATGTATCTACACCTTCTTTCACCTTTGCTATATATTTGTGAATGTTCACACAAATATGAAAAATAGAGTCAGTGATGTTAGATGATATTTTATACCTTTCTCTCCTTTTCATTCTCCCATTCCGCTTTCTCTGTAAGTCATAGTGTCAGTTTCTTCATAGGTTCTACTTTAAGTGTCTTACTGGATATCACATGTTATAATCTTTAGCAGCACATATAGAGCTTAGCATATGAAAGGCACCAATTTTTTTTTACTTAAGTACTGAATATTAAATTTAAGTTCAATAGCACTTTTCTATAGAGTAACCCATAGTTACTTTCTGTCAGTGTCTTATGAGTAAATGTGGTTTAATGATTTTTTTTACCTCCAGGAATAATTTGTAAACATGACTAATAACACCAAACACCCCAATTTTAACCAAAGCCTATTTGTAGATGACCCATCTCTCTGGCTAAAACACTGCCTCTGCTTTGAAAGCTAAATCCCAACTTATGTACTTAAGTTCCTTTTATTAGCTCCGCATATTACTACACAAGCGAAGAGCACATGTGCCTTGCATGTAATTTTTTGTCATTAAATGCACATTTTCTTACAAATATAAGCTTGATCCTGTGTCAAGAAAAGTACAACCTGAATTGATAACACTGATATGATGTCACTACAGGTATTTGTTTTTATAAAATAGCCTTGTCTTATTAAATATTCAGCTAAATAATACATATAATGATTATTTCATATTGGAAGATCTAGTTTATTCTTAACCTAAAACATTTTTAAAGGGTGGCAGATTAGTCTGTTTTCATACTGCTGTGAAGAACTGCCTGACTGTGTAATTTGTAAAGGAAAAGAGACTTAATTGACTCACGCAGTTCTGCTTGGCTAGAGAAGCCTCAGAAAACTTACAATCATGGCAGAAGGCAAAGGGAAAGCAAAGCACCTTCTTCACAAGACAGCAGGATACAGAAGTGTCAAGTGAAGAGGGAAGAGCCCCTTTTAAAAGCATCAGATTCAAGTGCACTAGCTCACTATCATAAGAACAGCATGGAGGAGACTGCCCCCACGATTCAGTTACCTCCACCTGGTCTCTCCCTTGGCATATGGGGATTATGGGGATTATAATTCAAGATGAGATTTTGGTGGTGACACAAAGCCTCACCATATCAGGTGGGGAGGAGCTTATGAAAAGTTAAAAAAAATCATTGGCACCTTAAGACTAATAATAAAATTAAAATTAATTTTGTAATATTCTTAATGAACTAATTCAATGACTAATACTTCCAATGATATTAGATAGGTGTAATCTTTGTCATCAGATTTTCAAAAGAGCAAATTTATTAGTAATTAAATCATGACATGAAATTAATTTTAAATATCTTACATCCTATCTAGAAAATTCACCTCACCAGTAGTAATTTAAATAAAATCCTGTTGCTTATCATAATTCCTTTCAGCAATACAGCAACCTTGACATATCCGGTTTTATAATGGACAATTTACTCTGGTTAGTAATCATGTGAGTGGTTAGAACATTGTTTCCTTATAATAGGGTATTTTTCTTTAAGTAGCTCCAGTATTATTGTTTTGGTCTAGTTTATAGATTAGCCTTTGTAATGTCCATAAGCAGAACTCTATAATCAATTATTTAGCCTCAGAGGATGTTCGATATGGTTTGGATTTTTTCTCTCCAAATCTCGTGAAGATGTAATCCTCAGTTTTGGAGGTGGGGCTGGGTGGGAGGGTTTGAATCATCTTGGGGATCGCTCATTAATGGCTTAGCACCATCCCCTTGGTGATGAATGAATTCAGATGAGATTTGGTTATTTAAAAGTGTGCGGTACCTACCCCCCATCTCTGGCTCCCTCTCTTGCCAAATGATCTGCCAGCTCCCACTTTGCCTTCTGCCATGAATGTAAGCTTCCTGAGGTCCTTATCAGAAGGAGATGTTGGCACTATACTTTGTGTATAGGCTACAGAATCATGAGCAAATTAAACCTCTTTTCTTTATAAGTTACCCAGCCTTAGGTATTTCTTTATAGTAATGCAAACACAGACTCATACAATGTTCTAAGAGTTTACAAAATACCATTATAAACTTCATTTTAGTATTCGCATCATTCATTACTCACATGAAAGCAGGGTAGAGAGTTAGTGGAGAGTCTGTATCACAGCTCCACTGTGGACCAACTGACAAAGACCTTCAGCAATCACTTAACCTCTCAGTTTCTCTCTCCAGATGTGTAAAATGGCAATGACTACCAGATTAGGTCATAATGATAAAATGAATGATGTAAAGTACTTAGAATAAAATCTGGCTTCTGATAAGTGTTACATGTTAGTTAATGTAACTGTTGTTCATATATTCATAGCCTGACATTTAACTTATAC
The DNA here is from genome assembly GCF_049354715.1 of Callithrix jacchus. Lineage (NCBI taxonomy): Eukaryota > Metazoa > Chordata > Mammalia > Primates > Cebidae > Callithrix > Callithrix jacchus. The sequence continues at coordinate 86,042,459 of NC_133504.1, read as the reverse complement.
TTTCCTCTGCAGCCCCTATCCCCACTCCCACTACCTACAAAACAACATAACCTTAGTCAACCTATTGAGTGGTGGACCTTAATAATAAACTAAAACTTTCAGTAAGGAATACATTAACTTATTTTTTTCTGTAAAATTATACTGAAATGTAAGTTTTCCATAGGATAAGATTTGGACACATAAAATAAATTATGAGATATTCAGCAAATAAATTTAAATTTTTTCTCAAGCCTTTATATTTTATATAAAGTAATTTACTTAGGAAGTATTTTAGACAGTATTTCAAATATTTACCTTGATTCAATATGTAAGATGGTAGAGGGATTTCTGAAAGGCAGTGGAAAATTTAAAAGCATTTAAATGTTCAGTTTTAGGGAGGAATCGCTAAAAATGCAAATTTTCTTTCTGTATCTCCTAATCAGCGATTAAACTTAGCTAGAGGTTCAGTATGGTTTTACTTAGATCAAATCTATAATATCTATGCAGCCTGAAATGTAGAATGCCCAACTTCTGGAAACAAGAGATATATTAGTTAAAAGTCCTGAAACTTCAATTCAACAGTCAGCAAATACTTGTAGGACTTTTCAGAGAGTATTGGTTTTGTCTACTTACAGCATCTGAGTTCACTGTGGTATTAAATACTGAGGATAGATGATGGCCAATTAATGTAAGCTGTATTTTCTTTGCTTCTAGTTTTCCTCATTACCTGCCTGAGTTAGTGTTATATGGCACACAGACTGCAGATACATTTTACAGGCTGACATGAGTTCCAGTCTAATTAAGGTAACTTTCTAGTTTGGGGTAGGTCATCATTTTCAAGTCTCAGTTTTCTCATTGGTGAAATAGAGATCCCCGTTTATGATTCTTCCCTCCTAGGACTATTGGGATAATGAAATCATGTGGTATATGTGAATGTTCTCAGTGAGTAGTGTTGTTATTTGAACTACCTTGACAATGATAGAATCATCAAAATCAAGACAATGAAGGATTTATAGAAATAGTGCTTGATCTTTTCTCCATTTGATCACTTTGCCACTGCCTCTTTACAGATATGATTATTTCTAGACAAAAACATATAGTTAAGTAATGATAAATATATAGGATGTTCAACAGGATGACAAAATTACTAAGTTCAGTCCTTTCTCACATCTAAGCAAAATTCCTAAGGAAGTGAAAATGATCCTTGGAGCCACTACACTGTCTAAGCTTCTGGATCCATCTCTTGCTGCCTTACCACAAGGACTCTCCTCATGTTTATACCGAAATGAGCTGTACTCCTTTTTACCTCCTATTCTTACACATATGGTTTGCTCTGCCCAAAACATTATTTTTTTCCTCATGTACCTAGTGATCTTCTACTCATCCTTCAAAACTCTCTTCATATTTACTTCATCTATCAAGTCATTCTGAATTTCCCCAGGTAGTTTTACACTTCCTTTCTGTGTGAATCATAAGCCTATCATTGCTGGTATGTTTCACTCAGGTGGAATTGCAGCTTTGCATTCTTGTCCTTTACACTGGATTGTAAAGCTCCAGAAAGCAGGGATAACATAGAAGTTAAAAGCACAGGTTCTAACATCACAGTGCATGAGTTAAAATTATAGCCCTCTACCTACCAGCAATATGAGCATGAGCAAGTAAAGAAATCACTCATATGTAAAATAGGGTAACAATAATATGTACTTAGATAACCTGTGTATTTAGTAGAGTAGATGAGTAAAACTCTTAGAATAATGTCTGGAGAACACATCCCAAACTCAAATAGTGTTACATATTAAAAATATTCCATCTTTTTACTGAGACATGCAGCATTTCTAATAACAACTTGGGTGAATAAATAAATGATTATAATGTCCACTTTTGAGAGAAAATTCAGTTAACTTTTAAAATATGACATCTTATTGTTATACTTGAAAAAAATGTTAAAATATATATTAAAATAAAAAATACTTCAATGCATAGAAAACAATGTGATTTTGGTAGAAAAAGGCATATATTAAATTAGGAAAAATAAGTTCTTCCTAGACTTATAAATTCTGTGGTTTGGGCAATAAACAAATAAAGTAGAATAGAAAATATAATTTATTTGGCTTTTCAGTAGATTCACACCAAAACCATAAAAAATAAACAAGGAGAAATAACTGAGTTCTGAGTTTCCATGGCATTAAGTTCAACATTTGGTCATGGGAATGATATTTTCCTTCGAATTAATTTATAAACCTAAGGTAAATTTCTTTCCAAATCACCAGTGTTTTTCTAACACTTTACAAATATTTATAAAGTTTATATAGAAAAATAAATAGGTACATTATAGGCAATGCATTTTGAAAATATGTGAATAGATGACTTATTCTGTAGTATCTTATCGATTAGTTAAAAATTGATGCCAAAACAAAACACCAAACTTATAAAATACTGGTAAAGTCAATAATATTAATAAATTGTCACTTCCAAGTACCAACAAAAAGATGAATTTTTAGAAAAAATGATCCTAGATTAATTGGTTAACAACATAGTGAGAAAAATAAACATGTCTCTTAACATACCATAAAATAAATTGCAAATTGATATAGAAGTAAAATGTAGAAGAAGAAATGTTTTAAAGTAGGAGAAAAATGGAGATGACTTTGTTTTGGATCACAGGGTGAGGAAGGTCTTTCTAGGCATAAAAGTGAAAGGAAAAAAATCCATAAGATTGATAGATTAAAAACATAAAAATTAAAAACACCTGTAATGATAGTATACCCAGTGGCCAAGAGCACTGATCTTGAGATAGGCATATCCGGGTTTAAAAAACCACTCTGCCATTTATTAGGTATGACCTTGGGCAAGGTACTTAACCCAAAATGCTCAATTTTCTTATCTGTAAAATAGTCATAGTGAAAGTAGTAACAACTATTATCAGTGTTATTATAATAATACAGCAACTACCACATAAGGTTTCTTTGTGAATAATAAATAAAATAATGTTCATTCAGCACTTAGCACAAACTGATAATACAAATGGAAAATCTAACTATTTTAAAACATATAATATACAAAAATTTAACATCAATGTAAAAAGATTTCTCACACAGTTACATTCAAAAGATGAATTAAGAGAGAAAAGATGAGAACTTGTAATTAACACAATAAACAATAAATGCCAGAACTAGAGTTGGAGATCCAGTTTATCTTTTACTCTTAGGATCAAGAGAGATTCTTGGTTTTCATATTTTTTGAATGGTCTACAATAAACAATTTACTTTTATATTCAGACAAAAAAGACTCTATGGAATTATGTCATTTATTTATTTAATGTATAGCACAAGAAAAGTCTAAGTGAATATGTTGACAATTTTTTTTTCAGTTTTGAGGATTTACTTTTTCTTTACTATGTATATTCCAGGGCTTGATCCCAGGTCTTGCACGCCTTCAGGGAATCAGGATGCCTTCACATAATTTTTACAGATTCCTGGAATGTTCATACATGTCCTGGTTTTTGCTTTTTACCTATTATCCTGAGACACTGCCTTTCTTGCTATATCTCTCACTGCCCTGTAACTGCTCATCCTTGTCCTGCTTCAACTAACTCTGAGAACGGTAAGAGAGAAATAGAAGGAAGGGCAGAGGGGGTGTTGAAATAATTAGTTGTCTAGTTTTTGATGAAGGTATCAGCATACTGTTCTCATTAGCGTATAAAAACAGATCTCTGCATGAAATACACATTATATAACAATGTACAGGTTTCACGTCCTAAAGCTCTTTAGTAAGTGTTTGTCATCAATGCAGTTTAGTGATGTGAATCTGAGGAAGATTTTACAGACATATTTTAAAGGCAGACAGAATGAGATTAGGCTATGATAATTGAGACTACTATTTCAAATAGATCGCTATCCCTTATTTGTCTGTGCCTCTGCCTTTTTTTTTTTTTTTTTTTTGCTGTCTTCCTATGACCTTTAACTGGGAGACATATATAAAGATTGCATGCTAATGTCTCAACTGATTTCTTTCGTTGTTATTGGTAACTTTTATACATAAGGTTCTTATTGTCCCTGTAGAAGGGAGAGGTAAAATCAATTTCCTCTTCAACATATTGATAAACAACTCCAGATATAAGAGGTAGGGAGGAGAAACTAGAGTTACCTTTGTGTGACCTACATAGGAATGCTGGAAAAAATTAATTCCAGAATATTATGTCAACATTCCTTGAAGTTGTGGATATGATTTACATAGTAGGTCTTCTCCATCCACCCAGCTACTTTCATCTCAATACTGTAAATTGCTTTCATTTTTCCCCTCCGATCTGTGTGCTTGAGGTATTGTTGTGATAAATTATGGAGGTACAGAACTGAAAACGGTGTGTAGATTGTCTAAGAAATTGAGTGCAGTCAGCCTTAAAAGTGGTGGATGATGTGCTAAAGCAGCTACCTCACCCTGGCCATGTCCCATATGTCGTCAATGAACAGCTGCTTTTAACTTTGCCTTTTGCCCAGAGCACAAGAGCTGCTGGATTTATTGAATTAATAACCACTCCATTATGTGTGTTTTGTTTTCCTGTGACCGTGAAATCTGGCTATAATGTTAGGAAAGTGTAAGACAGGTCTCCTTAACAAACAAGGCAGTATCTATTTTGGGGGTCATTATTTAATACTTAATCTTTTGGATAGAAAATAATAGGGAAATCCTTTCAAATCTGGAGTAGAATGCTGCTAACAATATTGAGTTAAAAAGGCATTTTATGGGTTACATAGATAGATAGAAGCTGGCTTTCACTGTGATTTGTAGTCTGAAGCACAGCTACTGACTGCAATGTGTTTGTGATTGAATGGGGTCTTTTTGAAACCTGTATTTTCTTTTTTAAAGTAGAATGTCATATATATATATATATATATATATATATATATATATATATATATTCCCTAAACAAACATCTAAATAATTTCTGCAGGAAATGAGGGCAAAATCAGACTGTCTTCCTTTTGCACCCTGGATCATTTCCTGAAGAGTTTTGAATTCAACACAAAAGGCAGGATTTTAGCAGCGGTGGAATGCAGCACATGTGGAAAAGGTTGTACCAACGACCCTTAAGTGTTTTTGAACAAGAAGGTGCGAGATAAGCCTTCTATCAAGAAGTTTTAGTCAGGGCCATTTTGACTGACCTGGTTTCTTTTCTTCCTTTCTTTTCTCTGTCTCCCTTTCTTTTTCTCTTTCGTTTCTTTCTTTTTCTTTTTTTCTCTCTTTCTTTCTCTCTTTTTTCTTTCTTACCAGCTCACTATTTATTGTTCATGTTTCTGCTCTAAATTCTATCCCTCCTGTCATGATTTTATGGAAAATTGCAGAAGGTAAATGAATACTCTTTTATCAGTTGCGATTCAAGCTACTGTTATTTCCCCATAGCTCCTAGCAAGTGGCAGAAATTGTCTTTTGAAGACTTAGAAAATAATAGTTTTAAAATGTATTATGATTTGTTTCTTGAAAATAAAAGTAGTCTGAACAATCAAGTATATTGATTTTTAAAAAGGCCTGAAAGATTGGCTATTTAAAGGTTTCATTTTATATATGGGGGAACTAAGACTCAGAAAAGATTTTGAATTTGCCCAAGGTTATATAAATAATTGTAACCAATACCTACTGATTCCCAGTTCAGTTTTACCTACCACAGAATGAAGGAGAAAGGCCTAGATTTTTTTAATGAAACTCATTCTTCTCTTGATATTTGTTCTCAATACAGAATTATTCATAACTGTTAATGAAATAAGACCTTTCTAGTATTCTCTTTTCAAATCATGTTTTGAAACTGGAAGTGAAAACTATGGTGTATTTAAAGTGAATGGTTATGACAGTGCTTTTCAAAATATTAAAAGATCCTGAAATGTTTTGAATCATTTAAGTAAAGTTAAATTTTGTTTAGCGTAGAATATTTTATTACATTTCAATAATCGGGTAACACAACATACTTAATAAATGCCTACACTGTGAGTCAGGCACTGGCTCAATGTCACCAATCTTTAAAAAATCCTCTTTAACAGGAATCATAGGCCTCATTTTACAAACTGGAAAAATGAGAATTAAAGTTTTAGCAATTTGCTTTAAGACATAAAAATAAGTGATTGTGCTGGGATTCAAATTCAGTTTTACCTTAGTTCAAAACCCAAGCTCCTTCTATTATATCAGGTTACTTACATATATGTAAAAAATGTAATAAATAAATTAGTACCCATACTACAAATAAAGGAGAGAATTTACTGCATTTACCTTTGAAATATGCTCAATGAAAATCTGAGTGAATACTCTTCCTTCCCTTGCATGCCCTCCCCCCTGCAGAAACACAGACCCACACAGGCACACACATATCTCAAGTTATTATGTGGAACACAGTCTTGAATGACTTGAAAATGGCCTTTATTATTGGTTAAAAGTAGGAATGAACATTACTTTTATTTCATAATTTTATTTATAATTTCTGGAACAATTTGAACCAATGACACTGTGTCTGAATTATATTTTAAATAAGATATATGTATTCTAAACTATAACAATTGGATTAAACTTAAAAAACATTTAATGGCTTCCTGAATCAATATGTTTATTGATGATGACTTGCAAAAAATATTAGAAAGCAATTTTGAGAATTTGTAGGCTGGACATTGTGTCTCACACCTGTAATCCCAGCACTTTGGAAGCCCAAGGCAGGAGGATTGCTTGAGCCCAGGAGTTTGAAACCAACCTGGGTAACATAGAGAGACCTTGTCTCTAAAAACTATATTTAAAAAATTTGGGAATTTGTTTTGTTTATATGAAGATTGTTAGTTGGATTAGAGTGACATATTGGGTCATTGTTCCTATTTCTAAGTTTAATATAAAAATGAAATAAATTATTTTCTATGGGAAAGAGATATTTTTGGAGGAGTCTAGTTATTTGTATTTGCTTACCTGGGGCAATGCTGGCTTAACTTGTTCAGGAACTCATAGTTCACCCTCTCCCTCTCAAGTGGTTCTAGTTTGAGTGATATTATATGCCCACCCAATTGAGAGAGCACTGTAGCACCACATGTTTTAAAGAAAGATTAACTGATTATGTTATAGGATGTTTTTACATCTCCAAGTGAAGTAAAAAGGCATGGTTTGTTTTCTGTGTATATTAATATTTTCATATATCAATAACCTTGAAATTCCCTATATAATTATTTCCTTAAATTCCAAAGAATAGTGTTAATGTATTGTTTATACAAACAATTTTACTCTAATTGTGTATAAGTTGCCTGGTGAAACCCTTCTGTTGCCAAAAATGCAATTAACTCCATCTGGTCTTGTTTTCAACTTTTTATCTACAAGAACAAAACTCATAGTTGAGTTTGAGATGGAACTCGTTGGCCCATGTGTCAAAGAGACTTATTTTCTCACCAGCCTCTTACTTAAGTAAGACAAATCCTTTTTCCAACACTTTATAACAAAATCTAGCCCCTCCAAAACAGAACTCCCATCTCTATACCATGAAATACATTTTATGCTAAAAATATCTCAGAGGACTATGATGCATTTTACAAATTAGGTTGATTCATTTTAGAAAACTAAAATATATTAGTTTTCTACCACATGAATAAGATAAAGCCTCAACTCCTAAATCCATTTTCAGCTAAATCTATCCCCACATAAATGAGAAATGCTGACCTTGGATGTCCTTTTTGTTGGAGCTGGCACTATAATTGTACATGCATATTGATACCTGACATCAAAGGACAGATTCTGAAGATCCATTTATTGTAGACACAGCACTGGGATTTATATTAAACATGTGGTGGTGGTGAGGCAATCTTAGATTGATATAACAAATTAAAAGACACCAGATTCTTGTTTCCCAGTTCAGAAACTAGTCCCTAACTACTATTGGGCAGAGAAGGCAATGTGTTAGAGAGGAGAACAAAAATCAGTAGACTAAAAACTTACAATATGTTTATTATAGAAGTTTACTTTCTATTCAAACCCTCTGACCTTTGTCCTTAGCTAAGCTACACATAAAACATCTATATGGGCCTCAGAAACCCCTATCATACATCTTAGTAAGCTTTAAAAATTTATTTATTTAAACTTACAAATAAATAAGTTGAATGTGCTTATTTAGACAATTGTGGTTATGGTTAATGATGGGGGTTTTATTTTTATTTAAGTATTGCTTTAAATTAAATGAGACCCTTGTTGAAGCTCTTAAGCTATTGTGTAAATGTACGCCACAGTGGACCATATCCTGCTTTACAATCCACACAGTGGCGTGAAGAAGAAGATGTGAAAGTGTTCCTTCAACTGAGCTATGTTCTAGAGAAGATAACTATTTAAATTTCATCTTTAAGATTTTTAATTGTATTCTAAATAAACAAATTGCCGTTACAGTGTAGAAACAATTGCAGTGTTCTCCATTCTTAAGTCAACAGACTGTGGCTGCATTCTGCAGTGGCTGCATTTCCTGGGTGGTCTTTAAAAATTGCCCCAGGAGGTAGGCACTGCCATAGTCTAATCCGGATGTTACAAAGGTATGTAAAATGGCATGTCTTGCAAGTTTAGTTTATGTATTGTCTGGTCCTTCAGGTGGAAACAGACATTCTTTAAAGCTTTTTTGGAACTTCGGTGGAATGAATGGTCTTGAAAACTATTAACGTTGATTTTCTTAATAAAAATGTTGAAATGAGACCTGGAGCTTATGTTGAAGTATTAAAATGTGTATAAGAAAATTAACAAACTCTTAGAATTAAAGTTCAGGTTTGAAATATATATGTTGAATCTGTATGTGCCTTTTTACGTAAGTTTAAAAAATTGTTTCTGCATCACACAATAGTTAATAAAATTAATTTTAATGTTTATTTTTTAAAATGTGGGGGACAATGAAAGAATATTTTGTGCATATTATGACATCACTAATCATCTTGTGCTATCAATTCAGCAATATGTGAAATGGCGAGTTGATATTAATCTTTCCATAGAGATGGGAAGAAATGCTGTGCAGAGAAGCATCTAAGACAGGGAGCTTTGGGCCAAAATAGAACTCCTTCTAGATAGAACTCCCTAAAGGGAACTGACAGCACCCAGGAATATATATATTGATGTGACAGTCCAGCACCTGTCCTGCTAACAGCCCTGAAGGAGCCAGTTTCAGTTAGTGTAGTAAATCAAAGTGGCATCTCTCCTAAGAGGTAACTGAAAAGGAAGCAGTCCAAACCATGCATTCCAATCCTTACTGGGCCACCTGGAATTTAAAGCTAAAGCACTGGCTTTTACTTAGAATGCATAAGGAGACGACTTCCCCAGCATGACCTTTCACTCATTTTAGAGAATTAAACAGAGCTTACCAAAGGGTAACCTTCTCTCTTTTTCTTGCACCTGCACATATCCCAAATCAAGAGTGCCGAAACTAAATGATCTTTGAAAGCAGAGAAGCAGCGATGACCTTTCGTGAATAAGTCTTCCTGGAAAACATCTGGGAGGCAAGGTCTTGATGATGTTACAATCAATGTCAAAAGGCCTGATTGAGGAACATTTAAAGATTCAAAATTTATTTCAAATGGATTCCCAAACTCCCATAGAAAAAAATGATGAAATTAAATGAAAATAAAATGTATTCTTGCCTTATCTATACAGATTTAGTGAAAAACTCATGCAGAGTAGTTATTTGAGAGTTACTAAGATAAATATTCTAATAATTTCATTATAATGAGTTACATTCAGTGAGAAATCCTGAGGAAGTGTGCTGCTTAGAATTATTCAAGTAAGAAATCCAGTGTAAATTGTTTTAATCCTTTCTAGTCAAATTAACACGGTGTGGATGTCTTGTGGATACAGACTCAGTATCTTTCTTGTTGACACATATAAGAAAATTCTGGCTGGACACACATGATTTATTCTTTATATCTGGAGCTGCGCTGTAATCATTCACCCTTTTTCAAGTCTAGTTTGGCAACTTTATCTCGCTTGCAGTTTGCATTTTTTGAAAGTGAAAATACATTCTGCAGCTTTTGATGTGTTGATTGGTAGGAAGGTAAAGACAGCTGCACACAGTCCCTAGAGACAGGGCTCAGTGGCTAAATGAAGACCTCTAGTGCTTTCTTGTTAGCCAAGATAGATCTACATCCCGATGAACCACAACTAGTCAATAGCAGAGGCTCTCAGTGAATGTGATCAGAAGCCACAAATCAGTTTTCCCTGGGACTTAGTTATCGGCATATTGTGCCGTAGGCCATGCCCTGGTGCTGCTCGTCTGACTGTAATTTTTCCCCCAGTGAAGTTTTTAAAGTCGCAGGCTGAGACTGTAACTGTGCTCTCTTGGCAACAAGGCTGTCACTAGCCTGCCAGATATCAATTGCCCATCAAATAAATTGCTACTTTAATGTACTCAGCCACTCACTATTAAGGAGGGTCAATGCTACCAGGATTTCTCATTATGTTTTTCTCTCCAAAATGTATTGCCAAATGTCTCCTTCCTTAAGGCCAACACATTATGCTGTACTGATGTATGTGCGTGAGTTGACCAGTTGCATTTTTAAGTCTCCATCACTTATTTCTAAAGTGTTGCAAGAGCCCCCTCATTGGTCTCAGTACAACTGACTTCTTGCTGTCTCATCCACCTTGCACCCTTTTTCAGAAACATCTTTCTAAAAGACAAATCTAGTTCTATTATCTCTCTTTTTAGAATTTCCCAATATCTTCTCTTATATCTTATCTATCTATCTATCTATCATCTATCTATCTATATATCTATCCATCCATCCATCTATCTTTCTTCAGTGGGCCCCCTTAAATGTCCCCTTGTGTTAAGGCCTAGAGTTCCCTAAGAAAATGCCACTTTATTAGGGAGAATTGCTTTATTTAGTCATTAGCTCATCTCCTGAATGTAGTCAAGTGCCTCTTCTTTGTAAACTTACAGTTTAAATTTAGGCACCAAAGCTATGTTTGAAATACCTCAATCGTTGCCTCGCAGTGCTGTGTTTAAAAGAATTCGTGGGCTACTTTTTTGACCAGTGGGCCACTCTTGGTGTGCTCTGGGCAGACCAATCCCTAAACATGATTTCTCCCTCTCAGTGAGTAGACCCTGCTGGGAGGGCCTCTTCTTCTCATAAGGTTCTGAGTATACACGATGCCCTCTAATAAGGGGCTTCTGTTATTGCACATCCTAGGCATGGATGGGGTTAGTACTCATCCTCTTCTGCTCTGATAAGAAGTGAGGTATGCAGGGCAGCACCCTTCTTCTATATCATTCAGAGCTGTTCCCTGGCACCCTATACTATGGTGTAAAGATTTAGTGTTTCCCAAACTCTTGAAAGCAGCATTTATTAATGGCACATGGTGACCTGGTCTCAAACTGACCACTTCTCCTGTCCCTTTCCAGGGTACTCTAGCAATACCTACCAAAACCATTCCAGTTCTGTGAATGTCTGCCTCTTCAAGTCTGGGTCACTTTACCTATCACACCCTGTGGTTAACTTCACATAAATTCCTCTACTTCTTTACCTGTCTGTTAAACTCATACTCATTCTCTAAGTCTACATTTGAACATCACTTCTTCTCTGACATTTACAGTAGCTGAAGGAAAAATATTTTTTTTAAATAAGAGAGGCTTGAACCTATTTGAGAAAGGAGGTAGTAGAATGGGAGAGATTGATAGTCTGGGATAACTGATGGATCCCGGTCTGGAGGATATGATAAAGAGTAAGATCAAAAGCACAGAAGAAAAGCATGTATGCCTGCCCTTACACAGCCGCTGCAGATTGTAATCATTTGTTTGTGTATAGCTCTCCCATTCTAATGGTGCAGTGGCCTAAGCCAGGAGGGTCTCTTGCTGTGAGTGCTCTAATACCTTCCCAAGTGGTATTCTTATTTCCACCCTTGTTCCACTTTAGAATAATCTCAACAGGGTAGCCAGAGGGAGTTTTAAAAATGTAGGTCAGATTCTGTTGCTTTTATGCTCAAAATCTCCCATTCTCCTTCAGATGAACGCCAGTGAGCCACAGAGCCCCACAGGATGTGCCTTGCTCTATTTCCTCCACTGAACATATCACCTTATAACACAATATTTAAGTTACTTATTTATATAGTTTATTAATCCCTCCAACCCAATTGACATAGGAGCTCCACTAATAAAGTTTCGTCTGTATCCACCATAATGGGGGTACTTGTTAAGTCCCCAGTAAATATGTATTGAATGAATGAGAAAAATTTCCCATGGCTGCTCATACATAAAAACAGTGTAGAAATTTACAAGCTCATAAAATTTATGCCATTCATGACTTTGGCAAAAATCTTGGATATCTCTATGAAAAGTCCCTTTTAATAAAAAAATTTTGACTACTTAACTAAACTTAGTAAATTTGGATAATTCTTTAAGCTGATACTATAACTTCTATGAGAATAAGACCTTCAGATGGTTATTCTCATATATCTCAGTTGATTGTTCTAAGGGTTTTCTTTTCTTTTCTTTTTCTACAAATGACCCTTATGTTTGCTGTTATCCTGAATATGCTAGAATGATTTTAAAGTAATGACTTTTTTATAAAACTTCACCAAAACATTTACTAAGAGAAAATAAGCAAAGTTAGAAAAAAATTATACTTTATCTTTGGATAACTAAAATCAGTGAAAACAACTTCTTATTCATTTACATCTTAATATTTGTGTTTTTATTAGCTATGATGTATACAAACTACCCTTATAATTTTTGTTTAGAAAGTTGTCACCTTTGGTATTCAAAATTTTCTCCTTATGAACTACATTTTATAAAAACACACACTCCTAGCTGAAGTCCTCATTTTTATTTTAAACTATAGAAAGTGTATTTCTTCCTGAGCCCGTAACCAGTATTATATTTGTATTGCTATTAACACATATGAGCCAAGAGAACATTTTCATGCCAAAGACAGTTATACTGCCTGTGCCCTGAAGAGCACAGTAGTGGCTGTTTGGACTTGGAGCAACATAGTAGTGAAGTCAAGTCACACATTTCTCAATGCCATTACGCAAACAGAGAAAGAATGAAAGCCAGAGCCTGTAAAAGTAATTCTTGGATGGCTTCAGGAGTGTATAAAATGTGCTCTATAATTTTCAGCCTCCTGCAGTGTAAGTGATTAGCTAAAGAAACACTTTAAACCTGTTAGTTGTACATCTTTTAAACCATTTTAAATTATGGAAAAGACAGTTCTCAAGAAATTAATTAAAGTTTTGGACAATAATGCAATCAGGGATATCTATGTTTGCAGTCCTTTCTCTCTGCTTGCATACATCTTTCTCTGTCAAGTACATCAAACAGCTAATTAGCCTCATTTTAAGAGCTTCGCTGCTCACATTGCTTAAAAGGATCTCCAGACAGCCTTCTTAGAGAGTTCACACTTTCTGTGCATTGGCTTTCTGAATGTTTCTTAGTCTTTGAAGGAACCTATTCCCTACATATTGGAAGAACTTTAAAAGCAGATGAACTTTCTTTCCCACAAATCAATTTTTTTTGTTTTCTCCCTTGTGATCAACATTTTACAAATAATCTTGTAAAGGTTGATAAACCTATTTTACCTGGTATTTGCTTATTTTAGTTAAATACTCTTAGGTTTGCTGAAGACATCTGAAAAACATTAGAATGACTGCTTTTTATTAAGACACGTGGTGCCAGAAAAAAAAAATATGAGAGACTAAAGTGTTGCTTTCATTTAGCATAAAGTGTTACTACCATGACAAAAGTTTGATGTTTCAAATACCCATTTTAGAAATAACTACAGGTCACATGATCTACAGAAATCACATGTTAGCACATGTTAAAATTTATAACCATAACTAGAGACAGAATTTCTTACTCACAGCTTCCATTAATCTGAACTTTCACATGTCATCTCAAGTTGACTATAAAAATAACCCAAGACAGCAGAGTGCTTCAATTAACAGCTGAAATATTGTGATATTTTAACACAGGTGATATAAAGAATCAGAGCCACAAATAGATACATGGCTTTTGAGTGATAACTACTTCCTTCCAAGTTTATTGTTCAGGGAAGATATAGAGAATGCTTTCTCTCCTTATAATCCTGTAGGACAGGGTGTGTGGGGGGGGGTGGGGCAGTGGGGGTATTACACTTTCTTGGTTTCTTGATAATTTCAAGATATGTATGAATATGACCTGTGGCAAAAAAGGTGATAGATAGGTCAAAAACACCGAAGGGTTTGGGATAAGGTAGAGAGTCTATGGTATCTTCAGTAGAGCAAGGTGCCTAGAGAAGCCAAGTAGATATTTGTGAAATAACAGCAATAATAATATTAACACGTCCATTGTGGACTTGGTATGCTTTAGACATAATTTTAAATGTTTTTAATATTTTTACTCATTAAATCTTCTAAACAACCTTTTAAAGTATTATCACCAACTTAACAATATAGACACTGAGGTGAAGAGAGTTGAAGTAACTTGCTCAAGGTCACAACCCACCGCATGGCAGATTTAGGATTTCACCCTAGGCCGTCAGGCTCCAGAACTGTGCAGTCTTAGAATCCTGAAAGGAGAACTAAAGAAAGTGATATGGAGATAAAATGTGGAGATGGGGATGGGATGGGAGGTGAGAGACGAAGTAAGAGAAGAAAAGAGGACTAAGTAGAAGCTAGAAAAAAAGTTATTTGTTTAGGTAACATCTAATAGCACAATTTTAATGGAAGGTCAATATGTTTAAGGAATAAAGGAAGGTATGGTGGGAAAAATATTTTCTTGAGTAGTGTGATATTTGACCTATGTTTTTGAAGTGAATCATGTGAATTTAAGTTTTTATTTACCTTAAGATTTCATTAAAACTGAACCTATAACTTGTATTAATACTTAATAAAGTATATTTTTGTACCAAGCATAAAAGTTATTTTAACAAAAATAAATATGGTTTAAAAGGGGAGGGAATGAAAGCCAGGTTGTTACATGAACTATCCAAATACATTTCAAGAAAAACAAAAACGCATTAACACTTATGTTTTTGCTTATATTTTACTGGAACATGTTTATGAAATCTCTATATATCAAAATTAGGCATAATGGCTGACCTCATGCAGGTATTCCTGAGATCAATAAATAATAAGCAGTCTTCAATCCTTAGCAATAATACGAAACCAAAAATGTGTGTAGGGTGGCAGTTGCTGAATCTAAATTCATTTATAATTATGTTCTCTTTGGCCAACATATTATTAAGAAGTGAATCCTCACTCCATCTGGCTTCAGGGCTCTGAACTGGTGGTATCTGGACCTTAGGAAATCTGAGCAACCCATAGTCGTTTAAGAGACTGAGGAGCACTTTGTGCTAGAGTTGACTTCAATTGTGATCTAATCCAATCAACTCACTGCAAAGGTGAAGAGATAGATTACTGTCCTATAAATTAGGAGTATTTATTAATTCCATCAATTCATATTTATTAAGTACCTACTACATGCTAGGAACTGTTAGAGACATTGACTTGGGTGACTTAAGGTCACACAGCTAATGAATGGTGATCAAGAGAAACCAGATACTTTGACACTCATTTTGGTGCACTTTCAGCTGAATCCTGCAGCAACCCACTGTTATGGTTCTTCTCTCAGTTTGATTTCAGAAACATGTATGATTATCTGTCTTTCTATGGTCATTCTGTCCAATTTCTAGAAGATGGCTTCTTGCCATTTGTTTTCTATGTAAGTCCAAACTGGAAGCATTTGTTATAAGAAGCATGGTTCACTGCTGAGAATGTGCCACTCATCTTGGATTTTGCAGTTCATGTCTTATCACACAGTTTAGTACTAAAGGTAGCTTAAAAGTAATATGAGTAGAACTCCTGAGTATGCAGCAATTGGAAACTCTTACTGATAGTAGATGGTTTTGTCGGCCTTGAGATCTTTGCAGCCTCTATATGCATTTAACATGTTTGTTTAGTTTATAAAAGTGTTTCCTATCCTTGAAAAAAAAGTTATCCAAGAATGATATGATACTGTCTTTGTTACAACATTCAAATTATATGATAATTTAATTAAAAACTTGTCTTCAACTTATTGCACTGCTATTTTAATGGTGAACTGGAAGGCTTGGGATTCAAATGCAGGTGTATGTTATTCCAGGGCCTTCCTGATCCACCTTTGATTGCTGAGAGTGTATTCATCTTTTATTTTTAAAATATTGAGTTATCTACCTCTTCTTCTTGACTTCTTTACTAGTAATCAAAATTTCTTTTTTTTTTTCTGTTTTTCTCAATAGTGTCTTACTTTGTCACCCAAGCTGGAGTGCAGTGGTGCAATCAAAGATCACAGCAGCCTCGATGTCCTTGGTACAAATGTTCTTACTTCCTCAGCCTCCTGAGTAGCTGGAACTACAGGCTCACATCACCATGCCTGGCTAATTTTTGTTTTTATGCTTTGTAGTGGCAGGGTTTCACCATATTGCCTAGGCTTGCCTGGAATTTCTGAGCTCAAGTGATCTGCCTGCCTCAGCTTTCCAAAGTGCTGGAATTAGAGGCATGCGCCACCACACTCAACCACCAGTAATATAAATTTCAATCCCTTTCTTCAAAATTAATCTCTCCATGCATACTTTGGACCCGAAGTCTTACCTTTCTTCCTCACCTGGGGCTGCATCTTCTATTATCATTGAAATAACAACTACTACTATCCACATACAGTAGCATCAAATAGCTTTGTAGATGATTACATTATTATATAGTCAGTTTAAGGTTTGTCAGCTGATAGAGTAAATCAATCAAATATCTTTCATGTGTTCCTGATAAGTAATACCACTTCGGTTTATATCTTTTTTTAACATCACCTTTTCAGTGTTTACTAATACTTTTTCATCAGATTAAGTGAGTTGATCTTGTTGGTGAGGATCTTTTCGGATCTGATGCTGCAGTACAGATATTTCTCTGTTTTCATGTCATTGACAAATTTGAACATACTTATTTACATTATTGACATTGTCTAAATACTGGTAACAATATTGAATGGCACTGTATCACAGGGCACTATCACAAATCATATTTAACTTCTGGACATGGGAATATTTATTTATATGCCAGCAAGTTTTTTGTAAATATATCCTGCTAGGCATTCTTTCCTTGAGCCAGCTATGCTTTCCCCTCTTTTGCAAAACAATAAGATTTTGAGTCCTAGTTGCCTCTATCAGGAGGAATTGTATAAGGCTCAATTTTAGCTTCTGAAAAAGAAGAGTAAGAAGTCAACCATATTACTGCTCCATCCTCATTTTTCATTTTATTAACTGGGTTTCTTTCTCATTCCTGGAACCAGCCCTCATCTTTTTTTTTTTTTTTTTTTTTTTTGAGACATACATAGTAGGTATTTATTTATTTATTTATTTATATTTTTCTATTGCATTTTAGGTTTTGGTGTACATGTGCAGAGCATGCAATACAGTTGCATAAGTACACACATGGCAGTGTGTTTTGCTTCCTTTCTCCCCTTCACCCACATTTGGCATTTCTCCCCAGGCTATCCCTCCCCACTTCCCCCTCCCACTGGCCCTCCCCTTTTCCCCCCAATAGACCCCAGTGTTTAGTACTCCCCTCTCTGTGTACATGTGTTCTCATTTTTCATCACCCGCCTATGAGTGAGAATATGCGGTGTTTCATTTTCTGTTCTTGTGTCAGTTTGCTGAGAATGATGTTCTCCAGATTCATCCATGTCCCTACAAACGACACCCTCATCTTAAATCCATTTGTTTCACTTGGGTTGCTATCTTGTCCTTCCATGTTTCATTGGCTGTCTTGAACCTGGATGATCATATAATTCTTTTGGGATAGTTCCCTGTCCTTGCAGCTCAGCTGGGATGCTCTCTAATCAGAAACAGTGGCCACATATATTTCCATAGCTCTCTAATCTTAACCCTCTGTTTGCCTTCTTTAGCCCTTATCCTGGATAGTTTATATAGTGTCATCATTGTAGTTTTACTCATACAGTTTTCTACCAACAACTTCACTCTCCAAAAATTAGGGATAGTTTATGTCCTATATTTCTTATATGGTGGCGGCTTAGATAATGTTTCACTCCTTATGAGTTGCTGAGTTTTTCTCAAACACATGATTCCCAATAAATAGTGAGTACACCTACTTCCCAGTTTCTTAGTACCAGCCCCTTTTGACTTTGGTCCCTTCATTGTATTGCCTACTGAACTCAAACGTCCTATTATGACATATTAATATTACTACTAGTTAACATTTTTTACTACAAACTGAACCAGGAACTATTCCAAATAAAAAATGTTCACCTAACATTTTATAGTTATGAACTTAAACACTGCAATTATGAAGCAATTATAATGAATGCAATTGCCTTCAGAAATATTTTCTGGACACATTAATAAAATTTTCTTATGTGCATATACAATGTGAGAACTCCTTTAAACTTAGACATGAAGTCAAAAGAAGCCTGTAAAGACATGAGTGGTTTACTGCTCATTTAATACTTACCATAGGTTACTTTTGGTTATAACAGATCCCATCCTTTTTATTTTTTACTTTGCTCAAGTCACATATTTTTATATATAAACTGAATTTGTCAAACAAAATTGCTATAACTCTAAAAGCTTCAACTGTTTCATCTAATTGCCTTTTTTGTAACTAGGTTTCTTTTATTATAAATTGTACATTACACATATTTACACTATAAACTCACATTTACATAATAAATAAAGGCTTATTGTTAAAACCCTTTATTTAGATGGCAGCTATATTTACTGAGTCCTCTTGATGGTATTCTACACGTTGGTGAAACACTTATGTTGCTTTGAATCAATAAGTAGTAACCACTTATTTGTATAGCAACAAATAGGACTTTGGTATATACTAGGAATTCAATATGGGATTCTTTTTAAAAGATCAGAACTGATATATATTGAATTCCTAGTATATACCAAAATCTCATAAAAGGTTTTTATTTTTATATAAAACAAACTAGGGTCATATAAATTGTAATGAGTCTGATGAAAGTAATTTTGCTATAACATTTTACTAGAGCTGAATAATCATAAAGCCGCATTATTTCACCAGGTAACACTGTACGTAACGGGACATCTAGGAACTGCCATGTTTATCATAGACGTTATCATAGCTCTTAAATTTCCTGTACAAAGACTCTGACACAAAGGATTTGCTATAAATGATGCAAAAGAAGAAAAACGTGAGTGCAGTAAACTGCTCGTGTTTTTACAGGCTTCTTTTGACTTCATGTCTAAGTTTAAACTTGTAAAGGAGTTCTCACATTGTATATGCACATAATAAAATGTTATTAATGTGCCAGAAAGTATTTCTGAAGACAATTGCATTCATTATAACTGCTTCATGATTACAGTGTGTAAGTTCCTACTTGGAATTTGACATTACTTATAATCAATATTTAAGTATAATGGTTTAGTATAAGATTTTAAAATGTCATTGTAGTATTAACAGTATACTCAGTGAAGGACACTGCAAAAATGTCATGATGCCACGTTAAATCTGTGGTATCATAAAATAAGTGAGACTATGATTAGTGTAAAAAATTTCTAAGTCAGATGAATATATTAATTTTATTCTTCCAGGTAAAGTGCAGTAAGGAAGAATAATTAAAAGAGAGATATTTTATAATTCCAAGGACATACTCATTATATACTGCAAATATTACAGCAGAATAGATTGACATTATTTTGTATTTCCCTTAAATCTCTATCTTTTGGTTAATAGATACCTATCACAATAGAAATTTGAAACACTAGCATATTAAGCTGTTTACTTGCTTTGCAACTGGAACTCTTTAATCTAATTTGAAATGGCGGTTATTATTTTATTTTCATAGTAGCTGAAATAATTCTGACAGATACACACAGCCAGAATAATAATAATAATATTAATAATAATAATTTAACAGAATGTCAGTCTTTCTTCAGTACTACTAAAACCTTAAAATAAAAACTAACTTAATCATTTCATTTCTGGTCAGATAGAAACACATTTATATTCAAATTATTATGAATTGTAGACTGCTCTGGTTGTTTATATGAGGAGGGTCTTGGTGACAAGAATAAGAAATTCTGAGTTACTTCCCCCTCTTTTCTGCCTTCCCTTTCACCCAGCAGCCAGGCACCTATCGGTAAGGGTCCCCTCAAATACCCACTCCTCACTCACCCCAGGAAGAATTCAGTTTAGGCTAGCTTGCAACATAGATAATTGTACCCTTTCTTTTTTTTTTTTTTTGGAGATGGAGTCTTGCTCCATCGCCCAGGCTGGAGTGCAGTGTTGTGGTCTTGGCTCACTGCAACCTCCACCTCCCGAGTTCAAGCACACCATTGCACTTTGGGAGGCTGAGGCAGGTGGGTCACCTGAGGTCAGGAGTTTGAGATCAGCCTGACCAACATGTTGGAACCCTGTCTCTACAAAAAATACAAAATTGGCCAGATGTGGTGGTGCATGCCTGTAATCCCAGCTACTTGGGAGGCTGAGGCAGGAGAATCGCTTGAATCTAGGAGACGGAGGTAATCTAAGATCACAACATTGCACTCCAGCCTGGGCAATGGAGTGAGACTCCATCTCAAAAAAAATGTATTAATAAACTAAGAATGCAAAGATGTAATTGGATTGCTATGTCCTGGGATTTTAAAATCCCATCTCTTTTGGCCAGGCACAGTGGCTCAGGCCTGTAATCCCAGCAATTTGGGAGGCTGAGGCGAGAGAATCACCTGAGAACAGGAGTTTGAGACCAGCCTGACCAACATGGTGAAACCCTGTCTCTACAAAAAATACAAAAATTAGCCAGGCTTGATGGCACACCCCTGTAATCCCAGCTATGAGAATTGTTTAAACCCAGGAGACAGAGGTTGCAGTCAGGAGAGATCCACCACTGCATTCCAGCCTGGGTGACAGAAAGATGCTGTGCCTGCAAAAATAAAAATAAAATAAAATCCCATCTCTCAGAGAGTAGTGAGGGGAAGGCAGCAAGGGGGTTTCTGGGCTGCTGGAAATGTTCCACTATTTCATTATCTGGGTCCAGGTTATGTGGGTGTGTTCAGTTTCTTCGAATTCAGTGAACTGTATACTCATGATATGTACACTTTTCTGTATGTTATGATTGAATAAAACATTTTTAAAAAGTGAATAGAAAAAAAAAATAAGAAATTCTCATCTGCCAATTCAATTTATGCCACATCAGAAACATGAAAGAACTGACAACATACAAATGTAACTAATAAATTTGTTAGTCAAATTTTTAAAGCATATACCCCTATATTAGAGATCAGTAATTATCAAGGGCTTGAAATGCTCTATACCCATAGTTCTTAGAATATAAGATATATGCAAATCCAGTTGTTTAATCAATATATGATCTTCTGTTTTCATTTCTGGAGAAAACATATTTTGTAAAAATAATAAGCTGCACTTGGTAGAGTACTACGACTTCCATTTGAAAAAAAAATAGTTTCTTCCTTAGTATTTCTCCCACTTTGAAGTATTTTCTTTAACAATATGTCCTAGTGATTTTTCCATCTCAGTGTTTATAGAGTGGCTGATTTTTCTTTTTAAAATAGGAGAAAAGTATTCCATTATAGACATGCAAAGTTTAATTAAAATTACCAACTAATTTCATTATTAAAAGAATGATATAAATTCAAAATATAAATTCAAAATTTTAATTATATAAACTATATGTTTTAAACATTATTAATATATATTAGAGCAATGTGATTTTGTTTGAAAAAATATATTCATGAGATCAACTTACAATTTTAAAGTTTTGCTTATTTAAAAACTAGAAAGATAAAAAAATTTATTGTGATTTATAATACTTTTTATATCACAGCCCATTACACACACACACACACACACACACACACACACACATACACACACACTCACAGAAGAAAGAAAAAATTCATGAAACAAAATGTGTCTTTTCCATTTGTGTTATGTCCTGATCTGTTCTATTCTTTTTCATTTTATTTTGTGTTTTTTAAATGATAGTCGTGTCCTACTAAACTGATTTTACAAATCACGAATGGTTTATAATTTGCAGTTTAAAAAATATTGCCAAAAAGTATATATCCTAGAGAATGTTAAAAATAAGTTCTTTGCTAAACTAAATTTGAAAAATATTGGCTTTAATGAAATTAAATACATTGCCCTAGTGAAATACTTCTCAGTGTTTACTGTACAAGTTACAAATTTCCAAAAGGACTTACCATAGGTTACTTTTGGTTATAACAGATTCCATCCTTTTTATTTTTTACTTTGCTCAAGTCATACATTTTTATATATAAACTTTGAATTTGTCAAACAAAATTGCTATAACTCTAAAAGCTTCAACTGTTTCATCCCATTGCCTTTTTTGTAACTAGGTCTCTTTTATTATAAATTGTACATTCACATATTCACATTATAAACTCATATTTACATCATAAATAAAGGCTTATTTTTAAAACCCTTTATTTAGATGGCAGCTATATTTACTGAGTCCTCTTGATGGTATTCTACACGTTGGTGAAACACTTATGTTGCTTTAAATCAGTAAGTAGTAACCACTTATTTATATAGCAACAAATAGGACTTTGGTATGTACCAGTAATTCAATATAGGATCTTTTTTTAAAAGATCAGAACTAGGCCGGGCGCGGTGGCTCATGCCTGTAATCCCAGCACTTTGGGAGGGCGAGGCAGGTGGATCACGAGGTCAAGAGATCGAGACCATCCTGGTCAACATGGTGAAACCCCGTCTCTACTAAAAATACAAAAACTTAGCTGGGCATGGTGGTGCGTGCCTGTAATCCCAGCTACTCAGGAGGCTGAGGCAGCAGAATTGCCTGAACCCAGGAGGCAGAGGTTGCTGTGAGCTGAGATCAAACCATTGCACTCCAGCCTGGCTAACAAGAGTGAAACTCCACCTCAGAAAAAAAAAAAAAAAAAGATCAGAACTAATATATATTGAATTCCTAGTATATACCAAAATCTTATTATTTACAGATGTTTTATTAATTTTTGCCGCATAACAAACCACTATAGACTAGTGATTTAAAATAACAATAATTTATCATTTCTCATCATTCTATGGGTTGGTAGGGCTGAGCTGCACAGTTCTTCTGTTGGTGTTTCTTGCAATCATGTGGGAGCAATCATTTGACAGCTCAACTGTGGCTGAAGAGTCTAAAATGACCTTGGTACACATTTGGGAACTTGACACTTCCTTTTAGTTGGATTTCTTTTTTCATGTGGTCTCAAAATTCAAGACCTCTGAGGTCAAGGCCTCAGACTTCTCAGTTGTGCCACACTGTACTGGCACCACAAATCAGGTCAGCCAGATTGATGAACTGGGGAAATAGATTCTACCTTTTGAAAAAAGGCCTGAAAATACCATGACTTTGTTTTCAATATACCACAGATGATTCGAGTTCTGTCACCCAAGCTGGAGTGCAGTGGAATGATCACTGCAACCTCCGCCTCCTTGGTTCGAGCGATTCTCCTGCCTCAGCCTGGAATTACAGGCGCATGCCGCCATGCCCGGCTCATTTTTATATTTTTAGTTGTTAGTACAGACAGGATTTCACCAGTTTGGCCAGGCTGGTTTCAGACTCCTGGCACCAAGTGATCTGCCCACCTCGGCCTCCCAATGTGCTGGGATTACAGGTGTGAGCCACTACGTCCCACCTTCAATAGAGCACAGATGATTTCTATTAAAATCCTTACAAGAATGTTATAAATTATGTTAGAGGATAACTGAGAGCAGAAACATCAAAAGGAGTAAAAGGCATCTATTCTTGATGAGAAAGAAATGGTAGCTTATACAATGTATAATATGGAGTAAACGATTGATGATAGTCTGTGCTTGGCTTTACTCAAGAAATTTGGTTCATTTAAAAAATTGTTTAAGGACAGTTATGACTCATTTTTGTGGGAGTCAGTGCAGTGGAGTAGAAAAAGCAGAAGTTATACAGTTGTAGAACCTGGGTGTGAATTCTGGCTCTCTCAATTGGTTATGTGGTCCATGGCTAGCATAACGCAATCGAAGTTTCTTTAAAAGTATTTATGTTACTGGTGGCAGTTATCTATATGGGTCTGCAGCAACCTCAATTCTTGCCTCCTCTGAAGGAAGGATTCAACTAAGGGTCATAAGGCAGAAGGAGAGACTGAGGTAAATTTTAGAGCAGGAGTGAAAGTTTATTAAAAAGCTTTAGAGCAGTAATCAAAGGAAGGAAAATACACTTGGAAGAGGGCCAAGCAGATGCCTTGAGAAACCAATTTTATGGCTTAAGATTTTATATGTTGGCATACTTCTAGGGTCTTGTGTTCCTTCTCCCCACTGCTAAGATCCTAATGGGAAGCTACTCGTCAGGTGTTTTCTATCTATTATAAGTGTGTCTTTCACTGGCACTGGCTGTGACCAATTATTACTTAAGAGAGTTAACAATTGGCTGGCCATCACCTGGTCTCCCAACACCCCTGGTAGTGTATAGTGGGAGCCGTCTCCTGCCCTGCTTGTGCCTGACCAGCTGTCTACAGTAACATTCAGGTAATGATAAAGGAAATAATTTCAGAATTGTTTGGGCATTCAAGAAATAATCTCCTTTGTCTTTTTCTCTATCTCTTTGGAATTTGTTAGAATCTATTTAAACAAAGCGAAGTAAAAACATTCTAAACTCCATTTTACTTTCTACCTAGACTTTTCCACTGACTGACAATATAAGGAAAGATGACTATATGATACATTTTACTTTTCTTCATTGATTTAAAGTGTCATCATAGAAGGAAAAGAGATAAACGCTTAACTTTAATTTTCAAAATTAGAAGAAAAGCGTGATTTAAAAACGAATGACTTATAAATGAGTTAAAGTGTATGTGTATATATGTGTTGGGGAATGGGAATTATATAAATGCATTGTAAGTGCTTTGGACAATAGAAACACCAAGTAAGTAAAAAAGAAAAAGCCACATAGTTTAAACGGCAACTTGTATTTGCAGCAAACCTCTAGAGGAAGCCTAGGAGATATACACCTAGCATGTGAAACCATTAGTCCTGATGACACAACACCAGCACTCTAATTGGGTGATATGGAAAGGAACACATTGGGACTTATGTTTTTATATTATCTAATCAGAAAAATTTAGAGCACCCAAATTTGGAGTAAAGAAAGAAGGCTTTAGGTAGATATCAGGGTGCCTCTAAGGTAGAAGACAGTTGCCTGGGTTATCTTTTGAGGTACTGAGTCATGATTTTTGTAAAGGAAAGTTTTGAAGTATGATAGTCTTGTCTTTCCAAGTGTTTTCTTCTAGTTTCTGCTAGGCCTTCACTCTGTATAAAACTCAG
This sequence comes from Callithrix jacchus, assembly GCF_049354715.1. Classification (NCBI taxonomy): domain Eukaryota; kingdom Metazoa; phylum Chordata; class Mammalia; order Primates; family Cebidae; genus Callithrix; species Callithrix jacchus. Next base: position 86,017,178 of record NC_133504.1, on the reverse strand, counting down.
AGGATTTTGTGTTTTGTGTGTGTGTTGCGGGGGAAGGGGTCCTACAAACAAAAATAAAGCAGTAAGTTTGTGTTGGGGGAGTCTAATAAATATTTCGATCAATATTAAAAAATCTTCTTCCAGAACACTGAGACAGGCAGAAACCGTGGGGAGGGCAGAGGCAGTAGCAGGTCACTCTTCCAGATGGCGATGGGCAGTATCCCTCTGTTGACTCCTAGATGCATTAAATGGGACAGTGCCAGGCCACTAGGAGGCAGAGAGGGAATAATAATCGAAAGAACACTGTTGCAGGAGACTGTCGGAAGTTAAAGGAGCCTAGAAAGCACAAACGCTGCTCTGGTTGCCTTAATTTATTATATTTCCTACTCCCATGTCCAAGGTCAATATGGACAAGGCAACCCCAGTATTACTCTTTTTATGTCCCAAAACACCTCTCAGAAAATATTTTGAAGTTTCCTAAATTCAAAGATAAACAAACGTATTAAACAATTACTAGGGATCTCAATGGGACACCTCATTGCAGATAGGCAATGAAGGTAATCTTATTTTTAAAAACATGAATAGGAGCTATAGTATCTTTACATAGTTGCTTCCTTTTATTCTGGCAATAGCCACAGACACAAAATTGTTATAGCCTTATCTTCCATTTTCACTCTTAGCTGTTACAAAACTATGGTTTGCATTATATTTAGGTAAATAATATTGATACCCTTTTATTAAATTTGTCTTGTTCTTTTTGCTTTTTTGGACCTCTTTTGAAATACATCTTATGCATCATGTCCAGTAATACCGGGAGTTGTACTTTCCATGATTCTTTGCCATTGCATGATGAAATGTTCTATTTATATTAAAATGAAGGTACTCCTAGGGGAGACATAGAGCAGAATGAAACAACAAACAGAGCTTTAGAGACTAAATATGTGAAGTGACAGTGATGGCAGAATGGTATCTCTAGTTACTTAGTGGCCCAGAGGACTTCAGAAAGACTTATAGTGCAAGCCACAGTGGCTTGAACCTGGCAGCTCCCCTAGGTTTAAGTACTCACAGTACAGCAGCTAATCAAATAATTTCTCCTCTTGCACATCTTGACTTGGTAGGCCATTGTAATAATATGTAGCTGGCTGAGGGTCAGGGGATTTTTTTCCCCCTTTTGCTAACCAAATGAAGCATTTTGTCAAATGATCAAATTTCTTCATAGCAATATTATGATTGCAATGATCTGTGTACTCCAGGTAATGAGAGGATAAGTCATGAAAATCACATTAACTTTACTGTGATATTACACCAGCCTTGAAAAGAAAGAAAAGAGGTACAATATTAATTGAGATACTAAAGTTCTTTCCTTTATGTCTTATTTTTACGGTAATGGAATAGAGGAGAGTAAGAGGAAGTGAGCACAGGGATTCCTTGGGATCCTTGCGGCCATTCAACCATTTGTCCAGACTAAGGAACAGTCAATGAATAATGTGGGAGAAAAGTCTGGGGTTTCCCTTTAGCTTTTTTACTCTTTGGATACATAGTCTCATGGAAGTGATTTTACATCTTTTGGATGCAAATTCATTATCTAAACATCATATTGGATTAAGTGATCTTTTAAGTTTCCTTCCAAAACTCAAACCTATTATTCTTACTGGAATTTGCATTGAGCAAAAATTCAAAAAATTATTTATCAGAAGAGCACTAAATCATTCCCTGACTGATGGTTTTATTAAGATTTTTTTTACCTTCAAGTGATGCATCATTATATGAGCTAAAACACATTTCCAGACTAGAAGTTCATGGCCTCAGTTGTCTATGTATTGGACAGAGTTTCTGAGAATTTTGGACCAGGACATGAGCTCTGCAACAGTTAATCTTTTGTTCAGGTATAGTTTCTTCTCTGGCTTCTCTTTAATTTTTTGTAAGAGATGGAAAATCCTCTACCAGATCAACTGTCAGTTAAAATGTGTAAGTCCATATTTAACTGAAAGTATAAATAATCTACATTCTGAGTGGTTGCCAAAGAGCGTAATTTTAAACTCTTTGCTTCTCAAAATCTATCAAAAGATCTGCAGACAGAAACAATATATAGAAAAGATTGCTTGAAAGATAAAATCCATCCATTATTCCAGACACTTTAAAATCTACCCTTGGATTTGGTCAAATCAGAAGACAGCTGCATACCTGGATGGTATTGTGTTGACCCCTATGGGACTGCCTTTACTGAAATGTTGTTTTAGAGTGATGCCAACAATATTATGAAACTTGTCATTGTGTCTACTCTAACAGTGTGGTTGAAGATGTAAGCCAGTATATTACGTGGTGCTGGTTTCATGAGAACCATGGGGAGAGATTTCTGTCGGATATTAGTAACAGCGATAACTTTGTTTGTCCTAACAACTGTTCTGATTTTATCTTATATACCTTGTAAATTGTGTAACTGACCAGAATTCTATTTTCCCACCCACTGTTAAAAGTCTTAGGATCAGATTTTCATCTTACTAGTAGCAAGTTTTTGATATCATTTTGTTTTTTTAGAGGTCTCATTTCTGGCTGCTCTGTCTTATCCTACCAATATTTTCTTTTCACTTTATTTCCTATGCTTTTAATTCAAAATTTCTCTTTATTTTTTCTTTTAATCTGACAAATTATTTCTGTACCTAGGTGAGGTATGTATCTGCTTATTTATATATTGCTTTTTCTCTACCTTGTTTCAAAAAGGATTTAAAAGTTTTACCAGATTTACGCAATTATACTTAGAATACACAAACCAGTAAATCGAAAAACAAGGTGAAAATTAAGGTGTATCTACTTGATTTCTAGCTTAGTCTTTTTGGGTTGCTATAACAAAATACCTTAAACTGGGTAATTTATAAACAACGGAAATTAAGTGATCACCGTTATGGAGGCTGGGAAGTCCTAGATCAAGGCATAAGAAGATTCCCTCTCTGGTGAGAGACCATTTATCATAGATGGCACCTAGTGTCTTCATAAGGTAAAAAAAAAGGCACAACAGGCTCCCTCAAGCCTTTTTTATAAGGGCACAGATCCCATTAGAATAGCCATATTCATAACCCATGTGCCTCCATTTGGAGGTCTCTTTATCGGGGCTTTCAGCTAAGGTCTTCCTCAGGTACCTCTACTGAGACCTACCTTTAGAAGGAGGGTGGCACTTTGAAGACAATTTTCCCCACTCACACTCAGTACTTTTCCACCCCTAGTTCTTTCTCTCCTTTACTCCCCTACCCAATCCAGGTCCATCAAATGCAGGTGGCTTTTTGGGAGGCTCTGTCTACAGGTATTTCACATTAAATGCAAATTGGAGGAGCCAGTACTTTTACGTATTTATTTAGCCTCTTGTTACTATCATAGAAAGTAATTAAAGGCTTGACTATTACTTTAATTTTGGCTTGTTGTCTTAATAGACTACTCTGAGCTCAGCTCTATCTAGCTGAACTCAGCTCTCAACAAACCCTTGATTTCATGTTTGGTCCCAAGAATTATTTTACTTTGAGAATTTTTGCCAACTGGAGAGACTGGGACTGAGAATCTGTTTTATATTCTAGCTCAGCAAACCCTGGCCTTTTATATCTTTCTTGTAGACTAAACAACTCTTTCTTCATCTTGTCTCTCTTTTCTTATACCTTATCATATTTAGCTAAGAGAAGCCACTTGGCACTTCCAAAATTCTCTGTAAAGATGTCCTAACTGTAAAATGAATCATAAGCCATAAGTTTATTAGGTACATTTCCCATCTTCCAAATTATTGCAGGTGACAGTTTTGCAATTGTTCTGTGCTATATGCCACAGGTCACTCATTCTCCAGCCTCCAAAAGTCCTTTTCCATCTTTCTACCTAACACCAGCTGCTCAGTCAAAGCTAATGCTACGTATTTAAAATTCTGCAAGACAGTATCCTACTTTCAGTACAAATTTACCTCTCAGTTAAATATGGCTGCAGAATACACTGTACCAAAACTTAGCAACTTAAATAATTAGAATTTATTATTTCTTTGGATTCCGTAGGTTGCTGAATGATTTCTTTTATCCTCACTCATGTGACTGCATTTAGCTGCAGGTTGGTTGCATTGGAAGGTTCAAAATGGCTTCACTCATTGTATTAAACTCTTCTCATGCTGCTAATAAATACTGGAGACTGGGTAATTTACAATGGAAAGAGGTTTAATTGACTCACAGTTACACATGACTGGGGAGGCCTCACAATCATGGTAGAAGGCAAGGAAAAGCAAAGTCACCTCTTATATGGTGGTAGGCAAGAGAGTTTGTGCAGGGGAGCTCCCATTTATAAAAGGATCAGAAATCACGGGATTTATTCATTACCACAAGAATAGTATGCGGCAAACCACCCCATGATTCAGTTATCTCCACCTGGTCCCACCTTTGACCTAGGGGGATTATTACAATTCAAGGTGAGGTTTGGATGGGGACACAGCCAAACTATCACTCATGTTCAGCAGTTGGTGCTATAAATCTGGGATGCCCCAGTTCTTCTTCATATAGCCTTTTGTCTTCCAGGAGGCTACCTTGACCTCCTTCATGGAAGTTTCAGGGCAATTCCCAAGAGGAAGAAAGTAAAAACTTCAAAACCTCTTGAGGTTGAGCCTTTGGAATTTATACAGTGCCTTTACTGTTGTGGTTTACTGTGATGCAGTTCATAAGACCAACCCAGATTCAGATGGCAGGGAAATGAAGGCCACCTCATTAAGAAGAGCTGCAAAATATTTGTGACCACATTTAACATGCCATATTGGTGACCATATTTAACACACAATATTCCTCACAAAAATAAGGGTATTTTTGTCCTAACCAGGTATGTGCCCTGAAGAACTTGCTTCCTATGTGGTCATAGCTACCCTACCAAAAGTTGCAACAATCTGCTTCTCCAAGTTCAGCTCTGAAATCTTGCTTCCATCACTAGATTTGAACCTTAGCTCTGGTCTTTTGTGCACAGGATTCCTACTACCTTTTTATTTTGCCTCTCTATGTAGTACCTTCTTGTTGATGGCTTATTACTTTGTCTGTCTCATAAACAGTTTTCTTATGGAATGCTGAATGTTGAACTGCATGCACTGATGCCACAGACTAGTGGGTCTCTATACCAGTCCAGTGTCTTGAAAATCCTATCTGAATATTATCATCCATTCCCAGATTTGTCAAAGTTGAGTCACTCACTGCTGGTCTTTCAAGAATGTGCCCTGATAACTCACAATTTACAACATTTTTAGTTCTCAGTTCAGAAAACTCAGAAGAAAATAAAGCCTTAATTTTAACAGAGCATAACTTTTGTTCTACTGTAAATGATAACCATTTTTCTCAGTAATAACTTGAAGAAAGACCTATTAAAATATCTGTATATTAATACATTTTGATAAGACAGATTTTTGTGAAAAGGGGTGGGACAGACTTTAAAGAACACCAATATCTAGGAAAATCAGGAAAAAATTTGGCATGAGTAGAAGCTAATGTTATAAAAGACAAAATATGTAACATAGTATGAAGGACATGCATTTTGTAGTTAAACATAATCTTGCCAAATTCATTCTATCAAAAGGAAACAAACTATTGGTATTAATTCATGAATATTTTATGCCTCTACAAAAATTAGAATGAAAAAATTGAGAGGATTCATGGAGGTGAGAGAACCTAGGTAAAATTAATTGCTTCCATCATAGTATAAATAGAAAAGGGCTCCATATAAGCAGTGAGACTTCTGAGTGAGGAAAAAGTCATTTTATTAGAGCTGAAATATCTGAAGAAAGAGTTAGCATGGCTTATCCTGGCCTAGATTAAGCCCAAAGCAAACCTTCCAACTGTTGTTGAATTACAAGTTTAAAATCTTCAGAAAGTTTCTTTTAAGTACATATCTTAACAAAATTTAAGTTTTTATGAAAAAGGTACAGGTTAAGAAACTACTTTCCCATAATATAAGGACATATACTAAATTTGATATTTAAATAAACACCATAGTGTTCGATGGAGACATACTGATGAATTAAACCTCTTATTTACATTTTTAGTTATTTGACATGAATGTAAGATTGTAAGTATGAATATACTGTAGTGTTTATGAAGATTATTATGTTCCTTTCAAAATGTTCTCATAATATGCTAATTATACAAATCCATTTACGCAAAAACTTAGCAAATAAATTATCAACATATTATTTGCTTGTTAGTATATATTTTCAAGCTAATAAAATTCACTTTAATTTTGTTTCTTTAAGATCTATCCTTTCCTATTGCTTCACATGTGATATCAACTCAAAAATTATTTACATAGGTTTTACTTTCAGATACATATCAATGTCTTCTTCATTTCTCTGTCACGTACACGTTTGTTTTAATTTACTTTACATAGACACATAATCAACCTACCATTATACATTGGGGTTTTTTTTAAGAAGTTTTCCAGCATATTATGTCTGTATTACCTCACACTCAACACATTCAGAGGATTGCATATCAAGCTGGGACTTCTAAATACTTCTTATTACTGTGGTTATCTGATGCAAAAGTAAATAAAAGTGTTGGATTACTTTTTGCTCCATGTTTATACTCTTCCATTGAACCTGCCGTGCTTAGAATTACTACATTCAGCTGAGTATCTTTAAATAGACATATAACTAAATGAAACACAACTATTTGTTTAGCAAAAGAGAAAAAAGAAAAGTACCAGTAACAAGCAATATACAACTTGAGCCTACTTATGCATTGTCATATGGTAATCCCATTCCTTATAATGCAGGTCTCCTCCATGACCTTGAATTGGGGTAGAAAAAGTGGTTAGAGATCCCTTTTGAAATTGCCACCTTCAGAAAGATGGGGAAAGCTGAATTTTTTTTCCCATCATCTCTCCCTCTCTTTTATAGGCATTTCAGTAAAAACTTACAGTAGATTATGACTGCTAGTTTTCATTATTTATGCTACAACTGTATATCTGGAAAGAATTTTCTATAAACCATTTTTAGGAATATGGTGATTATATTGAGAAAATGCTATATAACCTAATAGTAATTGAAATCTATATATGAGAGAGAGAGAATGAGGGAGGTAGGTGGGTAGATTAGCATATTGCAGGATAGTAGAACATTATAAAGATAAGACTTATAAATTTAACACAGTCAATACTGGAAGTGTCATTATAACAAAAAGTGTTCAGGAAAAGGTTCATATTCAGTTTTACCCTTAGTTACTTTTGTTCCCCTTCACAGAGCAGGAAATGATGTTCTTTCTGTAGTCCAAGAAACTCTATGCATAAAATTGCAGGTCAGAAAATGCTAGTTGCTAGCTCTCTTTCCACTAACTCACTTATAACCTCTGGGAACTCTCTTAACCTCATCTGTAAAATGGGGTGATAAAGCTTGACCTGTTTTATTGGCTGCTGGGAGGTTAGGCAGTAAATGTTTAAAACGCACTTTAAAAACACAAGTGAGAAACAAACAAAAAAAAAAAGGTCATTTAGATGACAGCAGAAATGCACATAGTATTTGAGGTGAACCAAGTTAAACAAATGTGCAGGCAAGACCCCCGAGTAAGAGACGTGGTGGGTGATTCATGTTGTCTGTCTTCAGTGGTAACAGCTTGTTGTTGAAGCACTTGATAAGACATTAACAGAAAAAGATTGTTTGACTATTCCCAGGGAACTTTAATTTTATTATTAGTGGGTCTAAGCAAATAATTAGCGATATAAACACTTTTGAAAAATACAAATGCAAAGAGAGCTAAGGCAGAAAGGGAGAGATCTCAGAGACAAAAACACTGCATTTTTCCACCCAAATGAGAGGGTTTGAGAGTTGCTTGTAAGTCATAATGATGAATATCAACATGGTTCATTAAGAAGGAAACAATGTGAGAAAAGACATACCTGTCCTGGAGCCCTTCACTCAAATCAAGAATGGCTAATTGAAATAAATTCACTGAGGGCAGAGATAGGCAGAGATACCCATTAGCATGGCTTGTAATTTTCTGTTGAAAGTTGGATATGATGTATCAGGAAAGAGGAACAGAGGTAGATAGGCCTTTAGTGTGAGGTTGATGATTATCTGGTTAGAATTTAGACTCTAGTGTTTACTATTTGCTGTCATCATGGTGTCATAAGCTAAAGCTTTCTAGAATGTCCTTGTTTTGTCTCTTTTGTTGTCCTTGGGTTTCCCTAGAGACTCCTTAATTAGAGGCTGAGGCTTATACTTCTTTTAACTTTAATCATCTACGATTCTACAGGAGTTCTATTGATGTGGTGGTGAGGCATGGGGGAGAGGAAACAGTCTATAATTCTCTGATTAGATTTCAGTCTTAGTTTTTTACCCAGTATCTAAGATGGGTATTTCATTTGCTTCACATTGAAGGCTAGAAGGAGCTACAATTGGGTATTTTCTTTTCCTCCACCAGGGTACTAATTAATTTTTAGTGTCAACTTGACTACATTAAGAGATTCCTGGATAGCTAGTAAAATGTTATTTCTGGGTGTGTCTGGGAGGGTGTTTCTGGAAGAGATTAGCATTTGAATCAGTAGATGAGTAGAGGAGATTCGGTTTTACCAATGTGGGCAGCCATCCAGCCCCATAAGAGCTCAAGCAGAACAAAAAGGCAGAGGAAGGGCAAATTTTCTCTCTCCTAGAACTGGGATAGTTACCTTCTCTTGCCCTTGAACATCAGAACCCCAGATTGCCAGGCCTTTGGATTTCAGAACTCATACCAGCAGCCCATCTTCCCCAGATTCTCAGAATTACAAGTCTGCTTCTGAGGCCTTTGGACTCAAACTGAATTAGACAACAAGTTTCCTTCATGGTGCAGCTTGCAGACAGCATATTGTGGAACTTCTTGGCCTTCATAATCATGGGAACCAATTCTCATAATAAATCTCCTGGAGAACTCTGACTAATACTTTAGAACTTCTAGTCTTTGGTGAAACTCCAGTTGCTTAGGCTCTGGTAAAAGTTTCTCTTGAGTGCAAGCCTTGTTAAGAATAACAGGAGGTTCTGCACATATTTCAAAATGGTGACTTTTCTCTTCTCCCTGCTAGAATTAGGAGGAGAATTTTCTCTGTTATTTAGAGTATAAGGGTTTGTATTATCTTTCTTCAACTTGTAAACTTACAATGTGGTAAAGCAGAAATAATTCTATAAACATATGACATTTTAAAAATTTCTTTTTGATAATAGTTCTTTTAACTCTTAGATGGAAAGTCCATGTTTCTTAAAATCCGTGACCTTCTTGAAAGAGAGGGGGTCCTATGAGTCACAAATTACACTTTAATAGGAGAAGCAAGGATACTGTAAATAGCTTAGACATTCTATTCTATAAAGATGCTCCATGATTTAGGAGGGGGTTACATCCCAATAAATCCATCGCAAGGTAAAAATATTGTAATTTAAAATGGGCATTTTGTAGACACGATGAGATGCAAAATCACAAGTAACTCAAGAAGGTGGCACATAATGCGTGTAGACTATTTGTTGTTTACACTCATGACCACGTGGCTGGCAGGGAGCTGTACCTTGCCACTGCTGCCCAGCATCTTCGAAGTGTTGTGCTGCATATTGCATATTGCTAGCCTAGGAAAAGATCAAAATTCAAAGTAAGGATTCTACTGAATGCAAATCACTTTTGCACCATTATAAAGTTAGAAAATTCTAATTCAAACCATCACAAAGTTAGGGACTGTCTGTAAATCATCTAAAGGGTATTCATGATTTAGTTTTGGATAACAAAGGACAATTTTAAATAGTCTTTCTTCAATTAAAAAATAGAACCATTTCAAGGCACTGGAGATTGATATTTTAGTTTTAGAAATTTGAAGCATTATTCTTTCAAGTCTCTATCTGTAAAGATATAAAATAGAGAGAGATCAACTTTAATTAAGCTCTTGTCTATATAATTCCCTTACAGATAAAAAAAAAAAAATCACAGGAGTTTTTAGTTGTTGGTTGTTGAATATATTATGTAAAGTAAAATCCTTTGCTTTTTTAATTAGATTATTTTATGATGTTACACAATTTGGAATTAGTGAAGACCAAGAGTTATTTAAATTATAACTTAGGGAAATCAGTTCTCTGTGTAAGCATTAGAAAAAACTAATAATAAGGTAGAAATCTGTTTAAAGATAAATGTTAAAGGAAATATATTTGCTTTATATTCAATACTGAATCCAATTATAATCTGACAGCTCTTTCATGGGAAGAACTGTGCATTAAAATAGTTGGACCTCCAAACATAATGTAGAATACAGTAAAACTAGCTTTTAGTAGGTAATAAAAATATGTAGCTGTTCAAATTTTAGGATTTTCAGGGTCCAGACTTATGTGTTTAACACTTTTTTCTTGTCTTTTCAGTAGCTTATTAGCCCAAATAGTTATTACTAAATTTATTCTTCTTTTTCTAACAAAATAAGTCTCAAATCATCGGATACATATAATACTGCATTATGTAAATTATAATGAGGATAAGTGCTAATTTTTTCCAAATTATGCATCAATAAGGCATGCAATATGTGTTCAGCAGTTCCACAAATAAAAATATACAACCAAGTTATGGCAAATTAAAAGGCTGTGGCATTAACGTGGGGGCTAGGGGAAGTGGGAGAGATGTGTTCCTACTGAGGGTGTTTACTACAGTTTAATCTGTTTTGATTGTGAACGGTGTACACAGAAGCAGAGTAGTATCTGACTTCCAAAAATTATAAGCTGCATGTTGACAGTTGCCTACTTAGCATTTGTCACTCAAGCTTCTTTTTCTACTGCTATGAATTAGATTATAGAACTGTACAAAAAGAGAGCTGATTCTTTAAAGGCACCACAGTGAAGAAAATATCTACATCTTGCTTTTGTAAACATGCATTTTGCCTTTGCATTTTGCATCGTATTAACAAAGGTCTATGATGTCTCAGAATTTTCTCTCTTAATATTGAAAAGTTAATTAAAAGAAGTGGAGGAATGGGATGAAGCGTTTCTAATAACAAGTCAAATTCATCTGAACAGTAAAAATAATTGCTGTAAGAAATTAAGGTGCAAGCACATGCCTGCTGTAATTGCTGCGTACTTATTAGGAGCTCTTCTTTTGCAACCTCTCTCGGTATTTGGGGCCCGTGATAATGTGAATACTTAAGGGAAAAGCGTGATTAGGGATGGTGTTGTTCATTCAGTAAACATTTCTTAGTGTTTGATGTGACTGAACTGAGCGTCACATATGATTTTACACTTTTATCCTTTCAGGCAACTGACAGGTCTCTAATCTCCATCTCAGAACCTTCACTCGGCTTGAACTTTGGCTCATAAAGGTCATTTCTGAACCACTTGGGACAAAGAGCCACATCCATGAAATCCCACAGAGTCAATAGATGCAATAATAGCTTTAGGCACATTTTCTTGAGACCCAAGGGGAAAGGCAATTTCAATAAATGTAAACTATGCCATCTACAATCTACACAATATCTTAGAAAATCTCACGGGAATAAATCTCTTTTCCTCCAGGCAAGAACATCCCTCACAATAATGATGCAAACTCTTATTAAGAGTATAAGATACTAACTACGCCCAAACAAAATGCAACACACACACACACACACACACACACACACAACGTGCACACAATTAGCTTCAAACACAAAAGGAACATTCATAATTTGATACACTGTCCTTATCTTGCAATAGCTTGTAAAGTATGTTCTTAATATTTAGACCTTAAATTGTGAAAAGGGCTACAAATGTATGAAAATGGATGAAGTAATAATTGGAAGATGACTTAGGTATATAATTCAATTATGGAATGATTTAAATGTAGTTTCTTTATTTTCTTCCAAATCTTAGTCTCCAGCTAGTCTTAAAAAAGACAAAAAGAAAAGAACTCACAGGTTAGATATGTCAGGATAATTAACAGAAGGATCCTCAGCAGCAGATGTCTGAGATAAGTAGTAAAGGGCATTCTCTTCCCTTGACATGCCATCAAAGGGAAAAACGACTATTTAAATGAAAGAAGTGAAAACTATATGGGTTTATACTTTAAATAATTAACAAAGATATGTTTACATAATTGTTTAATCTAGAGAACAATTAAGAGACTTTGGGACAATTTTAATATTAATTTTCTTTGCTTGCCACAAATTTTAGCATTGTCTTTGATTTTTTTTCTTTCCTTGATAAATTTTATGATGTAAAGGAATACTTCTTGAAAGTAATGTATCCCCTCCAGCAAAATATTTTACTCAATTTGCCTCAGAGAATTCTGCTGGCAAAACAATAAGAAAAAAATGCTCCAGAAAAACTTCAAATTCAACAGTTTAAAAGTATTTTTTTAAATGATCTTTTTAAATAAAACTGTTCAACAGGTCAAAATGAATCTGAAACTCCAATTTTTATTTTAATGTTGTTTAAATCTAATCTTAATATTTTAAGTGAGTGCCTTTTTTCTCTTTTTAATTTATTTCATAATAGTATGAATGCAACCAATCACAAATCTATCCTACAAAATAGATCATGTTAGAAAAGCTTTGTTTACTTTTAAAAGGTCTCCTGAATTGTAACTGGTGCCAACAGAGAAATTCTTCTAAACGTAGTATAGGTATTTTACTCTACTCTTAATCAGAAAGTGATGGAGGCCAATGCAAATAACTCACCTGATTCTGCAAAACTCATAATAAGAAATGATGAAGCATCTGGCAGACAGGGAAAGGTCAAAGAAGAAATGGAAAGTATATCAGTCCCTTTAGCAAAGATTTACAGGTTGGCAAAGATTGTTGTTGCTTCAGGAAATCCTCATCTTTCATTTTCAAAGTAAGAATATATATTCTTCCATGTGTTCAGTGTTGCCTTTAGAGTGGAATTGGTTCTTAGGACCAATAGTAAAGCATGTTCTTTGTTCCTTTTTCCCTCAGAAATAGTTTAGAGTAGTGGTTCTCAAACTTTGCTTTTTATTAAAATCACCAAGTATCTTAGACCACTTATGCTGCTATAACAAAATATCTGATAATGAGTAATTTATAAGGAACATATATTTATTTTCTTATATTTCTGGAGGCCAAGAAATCCAAGATCCAGGCATTGGTAGGTTTCGTTCTCTGGTGAGAAGTACTCTCTTCTTTCAAGATGGCCTCTTCAGGAATTCTCTGACCGCACATGTTTTAAGGCAGGTGGACAAGTTCACAAAACATGGAATGAAGCCTCTTTGATAAGGGCTTTAATCTCATTCACAAGGGGAGTAGCCCTAACAGCCTGATCACCTCTTAAAATGCCAACTCTTAGCACCATCAAATTGGCCATTAAGTTTCAACACCTGAATTTTGGAGGGAACACCAGGAGAGCTATTAAAAAATCTTCATGCCAATTAAATCAGAATCTCTGGAGCTGAGACCCAGAGAGCAGCAGCATCTAGAGCACCCCAAATGATTCCAATGTGTAGCCCAATTATAGAACCAATGATTTAGTGCATTTATACAACACAAGTGAATACAAGTACATGTAGACACGCAAAGTAAGGCATCTATATTCCAGTACTCATTTTAATACAAGCATAGGGAATAATGTAAAGATAATACAAAAGCCTTGTCTAAAAGAATAGAGTGACATGAAATTTATGAGGGTAAACATTGGGATTAGAGATGCAAAAGTATTTTTTTATTCAGAGCATGTGACTTCATTTCTTATAACAGGGATTTGGATAGAAATGAAGTTCACATAGCTAAAGTTTCTTGAATATTCACTTTTTGGGAGATCGTCTCCATTTTTGGCAAGTTAGAATGTTGTTGGATGCTGGGAAGAGCAAACTTAAATGATGTAGAATCTAATGCCTCAATTTTCTGCTGCTGACTTTGGGTTTGTAGCTTTAGGAAGAATACCACCAGATCTTTGATACATCTAGCACTTTAAAATTAACCTGTGCACTTGTGGGTTTAAGTGTACAACTTTTCTTTTTTTTTTTTTTTTTAACTTTTCTGGAAGTTTACAACTCCTAGTACTTTGGGTATGTTAGTATTTTTATACCCTCATCAGTCATAAGACTCTAAACTTCAAATGAGTGATTCTGATTGGCTTTTACCCACAGTATTACTATCTAAATAAAGATGATTTTAGAATTTATTAGTGACATATAATGTATATAAAAGAATGCTAAGATAAAAATTTTGATAGTACCAAGCATACTGTCTTTTCAGGGGTAGTACTTAAATGCTTTAAATTCAAACTACTCACCTCAGTGATTTTCTTTAAAAGCAGAAAATTTGCTATTAACTTAGTCTGCATCTATATCCTAAAATACATTAGTTTTATGGAGCATTTTTTGAATTCTTATTCTATATTTTATTAATATACTTAAAATGTTCAAAAGACAACTTCAAACTTTCTAAAATTACGTTGTGATAATCATGCTCCATCTCTATATGAATATACTAAGAATCATTGAATTGCACCATTGAAAGGTACATTTTATTTTATACCAATTATACCTCAATAAAACTTAACAAAAGCAAAGAGAAGAAAAGACAGCTTAAATAATATAGTGAGAAACCATTTAATAAATTTTTTATAATCTATATTTGAGCCAAGCCGTTTGATAAACATAGCCAGTTTTTTATATCTTTGGTCCTTGATCCCATTATGATGAATGCTATCTACCTCCATTGCACTCTTTGAATTCTTATCCATTCTTGAAGCCTCACCTAACTTTCCACTGTTTAAATAGAGTCGGAAAAGTTTTATGAAAGAGAGGAGGCTTGTTTATAAGTGGTCAATAACTTTTCAAGAAACTGGGGCATAGGGAGAGTGAATCTATAAGTTTATGTTTGGAATATATTTGCCAATATTTTAGCAAGTAAAATAAAAAATTCAACACAGAATTTTTATGCTGCCAAAAAGGGTAACAAATTTGTAATATAAAACCCTGTCCAATAAGTGTTTGTTGTATGCATATAATGTTGACTGATATCATTTGGGAATAAATTTTTTCAGATAGTAGTTTTTCCCTAACTTGAGTGTCATTTGAAATAATTTTTATTAATAGGAAAAATGTAGAATATAATTATTTAGTTTCCCCTGGAAACCTTCAGTTTTGTTCTTCAGCACTTGAGAGGCAAAAAGCCAATGTTGACAGATTATGACATAAGTGGAGGGAATAGAAGTAGAAACAGAAGAAATGGGATCAATGACTGATAAACAAGAAATAAGGGGATGACCACAAGTTCAGAAATTCTGCATGTGTCAATCCAGACTTAGACTTTCTCCCCAATATTATTCAAAACCACTGGGTTACAAATAGAATTTGTACAATAGCCTCAAAGTCCATAATGATCCAGGTCTATATCCTGTCAGGGGTAAATCTCCCGCATGTATTAATGTCATCTTAGAGCAATACTGAGCTCTTATGATCTAGTGCAACCAAAGTACTAAACAGAGCACTGAAAACTGCAAAATGCTGTGCAAGTTATGCCATGTGATTTCCGTAATAACATTTACCAAGGTTTTATTGTACTCTGAAGAATATCATTTATGAAAGCCTAAAATACATAGTATATTTTAGGAGCATTGTTATCAAAAATAGTTAAAATTTTAACAAAATATCTATGCCCAAGAGATATGAATCTATTAATTTGTACCATTTTTTCTTCTACATTTTTTTCTCTAAGAAATCAGATAAATGAGATTTGGTATACACAAGGAATCATCAGTCTTTCTGAAATCATACACTAGATGCTGTTAGATACACTAAGTACCACTAGAGTTAGAAGTAATAGGACCAGACATAAAGATTGGACATACTTCTTATCGAGACACAGATAATATCTTGCCAAATCTCTTCAGGGTGCAGTATACTTGAGCTAAATCTAGTAGACAAGTAATAGTCTTCAGGTTTCTTATAAGTGACTAGGAACAGATCACGAAGAGTGTAAATTGACCCACACATTAGCTTAGAAGAATGATCTAAAATTCTTATAATCTATTCTCTCTTATTGGGATAATATATAGCTGCCCATAAGGAGGAAATAAAACCAAATTGGATGTCAGGAAACTGGCATTCTAGACCCATAGCTACCACTATTTAGTTATGTGGTCTTATCACTTAAGAGGTGTTGAGAAATGCTGAGTATGTGATAAAATTATATTGTTTGCTAAGAAGAATGATGGCAAGGAAAACCTAGCTGATCACCCCCAAGTGGAAAACCACTTGGGGCATTCTAAAGTAGCGAAACAATATATGTATATCATACACTGGTTAAAAGAATTCTTTAAGCAAGGGTTATGTGACCCTGCCCCATGGCTCCCTCATGGAGAATACTTTCTAGTTTGCCCTTGATCAGTGGTAAGCAGGCGCCAGCTGCCTACCTCGTTTATCTCGGTTCTATGAGAAAATACAGAACACCTGTTTGTTAATAATAATCACCTGCTCAGAGAGAATAACTATGTGAGTCAGAATCTGCTCGAGGCTGTCAGCCAAGAATGCTGTCAACTCCCTGAGGCTCTCGACTTGGAAGGCTGTAGACCCCTGGATAGTCCCACTTTGCTGTTCTATCTGTGTATCTGCTTCTTAATGCCTTCAGTGCCGCCTGAGTGGGAGTCTCTACAGCCGAGCTGGTCTCCGTAAAGAGGTACCATCCCTGCTTCAAAAGCAGTATTTGTTTAATGTAAGATAGTACATAAGGGATTCTGAAGGTATAAATTCCTCAAATCAAGATTTAAAGTGAAAGGAAATATAAAGACTATATAATCAAATATATTCATTTCTTTCTCAAGATACTTCACCTTAAAAGTTATTTAAGTACTTGACGGTTTAAAATAATTGAAACAGAAGGAGGTGTAAAGAATTTGGAGTTAGGGACAGTCAAAAAAGCATTCATTCATTCATTCAGACTAAGTGGGGAATTCAAGTTAGCCGTTCATGTATTCATTCAGTGATTATTACTGGATGGAAAACTCTGCTCTAGGTACCATACTGGGCCTTGGGACTAAATTGTGAGCCAAAGTAGAGTCTCTCTCCTTAGAAGAGTTTACAAACTAGAGGGAGACATAACTACGTATTACTCAACAACTCACATGAACAAATGTAAAATGCAACGGGGGCAAGTCATACAAAATTGACTGTATGATATCTTATGGAGATGTAATATTTTCAGAGAAATCAAGAAATCTTTCTCTTTAACAAGTGACATGAGTTTAGGTATGAAGACTGAGTTAAATAAAGAAGGAAATAGTGTGCCAGTCTGAGAGAACAATGTGGACAAAAACACTGACAGGAGAAAACAGGGTGAATATAAAAGTAGTGAATGTAAGTATACTTGGAAAAAGGAGGGAGATGGAAATGATGCAAGTTAAAGCACAAGAAGGATGGTAAATCAGAACATGCAAGTCTATAGACCATAATTAGTGTGACTCCCTGTGAGCTATGTTAAACTACTGGGGAATTTTTTTTTAAAGACGGGGTCTTACTTTGTCACCCAGGCTGAATTCGGTAGCACAATCATGGTTCACTGCAGCCTTGACTCCCCAGGCTCACAAATCTCCTGCCTCAGCCTCTCAAGTAGCTTGGATGACAAGTGCACACCTGGCTAATTTTTGATATTTTGTAGAGATAAGGTCTCACTATGTTTCCCTGGCTGGTACTGAGCTCCTGTGCTCAAGCAATCCTCCTGCTTTGGCCTCCCAAAGTGTTGGTATTACAGGTGTGAGCCACTGTACCTGGCCTGCAACATCTGGAGAACTTTAAGTAGAAAGATGATATGAGTCAATTTGCTTCTAGCATAAATTGTTCTGGTTGTTTTGTGGAGAATGTGTGGGATCAGTAACAGAATAGATGAAGGTAGACAAGTTACTAGTATATAAAGAAGGAGACAAAAGATAATGTCCACTTGACCTAAAGTGGTTATGGGGACCACAGACATGGAATGATTTAAGAAATATTTAGTATTTGACAGACTGTGTTGGTAGACTATACTCAGAGTAGAGGGAAACGGAGGTATGAGAAAATAGTCTTAGGTTTTTGGCAGGCATAACTAGATTGAGAGATCATTAATTAGTTAGAGAAATGAGGCAATGAGAAGATCATGAATTTAGTCTTGGTTTTATTGAATTTGTGGTGCTTTTGATATAGCCAAGAAGAGATGTTGATTCAGAGGAGGACCTTGGCTTGGAGTTAAAATTTATGGATTATATCTGTATAGTTCCCACGTGGGAAGAGAGTTATAGAATGAGAGATAGAGGTTGCATTGAACTGAGATGATGCCACTGCACTCCAGCTTAGGTGACAGAGTAAGACTCCATCTCAAAAAAAAAAAAAAAGGCCATAATCAAGAAATCAAAAAACAGTGGATGCAGTGATCAGAAAACACTTCTACACTGCTGGTGGGAATGTAAACTAGTAGAGCCACAATGGAAAACAGTGTGGAGATTCCTTAAAGAACTAAAAGTAGAACTACCACTGCATCCAGCAATCCCATTATTGGGTATCTACCCAGAGGAAAAGAAGTCATTTTTCAGAAAAGATACTTGCACATGCAGGACAATTCACAATTGCAAAATAGTGGAAGCAACCCTAATGCCCATCAACAAGTGGATAAAGTAACTGTGGCATGTGTATGTATGTATGTGTGTGTGTGTGTGTGTGTGTATATGTAAAATATATATATGATGGAATACTACACAGCCATAAAAAGGAATGAATTATCAGCATTTGCAGTGACCTGGATGAGATTGGAAACTATTATTCTAAATGAAGTAACTCAGGAATTGAATATCAAACATTGCATGTTCTCACTGATATGTAGGAGCTAAACTATGAGGATGCAAAGGCATAAGAATGATGCAGTGGACTTAGGAACTTTAGGGGGAGGAGTGGGAGGGGGACTGAAGGACAGAAGAGTACCATTATGGTGCAATGTACACTGCTCAGGTGATGGGTGCACCTAAATCTCAGAAATCACCACTAAAGAACTTTTTCATGTAACCAAATACCACCTATACCCCAATAACTTATGGAAAAATAATAGTAAATGATAAAAATTATAAAGAGTGAGTAAAGGCAACTGTTTCTAGAAATTTGTCAATTAAAAGGAGAAGATTATAAAGAAGACCATAGATATGGACCAAAAAATATTTTTTTATTTCTAAAAGCATTGATTGGTGTAAGGTTTTAAGATCCAGGTTGCTTTTAAGGCTTTCCTAGAAATTTCCTATAAATCAGGAAGAAAGGAAAGTGATGATTCCAAAGTTACATAAGATCACTGGAGAATACTCACAAATACGATAATTTAAGTTTCAAAAATAAGTTAATCTTATATTTTGTATGGCCAAGTCTATTGAATAACTGACGATTAACACCTTGAAGCCAATTCTCTGAAACAGGGGTTCCAAAACTGTGGGCCACAGACCAGCTACCAGTTCATGGCCCATTAGGAACTGGGCCACACAGCAGGAGGTGAGCAGTGGGCAAGCAAGTAAAGCTTAATCTGTATTACACAGCTGCTCCCCATCACTCACATTACTGCCTGAGCTCCAGCTCCTGTCAGATCAGCAATGGCATTAGATTCTTATACAGAGGGAACTCTATTGTAAATGGCACGTGAGGAATCTAGTTTGCACATTCCTTATGAGAATCTAATGCCAGATGATCTGTCATTGTCTCCCATCACCCCTGGGTGATAGGACTATCTAGTAACAGAAAAACAAGGTCAGGGTTCCCACTGACTCTATATTATGGTGAGTAGTAAAATTATTTTATTATATATTATAATTATTATATAATAATAGAAATAAAGTGTACAATAAATGTGATGCATTTGGATCATTCCCAAACCATCCTCCCCTACCTTCACCACCTTGCTATCTCTGGAATAATTGTCTTCCACAAAACTGGTTCCTGGTGTCAAAAATGTTGGAGACATCTGCTCTAAAATGAAAGGATTCATTCTGATAAAATTATTTTAGATGTACTGAATATTTTCCTGACTTCTTAAATGGACTTTACTAATGCTTCTATGTTGTATATCTCCATCTGCTCTGTTTTTCTTTCATATTTTTAAAACTTCATTATTCTTCTTTTAAAAGAGTTCCTCCCTCTCTCATTGCTATGAAGAATTATTTTCATTATAAAGTGTGAGTCATTTTCTAATTTAACAAGATATTATGCACTTGTAAATGTTAGCATGCTGTGTAACGTAAAAGAAAAATGGTGAGAGAGAAAGAAAGTTAGAGGGAGACAGACTTTTTCTAATGAGTAACATTTATGTATATTGCTCTTTGGTATCTTCTGTATTCTGCTTGGACACTGGGCATGTGTTCCATGGTGTTTGTATTTTCAATGATTATTACAGTGTCTGACACATGAAAGGCCCTATAAAAACTTGCTGAGGAATTGTCATGAATAAAAGGCTAATTTTTTTGTGTTGGTTAGATAAGGTATCCCTTGTCTTCTCCTATCTATATAATTAAAACACAAACGCTATTTTGTTTCCAAAAAAATTATGTAAATTATACACTTAATTAGATAACATGAGGAAACTCCTTGACCCATATATCTGAATCCACAGGTAGAATCTAAGAATGATAGAATGTAAACTTCATGAGGGTAGAGACTTTTTATTTATATTTTTTCCTAGTATATCCTTATATTACCATTTGTTCTTGTGTGCTACACAGTTAGTGAGGCATGAAATGGGTGTTGGATAGGCAATCAAAATGCTCACTTACCTTCCTCATAAGGATGTTGTGAGGATTGAAGAAAATCATGCATACAGAAAGGCCATGTGTCTTTGAATAGCCAGCACTGTATATGTGTTGATGATTATTATTGTTATTCCCATCGACAAATCTATATTTTTACCATTTTTTAAATATACTTGATGAAAATAAACAGTGGTGCAACAAACAAACCCAAACTGGACTTCACATCACATGGTTTCAACTTGTAATGGTTTATTTTACATCTATGAAGGAGTTGAGAGAATTGAAGAAAGGAAGTCATCTTGAAGACCTTGCTATTACAAGGGAAGAGAATAAAGATAAAGTATCAGTGATGGGTGTACAGGAAGGAGAGTTTGGGATTTATGGAACTCTGATTTTTCTAAACAGATGTCCTCATCATGAGAGTTATTGTAGTCTCCACTTAATCAGATGGGATACAAAACTCCCTGTTATGTTCAGAACTGGCAGGACTCATTAAGTTGGCTTTAAACTGAGTATTAAGGGAGGATCTTTTGCTTAGCTCAAATAATCTCAACATGTACAATGGAGAGAAGAGGGAGTTCTACAAGCAGAAATAAAATATAAGGTAAGTGATAAGTAATATTAACATACTGGACTTAATTGTCTATAAGTAACTACAAAGTAAATGGGAAATTAAAAAGATTAGCTGGAAATGTTTCTAAGAGATGAAGAATATGACCTAATGAGCACAACAAAAATAGAGAGTTAACATTTCCTTATCTGGAATGTCAAAACTTATAGTTGAAATATACTCCACAGAGAAGACTAAGAGAAAATTAAACTTTAGGGCAAAGCACTGTAGTATATAAGATCAAAAAATAAATAAAAATTTCTTGTCATTCAATAATGATAATAGCAGTAAACAGCTTTTTATTACAGATACAAAAGATGAAAATAAAATCCTGTGATTGGTATATACTTAAATATAAATAATGCAGGTGTCAATACTTTTGTGTTTAAAATACCTGGACCCAGGGATGTTTCAGACTTTTCAGTGTGAATATATTGTGAAAGGTCACTAACTTACTTAGATATCAAATGAGCAATGTCAGTTGATAGACACAGAGCAATGAAATTTTGATTGAGTTTGGTGTTGGTAATCATGAAGGTGATTTTTTTTTATTTGGAAATTTTAAAAAACCATAAAGATGCTAGACTTATTCTGTGAAAAAAGGCCTATTTTAATTTATTAGACTTATTTTACTAAATGAGTATTACAAGGGCAATGTATAGTTAACAAATTAGTTAACAAATTTAATGAAGAGACAATGGGCAATTAGATACTACCTACATGATCTCTGATAAGGAATAAATTAATTTATTAGCCTTGCCTTAATTTCTAGAGATAGTGAGAAGCAGCAGATTTAGTGATATTTATGATTGGTAATAAAATATGCAATATTTATAATGGCTACTTAACATATTATAATCATATGTTTCAAATTTCTCTATTTGTGATTGTAAATTAAGTAGATAATTAGTCTCTGTAAAACTCATTTTTCTAACCTATATATACATAATGGGGATATGGCCTTTGTTGTTGTTGTTATATAAGATAATGCTTTTATAACTTTAGCATGATTTTTGAGACATAATTGGAACTAAATGAATGATAGCTAAAACAAGTTTAATATCACAGTTACTAAAATTAATTAAACCAAACTTTATTCTGAAAATTTGTAACTATAAAGAGAAAAAACAGTACAGTTTGCATCTAAGCATACTATTAGTCTTTGCCAATCTTAATTCATTAATGAAACCAGTCTTTGGGAATGATATTGCCTCCACCAAAGAAAAAGGGGACCTGAAACTGAAGGAAGTTAAATCATTTGCCCCAAATCACAGATCAGCGAGAACTGTTCTGAAACAATATTCGGAAGTTTCTAAAGCATTAAGTTTGTAAACTTCTATGACTTTTACAGTTATTAAAAATCTTCTTTAAAAAATACATCTAGGAGTTAAAGGAATTATATGCCCTCAAGAAGTAGAAAAAAATTTAAACACTTAAATATATACATTCCTTAACTCCTAACTTGAGAATAAAAGATTTCAGTTTTCTTTAGCTTTGTCAAGATAAGGGTCTTAATTGATTAACAATAGTATGGTAACGTGTGTCTGAAGCATCTTCTTAGTTTAATTGTGGGCGAAGGTGCCCTAGGAATACAATGTAGGAATGCAATACACAGTAAAAATAGTAGTATTATAGCTTCTGGCTTTGGCTGCTAAGATAAACTAAATTTACTTGTTTCTTAACTCTTCTGTATTCAAGCTATAATTTACTGAGTGCCTATGATAGGCAGGTACTGTGGTAGCCTTTGGGTACATATTGATAATCCCAAATGGTTCAAGATTTCTAGGAATCGGTTCAATTGCCTCCTCTTTTGAAATATTCTAAAATTACTCTCTCAAATATGGTAACTTCTCCAATATTCTTCTCCTTTTATTTTCTATCAGATCTAAACATCTCCAACTTATGCCTTCTACATAGGCACAAATATAAGAAAGCTTCCTTGCAAAATCCTAGGCATAAAGTGGTTCTATTTTATGATTTCTTAAAATGTACCCAAATTATAATTTAACTTCTTAGCTTGACACACGACTCTTTCCAGAAACTTTTGTATTACCTGTCCAACCTAATACACCTCTCCTCCACACATAACTCTTACGTTCTAATGACACTAAACATCTTACTACTCAATTGACATGTGATGCATGTTTATACCTTTCTGCTTTTCCTCTTATTTTCTGTCTTCACAGTGTGCCAGTTTCCTAATGTCTATAATGCATTCCTAAAATATTTGTAAAATATGGAAGTTGAATAATTGGTTTCAATTTGAAATTAAAATTTACTTCTTTGTCACTCCTAATCATTTTCAACTTTGGCTATCTTAGAACAATTATATGATAATATGCTTCTTATCCTGGCATTTTAATTTTTTTATTTATTGAACTTATTTTTATAATAAAGTAAAGGTAATTTATATTTTTTTTATTTTTTTTTTGAGAGAAGGAAAGAAAAAAATGAGTAAAGAAGAGGAAGAAAGAGGAAGAGAAAGAGGGAGGGTGAGCGGAAATATTGTTTATCCTGAAAAAAAATGGGTATTAATAATGGTCAATGTTTTATTTAAACCTATGAGTAGGTGTGATGTGGTATTGACAAGAATGTATATTTTGTGTATTTGAAGTGGAGAGCTCTATAAATATTTATTAAGTTTACTTGTTCCGGATCTGAGTTTGAGTCCTTGATATCCTTATTAATTTTCCATCTCATTGAATCTAAGTCTCTATGTATTTGGGTGTTAGGATCGTTAGCTCTTGTTGTTGCATTGATCCTTTTACCACTATATCTTTGTTGCTTTAGAATCTATTTTATCTGATATGAGAATTGCAACTCCTGCTTTTTATTTATTAATTTATTTATTTTTGCTCTCCATTTGGTTGGTAAATCTTTCTCCATCCCTTTGTTTTGAGTCTTTGTGTACCCTTGCATGTGAAACAGGTCTGGATATAACATGCCGTTGGGTTTTGGCTGTGTCTTTTGATTGGGAGATTTAGTTGACTTAAATTTAGGGTTACTGCCATTTGATGTTAACTGGCTGTTTTATCCATTCGTTGATGTAAATTCTTCTTTATGTTGGTGCTCTTTACTTTTTGGTATATTTTTAGAAAGGCTAATACTGGTTGTTTTTTTCTGTGTGTAATGCTTCTTTCAGAAGCTCTTATAAAGCAGGCCTGGTGGTAATAAAATCTCTGAGTACTTGCTTGTTCGTAAAATATTTTATTTTTCCTTCAATTGTGAAGCTTAGTTTGGCTGGATATGAAATCCTGGGCTGAAGGTTCTGTTCTTTGAGGATGTTGAATATTGGCCCCCAGTCTCTTCTGGCTTGTAGAGTTTCTGCCGAGAGATCTGCTGTAAGTCTGATAGGCTTGCCTTTGTGGGTAATCTGACCTTTCTCTCTGGCTGCCCTTAGTATCCTCTCCTTCGTTTCAACCCTGGTGAATCTAACAATTATGTGCCTTGGGGTTTCTCTTCTTGAGGAATATCTTTGTGGTATTCTCTGTATTACCTGGGGTTGAATATTGACCTGCTTTGCTAGTTTAGGAAAATTTTTCTGAATAATATCCTGAAGGGTATTTTCCAGCTTGAATTCATTCTCTCCGTTGCATTCAGGTACACCTATCAAACATAAATTTGGTCTTTTCACATAGTCCCACATTTCTTGGAGATTTGGCTCATTCCTGTTTATCCTTTGTTCTCTAATCTTGTCTTCTTGATTTATTTCATTAAGTTGGACTTTGACCTCTGATATCCTTTCTTCTGCTTGAACAATTCAAGTGTTTAAACCTGTGCATACTTCTCAGAGTTTCTGTATTGTATTCTTCAGTTTCATTAATTCACTTATATTCCTCTCTAAGTTGTCTATTCTCAATAGGATTTCGTCAAACATTTTTTCAAAGTTCTTAGTTTCTTTACATTGGGCTACAACATGTTCTTTTAACTCACAGAAGTTTCTTATTATCCATTCCTTGAAACGTGATTCTGTTATTGGGATGTGCTCGTTCTCCATCAAGCCTTGTTCCATTGTTGATGTGGAACTGTGATCATCTTTAGAGAGAGAGGCGTTCTGATTTTGAGTATTCTCAGCCTTTTTATGCTGGTTTCTTCCCATCATTGTAAATTTATCCTCCTGGTATCTTTGAAATTACCAACTTTCAGATTAGGTCTCTTGAGTGGACGTCCAAGTTGTTAGTTCCCAGGGACAGAACAGCGGCGTTAAGACTGATGGTGCTTTTCTACCCAGGATTCTTCTCTCTGGCTTCCTCTTGTGTCCGAAATAGGCGACTCTGCCTTCCTGGGGCTCCAAACCTCGGTCGGAAGGGGAACCAGTCTCGTTTACTCTGCGCCAAGAGCTGCCTCGCTGGGGTGCCGTCACAGCCACTGCGCCGGCCTCAGGAATCATGCTGGGGGCCCGTGTGGGTCCTCCAAACCTCAGTCCAAAGGGAAGCCAGCCCTGTTTGCTCTGCTCCGAGAGCTGCCACCGAGGTGCTGATGAAACTGCTGCACCGGCCACAAGAATTGTGCTGGCAACTCGTGTGACCCCTCCACTGGGGATCTTCTGCTCCGTGAGCGACCTGAATTTGTCTGAAGTGTGGCATCTTCTAGTTCTCTGCTCTTTAACTGAGAGCTGCAATCCCGAGATGTTAGCAATTGGCCATCTTGGATCCTCCCTGGTAATTTATAATTAAATAGCAAATAATTTATCAAACTCAGTTGAACAAATAATGATGATAAGGTTACCCAAATGGAATAGTTGGGTTGCTGCTGACCACTGATAGACTTGGTGCTCCTTTTGGACACTTAATGGCAGTCTCAGGTTATCAGAATAAAATGAACAAAAAGTCAAATTGTTGCAAAAGTTGAATGAATGAAAATTGAGCACAGCCTCCATTGATAAAATTCATTTATATTATATGTTGAAAATTTTGGCAAGGACATCATATATCTATGTAGTCTGCCCAACAATGAGGTAATTAACCATAAGGGTACATTTTAAAGAAGAGTAAGCAGATAGTCACATAGCTATTTTGTGGCACAGTGAGAATGAAAATACTCATCTTTTTTGTTCAAAGACAATTTGGAATGATTTCCTTTCTAAGTGGTGGAGGTAGTTTTTTTTTCCTCCTGTGCATATTCAGCCAGTTATCTTTTATTATTATTATTTTACTTTAAGTTCTGGGATGCATGTGCAGGATGTGCAGGTTTGTTACATAGGTATACATGTGCCATGGTGGTTTCCTGCACCCATCAATCCATCACCTACATTAGGGATTTCCTCCTAATCCTATCCCTGCCCTAACCCCCACATACTCCACACAGGCCCCAGTGTGTGATGTTCCCCTCCCTGTGTCCATGTGTTCTCATGGTTAAACTCCCACTTATGAGTGAGAACATGCAGTATATGGTATTCTTTTCTTGTGTTAGTTTGCTGAAAATGATGGTTTCTAGCTTCATCCGTGTCCCTGCAAAGGACATGAACTCAGGCTTTTTTTTTTTTATAGTTGCATAGTATCCCATGGTGTATATGTGCCACATTTTCTTTATCCAGTCTATTACTGATGGGCATTTGGGTTGGTTCCAAGTCATTGCTATTGTGAACAGTGCTGTAATAAACATACATGTGCATGTGTATTTATAGTAGAATGATGTATAATCCTTTGGGTGTATACCCAGTAATGGGATTTCTGGGTAAAATGGTATTTTTAGTACTAGATCCTTGAGGGATAGCCACAATATCTTACACAATAGTTGAACTAATTTACTCTCCCACCAACAGTGTAAAAGCATTCCAATTTCTCCACATCCTCTCCAGCATCTGTTATTTCCTTTTTCATGATCGCCATTCTAACTCGCGTCAGATGGTATCTCAATGTAGCCTTGATTTGCATTTCTCTAATGAACAATAATGATGTATTTCATATGTTTGCTGGCTGAATAAATGTCTCCTTTTGTTCATATCCTTTGCCCACCTTTTGATGGGGTTGTTTTTTTCTTATAAATTTGTCTAAGTCCCTTGTATATTTTGGATATTAGCCCTTTGTCAGATGGATAGATTGCAAAAGTTTTCTCCCATTCTGTAGGTTGTCTGTGGCATTATTTCTGAGGCCTCCGTTCTGTTCCATTGGTCTATATATCTGTTTTGGTACCAGTAGCATGCCGTTTTGATTACTGTAGCCTTGTAGTATAGTTTGAAGTCAGGTAGTGTGATGCCTCCAGCTTTGTTCTTTTTGCTTAGGATTGACTTGGCTATACAGGCTCTTTTTTGGTTCCATATTAAATTTAAAGTATTTTTTAAAATAATTCTGTGAAGATAGTTGATGGTGGTTTGATGGAGATAGCACTGAAGCTATAAATTACTCTGAGTAGTATGTCCATTTTCATCATATTGATTCTTCCTTCCTATCAATGAGTATGGAATGTTTTTTCATTTGTTTGTGTCCTCTCTTGTTAAGCAATGATTTGTAGTTCTCCTTGAGGAGGTCCTTCACATCTCTTGTAAGTTGTATTCCTAGGTATTTTATTCTCTTTATAACAATTGTGAATGGGAGTTCACTCATGATTTGGCTCTCTGTTATTGGTGTATAGGAATGCTTGTGATTTTTGAACATTGATTTTGTATCCTGAGACTGCTGAAATTGCTCACCAGCTTAAGAAGATTTTGGGCTGAGATGATGAGATTTTCTAAATATACAATCATGTCATCTTCAAACAGAGACAATTTGACTTCCTCTATTCCTATTTTAATATGCTTTATTTGTTTCTCTTGCCTGATTGCCCTGGCCAAAACTTCCAATACTATGTTGAATAAGAGTGGTGAGAGAGAGCATCCTTTTCTTGTGCCAGTTTTCAAAGGGAATGCTTCCAGTTTTTGCCCATTTGGTGTGATAGTGTCAGCTAGTTATCTTAGTTACCATATTAGTTAGTTTTTATTGCTTACTAGACAAGCAATAGAGTCTAGACTCTTCCAGAGTAGAATCTGAATCTAAAGGCATTTGATATCTCCAAAGTCTTGCAGAGTTTATATACCTGGAACTCCAGTAGTGATTGTTGAATAAACAAATGAATGGGTAAAGGAATTAAATACCTATAAATATGGATAAAATAAGAAGTATTATATACAGAACCAGAAGGCTGTTTTGGTTCTTCATATACATGTACATACATATATTCATATATATATATATATATATATATATATATATATATATATTATAAATATGTATTTTTCCATATATATTTATTTTCTTCTTATGTTTTTGAAGACATGGTCTCACTCTGCTGCTCAGGCTGAAGAGTGGTGGCACGGTCATAGCTCACTGTAACCTAGAACTCCTGGGCTCAAGTCATCCTCTAGCCTCAGCCTCCTGAGTTGTTGGGATTACAGGCATGAGTCATTGTACCTGGTATGTTCTGCTTTTTCACTAATTTGTAGATACTTTGTATAGAACTAACTTGGAATAGTTTTCTATTATCTCTCTGTAAGAAACATAAATATAATTCTGCAGGTAATATGGGGCTTAAATAGGGCAGCATCTGTCCTCTTGTTTCACAAAAAGCATTAATTTATAAAAAGGAATGGGATGATAAGTTATGGTTAGATTGTCAGACTAAAAGTGGCTCTTATTTCAGCATTCTCTCTGTTACTAATGGTACTAGGGAATATTTTGAGGAAAGCAGAGATCTTCATCTCCTAATTGTTGATTTCAAAGGGAGAATAATATTTCCAAATTCCATTTCTAAATCTATTCTGTATATCTCATCTTTGAATTTCTAAAGCCCTCTTAAAACCTATGAGTATTTAGCATTTGCAGTCTCACCACAAAATACAGATTCACTGTTTACCTCACAATATTTCATATACTTGTGTTATGATCACAACAAGCCAAGCCTTTCTGAGGTTGCCCTTTTTCTTGTTATTCAGGAATGTCTTACTCAAGTTAGTTTTTATCTTTTTCATTTCCTCCACATATTTAAAGGCATACGTGAGATTTCTAATTATATGTATTCAATTTCTGTCATTTTAATTGTCTTTTTCTTATCCCCTCTGTCTTCCTTGAGAAGCAATGGCAAAATGTTTATAAAGTATTCTAGGCCGTGGGTTTTTAAATACTTCTTATGTTCATTTTGAGACTTGAATATATCTATCCATAACATGCTCTACTTAGTATTGTTTTTTTAATTATAGTAGGGTCTGTGGTATAAAAAGCACAAAATAGGGGTATGGATTTCTGCTTTATTTTGTTTGTCTAACAAAGCACCAACCACTTACAGTATATACCTGCTTTTTTGGACAAATCAGGACTGTAGAAGACCCATAGGAAATCTTTCCTATTTGACAGCTACTATTATGATGCTCACTAATGTTTCTTTTGGACACATTGCTGACATAAAATTGTGCAAAAGCAAGCATGATTTTGGATTATTTTTATTTCTGATATGTTCGTCATCTGACCCTTTTAATCATTCTGGAAGTTTTAGTCAAGCACAACACAAGAATTGCTATTGTTATCAATTTTATAAACATTTTTCTTTAAGTTCTAGCCAAATCTAAATGCAATGATCCTTGTCTCCTTCAAAGAATAAAAAGTATTTTATGTAGACTTATTTTTATAGGTAAAACATACTGGCCAAAGGAACAAAATAGAAAGTCCACAAACACATGTGAAACCACATGCAAATTTTAGAGGGTGATGAAGATGCCATACCAAAAAATTGGAAAGAAGTATTAACTATTCAATAAATAATATTGAGACAACAGGCTATTACTTAAAAATAAATTTGCCGGGCACGGTGGCTCATGCCTGTAATCCCAGCACTTTGGGAGGCCGAGGCGGGTGGATCACAAGGTCAAGAGATTGAGACCATCCTGGTCAACAAGTTGAAACCGCATCTCTACTAAAAATACAAAAATTAGCTGGGCATGGTGGTGCATGCCTGTAGTCCCAGCTACTCGGGAGGCTGAAAGAGGAGAATTGCTTGAACCCAGAAGGCGGAGGTTGCGGTGAGCTGAGATCGTGCCATTGCACTCCAGTCTGGGTAACAACAGCGAAACTCCGTCTCAAAAAAAAAAATTTATAGCCATAATTCTAAAAAAAAAAAAACAAAATTAATGTTAATTAGATTAAGATTTAAGTGCATAAAATGTAACCATAAACTATGAGAAGAAAATATACTTTATTGCAATTGAAAAAGAGTGTCTAAGCATTGGCATGTATAGCCTTAGTCATAAAGAAAAACATTATTTAGCTATTAATTTTAGTGAGACACAAATATCATGAATTATAAACTAATTGTAGTACATGTAATAGAAAAGGGGTAATATTCTCACCCTTGAAGTGCTTTTACCTAATTAATTAATAAACACTTTGGTAGAAAAATAAGCATGAAACACAAAAAGGAATATTATAAAAGAAAAACTATAAACAGAAAATTTAAAAAGTTAAACTGGATTGGTATTCAAAAAATGCAAATAGAAGTATCACCAAGACATCATTTTTGAATATTAAATTCAGAATAGTATATTCATAAGAAAAAGCCCTCAATCTCCAATTAAATTTTTGTATATGTGAAACAGAGATCAAGGTTTACTTTTTTTCTTATTAATGTCCTATTGCTTCAGCATGATTTATTAAAAAGGCAAAACCAAATACATATTCTTTTTCCTTAAATGGTATTGATGTCTTTGCCACAAATAAACTGAACATATATGTGCTGGTCTATGTTTTGGTTCTTTGTTCTGTTTCCTCGGTCTATTTGTCTTTATGACAATATCATGTTCCATAATTACTTTAGGTTTATGACAACTCAAAGTATCACAGCTTCTTCTTAAATATTGTCTTGTCTATTTCAAGTCCTTTGCATTTCCAAATAAAATTTAAAATCAGCTTATATCTTTTTTTTAAATTTTTTTTTTAATTTTTTATTGCATTTTAGGTTTGGGGGTACATGTGCAGAACATGCAAGACAGTTGCATAGGTACACACATGGCAGTGTGTTTTGTTTCCTTTCTCCCCTTCACCCACATTTGGAATTTCTCCCCAGGCTATCCCTCCCCACCTCCCCCTCCCACTGGCCCCATTTCCCCCAAATAGGTCCCAGTGTTTAGTACTCTTCTCTCTGTGACCATGTGTTCTCATTTTTCATCACCCACCTATGAGTGAGAATATGCAGTGTTTCGTTTTCTGTTCTTGTGTCAGTTTGCTGAGAATGATGTTCTCCAGATTCATCCATGTCTCTACATATGACACAAACTCATCATTTCTGATTGCTGCATAATATTCCATGGTGTATATGTGCCACATTTTTCCAATCCAGTCTATCATCAATGGGCATTTTGGTTGATTCCAAGTCTTTGCTATTGTAAACAGTGCTGCAATGAACATTCGTGTACATGTGTCCTTATACTAGAACGACTTATAGTCTTTTGGATATATACCCAGTAATGGGATTGCTGGACCAAATGGAATTTCTATTTCTAAGGCCTTGAGGAATCGCCACACTGTCTTCCACAGTGGTTGAACTAATTTACACTCCCACCAACAGTGTAAAAGTGTTCCTTTTTCTCCACATCCTCTCCAGCATCTGTTGTCTCCAGATATTTTAATGATCGCCATTCTAACTGGCGTGAGATGGTATCTCAATGTGGTTTTGATTTTCATCTCTCTGATGACCAGAGACGATGAGCATTTTTTCATATGATTGTTGGCCTCATATATGTCTTCTTTCGTAAAGTGTCTGTTCATATCCTTTGCCCACTTTTGAATGGGCTTGTTTGTTTTTTTCCTGTAAATCTGTTTGAGTTCTTTGTAAATTCTGGATATCAGCCCTTTGTCAGATGGGTAAACTGCAAAAATTATTTCCCATTCTGTTGGTTGCCGATTCACTCTAGTGACTGTTTCTTTTGCCATGCAGAAGCTGTGGAGTTTCATTAGGTCCCATTTGTCTATTTTGGCTTTTGTTGCCAATGCTTTTGGTGTTTTGTTCATAAAGTCCTTGCCTACTCCTATGTCCTGGATAGTTTTGCCTAGATTTTCTTCTAGGGTTTTTATCGTGCCAGGTCTTATGTTTAAGTCTTTAATCCATCTGGAGTTAATTTTTGTGTAAGGTGTCAGGAAGGGGTCCAGTTTCTGCTTTCTGCACATGGCTAGCCAGTTTTCCCAACACCATTTGTTGAACAGGGAATCTTTCCCCATTGCTTGTTTTTGACAGGTTTATCAAAGATTGTATGGTTGTAGATATGTTGTGTTGCCTCTGTTGCCTCTGTTCTGTTCCATTGGTCTATATCTCTGTTTTGGTACCAGTACCATCCTGTTTTGATTACTGTAGCCTTGTAGTATAGTTTGAAATCCGGTAGTGTGATGCCCCCCGCTGTGTTCTTTTTGCTTAGAATTGACTTGGCTATGCGGGCTCTCTTTTGGTTCCATATGAAGTTCGTGGTGGTTTTCTCCAGCTCTGTGAAGAAAGTCAATGGTAGCTTGATGGGTATAGCATTGATTCTGTAAATTACTTTGGGCAGTATAGCCATCTTTATGATACTAATTCTTCCTAACCATGAACATGGAATGTTTCTCCATCTGTTTGTGTCCTCTCTGATTTCGTTGAGCAATGGTTTGTTGTTTTCCTTGAAGAGGTCCCTTGCATTCCTTGTGAGTTGTATTCCAAGGTATTTTATTCTTTCTGTAGCAATTGTGAATGGCAGTTCGTTCTTGATTTGGCTTTCCTTAAGTCTGTTATTGGTGTAGAGGAAGGCTTGTAATTTTTGCACATTGATTTTATATCCTGAGACTTTGCTGGAGTTGCTTATCAGTTTCAGGAGTTTTTGGGCTGAGGCAATGGGGTCTTCTAGGTATACTATCATGTCGTCTACAAATAGAGACAATTTGGCTTCCTCCTTTCCTATTTAAATACCCTTTATTTTGCTTGCCTGATTGCTCTGGCTAGAACTTCCAGTACTATATTGAATAGGAGTGGTGAAAGAGGGCATCCTTGTCTAGTGCCAGATGTCAAAGGGAATGCTTCCAGTTTTTGCCTATTCAGTATGATATTGGCTGTTGGTTTGTCATAAATAGCTTTTATTACTTTGAGATACGTTCCATCGATACCGAGTTTATTGAGGGTTTTTAGCATAAAGGACTGTTGAATTTTGTCAAATGCCTTCTCTGCGTCAATTGAGATAATCATGCAGTTTTTGTTTTTGGTTCTGTTTATGTAGTGAATTACGTTTATAGACTTGCGTATGTTGAACCAGGCTTGCATCCCCGGGATGAATCCTACTTGATCATGATGAATAAGTTTTTTGATTTGCTGTTGCAATTGGCTTGCCAGTATTTTATTGAAGATTTTTGCATCTATGTTCATTATGGATATTGGCCTGAAGTTTTCTTTTCTTGTTGGGTCTCTGCCGGGTTTTGGTATCAGGATGATATTGGTCTCATAGAATGATTTAGGAAGGATTTCTTCTTTTTGGATTATTTGGAGTAGTTTCAGAAGGAATGGTACCAGCTCCTCTTTGTGTGTCTGGTAGAGTTCGGCTGTGAACCCATCTGGACCTGGGCTTTTGTTGTGTGGTAGGCTCTTAATTGCTGCCTCAACTTTTGACCTTGTTATTGGTCTATTCATAGTTTCAGCTTTCTCCTGGTTTAGGCTTGGGAGGACACAGGAGTCCAGGAATTTATCCATTTCTTCCAGGTTTGCTAGCTTATGTGTGTAGAGTTGTTTGTAATATTCTCTTATGATGGTTTGAATTTCTGTGGAATATGTGGTGATTTCCCCTTTATCATTTTTTATTGCATCTATTTGGTTGTTCTGTCTTTTCTTTTTAATCTATCTAGCTAGTGGTCTGTCTATTTTGTTGATCTTTTCAAAAAACCAGCTCTTGGATTTATTGATTTTTTGGAGGGTTTTTCGTGTCTCAATCTCCTTCAGTTCAGCTCTGATCTTAGTTATTTCTTGTCTTCTGCTGGGTTTTGAGTTTCTTTGATCTTGCTCCTCTAGCTCTTTGCATTTTGACAATAGGGTGTCAATTTTGGATCTCTCCATTATTCTCATATGGGCACTTATTGCTATATATTTTCCTCTAGAGACTGCTTTAAATGTGTCCCTGAGATTCTGGCATGTTGTGTCTTCGTTCTCGTTGGATTCAAATAACTTCTTTATCTCTGCCTTCATTTTGTTGTTTACCCAGTCAACATTCAAGAGCCAGTTGTTCAGTTTCCATGAAGCTGTGCAGTTCTGGGTTGGTTTCTGAATTCTGAGTTCTATCTTGATTGCACTATGGTCTAAGAGGCTGTTTGTTATGATTTCAGTTGTTTTGCATTTGCTGAGCAGTGCTTTACTTCCAATTATGTGGTCAATTTTAGAGTAGGTGTGATGTGGTGCTGAGAAGAATGTATATTCTGTGGATTTGGGGTGGAGAGTTCTGTAGATGTCTATCAGGTTTGCTTGCTCCAGGTCTGAGTTCAAGCCCTGGATATCCTTGTTGATTTTCTGTCTGTTTGATCTGTCTAATATTGACAGTGGGGTGTTAAAGTCTCCCACTATAATTGTGTGGGAGTCTAAGTCTCTTTGTAAGTCTTTAAGAACTTGCCTTATGTATCTGGCTGCTCCTGTGTTGGGTCCATATATGTTTAGGATCGTTAGCTCTTCTTGTTGTATCGATCCTTTTACCATTATGTAATGGCCTTCTTTGTCTCTTTTGATCTTTGTTGCTTTAAAGTCTGTTTTATCAGAGATGAGAATTGCAACTCCTGCTTTTTTTTGCTCTCCATTTGCTTGGTAAATCTTCCTCCATCCCTTTATTTTGAGCCTTTGTGTATCCTTGCATGTGAGATGGGTTTCCTGGATACAGCACACTGATGGGTTTTGGATTTTTATCCAATTTGCCAGTCTGTGTCTTTTGATTGGTGCATTTAGTCCATTTACATTTAGGGTTAGTATTATTATGTGTGAATTTGATACTGCCATTTTGATGTTAGCTGGCTGTTTTGCCGGTTAGTTGTTGTAGATTCTTCATTATGTTGATGCTCTTTAGCAATTAGTGTGATTTTGGAATGGCTGGTATTGGTTGTTCCTTTCTATGTGTAGTGCCTCTTTCAGGAGCACTTGTAAAGCAGGCCTGGTGGTGACAAAATCTCTGAGTACTTGCTTGTTCACAAAGGATTTTATTTTTCCTTCAGTTCTGAAGCTCAGTTTGGCTGGATATGAAATTCTGGGTTGAAAGTTCTTTAAGGATGTTGAATATTGGCTCCCACTCTCTTCTGGCTTGCAGAGTTTCTGCCGAGAGATCTGCTGTGAGTCTGATGGGCTTCCCTTTGTGGGAGACCCGACCTTTCTCTCTGGCTGCCCTTAGTATTTTCTCCTTTATTTCAACCTTGTTGAATCTGACGATTATGTGCCTTGGGGTTGCTCTTCTTGCGGAATATCTTTGTGGTGTTCTCTGTATTTCCTGCATTTGAGTGTTGGCCTGTCTTTCTAGGTAGGGGAAATTTTTCTGGATAATGTCCTGAAGAGTAATTTCCAGCTTGGATTCATTCTCTTCGTCCCCTTCTGGTATGCCTATCAAATGTAGGTTAGGTCTCTTCACATAATCCCACATTTCTTGGAGACATTGTTCATTCCTTTTTGCGCTTTTTTCTCTGATCTTTGTTTCTCGTTTTATTTCATTGAGTTGATCTTCAACTTCTTAAATTCTTTCTTCTGCTTGGTCAATTCGGCTATTGAAACTTGTGCATGCTTCGTGAAGTTCTCGTATTGTGTTTTTCATCTCCTTTAATTCATTCATATTCCTCTCTAAGTTATCCATTCTTGTTATCATTTTCTCGAATCTTTTTTCAAGGTTCTTAGTTTCTTTGCATTGATTTGAAACATGTTCTTTTAGCTCACAAAAGTATCTCATTATCCACCTTCTGAAGTCTAATTCCGTCGTTTCATCACAGTCATTCTCCATCCAGCTTTGTTCCCTTGCTGGTGAGGAGTTTTGGTCCTTTCTAGGAGGCGATGTGTTCTGGTTTCGGGTGTTTTCCTCCTTTTTGCGCTGGTTTCTTTCCATCTTTGTGGATTTATCCACCTGTTGTCTGTGTAGTTGCTGACTTTTCGATTGGGTCTCTGGGTGGACACCCAGATTGTTGATGATGAAGTATTTCTGTTACTTGGTTTTCCTTCTACCAGTCTAGCCCCTTCGCTGTATGACTGCTGAGGTCCACTCCAGGCCCTGCTTGTCTGGGGTCCACCTATGGCAGCTGCGGAACAGTAGGGATGATACCAGTTTCTTTTTCTGCTATCTTTGTCCCAGAATGATGCCTGCCAAGTGTCAGTCTTTTGGATATAGAGGGGTCCGGGAGCTGCTTGAGGAGACAGTCTGTACTTTATAGGAGCTCAAGTGCTGAGCTGTGAGTCTGATGTTCATTCAAGGCTTTTAGGCTGCTATGTTTAATTCTGCTGCAACAGAACTCATAAAAAAGCCCTTTTTTTCTCAGCTGCTCTTTCTGAAGGGGTTGGGGCTTTATTTTTGAGTGTCTGCCTGGTTGTCCTGCCCAGCTAGGAGGCAGTCTTGTCCTGCCGAGGCTCCGCCCTGCTGGTGTGAGGTTCGTCCTGTTTCTGCAGGCTCTGCCCTTCTTCTGCGGTCTCCGCCCTGCAGCCGCGGGCTCCGCCCTGTGGCGGAGTCTCTCTGTTGTACCGGGTTGCCTCGGCAATGGCAGGCTGCGTCAGCAATGGGCATGTACCTCAGTAGGGGCTGATTGCCTCAGTAATGGTGGACGCCTCTCCCACACGGAGCTGTGCTTTAAGGGAACCTCCTAACAGCGAGTGTTTGGAATTGCCGTTTTGTTTGTCGCACTGCGCTACCCCTAACACTTTGTCCTGGGCTGGTTCACTGTTCAAGTCCCATTCAGTCTCAAGTTCAGCCCTCTCAGGTCTCAGGTTGCCAGTTCAACAGGACACCCGGAACAGTGTGCTTTTGTGCAGAACTCTGTGGAGTGCCTCTGCGCTCCAGCTTGGGCCGCAGCCGCACCGGCTACTGGCTACACCAGTCAAGATCTCTGGCTGGCATCCTGCGTTTTTTTATATCTGGGAATTTCCCCGTTCTGTGGGCAACAAAGGTCCATCTGGAAATGTGTCCCTGACTCACCCTCTCTGCACATCCAGCGAGAGCTTCAATCCTGGGTTGTTCTCACAGCACCATCTTGAGTCCTCCCCCAGCTTATATCTTTTAACAAAAATGTCTATTACTTTGGTTTCAATTTTATTTAATCCAAATCAATAAATCTAGATTAATTTTGAAAAATAAGCATATTAAAATAATAGAAACTTCCAATCCATGAAAATGGCATAATTCTTCACTTATTTAAATCATCTTTATCAAATCTCTGTTTTCTATTTCATATTTGATATTTTTTGAGACTTTTGTAATTGGCATTTTCTTTTCAATTTCAGTTTTAAATTCTTTGTTGTTAGTATATAAAAATTCTATTGATATTTCTGTATTGACCTTATATCCAGAGGCCTTGCTAAAAACCACATTATTTTAGTGTGCTAAAATATTATTTCAGACATTCTATATAATTACATAGTTTTAATTAAAATTAGTAACTTTTACCATCAAGAGAAAACACTAAAATAATAAACAGGAAGCCATAAACTGAGCAAAAATTTATATATGATATATGTATGTGATAAATATGTAATACATATAACTAGAATATATATATATGTGCTCTAGGGTCACATAGCTAGTAATTGGCAGGGTTAACAACTGAAACCAGATTTGTCTGAATCCAGAGCTGGAGTTTTTAACTAGCATGATATAATTTTGACATGAAATGATGTTCATATATGTATCACAAAGGTCCTATATCCATATTATATAAAGAACTACTACAAGTCAATAAGAAAATTACAACCCAAACAAAATATGCAAAATATTTGACTAATTCATAGAAAGCTTCTAAAAATAAATAATAAGCATATTTTCAAAAGTGCTGTATCATTACTCATTGGAGAAATGCAAATTAGAACTACAATGAGCTATACAAACATAAAAATGGTAAAACAACAAAAGAACTGATGATACTAAATATCAGTGAAGATATAGAAGATATAGCTAGGACTCGCAAACATTGCTGATGAGAATATACATTGTTTTAAACATTTGGAAAACTGCATCTACCAAAGCCAAATATATGCCCACCCTAATGAAACAGCAATTTTACTCATAAATGAATTCCCAGAAGAAATGAGGGCATAGGTCCACCAAATGGGTATATAAACATTTGCACTGTTGACAGCAGCTTTATTCATAACACCGCATACATTGGGAACAACACAAATGTGCAATCATAGGGGAATATACAAGCAAATTGAGGTATGTTCATACAGTAGAGTATTATGGACCAATAAACAAGAAACTGCTGATACACAGCTGGCTGGATCTCCGAAACATTGTGTTGGGTGAAAGTTAAAACGTGCAGAAGTGAACATGCTGCATCGTTCTACTTATTTTAAGGTTAGAAGTCAGAGTTTATCTCTGATTTGGGATTTTATTAACTAGGAAGAGGCAAGAAACATCCTTCTGGAGTGTTGGAGGTGTTCTCTTATATCGATCCAGGTGATGGTTATATAGAGGTATACATACATAAAAATTCATCATGCCATACTGTTAGGATTTTGCAATTTACACTGTATAGATTGCACCTTAATTTAGAAAATTGATAATATGGAAATGGGAATTTTATATAATGCTTATTTAAATGCTTAGTATAATGTTGGTATCATTTTTCAAAATATGATAAAACATTTTTTCAATGCCTGTACACTCTGATACAGGAAATTTTGTTTCAACTAACTGTTTCTAAGGAAAGAATCTGACCAATGGCAAAAATGTATGTGTAAAATAAAGATATTTCTTATGATAGTGAAGAAACTAAGACAGAAAATCCCTAAATGTCTAAGATTTGGAAACTGGAAAATTATGATTTATGTGCACTAGCCACCAGATGAACCACTAGCTAGGCATTTACCAGGATGATGGAAGGATTTTTTAAAATTAATATTTTTGGAGTTAATATTCATTGCCATGTATTTTTACAATCTATCAAAGATGGCTTATTCTATTTAACATTTATTAGAAACTGACAGGTAGGGGTTATTAATAGTTCTCTTTTTTAACAGATGAAAAAATGGAGCCTTAGTAGCTTGCTGTAGGGTCACACAGCTAGTAACTGGCAGAGTTAACAACTGAACCCAGATTTGTCTGAATCCAGAGCCAGAGTTTTTAACTGATGGGATGTAATTTTGACATGCAATGATGTTCATAATCTGTGGTTAATTGAATAAATGATTTGCCAAACTGTAAGACTGAGAGTATGATTTTATGTCTGTAAAAAAATATGTACACGTATACACATGTGTGCTTGTAAAGCAAAATCCTATGATCAAAGTCCTGTAATTGGCACTTGATTACCAGACCCTCTTCTCCACTGTTCAGATAACTAGCTATGCAGGCTTAATTTTGTCTTTTCATTAATCATACAATAAAATCTATTTATGTTTATAGGATTGAACATTTTAAACCTCACTTGTAGCATATGGCCAGGTTTTACTGTGTGTGTGTGTATGATATATAATCAAATAAATCTGTTTGGCAAAGCATGTGTTAGCTGCTGATTCTGCTGCTTTCTTGGTGTTAGGATTGTTGATAATTAAAAATATAAATTTATTCAGCCATTTTACATTTTTCACATTTTCTAAACTTGATGTATAAAATTGATGCAATTAACATAAAAAAGGCCCTTAGGAGAGATAAAAATGTGTTTTAATACAACACTAACCTATCTTTTAGTTCATGCCCTATCATCACCCAACTGAATGAATTGGGTTTTACACT
This sequence comes from Callithrix jacchus, assembly GCF_049354715.1. Lineage (NCBI taxonomy): Eukaryota > Metazoa > Chordata > Mammalia > Primates > Cebidae > Callithrix > Callithrix jacchus. The sequence goes on along the minus strand of NC_133504.1, from coordinate 85,977,065 downwards.
TAACAATAAATGTTAATGTTTCTTGAGAGCATAATTTGTACCAGGTACCTTATAAATGCCTATGAATATATTTTTTTCTCCAGTGAATCCTTTTCACAATGCTATGAGGTAAATACTATTACTATCTCTATTTTATATCTGAGGAAAGTGAAGTACAGAGAGGTTAAGTACATTGCACAAGTCTACACAGTATGATTTGAGCTCAGAGGGTCTGACTCCAGGGTCTTGCTCTAGACTCCTAAACTAAACCTTCCCAATAAGTGTTACATTAGGGGCCTCATCTCAACTACAAAATTCAGGGCCAAAACAGTCATTCATTTTAAAGGCACTTACACATTTAAATATTCTGTGATCTTTACTCCTATGAACATTTTTATGCTACCAATCAGTTATTTTTTCAGTACCTACTAGATGCCAAACTCAGTAGTAACTTTTTTTCTTTTACTCAGTATCAATTTTATTAGCCACTTGAATGGAGTGATCTGTGTGCCTTGGATATGAGATGAGGGCATACATGCTGCAGTTGAGCCCAAACAAAGCATTTTGATTATTTAATAAATTATAACTTGAAAAGAGGGTCTGACAGTTACTTATGTACATTTCCTGACGCATAATCTAATTCTTAAGTCAGTGGTTTAATATAATTTTCTAAGTTGCTAGCCTGATTCAGAATAGGCTTCAAGCATAAAATCACACAAAGCTTTTGTTTTGCAAAGCTCTTTCACAAATCACCCTGGTTTCATGCCCTAATTAATCAGCGTTCATGGGGGAATGAGAGGTTATTTGCTTTTCAGCTTCTGCAGATATACTAATAGTATAGCAGGAGAATTCTGAAATAACATGGGTTATTTCTCATATTTGAAGCAGTTTCCCATGGATTCTTATATAATTATCTAGAAAATGTGAACCATTGTTTCTTCTGGAATTGTATCTCATGCTGACAGGAACTCAAAAGATGCAAAAATATACACGTTACTAGGTCTTTTGAGCATAATATTATTCCAATATGTTAAATTGAACATAGCGTTGTATTTAGAAATCCCTATCACAGTCCCTGACCCCTACAATTCAGAGAAAAATCTAACCATTTCTTTTCCTCAATTAAATCACGTTCAAAACATGCAACAAAGCATTTCTCATTGATAGAAATAAAAACAGTGTACAATTTTCCAATTTAGTAGAATAGTTTAACAGGATATTGAAATCCAGTAGGGTTTAGCTAACAATCAAGTCTAAAGAGAAGCATTACTTGATTTCCTTATGTGTTATTATTAGCCCCATAAAATTGGCTTATTGAGCAGAGCTTCAAATCAAAATTTTGCAACATCATCCCTGGTACACTGGGGCCTTATGCTTAAAGGTTATGTTCATTCATTATCCAGAATTTCTTTTTAAGGTGGGGTAGTTGAAAGATTGAAGCCATTGTTTTTTTCTACTGGGAGACAAATTTTTATTGCAACAGGTTCTCTGGGTCAAAATAACTGCTATTGCTATGAAATTGCTTTAGAACAGAAAATCTGTCAGATATGGTTAAGTAAATATTTCATTTTAAAATATGAAAACAAAACGGATTTTCATATTTTAGGATCCTGGATGCTTTTGCTTCTAGGTTTCTAGAACAATTCTGTTCATCAATGTAAAATTATTTACATAATTACAGATCAAACCAATCAGTTACTACCTTGTAAGGCTAAAGGTTATGTCTAGCATAAGCAAGTAGCTCAGATGCTGCTCTGCTGTTAATACCTATTCACTCTAGGGCTGCCGCCCTATTCCCAGGGCTGATTGCCCTCTGTCCTGTGGCTTCAAGTAATGTAAATTGTATCTTGTCCCTGGGTAATCGAGATCAGTGTTGTCTTGTCTGTCCACTCCCTGCCGATGCCCTCTCTGTGCTTCGATAATGGTTTTGGTGGGCAATCAAGGAGGATGCCTTCTTGACTCATCTCTCATAATAGATTGTCCTCCTCAGGCAAAATTGAATAACCCCCGACATGGCCTGGAGGCAAGCAATGAGAATTCAATAAGTCTGCAGGGTCAGTGTCCTGTCATTTTTGGAAGCAAGTAATTATTCTGCACTAACATTCAGTAATAGGGGAAGGAAACTGCTGTAGACACCTTCATCTTGATGTCCAGAAAAGTCACCTTAATGGGATTTTTTCTCTAATCAGCAATAATTCCTTTTCCTCTTCTGATGTGATTTGGTCCACTTTTTCGAGTAAGTTGCATGTGTGAATTTTCTAGACTGTTTTTTTTTCAAACCTGCAGTATCTGTGGGAAAGTTTAACAACTTCACTGCCTGTTTAATATTCTCCACTTTTATGGGTTGCAGTTGTGCTGTCTATTTGTTTTTACTGATTTGTGAAAGATTTATTATAAACCAAATACAGCTGTTCTCCTCTTTCATAAAGTCAAACTATTTTGGCAAACCCGTTTTCCACTAGGAAAATACATTCAACATTATTTCCCTTATCAGCTTTCCTACCATAAGCATTCAGCTGTGCTTAGTGGTGCAGGGTAGGTGCAACATGGTTCTGGATTCACTTAAAGAAATGAGAATGCATTCAAAAATAGGCGGAAGAGAAGAAATGACTTCTTTTTTTTCCTGTCCTTCTGGTGGGATTCAATGTTATGCACGAATCCCAAGAGGGCAGAATTATAATACCCCTCCCCCACAAAAAAATCTGCAAATGCAAGCCACTGAAGTGTGCTGCTTTTGCATTTACATTTATGAATACACACATGTAGTTTAACTATGTAATCTTTACCTGAAACTAATATTATGATTAACCTTTTAATATTTTAAAAATACAGCTGTCACGTACCATGACTCCATTCACTATGCATACACACACATAAATATTCTTGTGTTTATATTTAAAGAAACATATTCACTTCAATTAATCATTTTCTATCATTCTGATTTAGATTTTTGACTTATGACACTTATTTAAAGAAATGTAAATTAACCAGTCTTGAAGACAGCAAAGTTTAGTACCATTTTAGTTATTTCTATGGCCACTTTTTAAAAAGCATTCTTTTTAAAATGAAAAAAAACAAAAACAATTAGAAAACAAAAGTGATTTCTAAACCCAATCTAAGTTGCATTTCTCTCCATTTCTCTCTCTGTAGAAACTATTGCTTTATTCATTGGAAAGTACCTTTATCTTCTCTCTCCTGAGATCAGTGTGCACAGCAAATAATGAAGAGGCTCGTATAAGAGCAGAATAAGCACTTTCCATGACTGATTGACGATTGATTATTGCTGGGATGTCTCCCCACGGTCACTCATCACTATGCTTTTCTGACAACCAAGCTCTATTTCCGACATGAAAAAGATGTTTTGATCTGCATCAATTTGGCTTGTTAACTGTGACAAAACTCAAACTGATACCGATCATGTTCAGTTGTCTATGTTGATTTGCATCTTGGATGTAGAAACAGTTCATAAGCATATTAATATACTTTATTTTTTATTTGAGAATGCCATAATATTGAGATATGTAATAACTACTCTTCATGAAACATTTTTTATTATCCTCACACGTTTAGGATTTTGTTCGCTATAACAAGCTTTTGGCACGATTTTATCTTATTGTTGCTTCTCTCAATTTATTTTAAACAATCTGCTTTAGAATTTCTAACCATTTTTTATGACTATAACCAAACCTTCCACCATATAACATTGGAGAGAAAACTATCGTTGCTTCTCTTGCAAGCTACTGAAAAATAAAATTTATTTAAAAGAATTGTTTTGCACTAAGTAGAGTATACACATCCTAGAACTAAAGCACAGCAGAGAGAATATATTTTAAAGACTGTCTTAAGGAAGATAAAACACGGGAAATCCCTGTTCTTTTTTTCCCCTAAGTACTTTGGGTTCAAAGAGTGAAATACATTCTTGCCAATTAATTACTGTACCCCACATTTTAAGACCAAGATTTATTGAAAATTAATATATCTTAAACATTTATTAAAATTCTTATAAAATGTTTGCTACTAAAAAACTAGTCTAATAACTTGTATTTAAATATATTTATCTGTTTTGTACTGAGAAATTATAGTTAGAAAATGAAAATTTTATTTTTCAAATTGAATTTGGTTTCAAACTTAAAATTGAAGTAATAATCTTTCTTCCTTTTGCATTCTCATTTTAACTTTCTTCCAAGAGTGTATAAGACCTGTATTTATCCTCATGCCACAGAGCAGGTACAATAAATCCAATGAGCCTTTTTCATTGTGTTTATTGATGCAGTCCTTAAAAATGACCATGAGACCTTAGCTACTACTTTTTTCTTAAAGTGAGAATAAAGTTGTTTAGTAAAAACTACAGCATATTATTTTGAGGCTTGCATCGCTAATTCTCTTCTCTCCTTTCCCATACTATTTTAAATTTCTTGATTCAAATAAGCATTTCATTTCATTTACTAAAATATATTGAATTTATTTCTCCTTTAGTTAGTCATACTGAAGCTACTGCAAAATTTAATATTTTAATCTAAATGAATATGCAGAATTCCATTCTGATGTCATAGCTGCTTTTTGAGTTTATGAGGTACTAAAATGTACAAATAAAAACTAATACCTAAATATCTCCCTATCATTTGAGAAGAAAAATCTGGACCAACACAGATTTTTCATTGACATATGAGAAGTTGCCTACTTAGGAGGCCTCCTCATTCTACTTTTTCATGAGTGTGCTCTTATGTCAGTGAAACTAGCGGGCTCAGTGTTGCTTCAAATTCATCCCTGGGATGAATTCAGGAAAAACACTGCACCCTGTATTTCCATGTTTTGAGAAGACTGTTTCTCTCTATGATGAGCTGCTTTCTGACTTGTCTTTTCTTAATGTGCCTCTAAAACAGCACCCACAATTTCAGTGGGCCATACCTCCGAGGGCTTGCTGGCACTTTGGCCCACCTCCTGGCCCAGGCCCTATTGGCAGATGTCTGCTATCACCAGTCTCATCCTTCACCTTTGGCTCCAATCTCTCTGTGAACTGCAAAGAGAAAGAAGCTGGGGACACTACTTGATGTAGGAAAAAAGGAGACCAGAGAATTTGAAAGTGAGAAAAAAGGAAGCTGTATGTTAAGAAACTCAAGCTGCCTTGCCCTGCCTCAAAATGTTTTCAACGATTATATGCTTACTAGCTAGTGAGTAGGTGATGATCATGTCATGAATGTGTGTATAGCTTTCGTTTTCTCAAAATTTTTGTTTGTTTGCTCTGGATTTTCTCTTTATTTGTTTCATCTCACTTTCCAAGCTTACCTTATATAAAGGCTCAAAAAAGAATGGCAGGGCTTTTAATCAGAAACACTGCCACAGAGGAAAAGGAAGGGCCCTTTAGGAGACCCTGTTAGAGAGGATGCAATCACCTTACACTGGTTTAAAATAAAGAAATGGAGAACTCAAACAGTGGAGCCAGAATGCCTGGGATCAAACCCTGACTCTGTCACTTACTTGTGATGTTTTCTTATTCCCCTTGTATAGTATCTCTGTGCCTTGATTTGCTCATCTGTGAAGTGAGGATATTAATAAAAATCAACTTCTAAAATTGTTGAGAAGATTGAATAAGTTAAAATAGTTGATGCTGTTAGAACAATGTTGTTACTGTTATACACGAGTCTCATGATATTATATGGGTAGAAGTTGACACTTTACAGAGCGATTTCTCAAATATTTTCCTTTCGACTGTTGTAATAACTTCATGGATCTAGTTTAGGAAGCAAAAACTAAGATGAATGACTTGACAAAAAGCACATGATGTACAAATCCTGAAGGATCTAATGTAGGTCTGCTTTTAAGCCTGTTTTGCTCCCTTGGATAATATTTGTCTGTTTTTGGAGATGGATTATATTTGCTATGATGGCATTAAATGTGAAAGAAATGAAAGGCTAGATGTAGAGTGGATAATATGAAGAGAAGAAAGAACACTTCATAGGTGTTGATAAGGGAAATGTCAGAGATTTACAGTTTCAGAATATACTTATTCATGTGATTAATCAGGAAATATCTATTATGCACCTATTATTGTTAGAGACTATGGGTATGAAAACAGACAATATATTAAAATTCAATTCAGAGAGTTCAATGGAGAAGAGAGACAAGTAAACTTGTTGCAACATAGCATAACAGAGGCACACATGAGTATTATAAAAGCACAAAGCGCCTTTCCTTTGCCTCTGTGGCACCTGACCTAGTCTGGAGGATGTGAGAAAATCAGGGAATATCATCTGGAGGATTTGCCACAGAGGAGCTAATAATCTGGTTCATAGTTTCAAAAGATTATTGTGATTTTTGTGTTAAGACTGTAGTGTAGGATGCAAGACTGGAAGCAGAAAAATCAAGTTGGAGGTTATTATAATAGTTTGGGCAAGATATATAATGGAAGCTTAACTGTGTCTGTGAATGGAGGAAGAGACCTAGTAAAGGATTGATTTAAGATCCAAGTGAGAAATAAGACCATTGATGGAGTAAATGCCTGAAATTAGTGAGTAAGCATTTTATTATGTGTATAAATTAAGAATTTGGGCGTGTACACAGGTTCTCTATGATGAGAGAGAAGGAAAGGGTAGATAAAAATGCAGAGAAAATTGAGAGAATGATCTCATCAACTGATGTTTGCCTAGTTTATAAAACCTAAACATGAGGTTTATGTCATGATGTCATGACGGCCACTCAGTATATGACCTTTGCAAGTGTTAAGAACCATAGGTGGGAATGATAGCCCTTTGATCGTGTTCAGGTTGTGGTAAAAGGCAACTTTGGCAAACAATGTTTTATGGCAGCTAAAACTATTGAGATGATTTGCACTGAAATAGGACAGCTTAAAATACAGAACCCACAGAGCAAAAAGCTGCCAGATACTCAAAAAGACAAAAAAAAAAATTCCAAGGTTGAAATAGAAACAAAACAATTGCATAGGTGATTTCTTTATTTTTTAAAAGTGTGATAAAACACACTACATATATGTATAATGTATGTGAAAGGCACACAAAAAACTAATTCAAATATGATACTGATTGGGGTGAAGGCCAGTTGACTGCTGTCATCTACTCTTTCATTAAGGCAGTGTACTCAGCAATAATTATATAATAATATAAATTTCTGATGAGTTGGGATGTTGTTTTTGAAAAAGGTAAACTAAAAAATATTTCTGCTTAAGGGCCTAAACATCTTTTATGATCATTCCTAATCTAACATGATTTTTGTCTGTCTGATTTTTATTTAATGCATTGTTTCTCTATGTGTCTGTCTATCATGTATTATCTACCTACTTCTTTAAATAGAGAAAACTTTTTTTTTTTTGAGACAGAGTCTCGCTCTGTCACCAGGCACCAGGCTGGAGTGCAGTGGTGCAATCTCAGCTCACTGCAGTCTCTGCCTCCCGGGTTCAAGCAATTCTCCTGCCTCAGCCTCCCAAGTAGCTGGGACTACAGGTGCATGCCACCATGCCCAGCTAATTTTTAAAAATATTTTTTAGCAGAGACGGAGTTTCACCATGTTGACCAGGATGGTATCAATCTCTTGATCTTGTGATCCATCCGCCTCGGCCTCCCAAAGTGCTGGGATTACAGAGAAAACGTTTTTTAAGGAATAGAATATTGGAGACATATTTGATTTGAAAATAAAGTCACAACTTTGAGAACTATAGGACTAGACATTAATAAATACAGTATTGGGAAGCATGGGTAGAACTATCAGCATCCAAAGATAATACAAGTTAGGTAACTAACTGCTTATCAAATTACCAAAGTTGGAGTTCCTAGAATTCTTGGCCATAAAACCCTTTCAGGAAGTGATAGTTTTTCTTTTATTTTCTTCTTACTAAGCTTTGAAAGCTAGGCATATCATTCCTTCCATTTTTAGACCAAGAGTATTGACTGTATTTTTTGTTTTGTTGTTTTGAGAGCAGTTGGCATTTCTTCCTTTGGTGTTCAAAGAAGATGGTGGCATTAAGCCTTCTCTCTGTGTCACTCCCCTCTTTCTACATAGTAAACCTTGTGCTGCTGGTTTTGCTGGGTGGTGTAAAAGTGCTGGGCCAGAAAGAGCCAGGGACTAGATTTGGCTATACTTTCTACCACACCATGCCTGGTTTTCTGCATGCAATAATAGGGGTTTTTTTCATACTATAAAAGAACATGTAGGACTAATTACTTGGGCCCCAGAGAATAGTCCAGGGTGACTACATCATTTTTTGGCTTATTTGGTATATATTTCTATAATAGATTTCTGAATGAAGAGAGGACATTTTCCCATTCTATGCTCAGGAAATAGAAAGTCTTACTCAGAAAATTTGTAAGATGAAGTACAGTTTGTCATGAAAACATACAATAAGGTTGTTGAAAAACCATACATTTGCTTTTGCATCTCTGGCAAAGGTTATCAGTTAAATATACACATGGCTAATTGAGATTTCCATGGTATAATGAAATGCATATCCTGGACATGCATACTAGATTTGAAACAACAGCAACAAAGATATTTTAATGATGATGTTGCCTTCCTATATAAAAATAATACATTATCATTATATTTTGAGTAATGCACTGAATCTGTTGTGCCTCTTCTCCAAGACTGCTCATTCACAACTTCTACAAAGAGAGGTAAGAAGCTTTTTCACATGAACTGCATAGGAAAGAAAGGAAAGAAGGAAGAATTATAGAGGCAACATTACATTCCAATGTCTAGGCCTGTATTCCCTCTTGTACATTCATTGTAATTATATACTGACCTTTGAGATCAGTGGCTGGTTACTTATGGGATAATATGATTAAAGTATACATAACAAGTATGTTAAATTATTTTTAATGCAATTCTAGTGGAGAGGATCTGTGTAATTGCTAATTCCATTTCATTCTAGAGGCATCTGAGATAATGTCCCTTGGGTCGGAGCCTATAAACTAGACTAAAGCTCTATCCACACAGAGGCCAGTTTGAATACTGTTACTTTTGCTTTACTGATGACTGGTTTGCATGGAAAAAGAAACTTGTAGCTAGTTAAAAATTCAAAGGGAACACACGCACTTTCCAAGGAATAATTTGCAGTATGTAGATAATTCTTTTATTTGTAGTCATGTTTGGAGTAAACCTCACTTTCTTCGTTCCTCCCAGAAACATGAGTACTAGGGCATTTGAGTTGCCTTCTGCTTGATGTAACCCACCTTTTTTATTTTAATAGTTGGGTATTTTAATGGGTCTATTTCAAATGCCTTAATGGTATTTCTAGTGATAAAAAATTTTGTTGCCAATGATCCTTTGAAAGGACATTGGACTTTATCTGCTGATAGAGATGGGGAAAACTGGTTGGGAGCAGGCTGTTGATGATGGAGCTTAAACCTCAGGGAAACACCCCAGAAAGGATTGGATGAATTGTGGGATCTAGAAAGAAAATGTATGTCTCAGAGACACAGCATAAATGTGGAAAAACCTATGCTGGAGTCACAGACAACAAGCACTGAAGCAGTGACCATTCTGATGGTAGAGATTGCGGCAGGGAAAAGGAAACAAACAAACATAAGAGGCTTATTATATTTCACAAAACACATTGAATTCCCAAAATCAAGTTAAATATTTATTTCTAGATCTTGAGAGGATTTTTAAAGTTCTATGTTAATATATTACTATTAATATCTTAGATGGAATTTATGTTTGTATACCTGAAGCATATTATTAACAGATAATATCTTATCTATCACTCAGTTATTGTAACTAACTGCCAGTTTATGTTAAAAATAGAATGTATTTTTATTTTCCTCCATGTCTAGTACTGTCTCAAATTAGCTGCCATGTAGTTGTAAAACATTTTTGGCATTCAGCTTTTTCTAATCATTAATAACCATGATATTTTTGAAGCATGTTCTTCTTATCTTCATTTAAGGTCAGAATTCCTGCTTTTTTCTATAATTGCTTGGGCATGTATCGGTTATTTTCTAAAGAGAATTTTTGGTAAGGGAATTGGCCTTTTATCTTACATTTCATTTCAGACATCTTTCTTCTTTTTTTTTTTTTTTTTTTTAGAGACAAGGTTTCATCATGTTGGCCAGGATGGTCTCAATCTCCTGACCTCATGATTCAGCCCACCTTGGCCTCCCAAAGCGCTGGGATTACAGGTGTGAGCCACCATGCCTGGCATCAGACATCTTTCTTAAAGAAGAAAGCTGTGTGTTAGCTTCAGGAGCTATAGATCTCTAAGTGAAGGGTCAGATGCCTTGAAGTTAGGCAGAGTGAAAGATTTGTTTTTGTGTTCATCCTCAAATATGTCAGGAGGAATATAGAGTGCTGTTAAAAGTGAGAGTACTCTGGAGCCTGACTAGGTTTGCTTCCTGGCTCTGACACTTTCAAGTATGTAACCTTTGTGAAAATTGCTTTACTTATCAATTCCTCAGTTTCTTCAACTGCAAATGTGAATACGTCAATAGCTACCCCCAAAAGTTGCAAGATTAATTAAGATGATCTACACAAAGTGCTCATTTAGCACCTAGCTCTTTCTGTTAAAGATCGCAGTTACCAGGCAGGCTCAATGGGTCTTTCTGCTTACTTTATTACTATATCCTCAGCACCTAGAACAGCGACTAGCACATAGTAGGCCACTGGTTCTTTATTTGCCAAATAAATAAATTTGAGGAGGAAATGGTCAATATTTCTGCCGATTTTAGAGTACTGTAGCAGAAAAAGACCCCCATCAGGGGTTTAAAATTGATCCGTTGATTCCCACTGAAGAGGAAGATTTTTAATGTGGAACAAGTTTAAGGAAATAATTCAGTCAAGGAACTAGAAATAGGAACATTTAATGGGACAAGAGAACAGATATAAGTTTATTTGTTTGTTTTGTGGTCTGTATTAATTGCACTTTTGATGTCAGTTTCTCTTCTGGTTACCTTCCTTTTTGGAACACCTTTCTCTGTTCACTTCTTTCTCTAGGATCTATTGGCACTCCCGGCAACTTTTCTTGCTGTTGCTTTTTTCTTTCTGAATTCATCTCCCATGCAGCAGGGACAGGAAAATAAACCACAGGTTTGTACATAAGAAAGTATCTAACTATAGCCCTTAGTTTCTCCCTAGTATCTATTGGAATGTGCATCATCCCCTCATTTCAGTTATGAAAGAATATTTATATCACAAAAAAATCCATATCATTTTAGTGTTGGGAGCTGTCAATGTTAGAATACACTTTGATATTAGCACAGACTCTATGTGCCATACACACTGTTCATACTGACATTTATTAATGCTCCTATGTGTAAACCAAGGAACAAGTATCATAGCGGTTACTTTTAAAAACTCGAAATCTCTGATGTCAAGAAGCTTGTAATTTATGACTACTGCTTATTAAAATCTGAAGAGAAATTGAATTGCTTTATCTTGAAACTCTCAAAACTAAGATAACCAAGGGACAAATCTGAGGTGTCGAATTCATATTTAACAGAGATGACACAGATGGTTATACAAGTTAGTTGATATGTATATTTCACAAACAGAGGAATTCTAAAGTTTTCTTAACTGAAGGCACAAGTAAACCACCAAAAAAGCTATGCTACTTTTCAAATAAGTTGTGCTCACCTAAACATTTGCAGGATTTTAAGGTGAACTCATTATGTTTGACATTGTTTTATATAAGTAGAGTTTTTCTACTAAAGACATAGTATGTACCTAATAACTGTTCATTTATTCAACTAACACATAATTATTAAGCACCTACCAATTATTTTCCACTATACAGAAGCAGAGTTTATTGGTAAGAACGATATCAGAGACTTTACCTCATGAAATTATAGGGCAGAAAAAAGGAGATATTAAGTAAAAAATTCCTTAGTTAGGATTAATGTGAAAATAATTCTACTGGCCAAAGAAAAACAGTAATTTTAATGTCTACTTTAGCAGATATTAAATGTAATTTCTTCCTATGATATTGTTAACATCATTGCTGATGAATCTCAGCTGAGGTGGTAGTGATACCAAACTGCTAGCTGACACAGTCCTTTAAAAAATATGGTTGGAAAAACAGGCCAGTGGATTTGGTTATGTAAACACTTTGAAAGATTGAAAGAGCCACATTAAATAGACTCTGAGGCTGGCCAAGCCACTGAAGACTTCACCAAGTCAGTGGTGGGTCAAACAGAAGAATTGGCACTTTCTTTATTCAGTCTCAGTCTCTCCAGAAAAGTGGCCGTCTTTACATCTGTGGTCTCTCTCTGTCTCTGACTCCATCTCTGTGCCCCTCTCCCCACTTTAAAAAAATGGTTACATTATCAAAAGTTTTTTACATATCATAAATAACTTGAATTTATTTTTTGCATTTTTGTATTGTGTATGAGTTGATTTAAACTGTAAAAATATAAGCAGCTATTAGCAAATCACAGAAATGAGATACTGTGATTTATTCTTTTGCTACTGTCAAAGTAAAATAAAAAAAGAATAGCTATTGGCTGCTCTATAAAACACTTCTAACGGCTAACATAAAACACATGCTCACTTTCTATCTGAACTCTGAATTGTGGCAATATTATAACTCTAAAGGGAAGGAGTGGCAGGAACATTCTCTTCATTCCCTTCAGTCTGTGAGTCTAAGCTGTTCACAAATGCAGTCGCTGACCCAGGGCCTGGACAGACCCAGGAAAGACTGAGAGAAAAGAACCCAATCCCATTTGACAGTCTCAAAACACATGAATTCCCCTGGGTACTTTTTCCTATGTCATGCTCCTTTTTGGGAAAGAAATGGCTACGAAAAGAAAGATAAATTATTTTTTTCTTTCCCACATTAAAAATGAAAAAGTTATCCTGACTTGTGTCTCTCTGTGTCCAGAGCTATGGAAGGCCTAGATTACTGGAGGTGATAGGAGCTATGACTTCATAATTTTAATTCTACTTTGGTCAGTCATTTACTGTCCTGAATAAAGAGGGAGCATGTTAGAGTCAAGTAGGCATGCATTTACCTCCTGAAAAGGTTTCATCTTTCTTATATATTAAATAATGGTAGTTTTTGCTCCAATGTTAGCTCTGCCTCCAACATATACTTATTGGATAACCGCCATATGCCAAGCACAATTCTAGGTAGTGGGAAGGAAGCAGTAGGCAAGACAGGCTAACTTTCAGCTGTTTGAAGCTTACTTTCTACCTATTGTCACTGGAACAAATTAAATATGTGTGCATAAATCCTGCTGTATGAAAGGTATTCAATAAATAATTACTTCCTTTTATAACAAGATAATAAAACTATATGTATAACATATAACTAGGAACTTGTATCAGTATAGTGGCTATAAGGAATAATATTTTAAAGGAAGTTTTATAAAATCTTGATCTGAAGTTTTATTTTTATCAGATGAACTTTGATGTTCTTTCTCTTAATCCCGAAATAAACAGGCATTAAATCTGCTTTAACATTCATTACTCAACTAAAATGCCTCTATTCCATTGTCTATATCTTACTAAATTCTTTGGGCTGTGTTTTAAAAAAAATTTGTCTATATATTTAGCATCATCTCTCATTATTCCTGAATGTGAATCTGTCAATGGCTGCACTGTTCACACTCAATTCATCCCAAGCTCTGTGCATGTCTACATTGTTTACACTTTAAGAACCTCTTTCTTGGAGAAGAGCAGTGGATCATGCCTGTAATCCCAGCACTTGGGAGGCCGAGGTGGGTGGATCATGAGGTCAGGAGATTGAGACTATCCTGGCTAACATGATAAAACCCCATCTCTTCTAAAATACAAAAAATTAGCCTCGTATGGTGGTGCATGCCAGTAGTTCCATCTACTTGGAAGGCTGGGGTAGGGGATTGCTTGAACCAAGGAGGCAGAGGTTGTTGCAGTGAGCTGAGATCTCACCACTGCACTCCAGCCTGGCAACAGAGAAATACTCTGTCTCAAAAAAAAAAATCATCTTTCTCATACTCATAACCTATTTGAGATCCTGTGCATGAAAATCCTATGCAAGTCCTGCTTCCTTCATGACATTTCCCCAGATCTAGTGTGCTTTGGAGCTCCCCTTTTTTTCACTTATGGCTACTGTGACCATATTTTCTGGACCAGATCCAAATTATATAGAATTCTCTTTTATTCTCTAAAGAACACATTGCTGTGAGTTGTTCATTAATTTTTCCAGAGGGCTTCTGCTGTCTGCTCAAATTATATAAGCTCCAGATGGGAACTCAATACTGAACAAATACATGATAAAATCAATAAATCAATCAAATTGCATGTGAGTATTCTCTCACGAGTATAACTCATGTTGTTAACGTATTTTGGCAAATAAGTGGGTAGAAGAGCTATTGGTATGGGAGGCTAATTTCTGACTCTTCTGAAATCACAGCCCACGCCAATGTGTATGTTACCTGATCCAGGACTAATAAAAGGGTCTTACAGGGATGCGTGCTAGAAAAGTAGTTCTGGGTGAATCAGGAGAAATATGGACCACGAATGCCACAAAAATTCCTGTAATGTTCTTGAAAGGCTTGCTCTATTTTCTTCCTTTGGTGCATAAAGGAAAAATGAAATCTAGTGGTACACCAAAATCAGTAAAACTACTAAACATTGCCCTCAAATGGGATTCTGGCAAGTAGTCAGACTTATTATGTTTTATTGAAAGCCAATGTCATTTACTGCATCACATTCTAAAGAATAAATTGTTTTAATGAGCAACGTGTTGATTAGAAGCAACAGTACAAATGAAATCCATTTTGATGAGTGATGATGATAATAAAACAGTAATGGAAATTACTTAGTGAAAGGTAAAATAATGACCTTCCCTTTTCCTTTTCTTGCTGCCTTACTGCAGTTATGTCCTTACATCTCTTCCAGATCTAGCACTAACCTGTATTCTGAACCAAATCAATGTAACTAGTAAAGTGTAAAATGCTGGAGCATTACGGTGATGATCTTTGTTCTGCCATTGCTGACACCTGAATTTACTGATATTGATATAATAAGCCATTTTGTGTTTTCATTTGTATAAACCAAATGTGTGGCTTAGCTTATTGATTTTATAATCAAGATATAGTTTACTGAAGTGTTTATAAAATGAACTTGTAAACACATATTCTTTATTCACTTATTAATCCCACAAGCCCTTCTTATGTGTATAGAAGATGTAATTTTGGTAGACGTGAAAGTGATAAACGAATGATGACTGGCTATTTAGGCATTTGACTCTAGGAAAAGACTGTATGTGAAAGAAAGAAATCAGAAAGAATTTAAAATGTGGTAGCTTTCTATTTTTTTGAAATGGATAGGAAATAAATTAGTGAAAACTGAATGATGGTTACCAGAGGCTGGAAGGGTGGTGGTAGGAGAAATGGGGATGGTTAATGGTACAAAATTATAGTTGGATAGAATGAATAATAGTATTTGAGAGCACAACAGGGAGACTGCAGTCAATGATAATTTATTGTACATTTAAAAATAACAAAGTATAATTTTATTATTTAATTATAAAGAAAGGATAAATGCTTGAGTGATGGATACCCCCATTAACCCTGATGTGACTATTATGTATTATTTGCCTGAATCAAAATATTTCATGTACTTCATGAATATTCACACCTACTATGTGCTCACAAGAAGTTTTTTTAAAATACTGAAGGAAAATACACCTGTCTGAAGATTAGGAGACCAAAAACTGACAGACTCTTCACAGTTCACGTATTTCCACATATGACTTAACCTTCAATCGCATTATTAGTTGGTGTCATTCTCATTTCATAAATTAGGATATTCAAGCTCAGTTGGGTGAAGGTATTGTCTCAAGTCATGTACTTAAATAAGCAACAGAAGTAGGACCACTACTTGGTCTTGTTTTCTGGTTGTTTATTCCAAGTTCTCAGGAATGTGGGCTAAGATACAGGTGGAAAAGGTATTTTTAAAATGAGGCACAAACTCTTCTGCTAAGGAAGGATCAAATGATATTTTTCATGTAATAAAAGATGAAAGAGTTAAGGACATACAAATCCAGGGGGCAGCGTAGAAATGTTCTAGAGTATTATGGAGAGATAGAAGACAATCTGAACTGTGTGCTAGGGATAATTAGTCCCAAAAAGAAGAGTAGAAAAACATCCTGAACAATTGTGAACAGGTTACCCAGAAACCATAACAGTAGAGGATAGGTCAAGTTTATTAATGGTGCACTTTAGGAATACTTGGCATTATTCTAATACACACATATGTGCCTACGGTTTACTGCTAAAAACTGCTATTTGAATTGCATAGTTTATTTTAAAGAATTCACTGCAATAAAAGGTGCCACGAAAACTGGATACAATATTCAGAAGAATGAAATTTGACCATGTCTCACCTTATACAAAAATCAATAATGGATTAAAGACTTAAATTTAAGACCTCAAACTGTGAAACTACTACAAGAAAACATTGGGGAAACTATCCAGAACATGAGTCTAGGCAATGATTTCTTGAGTAATACCCACCAACACAGGCAACCAAAGCAAACTTGAACAAATGGGATCGCTTCAAGTTAAACAGCTTCTGCACAGAAAAAAAAAACAATCAACAAAGTGAAGAGATAACCCACAGAGTGGGAGAAACTATTTGCAAACCATCCATCTGAAACAGGATTCATAACCAGAATATATATGGCACTCAAACAACTCAATAGGATAAAGCCTAATAAAATGATTTAAAAATGGACAAAAAGTCTGCATAGACATTTCTCAAAAGAAGACATATAAATGGCAAACAGATGTATGAAAAGGTGCTCAGCACCACTGATCATCAGAGAAATGCAAATTGAAACTAACTAGAGATAACTTACCTAGTTAAAATGTTTTTTCCCCCCAAAAGATAGGCAATAAAAAACGGTGACAAAGATGTAGAGAAAAGGGAGTCCTCATACACTGTTGGTGGGAATATAGATTAGTACAGCTACTATGGAGAACAGTTATTTACTAAGTAACTAAAAATAAAGGTACTATATTACTAAGCAATTCCACTGTGAAGCAGATAACCAAAAGAAAGCAAATCAGTATAAAAGAGATATCTGCGCCGCCATGTTTACTGCAGCACTGTTCACAATAGCTCAGATGGAAGCAACCTAAGTTTCCATCAGCAGATGAATGGACAAAGAAAATGTGGTACTTATACACAGTGAAGTAGTAGTCAGCCACAGAAAATGATGAGAACCTGTCATTTCCAACAACGTGAATGGAATTGGAGGTTGTTATGTGAAGTGAAATAAGCCAGGCACAGAAAGACAAACCACATATTTTCCCTTATTTGTGGGAGCAAAAATTAAAACACAGAGATAGAGAGTAGAAGGATGGTTATCAGAGGCCAGAAAGGGTAGTCGGGGAGGGTCGAGGGAAGGAGAGATGGTTAATGGGTACAAAAGATAATCAGAAAGAATAAATAACACCTAGTGTTTGCTAGCACAAAGGAATGACTATGGTGAATAATAATTTATTTGTTCACTTAAAAATATTTAAAAGAGGCCAGGTGCAGTGACTCATGCCTGTAATCCCAGCACTTTGGGAGCCTGAGATGGGCGGATCAGGAGGTCAAGAGATTGAGACCATTCTGGCCAACATGATGAAAGCCCATCTCTACTAAAACTACAAGAATTAGCTGGGTGTGGTTGCACACTCCTGTAATCCCAGCTACTGGGGAGGCTGAGGTAGGAGAATTGCTTGAACCTGGGAGGCAGAGGTTGCAGTAAGCTGAGATCATGCCAATATACTCCAGCCTGGGCAACAGAGCAATACTCTGTCTCAAAAAAATAAAAAGAGAAAATAACTAAAAGAGTATAGTTTGATTTTTTGAAACACAAAGGATAAATGCTTCAGGTGATGAATAGGTTTGGTGTATTATGTGATTATTATCCATTGCATGCTTATATTAAAATATCTCATGTAACCTGTAAATATATACATCATCTACTCTATACTTACACAAATTAAAAATTGAAAAATAAAGACTTTAATGTCTATTTTTACTCATTAAATCAAAATAAAATTTGTAGAGCAATTATTGCTACCCCCACCTTTTTAAAGAAAATGGAAGTTTTGAGGTGTTAATTATTTATTATTACATATCTCTTTCAGTCCTTCTGCCACAGATAATGAATTGTGACTTCTTTTTAATTTTTTATTGCATTTTAGGTTTGGGATACATGTGCAGAACATGCAACACAGTTGCATAGGTACACACATGGCAGTGTGTTTTGCTTCCTTTCTCCCCTTCACCCACATTTGGCATTTCTCCCCAGGCTATTCCTCCCCAGCTTCCCCCCCCCACTGGCCGTCCCCTTTCCCCCCCAATAGACTCCAGTGTTTAGTACTCCCCTCCCTGTGTCCATGTGTTCTTATTTTTCATCACCCACCTATGAGTGAGAATATGTGATATTTCATTTTCTGTTCTTGTGTCAGTTTGCTGAGAATGATGTTCTCCAGATTCATCCATGTCCCTACAAATGACACAAACTCATCATTTCTGATTGCTGCATAATATTCCATGGTGTATATGTGCCACATTTTCCCAGTCCAGTCTATCATCGATGGGCGTTTGGGTTGGTTCCAGGTCTTTGCTATTGTAAACAGTGCTGCAATAAACATTCGTGTGCATGTGTCCTTATAGTAGAATGATTTAGTCATTTGGATATATGCCCAGTAATGGGATTGCTGGGTCAAATGGAATTTCTATTTCTAGGTCCTTGAGGAATTGCCACACTGTCTTCCACAATGGTTGAACTAATTTACCCTCCCACCAACAGTGTAAAAGTGCTCCTATTTCTCCACATCCTCTCCAGCATCTGTTGTCTCCAGATTTTTTAATGATCGCCATTCTAACTGGCGTGAGATGGTATCTCAATGTGGTTTTGATTTGCATCTCTCTGATGACCAGTGATGATGAGCACTTTTTCATATGATTGTTGGCCTCATATATGTCTTCTTTGTAACGTGTCTGTTCATATCCTTTGCCCACTTTTGAATGGGCTTGTTTGTTTTTTTCCTGTAAATCCGTTTGAGTTCTTTGTAAATTCTGGATATCAGCCCTTTGTCAGATGGGTAAACTGCAAAAATGTTTTCCCATTCTGTTGGTTGCCGATTCACTCTAGTGACTGTTTCTTTTGCCGTGCAGAAGCTGTGGAGTTTCATTAGGTCCCATTTGTCTATTTCGGCTTTTGCTGCCAATGCTTTTGGTGTTTTGTTCATGAAGTCCTTGCCTACTCCTATGTCCTGGATGGTTTTGCCTAGTTATTCTTCTAGGGTTTTTATGGTGCCAGGTCTTATGTTTAAGTCTTTAAACCATCTGGAGTTATTTTTAGTGTAAGGTGTCAGGAAGGGGTCCAGTTTCTGCTTTCTGCACATGGCTAGCCAGTTTTCCCAACACCATTTGTTAAACAGGGAATCCTTTCCCCATTGCCTGTGTTTGTTAGGTTTATCAAAGATTGTATGGTTGTAGATATGTTGTGTTGCCTCTGTTGCCTCTGTTCTGTTCCATTGGTCTATATCTCTGTTTTGGTACCAGTATCATCCTGTTTTGATTACTGTTGCCTTGTAGTATAGTTTGAAATCCGGTAGTGTGATGCCCCCCGCTGTGTTCTTTTTGCTTAGAATTGACTTGACTATGCGGGCTCTCTTTTGGTTCCATATGAAGTTCATGGTGGTTTTTTTCAGTTCTGTGAAGAAAGTCAATGGTAGCTTGATGGGGATAGCATTGATTCTGTAAATTACTTTAGGCAGTATAGCCATTTTCACGAAATTGATTCTTCCTAACCATAAACATGAAAAGTTTCTCCATCTGCTTGTGTCCTCTCTTATTTCATTGAGCAGTGGCTTGTAGTTTTCCTTGAAGAGGTCCCTTACGTATTTTGTGAGTTGTATTCCAAGGTATTTTATTCTTTTTGTAGCAATTGTGAATAGCAATTCATTCTTGATTTGGCTTTCTTTAAGTCTGGTATTGGTGTAGACGAATGCTTGTGATTTTTGCACATTGATTTTATATTCTGAGACTTTGCTGAAGTTGCTTATCAGTTTCAGGAGTTTTTGGGCTGAGGCGATGGGGTCTTCTAGGTATGCTATCATGTTGTCTGCAAATAGAGACAATTTGGCTTACACCTTTCCTAATCGAATACCCTTTATTTCTTTTTCTTGCTTGATTGCTCTGGCTAGAACTTCCAGTACTATATTGAATAGGAGTGGTGAAAGAGGGCATCCTTGTCTAGTGCTGGATTTCAAAGGGAATGCTTCCAGTTTTTGCCCATTCAGTATGATATTGGCTGTTGGTTTGTCGTAAATAGCTTTTATTACTTTGAGATACGTTCCATCGATACCGAGTTTATTGAGGGTTTTTAGCATAAAGGGCTGTTGAATTTTGTCTAATGCCTTCTCTGCATCAATTGAGATAATCATGTGGTTTTTGTTTTTGGTTCTGTTCATGTGGTGAATTACATTTATAGACTTGCATATGTTGAACCAGCCTTGCATCCCCGGGATGAATCCTACTTGATCATGATGGATAAGTTTTTTGATTTGCTGTTGCAATCGGCTTGCCAATGTTTTATTGAAGATTTTTGCATCTATGTTCATCATGGATATTGGCCTGAAGTTTCCTTTTCTTGTTTGGTCTCTGTTGGGTTTTGGTAACAGGATGATGTGGGTCTCAGAAAATGATTTGGGAAGTATTCCCTCTTTTTGGACTATGTGGAATAGTTTCAGAAGGAATGGTATTAGCTCCTCTTTGTGTGTCTGGTAGAATTCGGCTGTGAACTTATCTGGACCTGGACTTTTTTTGTGTGGTAGGCTCTTAATTGCTGCCCCGACTTCTGACCTTGTTACTGGTCTATTCATAGTTTCAGCTTCCTCCTGGTTTAGACTTTGGAGGACACAGGAGTCCAGGAATTTATCCATTTCTTTTAGGTTTACTAGTTTATATGCATAGAGTTGTTTGTAATATTCTCTGATGATGGTTTGAATTTCTGTGGAATCTGTGGTGATTTCCCCTTTATCATTTTTTATTGCATCTATTTGGTTGTTCTCTCTTTTCTTTTTTATCAATCTGGCTAGTGGTCTATTTTGTTGATCTTTTCAAGAAACCAGCTCTTGGATTTATTGATTTTTTGAAGGGTTTTTCGTGTCTCAATCTCCTTCAGTTCAGCTCTGATCTTAGTTATTTCTTGTCTTCTGCTAGGTTTTGAGTTTTTTTGATCTTGCTCCTCTAGCTCTTTCAATTTTGATGATAGGGTGTCAATTTTGGATCTCTCCATTCTCCTTATATGGGCACTTATTGCTATATATTTTGCTCTTGAGACTGCTTTAAATGAGTCCCAGGGATTCTGGCATGTTGTGTCTTCGTTCTTATTGATTTTGAAGAACTTCTTTATTTCTGCCTTTGTTTCATTGTTTATCCAGTCAACATTCAAGAGCGAGTTGTTCAGTTTCCATGAAGCTGTGTGGTTCTGAGTTAGTTTCTGAATTCTGAGTTCTAACTTGATTGCACTATGGTCTGAGAGACTGTTTGTTATGATTTCAGTTGTTTTGCATTTGCTGAGGAGTGCTTTACTTCCAGTTATGTGGTCAATTTTAGGGTAGGTATAATGTGGTGCTGAGAAGAATGTATCTTCTGTAGATTTTGGGTGGAGAGTTCTGTAAATGTCTATCAGGTTTGCTTGTTCCAGGTCTGAGTTCAAGCCCTGGATATCCTTGTCGATTTTCTGTCTGGTTGATCTGTCTAATATTGACAGTGGAGTGTTAAAGTCTCCCACTATAATTGTGTGGGAGTCTAAGTCTCTTTGTAGTCATTAAGAACTTGCCTTATGTATCTTGTTGCTCCTGTATTGGGTCCATATATGTTTAGGATTGTTAGCTTTTCTTGTTGTATCGGTCCTTTTACCATTATGTAATGGCCTTCTTTGTCTCTTTTGATCTTTGTTGCTTTAAAGTCTATTTGATTAGAGATGAGAATTGCAACTCCTGCTGTTTTTTGCTCCCCATTTGCTTGGTAAATCTTCCTACATTTCTTTATTTTGAGCCTTTGTGTATCCTTACATGTGAGATGGGTTTTTTGGATACAGCACACCAATGGGTTTTGTTTTTTTATCCAGTTTGCCAGTCTGTGTCTTTTGATTGGTGCATTTAGTCCATTTACATTTAGGGTTAATATTGTTATGTGTAAATTTGATCCTGCCATTTTGATGCTAGCTGGGTGTTTTGCTTGTTAGTTGATGTAGATTCTTTATTATGTTGATGCTCTTTAGCATTTAGTGTGATTTTGGAATGGCTGGTACTGGTTGTTCCTTTCTATGTGTAGTGCCTCTTTCAGGAGCTCTTGTAAAGCAGGCCTGGTGGTGACAAAAGCTCTGAGTACTTGCTTGTTTGCAACGGATTTTATTTTTCCTTCATTTATGAATCTCAGTTTGGCTGGATATGACATTCTTGGTTGAAAGTTCTTTTCTCTAAGGATGTTGAATATTGGCCCCCACTCTCTTCTGGCTTGTAGAGTTTCTGCCAAGAGATCTGCTGTGAGTCTGATGGGCTTCCCTTTGTGGGTGACCCGACCTCTCTCTCTGGCTGCCCTTAGTATTGTCTCATTTATTTCAATCCTGGTGAATCTGACAATTATGTGCCTTGGGGTTGCTCTTCTTGCGGAATATCTTTGTGGTGTTCTCTGTATTTCCTGCAATTGAGTGTTGGCCTGTCTTGCTAGGTGTGGGAAGTTTTCCTGGATAATATCCTGAAGAGTATTTTCCAGCTTGGACTCATTCTCTTCGTCACATTCTGGTACACCTATCAAACGTAGGTTAGGTCTCTTCACATAGTCCCACATTTCTTAGAGACTTTGTTCATTCATTTTTGCACTTTTTTCTCTAATCTTTGTTTCTCATTTTATTTCATTGAGTTGATTTTCAATTTCTGATATTGTTTCTTCTGCTTGGTCATTTTGGCTGTTGAAACATGTGCATGCTTCACGATGTTCTTGTATTGTGTTTTTCAGCTCCTTCAATTCATTCATATTCCTCTCTAAGTTATCCATTATTGTTATTATTTCCTCGAATTTTTTTTCAAATCTTTTTTCAAGTTCCTTAATTTCTTTGCATTGATTTAAAACATGTTCTTCTTGCTCACAAAAGTTTCTCATTATCCACCTTATGAAGTCTAATTCCGTCATTTCATCACAGTCATTCTCCAACCAGCTTTGTTCCCTTGCTGGTGAGGAGTTTTGGTCCTTTGTAGGAGTCGAGGTGTTCTGGTTTCGGGTGGTTTCCTCCTTTTTGTGCTGGTTTCCCACAAAGATGGGAACATCTTTGTGGATTTATCCACCTGTTATCTGAGTAGTTGCTGACTTTTCAATTGGGTCTCTGAGTGGACCCCCAGATTGTTGATGATGAAGTATTTCTGTTACTTGGTTTTCCTTTTATCAGTCTAGCCCCTCCACTGTACGACTGTTGAGGTTCACTCCAGGCCCTGCTTGTCTGGGGTGCACCTATAGCAGCTGTGGAACAGTGAGGGATGCTACCAGTTTCTTTTTCTGCTATCTTTGTCTCAGAATGATGCCTGCCAAATGTCAGTCTTCTGGATATAGAGGGGTCAGGGAGATGCTTGAGGAGACAGTCTGTACTTTATAGGAGCTCAAGTGCTGAGCTGTGAGCTCTGTTTTTCATTCAGGGCTGTTATGCTGCTATGTTTAATTCTGCTGCAGCAGAACTCATAAAAAAAAACCTTTTTTTCTCAGATGTTCTGTCTCGGAGGGTTGGGGCTTTCTTTATGAGTGTCCATTGCACTGTCCTGCCCAGCTAGGAGGCAGTCTAGTCACTATTTGCCTGCTGAGGCTCCGCCCTGCTGTTGTGATGTCTGCCCTGTTGCTGCATGCTCTGCCCTGCTGCTGTGGTCTCTGCCCTGCTTCAACGGGCTATGCTCTGCAGCGGAGTCTCTCTGTTGTGGCGGGTTGCCTTGGCAACGTCAGGCTGCATCAGCATGGGAGTGTAACCTCAGTAGGAGCGGATTGCCTTGATACTGGCGGGCACTTTTCCCCCACCAAGCTGCACCATCCTGGGTTCAGGTGTGCCTGCAGTGACACTCTCCACCTGGAGCGTTTGGAATTGCCGTTTTGTTTGTCCCACTGCGCTGGCTTAAACGCCGTATCCCTGAAATCTCCTGGCCTGGCTCACTGTCCAAGTCCCATTCATTCAAATGGATATGCCAATCTGCCCTCTCAAGTCTCAGATTGCCAGTTAAACAGGGCACCCAGAACAGTGCCCTTTGTGCGGAGTGCTGTGGAGCACCACTGCGCTGTAGCACCGGCTGCTGGCTGCACCAGCCAAAACCGCTGCACTGGCGTCCCGCGTCTCTTTTATACCTGAGAATTTCCCCGTTCTGTGGTCAACAAAGTTTCGCCTGGAAATGCGGCCCTGACTCATCCTCTGTGCGTTCACCGAGAGCTTCAATCCTGGGTTGTTCTCGCCATGCCATCTTGAGTCATTCCCCCCGAAATTTGACTACTTATGCAGGATAAAGGTGGCCTCTCCACCCAATATATAATAGATCCTATAACCACTAAATCTTCCCTCAAATTTCTCTCCTATTTTTAAGATTTTCTATTGGCCCTGATCTTTTCATTAATAAAATGGTGATCAGTTTCCTCTCTCACATATTAGAGAAAAATATCTTGCCTCAATCTACTGTTTCTCTCTACTTCTAGCTCTAAATTTCTCTGTCTGTTTGTGGGCATCATAATAGTGGCTAAGAACATTTGACTTATTAACTGTGGTATTTCAGACAAATTAATCTCTAAAGGCTTTTATTACTTTATCAGTTTTATCACTGTAAAGTGATGAGAATATTTATTATATAGATTTGTAATGATTCAATGGCTTAGTTATTACAGAACACTTAGTCCAGAGCCTGGCACGTGGTAAGTACTCAAAAGGCTTAACTGTATTACAATTATTATTAGAATACTAACTCACACATAAGCCTCTTGGAAATGAAATCTATACATGTTATCTCCAATTCTTCATTTCCTATTTATTCCTTAATTTAATCATCATCATCTAAAGACTGTACTAAAATTCTTCCTAAGCCAATGACTTTCTAATTAAAATAATTTATGTAATATTTTTACACTCTCTTACTTGACCTTTCTACAGCATCGAGGTCAGTGACTGCTTCTTCCTTTGAAAAATTCTCTTCTTCCTTGGCTTCGAAAATGTGAATTTTTTTAAATCTTCCTTCTGGTTTTCCAGTCGCTTTACAGTTCTTAGTCCTCTCTTCTCTACTTTCTCCCTAAGAGTTTGAATACCCTAAAGATTCCTTCTTGAACCTTCACTTTCTTAACCTTGCATGCTCTCTTCACCTAGATATATTACCTTGACTCCTCCTATGCACTGAAGACTTCCAAATCTTTGGTAAGTAAATTCTGTATGCCACTGGCTACTACACATTTCCACTTGGATGTCCTATTGCCATCTCAAATGCAATACAAATATAATTAATTAAAAAATCCCTCCCCGGTTTTTTTTCTTTTCCTGTTAAATGTTCTTTTAAAGTTGTATTTTCTTACTGATAAAGCAAGAAAGAAATCTGGGTAGCATTGTAGGCAACTGCCTCATACCTCATTAGCAACTAAGTTCTTAGATTGCACTTTCTGCGTATCCCCTTTTTTAATCTATTCCTTTGTTTTCATCCTACTCATTGCCAGCGCCTCAGGCCTCTTTCATTAACCTTTTACAGTTTCTCTCAGCTTCTGGTTTCACTTTCCAGAAGTGGTCTACTTTCCATGCTGCTTACCTAGTGATCTTTTTACTAAACATCTTAAGTTATTTTCATGTCACATAGGAGAAAACATCCGCAAGAGGCCTTTTCTTTTCTAAACCCTTCTGCCACCATGCCTGGCCCTGCTTCTCCAGTTGCTCTCTTTTCACTTCAGTTGTCTCTTGTTGGAGTACTTGTAACCCCTTCTAGTGCTCTCTTGTTATTTTTCAGTCTTAAGCGTGTTCTTCTATATAAAGCCCTTCTAGAATTCTTTCAATGTGCAATCTAGATGTCCCTCCTCTATGCTCATGAAGTAGTACCTTGCTCATTCTGCCATCACAAAACTCAGCAATTATTTTCCAGTTGAAACACCTATTTGCGTTCTCCCATTAGAGTAATTCTTGAGGAAAAGTATCACATTTAGAACTGTAGCATTAGTTCACAACCTGGCGCATCATAGCTACTCAATACTCTTTGGAAAGATGGTGATTCACAAACAAATTTGTTGCTTTTCTTATTGCATCTTATCACCTTTATATGTCTAATGCCTTAACAGAACTGTTTATTAGAACTGTTTTAGTATTATGTATACATTAAATAGTTCAAGGGTTCAAACACTGACTTGAGATCTCTGTTCCTCTATTAGTATTAACCCGGTATGTCTCTATATCTATCTTACTGAAATTCACTGAGCCTCATTTTTTATGCTGTTAAATAAGCAGATTAGACTAGTTACTTTTTAGATACTTTATAAACTCTGAAGTTTTAAATTTCTGACAGATTTTATCTTATTGTTTAATACCTTTTGGTAGCAATTCTAAATAATACAAAGATATATCAAATAATATAAGGATACTTTTTGGCATGTTACATTATTTTCACCTTTATTTTGTTTACCTTTTCAATTTGCCAGTACATTCGTGTCATTTTCCAATCTAAAAATATAGAGCTTTAATTTTATGTGATAGCAACATCATAAATAGCTTGATGTATTGAAAACACTAAACTAAACATGTTACAGAAAAAGCTGGTGCCTTTCATTGGTATTATCTCCTTCAAGATGACAGGCAATCTCGGGAGGCCAGAGAATTCTTAGTTGTATGAGTTTGTGACTAATAGGTGGTTTGATGTGACAAGAGCTGGCCGTCTTGGGAAATTGAACTATCTTTATGTTCAATACCCTTTGTGTCTCATTCTTTGTAGGTTATTGTTGGAAGCCTTTGGGGACCTCTTTTACAGTTTGCATTCACAGAAAATATGAGATCAGCAAGAACTCTGTAGTTTTACTGTCAGTATTGATCTGCTGCCATTCTATTCAGTAGCTAATTTGCTTGTTAGCAGTTATTTTAAAAGCTATTTATATTTTTAGTATAACCTAGGCTACATACCGGGCTTTATATTTTTCTGAATTATGACAAAATAGTACAACTTACCACCAAAAGACTGTGCTTTAGGCTAAATCTTTTCTGATTTTCCACTCACAAATTAGAGTTTCAAAATCAAAAACATGTTATTGTGAATTTGATCTCTTTGATAAACACCATATAAGTTCAGACAAGTTAAGCAAAAAATAGTGACCATATTCATGAGAAAATATCATTTGAAAAAATCTTTTAGCCTATAAGTTTATATAAATTGTAAGGAGAGTGATGTATTAGGAATTCATAAACACTGTTTCTAAAGTTGGGATTTATTTGAAGTTGAACATTCAATAAATGTGTGAGTTGATTGACTGATTCTCTGTTCTGAAGGTAACCATAATACACCCTTCTTATTCATGCCAATTATTGAAGGAAAAAAACCTTTCTGCCTCTCTGGAGCAGGAAATGTGCATCCCTTTTCTGAGGTCAATTTCTGACACATGAATTCATCCTAAATGAATTTCTAGTGAGCTGAATGTGCTTATGTGTGTAGCACCCATGAGCATAACACCTAAATAGGAAAAACCCCTGGAAAAACATACAAAACAAGCAAACAAAAAACAGCAGCCTTACATAATATATGATACTTATCTCATCTTAAATATGTAAAGTCAGTGAAATATATACTTGAATGATTTTAATCATATACCTGAGTTAAGGAAAGCAAAATGTCATTCCAAAAAAAAACTGAGTACAAGCACTTAAGCTGATGTTAATGCTGCTCCCTGGTGGTGGGGTAGGGATATGTAGCGTTATCAATGAGAAATAAAGGGCCTTGTATTTTCATAGACAGTCAAGGAAAAGAGAGTATTGGAGTTGCCATAGCATAAGAAAATATAACTGAAACCCCTGCATAAAATTTGGAGCATCAAGCAGCTGCAAAGACATGGAAAAGGAGGGCTAGAAAACATATGACCACTATACTAAGCAGGAAAATTGTAACAGATTATGGTGGCAGAAAAAGTTCTCCAATGAGAATTAATACTTCCACATTCTTTGATTTTATACTACCACATGGTTCCAAATTAAAACATGTACAAAAATACTCAAGAAATGATCTCTGGGTAGTGATGCCTGTCAGAAGCAAAGTAAAATTATTCTGGAAATGTTTTACACAATTTA
The DNA here is from genome assembly GCF_049354715.1 of Callithrix jacchus. NCBI lineage: Eukaryota > Metazoa > Chordata > Mammalia > Primates > Cebidae > Callithrix > Callithrix jacchus. Next base: position 85,948,825 of record NC_133504.1, on the reverse strand, counting down.
GGATAGATATAAATGATTTTCTCAAGAAATTGAAGACATTGTGAAAGAGATTTTGGTGGAGAGAGGAAACAACTTGTAGAAATGAAACATGTTAGTGAGATAGAAGTACAATGGAAAGATTTAACAAGGGATCAGAAGCATCTGAAGAATGAATTAGAAAAATGAATGGGTGATTTGAAAAGACAACTGATATTGTAGCAAAGAGAGATAAAGGGAAAGTTTAAAAGGGAGTATAGAAGAAAAGGGGGATAAAATAATACTGATATTGGTGATACCCAAGAGACAATACGTGTGGTACTGCTAGTATTAGATAACAGAAAAAATGGCAATAAAAAGGAAGAGACAATATTTGAAAATGATAACATTCCAAAGTTTATCAAAGACATTGGATTTATCAGAATCATCAATTCAAAAAGACAATAAGTCTAATATTGAATAGACATAAGTAAATCTCCATCTATGATATATATGTTTGCAAGACATTAAAAACAAATAGGTTTTAAAAATAAACAGAAGAAAAAGAGATAAACTGCAAAGAGGTGACAGAATAGTAGCAGAATTCTCAGCAGCAAAACTAAACGCTGGAAAATAATAATCTTTTCCAAGTGCTAAAAGGGAAACTGTTAGCATCCTCAGCCGATGTAAGCTATTATTCAAGAATGAGAGCAAAATAAAACTATTTTGAGTCTGGAATAAAGAGAATGTACTAATTTTCCACATTTATTAGAAGTATAACTAAAGGGTATACCTCAGGAGGGAGAAAATTCCTAGAAAGAAGTAGTAGGATAGGAAAAGCCTTCATGAGTAATAAAACTGATGAAACTAGAGATTTATATAAATGGATACTGATTATCTAAAGCAATAACAGCCAATACTATAAAATATTAAGGTGTAAAATGGGTGAGTTATTGTGAATATGGCACTTAAGGCCTTTGTGTTTGTTATTCAGGAGGAGAGAAATAACACTAATCAAACTTGGGCTGCACTGAGTCAAGTGTGGATATTAAAAATGTAGGAAAATTTCTAAAAATTAAAAATACAAGTAGAGTAAAGGGATGTAAGAATACTTGATTAATTAAATCAAAAGTGGGGATAGAGTGGAAGATTAAAAATTATGAGTTGATAAAAAAGTTTATTAATTAGAAAGCAAAAAATAACATGGAATTTTTTCCAAACTTATCGATAATCATAATAATTGTGAACAAAGATATTTTATTTTAAAAAATGAAAGGTAGAAGGGAAAAAGTCTCATCCAGTTATGTAATATAAAGTTCTGATGATAAGAAGACAAAAATACAGCAAGCAAATTTTAACTGACCAAAAGCTGATACAGATTTATAGAATAATAATATCATTCTACTCTTAGGAAAAGCTTTTCCTTTTCCCTGTGTATTTTTTTATGAGCAGCAAAACCTCTAAAGTGCCTAGGAATAAGTCATATTCACATGTACATAAATATGTATACATATATGTGTGTCTGTAAAATATGTATTACAAAAATTATAAAACTTTGTTTTAAGATATTAAAGAATGTCTTATTCCATAACCAAAATTTAATTTTCAATTCTGGGAAGATGAGGGATTTAACTATCAATAGAAAAACGTTAAAACTTTTAGCAAAAATTATAGGCAATGTCTTTATCAATTTACTATAAAACTAATAGTAATTAAGATAGTATGATATTGGCATAGGCTTCGACAAAAACTTAGTAAAACAGAACCTTGAAACTAACTCATATGTATATGTGGACATGATACATGGTGGAGATGATATTACAGATAAGTGGAGAATAGATTCAATAAGTGATACATCAGTTAATCACACAAGAAAGATAAAACTGCATAACTAAATCACGTGCTATTTGGAAAATTAATTTCAAATGTACACAACAGCGAAACTAAAATTTTTTTAAGTAGTTAGAAGAACCATAGATAAATACAAATAAGACTTCAGAGTACGAAACAATTTCTTAAAAAAATACAAACTAAAAGGAAAAAAGTAATGAAGATTGGTGCTACCTGATTAAAATGATGCTTAGAAAAGCAGTTAACTTAAACAAAATGCAAGCCTGTGAACTGCAATGTGATATTTGTATCCCATATAAAATAAGAAAGAAAGAATATCCATAATAGACACAGAACTACAAATCACTAGGGTTAAACAACTAATAGAAAATAGGAGGAGAATATAAACAGAAAATTCAGAGAGGAGAAAATCGATGGACAGGAAGATAAAATATATTATCAACCTCAATAGTACATTATTGACTTTAATCGCAACTAAATCAATTGATATTAAAATAATTACAACATATAATTTCATGACTCAGGAAAAATACTAAGTCTGCTAACACCAAGTGTTGACAATGCAGGAAAATAAGAACACTTACAGAGCTTAACTTATTTGAATGACTTTGGAGAGCAATTAGGCAAAATGTGGATAGTCACCCTAAGCCTTGACCAAACTGGGTGTGTGTGTGTGTGTGTGTGTGTGTGTGTGTGTGTGTGTGTGTAGAAAGAAGTATTTTCAAGTTGGGAGCTGAGGCAGAAGTATTGCTTGAATCCGGGAGTTTGAGGCCAGCCTGGGGAATACAGTGAGACCCCACCTCTGAAAACAAAAAGAAAGTAAATATTTTCATGTACACATTTTGTGATATATTGAATTATATACATAAACTTAATTGTATACTTAATAAGGAGCTGCCACTGTGATTATTTTTTAGAAAGTGGAATTTACCTTTAAGAAAATGCTTTGGGTAAGTACTTACAATTGCTTGAAAAAAGCATTTGTATAATTTGGGTGATCATTTTATAACAGAGACTATGCTAAATCAGGCCTAGTTATAAAGCTTAATAAATTCCAATAACTGTATGAATAGTTTTTTAACAGTTGTTACAGATCCAGGAATTGTATAGTTTAACAAATATATCAGTGGATTTTTTTTAAGTCCATGAAATAAAGGTTGCTGACTTTGTATACGGTATCATCCAAAATAATCCACTCACAAATATGCCCTTCCCTCAAATACAATTCTGTCTCTATATCAGTTCTTTCACCTTCTCATATGTAAGAGGAGTATGTTTTATTTATTTTTCCAAGTGCTAGCCTTGACCTCTGCCATTTGGATTCCAAGATGGAGAGGGATTATAGAGAGTTCCTAAACCTTGTTTGTTTTAAAAAACTTTCTCTTTTTACTGAGCTTCAAATATATTCAGTTCACTGTATAGAAGGATAAAAAGGAACACAAACCTCTCTTATATGTACTGATCACTTTGAAACCTATTCTATTTGTTTCATTAATTTCACTTCCAAACTAGGAAGGATCTAATTTTAAAAAGGACTAAGAGCTTTAATGAAATACAAATTAAAATTTAGCAAACAATATTAAAAATGCTAACAAGGTTATACTAAATGTAATATGTATTAATTTAAAAATTCCCCTTGCTAGTACCTGAAAATGCTGAGATATGTTGTACAGTGAGTCCCATTTGGAGTCATGTTAAAGGGCAGAGATCTAACTGGAAACTGTGTATTTGAGGTTCTGCCCAGTGCTCAGCTACTCCACCCCATTTAAACTGGGTTACTTATATTTAACAAGGTTCAGAAAAACTCTTAAGTGCTATGAGGACATGGATAGTACTGGTGGAGTCAGTTTTTAGATCCTCTCTTTCCATAGGCAGTCTTTTAAAATCCATCCATTGTGGAACAAGCCTGTAATTGAAGCATCTTAGAGATTCTTTCTTACACTGTCTTACATAATTATTTTTGCATTCTACAAAGAAAGGTATATTTCTTATCCCTGCTGAATCTTAAGAAGGTACATTGGTAAGAGTTATAAGAAAAGATAAATCAATATATAGATACCTATCAGAACCTTATTTATTCAAGGCACAATTCATATCTTTCTGTGTCCTATGCCCATGTCTGTCAAGACTAAATTGTGACATTAGAAACAAAGTATCGGTTTCATGTTGAGATGTGCTGAAATCACTCTTCATTCCCCAGCTATGGTAAAAGAATGTAGAGTTCCTGAGAAAGTATCCTAAGAGTACAAGAGAGATCTTCAGTTAAAAAAAAAAATTACTCACATCTGTTTATTTATATCTGTTTGTCTAGCTAGCTATCTTTTTATTTATGTGTCTATAATTCTATCAGTCATCTATGTACCATTTAGAACTAATGTCTGTAAAATGTATAAAAGGACTAAAGGTCAATTTCAGTATTCTGTGACATGTGTGCTTTTTCATTTTCAGTATTTATTCTGGGTTATGATAAATAATTTAACGAGACATTTTCCCACATCTTGGCCTATGTTGTGAGTCTTAGTTGCATAGTTTGTATGATTTCAACGAAGGTGAGTTGAAAATTTTACATTCATCTCTGACAGATGGGTCTTATATTTTTAACTTAATAGAACATATATCAAAGATAAGTGAGTGTTTTAAATTTTCTTAAGCATTTATTTCTGTTCATAGAAAAACACTCTTGATAAGTTTCATCAATCTGTATTCACTCTTTATTTGGTTGCTGCTTACTGTCTTTTATCATTCAAGTATCTTATCATTTGTAAGTATATACAGTAATTTTTCAATATAATTTTCCTTAATAGGAAGATGTTTGAAGTTTACTGTAAATAATCAACTAATCTATAGTCATTACTTACTAGCAGCAAAAATGCTCCTCTCCCTGATTTGTTAATTTCAAGAAAGTATACTAAACTACACTTTTAAGAACAAAAATCTGCTTGTTTATAGACATGTACCCAAAATACAATCTAACATGTCTTAAAATTGATATAATCAGTTTTATTGAATTAAGATCAATTCCTTTTTTCTGGTGTGTTCTTATGTTGCTCTAATTTTGTGGAATATAAATGGACTAAATTCTTCAAAGACATAGTGTGGCTAAATGGATTAAAACACCAATCCCAATTATCTGCTGCTTACAAGAAAAATACTTCACCTATAAAGACACCCATAAATGGAAAATAAAGGCATGCAAATAAATATTCCACACAAATGAAAACTAAAAAAAAGGGTAAGAGTAGCTATAATTTATTACATAGAATATATTTCAAGAAGAAAAAAGAGACAAAGAAGATCATTATATATTGAAAAATGTGTCAGTTCAGCAAGAAGATATAACAATTATAAATATGTATGTGTCCAACACTGGAGCACCCACATATAAGAAACAAATATTATCAGAACTGAAAAACTAGATAGACTCCAACATGGTAATAGCTGGAAACGTCATCACCCCATTTTTAGTGTTGGACAGATAATCCAGATAGTAAATCAACAAGGAAACATCAGATGTAATTTGCGGTATAAACCAAATGGCCCTAATAGATATTTACAGAAACTTTTATCTAACAGCCATAGAATACCTATTCTTTTTCTCAACACATGGAACATTCTCAAGTGTAGACCACGTGTTAGTTCATAAGAAATGTTAAAAATCTCAGGCTGGGTGCTTGACATTTTCACCTGTAATCCCAGCACTTTGAGAGGTTGAGGTGGGAGTATCACAGGAGCTCAAGAGTTTGAGACTAGCATGGATAACATAATGAGACCCCCATCTCTAAAAAATTAAAAATTAGTGAGGTTGGCGGCATGTGCCTGTAGTCCCAGCTACTCAAGAGGCTAAGGCAGGAGCATCTGTTGAGCCCAACAGATCAAGGCTGCAGTGAGCCATGATTGTGCCACTTCACTCCATCCTGGGCAGCAGAGTGATAACATGTCTCAATAAATTACTACATAAATAAACAGCAGATAATAAATAAATAATTTGAAAAAACTGAAACCATATCAAATATCTTCTTTGACCACAATAGACTAAAAGTAGAATTCAGTAAGAAGAGGAACTTTGGAAACTTTACAAATGCATGTAAATTAAACAGTATGCTCCAAAATGACCAGGGGTCAGTGAAGAACTGAAGAAGGAAATTTTAAAATTTATTGAGTCAAATGAAAATGAAAATCCCAAATATCAAAACCTATGAGATATAGCAATAGCAGCACTAAGAGGAAAATTCATAGGAATTATCACTTACATCAAAAGAAAGTAGAAAATGATTAATGAATTAATTATATGATAATAAATCAATAATTTATAAAATCTGGGTCTTTAGCCATTCTCTGTTAATTGGAGATATCACTTGCCCAACTTAACTGTTAAGGAAAATAAAATGATCTACCACTATGAAAGGGCTTTATCAAAGAAAGGCCTTTAAATATGAGATATGATTAAATAAAGTTTCTCTCCTCATGATTGCTAAAGTGAGCCCATTCAGCCCTTTGCTTTCAACTCTATTCCTGTGATAAAAATAAATCTACCACTTCTTTGCATTTCTTGACACTACTTGTCAGGGAGGCCTTTTCTCTTCCTTACAATCCAAATTCCCCTCATACTTCAAGATTTGTTCTAACTCCCACTGCATTGACATGTCCCCCATTTTCCCCAGGTGTACTGATCTTTTTTATTATATGCTCACTGCCCCAACAACATAAAAGTCACTTACCTTTTCTGAGTAACAGTAGGTAAATTCTATAAATAATTTTTTCTTAGAATATCAAAATGGGTTATGAATCTAAGTATAAAAATTCACCATGGCACATGTGTACCTATATAACAAACCTGCACATTCTGCACATGTACCCCAGAACGTTAATAATAATAACAAAATTAAAAATTACACCCAGAAAAGAAGAAAAAGGCAGCACCCAGCTAGAGGAAGACTCCTTTCTTGCCAAGCTGAATATGCTACTTGAATATATGAATATGTGAAGACTTTGGCTAAAACCCTGAAGGAGACATTCTGCAATAAACAACCTGATACCCTTTTATCTTGTCACACAGTACAAAAACTCCTCACAGTAATTTTAAGATGTACTCTGCTGTTTTGTACACAAAGTTCCCACTATTGTCTGCATAAGAAGAATAGGATTAAGCACACTTTAAGTGGAAGAGCTCTGTTCACACAGGTAGTTCTCCATTTTTTTTTTACTTTTATTTCAGTTTTGGGGGTACATGTAAGGGTTTGCTACATAGGCAAACGTGTATCATGGAAGTTTGTTGTACATATTGTGCGATCACCCAGATATTAAGCCCAGTATCCAATAGTTATCTTTTCTGTTCCTCTCTCTCCTCCTACTGTCCCCCATCAAGTAGACCCCAGTGTCTTTTGTTTCCTTCTTTATTTGAATAACTTCTTATCATTTAGTTCCCACTTATAAGTAAGAACATGCAATATTTGTTTTTCTGTTCCTATTTTAGTTTGCTAATAGCCTCTGCCACCATCCATCCATGTTTCAGTAAAAGACATAATCTCATTCTTTTATGGCTTCATAGTATTCCATGGTGTATATGCACCACATTTTCTTTATCCAATCTGTATTCCTGGGCATTTAGGTTGATTCTATGTCTTTGCTATTGTGTATAGTGCTACAATGAACGTTCACATGCATGTATCTTTATGGTAGAATGATTTGTATTCCTCTAATATATACCTAGTAACAGGATTGCTGGTTTGAATATTCTGATTTTAGTTCTTTGAGGAATCACCATGCTGCTTTCCACAATGGTTGAACTAATTTACACTCCCACCAACAGTATATAAGTTTTCCCTTTTCTCTGCAATCTCACCAGCATCTACTACTTTTTGATTTTTAAATAGTAGCCATTCTGACTGGTATGAGATAGTATCTCATTGTGATTCTGATTTGAATTTTTCTAATGGTCAGTGATATTAAGCTTTTTTCATGAGCTTTTTGGCTGCATGGATGTCTTCTTTTTTTGGTTTCATATGAATTTTAAAATAATTTTTTTCCAGTTCTGTGAAAAATGTCATTGGTAGTTCTATAGGAATAGTGTAGAGTCTGCACAATACTATGGGTTGTATAGCCATTTTAGTAATATTGATTATTCCTATCCATGAACATGGGATGTTTTTCCATATGTTGTATCTTCTCCAATTTTTTTGAGCAATGTTTCATAATTCTCATTGTAGAGATCTTTCACCTCCTTGGTTAGCTGTTTCATAGGTATTTTTTTTTTTCTGTTTGTGGCAATTGTGAATGGGATGTCTTTCTGATTTGGCTCTCAGTTTGGATGTTATTGGTATATAGGAATGCTGATGATTTTTGTACATTGATTTTGTAAAGATACAACTTTGCTGAAGTTGTTTATCAGCTGAAGAACTTTTGGGCTGAGACTGTGGGGTTTTCTAGATATAGAATCGTGTCATCTGCAAACAGATTTGCTTTCTTCCTATTTGGATGCCATTTATTTCTTTATCTTTCCTGATTGTTCTGGCCAGGACTTCCAATTCTATGTTGAATAGAAGTGGTGAGAGAGGGCATCCTTGCCTTGTGCCAGTTTTCAAGGGGGGATGTTTCCAGCTTTTGCCCATAAGTATCATGTTGGCTGTGGGTTTATCATACATGGCTCTTATTATTTTGAGCTATATTCCTTCAATAACCTAGTTCATTGATACTTTTTACCGTGAAGGGGTGCTTAGTTTTATCTAAAACGTTTTCTTTATCTATTGAGATAACTATGTGTTTTTTGTTTTTAGTTCTGTTTATGTGATGAATCATTTATTGATTTGCATATTTTGAACCAAACTTGTATCCTGAAAATGAAGCCTACTTGATCATAGTGGATTTGCTTTTTGATGTGCTGAGGGATTCAATTTGCAACTATTTTGTTGAGAGATTTTTACCTAGATGTTTACCAAGAATACTATCCCGAAGTTTTCTTTTTTTTGTTGTTTCTCTGACAGGTTTTGGTATCAAGAGAATGCTGGCCTCATAGAATGAGCTGGGAAAAAGTACCTCTGCAATTTTTTGGAATAGTTTCTGTAGAAATATAGTAGCTCTAATTTTTCAAGGCAATCTTTAAAAAGTAAAAGTCAAAACACACAACAGCTTAATAAGAGAGTAGAGTTTTTGGATTATTTTTAGGTGGTTCCTCATCTCCAATTATTTTCTAGAGATTAATTTAAAAAAATTCAAACAACCCACGTGCATTTTTGTGTGTACATATGTATATTATTTATATACATTAATTTAATAGTAATACTTGACTGAATATATACCCAAAAGAAAACATGCTAATGAAAAAGACACATTTATTTGCATGCACATTGCTGTGCTATTCAGAATAACAAAGACATGGAATCAATGTGGGTGCCCATCAATGATTGATTAGATAAAGAAAATGTGGAAATGTATACCATGGAATACTATGCAGCAATAAAACAGAACAAAATTATGTCCCTTGCTGTAGGAGGCAGAACCATAAGTGCCAAAGCAGGAGCCAGAAGCCTCAGCCTATTTCCATATAAATAATGAATAAGAAAGTCTCAATGAACTAGAAATATAATCATAATCGTTATTAGTTATTCACAGGAGATCTCAGTTATTCATAGGTGATCCTAATTCTTTTACTAATGCCTTTCAGGTCTAAGTGTGAACCCGGGGTGACACTGTGAAAGGTATGACCCTAAGTTGGGATGCTTTAAGCCCTCTGTGTTGCCCATGTGAGGGCCGCTGGAGGGCACCTAGGCTGTGCGGCAGCGCTAGCAACTGGGAAAGCATCTGCTGTTTAGCCAGTTAAAGAAGGAGGCATCCAAGATGGCTGAGATGTCTCCTTCTCTGGGGGTTGGGTGGCAGGCGGGGAGTTAGGAGAAAACTCTGTTCCTCTAAGCTGTTGCTGTAGGCCTGATGGCTGTCAGGTAGACCTGCAGACAGCGGGGGGCTTACTTGTCTCTAAGTGATGCTGTGCTTCAGTGATCACGTTCCATGTCCATTCTCATGTTCTGCTTCTGCACCTGGTTCCTCTTTTCTTAGAATAGATAATCAGTAAGGTAATATAAATCTTAATGTCTTGTTTTTTTCTTAACAAGTATGGAAAAGTGCTGACCCATTATGCTCCTTACCTCATCTTGACTACCTGAAAGTCTTGAGCCTCTACCTATATGACAGGTGATGTACTTGACCCTATCACCGACCACCAAGACCATACCCTACCTACCCTGCCCCCAGATTTTTTTTTTTTTTTTTTTTGAGTCAGAGTTTTGCTCTTATTACCCAGGCTGGAGTGCAATGGTGGGATCTCGGCTCACTGCAACCTCCGCCTCCTGGGTTCAGGCAATTATCCTGCCTCAGCCTCCTGGGTAGCTGAGATTACAGACATGCACCACCATGCCCAGCTAATTTTTTGTATTTTTAGTAGAGATGGGGTTTCACCATGTTGACCAGGATGGTCTTGATCTCTTGACCTCGTGATCCACCTGCCTCGGTCTCCCAAAGTGCTGGGATTACAGGCATGAACCACCGTGCCTGGCCTGCCCCCAGCTTTGTACTCAATTTAAGTCAGAGCATCTAGGCACTTGGGGCCACTGCTGGGCTCCACACTTTGGTTGGCAGTCCCCGGGGCCCAAACTCTGTTTTCTCTGTCTCTGTGTCTTGTGCCTTTTAGTTCCACAGTTTCTCGTCCCCACACCAGCAGAGAGGGGCTCAAAGGACCCTGTAGAGCTGGACCCTACACCTTGCAGCAATATAGGTGAAGGGTATATTCCTAAGCAAATTAATGCAGGAACAGAAAACCAAATACTGCATGTTTTCAGTTGTAGGTGGGAGTTTAGCATTGAGCACAAATGGACATATATATGGGGAAAAAAGACAATGGGGACTACTAGAAGATGGAGGGAGGTGGGTGGGTTAGAAAAAAAAAAACTACCTATTGGATATTATGCTTACTACCAGGGTGGTGAGGTTTATACTGCAAACCCCAGCATTGTACTACAGTATTCCCATGTAACAAATTTGCGCATGTACTCCCAGTATCTAAAATAAAACTTGAATTTTTTTTTTTAAACCTTACTTTGGCTTTAAGTTTTTTTTTTTTTTGGAGACAGATTTTCGCTCTTGTTACCCAGGCTGGAGTGCAATGGCACGATCTCGGCTCACCTCAATCTCCGCCTCCTGGGTTCAGGCAATTCTCCTGCCTCAGCCTGCTGAGTAGCTGGGATTATAGGCGTGCACCACCATGCCCAGCTAATTTTTTTGTATTTTTAGTAGAGACGTGGTTTCACCATGTTTACCAGGATGGTCTCGATCTCTTGACCTCGTGATCCACCCGCCTTGGCCTCCCAAAGTGCTGGGATTACAGGTATGAGCCACCCCGCCCGGCCGGCTTTAATTTTTAAAAATACTTTGGCACCCACCAATATATTTAATTAGTAATGCAGTTATGCTATGGGGCTTTGGAGCTTCCACTATAGTATAAAGATTCCACTGAAAGGTTATCTATTGTAGCATAATATATTGTCTCAAAACTTTATGGCCTAAAACAACACAGATTTATTATCTACAAAGTTTTCTGTGGGTCAGGAATAGAGACATGAGTTATTATGGCCTTCTGCTTTCAGGTCTGTCACAGAGCTGTAATTAAGACTCAACTGTGAAAAGTTCTGCTTGCATGCCTATTGGCACTTCTTGTGGCTCGTTGGACTGATGATTGATGATTGGAGGAATCCCTCAATTCATTGCCTTCTGGGCTTCCCTATATGTTAGCTCATAGCATGATAGCTTGCACTTCAGAGTGTGAGCAAGTAAATAATCTCTTATGATTTGAACTCTGAAGTGACATCTCATCACTTTTTTCCATATTCTATTATAAGGAGAGTTACAGGGATCAGCCTATACACAAAGAGAGGGGATTACAAAGAATATGAATATCAGGAAACGGATAACTGAGAATCATGTCAGAAGCTGTCTACGACATATAATGGGAGGCCAAGACGGGCAGATCAAAAGGTCAGGAGATTGAGATCATCCTGGCCAACATGGCTAGACCTGGTCTCTACTAAAAATACAAAAACTAACTGGGCATTGTGGCAGACGCCTGTAGTTCCAACTACTCAGGAGGTTGAGGCAGGAGAATTGTTTGAACCTGGGAGGTGGAGGTTGCAGTGAGCCTAGATCATGGCACTGCACTCCAGCCTGGCAACAGTGAGAATCCATCTCAAATAAAAAAAAAGAAACACTACATCGTAGTCCACCTATAATCCATCAGTAGCAGTAGTATCATGAAGGATAATAAATGTTTATTGATTCCTTCCAATGTACAGTGTATTGGTCTCAATTAAGTATTCAAAGAGATACTGTCGATTTTTAAGAAAGACAACTGAAAACACAGATAAATTTTACCCTAAAAATACTTTTCCTTTTGAATAAAATAGTAATTTAATAAATACAAATATGAAATGGCATGTTTGCATATTCAAATTTAGGAAAGATGTATCAGTGTATTCTTTAGAATGTGACTAGATTTAACTTTTTAGAATTCAGCTAGTGACTTAGGAATACAAAGTGCTGAAAAATATTACAATTCTATATGAACTGATTTATCTGGCACCTGAGCCAAGGATATATTATGATGCACAAATTCAAAAAACTTTTTACACTGTAATGGTAAATGCCATTACCAAGTTGTGTATTTCTTTTTTTTCACAGGATTCCATGCTAAAAATGAGCTTACTTGGATATTGCCACTTTGAGCTATATTTCTCCTTACAGCATTCCAAAAGAATAGGAGTTTAATATGAGAAAAAAATGTAATACAAATAGCTATATTTGTAAATGCAATGTACATAGGCTTAATTCATAGCAACTACATAGAAAGTCAATTAATTGATCCCAAATTTTAGTTTATTAGAATCCAGAAAAGATTGGAAGGTCTTCTGGGTTCATTATTTTACTTCAGTTGTATTTATGATTTGCTTCAATCATAGCCTTTATCAGTCTAGTTGCATTCTAGTTATTTGCTAACTTAATATACTAATGGCCATAATACTTTCCAGGACTAACTCTAGGTCCAGGCTATTTCAGGCAAATGAGATTTGATTGCCTTGATTAGAGATAGGACCTAGTGAGAAATGTTTTCCTCCAGGGTTGAGCAGCGGCAAGTACTTGAGCAAGAGCTTGGAGCCAAGGCCTTAAGAAGAATATATTTTTTTTAAAAAAACTGCTGGCTTTACATTTTTTTTAAATCAGACTTTTTTTTTTATTGCATTTTAGGTTTTGGGGTACATGTGAAGAACATGCAAGATTGTTGCATAGGTACACATGTGGTAGTGTGATTTGCTGCCTTCCTCCCCATCACCTATATCTGGCATTTCTGCTGTCATTCCCCTATTTCCCCCCAGCAGACCCCAGTATGTAGTGCTCCCCTCCCTGTGTCCATGTGTTCTCATTTTTCAACACCCACCTATGAGTTAGAACATGCAGTGTTTGATTTTCTGCTCTTGTGTCAGTTTGTTGAGAATGATGGTTTCCAGGTTCATCCATTGTCCCTACAAAGGACACGAACTCATCGTTTTTGATGGCTGCATAATATTCCATGGTGTATATGTGCCACATTTTTCCAATCCAGTCTATCATCGATGGGCATTTGGGTTGGTTACAGGTCTTTGCTATTGTAAACTGTGCTGCAATGAACATTCACGTGCATGTGTCCTTCTAGTAGAATGATTTATAATTCTTTGGATAGGCTTTACATTTAACGTATTCCCATCTTTGATATTTCATCAAGTACAAATGTCTGGTTTCAGATGAGTCTGGTTTAGTAAAAGAACATTTAAAAAGGGTAAATATGGGCTGGGTGCTGTGGCTCAAGCCTGTAATCCCAGCACTTTGGGAGGCCGAGGCGGGTGGATCACGAGGTCAAGAGATCGAGACCATCCTGGTCAACATGATGAAACCCCATCTCTACTAAAAATACAAAAAATTAGCTGGGCATGGTGGCACATGCCTGTAATCCCAGCTACTCGGGAGGCTGAGGCAGGAGAATTGCCTGAACCCAAGAGGCGGAGGTTGCAGTGAGCCGAGATCGCGCCATTGTACTCCAGCCTGGGTAACAAGAGCAAAACTCTGTCTCAAAAAAAAAAAAAAAAAAAAAAAAAAGGGTAAATATTTCATTTCTTCTAAAAGAATATAATTTATATGTGTTTTATCAAGTAGCAAATTTATATTTTACATCCAGCTATACCATCATATAACAGATTGAATAAAGAACACCTCACACCTTTATGAAAAGTTAATTGACCATAAATGCATAAATTTATATCTAGGCTCTCTATTTTCTTCCACTGATTTACATATCTGGCTTTATGTCAGTACCACAATATTTTGATTATTGTTACTTTGTTCTTTTTGCCCAAGATTGATTGGGCTATTTGTGGTATTTTTGTGGTTTCATTTGAATTTTAGGATTACTTTTTGCATTTCTGTAAAAACTGTCATTTGAATTTAATAGATAGAGATTACACTCAATATTTAGATTGCTTTGAGTGGTATGGGTATTTTAGCAATATCAATTGTTTTCATTTATGAATATGAGATGCCTTTCAATTTGTTTGTATATTTAAAATTTTTCTTCAAAATGTTTTGTAGTTTTCAGCATATAAGTGTTTCACCTCATTAGTGTTTTCTAATTTCTTCAAAAATTTAGAAAATAGTCTCCTTTACAATAGTGCTAAATTATAAATGAGATTATATTTCTAATTAAAATAACATTAATTTTTATGTGTTGATTTGTATCCTATAACTTTACTTATTTTTTTTTATTCTAACCTTTTTTTGATAGAATCGTTCATGTTTTCTCTGAAAAAGATCATGTTGTCAGCAAATAGGAACACTTGAACATTTATCTTTTTCATTTGGATGCCTTTTATTGTATTATTTCACCTAATTGGTCACTAGAAATTTTAGTACTGTGTTGAATAGAAACTGATAACTTAAACTTAATCATACACAGTAACTCTTCTCTCTTCTTGCTAAGTTCCGGATTGGAGAGGGAAAGTTTTCAAATTTTTGCCATTATGTTGGTATGCTGTTAGCTGTGGGCTTGTCATATATGGTCTTTATTATATTGAGATACTTTTCTTCTATTCCTAGTTTATTATGTTTTGAGATGAGGGTCTCACTCTGTCACTCAGGCTAGAGTGCAGTGGCATGATCTCTGCTCACTGCAACCTCAGCCTCCTGGGCTCCAGTGATCTTCCTACATCAGCTTCCTGAGTATCGGGGACCCCATGTGCATGCCACCATACCCAGCTAGTTTGTTTTAGTTTTGGTAGAGATGATGTTTCATTATCTCTACCAAAAATGAAGGTGAGCAGATTGCTCTAGCTTAGGAGTTGGAGGCCCAGCTAGGTCTTGAACTCCTGAGCTAAAGCAATCTGTCCACCTCAGCCTCTTGAAGTGTTGGGATTACAGATGTGAGCCTCAGTGCCCAGCTATTCCTAGTTTGTTGAGGGTGTTGTATTATGAAAGGGAATTTAATTTTGCCAAATGCTTTTTCTGCATCTACTTAAATTATCATGTGATTTTTTTACCCTTTATTCTTTAATGTGATATATAACATTAATTAATTTCTGAATGTTGAACCATCCTTGCATCTCAGGAATTAAAACAAACTTGGTCATGGTGTATAATCCTTTTATTGTGCTATTGGATTCAGTTTAGTTGTTCTTTGTAAGTTTTGCATCAATAATCATTGATCTGCAGTTTTATTTTTTTGTAGTATCAGCTGACTTTGGTATCATGGTAATGTTGATCTCATAAAATGAGTTTAGAAGTGTTTCTTTTCAATTTTGTGAAATAATTTTAAAAAGGTTACCATGTGTTCTTTAAATGTTTGCTAGAATTCATCAGTGTAGCCATTTTTTCTTGGCTTTTCTTTACTAGGAGATTTTTAAATTATGGATTCAACCACTGTATTACTTATAGATCTGTTCAAATTTCTTTTTGTTTCTTCATGATTCAGTCTGGATAGGTTGTATGTCTCTAGAAATATATTCATTTATTGTGGACTATATAGAGTGTTGGGATAAATTGTTTACAGTTGTCTTATGATTTTTTAATTTCTGTGGTATCCGTTACAATTTTTTCTTTTATTTATTTGAATCTTCTGTCTTTTTTTCTTATTTAATCTAGGTAAGGATTTATCAATTTTGTTTATCATTTCAAAAATCCAACTTAAAGTTTTGTTGACATTTCCTATTGTTTTTGTACTTCTTATTCTTATGTAATCTTTGCTATTTTTTTTTCTACTAACTTAGGGTTTAGTTTGTTCTTCGTTAGCTCTTTGATATTCAAGGGTAGCTTGTTTAGTTGAGCTCTTCTTTTTTAATGCAAGCATTTATTACTGTAAACTTCCCTTAGTACTTTGCTGCATCACATAAGTTTTGGTATGTTGTGTTTCTGTTTTCATTTGTCTTGAAGTATTTTCTTATTTCCCTTTTAATTTCTTCTTTGACCCAAAGGTTGTTCTAGGATGTTATTTAATTTCCACATATTTGTAAATTTTCCGTGATTTCTCCTGTTACTGATTTCTTGTTTTATTCTGTTGTGGTCAGAATAGATGCTTGGTATAATTTCAGTCTTCTTAACTTTTTAAAGACTTTTTTTGTGATCTAACATGAACTATCCTATAGTTCTGTGTGCACTTGAGAAAATCATTTATTCTATTACTGTTTGGTGGGATAATCTGCATATGTCTGTTAGATCCATATGACCTGTATTGTTGTTCAGGTTCTCTGTTTCCTTATTGATATTTTTTCTGGATGTTCTATCCAGTACTGAAAGTGAGATATTGAATTATCCTGCTATTATTATATAGCTGTGTATTTTTCCCTTCAGTTTGGACAGTGTTTGCTTTATACAGTTAGGTGATCTGGTGTTAGGTGTATATATAATTGTAATTGTTATATTTCCCAGTACATTGACCTTTTTATTATTATATAATACCTCTCTTTGTCTATAACAGTTTTTTCAGTTAAGTCTATTTTTTTCTGATGTAAATTTAACTTTCCCTTCTCTTTTCTGGTTACACTTTGCATGGCATATTTTCTTCCATTTCCTCAGTTTCAGCTTATATATGTCCTTAAAGTGAGTTTCTTGAGAACAGCAAATAGTTGGACCATGTTTTGTTTTGACTTTTTAATTCATTCATCCATTCTATGTCTTTAGATTGAGAAGTGCAATATATTAACACATTTAAAGTAACTATTGATAGAGAAGGATTTACTATCATCATTTTGTTAATTACTTTCTGTTAGTGTTATAATTCTTTATTCTGCTTTCCCTTTCCTCCTGTCTTCCCTTGTTTTTTTAACTTTTTATTGACAGGCTTCGATTCCTTTTTTTTTTAAATGTAACTACTATAAATATTTTTTGTAGTTACCTTGTGACTTACATAAAATTTGTTATAATAGTCTATTTTAAACTAATAACTTACATTTAATTATACACAATAACTCTTCTCTCTCCTCCAACACTTTGTTATAGTTATCACAATTTACTTCTCTTCATATTGTATATGTTTTCATGTATTTTTTGTTACTATTTTTAGTACTTTTGTCTTTTAACTTTTATACTAGAACTAAAGGTGATCAATCTGTCACCATTACAGTAATACAATATTTTGTAATTATCTACATATTTACCTTTACCAATGATTTGCATACTTTCTTATGCTATCATGTTGCTATTTAGTATTCTTTTATTTCAACTCAAAGAACTTCTGTTAGGATTTCTTGTAAAGTTAGGTCAAACAGTGATGAACTGTATACGCTTTTTTATTTGTCTAGAAATGTCTTTATCTCTCCTTGGTTTTGGGACAGTTTTGCTAGGTATTTTATTCTTAATTGCTAGGATCTTTTCCTTTTAGTACTTTGACTATACTAGCCCAGTCTCTTTTGGCCTGTGAGATTTCTTTTTTTTTTTTTAATTTTTTATTGCATTTTGGGTTTTGGGGTACATGAGCAGAACATGCAAGACAGTTGCATAGGTACACACATGGCAGTGTGTTTTGCTTCCTTTCTCCCCTTCACCCACATTTGGCATTTCTCCCCAGGCTATCCTTCCCCACCTCCCCCTCCCACTGGCCCTCCCTTTTCCCCCCAATAGACCCCAGTGTTTAGTACTGCCTGTGAGGTTTCTACTGAAAAATCTGCTTATAGACTTGTAGAGATTTCCTTCTGTGCAGTAAGTCAATTTTCTCTTGATGCTTCAAATATTCTGTTGGCCTTTTATTTTTTTGAACAATTTGTTTACAATGTATTTTGGAGTAGATTTGTTTGGGTTAATTTAATTTTATTTTTTAGGGCTTCTTAAATCTATATCTTCATTTTTTCTCCCAGATTTGAGAAGTTTTCAGCCATTATTTATTTGAATATGCTTTCTTATTCTTCCTCTCTGTCTCTTTTCTCATAGTATTTCTACAATGCATAAACTGGAATGCTTGATAGTGTCTCATAAGACCCTTAGGCTTTCTTCATCCTTTTAAATGTTTTTATTCTTTTTGCTCTTTTGACTGAATTACTTTTAGTGTTCTGTCTTTGAGTTTGCTAATCTTTCCTTTGCTTAATCTAGCCATCTGTGGAACCCTCTGGTTAATTTTTTAGTTCATTTATTGTGTTCTTCAGCTCTGTGAATTTGTTTTGCTACTGCTTTATAATTTGTATTTCTTTGTTGAAGTTCTTACTTTTTTCTTGCACTGTTTCCTGACTTTGATGAGTATCTTTATGACAATTATTTTGAATTTACTTTTATTAGTAGTTAAATAACTTCATCTTATAAGGGTCAGTTTCTGTAGGTTTATGTTGTTCCTTTGTTTGGAACAGGTTTGCCTGATTCTTCTTTAGTATGTTTATTTCTGCACATTAGACAAAGTGGCCACCTCTCCTAGTGCAGTTATATCTACACATTAGACAAAGCAACCACTTCTCCTAGTCCTCATGGACTGGCTTCATATAGAATAAGACCACCACTAACTGCCCCAGCCAGAGTCTTATGTTCTTTAAAACTTTCATGAGAATCAACCCCATTTCTTTGTTCTTTGCAACCCCCAGGCATCTTGAGTATGCCACGACTTATAAGTGCACTGATACAAACAAAACTAAAGCCTATTCCTTGGATGGTATCCAGAAAAATTAAATTGTTAGATGTTCTATTTAACTAATATCCTTTCCAGTGAGAAGTTGGAAGCTAGGAATTTTCATCTGCTTGGTCTGTGCTAAACCAGGAGTGGAAGGTCTATGGTGACCACCTTTCCAAATCTCTGTCCTTGTACTCACTTTCTCCCAGGGGACCAGATTATACCAGGTCCCACTAATACCCTGAGACAGGCAAATCAGAAGCCAGTCCCCAAAAAAGTTGTGGTATTTGATGTCTGGCCTAACTCTCCCTTTCTAGGGAAAAGCAGGATACTATGGTTTACTCTATGCTGTGCTGGAAGGTTGAGTTAAGGTGTCTACCATTACAAGTCGCTATCTCTGTTCTCTCTCAGACAGCTAGACTGTGCCAAACCCATCATAAATTCAAGGCTATCGGGAAAGGTGCAAGTTCTTGGGAAGTCCTGGAAATGTTGGGGCCTTACACTTACTGATCAAATTTTTTTCTCTCAGAGGAAAGCTGTGAGCTGGGAATTTTTATCTGCTAATTCTGTGCTTGATAGGAGGAAGAGTTATAACATTTAACAGTTCAGGCTGCTATTGTCATTCTCCCCAGATAGCTAGACTATGTTGAACCCATCAGAACTCTAGTATTGAAAAAACAGAAGCCAGTCCTAGCGTGATCCCATTAGAATAGTTGGGGTTCTGTACATGTGAGCTAAACTTCTCTGGAAGAAGCTAGGAGTTAGGAGATCTCTTCCTAATCAAATTGTACTATGCATGGGGTTGGGATTCCATTGAGAAAGTGTCCTGAATCTTTATACTGGCTTCAGAGAGTTTGGTTTTGTATTTTTTTAAAATTTAAGATATACTGAAAAATGAAAGATTAATAATGGGAAAGGACTTGTTCTATCTGTTATATAAAATACTATATGTTCTTTTTAAACTAATCTGTTATTGGTGCATTGATAGTCTTGAAACAGAACAAAGGAATATATGCCTCTGAGATATGTTTCTGTTATCCATGACTTTAAGTGCCAATCTAACCACCACAGATATCTCCCAAATAGAGAAAATATGTCATTAGGCAGGTAAACCTGAGGTAGAGCCCAAAAATCTACCAGCTTAGGGAGAAAGACTGAAATAACCTATGTATTCTCTCTACTGGAGGCAGTGCTTGAGGGCCAGAGGCAGAGATAACTGGGTTGAGGATCAGATTACAGTAGAGCCCATAGAAATATTTTTCCTATGGGGCTCTGAGGTCACTCAAGAAGAAGGGAGTCTATGGTGTGTGACATTATAAATTGTGAGGATCTGGACATCTCTTTGGTTCCAATAAATTTGGTTCACTTGCATAGATGAATCATTTCCATGATACAAAGATGGAAAAATAAGAAACCTATAGCAGGAAAAAAAACTAATAATTCCAGAACCAAACATTCAATGACCTCAGCCAAGGTTAGGAGAAGCAGGGACAAAGACGCATTTCTCTAGTGTTCTCTTAAAGTTATCTTGAAATTGTCATACAATTAGGTAACAAAGAGGGAAAAAAGTCTTTAAATATTATCTCTTAGTGGCAGAGGAAGGAGCAGTAGGAAAATAGACCACCTTGATAAAGACTTATGGTTTGTATGTTGCTTTGAAATAATGGCAGAGAAATAAAGTAATTGTGAACATTATAAATTATAAAATAATTTGTAGTTAAATGAAAATGCTAGTAGAACTTTTAAATTAACAAAGGAAAAATTGAGCATGCATGATCAAAACCTCATAAATAAAAACTGAAGAAGTTAAGAAAAACATAAAATACACACACAGCATAAAGTGAGATGAATGTTTGAAAATCATACCAGTTTTTTATACTAAATATTGACTTGTGAATTTTCTTATTTGGAAAAGAGACTGTAAGACTGAATTAAAAATAAAACCCATAATGTGTAAAATATCTAGTAAACCCAGTGACCAAAATAAAGTTATTTTAAGGAGTAACCATGCAAATACCAAAACAACAACAAAAAAAAGAGTGTCAAGATCAAATAGAATTTAAAGTTAAAATCAGAATTCATATCAATTGAAGAAAAATTTCACAGTTTATCAAGTGATATAATAGTCATAAACCTACATATGGTTTTTAAAAGCTGCCCAATATAGAAATTATTAACTATAAGACAAGGAAGAGGTACTTGAAAGATATTACATGAGAAGAAAGATGTCAATACAATTTTTTATAAACAGATTAGGAGAGAAAAAATAATTAGTACTACAGAGCAATGTTGTTCAATACAAAATAATGCAAGCCAATATGTAATTTTTGATATTCTAGTAGCCACATTAAAATAATTAAAAAGAAATAGATGAGATTAATTTTAATAATATATTTAACTCATTATATTAAAAATATTCTCATTTTAACAATTAATATAAAATTATTTAAATAAGTGTTTTATATTCTTTTTATACTAAATCTCTAAGAACCTTTGTAGAGTTTACATTACTTCTTAGTTTAGACTAGTCGCATTTCAAGTATACAATTTATATCTTACATACAAATGTTCAATAGATACAATCTGGCTAATACTCATTATTTTGATCAGCCTAGTTATAGGGAAATTTTATATGTATATAATATATGTATTTTATGTACATAAAACTATATAAAAATATTTTGTGTGTATATATATGCACATATATATACATATATATACATGTATATATATGTATATATACACACATACACACACACAGAATATAAGCAACAAACATGATATAATAGAAATATACAAAATATGTTATCCTCTGAATAGGAAAAATATATTTTCTTCTTGTATTTTTAATATTCACAAAATTTAACCATACATTTAGATATGAACAAAGATTTAACATTTTTTAAATGGGAAGTTCTACTGGTCAAATTTTTGACCCAGGAAAAGTAGGAAAAGTGAATGAAGAATGACCAGAATACTCACTCATTACAGATTTTAAAATACTCTTGAATAATCTTTGGCTCAAAGAGAAAATCAAACTGAAATTTTGTATCTCTGGAAAGCAATGTAAGAATACTTTACTTCGTATTTGACACACACAAAAATTTGTAAGATTGGTTTAGGGTAGCTTTATTCATTATTAAAGATGAAAAAATAAGACAAAAATTTTAATAAACTGGAAATGTAGCAAAATCAACCAAAATTGATTAGAAAAAAAATCCTAATAAATATTGTTAAAATGAGTAAAATACAAAACAACAAATAAAGGATAAATAAGTATAAGAATTAGGTTTTTGCAAGACCTAAACAAAATCTTCACAAGTTTCATCGATTAGAAAAAAGCTGTCAATAAAAAAATAGCATGAGCTTAAGAAAGTAAAGTAATTTTTATAACAGTATTGTAGCACTATGACAATAAATATAAAATCTGAGGAAAATCAATGCTTTTTAGTAAACTATAACATATGGAAACTAATAAATGAATAGAATAACCACAAAAGAGATTGCAAGGGTGATAGAGGCTGTTTAACTACTAAAACCAGCCTCTCACATCAGAATACCTATGTTCAACTGTATTCTACCAAGTAACAGGTATTTGAGCATAAGCAAGTCACACAAGCTTTGTCTGCCTTGATTTTCCTATTTGTAAAAATCAGATAATATTTCTTAATTCATTAGGTGACTAAAATTATCAAATGAATTAATAAATATGCAAGTTTAAATTTTCCTAACACATAAAAACTTTGTGCAGCTGTTTGCTATTACCATTGCCATTTAGTAGCAGACTCTTTAAAGAAAAAAAATCAATTATTTAAATTTCACAGATTATAAAAATGATAGGATTATTTCCTATTATGATATTAGTAGCCAGCATATTAGTAAAATGTTAAAAATACATAGTTCTTTATGAACTTATAGTAAAAGATCTAAAATTACATGAAATCCAGCAGTGCTGGATTTAGAATAGAATGTCAAGCAGATTATTCCAATAATCTAAAAAGGGTTCAAAAGCATTAATTTCAAAGAAAGAAGTCATATGATTGTGTCAATAATTACTGAAAACACATTTGATAAGATACAGAGCCTATTCCTAACAAAATGTATCAAAAGAAGAATAGATGGAAATGACCTTAATATAATGAAATAACTTACCCTGAACCATACCACATAAAAATTGTGAAATGCTAAATTCAATTCTAGACAATCAGGAAAAGGAGAGAAGTGAGCACTCGAATAGAATATAATTATTTCTTCTTAGATGATAGAATTACACCTTCATAAAATGAGAGTCTAGTAAAAACCAATAAAATTACTAAAGTTTGCAAGTGACTTGATATCATATGATTTTTAAATTTTCTCTATGCTAGCATTAAGCACATTTAAATAGAAATGGAAAGCTTCCATTTATAAAAGCAACCAATATAAAGTAATTAAGGATCAGTTTAATGAAAGGTATAGTATTTATGTTAATAATATAGCATTACATTTAAATACATAAAATAATGCCTAAATAATAAAAGATCTATATTGTTTTATTATAAGCATATTTTATAACATCAAAATGTTAGATCTACATTGAATTGGAATAATTTCAATTAGAAGCTTTTGCAAATCTATTAGAATATTTATGGATTTTTTTTGAACTCTATAAAATAATCTTCAAGTATATATGGAAAGATAAACGTCAAAAATCAAGAATGAAAACTAAGATGTATGAGATCATGGCTTACTGAATTAATATATAATATAACTCTCATGAGTAAATTATGCTGCCTAGGTATGAAAGAATACTTCAGTGAAAAAGATTATAAAATACAGTTAAATATACACACAAACAAATACAATAGTGCAATGAATGGTACAGTAAACTGTTTTCTGGAAATAAATACATAGGACCTTCTAATTTACATGTTAAATTACAGCAATGTTAACATTTTACATGTAAAATTATAAAACATAAGCGTATTTTTAAAAAGTCTTCATAGACAATATTTAAAATCCTAGGAGCTGGGAATACTTTTTAACTGAAACAAGAGGTTATATATACAAGTGGACGGATGACTAGCTCGACTGAAATATAAGTATATAGATATTCCTTTCTAAAAAAATGAAACATAAAAGTGATAGCAAGACAAAGTCAACTGATAAACTAGAAATAAGAAAAGTATTCACAATGTAAGAAAGCATTTATATTTATGTGATGAACTTTAACAAGCAATATAATAACAAAAAATAACTCCAGTGAAAAATAAGGACAGAATAGGAAAAGTCATTACCAAAAAGGTAAGTTAAAATGTTTAATAAAGTCATTTAAAATAACCATTAGTTTGAGAAGAATTAAAAGATGAATATTGCTGCTGGAAATGCAGGGATAAGATTACTCTCATATAATGCTGATGGTCAAGTTAATACACTATGATTTGTCTATGAGCAAAACATTGAGAATAAATGCCTGTGGATAAGGGAACAGCAGAATAAATTGGAGTGCATTCACGCTATAGAATACTATGTAAGAATTTAGGAATCTTTAAGATCTACACTTATTTGCCATTTCACCTGAACAGAGAGGTACAGATCAACTACAAAAATATCCATTCAGTGATTAAAAACCAAAACAGCAACTTTAATGACCTGTTATCCTGCTACAAGTTATACATATGCTTTTTTTTTTTTTCAAGTGTTCAAAGCCCTTGGTGAAATCTCCACCTCCTTACTATGCATGGGAAATTTCCTTCTCATCTATATGCAATGAATAATAGTACTTACCAATAGATACCAAGACAAATATCTTTTAAAATTACCAAAGAAAATATATGTCAATTTTATTTTTATATGATTTTTATTTTGAGTAAATACTTAACGTCCTTTGTATATCCTATCTGGCATATATATTTTAAAATGAGATATCATCATCTTCTATGGCCTAATGAACAAAGTTCAGTTAATTTTTCAATTCTTATATCTGTTTCACCCTTTATTGCTCATACAATACAACTTTTAGAAAAGGCTCTATCTAACAGAGTGAAGGCTTGAGGACACTGGGTACCTTCGATAGGAGGGCAGAGTAAGAGCGTGAAGGGGAGAATATCAAAGAAAACACACCAAAGTTTATTGCTGGTTTTCTTAGAGCTGTGGCATCACAGGTAATTTAGATTCTTCTTTATAATTTTCTATATTTGTTAAGCAGGGATCATTCATTATTGTTATCACACAACACAAGAAAGATACATTTTTAACAGTAACAGTGTTGAAAACATATGGCTTAAAGAGATAAATATTATAGGGGTAGGGAGTTAGACAAAAATAATTGGCTTTAAGTTTTCTAGCTGTTAATATGAAAAAAGCAATCTGGACAACAGGTCTAAGTCTAATTATTCCTCCTTTCATCTCTGTGACGTTCTGACAAGAGAAATCACGTTTTCTGCTTGAGTAATTATTACATATGTATATTTGCCCTTTGGTGCTTTGGGTAGAATAGAGCAGTTCAAGAATATTTAACATGTAGTCTAATACAGCAAAAAGAGAGCCCAAATGAAAATGATTTTCTTAAGTTGGGTAATTCCTGACATAGTTATTGGTTTAATCATACATTCCTTTTTGTTTTGAGTAGAAAAGTGGTGTTAATGATTTAAATGTGTGTTGGTTGTACTCATGGTTCGAAACTTGTCATATTGCTAACAACTCAGTTTTGGACATAAGTTCTGAGTCTAATTTTTCATTTGGAGTACAGAGATTATTTTCTTTTCTGTAAAGTAGCTAGCTTTGTGATAGTATGCATGAGATTTTTAATTATTGTCCTTTTCACAGTTTTGTATATCTTTCATGTTCTTGTCATAGAACCATATTAAGAGCCTTATAGAAATGATGAACAGAAAGCTCTGAGGCACATGGCTTTGGTAGTAATTAAATGGCAGCATGTTTCAAAGTTATGGATATTTAATGTCTCCAAAGTATCAGTTTCACATTTGGTTCAATACTGTGTGTGGGAATTAAATGCAGAACAGTGTGTTATCACTGCTTAATCATGTAAATGGTATTCACATGTTAGGCCTCTGTTCTTAATTGAATTTTTGCTTCTTTATTTAGAAACTAAGATTTCTTGATAAGGTTAAATTGGTTTTAAGCAGAAACATATTCTTAAGAAATTAATTTTCATATTTTCTTGCTGTTACTCAGTTGTAAGTGAATGTCACAGTGTGTGGTGCTGTAAGGGTGCTGCACATTTTACCTTCATTCCGAAGATAGAGCACAAAACTGATGAGCAGCACAATGGAGATGGAATGCTGACACTGGAAAAATATCTATGGCAATAATGTACTTTCATTTCTATTTCTTAACATAAAATGGTTTATAAACACATGAAATTATTACAAACTGGAGATTTAAAAGATGTTAACTAAGCTGATTTTTAGTGTATTATTCCCGAGGCAATAACTTCAGAAGTATCTCCTCTAAGTAACAGCATTCACATGCTTAAGTCTTTTAGGCAGCAATGGTTTGCATCTAATGGACATTTCTTATGACTTACTAAAAATATCTACTTGCTTTAAGCAAGTACAATCTTCAGAGGATCTACCTCAAACACAAAGAACAAAGTGAGGGTCTGAACCATACAACCTCCCTTAGCTGTTGTAGTCCCCTGAGATGAGCCCAGCTTTCACCTTCCTCATGGAAGGAGTGCGATCACATCCTTTTCCAATATCACCCTATGGTTCTAGCCTCTAACAAGCCAGTATCTGAGAACCTATATAGCAAGTAAGAACAAACCTCTTGGAGCCTAAATGACAGGATGGTATTGCACTGTCCACACCTTCTTCTGTTGCTTGTGCCAGTGATATCTCAGCTCTACAATCTCCATGGTAAGAGATTGGAGGCCACTGCCAGCAAGAATGGAGGGACAGCACATCCTCTCTGCCCTGCCCTACCCTACCCTGTCATCCTCTTTTCTATGGTTTGCTCCCGTGATAAATGTCTGCAGTCCCTCATTAGATGGTTCAGCACTAGGACCTGCCTAAGAGTTGCAGTTCTTGAGAATTCAAGTTTGGACTACTGGATCAGCAAATCCCCTCTGGTTAGGGCTGGTCTAAATGCTTCCTCCATGGGCAGGCATCAGCTGGTATGCTTTTTCTTTCTGCTCTAACAGGACAGCAGTTAGTTCAGTGCCTTACATTCGCTGTGTTCTCCCTCCCCTAGTGGCCAGATAGGCTCTCTGAACCCTGACTCTGCTGGTGTGGGGAGGAGGGGTGGTGTCAGTGATTTACAACTGCTTTTACTACCTCCTTAATGCCTCTTTCAGTGATATAAAGTTACCACCAGGTACTATGATTGCTCACCTGGTTTTTTATTCTTATGAAGCTGATTTTTCTTTGTAGATAGTGTTAAATGGATGTCATTGCAGGAAGGACAATTGTTGGTGCCTTGTATTCTGCCATCTTACATCTTCGATTTGCACAACCTTTTCAATTACATATAGAACGTTCTCCAAAAGAGATCATATGTTAGGCCACAAAATAATTCTTTAAAAATGTAGTAGATTGAAATGTAGTATCTTTTCTGATCACAATGGCTTAAAACTGGAAATAAATAATAGAAGGAATCTTGGAAAACTTACAAGTAAGTGGAAATTAAACAATATGTTCTTGAACAAGCCAAGCACGTGCACAGATCATGCCTATAATTCCAGCACTTTGGAAGTCCCAGGCAGGACAATCACTTGAGGCCAGGATTCAGGATCAGCCTGGCCAACATGGTGAAACCCTGTCATTGCTAAAAATACAAAAAAAAAAAAATTAAAAAACTTCACTGGGTGTGGTGGCACATGTCTGTAATCCCAGCTGCATTGGTGGCTAAGTCATGAAAATCACTTGAACCCAGGAAGTGGAGGTTGCAGTGAGCTGAGACTACACCACTGCCCTCCAGCCTAGACAGCAGGGTAATTGTTTCAAAAACAAAAAAACAAAAAACCCAAAAAATCTTGACACAAATGAAAATGGAAATAAAATATACCAAAACTTATGGAATCAGCAAAAGCAGTTTTGAGAGGGAGTTAATAGCAACAAATGCCTTTATCAAAAGAGAGAAAAGATCTCAAATGAACACCGTAATGTTACATCTCAAATTACTAGAAAAAGAAAACTATAGTTTGTCCAAATTTCACAAAAGAAACGAAATACAAATATCAGAGCAGAAATCTGCTATATAGAGACAAGAAAAACAATAGAAAAGATAAAGCTAAAAGCTGGGTTTTTGAAAAGAAGGTAAGCAAAATTGATAACCTTTATCTAGACAAAGATTATATTCACTAGAAACTTGAAAGCTTTTCCTTTAAGGTCAGGAACAAAATAAGGATTCCTACTCTGGCACCATCTATTCAATCTAATAATAGAATGCCTGGCCAGAGCAATTAGGCAAGATAAAAAATAAAAGCCATGAAAATCAGAAAGGAAGAAATAAAATTATCTCTGTTTGATAATGACATATCTTATATATTAAAAACTTATTATTTTATCAAAAAACTGTTAAAACTGACAAATTCGGTGAAGTTTCATGCTATAAAATCAGCATACACAAAAATCAGTAGTATTCACATATACTTTCAACAAACTATCCAGAAAAGAAGAAAAATAAAATCCCATTCACAATTGCATCAAAATAAATAGAATAAATAAATAAAACTTTAGGAAGAAAATTTAACCAAAGAAGTGAGAGGTCTGTGCACTGAAAAATATAAATCACTGATGAAAAATTGAAGATGACACCAATAAATGAAAAGATATTCCATATTCCTTGATTGGAAAATTAATATAGTTAAAATGTCCATACTACCCAAAGTGATGTACATATTTAATTCAATTTTTATCAAAACTTCATGTTATTTTCCACAGAAATAGAAAAGAAATCCTAATATTTGTATGGATCTGAAAAAGAGGAAACAAAATGCTAAAATTTATATGGAACCAAAAAATACACTGGATTGCAAAAGATGTCTTAAGCCAAAGGACCTAAGCTGGAGGTATCCCACTTTCTGATTTCAAAGTATATTATAAAGTTAACTGTAATCAAAACAGTGTGATACTGGTGTAAAAAGTCAAATCAACCAATGGAAGAGAGTAGAAAGCCCGCAAATAAACCTATGCATTTACAATCCATTTTCTTTTGAAAAAGGTATGAACGACATACAATGAGAAAAGGACAGTCTCTTCAATGAATGGTTCTGGGAAAAATGGATGTCCCCTTACAGAATAAAATTGGATCCTTATCTCACAGCATGTACAGACTGCTCTCAATATCCACTGCTTCTGCATCTGTGGATTCAATCAACAACATATCAACAATATTTGCCAAAACTAAAAACAAAATAATAATAAAGCAATAAAAGCAATATAAGTTAAAACAATACAATACAGTATATTAACTTTGCATGGCATTTACTTTATATTAAGTATTATAAATAATCTGGAGATCACAAATTATACAAGAGGATGTACATAAGTTACATGCAAATAATGCACCATTTTATATAGGCATATCTCATTTTATTGTGCTTTGCTTTATTACACTTTGTAACTATTATGGGTCTTTTTGGTTTTGTGGGATTTTTTACAAATTGAAGATTTGTGGTGACCCTCTGTGGAGCAAGCTTATCAGCACCATTTTTCCAACATTATATGCTCATTTCCTGTCCCTGTAACATATTTTGTTAATTCTCACAGTATTTCAAACAGTTTCATTATTGTTATATCTGTGATGACAATCTGAAATCAGTGATCTTCAATGTTACTATTGTAATTGTTTTGGTGCACCACAAACTGCTCCCATATAAGACAGCAAACTTAATAAATGTTGTGTGTGTTTTGACCACTCCACTGACTGGCCAGTCTATCATCTCTCTTCATCTTCTCAGTCCTCCTTATTTCCTGAGACACAATAATTTTGAAATTAGACCAATTAATAACCCTACATGTTGTGCAACATGGATGGAAATGAAGGGTAATTTTCTAAGAAAACTTATACAGCAGCAGAAAACCACATGTTCTCACTTATAAATGTGAGCTACAAACTGAGTTCATGACACAAAGAAAAAAAAAATAGACACCAGGGTCTACTTAAGGATGGAGGGTAGGAAGAGAATGACGATTGAAAAACTACCTATCAAGTATTATGCTTACTACCTGGGTGATGAAATAATCTGTACATCAAACTCCCACAACATGCAATTTGTCCATGTAACAAATCTGCACATGTACTCGCTGAGCCTAAAATAAAATTTGGAAAGAAAAAAAAATGACCTTACGATGGCCTCTAGGTATTCAAGTGAAATGAAAATTTGCACATCTCTCAATTTAAATCAAAAGCTAGAAATAAATAAGCTTAGTGAGGAAGGCATGCCAAAAGCTGAGACAGGCTGAAAGCTAAGCCTCTTATACTAGACTTGTGAGTACAAGTTAGCAAAGTGTGAGTACAAAGGAAATGTGTTCTTAAAGGAAATTAAAAGTGCTACTTCGGTGAACACAGGAATGATGAAGTGAAATAGCCTTATTGCTGATACTAAGAAAGTTTGCTTAGTGTGGGTAGATCAAACCAGCCACAACATTCCCTTAAACTAAAGTTGAATCCAGAGTGAGACCCTAACTTTCTTCAATTCTATGAAGGCTGAGAAGGGTGAGGAAGCTGCAGAAGAAAAGTTGGAAAGTAGCAGGTGTTGGTTCTTGGGATTTAAGGAAAGAAGCCATCTTCACAGCCAAAAAGCAGGAGATGAAGTGACAAGTGCTGATTTAGAAGCTATAGCACATTATCTAGAAAATCCAAATAAGATTATTAATGAAAGTACCTACATTAAACAACAGATTTTGTGTTGAATTCAGCAGCACACATACTGAAACTAGAATGATACATAAGAAATTAACATAGCCACTGCTAAATGATGTCATACAAATTCATGAAGCATTTTATATTTCTATAAAGATACTAGAGGCAAGCCTAGGAAAGACTCTTCTAGACATTGGTCTGGGTGGAAAATTTATGACTAGTATCTCAAAAGCAAAAACAACAAAAACAAAGATAGTCAGGCAGTACTTGATTAAACTTAAAAGCTTCTGCACAGCTTAGGAACCAATCAACAGAGTCAACAGACAGCCTACAAAATGGGGGAGGATGTTTGTAAACTATTCATTTGACAGGGGACTAATATCAAGAATTTATAAGGAATGCAACACACAACCCTATTAAAAAGTGGCCAGAAGATACTAATAGATATTTTTCAAAAGCTGCGTGTTTTTTATACATTTGTTGGCTATTTGAATTTAAAAATCTATTGAAAATAGAACATTTTCAGATTTCTATTTTCAATAGCTATGTTTCAAACAAATAGCCAACAAGGATATAAAAATGCTGAATATTGCTAATCATCAGAGAAATTTAAATTAATGCCACAATGGGATGTCATCTTACACCTGTTAGAATGGCTATTGTAAGATTTATTGCTGAGGTAAAATGAGGAAACTGAGGCAAGTATAAGAAAGTGAGAAGCTAATTTATTCAGCTTCTGGGCGAGCTTTGGTGATCAAAGGGGTGGCCAGAGAAGTCCAGCCTGGCTGTTCAGGGCGTGGGATTTTATGGGGAGGGCAGGCAATTGATTGGCTACTGGGGAAGCAAAGAGAAGGCATTTCTATTGGCTGTTGAGGAGTAGGAAGTACATGGAGTTAAAGTAGGAAGTACATGAAACTAGCTGCCATTGGTAGGCGGGTGGGACTTTGGGTATGCGGGCCTGCTGGGGGCATACGGGACAGGCTGTTGCTGGGCAGGGTATGGTGGGGCTTCTTTAAAAAATTTCTCTGCAGGGTTTTTTAACAGCGGGCTGGAGGTTGGATGCATAATTTAGTGCTGAGTGTGGGCTTGGGCATGGTATGCAGAGGCGGGTGCAGGGAAGGTATGTGGGGAAGCCAGTTAATGAACTCGGGTGATGATGCAGTTATCGAGCCCAGAGAGTGATGAATGTATCCATTTGACTCCCGGCAAGGCAACTGGCCTTACAGCCATTATTGAAAAGACAAAAAGTAACAAATGTGGTTGGGGGGCAGAGAAAGGGGAAGGATTGTGCACTGTTGATGAAATACAAATTGGCATAACCTGTATGGAAAACAGTATGGGGATTTATCAAAGAACTAAAAATGGAGCTGCAGTTTGATCTAGCAATTACACTACTGGGTATCTACCCAAAGGAAAAGAAATAGTTACATCTGCCAATAAGATAACTGCACTCATGTTTATTGCAGTACTATTCATAACAGCAAAGATTTGGATTCAACCTAAGTGCCCATCAGAGGATGACTGGTTAAACACAATGTATACATACACAATAGAATAGTATTTGGCCATAAAACAAAATCATGTCTTTGAAGCAACGTGGATGGAACTTGAGGCCATTATCTTAAACAAGTCAGAAGCAGGAAGAAAAAAAATACTGTATTTTCTTATTTATAAGTGAAAACTAATCTTATTTTTCTTTTTTTTTTATGAAAAAAAGAAAGATAAAGAGAAAGGGCGAGAGAGAACAGGAATCTTGCTCTATTGCCCAGGCTGGAATGCAATCCAAAAATAGGTATTAAAAACCTCCCTTATGCCGATAACTGTGCTTAACAGCAGAGACAGGAAGGAATAAGGGAAGAAAATAACAAACAAACGGCCAACCAATATTTCATTCAAGTCTGTGAAATGCTATGCAAATGCTGAAGAGTGATTTACTTCCAATTATGTGGTCACTTTCAAAATAGGTGTAATGTGATACTGAGAAAAATGTATGTTCTGTGTACCTGGGGTGAAGAATTCTATAAATATTCACTGAGTTTACTTGTTCCAGGTCTGAGTTCTAATAATAGATGTTCCTGTTAATTTTCTATCTCGTTGATCCATCAAATATTAATAATGTGGTGTCAAAGTCTCCTGCTATTATTGTGCAGGAATCCAAGTCTCTTTATAAGTCATGAAGAACTTGTCTTATATATCTGGGTGCTCCTATATTGGGTGCATATATATTTATGATCATTGACTCCT
Organism: Callithrix jacchus; assembly: GCF_049354715.1. Classification (NCBI taxonomy): domain Eukaryota; kingdom Metazoa; phylum Chordata; class Mammalia; order Primates; family Cebidae; genus Callithrix; species Callithrix jacchus. Next base: position 85,915,821 of record NC_133504.1, on the reverse strand, counting down.
GTTGTTGCATTGATCATTTTACCATTATGTAATGTCCTTCTTTGTGTCTTTTAGTCTTTGTTACTATTAAAGTCTATTTTGTCAGAGACGAAAGTTACAACTTCTGTTTTTTGTTTGTTTGTTTTGCTCTCCATTTGATTGGTGAGTCTTCCTCCAATCCTTTATTTTGAGTCTTTGTGTTTCCTTGCTTATGAGATGGATTTGGATACAGCATACTGATGGGTTTTGACTTTTTATTCAATTTGCCTGTCTGTGTCTTTGATTGGGGCATTTAATCCATTTAAATTTAGGATTAATATTGATATTTGTGAGTTTAATATTGTCATTTAATGCTATCTTGCTATTTTGCCCATTAGTTGATGTAGATTCCTCATTGTGGAAATACTCTTTACCTTTTGGTAAGTTTTTGGGATGACTGATACTGGTTGTTCCTTTCTGTGTATAATACTTCTTTTAGAAGCTCTTGTAAAGCAGGCCTGGTGGTGATGAAACCTCTGAGTGCTTGCATGTTCAAGAAAAATTTTATTTTTATGAAGTTTAGTTTCACTGGATATGAGATTCTGGGTTGAAAATTCTTTTCTTTGAGGATACTGAATACTGGCCCCCACTCTCTTCTAGTTTGTAGGGTTTCTGCTGAGAGATCTGCTGTGAGTCTGATAGGCTTCCCTTTATGGGTAACCTGACCTTTCTCTCTAGCTGCCCTTAAAATTTTCTCCTTTATTTCAACCCTGGTGAATCTAATGATTATGTGTCTTGGGTTGCTCTACTTGAGGAATATCTTTGTGGTGTTCTCTGTATTACCTGGAGTTGAGTATTGTCCTGCCTTACTAGGTTAGGAAAGTTTTCCTGAAGAATATTTTCCAGCTTGGATTCATTCTCTTCATGACATTCAGGTACACCTATCAAAAGTAAATTAGGTCTTTTCACATAGTCCCATATTTCTTGGAGACTTTGCTCATTCCTTTTCACTCTTTCTTCTCTAATCTTGTCTTCTTGTTTCATTTCATTAAGTTGGTCTTCGACCTCTGATATTTCTTCTGCTTGGTCAACTCGACAGTTAAAACCTGTGCATACTTCGTGGAGTTCTCCTATTGTATTCTTCATTTCCATTAATTCACTTATATTCCTCTCTAGATTGTCTATTCTCATTAGGATTTCATCAGACCTTTTTTCAAGGTTCTTAGTTTCTTTACGTTGGGCTAGAACATGTTCTTTTAACTCACAGAAGTTTCTTATTATCCACCTTCTGAAGCCTAATTCTGTTAATGGAATGCACTCGTTCTCCATCAGGCCTTGTTTCCCTATTGATGAGGAACTGTGATCCCCTGTAGAGGGAGAGGCATTCTGATTTTGGGTATTCTCAGCCTTTTTACCCTGCTTTCTTCCCATCATTGTAAATTTATCCATCTGTTGTCTTTGTAATTACTGACTTTCAAATTAGGTCTCTAAGTGGACGTCAAACTTGTTGATTCCTAGTGCTGGAATCTGAGCAACCCACTGTGCCGGCTAAAACAGCTGCATTAAGATTCATCGTGCTTTTCTGCCCAGGAATCTCCGGTCTGGCTTCCCTCTTGAGTCCCTTTTTCAATCAGCTGAATGGGCGACTCTGTCTTCCCAGAGCTCCAAAAGTAGACCAGAAGGTGACCCAGTTGCATTTACTCTGCGCTGAGAACCACTGCACCAAGATGCTGGCAAAGCCACCACACTGGCCACAAGAGTCGCACTGGCAACCCGTGGGGCTCCTCTGCTGGGAATCTCCTGGTCTGTGAGCAACAAAAATTCGTCTGAAAGTGTGGTGTTCTCTTGTTCTCTGTGCTTTCACTAGGAGCTACAATCCTGAGCTGCTAGTAATTGGCCATCTTGGATCTCTCTCCAGTGAAAACTAATCTAAATATGTGGGCATAATGTGTCGAATGGTAGACTTGGAAATTCAGAAGAGTCGGGGTTGGGAGGGAGGTGGATGATGAGAATTACATTATTTGGATAATGGATGTACACCCAGATTTCACAACTACACAATATAGCTATGTAACAAAATTACACTTATATCTCATAAATTTATAAAAACAGGCCAGGTGTTATGGCCCATGCCTGTAATCCTAGCACTTTGGGAGACTGAGGCAAATGAGTCACCAGAGGTCAGGAGTTTGAGACCAGCCTGGCCAACATGGCAAAACCCTGTCTCTACTAAAAATACAAAAATTATCTGGGCATGGTGGTGCATGCCTATAATCCTAACTACTTTGGGGGCTGAGGCAGAGGAATTGCTTGAACCTGGGAGGCAGAGGATGCAGTGTGTCAAGATCATGCCATTATACTCCAGCCTGGGCAACAAGAGTGAAATTCCATCTCAAAAAAATTCTACAAAACAAACAATTTTCAGTGAAGAAAAAAAAAAAGGCTTCTGTTAGAAGATGCCATCTAGAATTTTCATAGGTAGAGGAGAAGTCAATACTTGAATTCAAAACTTCAAAAGAAAAGCAAACTCTCTTTTTAGAGGTTAATGAAGCTGGTGTCTAGAACTTAAAGTCAATGTTCATTTATTCAAAGATCCTATAGCCCTTAAGAATTAGGAAAATTTTACTCTGTGTTTTATGTATGGAACAATAAATCCTAGATGATAGTATGTTAGTTTATAGCATCGTTCACTAAAAATTTTAAGCCTAAGATTAAGATCTATTGCTGAGAAAAAAGATTACTTTCAAAATATTAATGCTGCTTGACAATCACCTAGTCACCTAAAGCATGGATGTAGATGTATAAAGAAATGAATGTTGTTTTCATGCCTACTTACATAACATCGATCCTGTAGCCCATAGATAAAAGAGTACTTTTGACTTTCAGGTCTTATACTTTGTAAACTATAGTAAACTATAGAGATATACTTTATAAACTATGGCTGCCAGAAACAGAAATTTCTCTGATAAATCTGAACTAAGTAACCTGAAAATATTCTGGAAAGGATTCACCATTCTAGATGTCATTAAGAAAATTAATGATTCATGACAAGAGTCCAAAATACCAAAATTAACAAAAGTTTGGAAGAAGTTTATTCCAACACTTATGGATTACTTTCAGAGGTTTAAGACATCAGTGAAGTAACTAACTGCAGATGTGGTAGAAATTAAAAGAGAACTAGACTTAGAAGTGAAGCCTGCACAGCCAAAGCAATCCTAAGCAAAAAGAACAAAGCTGGAGGCATCACATTACCTGACTTCAAACTATACTAAAAGTCTACAGTAACCAAAATAGCTGGTACTGGTACCAAAACAGAGATATAGACCAATGGAACAGAACAGAGACCTCAGAAATAACCCTACACATCTACAACCATCTGATCTTTGACAAACCTGACAAAAACAAGCAATAGGGAAAGGATTCCCTATTTAATAAATGGTGTTGGGAAAACTGGCTAGCCATATGCAGAAAACTGAAACTGGATCCCTTCCTTACACCTTACACAAAAATTAACAACAGATGGATTAAAGACTTAAACATAAGACTTATAACCATCAAAATCCTAGAAGAAAACCTAGGCAGTACCATTCAAGACATAGGCATGGGCAAAGACTTCATGACTAAAACACCAAAAGCAGTGGTGACAAAAGCCAAAATAGACAAGTGGGATTTAATTAAACTAAAGAGCTTATGCACAGCAAAAGAAACTATTATCAGAGTGAACAGGCAACCTATACCATGGAGAAAAATTTTGTGCTCTATCCGTCTGACAAAGGGGTAATATCCAGGATCTACAAAAAACTTAAACAAATTTACAAGAAAAACAAAAACCAAACAATCCTATCAAAAAGTGGATGAAGTATATGAACAGACACTTCTCAAAATTAGACATTTATGTGACCCACAAACGTATGAAAAATAGCTCATCACTAGTCATTAGAGAAATGCAAATCAAAACCACAATGAGATATCATCTCACACCAGTTAGAATGGCGATCATTAAAAAGTCAAGAAACAACAGATACTGGAGAGGATGTGGAGAAATAGGAATGCTTTTATACTGTTGGTGGGCATGTAAATTAGTTCAACCATTGTAGAAGACATTGTGGCAATTCCTCAAGGATCCAGAACCAGAAATACCATTTGACCCAGCAGTCCCATTACTGGGTATATACCCAAAGGATTATAAAATCATTCTACTATAAAGATACGTGCACACATGTTTATTGCAGCACTGTTCAGAATAGCAAAGACTTGAACCAACCCAAATGTCCATCATTAATAGACTGGATAAAGAAAATGTGGAACATATAAACCATGGAATACTATCAGCCATAAAAACCATTAGTTCATATTCTTTGCACAGGCATGGATAAAGCTGAAAACTATCATTCTCAGCAAACTAACACAGGAACAGAGAAACAAACACCACAAGTTCTCACTCATAAGCCAGAGGTGAATAATGAGAATTAAAAAAAAAAAAAGCAAAAACCTCAACTGATTCTTCAGTGATTTGAAACTCTTAGGTAGAGAGTTTAAAAACCTTTTAAAACTTCAGGAACTTTCTAAGAAACAACCAGAGGAGCAATCACAACCAAACCAAACCAAATAAAATCAGAACATCTGTGTTCTGTTATAATTTATTCCCAGAAAAGTAGCTGTCTCATCTTTCCTGAATACAAAGTGGTCTCCTGGCTGATTCTTAAAAGAGAATTAAAAATTTCTACTTCTAGATGACCTAAAGGGAATGTCAGTAGAGTAGATGGGGTTATTTTAAGACATGTTAATGTAAATTAATTTGGAAATATTCAGAAGAAGATGACGAGATCAATCCCAAGTTATAGAGGAGAGAATTGGGTTGAACATTCAGATTGTATTATTACATGAGCTTTAAATATGTTGTTAGTAATGTTAATAAATTTTATGTGTTTTAGTAGACTTGCCTATAATATGCTGTCACTATAACTAGTATATTTATTCCATTCATTTCCAAGTATAAATAGTGATAACACAGTCATTTCCTCAGGGATAAACATATCATTTTATGAACACATACCTTAATGTAATCATTTGAGTTAGTCATCGCTTATGAATTCCTATTACTTGTTATGCTGAATATAAGCTTTCATAGATGAAAACTCTTACATAGTTTAAGTTCCTGAAAGTACAAGTGCATAATTCTCCACCAAAGAATGAAAACATTGCTATAACAAATCCATCTGTCCTTTACTTTTAGACGAACAGAAGCTATTATCTGTGTGCAGGATAGACAAGGAGATACAAGGGGCACCTCCTCCTCTACAGTCCAGCTGAACCACTGCCAACACAAGCAGAAAGACAGATCTCTTTTCAATTCTCTGTGCTCCTATGACTGAATTTGAAAGCCTACCATCTGCATGTCCCTCTTAAGTCCTGGATTTATCACTCCGGGCACCTTCATATCCAAACAGGTGGGACTGAGTTCAAAATGTTAAAGCTTTCCCTTCCAGCAACCAGAAGTAATAGAGTTATTAATTTTAGATGCACTAATTTAGTAGAGAATAAGTATGTACACATACACAAATATGTGTTTATTCAAAAATTATTTTACATATCATATAGGACAGGGTTGATAGTTCAGTAGTTCAGGAAAGGGGTACTTACCATATTTTTTTGTATTTATGTCAAGAGTTTAAAGCTTAAAAAGTCACCTAACTCCAAGAATTTGTCCCTGGGTGTGATAACTCTTAAAATTGGAAAACCTATCCCCTTATTATAGGCATTAGGTTCATCATGGCCAAAAGAAATAAACTTATGATTGGAGCCATCTCTGAAGAAGGTAATGATTCATTTAAATTTTAAAAATGCTGTTAAATGAGTTAACAGTATAATCTGACTAGTCATTTAATAGTAAGTGATAAAAATTATAATGTTTTACATATTTATGGTTTCTTCTTTCTAAAATATACAAATAAAATATGTTTTATCACTAATAATACATATAGTGAACTTGTCATATAAAAACTCTTTATGAGAACATGTTAATCTGCCTCTTTAAAATATTAGAATAGTTTTATTCCTGGTGATAACACTTTGCAGGTTTATAATAAGAAATTAGGTAAATATAAAATACACAGTAGAGAGTCTGGGGTATAATCTGTTAAAAATAGCAGCTATTATAATTATAAAAACATAATTTTAGTAAGAAAGTATTATGTCTACTTTTATAAAAATAGATGTTTTACTGAGTCTTTAAAATATATCTCTTTATTTAAAAATCTATACAAACTAAGAAAGCATTTTACCTTGTAACAACTGTATAATTATGCAATTGTATTTGATAAGTAAAAAACTGAAAATAAGAATCTGTGATGCTGAAAAAATGTTGTCAAGTTTGGTTAGACATTGAAGATTAATAAAATAAATGTGAATATTTTATCTAAAAAAATTTTTTAGTCTATTATAAAGTAGGAAAAAACAAACAGAACTTTAGGTATACATATTTGTGTGACATTTACAGAAGAAATAGGGACAGGCCCTGACCAAAAAGCCTGAAGTAGACTACATGTTAAGTCGGTTGAAACTGAACAAATATTCCTTTTCCATTGCTCTCAAAACAAGGGAAAGGTCCCTGTCAGAGAACTAACACTGTATTACTGACCAGGTGGACCTTGTCCTCATAAACAAAACCCACTATAAAATCTTGGAGTTAGTGAGAGCTTATGTCTAAATAGTTTTCTGACCTGCCTAGGAGACTAGGTGGCATCAAAAACAGCATTTAAATAAAATTATTTCAATGTGTTTACATCACCAAAAACTAACCTTTTAAAATTGCTCCATTAATTATTTGTATTAAAAAGAGAATAATCAGCCAGGTGCCGTGGCTCATGCCTGTAATCCTAGCACTTTGGGAGGCTGAGGTGGGTGGATCGCCTGAGATCAGGAGTTCAAGACCAGCTTGGCCATCATGGTGAAACCCTATCTTATAAAAGAAAAAAAAAAAAAAAAGAATAATCAAGAACCTATGTGAAACTTTACTGAAAGCCTTATCAGTGTGAATAAGAGAGACAGAGCCCTTTGTCTCCAGAGTCCAGTAGGCTCAACAAGAGAGCTGATGGAGCATTAAGCAGTCACCAGTTTGATCTCTTACTTCCAAACAAGAACCAGGAATAGTGGGAGTGTCCCTGACCTGGTAAATATCATACAATTAATTACTGGCAGAGCTAAGTCTAAATCTTAAATATATATATTCCATGAACCCCAAGAATGTCCCAAAATATTCTCAGTTCTGTATATCCATGTGACTGCATTTGGATTCAAAGTTTTGTTGCGGTCTTCTTTGCCTTATGTGTTAAATGATGTCAATGATTTTTTTTTTTTACAGAGTAAAGTTAAAGATAAAATCTATTCCCTAGAAAAGGAGGAAGTGAGTTGATGATGGGATGATGCTCGCATACAGATAATTACACACAATAGTTTAGTTTCCTGACCACAACATTACCTGCTAGCAATCTGGAACTCTCTCTTTCCCTATAATGGATCTGGAGAAATTTGTATACTGTATCACTGCAATTATTACTATTTAAAAATTTTAAATACCTAGTATGTGCACATTATACAATGAGTCTCACTCCTAAATTTGTTGGAGGACATAATTATATTATTATTTTTAAATTATTATCCTTCTCTAGGGATAGTGATTTTTGTCTAATACATGAGCATATTGATTTTATTTATTTTGTTTTACTTATTACAAGTATTTAACCAAAGAGAAGAAAGAGTTGTTAAAATATATGTAAAAGCTAATAAAAAGCTGTGTTACTTTTTCTCATGAGTGCTGTTAACAATTTAGCAACAACTCCATTATGTATGCCAGTGAATCCACAAAACTGAACTGGCTTTTCAGGTCAATAAATATGCTTCCTTAGAAAATGTTTAATTCAGATTTTAGCTGGTCACCTGTTTCAAGTTTTTTATTGATATGTAATATTTGTATGTTATATACTATACTTAGTCATTATGCATTTTATGCATATAACAAAATATCACATTATGGGGTACATGTGATATTTTGTTATATGCATAAAATGCATAATGACTAAGTCAGGGTATTTAAAGTATTCATTACCTTGAGCATTTATCATTTCCATATGTTAGGAACATTTCAAGTCCTCTCTTCTAGTTATTTTGAAATATAGAATACATTGTTGTTAACTATAGTGACCCTATTCTGCTGTTGTCCATTATAATTGATTCCTTCTGTCCAGTTGTATGTTTGTAACCATTAACCAACCTCTCTTCACTCCCCAACCTCACCATTCCCAGACTGGTAACTATCATTTTACTCTCTACCTTCCTGACATAAACTTTTTTGTAGCTATTATAAATGGAATTGCATTCTTGAACTGTCTTTTTCAGGTTGTTTATTATTGGTGTATAGAAACATTATTGATTTTTGTATGTTTATTTTTCATCCTGTAAGTTTGCTGAATTTGTTTATCAGATCTAAAATTTTGGAGGGGGAATCCTTAAGGTTTTGAAAAATTTGATCATTTTATCTGCAAAGAGAGACAGTTTGACTTCCTATTCTTCAATTTGGATGCTTTTAATTTTTTTCTCTTGCCTAATTGCTCTGGCTAGTACTTTAGTATTGTGCCGAACAAGAGTGATAAAAGTGGGCTTTCTTGTTTTATTCCAATTCTTAGAAGGAAAGTTTTCATCTCATCTCCCATCAGTATTATGTTAGCTGTGAGTTTGTCATACATCAGGAAAAAATGTTGAATTTTATCAAATGCTTTTCTGCAATGATCATATGGTTTTAGTCCTTCATTCTGTTGATGTGATATATCATGTTTATTGATTTGTGTGTGTTGAAATATCTTTGCTTCCCTGGTATAAATCCCATTTGATCATGGTGTATTATCTTTTTGATGTGCTGTGTGATGATTCAGTTTGCTAGTATGTTGTCAAGAATTTTTTGTGGCCTGTCATGTTTGTTGTTGTTATGTCCTTTTATGGCTTTAGTACCAGGGTAATTCTGGTTTCATAGAATGAATTAGGGAGAATCTCCTTCTCATCAATTTTTTTGGAATGATTTAAAAATAATTGGTGAAATTTTTTTGTAAGTTTGATAGAATTTGGTAGTGAAGCCATCAGTTATGGGTTTGCTATGTTGAAATACTTTGTATTGCTGATTCAACCTTGTCATCAATTATTGATCTGTCAAGGTTTTCTATTTCTTTGTGATTCAACCATGTTAGGTTGTATATGTCTAGGAATTGATCAATTTTCTGTAGGTTTTCAAGTTTCTTAGCATATAGTTGTTCCTAATAATCTCTGATTAACTTTTGTATTATTGTAGTGTCAGTTCTAATGTTTCCTTTCTTATTTCTGATTTCACTTGAGTCTCCTTTCTTATTTTCTTGGTTATCTAGTTAGTGATTTATTTATTTTGCTCATCTTTTCAATAAACTTGTATTTTATTTTGTTGATCCTTTGTATTGTTGTTTTAGTCTTTATTTCATTTAATTCTGTTCTACTCTTTATAATTTCTTTTTTTCTACCACTTGTGGCTTTGTTTGTCTTATTTTTCTAGTTTCTTCAGGTGCATTGTTAGATTGTTCATGTGAAATCTCTCTACTACTTTGATGTAGGTGCTTATTGCTATAAATGTTTCTCTTAGCATTGTATTCAATAGGTTTTGTTATGTTTTCTTTCCATTTTCATTTCTTTCAAGAATTTTACAAAATTCCTTTTTAAAATCTTTGTTGATATAATAGTCATTTAGGAGCATGTATTTGTCTAATTTCTATGTATTTGCACAGTTTCCAAAGTTCCTCTTGATAATTACTTATAGTTTTATCCTATTGTTTCCTGAGAAGATACTTTGTATATCTCAGTTTTTAAGAATTTGTTGAGACTTGTTTTGTGACCTAACATATCCTGAAGAATTTTCCTTTTGCTGATGAGAAGAATATGTATTCTGCAGCTATTTGATAAAATGTTCTGTAAATGTCTGTTAGTTCCATTTGGTCTAAAGTCTTGTTTAAATCCAATGTTTCTTTGTTTTCTCTCTAGATTATCTGTTTAATGCTGTGAGTGGGGTGTTGAAGTTCCTAACTATTTTTGTATTCAAATTTATCTTTTCCTTTAGATTTAATGATATTTGCTTTATATACTGGGGTGCTCCAGTGTTAGGTGCATATATATTTTGAATTATCATATACTCTTGCTAAATTGATCTCTTTGTCATTATGTAAGGGCCTTCTTTGTCACTTCTTAATGTTTTTAACTTAAAGTATGTTTTATCCAATATAAGTAAATCTACTACTCACTTTTGGTTACCGTTTGTATGGAATATCTTTTCCCTCCATTTACTTTCACTCTCTATGTGCCTTCAGAGATGAAATGAGTTGCTTGTAGGAAGCATACAGTTGTGTCATTTTTTAAAAATATATCTATTCAGACAGTCTATATCTATTAAGTGGAAAATTTAATCTGTTTACATTCAAGATTATATTTGATATGCAAAGACTTATTCTTGTCCTGTTATTAATAGATTTCTCATTGTTTTGTATATCCTCTGTTCCTTTTCTTCTCTCATCATTTATTATTGCAGTTTGGGATTCCTCTGTATTGATAACATTTGAGTCCTTTGTCTTCCTCATTTATTTGTTCTACCATTGTGTTTTATATGTTCATGATTTTATGATATTAGATGTTCTGTTTTGTTTCTTCCAGTTATAGGACTTGCTTAGGCATTTCTTGAAGGGCTCCACCAGAGGTGATATATTTTGTCAAGTTTTTCTAGTCTGGGAAAGACTATTTTTACTGCATTTATGAAGAACAATTATTCTGGGTATAGTATTCTTAGCTGCTAGTATTCTTTTTGTTTGTTTCATCATCCTCAGAGCAAGTGCAAGTATGCTGTGGCCTTGATGCTAATGAGAGCAGAATTTCTGTAATTGGCAGTGGCTGCAGGTAGGCAGCTTTCAGGCTCTGGGAAGCATGCCCTTTGACTCCCTTCAACCCAGGTCGAGCCTTCCTGGTGTGATGCACTACCCATTCCTTGGAGCTTAGGACACTATGGGGGCTAGAGTACTAGGTACCTTACTACACTACTGGGTAGTAGGGTATCACACCACTTAAGCCCTCCAGTTGGACATAGGGGATGTTAAGGATGTGGAGTTACAGGTGTGTTAGGCCCCAGGACAGGATGCAGTCTGGTGGGGTGTGGGCTCTCAAGATGATGTGTGATGCAGCTGTGTATCACAGGGTTGTATGGGACTCAACATGAGCTCTCTCTCTGAAACACTGCTGTCACACAGACACCAGGCAGCTTCTATATAATGCACGAATGGAGGAAGCTTTTCTATGGCTACAATTACAGAAGGCTGTGATGATTCTGATGGGGCAAACTGCCTTACTTCTGTCTACTTATGTGTCTAAGGTGTTTATCACTTCTTTTCTGAATTCAGTGTTCTTACATAGATACTCTATTCAGAGTGTGATTATCTACTCACTGTTTTAGTTCTTCTTTGTGGAGAGGGTGAGTGTCAAATGCCTCTAATCAGCCACCTTGAAGACTCCTCCTTCCATTTCAACTTTTATGTATTAATCTAGTATAGATGGATGAATAAAATGAAGATTCTCTAAGTATGAAGTGAAATTTATACCAACGCTAGCAATAATCATTGTGGGGCAAAGTGGCAATCAAGATTCAGTAGTGAGAAGCTGGTACAGACAAAGTATGATTAAGTGCCAATTTTTTGTTGCTTTCAAATACAGTAGGAATATTTTATGTTCTAAGATCCATATTATAATGGATGTGGATCTAAATCTTATTTACATTCACCACATATGCAAATAAGGTTGGTTTTAATTACAAATATGTAAAAAATGAATTGGCTAGAAAAACAAAAAAATCAGGTAACCAGTAAAATATTTTATACCTTCTCCTATAAATAAGAAAGGTATGGAATTTGTGACATTAAACTGAATATGTACATGTAATTTGACAAATGAACATCAATAGGATTTTCATTATTTTCTTCAATTTTGAAAGCCAAAAATATTTTGGGAATAGGATTTTGTAAAAAATTTAAAAATCAATATTAAAATAATTCCCTTACATTTGAATATTAATATTTTCAATTTTAAAATATACATTATATCATTGAAGTCTATTTAATATGAACTCAAACCATTCTAATAGATCAAAAAGCAAATGGTTGTACCTTCACAGACTTCTGTTAATGGTAACAAATACAATGTGAGATAGTTGTACATTAACATCTATATTTCTGGAGTATTAAGGACTTCTGAGAAGCTTTTAAATGTATACTCTCCAGTAATAACTAAAATACTTTCAGAGACTTTTTAAAGAGAAATAAAGCCTAAGAAATTTGCAATATACTAATTACTATAGATAATGCATAGCTTCCCATTTATCAGTCAAATTCTCTGTACAATATTTGTCCTTATATTTAACAATTTTCTGAGACATTTGGTACTATATTTTACATTTTTGGAACATTTTGTACTGGGTAGACTTACAAGGTTTAAAGAATCATTGCTCTATGTTTTTATATCAGTAGTAAGCAAATGGCTTGTCAGTGTCATTTGTAATTTATGAAATATTTTTCAATGAGATGTAGCTTTCTAAGAAAAACATATACAGTATTTAGCAAATTAGGCTGGTGCTGTGGCTCACACCTATAATCCCAGCACTTTGGGAGGCCAAGGCAAGCAGATCACTTGAGGTCAGGAGTTCGAGAACATCCTGGCCAACATGGCAAAACCCCATCTCTACTAAAAATACAAAAATCAGTCAGATGTGGTGATGCATGTCTGTAGTCCCAGCTACTAGGAAGGCTGAGGCAGGAGAATTGCTTGAACCCAGGAGGTGGAGGTTGCAGTGAGCCAAGGTTGTGTCACTGCACTTCAGCCTGGGCAACAGAGCAAGACTTCATCTCAAAACAACAACAACAATGATATGTAACTAATTAAATTGCTCTAGTATACTTTTTGAAATTCAACAACTCAACAAAAATTTTAGTGTCCACTATATTTCTGCACTCAAAGATTTTTCAATGTGTTTGGGAAGATGGGCATGCAAACAAAATATTACACAAGTAATATGTGATTGGGGCTGTACTAAAAATACTAAATACCATGGTTCCACCAGTTAGAAAAGATTAATTCTAATAATTACAGAAGAATCTACTTTATAGTTTTATGGTGCCCAGAGCATAATTTTTATACGGAAGACAACAAACCCATGAGTTCTTCTTGAACATATGCCTAGTTAATAATTTTTGAGTGAATGTATACTTTTAAAAATCTTTATTTTTAGGACGGGCACGGTGGCTCAAGCCTGTAATCCCAGCACTTTGGGAGGCCGAGGCGGGTGGATCACGAGGTCAAGAGATCGAGACCATCCTGGTCAACATGGCAAAACCCCGTCTCTACTAAAAATACAAAAAATTAGCTGGGCACGGTGGCGCGTGCCTGTAATCCCAGCTACCTAGGAGGCTGAGGCAGGAGAATTGCCTGAACCCAGGAGGCGGAGGTTGCGGTGAGCCGAGATCATGCCATTGCACTCCAGCCTGGGTAACAAGAGCGAAACTCCGTCTCGAAAAAAAAAACTTTATTTTTAAATAAAGAGCATTTAAGTAACTTTTAAATAAAGAAGTACATTTTAAATAGTAAGAATTTTATTATTGCCATTCTTTAGAGAAACATAAATATATTATTGTTATTAGGATTTTTCTCTATTTTCCTCATCTCTAGGGACATAAAATAGGTAGCATAGTCTATGAACCTACAATGTAATCCAAAAGATTGATCGTTTGTGTGAGATTCACTCCAATCTTTTCTCCTCTGGTTCCTAACCTGTTAGTTAAATCAAAGACGATTTCACACAGTATGTGCTCTTTCTCACTTATGCAGCAGGGGGAATTTATGTTCCAGAAAACCTTTGGTGAAAGTTGGATTTAACCTCACAGCAGCAGTAGGTTGAAATTAGACCCTTAAATAAGCAGAGTTATATCTTGGTCAAAAAAGAAACCCTCAGAGAAGATTTGTAAGTGCTTTAAATTTATCTTTATGGAGGACTCCAAAGCTGAGAAAGGATTCAGAAACAAAAATGTGGCTCAGTTGTAATTCACACCAGCCTTAAAAAATGAACAGGGACAAGGACTGGGCAAGAAGAAGATCCACTGGGTATACCCTGTTCAAGCACCACTTTCCAGTACTGCCGCTTTACAAAGATTTTATAACAGAAAGTAGGCTATCAGGAGAAAAAAAATGGCCGTGTCACAGATCATGGATCAGTGACAACTTGGACAGGACTAAAGGCATGGTGACTGAACTTTTACTTCTGCAATAATTGAGAAGAAATAAAGATCTCACAGTATTACAAATTTCTTAGGCAAGTTCTGAGGTATGAAGTGTGTGTGTGTATGTACACGAATTACATATAAAAACCTACCTGTACATGTTACTCTCTTTTTCCTTAGAAGACACAAGCAAGATTCCATGAAATTATTTCAGGCATAAAACAAAAAGCAATTATTACTCACTTTTATAGCTGCTGTAAATGAGAAATAAAGAGGTCAATAGAAATTGAACTGAGGAACTTTGTTTAATTTCAGAAGTTAGGGAAGATTCTTCTAGGTAAATAATATCTAAATCGGTATCTCAAAGATCACTTGTTATTCAGGTGGAAAAGGAGGACAGAAATTTATCAGGCAATGGGGCCAGCATGTGTGAAAATCAAGGAGTGTGGCAAAAGCATGCTGACCTCACATAACTGAATCACAGGAGGCCCGTGTGTGTGAGGCTTGGAAGGCAAGAGAAACTGTGATAAGAAATGAGGCTTTGGAGGGAAGCAGGTGACAGTCTATGCAGTTTCTGACAGCTATGTTAACAATTTTGAACTTTTTTATACTAAGTTCAATAGGATTGCATTGAAGAGTTTCATAAGAGGATGGATCTGATAAGATTTTCTTTGAGAAAGCTTATTCTGACTGCTGAGTGGAGAATGAATTGGGTGGGCAAGAGAGGAAACAGTGAGTACAGTTAGGAGATAAGACAGTCCTTTTCTTTTTATTATAAGATCTTTGATTTTGTCTAGAGTAACAATTTTCCCAGCCAAAAAGATATAAATAGAAATTGCTGAGTGGAGTATTTGGGTAATTTTACAGTACAGTGGGTTTGCTATCATTTGAGTGCATTTCTCTCTCTAAAATTCATATGTTGGAAGTTAAAGCTGAAGATGTCAGTATTGAGAGGTGGAGGCTTGGGGAGTTGTTCAGGCTATGAGGGCTCCACCTTCATGAATAGGATTAATGCTTTTATAAAAGAGGCTTCAGAGAGCTGCCAACTCCTTCTAGCTCTCCCGCCATGTGAGGACACAGCAAGAGGTGGCATCTATAAAACAGAAAGAGAGCTTTCACCAGACACGAAATCTGTTGGTGCCTTGATCTTGAACTTTCCATCCTCAAAAACTGAAAAAATACATTTCTATTATTTATAAATTACCCAGCCTGTGGTATTTTGTGATAGCATTATAAATGGATTAAGACAGGCTTAGACTTAGCAACCATCCACACATTTGGTACTTTGGTCTTCCCTTCTTCCTTTTGATATATAGACTTGTTTACTGGAGCTCATGTTCATGATATAGCCATGAGGACAGAATCTCAGTGTGGCAGATCAAAGATGACAGAGAAAGAGCTGGAGGAAACCTGAGTTCCCAACAGCATGAAGGAGCTCTGGATGAGCTCTGGACAATCTATCTCTAGGTTCTTTTTTTTTTTTTAATAAGGAAAATAACCTATTAATTAGTTTAAGCCACTGTTTGGTAGAGTATTATATTCTGAGCAGACAAATCTAATCTTAATTTATGTAGAATTTAGTACTGGAGTTAGATACTGAAAACAACAGAACCAAAAATGTAAAACTGGTCCAGTATACATATCCGACCACTTTAGGCTGAAAAGATATCTGACAAATTTTGTACTTCAGCTCTATTTGGGACACAGACTGTAGATTGTATTTTAGGGAAAATAATAGGTAAAATCCGGAATTTGGTGTATACTTGTTTTTGAGCTTGAAAAGGTTTGAAAGAAGCAAATGAGCTCTGATTGGAGCTTGCCAGCTTGCAAGCAGACATGGAAGAAAGAGTCATTTGTTAAGAGAGGCATTTCATTCCTGAATTCAAAAACCTAAATATAAGATTACTGAGTATCTCCAAATTTGGAAACTGGCAGAGTTGACAAATACAGTTACATCTACACATATTTTCCCTTAAAATTTGTTGCTGTAAGAAAGCTGTTTTAAGAAGGAGGTAGTTATCAATATTGGCAAGTATTGTGAACCACGTAGACTCACATTACATACCCACCTACCCACATGCCACTGAAGATGAGACCTAAAATATAGTCTATTGGAAACCTCTAGTTAAAGATGGCGTATGCATTTAACTTATGCTGTCTCCCAAATCCTTAATTTAAAAAGTCAATGAGGGCAAAGAGTACAGGAAAGAAAACAATACATTTTGAAAGGTGGAAAGCAGATGGATGAACGTTAAAAGCAAAAAATAAAATAGAAGCAACTAATAAATCTTTGGCAGACATTTGGGAAGCCAGAAAGCAACTGCAGAATTCTCTATATCTTCAGGAATTGGTGGCACTAGGTATCTTTAGATAAACATAGAATTTAAAATAGGAGCTAGGTTTAAAGTCAGTTTAGGAAGTTGTTTAACTCTTGACTCCATGTAACTGGAAATGCCCTTCACCATCTTGGCAGAAAACAAAGCTCATTCTCTGAAATGACTCTTTATACCTGAGGATATAGGACAGTGTTCAAGGTGGAAATTTTGTACCAAAACCAGAAAACTAAGTAAAATCTTACATGCAGAATACTGAGATTTCCAGCCTTCTGCCAAAGCTTGTCCCTGAAAATCTAGGCAGCTATGTGAGTATTTTCTAAAGTGTATTTTTAAAAAAACAATCTCTGGAGAATCTGACTGGCTTGAGGAAGGGACCCAAATTTTATGACAATAAAATTCTCTAATAGTGAAAGCCAGGCAGGCAATACGGCAGCAATAACCACATATGGCACTCTCCACTGTGCACCCAGAACTATCAGCTCTTTTATATACCACCCTTAAATAAAAGCAAAAAATCAAAGGTCACTTAGATGTTTGAGAAAATACAAAAGACAGGGAATAAAACCAAAATTAACAGGTCGAAGAAAACTTTGTTTTCAGGGACTTAAGAGAGAAAATGCAGTAATGAAAGATCAGGATACTATGAAAGAAAAATTAAAGAAAAGACGTCTTAGAAATTAAACATAGACAAAGAAATGAAAAACTCAGTGGAGTAGTGAGAAGACAGAGTTGAGGATTTCTCCCACAAATCAGAAGAAAATGAAATAAATAAAACATAGAACAGACCAGGAATTTGGAGGTACGATCAATGAGAGAAATGCCCAAATCATAACCGCTGAAGAAAGAGAAAACACAGCAGTAAAAACAACCACATCAGCACAACTATCATAAAAACAATATATAGAACACTATATGACAAACATGGTTATGATAATATTTTATATATAAATCACATGCTAAGTTTAGAAAATATTAACCACAATTTAAAGATTTTTAAAACTATACATGGCATCTTTTTTTTTTTTTTTTCTTGAGACAGAGTTTCGCTCTGGTTACCCAGGCTGGAGAGCTAAAGCGCGATCTCAGCTCACCGCCACCTCCGCCTCCTGGGTTCAGGCAATTCTCCTGCCTCAGCCTCCTGAGTAGCTGGGATTACAGGCATGCACCACCATGCCCAGCTAATTTTTTGTATTTTGAGTAGAGACGGGGTTTCACCATGCTGACCAGGATGGTCTCGATCTCTTGACCTGGTGATCCACCTGCCTCGGCCTCCCAAAGTGCTGGGATTACAGGCTTGAGCCACCGCGCCCGGCCCATGGCATCTTTATTAAGTCAAATATGTAGAAAAAGTAGAATTTGTGCCAGATCATATTCGTTGTCACTCAGTCCATGAGTTCACATCACAGTGGCTTTCTTGATGCATCAGTGGGAAGCCTGTGAAAGTACATTTCCAGGACTTTCTAACCAGATAGCTTCCATTAGGCTCTGATGCTGTGATGCACTTGAGGCATGTCAGAGTCATACACTCTCTGACAAGGGTGACAGAAAGGGATAAGTCCTTTCCTCCAGGCTCGGGCAGTGCTTGTGATAATTATAGCTGAAGCTCCTCTGAACATGGGATCTTAGGTAGCTTGATTCCATCACCATCAGCTCAGCGGCACATATAAATATACTGAACATATTTTTTCTTTGGTGACTAATTTTTCTAATAACTTACTTTCTTCTTCTTTGTCCTCTAGCTCTCTAAACATCTTTATGAGAAATTCATTTTATTTCATTTCCTCTGTTCGAAATACTTAGTCGTTTCCGTTTTCTTAATTAGACCTTGACTGATTCAAGACTTGGTTCCAGGAGCTATCCCAAGAAACTGAATCTTGATTTTTGGATTTAAGATATTTTGCCTAATTAAGTTTTAATGCATTCCACTACGAGTGGAAAATGTGACTGCTGGTATGTAGTGGCAAAAATAAAAAGTTGCTTAAGTTATCATCTGTGTTTACCAAAGAGCCTATTGATAGCAATGTGAATGGTTACTGTAATATGAAAATGAATTTCTCAAACACTTGATATAGTTGTTTTAGTTGTTTTAGTTTGCACTGGAAAGTTCCAGAAAGAAAATTATAAGCTCAAGACTGTACCTTCCCAGTTTAGGACACAGAACCAGAACATTTCTATGATGGCTTGAAGTAGGGTTTCACAAACTTTTTCTGTAAATGTCCAGACAATAAATATTTTAAGCTTTTTAGACAATGTGGTGGTCTCTATTATAACTGCTCAACTCTGCTGTTATAACTAGAAAATAGCCATTGATAAGGAAAAAAGGGACGGGTATGACAGTGGATTGCACCACTGCACTCCAGCCTAGCAACAGAGTAAGACTCTATAACAACCAAAAAAAAAAAAAAAAAAAAAGAGAGAGAGAGAGATGCTAGTTTTCACAAAAAGAAATAAAGGTTAAAAAGTCGTTTTAAATAAAAGATCAGAGTTTAAACCTGTCTACATGATCTGCTTCATGGTTTATATCCACTACTTGTGAAAGATTCTATTTGTCACTTTTTCTGATATTTTCTATTTTCTTCTCCTTCCTTTTTCTTTTCCTCTCTTTTTTTTCTGTTCACCTCTCCTGTCTTTTAATTCTTTCAAGAAAATTGGTGCTGGAATAATTATGATACAGATTTCTGGCCGTATTACCTTTAACTTACCCAGGGTCAACATGAAAAACTAAGAATTTGAGTTTAGAGTAACACTTTACATTGAACACATTTTTGGCATGAAATCTCAAACCAAGAAAGTGAAAATCTTTGTTAGGCAAAATGGGACCAGTTTGATATGTATCTTCTGTATAACAATTACCAGCAGGATGATGATGCCTCAAATGGTAAAATACATTCCATTGCTAGGACTGGCTGCCTATGCTTTAGTCAATGTAAGAGAACTGAAGACCGTATCCCACCTTGCCTCAGCCAGTCCACATTTTAGAGTCTTCCTTTGCAACACCTGTATTAGGCAGGACTCTGTGGTGAGACACCAAAGCTTTAACTATCTTAGATGTAAAGGGAAATTTAACAGGATACTATGTAGTCTCCCCAAAGTATTGGTAATAAAGGGGTATAGCTGAGTTTTGAGGGACTTCAAAGACACTTGGACTCTCACCGTTTAATCCCTTCTTTTTTTCTAAATTATCTATTTTTCTTCATTTCATATACTGGCTTCCTCTTTAAAACTATGGAACAATTCAGTCAAAAAACCTGGGCCTGTTTCACGACTTTCTCTACTAGAGAGGGCCTGAATCTTTCCTTTAGTACTTCCAGTTCAAACACTGTTATTTTCCCTAAATTGAGTTAGGTGACTATCATATGACCAGTCAACTATAGTGAAGGAGTTCGAACAACGGAACCCAAAGAATCTATGCCTCAGGACCATTGCAGAGGAAAGGGAGTTGCTGTGAGCAGGCCATGGTACTACTCAATTGCTACTCTGTGATATTCCTCATCATTAATTACTATTTAATTCTTAGTTTTCTGGACAACTTAGGCAAAAAATTAGAAAACTTTTTAAAATGGTTTATGGAAGTAGCACTAGTATATTTTGTAAATCTTTAAAATCTTGGAATGGACTCCAATGGCCTCTATACAGAAAGCATCGTTAACTAATTAATACCCTGGGAGTGCTAGAAGATTACCCAACAGGAATTTGTCCTTATATTATGAAAACATTTAATTGATCCTATCTCATCCCATTTCTTTTTACATCCCATTTTCTTTTTACCCTTACATGTTAATGGTATTCTTTTCTACTTAAAGAACCAACACATGAATTTTTTTTTCAGAGGAAATTTTGTATTTCTTGGTTTCTTTAATAGAAATCTTTATCTTTAGTGGGGTGGTAAATCTAAGTATTTTAATCATCTTAAATTCATGTTCTAAATAACTTTCATGTGCATAGAATACAGTAGTGAATTTTGGTATTTTTATCCAAACTAAGGTTTTTTTTTTTTTTGGCTGGTTGTGTTACTGATTTGCAATTATATTAAAATGTTTATATTTGGTTTTACCATTGTCATCTTTACATATAATTTCTGATTTTTGCCCTTTCATTGTGTTTCCTTGTTATCTTTTACATAATCTTACTACATGGATTCTATTTATTCTTTTGAATCTGATTCTACTTCTTGGCAGTTATTTGGAAGTTATTCATTGCCTTATTTTTTCTGCTAGTAGTGTTGCTTTACTTTTCTTTCTTTCTTTTTTTTTGAGACAGAGTTTTGCTCCTGTCACCCAGGCTGGAGTGCGATGACATGATCCAGGCTCACTGCAACCTCCGCCTCCTGGGTTCAAGTGATTCTCCTGCCTCAGTCTCCCGAGTAGCTGGGATTATAGATGCCTACTGTCACACAAGGCTATTTTTTATATTTCTAGTAGAGGCAGGGTTTCACCATGTTGGCCAGGCTGGTCTCGAACTCCTGACCGCAGGTGATCTGCCCACCTTCACCTCCCAAAGTGAGTAGAATTTTTAAGTTAAAAAATAAGTATGTGTGTATTTTTTCTTCAAGTATTAACTTTAAGAATAAAACAGAAGTTATCATAATCAGGAGTTGTAAGTCATGTGCCTGTATTAGTCAGAGCTTTTTGAGTAGAAGTGACAAAAACGTGAGTCAAATAAACCTGACAAAGCAAAACAAGTGTGACTGAATTGTTTCACATTACCAAACATTATGAAAAGTTGAAGAAAACTAGCTTAGAAATAACTGTAACCAGAGACCTACACATTGCCAGGATCCTCTCCTTCTCTTCCTTTTGAAACACTGGCTATATAGTTATTCCTATTTTTTTGCAATCAAGGTTTTTAAGTGGTTATGGTTATAATCCTAATAGTATTTTATCTATTAAAAAATACGTCCAACAGATTTAGAATAAAAAAATTGGGGAATGATTCTCTTTGGCCTAGAGTAGGTTATGTGCCCATTCCAGTTGCTAGGAACACTAATTTAGGAAGATTGCCAGCCTGCACCATAAATCACAGGAAGAGCTTCTACACAAAACAAGAGGAGGGACACTCCATAGTAAAGAGATAAATGTGCACTAACCTTCCCATAGTTACATACTGACAGTCACAGAATGTGTGTGATTTGGACATGGTAATTAGGATTATAAAGTCTATAAACTTTCTAAAACATGAATTGGCCACCCTCAAAATTCTTAACCATTTTATGCGTTTTCATATGTAAATAATTTGTATGATTATTTTCCACTATATCCATACTTTACATTGCTTGAAGGCAAGATATAAGCTTGATTTTTCTTAAAAACTCTCCTAGCTTATATAACAAAATGCTTTGCACAGTCAGTTTACATGTTTGATATTTACCAATAGCTCAATTATGAAAAAATTTCCTCAATATATTCAGCAATTTTTATATTTATCATTAGCAAATGCAAATAAATTTCTTAAATAAGGGAAGAGTAAAATATGATAGAGTAAATAAAATATGTAAGATGTTTAAGATCATCCAGAGAGTTTTAGAAATAGATTCTTCCGGTTTTCGACATGCTTATCACTGTATTAAAACCATGGAGAATCCAGCAAAATAATTGACCTAAGAGGCATGCTTAGTAAGCCCACCTATAGTGCTGAAGGTGAGAAACCTATCATGGCTTGTATATTACACTTCTTATCAGTAGTGATTTAACTTTTCAGCCTTTACTTCAGGTTTTAATTTGTGAGTTTATTTTAAAAACAGGTGTGCTATTAGTATAAATGAGTGATTATTTTAACTAAGTGCTTTTGTGTGCTGGCCACATTATTTTCAGTGCCTATTTTGTTTTCTTGTTTGTTTTTTTATAGACTCTAGGTTAATGTCAAGTAATTATCTGGATGTAATCTACATATAGAATAACAATTTCTCACTTTTAAAAAATGTTTTCTCAGAAACACACCTAAAAATTCCTACATACGTTTCTTCAAAAATCAATTTTGAAATAATTTAACATGTCCTTAATATTTCTTAACACACAGCAGGACAAATTTATTTTTTTCTTACTAATCGAGACTTGAATCAAATTTATGAAATCCTAAAAATAAAGGATTTCCTCAGTAGTCTTGTTATATGGTAGTAGAATTTTTTCTATTAATATATATTGAAATGGAAAAAATGTACCTACCTAAAATAACTGTTACCTTACCAAACATGGATGTAAGTCCCACCAAATAATATTTCTTGGCATATTACTTCAGTTTGCATTGCTTTGCAAAAAATTATACAATTTATTTTTAATTATATTTAATTTGTATGAACCTTACCTTCATGTAAGATTGACTAGGTTTGTGGTTGTTGTTAAATCCTTTTGAAGGTATCATGGCACTGCCTGTGAAGATTTACTTTTGTGAAAGGCTTTGAACTCTTAAAGCCAGTACTGGAAGCTTTATGCAGTATAAATGAGGGGGAGAATTCTTGCTATGCCAATTGTCAGCTTAACCACAGCTGTGACACAAAATCTGGAAGTTTCTGTTGGAAAGGCAGCAGTAGGCACAGATGTTGGGAAATGATAGCAGGCATTTTTCTGTCACCCTTATGGAGATGACAACACACACACACACACTCTTAAACGAGCTTATAGAAGAGGCTGAGTTTCTTCAGATGATCCTAGTCCCATGGGGCTTGGTTACTTAAGAATTAGAGGAGTCTTTATTGTTACTGGACTCCTTCCTGCCTTTGCAAGGACTGATGATTTGGAAAATCCAAATTGCTTGCTTTGTATCTTCCAAGTCTACAGCTGAGGGTGGGCAGGCTTTCAAGATGAGCTACTTGAACAAATAGAACTGCAGGCACAGAACCAATATTTCCCAGGGTGCACTGCAGTCTATTTAACAGAATGAGCTTCTTAGCATACAGAGAATGGCAGGGCATCTTATTTACCTTCACTTCGTATTGTATGTTTTGTGCACCCAGAATAGACAAAAGGCTATATGACTACTAACATCTAATTCACATTAATTTGTAGCAGATGAGAGAACTGTGTTTTACCAAATGCTTATGGTGAAGCTACTTTTACTACAGAAGAAAAAAACATTGTGTTCAGCTGTTTGCTAAACTGTTCATTTATTAATGTATTTTAAAAGCAATTATTAAGTGATTCTAATATAGTTACTATGTGGTATTAGCATGGTGTTACGTTGGGCTGGCTTAAAGCTGTGCAAAACTATCAAATATTTGATGAGTTGATAAACTGTCTTTTCTCCCATTTGGATAAAGTTTTGAAATCTACCTCATTCTAAGAGAATTCATATTGGTCCCAAATGGCCTCAGAACTATATATTTTAGAAATATTCATGTTGAAATGTTAGCACATATGAAACTGGGACTCTTTACTCAAGGATCTCTCTGATGTCTTTCTAGTTCTTTGGCATAGCTGCTTTGTTATGATATTTGTTTGGCTCAAGAATCTCAGGGGCATCTGGTTGACATTGGCCTAAGAACACATAAACCATAGGTGTTTGGGTTAGCAGCATTTTCTAGTAAGCCTGACCACATAGGCACACCATTTTGTTAGTATGCAGAAAGATATCCTGGACTATAATCATGGACTATACTCACCAGACATACCTGATGTCAATTACGCTTTAAGGCTACAGTAACCAAAACAACATGGTACTGGTACAAAAACAGTTACAATGAAACAGAATTGAGAACCCAGAAATAAAACCACATACCTACAGCCATCTGATCTCTGACAAGGCTGACAAAGGCAAGCAATGAGGAAAGGACTCCCTATTCAATAAATAGTACTGAGCTAACTGAGTGACCATATGCAGAGCATTGAAACTGGGCCCTTACTTTTTACCATATACAAAAATTAAAGTGGATGAAAGATTTAAGTACAGAACCTAAAACTATTTAAAAATCCTAGATGAAAACCTAGGAAATACCTTCTAGACATTGGCCTTGACAAATAATTTTTTTCTAAGTCCCGAAAAACAATTGCAACAAAACCAAAAATTGACCCATGGGATATAATTAAACTAAGGAGCTTCTGGACAGCAAAGAAAACTATCAACAGAGTAAACAGACAATTATAGAATGGAGAAAATATTCAGAAACTATGCATTCAACAAATATCTAACATCCAGAATCCATAAGGAACTTAAATCAACAAGAAAGAAACAAAAAAGACCATTAAAAATTGGCAAAAACATGAGCAGACACTTCTCAAAAGAAGACATACATGTGGCCAACAAACATGAAAAAATGCTCATTATCACTAATCATCAGAGAAATGCCACAATGAGATGCCAACTTACACCAGTCACAATGGATGTTATTAAGAAGTCAAATAATAACAGATGCTAACAAGGTTGCAGAGAAAAAGGAACACTTAAACATTTTTGGTGGGAATGTAAATTAGTTCAGCCACTGTGGGAAGCAGTTTGGAAATGCCTCAATTTATAACAGAGCAACCATTTGACCCAGCAATACCACTACTGGGTATATATCCAAAAGAAAAAAAAATGTTCTACCAAGAAGACACATAACTGTATGTACTGTTATGTTCATTGCAGTGCTATTCACAGTAGCAAAGACATAAAATCAGTGCAGATGCTTATAAAGAGTGGATTGAATAAAGAAATTATGGTACATATACACTGTGGAATACTACACAGTCCTAAAAAAGAATGAAATCATGTCTTTTGTAGCAACATGGATACAGCTTGAGACCATGATCCTAAGCAAATCAATGCAGGAAGAGAAAACCAAACACTACATACTCTGACTTATAAGTGGGAGCTAAACTTTGGGTGCTCGTGGACATAAAGGTGGAGAAAATAGACACTGTGCACTGTGAAGGGGGAAGATGGATGGGGACATGGGTTGAAATACTACCTCTTAGGGACCATGCTCACTTCCTGGCCAATGGAATCTGTATGCCAAACCTTAGCATCACATAATATATCCATGTAACAAACCCACACGTGTACTCCAATATCTAAAATAAAAGTTAAAATTATTAAAGAAAAAAAGGAGGTGATGACAATTAAGTGATTATTAGCAACAGAGACACTGAATTTGTTGAGTTATTTGTATTACATATAGAGGGAATTTTAGGGCAAATTATCACTGAAGAGTCATCTCTTAGGTGTGTTTATTCATAAGCACTCATGTCATGATCATGTTTTCTTATCTGACCAAGCTTTCTTATCCAAAATGGACAATTTTCATTTCGTTTTTCAGTAAGGCTAATTATCATGTTTGTTATATCAAATCAAAACACATTATTTAAGTATTATATATGTTTCAAATAATTCCATTTGTTTTCAGAATAAACAGTCCCTCCCTCTTCAGTTAAAAAACAGACTAAGGACAGTTTAGTCTATTTTAAAATATAAAAAGAGCTTAATAAACACTGTTTATTATTATTAATTCTTAGGAAATTAAGTGTCCTCTAATAAGTGAACTCATACCAATTTACTTTATAACATTGAACTTGTAAAAATGCCTACAACTATCACAGCAAGTAATTTGCATACCTAGTATCCCATTCATCCTCAGTAATCACTTGTGGTGATGAATATCATATCCTCTTTGCCTTTATAAGCATGCTCAGCTGCAACTCAACATTGAAAAGGTATACAATAAGCACAATAAGTTGATAGCACTGAAGGGTGTTGGTTCTTCCTCATTTCTTTGAACTTGAAATGTTGGAGTGTTCCAGAATTTGATCTTTTGACCACTTCTTTATGTACAATTACTCTTTTTAATGTCTCCTGGATTCTCTTAAAACCATACGATCCTATTGATTAATCTCTTTTTCTTGAAACATATTTTTTTCCTAGGTTTCAGAAACAGTGACTCCTGATAGGATATTCTCCTTTCTCTGTTTTACCTTTGTGGGTGTGCCATAAAGAATGGTCTTATGTTGCTTGTCATTTTTGTATGGTCTCCTCATAATATATTCTTTACTTCCATGAGTTCAGTTGCTCTCTATATGCTCATGATTTCCAATTTCATATTGATGGGTCATTACCTTTGGCCTGGACCATTGAAATAACCTGGTATTTAATCTATTCAAATTTGCCTTTACTTCCATGCAAGCAATTCAATTCCTGTAGGGGAAAAAGTGTTCAAATATAAATTCTGAGTATGTTAATTTATGCTTAAAATCTTTAAATAGGTTTTCATTGATCTTAGATAAGTATCTAAATTTTCTAGCCCCTGGGAACCTCACAATCTTAAACACCTGATTAAGTCCTCCTGAAACATATAGTATAGATTATGTCGTTTCTTTCCATTGCTTGAATAGTGCATGTACCCTTTGGCCTTTGGACATTTGTACATGTCAGTCCCTCCCCTGGGCCCATACAATTTCACTTCTTTGCCTGGATATCTCCCAGGAATTTCTTAGATTTCAGCTTAAATGTCAACTTAAAAACAAGATTTACCTGACCCAATGTTTTACAATAACCATATTGTATATTATTTTATTTATTGTTTAAACATCTACCTTTCTTGCCTCTGCAGAGTCCTTGAAAGAAAGAACCATATTTTCCAAACCCACTATAAGTCTATCATATAGTTAATAATCCATTAATATTTATCAGGAACACAGAGACAAAAGAAATTGCCTTTCTATGTTAGAATTTCAGACTTGTAGGAGAGGTTGACAGAAAAATAAGAAGACAACAAAAAAATGTAAAGAAGAAAGTACTTGAGAATGAGATAAGAGAGTGTATTTCAAGTCTAAATGGAGGACTAGACTATGATATGTTTTATCTTCTCAGGGCCTATATCCTCTGCATGAAACAGGAAGCAAGCCAAAGGAATAAGAAGAGATGTATGAAGATAGAAGAGAAGAAGAGAGGTATTTTTAGTTTACTTATATGCCTATCTATAGGCCTCATTGTAAGAGAAAAAAAAATGACCTTTCTAGGGAAACATAATTGGACTTTTGTTCTTCTAAGAAGTTTTGAAGGTCCACCTCAGGCTGTTGATTAATAACCCAAAGTGAAATTTTCAGACCTGATTGTGTGACTTTTCCTCAGGTATAATTAGCTCTCTGGGTGCAGGTGATGAAGAGATAGATAAGGATAGCTGAATAAATTTCTCGAAATACTATATGTTAAATTGTTTTGCCTAGAGGCGAAAGAAAGCCAAGTAATCCAGATCACGGGAATCAAAGATATCTTCCAAAAACTCCTTTCAGCAAAGGAGGGTTTGAAAAAGTCAGACATGGCATTCCAGTCAGTGCAGCATGTACATGTCTAGATCCATGCATATGAAAGAGCATGAAGCATTGAAAGATCTGTGAAGAAATTCAGGGTGCCTGGTCTCAGGTCTCACTCAAAAAGTGACAGAGAATGTTATCACAGTGGCCAGATCCTAAAGGCCATCTGAAGACATATGGAGGAGATTGGATTGATCCTGAAGATTTGGGGTACTATTAAAGAATTTTAAATAATAGAGTGACTTATTCAGAATTGTTCTGGCAGGAGGGTATAAAGTGAGTTTGAGTGTAGGAGGCATCAAAATTGTAGTTATCTAGTTAGAAGAAAATGAGAGAAACTGAATTAAGGTAATGATGGTAGATATTATTTTTATTATTATGTGTTGGTAGAATATGAAAAAATTCTCAGAGAGATTAAATGATTTATTTAAGATTTCATAAGACGTTAGCCATAGAACCCAGGAAGTTCACATGTGGGTTAGCTGATGTAAGGGATGATGTAAAGTATGATATAAGCACTGAATGCTGGGGGGTGAATTATCCCACGCTATCTGGGCAAAAGTTAGAGATGCTGCAAGCATTTTTTTTAGCAGCTATTATTTATCCTGAAGGAAGAGGGACAAATCTGAAATGTGAAGTCTCAACATAGAATTTATGAAAGAGGATTTCAAGGCTATTTGACTTGACTTAAAAAAAGAAACTTCAACACATACATACTTCATTTTTCTTCCATTTCACGTCTACTTTTGCTTCAAAAAGGGTAATATTGTCACTCACTAGTAACCATCTTAAATACTTTTGAGTGACATTCTTGTTACTGACTTGTGAAACTTCTTAGATTTCCTTTTTCATTTTCTCATGAGTGCAGTATTCATTATCAGTTTGCAAATTGAATATTCTCAGTAGCAGGACCTATATTATCATTACTTCAAAGCAGAATAGTAGCATTTCATTGTAGTGTGTCTATACTTTCATTTCCTAATCTGGATAAAATCTAGAAGCTTGAAAGTAGGAAAAAAATTAGCTACTTTGTTTCTACTTTTATTTACTTATATTCAAAAGTGTGCCAAAATAAAATGAAGCAAATATTAAACTAACAAGGGGAGCAAGGTGATTGAGAAAAAATATGAAATCATTCAAACAGTTCTGCCACTCTGAATGGTAGAACCAAATTCCAGAAGACATCATAACTCTGCACCTCAAAGTGCAAGTTCATTTGTAAAAGCATCACGAGCACTATGGAAGTCGTGGTTTTCAGGCCCACTGTCCAGTAGATGTTATATATGCTGATAACTTCACTTTATTGTTACAATTTAGACTTTCATTTTAGTAAAGTCATATTTTTATTGAGGAAAACATCTGTGGTAAACTAAATACATAAAGCTAATCAGGTGGGTCTATAATGTTTAAGGAACAATAACAGAAGCAATAATGACTGCTATTAAGTTGTCTTCATTTCTGCTAACATCAGTGTACATAACTTCAGATTCTATAAAATGGTAATATTAGCCCCATTCAGCCAGGGCAAGCAAGACTAGACATTAATCTCATTCTCAGTGACTCTAAAGCTCAAGTTCTTAAATGTTCTGCTTTACACCTCCCTTGTAAGAAACACAGAGTATTTGCAATTAGAAAACTATAAGGTACGAGGTCTTCCCATGTGTTATTACAGTACATCTGCTAATTCTTCTTACCATTTTACGTTGCATCTCAGGCAGGTCCACAAATATTAGGAGAGTACAGTTCTTAAAAGCAGTTAGCCACTTATTTATTCATTTAATGGATATAAATTGAGCACCTACTATATTCCAGATATTGTTTTGTTCTACATGCTGAATAGAAGGACATTATGCACTGAATAGAAGTGCATAACCCTATGGAATGAACAAGGAGTAAAATATGGTTGCTATAATTATGTATATAAAATTAAAGCAACTGTGTCTAAACAGGAGAAAATCTGTAACTAAGAATGTTTAAATGTTCTGCAATTTTCCTATGAGTATTTCCTACTTTTTCATTCATTTACTCTTCTGCTAGATATTGCTCACAAATTAGCACAAATTGGTAAAATAGATTTGACAGTGAAATGTGCAGAAAGAATAACAGGAAATTCTAATATTGTCATGTTTTCTGCAAATTGAGATAAGACTTCTGTTATTCAATTTACATTCAATTCAGGTCAAGGACTATCAGTATTCTGTTAGTGCATAATTTGATAATTGCTAACAGGATAAATCAACTCTAAAAATAATTTTATATTTATATTTTGGATATATTTTGAAGATTTCAACCAATAGAGATGTGCTATTAATTAATGGCTACCATATTAAAAGTACTTGCTATTTAACCAACATTCCAATACCATATTTTAAGTTTATTCTAGATGAGAAAAAATATGCTTAAGAGGTTCAGCACTTGCTTAAGATCATATGGTAAATAAGTAATACATCTAGTATTTTCGAATAAGCCTTTTTGCTTCCAGTTCGGTGTAATTCTGACAACATAGCAACCTATCTTCCACTATCATCTGGTATTTGGATAGAGAAAATATCTAAAACATTAATTATTAAGTATTCTTCTGAGTATATAAGGTAGGAAATCAGTTCTATTCAATTGATTGACTACTATCAAATACTGTAACTAACATTACAGATGGGGGTTTGCTCAAAGGGCCACAAAGGAAAAAGGCGCACAGGGGAAGAAGATATATGATATAGAAATGTGCTGTTCATACATGTCACTTCTAAGTAACAAAAATGTCATAAATAATATTTGAAATATTACACATTGGATTATTTTGTGAATGGCACTCACACTTAAGACAATGTTCTTGGAACAATACAAAATTGTAATAATCTAACATTTTTGGGGAAGGAAGGAGTTGTGATGTGAACGCTAATAATTCTATAAAGACCTCTATAGAGCAGATTTTCCTTATTTTTAGAAATATTACCTACAGGGCATATGTGGAAGTCTGCAGATTGCTAATATAACCCTACGTTCTCATTCCATTTAAGAAACATTAGGCTGAAATGGAATTCTACATGAGATTAATAGGGGAAAAAAGATAATAAAAATGTGACTTCCATGTAAAAGTCATCTGATCTGGAAAAAAAAAAACAGAAATTGATCTTGTAGAGCTATTGCTTTTCATTTTTGAACAGTTAATTTCCTCTCAACCTAGAAGTACCTATATGTTACTGAGGGAAGTGAACGTTTCTACGTAAAGAGTGTACAATTGTTAGTCTATTTGAATGGGAGTATAACCAAGAAGAATGTACGGGTAAGGAGGAAATAATATTTATCTACGTGGATATAGGGAAGAATTAGTTAAACAAAATAATTTATAAAGAGTAAATGTTTATACAACTAGAGTATCAATATCAGATAACCCTGACATGTTTTTGACCATATATACTAAACAGTACAATGTAGAGGTTATGCATTTGAATAAAACAAGTTAAAGAATGCAAGAGCAAACTGTCATAACAGGAAAGTAATCCTTTAAATGACTCATTTGAGAACCTAAATAACATTGAAAACTTAGGTAGCCATGAAATGTTACCAGACCTTCCAAAAGTATAAAAAACTACACTGCTTTCCACAGTTTTTACACAGTCAAAATATTTTTCAATCTGGTCATTTACATTGGCTTTTGTTTTAAAAAAATAAAAAGTAAAGAAAAAAAGATCAAAATTTTTCAATCTAAAATTATTTCAATCAATCTAAAATTACAAAAGTAAACCAATTTGCACATATAACAATCTACAAAAGTATTTATAATAATTTATCATCATGGAAATACATACACAATTCCAAATATGCAGTGCCAAGTTTCCTGAATGCTCTCAAAAGTCAATTTGTTATGAAGCCATAACACTTTTTTTCCATTGTTATGGCTTCAAAAAACATAGTTTACCTAATTACCCATGGAGCTCCACTATTTTACATACAAGACATATGGAAAAATCTCAGATTTTGAAGTAAATTCATTTTAGAGCTCATTATAGCTCTAAACTTTCAATTGATATTGAAGTAGAAAAAAATGTATATTTACAACAAGATCTAACTCTAAGTTGTTCAATGGATATGTATTTTAGGTAAATAATATTTTAATCTTAATAATAATTACTCTATAGTTTGATTTTTTTACTTATAAAAAGTGCTTTAAAATTCTTAATCTCCCAATAAATAAATCTGTCTCAACATATAATCCTTGAGGAGACAATAATCCTTTTAAACAATTCTTTCCATTTGCAGCATTGAGGACCAAGGCAAATTATAGAATATTACAATAGAAAAGAACTTAACAACCAATTTGCCCCCATTACACATCTAGATTAATATACCCTTAGTAAATGATCAGTCAGCACTATAACATTATTAACTATCTGTTTTTACCATTTTAAATACCATAAGATGTAAGCGTTAATTAAAGATCCTCAAAAACCTCTTAAGTGTTTAACTGCACAGTTTTAATGTCAGCATTACCCAATGTATTTTCCAACTAAATACTAAATCTGTAGAACATTAAAAGGAGTTCCATGAAACAAAAAATTTTTGACAAAATAAAGTTTAAAAAAAGCTGGATTAACCAAACAAGATGTTTTCCTGTAGAACTCCATGAAACATGAAACAGACATTACAAATGATGAACTACTTAAAGGAAAACTTTGTTCATGAACAAATCAGATTATATTATAGACTAATATCTATTTTGTAATATAGATTATTATATAATGTCTTACATTACATATAATTTAAAATTATATAATTACACATTATATATTTCATGTTATGTTTCATATAACTACAAAGAAAAGAGAATTATTTTTATCAGATTATGAAAATTATTATCTTTTCTAAATTGTCTTCAAGGAAAATGACTATGAGAAAAAGGGTGTTTTAATACCTTAACTTGTATATTATGAAGGCCAACTTGAGCATGTTAAGAGTGAAATAATGCACCTTAAAAAATTCATTATAACTATACCCTAAACTCTGGATTTAGAATATACTACATATCCTGATATTAAAAACCTTCATAAAGTTAACACTATATTCAGGCCTGGCACAATGGTTCACGTCTGTAATTCCAACATTTTGAGAGGCTGAGGTGGGCAGATCACTTGAGTTCAGTTCAGACCAGCCTGACCAACATGGTAAAACCCCATCTCTACGAAAAATACAAAAATTAGTTCAGTGTGGTGGTACACTCCTATAATCCCAGTTACTCAGGAGGCTGAGGCGTGAGAATCACTTGAACCCAATTTCAGTGAGTCGAGATCCTGCCTGATGAGGTTGCAGTGAGCCGAGATCATGCCATTGCATTCCAGCTGGGTGACAGACTGAGACTGTCCCCCTTCCACCCCGCAAAAAAGTTGGCACTGTATTCAGTGTTCAAATGGTAAGCACAAATAAGTTGACATCCACATTTTCTTCTTAAAACTCTTCTTTTGATTTTGTCTGTTTAAGTTTTCACTCATTTTCTACGCTGTGTTAGAGATCTTCTTAAAAATCCATTTTGCCTTTGAAAGAAAAAGCAAATTCCCTTAAGCAAATTCTCTTGAGCTTTTAGAATGAGACTGTCTTAAACTATTGGGAACAGGTTTTAATACTACCTGTTTTTAGTGTTACACATTATTTGTTCCACAAGGAAAGTTAAATCCAGAAATAATTTGAAGTCACATATTAGAAGGAAGTTCATCCAAAATTGATTTCCCAGTTAAAAATTATTATCAAAAGTCATGTTAAAACAAGTGGTCTTGTCACTGAATATGAGCACTGCAGATGCAAAACTTAACCAAAGTTAGAAATCTCAGTTTCTTTGAAAAGTCTTACTACACTGTTGTTCAGTTGTGATTAGCAGTCACATACTTTCCCACGTTCATAAGTTAACTAATATAATTATGTGATCTGATACATTATATGGTCACCTGAATTAAGTAGAACCACTGTTCTGACACCTTAATCACTCTCATGTGCAAAGAGGTTTCATAGACTTTATAGTCTGAGGGGGCCTAAGAGCTGGATTTTAGAATTTATTATTTGTTGTAGAAACTACTACCTTGACTGGTATATCTAACAGTTTGGTCAGATAACTTCATCCTAAAATTACAGAAGTGGGAAGGGGTTAAAGCAGAAGTCCCTAACCCTTTTGACACCAGGGACCAATTTCATGGAAGACAATTTTTCTATGGACTACGGAAAGGTGTAGGGTGGTTTCAGGATGATTCGGTGATTCAAGTGCATAACAATTTATTGTGCACTTTATTTATATTACTATTGCACTGTAATATATAATGAAATAATTATACAACTCGCCATAATGTAGAATGAGTGGGAGCCCCAGGCTGTACTAGACATTCCCATCTGGGGATGATGGAAGACAGTGATAGATCATCAGGTGTTAGATTCTCATAAGAAGTGCACAGCCTAGATCTCTCACATGTGCAGTTGACAATAGTGTTCATGCTCCTTTGACAATCTAATGCTACCACTGATGTGATAGGAGGTGGAGCTCAGGTGGTAATATGAGTAATAAGGAGCAGCTGTAAATACAGAAGAAACTTAGCTGGCTTGCCCACTACTCATATACTGCTGTGCAGCTCAATTCCTAACAGGCCATGGACCAATACTTGTCCATGGCCCGAGGGTTGGGGACCCCTGGGTTAAAGTATACAGGTTGTACCTACTTCACTCTCTCTATTATACATAATATTTACAATGTATAGACTACATCAGAAAAAATATTTTTCCTCCATTAACCTTCTACTTTTCCCTGAGAGACATTTCCCTATTTACTGAGTACTGTTTAGTTTTTGTATTGCTTAGTTTGTTTATTTTCTTATTTTGATGTGTTTTATATTGACTAATGCTTTTAAAGGTTAGAAAATTAAAAGAGTGAATTCAAATTTATTTCTGCTTTCTAGTCTGTTGTCTTCCTCCCTGAGGGAATAAATCCTAAAGGAACAATAAAATTAAATGAGCAATGGGGAAGACAAAGAATATATTGAATGATAAATAATATTGAAAAATCATTGTTTCACAACGTATTTTTTTTTAGCACTTACATCACTAGACATAACAAATGGTTAGAGGTAGAAACTGAAAATGGAAAAGTACAAAATAAATTCTGTTTAAAGAAAAAATCCATCCATAAAATATTTTTAAAATAATTTGTTGTCAATAAGTCTTTTAGTTGAAATTCATTATTATCATGCCCTGCCACTAAATGTAGTTACAATACATAATCAAGTTATTGTCACAAGATTACTACTAAAATATAATTTTTGCCTTCATAATTATGTTAGTTAAGATCTTTTTGCCACAGAAAACAAAAAGGCCTTGCAAGGTTTTGTCTGAAAATGTAATTTTACTCTAAAAACACCACTCCCTAAAGAGAGCAAAACCCCCGCCTGCCCTCTCTACTCACCATGCCTTGTTCTAGACATTTCATCTTTTGATTGAGATGGATCATCATGAATCTAACTATTCTTTTTTACATGCCCATAGAACTATTTGTAATTTGTTATGCTTTGCCAGATTGGGGACTACTGTAAAAGATAAATCTATAACATTTTGAATGTGTCCTACTGGTTATAGAAATGTATGGTACTTAAAACCTGTATTTACTCAGTGACATAATTATAGCCTCAGCACTGAGAAAAGATACTCTCTAGATCAGTTGTCCCATTTAATCCCATGGAATCTGTGAACTTTATAACTAATTCTGTTTTATACTTTGCTTTTGTATGTAGGTAGCTCACAGGCAAACATACAGAAATCTATAAGTATGTTTTGACTAATAACCTTTTGCCTTTTGGTTCATTTAATTCTTCTACCAATATTTTTCCTTTTTCCTAATATCTTTATTTCTTAATCCTGCTTGGTTGTACATTATTTTGTAAACTACCTCAAATTGTTTTTAGAATAGAGTAGCTTATAAATAATATAATACCTTATACTTTTAAAATGCATATTTAATAATTATTGAAAGTAATGATTCCAATTATTTTTTCCTATTAGGCATACATTTAAAAATTAAATATTATATAAAAGAAAAAGGGAAAGAGCATATTGACTGTGATGTTAACTTTCATATTACTTTATTTCATGTTTACATTCTCAAGTCTTTTAGCTTTTGTACTACAATTTATCAAAAAAGTTGACTTATTTAATAAGAAGAATAATTCTGGCCTTACGGAGTTGTCCTAGTCACCATCTTAACTAGATATGGTTACTGAAGAACATTTACAGAACAAAAGATTGGTTTAATCTTTCTGCTTTAAGATTCTATAAGGATATTCCACATTGAGGCAAATTCAACAACTGTCTTATTCCAGGAAGCTTAAACATTATGGCCTCTGACAGCTTCTGGATAGCAAAGGAGAAAAATGTGTAAGAATTAATTTCACGTTTACATAGCTTTTGCCTTTGGATTTTTAAAGTGAAGTCACTACTGTTATTTACAGGACTAGAATAACATCTATCAGCTCGACTTACATTGTACTCATTTTGATAATTGCGGTTTACGCTGTATCATTTAGCTTAGTTTGTTGCTGCTTCATCTCAACTGGGCCCTAGACAGGATACTCTTCAGAGAGGTCAGAAATTGAATGAACCTAAAGTTGAATTCTCAGTAATTCTAAACAAGTGAATGATTCATGATGATAGGCACCATGGCAAGTGCCTACACAATTCAAGTTGACAGATGGCTTATGAGTATAAGCAGGCAAGGATGTAACAAAATAGCCAATTAGAACTTGGGGATTCCTGATTTTTCTGTAGCAGTTAACATAGCTTGTTATGTGAAACAAAAGGAGAGCAGTGCTTAAATCTTACAGTAGTGGCTAACATTGGCCACAGTTTGATCCAGAGCACATGTTTAAAGTCTGCCTTAACAAGTAGTGGCTTGAAAGAAAAGCTACATTTGTAGATGTATTCTCAGGAAATCATGAGTCTTGCACAAAGATCTGAAAAAATATATACTTCTTCCTGCATAGTAAGAGGGTCTGTGAATGTGGTGGTCCTCACAAAAAGAACATTGACTGTGGCCACTTTAGTCCAATACATTGGGTCACTGTCAATGATGTCATCTTTAAAAAAGTAGTCATGGAAATGTGTGCATACATATGAACAGATACAAGTTTAAATCTCCATCGGTAATCTAATTATCTCCTTGAAATTAGCAATGTTTAAATTAGTCCAAAGAGGATTATGTTATCTCTTTCATTTTACAGATGAAGAAACTGACTTCAGAAAAGATAAGTGAGTAGCCCACAATCCCACTTAAAGGGGCAAAGTCGTTCCTGACTCCTAATAGGTAATTATTTTTCTCCCACTATGTTGCTCCGTTTTAGGCTACATATTGTAGGTTACAACCTTTCTTTTTCAATTAGATTTTTTTCCTGTCACTCTTAAAGCATTGTACATCTCTCTCATCCTGATTCTGTCTCTTCTGGGGGAAGTAGCTCAAATATCACCTCATACCCTGTGCTGCACTATGGCCAGGTTCTCACCTCTCTTTTGGTCCTTATCACATCACTAAAGTGATGTTTCCACATCTGGTTCTGACATAATATGAGTACCTGCAGGGCAAGTGCTTCACAACATTACTCTCTGAATCTCCTTAAAAAACAAATAAAAATCCGTTAATATGCACATTATTTCTATAAAACAACTTGATAATTTGGACCCAGTAGTTTGGAATTTGTAGAAATTCCTACCAAGGATTCAGTAAGAAATGTTTGCATTCTATATGGAGCTTCTAGGAGAAGAAAACAGCTTTCTTTTTGTTCTTTGCCTCATCCTCCAGCTGGACATCTTTTTTTTTCAAGCTGGGAGAGTCTTCATCTCTGTCTTTCAAGTAGGTATAGAATGAAAAAGTAAGGAGTTAAGTCTATCACAGTAATCAGTAGAATACCTGGATCAAGGGTTTTATAATCTGCACTAATAATATATAAAAGTTCCCTAGCAAGACAGAATATTCAGCTCACTCTAGTTGGGTTGTAGCTTTATCTCCTGGGTTGATGAGTAGAGAAGGAATTACTTATATGTCAAAAGCTGTGTCCCAAGGTTCTGGCTTTCTCTCTACTCCCTGCATTTTCAACAGTGATGTTATCCTAAAGACTGCAAAAATTGTTTTGAAGGGGGAGAAAAAATGTATGGCATGCATAAACGACATACAGCATTTCTGTGTTTTTGAAATGTCCTGCAACAGGACATTTGAAAAAATGTCAAAAGGCATCTTAGAGAGCAATAGTGAAAGCAAGTTTGAGAAATGCTGTTCTAACTAAATTTTCTTCATTCTCCATGGTATAATTTACCACAATCTTCCAATAAACAACACATTTTGTAGTACGAGAAAATTCTTAAATACAAAGCATATAATTGAGGTGACTCACAGATATGATTTATATCACCTAATCAAAGTTGCACACACACATTTAAAGTGTAAAACAATCACCTCCAGGTATCCTTCTTACAATTTACTTTACTTTGAAGGAGATTTTAAAAGATAAATACATTTAAAACATAAAAGATTCTGCCTTATGTTGCCATCATAACGGCGACTCCATCTGCCACCTATTAATCCAGTCTTCTTTGTATCTTTGAACATATAGCCACTTTATCCTGTTGAACTCCAAGGTGCAAGTACCCTAGTTTCTATCCAATGTTTCTAGTGGCTTAGGCCACATCACACCATTGTCTGTTCAGCATCCCCTTGAAGAAGAGAGTTCTGAAAGCTGTTTATGATTATCACACATTAGAAGATAAGGAAAAGATAGCACTTGTCTGTTTTATATGAAGTTAAACTACTTCACTTTAAAAAAAGCAAAGGTTTACCATGCTGTATTAATCAGCAAAACTGCTGCAAGATGTTTTAATTTTTGGCATTACTAGACTTTGTCTCCCTAGGCAAGATAGATTAGTTCAGCCAATAATAAGATCTCTACTTATAATTCATATGTCTGATATGTAAATAAGCCACCAGCATGGCATTTCTTCTTCTGAGGTAAGAACCTGGGGGAAGAAGGAAAATTGAGGACCAGAATCTTCTTTCAAACTACTAGAGCAATGAGAGAGAAGAAGAGGATGGAAAGGGTACCCTGGTCAAGCTGGGACCAATCTTCTTTCAAGCTACTAGAGCAATGAGAGAGGAGAAGAGGATGGGTAGGGTACCCTGGTCAAGCTGGGACCTGTTTAAAGGCTGCCCTGAGACCCAACTGAACCTCTAAGCCTTTAGCGGAAGCCTAGGTGGAACAATGAAGCTACTGGCCCATCAGGATCACATAACTTTGCATCCACTTAACTTCACTATGTTGCCCCTGAGGGGATATCCCTGGACTATAATAATAATTTTGCCTCAGCAAAAGGGGCAGGAAATGGAGCTGAAAGCTCTTCTGATGCCTCTTATTTTTGTCCACTGCATCTGACAGATGTATTAGTTTTTCTTTATTCCCACCTCTTGATTGAAAGCCAGATATGATCTTTTTATGTGGGTCAAATAGAAATGTTCTTAATTCCTCTGGTTTATACAAGGGCTCTCTATGTAATACTTATCACTCCTCACAAACCATCGAGCTCAAGAACCATAAAGATTTAGGGTTGAAAGTGCATATAACATCATCTGGCTTCCCCAGAGCAAGAATTTCCCTTCTAACCAAGCTCCTTATTTTACAAATGAGCTCAGAAAGATTGCTTTCCTGAGGCTTCTTTTGTTAGCAGGTCCAGATTCAGCATATAGGCTTACAGATTCCAAGTTCACCACTTTTTCTACAAAGAGTATCCTGCATGCTGCTCCCACTCATCAAGTTCCCTCTACTCTCCAACCCGATTCTCTAGACCTATTAATTCCCCTTTGAAGTTGCTTTCATCTGACCTTTCCTACTTTTGGAATATCAACCTCACTATCGTGAAAAACACTACAGCATTGCTTGATTATCCATCAGGTGTCTCTGCGCTTGTCACTCAGCTGAAGCTGTCCTCAACTTTCCCTATCTGCCTATGTTCTCTCTACATTATAAACCTCTCCTATTCTTCCAAATTGTTCTTACAAAGAATACCAGTTACATAATGCCAACTCAACATTTCCTTCATAATCATTTTCTCACCAAACACTAATTTGGTTTTATTCTCCTTTTTTAAAAAATCATTCATCAAATAGTCTAAGTTTCTACTACTCTCTCAACCCTGGAATAATCACTGCGGATAAAAAGAAAAGATGGTTCACACTGTTTAGGAGCCCGGTTTTGAAATTTCTTCTCCCATTAACATTTTTTATTGCTCAATTTACTTTTTTGAGCAACTTTTTCTCGAACTTTTTAACTGTCTTTTCCACTCTGTCTAGCCCTTAAATGCTGCTGTTGTCTTCAGGGTACTGTTCGTGAGTTTCTTTTTCTACTCTGCTAAAAGAAACCTCTATTCTTGTCCTTATGTATACTCCTAACCTACCAATCTGGATTTCCAACTGTCCCTCTAGTGTTCCCTGTCTATCCTAAGACTACACCTGCCTAATATTTGCCAAGTTATTTAGACAAGACACTAAGGAGGAATATTTTATTTTTTCCTTTTCCTTCTCATATTCTTTGTGCAAATATTCAGTAAAAAAAAAACTATATAAACTGCTTCCTGAACGTCTCTCAATGTATCCCTTCCACTCAGGTGTTATTGTCCTTGTTCAATGTCAAGTCCTCATTGTGTTTCATCCGAACCATGGCATTTGCGTCCCAAAGCCTCCTGCCTCCCTGTTCTAATCAACACCACTGTCCTGCCAGAATTATCTTCCTAAAACATAGATTTCATTATATGAGTTTTATAGTTAATAATCCCCCACATATATTTAAGTATTGGTTTTATATCTTGATTCAAATAAGATTTAAAATATCTCACAAAAATATGTGAAAATAAGACATTAAAAACAAAGAATTTAAAGTGGAAAAGTTGAGGTGAAGTTCAAGTCTACAAGTCCTGAGCATTTGCTATTAACAAACACAGATTTGGCTTTGAATAGACAGTTGAAAGAGCAAAAGATGATGTCTAATAATTATTTGTATGTATGTTTGCTTCTTCTGATAGATTGTACATTCCCTGATTATAGTTTTGTCTGCTTTTTAAGTTTTGTGTTCACTGGAACTTAGTGTGCTACTTCATGAACATGGACAAAAGCACTGTCTTTAATTAAAATGAATAATTCTGCCTTGTTAATATCTTGACATTCATATCCTTCATTTTTCCTTATGGGTATTTGCATAAATACTACACAATTAGTAAGTGCTAGACATGATATGTAAAAACACATACAGAGTACTTCAATCCACCACCCACCACAAGACACACACATATCCAGTCAAACCGTTGATCATAAATCAGTTTTTCCCTTGAGTTTTCACATTGCGTTACACATCAGTCTTTCCACAGATGACCTTACCAGGTAAGAGTTTTCCTTTAGAACCACATAATTTATTAGGAAAGATATTCAAGACTGCTGATCAGGTAAGTACATTGTGGACATGGCCTAACTTGATAAGCTCTTCTCAGAACAGAAGTACACGTTCTTGAAACAACTCTGCTAATTGTGTATGTATGTTTGGGAGTGGAAGGGAAAGAGTGCATCTGGTATTCATTTGGAAAAGAAATTAAAGGGAAGCTATTATTAGAGATTATAGTTTGCCTTCTTAAAATTTGTAATCTTTCTGAAGTGATTCTCGTTGTGTTAGTAAAGTGGCATACTTCTTGCTTTTGAATAAAGGGGCTGTAAGCATTTCTATTATGACCTTTATGTATGTGTTATTTATGTTTGTTGTGAGAGTTGATGTCTGCAGCTGGGCAAAAGTGATGTTTCATGCGTTTGTGTTGATGGATTTGGAAAGGGAAGAAACAAATTTTTTTTATGTGAAGAATTAATTGTAGCCGTATGATCTTTTCAACATTTATGTGATTAACAGAGGATGGAGTACTGCTCGGTTTGTAAAGATACTCCATTAAAAGCATGAGGCTAGGCATCCACTGTGCATAGCATCAGGTACTAATCACAGACACATACTTTTCAGGTTCTGGTGTTTCTGTTTAAAAGCTCTGCTGCCACAGCATCGTACAATCACCACCTCGACATATTGTTGACAAGAACTGCCAAGCACCTCGACTTCATTTCTCACACAAGAAAGCAACACAGAGTTGGAAATGATCTTCAGCATGACACCGATTATACTTTTTTTAGCTGGAACTCAGATACCTTTCCATTTTTACCCTCTTAGCTAACTCACAGATATTTTTTAACATTCTTCTAGTTATGGGAAATGCAAATAAAAGAAGAAATGTGTGACTATGACACAATTTTAAACATATGTCATCCATTCCGTACTAAAACTCATAGTTTTGTTGAAGTTTGGGGTATCTCTTTTTTTCTTTGTTAACATTTTGATATATAAAATAAAATGTGAGTGGACTTGTACAAACAAGAAAAAAGATTGCTTAGCATATTCTATAGATAGGTTTGATTTTCAACATGAAGAAACTGAGTTTCACTGAATATGTACTATGTTCTTTATTTATAAATTTATAACTCAAGGTGATTTTCTGTTAGTGTTGGGCATGATCAATTTATCCTCATCCTAATGGGAAAGTGAATTTCCCCAGTCTGAAATCTTCTTCTATGTTTCCCAAAGTCAACATTATTCCTACTCTTTAGAATTGCTTTTATAAATGTAGTCAATAGCATGTGTAGTCTTGGAAGTGTTATAGCAAAGGATCCTAGTGGGAAAGGAGACTCCAGGGCTTTGTAACTCAGAGCTTTTCATCTTTAAAACCTAGACACTATATAATATGTAATCTGTACTTTTAATCCCATATATTATTTCATGACTCCATTTGTTGACTACATTTCCATTTAAAGAAAGCTAATAGGTGATGAAAAAGTCTAATACGAAGTAGCCTTTGTGAAAATCTTACAATAATTTTCTACTATTACCTTTTAAATAAGGGATAATGTAGTATAGCTTTCTAATGACTGCTGCAATC
Source organism: Callithrix jacchus (assembly GCF_049354715.1). Lineage (NCBI taxonomy): Eukaryota > Metazoa > Chordata > Mammalia > Primates > Cebidae > Callithrix > Callithrix jacchus. The sequence goes on along the minus strand of NC_133504.1, from coordinate 85,872,972 downwards.
AATATTATGAAAGTTTTCTTAATTATTTCACATCAAATAGATGCATTAAATAATTTCTCAATTCCAAAGATCTAGTGATAGTGAGTGGAAATAAATATATGAACAGGAGATCCCTATATTTTATCCATGATCTTAACTAGACTAAAAAGATAAGGAGTTTCTGTTTCCCGTCTTTTTACAAGTTAAAGAGAAGTTTTTAGAGTGGCTGAGTGGGTGGGCTTAAACAATATCAATTTCCAAATTATGAGTGAACACTCACATAAGAATGTAAGTAGTTCAGCAACTTGAAACTATGTAACAGGACTGAAAAATCAATATAACTGACATCATTCCATTTTGTGTTCTTTTAATTTGTAGGACTAAGTGGGTTTTAGAAATGAATTTAGGGAGATCATTATGTGTTACACCTAACACAGACTTTTTTTCCCCTTTCCCTTCCCTTTTCTTGAAAGCCGATTCAGACCATGTGCCATGTAGAGAAATTTCTTCTAAATCAATGGCATCTATTTCCATAAGATACATAATGTGTAGCTGTGTTTCCGAATGTCAAAACTGATTCTTTTTTTAAATGGATAGCTTTCTTCACTAGAAGTTTCTTGTTAATGTATTCTAATTCTTTAGCTTATTTAAGACTTAATATTATTCAAAAATTGATCCACTCTTACTACCCATTAGAAAATTATAATTTTACTTTAATTTCTACCCTTCATTGGTTATACAAATCCATGGATGAGTTGGCCATGAAGCCACCCACATCCTGGTACATACTAAACACAATTCCAACCTCCATTATGAAACAGGAATCAATCCACATCCTATGTGCCACACATGGAAATCCTTGTCTTTTTTTAGCTAGTGTGTGTGTCAGCTCTTTCTTTTTTTTTCTTTTTTTGTGAACTTGCAGCCTCAGATGTTAGTTAAGTTTTACTATTCTTCAAAAGCATTTATTTGAAAAACATGTGAATGGAAAAATGAACAGGCTAAACTAATTAGGATATGCAAATGTGGTTCAGTGGGATTGCTTTTTAAGTGAATCATGCTTATTTGAATACACAAATAAAAGAAAATTTGTTTCAGTAACAATCTGGAAGTTAGTTCATGTGGAACAAATAAGGGCTTAAATTATAAGGATTAGCTTTTCAGAATCTACTTTACAGTTCACCTTTTTAATAGGAGATGTAGACTTGAGCCAGAGGCCCATCTTGGCATTGATGGAGGTTCGGTGAGCCACACAATATTTACAAGTTCTTGCCCTCATTTAAAGTGAGGACTGAAGAAAGATCTTCTAAAGATTTACTTATTTCATTCAAGGCAGTTTATAGGCAAGAAGGTGCAAATCAATAACTATAAACCATAGGCACTTAAAATAGTTTTCTTATAAAAATATTTTAGATCATGGACTTGAAAAATGATACCATGATTGTGATGCAGAAAGAACCACAAGTTATACTAAAATAAATATCATGTAAAACAAAGGGAAAAACACATTAAAAAGATAAAAAGAAATCAAGTCAAATAATGTATGGAGGAAATGGATTTGAGGATATTTCAAGACTGAGACTATATCCCCAAAGAACCAATGTTATATTTCATATCTAGGATTCATTTTACATAGATAAGGATTGGGACTTAGCAAGTCATGGTTAAATCAAGGAAAGCATCAAAGTAATTGAAAATGTTAGTCTAGTTCACTTATCACTCAATCAATATATGCGCCATTTTGCAAGGGGGACTCTAGCATTTTGTGTGGTTGCTTGTGAAACTGTTTAATTCAATATATTGCATTATTTCTATGAGATAATCCCATGCTTTGTATTAGATACATCACCCTTAGAATCTTTATTATTGTTTCACTTTTTCCTCCTTCAAGCAAAAATATCTGTTGGGCTCCAGGTATGTGCCACTCCCTGTTAAAGTGTCTTGGGAAATGTGGAGGTAGATATGACACAACCATGGCCCATACGTAGCTGGCAGCTTTGTGGGGCAGATATTTGTACAAAACAATTGTTGTCCAAGAGAAACACATCCAGCTTCAATGTGCTAGGTGTCTACCTGTATGAATTAATATGCTTGTGGACATTATTTTTTGACTGAAGGGGAGTGAAACAAAACATTGATATATAAATTTCTGGGGACAGCGGAAAATAAAATAATATAAGTAGCTGACTTATGTGTCCCTGTTGGTACCAAAGGTTGGTTTTGAGTCCCTATGAACATAAAAGACACAGCAAGAGAGCTAAGAAAATATTTCAGGAAACACTTAGGAAGTTTAGGAAAAAGTGATGTCTTTTTTGGGCACAAGTGGAAAGATAAAGAGAGTGATACAAAGTTAAAGAGAGTAAGTTTATTCCAGTGATTTTCTTTTACCTTGAAATACTATATGATTCTGTCCATTCAGTGAGCTCAAACAGGATAGGGTCCACATATTGGTGAAGTCCTAGACACGGCTTCCTTAGTAAAGAGTTACAACACACACCATTAATGAGCTAACATGGCACACATGCTTCAAGAACTTACCAGAAGAATAGAACAGGAGAGGCCAAAAGTGTGGCAGTGCCACAGTGCACAGCATGTGAACTCCCACACATGACTACAGAGACTTTGTGGGATGGGATTTGCACAAAACCCTGAAGCCATGTAGTGGGGACTAATGAGTCAGTGAAATATAGGAATGAACATTAATGTGAATTTCAACTTTATAGTTATTTGACTTTATGATAAACTATGATAAATGCATTTGAGTGGACTAAACCATGACTTATTTCATCTCAACAACTCAGTCTTTACAAAATGTTTCCACACTTGCAGAATGGGGTTTTAGATTAGATAATACTCAACACAAATCTTCCTCAAACATGTGGCTCTAAACTTAGTACATAAGAGAATTATTAAGTGAGGGAGAAATATATAAACCTTCACTGAGTGATGTATATATTTAACATATTTTCACACCTATACAAAGGAGGCAGGTAATAGACTGAGGGGTGGAGCAAAAAATGGAGAGACAAAGAAGCATGTCAAGGTAACAGCAAAGAGCCTCATTTGCTGGACTTTAGAACATAGGTCACAAGAAAGACAAGTTGGTGCTGGGGAAGTAAGCTAAAATCAGATATACAGTTATTTGAGAACTACCCTAAGTATTTCAAAATTTACACTGTAGATGGTAGGAGATAGCAAATATTTTTGACTTAGCAAATGGAAAAATAAATATTTTAGGGAGAACATCCTATTGTTAGTGAACAGTTGAAATATTCAGAAAAAAAAACCCGAAGTCTAGAAGAATACTTAGGTGTCTATTGCAACAATCTAGATAAAAGAAAATTAGGTAATAATCACATTTCAGAAAGTGAATCCATATCACTAGAAGGAGTGGAAGGTGACAATGACTACAAGCTTACCTGAGGTAGTAGAACTCATTCTCATAAATGTGTTAGTTTGGCTGATGTGAGGAATAGTAGATGGTGTTTCAGGGGAGACCTAATCAAAGCACCATCTTGATCTTGCACTGATTAAAAGACTATTCAACTCTGATGAATATTGCTGGTATGAGAATTGCCAAATTCTTTCTTCCATATAGACTATTAGGCATAATTTCCATCACACCCTTGAGTTTTCTGATGGAGATCCATGCACAAAAACAAGGCCAGATCAAGTCATTACTTGTTACTGGATCAGATTCATTTTAAACACTTATGTGGAAAACTACCATATAACATGTTTAAACCAAAGGGATTCTTTTTGTCTGCATTAATGGTGGGCCTAATCTGCGTACCTGACAATGCTTTTATTTGCATTTACACTTAAAATGTCTCAAAGTGGAAACCTGTCCTGAATGGGAATCATTCCCAGGCCTGTCTCATTACGTCAACTACATGTAGTTCCACAGAGAGAATTAGAACATAAAACAAACAACAAAAACAAAAATCAGACCCAGATAAGTGAATGAAGACACATTGGCGAATGGCTTCAAGAGCCTTTTAATGCCTTTTTTCTTATCAGAACAGAACTTTCAATACTAGCACTGAATTAATTGTTACTTGATCTTCGTTCTTTCACAGATCAGTTTTCTTTCTCTTAGGTATTCTGAGGGGCTTCCCTTTGGGAACCAGAGGACTAGTGATGGGTTTAGAAGCCTTAGGGTCTAAGCTAAAACTATAATATATTGTTCTATCCCAGGCAACTGGGAAGGTGAAAGCCAGAAGTACAAGGACATCCTATAGTTCTTAAAGTTTTAAAGGTAAAGCTGAGTAGTGGGTCTGAAAAGAAGACACAGCCAAAGACAGATGTATTCAAGTTAGAAAGGCATCAAAGAGAAGGGAGCAAGTCTCCTGAAAATAAACATAAGTGGAGACATCGTATTTGCACTGTTTAATGCCAGAGCAAGGACCACAGAATTTTAGACAAGCTTAAATGTAGAAATTAAGGAAAAAACTTAGAAAATAGAGGTATCATTTGAACTCAAGATAGAGTTTTAGAAAATCTTTCTACATTTGAAATGTTTCCATGACATTCATGTAGAAATTCTAACACTAAAATAAAAGCAAGCATACGAAATGTAAAAAGTAAAATTTAAGATGGTAGATGTAGGGTTAAGAATTATTCATAGATGATAGAAGACATGGAAATGAATGATATTGAGTGGAAAAAGAAAAATATATATTTTATTTCTATCTAATAGGATATGGATTATATATTATATTTTAATCATTTATCTGAGCATGGCTAAAAAAAAAAAAACCAAATCCCTAATCCTTGGTTTAGGGATTAGCATATAGATATAGCTCTCTGCACACTGGGAATTCGGTGGTGATGAATATAGAATTCTAAACACAGTCAGTCATACTAAAATTATAGGGATAGGGAAATGAGTGTAGACCCAATCTTAAACCTTACCTACAAAATTTGGTGCTAAATGGGCATTTAGGAGATACACACACACACACACACACACACATACACATGCATATATAGGCACATATGTGTGTGTGTGTGTGTGTGTTTGTGTGTATATATATATATATGTAGTAATGATCAGAGAAAAGCAACACTTTAATTCTACTGTGTTCCCGACCAACAGATGAGCTCAATATGTATTCCCGTGCAGTAAACTCAGGATTTCAGAGCACCGTAAAAGCTTTTTCTTGTACACTCCAATGCTGTCATCTGCAGTTAGCTAACAAATATGATAGGTTTTTAATATAATCCACTCTGTCCTTGCCAGTGCTCCTTGTATGTTACGTCATCTTTATATGGGCCAAGAGTTTGTTTTCCCCAGATGGCCTTCGTGAAGCTGCTGACAGCCCTTCTGACTGAGAAACTGTAGAGCAGCAATCTTCCAATTCATTTAGTACTACTGACACAGAGAGAGCTGTTGATATCCTGATGCAAAAGCACTCTATCAGGCATTACATAGTGTCTGTGTTCTCAGCATGTTTTGGGCGTGATAAGTCATAGCACATGCTTTTTGACATCTTTCTGCATTTCACTGCCGTGTAGAGTTTCCTGGAGTTGAAATCAGGGTGACAGAATGTAAAAAGCCAAGTGTGACATCATCAGCAACTGTAGCAGTCACTGTATCATAAATAATACTTTGCAGACGTGTCAAAAATTAAGTTGCAAGAAGTTCATCATAATTTCTTTGAAGAAAATTTGAAATCCATGGATTTGCTATTTTCTACACACCGATTTTACCCAGGTAGATATGAAGTACAGAAATATCTGCAATGTTTTATGTTAAGTTAAAGGGAAAATCATTTGGTGAGTCTGCTCAGTGAATGAGCTTGAATTAGTTTTAATAATTGAAAAAATTGTTTTTTGTCTTTTTTTAAATAATTTTTTTCTTTAAAGTAGGATCACATATCACTGACTATAGGTCCCACAAAGCAATGGGTGGCACTGCACAGGAGGTGGCTCTGCTGCGGATGGAATGTCTCCTGATTATGATTACGCCTTGGTATTAATAAGCAGGCAGCTGCAGCAATCTGTTCAATTTTATGCAAATTAGCTCTGGCCCTCTGGCTTTTGGCTAGTGGCCAAGGCAGCCTTTGGCTGGGTAAAGTTTGGATTTGTGCTTTATTCTACTGCTGCAAAGGTTTATTTAATTATCTGTATTTATTTAAAGCAGAACAATACAAAGCAATTCTGCATTTTGGTCAATTTTGTGATGACTGAATTGTGTGGCGTTTCCCACCCACCCACAAGCTAGTTTGAATCACTGAATATGTGAATCATCTAATATGTCCCTAAATAATAAAAAGGATTGACCCTTCTCATTGCTCTCTTTGGTAAATAGAGATGATTTCTAGGTGAATCCTACTAAAGGGCTCGAGATGATTCTTCTCATTGTACCTTTGAAGACCTGTGAAATCAAATAATGCAGAATAGCTGACATAGTAAAACTTCACTAGCTGGAATTAGGTCAGGGAGAACACCTGAATCAAGGAATGTTATATTTGTAAAGAAATGCATAAGTACTATTTCCAAACATGTATACTTAACAACCCAAAATGATCTAGCAAGCTATGGCCAAGCATAAATTCTCCTAGGCCTGTTTTTGTGTAACCATATAATGATTTATAATTATCTCAATTTTTACGTATCTACTATGTAAAATATTTAAAATAATTGTTTATCTTATATGAGTTAATTATTCCCTTTACAGGTGTATAGTAAAGCTTATTGGTGTAACAAACTGATTTTTTACCGAAGAGTATATGCTAGAACTTGAGCACAGCTCATTTCTTAAATCTAAAACATCAGAATTAATGAGGTTATGGTAAAATATAAATACTGGCCACCTGTAATTCATCAGTTTCATATGCTGAAGGTAACAGGCAACATAGCTTGGCACTCATTTCTGAACTTGCTTTACATATTTTATTATACTTGTTTTTGTGGTCTTTTTTGGTTTTCATAAATTCATAGTTTTTATAAATACTATTAATTAAATATTTTATAAGACACTTGGGATATGGGAATCTTACATCCCTTTTTTATCAGCTAAATCATCTGCAATCAAATTTAAAGCCACAAAAAATGTAGGGATAGCACCCACCATCTTCAGCTACTTGTACTAAGATTTCAGCATTAGATTGTTCCTTCTTTCTGTTAATCTAGGCTCTTATGGGCCTTCTTTTATTTTAAGCACAGATTCAGCTGACAGCCAGCACTTGTTCTGGTTTTGAATCAAATGTTGGCAGTGTTCCCAGAATATGAACCAGTTGTTTCTTTTACACACTCTCTCATTGTCCCTCACCATCCCAACTGCTTTCAAAGCAATGTGCCATAACCAAACTTACACTTGCTTTAATGAGAATTAAAGTGCATGAATCAAAGCAATGCTTCCCATGTGGCCACTATCTCTGGGGTAAATTAGGACAGTTGATATGCAATGTAGTAGAAGAATATGACAAAAATAAACTTATACAGAAGGCATCTCCTCTTTCAAACTGAAGCAGAGAAATTATGCATGTATAAATAAGTTTTCCCTGAATCGTTTATTTCCCCATTATTTTAGCTATTGGAAGTATGATCTAAAAATTATCCTAATTATTCTCAAAGGCACCAATACCAAATCCTCCACCTTAATTTTTACATATACTAATCTTTTATTTTTCTGATAATTACCTGCATCTTATTTTCAATTTCCCATCCTCTTATTGCTAAAATATGTCTTTAATGTGACAGCATTTCTGCTGCTATGGTGAAGTAGAATGTAATCTATGTCTGTTCTAGACCCTGTCCAATGAGAAGACTCCCTAACATTCTGAGAAGGTATTTTATTCAAGGCATTCCTGAGCAAGCAGTCAATATAAATATGGGGTCCTATGACAATCTGTATTTAGGACAATGCTAAAAGATTAATCTTTATTTAAAATAAGGAGATTTTAAGCATCTAATCCTTTTATATTATAAGGAACCCCACCTAATTTTCCCTTTGAAAAAAATGCTACTTTTAGAATGTGCACATTTATAAAACAAAGTAAACAATATAAATGTGTAATAAAAGAGAACTGATTAGGTTATGGTACATTTAATATAGAGACATAAAGCTATTAGCATGGGAAGATTGTGATATTTTATAAATTGAAAGTAGTTTGTTATATTTGTTTCAAATTCACACACACACTTGTGTGCACGCACACACATACACACACACACACACAAACAGATAACAGATATGTGTACCTGCATCAGGGCTACATATTTATACTTTGCTACACAAATGGGAAATAACTTTATTTTATGTAACTTATCTATTTTTCTATTTCCCCTGCTGCTGAGCTGGAGAAAATAAACATAGGGATAAGTTAAATTGCCAATAACAGTACAGCTGACCCTTGAACAATGTGCGGTTTAGGGGTGCCAACCCCCTTTTCAGTAAAAAAAATCTGAGTATAAACCTTGGACTCCCTCAACACTTAACAACTAATAGCCTAGTATGGATAAGAAGCCTTGCTGATAATGTAGTAGATTAACCCATATTTTGTATGTTATGTTTATTATATAGTATATTCTTCAAGTAAGCTAGAGAAAAGAAAATATTAAATCAAAAGAAAGATAAAATATATTTACTATTAATTAAGTGGAGGTGGATTATTATAGAAATCTCATCATCTTCATGTTGAGTAGGGCGAGAAGGAGCAGGAAGAGGAGGGAGTTGGTCATGCTATCTCAGGGGTGGCAGAGACAGAAGAAGCGGAAAACGCAGAAGGGGAGTCAGAGGCAGGCACACTAGATATAATTTCTATTGAAAACAATCCACATATGAGTGAACCTACACAGTTCAAATCTATCTCTCATTCAAGAGTCAACTGTATATTATTTTATTTTTTCTTATTTACTAGTGTATCCAGAAGATATGGTATCTTCGTGGTAAATGCTTTTGTTTTGGAATTTCCTTATACTTCCTCCATGCCCATGACCACTGATTTTCTCTGGATGACAAGAGGCTGACTGGCAGATTTAATGCTTTCTGGCTGTTGAAAGGAAAGGCTTCATTTTCCCAGTGGCCTTTGATCTGTGTTAATTTATGCACCTCATTTATTTCTGCCCTTCTACTTGTGTTTATTGAAGAGGGGCTCCATCTTTACTCTCAGGGTTTTATGCTGGCACAAACCATTCAACTTAATGGCCGTGGCCACTTATATCTAGTTTCAGAGTCCCTGATCATTATACTTCCTGGCTCTACTAGTGCCAAACCAACCTAACAGTTTTATGTTCCTTCAAGGAGGCTAATTGTATTTCTGGGTACCAGCTAATCTTCTAAAGTTCAAAGAAGGTAGAAATCCTGTGTCAGGCTCACTTCCCTCTGCCAATGTCATGCTACTAGTCATCTTGTTGGTTTTGGTACCAAACTGAAGTTTTGCCTCTCCTAGCAACTTGCATATTTCCTTATACTGGCATGAGAAAGTGGACAGTAGTTGTAATGTCCTCAGTATTGGCTTGTACCTATTTGAATGGTTCAATGGCATTCTCTTCAATGTTAGTCCAATAAAAATAAATAAATAAATAAACGAACAAAGAAACAAATAAATAAATAAATAAAATGCGAGCACTTGAGGAATTCCTCTTTCCTCATTTCTTCTTTCCATATTTCCCTAGGCCAGAAGAGGTGGACTTTATAGTTTCTCTTCCTCTCTATATGGGGCATTCCCTATTCCTGGGGGCATTAAAGCTCACAGGTTGATCTTAATAATGGAAGGACCATACTCTCTATACAGATAGGTACTGCTCTTGATAGCAAAGCAGTAAGGCAACCTGTGTCTTAGTCTGCTTTGTGCTGCTACAACAAAAAAACACAGACTGGGTAATTTTAAATGAAGAAAAATTTATTGATTCATCATTCTGGAAGCTGTGGAATCCAAGATCAAGGAGCTGGCATCTGGTGAGGGCCTTTTCGCTGCATCCTTCTAATGTGGAAAGGCAAAGAAAGAGTATGAGAAACAGACAAAAGGGGAGAAAATTCACTGTTTTATAAGAAACTCATTCCTATTATTACAAACCCACTCTTGCAACAGCATCATTAATTATAAGCCCTCATAGCCTAATTATTTCTTAAACTCTTCACCATACAATGCTGTTCATTGGGAATTAAGTTTGCAGTACGTGGTTTTTTGGAGACACCTTCAAATCATAGCAACTAAGAAGTAGGGATGCCTAAGAAAGAAAGCACATTGTTTACATTAGAAGTTCATTAGCCCTGTTATATAGAGGCATGCTTACATATACATTTAAATACATATTTATATACATATGTATACACATATACATATATAACAGATTGGTATATTATGAATATATATTATAAAATAAAGAGTAGTATCTATTGCTGTATATTTATATGACTTTTTATTTTATAATATACCAAATATTATTTAATCTGGGTGATAAGATTGAATGACTTTGTTTTCTTCCATCATATACCTATTTTTATATACCCAAATTTTCTAGAATTCATGTACATTATTTTATAATAAGATGTTTTATCAAATATGCATTTTCTTATTCAATAAATTATCAGACATCAGTCTAATAATTTGTTCTAATTTGAGTAGCATCTTCCATAATATTTAAAACATTTCTGGTAAAAACATCAACAAAATAATAACTATAAAAGTTTAACTTAAACATTTGCATAAGCTTGAATATTTAAACTAGTTCTCAAAATGTGTATGCTAAGTTGGTTATAGCTTACATTTAGCAGAGACAGCCAATTATATTTAGCATAGACAGTTCTCTCTCTAGAAACTGAAGCTCTGAGGTAGTTACCTATAGATAATGCTAAGTTGCTCTCTGCAGGGATTGTTAGTCACATGAACTTGGCCTTAATGGGCAATTGTCAAGAATGTTAAGTAATGTGTATCAAAGCTACCAACAGCTGATGTGCACGTGCAGTTCTGGAAGTGTTCAGCTTCTACAGTTTGAAAAATCACAACACACCTTGTCAACTTTTTCCTCTAGAAACACACACACACACACACATTTAATTGGATCAAGACTTCTAAGTACTTTAGTCTTGAAACAAAATAGCCCTGATATAAAGGTTTTATTTTTCATTTATTCCTTTTGGACTGATGGCTTAAATTCTGTAAATGAATGTGCAGACTATCACAACAGATTTATTCTGCATATAAGTTATAAATTGAAAATAAGTCTTTTTTAGCAGAGAGCTTTCAAAATTTGAAACTAAGTTTATGTATTGAAACAAGTTAAGTTTGCTATATTTAATCATTATTTATTTTTAATAGTAAGAGCTGAAGCTAATTCTAAAGTTAGCTAAGTGCTCAGTCTTGTGGAAGGTCTTTGAAGTCAGGCTCAGAGATTTGTTTATGGATATTAAATAGCAGTACAGACCTATGTTGAAAATAAGATATATTTTTATTCTGTGATCTCAGAATACATTAACATATATAGTTTTCTGCCATATAGATATCTTACAGAATATTACACTATTTCATTTTGATAAAACTTCTGGTTTTAAAAAATACAGCATGATTTTCAGCAATTATTTGAAAATTCACTTTACTGAATATTTGCAGAACATCTTATATTTCATAGAAAACCATCTTTGTGAGAGCATATGGAGATGCTGAAGTAAAAATTAGCATAGTTTGTGGGAAAGCAAAGCTCGATCTTAAAAACCTCTGTCTTCTACTTAATATGCAACAATGATTATCTGGCATTTAAGCACTGTGTTAAGTGGAATATTTGTCTGAATCCAATATTTGCACTATTATTTGGGCAGAGTTTTTTGCTGATCATTATGCAATCTCGAAAATAAGTCTATTATTCCTGGGTGGTCACTGTAAAGATAGCTTCAAGCATACAAAATATAAAAAGCATGCATGAAATATGCCAGTATATTAAATTAACATCTTACAAAAAGCCCCCCTCCAAAATCCAGATGCTTATATTGCTTTTGACAGACTGTAGGCGGTAAAGTTTTAACTTTAAAGAAGGGGTTTTCTGTTTCTGTTTTCAAGTTAAAAATAATGAAAGGAAAACACACTGAAATTCCCACATTATTAAATAAAACATTTAAGTGGCCAAGGGCCAATCATTGTCACGCCATGAACAAATGCCTTACGGTAATATGTTCCATAACTGTTTGCTAAAAACTACCAATTTTAACACATTTGCACATGATTAGACACCATTAAACGTTGCTTATTGAAGCCAGTGTCATAACACTGTTGCTCATGCCCAAGGGGAGGGAAGCTTCAATACAAACCTGAACAAAAAAGGTGGTGGGAAATAAGTTCCACGTTGTGAAAACAGATCATAAGGACATTTGCCAAATGGCTGACTCCATTCGATGGTCACAAGTTCATAACATCATCATCACAAGATTGTGCAGAGCTAAAAAAAAAAAAAAAAAACTTAGCTGAGGAGTTTTCTAAGCAATTAAAATATGTAAAAGTGGATGATTAAAAGTAAATGTTTGAGAAATCTATTTGACCTTATACATTTCCATATTTGGAAAATAAATGCTTATTGGAAAGAGAAAGTTTGGGTTTGCTTAATGCAAGTGAGCTCTCCACCACAAAAAAAAAAATGAAAAGAAAAGGAAAAAGTAAACTTGTATCATATCTAACAATTAACATGCTGAGACAAAACAAAGCAGAAGCCATTTTTCAAGTTTTAATATGATCAGAAGTTATGCTGTTACAATTTGTTCCCGGTCCTTATCCACAATTCTGATAAGCTGACAAAAATTTTGTTTTTAAGTTTGCAGAAATCTCATTTGGCAGCAAACCTATCCTAAACTGACATAGGTACATATAAGGTCTTTAATTATATCACATAACAAACAGTTTTCCATAGAAAACGTATGTATTTGATTAAGAATTACTGCCTTTGCCTTCACTAGGAGTGTTATGTAATACAAAATATCTACCTGTGTTGCTTTTCAAAATGCCAAGAATTCTGAATGTGGAAACATGTATAGCCCCATAAGGGTAATATGAACTTATACATACACTGGTGCACCATATGCATGTACATGTACACACTATAATTTATATAATATAAAATATATTTAAAATATTATATATTATAATATAAAAATATATATCACCAGATGCAGAAAAAGTACAACACCATGACTTGAGACAACACATTTATATTAAGATAAATGTTAAGAAGATGAAATTATATTAAAATTAAATAGCACAACCATATTTTTCAGATGTTGGGGCTGTGTGTAAAGAAGTGACATGATTGACCCAAATTCAAATACCCTGTAGAGTCAGAATAATCAGCCCTGAAACTAAAGTTTCCTCCTTTTCATGTTAGAGTTTTCCTACTACATCATGTAGGATTGTCTTCTTGGGTCAAGAGCTGCACGGTCCAACAGAAATATGTCAGCCACATATGAAATTTAAAAATTTCTAGAAGCAACATTAGTTAATGATGATAAAATATTTTATTTAAGTCAATGTACTCAAAATATTATTTCAAAATGTAATCAATATAAACAAAATTGATTTTTTATTTTCATTTTTTTTCTAAGTCTTCAAAATTTAGCATATATTTTATATTGAAACCACATCTCACTTGGACCAGTCACATTTCTAGTGCTCCATAGCCATATGTGACAAAAAGCTACCATGTTGAATAGTGTATTTCTAAAGTATCTAAAACTGAAGTGAAAATTCCACTTTTGGGGTGAAGAAAACTGACAACCTTGGAAAAACTAAATAGTAACAAATCAATAATTATTCTGCTTGTTATTGATTGTTACTGCTATTATAATAATTGTTGGAAAAGTCTAGTGCTCATATTTACAAAATTAAGATGAGATCCAAATATGGTATATATGTCACTTTCCAGAGCTGCCATAATAGAGTATCACAAACTGTGTGGTTAGAAACCACAGAAATATATTGTTCCACAGTTCTGAAAGCTTGAAGTCTGTGATCAAGATGTTGTCAGGTTCCTGTAGCCTCTGAAACCTGTAGAGAAATCCTTTCTTGCTTCTTCCTAGCTTCCTTGACATTGCTTAGGTTTCAGCCTAATAGCTATGAGCTTCACCTTCATTGTGACATGACGTTCTTTCTGTGTCTCTATCTTCACATGGCTGTCTTCTGAAAAGGATACTAGTCATATTGATTGTATCAGTCATGTTGGAATGGGGCCCACCAAGCTCCAATATGACCTTATCTTGACTAATTTCATCTGCAAGCACCTTATTTCCAAGTAAGGTCACATTCTGAGTTACTGGGGTAGAGGACTTCACAACACAATTCAATCCATAACAGTATGTGTTTGTTGAGCCAAACATTTACAACAGCTAGTAAAAAATAAAATGACAAAAAGATTTTTATAAACAAAAATTTATTAAAGTGATTCAGAATTTATGTTAAATAATGTATATATAGTTAACATTATAAGGATATTAAGCATATACATTTTACTTTTCGACATTTTATTTTTTAACAATTTATTTTTGTTTCATTAATTATAGATTTGGGGGCACAAGTACAGTTTTGTTACATGGTTATATTTCATAGTGATGAAATCTGGGCTTTCAGTGTAATCACAAAAAATGTTCCTGGTACCCAATAAGTAGTTTCTCATTCCTTACCCTGCCCTCATCCTCAAAACTTTTGGAGTCTCCAGCGTCACTTATTCCACTCTCTGTTCATGTGTACACATTGTTTAGCTTCCACTTATAAGTGAGAATATGTGGTATTTGACTTTCTGAGTTATTTTATTAAGATAATGACCTCCAGTTTTATCCATGTTGCTGCAAAAGACTTGATTTCATTTTTTTATGGCTTCATAGTATTCCATGATATATATATATATATATATATATATTTCCTTTATCTAATCATCCACTGACAGACACTGAGGTTGATTTTATGACTATGCTATTGTGAATACTGCTACAATGAACATACAAGTGCAGATGTCTTCTTCTTTTTGACTTTTTGGTTTGGGAGGTACATGTGGAGGTAAGTTACATAGGTAAAAACCTGTCACAGGGTTTGTTATGCAGATTATTTCTTTACCCAGGTATTAAGCCCAGTACCCAATATATATCTTCTCTGCTCCTCTCCCTTTTCCCACCATGCACTCGCAAGTAGACTCCAGTGTCTGTTATTTCCTTCTTTGTGTTCATAAGTTCTTATCACTTAGCTCCCACTTACAAGTAAGAATATGCAGAATTTGCATGCATATGTCTTTATGGTACAATAATTTAATTTCTCTGGGTATACAACCAGTAATGGGATTGCTGGGTCAGATGGTAGGTCTGCTTTTAGCTCTTGGAGGAATTGCCATACTGCTTTCCACAATGGTTGTACTAATTTGCAGTCCCACTGACAGTACATGAGTGTTTCCTTTTCTTGGCAACCTCACCAGCACCTGGTTGTTTTTTTTTTTTTTTTTCACTTTTTAATCACAGCTATTCTGAGTTATGTGAGATGGTATTTCATTATGGTTTTGATTTGCATTTATCTAATAATCAGAGATACTGAGTTTGTTTTTCATATGCTTGTTGGCCACATGCATGTCTTTTTTTGAGATGTGTTTGTTCATGTCTTTTGCCCACTTTTTAATGAGGTTTTATTTTTTTCTTGTAAATTTGTTTAAGGTCCTCATAGATGGTGGATATTAGACCTCTGTCAGATACATATTTTGCCAAAATTTTCTCCCATTCTGTAGGTTGCCTGTCTGTTGATAGTTTATTTTTCTGTGTAGCAACTCTTAAGTGTAATTAGATCCCATTTGTCAATTTTTACTTTCATTATGATTGCTTTTGGTGTCTTTGTCATAAAATGTTTGCCTGTTCATACATCCAGGATGGTATTGCCTAGGTTATCGTCCAGGGTTTTTATAGTTTTGGGTTTTACATTTAAGTCATTAATACATCTTGAGTTGATTTTTGTATATGGTATAAGGAAGAGATCCAGTTTCAATCTTCTGCATATGGCTACCCAGTTATGCCAACACCATTTATTGAATAGGTAATCTTTTCCTCATTGCTTGTTTTTGTCAGCTTTGTTGAAGATTAGATGGCTGCAGATGTCTGGCCTTATTTCTGTGCTTTCTATTCTGTTCCACTGGCCCACATGCCTCTTTTTTTTTTGTTGTTGTTGTTATTTTGTTTTGTTTTTACCAGTACCATGCTGTTTTGGTTACTATATCCTTGTTGTATAGTTTGCAGTCAGGTAACATGATGCCTCCAGCTTGGTTCTTTTTGCTTAGGATTGTCTTAGCTATTCAGGTTCTCATTTGGTTCTATATAAATTTAAATATATTTTTTCACTTCTGTGAAGAATGTGGTTGGTAGTTTGATAGAAATAGCATTGAATCTGCACATATCTTTGGGAAGTATAGTTAGTTTAATGATATTGATTCTTTCTATCCATGAGCATGGGATGTTTTTTCATTATTTTTGCCTTCTCTTATTTCTCTGATGAGTGTTTTGTAATTCTCATTGTAGAGATATTTGACCTCCTTGGTTAGCTGTATTCCTAGGTATTTTATTCTCTGTGTGGCAATTGTGAATGGGGTTACATTTTTGATTTGGCTCCTGTTTTGGCTGTTATTGATGGATAGGAATGCTAGTGATTTTTGCAATTGATTCTGTATCCTGTAACTTTCATGAAGTTGTTTATCAGCTGGAGGAGATTGGTGCTGAGACTGTGGGATTTTCCAGGTATAGAATCATATTGTCTGCAAACAAAAATAGTTTGGCTTCCTCTCCTTCCATTTGGATGCTATTTATTTCTTTCTCTTGCCTGATTGCTCTGGCTGGGACTTCTAAAACTATGTCGAATAGAAGTGGTCAGAAAGGGAATTCTTATCTTGTGCTGGCTTTCAAAGGAGATGCTTCTAGCTTTTGCCCATTCAGTGTAATGCTCACTGTGGGTTTGTTATATATGGTTCTTATTATTTTGAGGTATATTCCTTCAATATCTAGTTTATGGAGAGTTTTTAACATAAAGGGGTGTTGAATTTTTTTGAAAGCCTTTTCTGCATTTATTGAGATAATCACATGGATTTTGTATTTAGTTCTATTTATGTGATGAATCGCATTTATTGATTTGCTTATGTTGAGCCAACCTTGCATTACAAGAATGAAACCTAGTTGATCAAGGTGGATTAGCTTTTTGAGGTGATACTGGATCTGGTTTGCAAGTATCTTGTTGAGGATTTTTGCATTGATGTTCATCAAAGATATTGGCCTGAAGTTTTCTTTTGCGTATGTCTCTGCCAGGCTTTGGTATCAAGATGATGCTGGCCTCATAAAATGAGTTAGGGAAGAATCCCTCTTCCTCAATTTTAAGGAATAGTTTCTGGAGAAATGGTACCAGCTCTTCTCTGTACATTTTGTGGAATTTAGCTGTAGATATCTCTGGTCCTTGGCCTTGTTGTTGTTGTTGTTGTTGTTGTTGTTGTTGTTATTGGAAGGGTATTTATTCCTGATTTAATTTGGGGACTCATTATTAGTCTGTTAAGAGAATTAATTTCTCCCTGGCTCAGTATTGAAAGGGGTTATGTGTCTAGAAATTCATCAATTTCTTCTACATTTTATAGTTTGTGTGCCTAGAAGTGTTTATAGTAGTTTGTGATGGTTATTTTTACTTCTAAGAGGTCAGTGATAACATCCCCTTTGTCATTTCTCATTGTGTTTATTCGGATCTTCTCACTTTTCTTATTTATTAGTCTAACTAGTTTTCTATGCATTTTATTATTTTTTTCAAAAAACAAACTCTTAGGTTTGTTGATCTTTCTAATGGTTTCTCCTGTCTCAGTTTCCTTCCATTCAGCTCTGATTTGTGTTATTTCTCATTTTCTAATAGCTTTGGGGTTGATCTGTCCTTGATTCTCTAATTCTTTCAGCTGTGAAGTTAGATTGTTAATTTGAGATCCTTTTTAACTTTTTGATATGGGTATTTAGCACTATGAATTTTCCTCTTAAAATTGCCTTGGCTGTGTCCCAGATACTCTAGCATGCTGTATCCTTGTTCTTATTATTTTTAAAGAAATTATTGATTTCTGTCTTAATTTTATTATTTTCCCCAAACTCAAGAGTATGTTGTTTAATTTCCATGTAATTGCATGATTTTGAGTAATTTTCAATAGTCTTAACCCTAGTTAAAATCTCTTTTTGGAGAACTGGTACAGTTATTTAGGGGACATATGACACTCTGGCCATTTGCATTATCTAAATTCTTGCATTGATTATTTCTCATCTCTGAGTGTGGGTGTTTCTTTAATTGCAGTGTAGATTCAGTATAGTCAATAAATTTCTTTTTGGGATTTTTATTGTGCTGTGGTTCCAGAGTGTGTTTGGTATGATTTTAATTCTTTTACATTTGTTCAGACTTGTTATATGTCTAATTATGTTCTTGATTTTAGAGTATGTGCCATATGAAGATGAGAATAATGTATATTCTGTTGGTTTTAGGTGGAGAGTTCTATAAAGGTCTATCAAATCCATTTGGTCCAATGTTGAGTTCTTTGTATAGATTGTTCTACTATAAGGACACATGCACACGAATGTTCATTGCAGCACTGTTTACAATAACAAAGACCTGGAATCAACCCAAATGCCCATTGATGATAGACTGGATTGGGAAAATGTGGCACATATACACCATGGAATATTATGCAGCAATCAGAAGTGATGAGTTTGTGTCGTTAGTAGGGACATGGATGAATCTGGAGAACATCATTCTCAGCAAACTGACACAAGAACAGAAAATGAAATACCGCATGTTCTCACTCATAGGCGGGTGATGAAAAATGAGAACAAATGGACACAGGGAGGGGAGTACTAAACACTGGGGTCTATTGGGGGGAAAAGGGGAGGGCCAGTGGGAGGGGGAGGTGGGGAGGGATAGCCTGGGGAGAAGTGCCAAATGTGGGTGAAGGGGAGAAAGGAAGCAAAACACACTGCCATGTGTGTACCTACGCAACTGTCTTGCATGTTCTGCTCATGTACCCCAAAACCTAAAATGTAATAAAAAAAAAGAAGTAATTCAAAAAAAAAAAAAAAGAATGTTGAATATTGGCCCACAAACTCTTCTGGCTCTAGGATTTCAGCTGAGTGGTCTGCTATTAGCTTGATGGGATTTCCATTGTAGGTGACCTGCCCTTTTTCGCTAGCTGCCTTTAACATTGTTTTTCATTTTAATTTTGGAAAATCTGATGATTATGTTTCTTGGGGATGATCTTCTTGTGTAGAAACTTGTAGGAGTTCTCTATATTTCCCGAATTTGACTGTTGGCCTCTCTAGCAAGTTTGGGGAAATTTTCAAAGATAATATGCTGAAATATATTTTCCAAGTTGTTTGATTTCTCTCCCTCCCTTTCATGGATGCCAATGATTCATAGATTTGGCCTCTACATAATGCCAGACTTCATGGAGGTTTTGTTCATTCCTTTTTATTTATTTTTGTCTGACTGTCTTCTTTCAGAGAACTGGACTTCAAGTTCTGAGATTCTTTCCTCAGCTTGGTTTATTCTGCTGCGAACACTTGTGATTGTATTTTGTAATTCTTATATTCTGTTGTTCATCTTTGTCAGACTCATTACATTCTTTTTTATACTGACTATTTCATCCTTCAGCTACCCTATTGCTTTATTATAATTTTTATTTTCTTGGGATTGGGTTTTGCCATCCTACTAAATCTTTATTATCTTTATTCTTATCCATATTCTGAATTCTATTTCTGTTATTTCAGTCAGTTCGACCTAGTTAAGACCTTTTTATGGAGAACTGGTGCAGTTGTTTAGAGGAAATATGACACTCTAACCATTTGAGTTACCTGAGTTCTTGTGTTGATTCTTTCTCATCTCTGCATTGGGTGTTCTTTTAACTGCAGTATAGATTGAGTACATTCAATAGCCTTCTTATAGGCATTTTTATTTGTTTTTCTATTGCATTTTAGGTTTTTATTGCATTTAGGTTTTGGAGTTATGTGCAGAACATGCAAGATAGTTGCATAGGTACACACGTGGCAGTGTGTTTTGCTGCCTTCCGCCCCTTAAACCACATTTGGCATTTCTCCCCATGCTATCCCTCCCCAGATACCCTGCACCCCTCTGTCCCTCCCCTATTTCCCCCAACAGACCCCTGTGTGTAGTGCTCCCTTCCCTGTGTCCATGTGTTCTCATTGTTCATCACCCACCTAAAGTGAGAATATGCGGTATTTCACTTTCTGTTCTTGTGTCAGTTTGCTGAGAATGATGTTCTCCAGATTCACCCATGTCCCTACACATGACACAAACTCATCATTTTTGATTGCTGCATATTCCATGGTGTATATGTGCCACATTTTCCTTGTCCAGTCTATCATTGATGGGCGTTTGGGTTGGTTCCAGGTCTTTGCTATTGTAAACAGTGCTGCAATGAAGATTCGTGTGCACGTGTCCTTATGGTAAACCAATTTATAGTCCTTTGGATATGTACCCAGTAATGGGATTGCTGGGTCAAATGGAATTTCTATTTCTAAGGCCTTGAGGAATCGCCACACTGTCTTCCACAATGGTTGAACTAACTTACACTCCCACCAACAGTGTAAAAGTGTTCCTATTTCTCCACATCCTCTCCAGTATCTGTTGTCTCCAGATTTTTTAATGATTGCCATTCTAACTGGCGTGAGAGGGTATCTCAATGTGCTTTTGATTTGCATATCTCTAATGACCGGTGATGATGAGCATTTTTTCATGTTTGTTGGCCTGATGTATGTCTTCATTTGTATAGTGTCTGTTCATATCTTTGCCCATTTTTGAATGGGCTTGTTTGTTTTTTCTTGTAAATCTGAGTTCCTTGTAAATTCTGGATATCAGCCCTTTGTCAGATGGGTAAACTGCAAAAATTTTTTCCCATTCTGTTGGTTGCTGATTCACTCTAGTGACTGTTTCTTTTGCCGTGCAGAAGCTGTGGAGTTTCATTAGGTTCCATTTGTCTATTTTGGCTTTGTTGCCAATGCTTTTGGCGTTTTGTTCATGAAGTCCTTGCCTACTCCTATGTCCTGGATGGTTTTGCCTAGATTTTCTCCTAGGGTTTTTATGGTGCCAGGTCTTATGTTTAAGTCTTTAATCCATCTGGAGTTAATTTTAGTGTAAGGTGTCAGGAAGGGGTCCAGTTTCTGCTTTCTGCACATGGCTAGCCAGTTTTCCCAACACCATTTATTAAACAGGGAATCCTTTCCCCATTGCTTGTTTTTGTCAGGTTTATCAAAGATTGTATGGTTGTAGATATGTTACGTTGCCTCCAATGCCTCTGTTCTAATCCTTTGGTCTATATCTCTGTTTTGGTACCACTACCATGCTATTTTGATTACTGTAGCCTTGTAGTATAGTTTGAAGTCCGGTAGTGTGATGCCTCCTTCTGTGTTCTTTTTGCTTAGAATTGACTTGGCTATGCAGGCTCTCTTTTGGTTCCATATGAAGTTCAAGGTGGTTTTTTCCAGTTCTGTGAAGAAAGTCAATGGTAGCTTGATGGGGATAGCATTGATTCTGTAAATTACTTTGGGCAGTATGGCCATTTTCATGACATTGATTCTTTCTAACCATAAACATGGAATGTTTCTCCATCTGTTTGTGTCCTCTCTTATTTCATTGAGCAGTGGTTTGTAGTTCTCCTTGAAGAGGTCCTTTACGTTCCTTGTTAGTTGTATTCCTAGGTATTTTATTCTTTTTGTAGCAATTGTGAATGGCAGTTCATTCTTGATTTGGCTCTTCTTAAATCTGTTATTGGTGTATAGAAATGCTTGTGATTTTTGCACATTGATTTTATATCCTGAGACTTTGCTGAAGTTGCTTATCAGTTTCAGGAGTGTTTGGGCTGAGACAATGGGGTCTTCTAGATATATTATCATGTTGTCTGTAAATAGAGACAATTTGGCTTCCACCTTTCCTATTTATATACCCTTGATTTCTTTTTCTTGCCTGATTGATCTGGCTGGAACTTCCAGTACTATATTGAACAGGAGTGGTGAGAGAGGGCATCCTTGTCTAGGGCCGGATTTCAAAGGGAATGCTTCCAGTTTTTGCCCATTCAGTATGATATTGGCTGTTGGTTTGTCATAAATAGCTTTTATTATTTTGAGATACGTTCCATCAATACTGAGTTTATTGAGGGTTTTTAGCATAAAGGGCTGTTGAATTTTGTCAAAGGCCTTCTCTGCATCAATTGAGATAATCATGTGGTTTTTGTTTTTGGTTCTGTTTATGTGGTGAATTACGTTTAAAGACTTGCGTATGTTGAACCCACCTTGCAACCCCGGGATGAATCCTACTTGATCATGATGGATAAGCTTTTTGATGTGCTGTTGCAATTGGCTTGCCAGTATTTTATTGAAGATTTTTGCATCTATGTTCATCATGGATATTGGCCTGAAGTTTTCTTTTCTTGTTGGGTCTCTGCTGGGTTTTGGTATCAGGATGATGTTGGTCTCATAAAATGATTTGGGAATGATTTCCTCTTTTTGGATTATTTGGAATAGTTTCAGAAGGAATGGTACCAGCTCCTCTTTGTGTGCCTGGTAGAATGCGGCTGTGAACCCATCTGGACCTGGGCTTTTTTTGTATGGTAGGCTCTTAATTGCTGCCTCAACTTCAAACCTTGTTATTGGTCTATTCATAGCTTTGGCTTTCTCCTGGTTTAGGCTTGGGAGGACACAAGTGTCTAGGAATTCATCCATTTCTTCCAGGTTTACTAGTTTATGTGCATAGAGTTGTTTGTAATATTCTCTGATGATGGTTTGAATTTCTGTGGAATCTGTGGTGATTTCCCCTTTATCGTTTTTTATTGCATCTATTTGGTTGTTCTCTCTCTCTCTTTTTTATCACTCTGGCTAGTGGTCTATTTTGTTGATCTTTTCAAAAAACCAGCAGTTGGATTTATTGATTTTTTTGAAGGATTTTTTGCATCTCTATCTCCTTCAGTTCTGCTCTAATCTTAGTTATTTCTTGTCTTCTGCTGGGTTTTGAGTTTTTTTGATCTTGCTCCTCTAGCTCTTTCAATTTTGATGATAGGGTGTCAATTTTGGATCTCTCCATTCTCCTCATGTGGGCACTTATTGCCATATATTTTCCTCTAAAGACTCCTTTAAATATGTCCCAGAGATTCTGGTATGTTGTGTCTTCATTCTCCTTGGTTTCGAAGAACTTCTTTATTTCTGCCTTCATTTCATTGTTTATCCAATCAACATTCAAGAGCCAGTTGTTCATTTTCCATGAAGCTGTGCGGTCCTGAGTTAGTTTCTGAATTCTGAGTTCTAACTTGATTGCACTATGCTCTGAGAGTCTGGTTGTTATGATTTCCGTTGTTTTGCATTTGCTGAGGAGTGCTTTACTTCCAATTATGTGGTCAATTTTAGAGTAGGTGTAATGTGGTGCTGAGAAGAATGTATATTCTGTGGATTTGGGGTGGAGAGTTCTGTAAATGTCTATCAGGTTTGCTTGTTCCAGGTCTGAGTGCAAGTCCTGGATATCCTTGTTAATTTTCTGTCTGGTTGATCTGTCTAATATTGACAGTGGAGTGTTAAACTCTCCCACTGTTATTGTGTGGGAGTCTAAGTCTCTTTGTAAGTCGTTAAGAACTTGCCTTATATATCAGGGTGCTCCTGTATTGGGTCCATATATATTTAGGATTGTGAGCTCTTTTTGTTGTATCGATTCCTTTACCATTATGTAATGACCTTCTTTGTCTCTTTTGATCTTTGTTCGTTTAAAGTCTATTTTATCAGAGACGAGAATTGCAACTCCTGCTTTTTTTGTTGTTGTTGTTGTTCTCCATTTGCTCGGTAAATCTTCCTACATCCCTTTATTTTTGAGCCTTTGTGTATCCTTGCATGTGAGATGGGTTTTCTGGATACAGCACGCTGATGGGTTTTGGCTTTTTATCCAATTTGCCAGTCTGTGTCTTTTGATTGGTGCATTTAGCCCATTTACATTTAGGGTTAATATTGTTATGTGTGAATTTGATCGTGTCATTTTGATGCTAGCTGGCTGTTTTGCCCATTAGTTGATGCAGAGTCTTCATTTTGTTGATGATCTTTAGCATTTGGTATGTTTTTGGAATGACTGGTACCGGTTGTTTCTTTCTATGTGTAGTGCCTCTTTCAGAAGCTCCTGTAAAGCAGGCCTGGTGGTGACAAAATCTCTGAGTACTTGCTTGTTCGCAAAGGATTTTATTTTTTCTTCACTTATGAAGCTCAGTTTGGCTGGATATGAAATTCTGGGTTGAAAGTTGTTTTCTTTAAGGATGTTGAATATTGGCCCCCACTCTCTTCTGGCTTGTAGAGTTTCTGCCGAGAGATCTGCTGTGAGTCTGATGGGCTTCCCTTTGTGGGTGACCCAACCTTTCTCTCTGGCTGCCTTTAGCATTTTCTCCTTTATTTCAACCCTGGTGAATCTGACGATTATGTGCCTTGGGGATGCTCGTTTTGCAGAATATCTTTGTGGTGTTCTCTGTATTTTCTGGACTTGAATATTGGCCTGCCTTGCTAGGTTGGGGAAATTTCCCTGGATGATATCCTGAAGAGTATTTCCCAGCTTGGATTCATTATCTTCATCACATTCAGGTACACCTATCAAACATAGGTTAGGTCTCTTCATATAGTCCCACATGGAAACTTTGTTCATTCCTTTTTGCACTCTTTTCTCTGATCTTGGCTTCTTGTTTTATTTCATTGAGTTGATCTTTGACTTCTGATATCCTTTCTTCTGCTTGGTCAATTTGGCTGTTGAAACTTGTGCATGCTTCACGAAGTTCTCGTGTTGTGTTTTTCAGCTCCTTCAATTCACTCATATTCCTCTCTAAGTTGTCCATTCTTGTTATCATTTCCTCGAATCTTTTTTCAAATCTTTTTTCAAGGTTCTTAGTTTCTTTGCATTGATTTAGAACATGTTCTTTCAGCTCATGGAAGCTCATTTAGCTCTTTTAGCTCATTACCCACCTTCTGAAGTCTGATTCCATTATTTTATTACACTCATTCTCCGTCCAGCTTGTTCCCTTGCTGGTGAGGAGTTTTGGTCCTTTGTAAGAGGCGAGGTGTTTTGGTTTTGGGTGTTTTTCTCCTTTTTGTGCTGGTTCTTCCCATCTTTGTGGATTTATCCACCTGTCTTCTGAGTGGTTGCTGATTTTCTGATTGGGTCTCTGAGTGGACGTCCAGATTGTGATGATGAAGTATTTCTGTTTCTTAGTTTTCCTTCTAACAGTCTGGTCCCACTGCTGTAGCACTGCTGAGGTCCACTCCAGGCCCTGCTTGTCTGGGGAACTCCTGTAGCAGCTGCGGAACCTTGAGGGTTGCTACCAGATTCTTCTCCTATCTTTGTCCCTGAATGATGCCCACCAAATGTCAGTCTAATCAGTCTTTTGTGAGGTGACTCTTTGGATATACGGGGCTCAGGGAGCTGCTTGAGGAGACAGTCTGTACTTTATAGGAGCTCTAGTGCTGAGCTGTGAGCTCTGTTTTTCATTCAGTGCTGCTTGGCAGGTATGTTTAAGTATGCTGCAGCAGAACTCATAAAGCCCCCTTTTTTTCCCTCAGGTGCTCTGTGCCGGGGAGTTAGGGCTTCATTTATGAGTGTCCATTGCACTTTCCTGCCCAGCGAGGAGGCAGTCTAGTCACTGCCAGCCTGTAGTGGGTATGATGAGCTGCCATGGGCTCCGCCCTACTGCTGTGGGCTCCACCGTGTTGTCGTGGGCTCTGCCCTGCTGCTGTGTGTAATTCCCTGTAGTCCTGTTTATATGGTTATGGTTAGAACTGCAGTGGCGATGGTGGCCCACCTCTGTAGTGGTGGACTCTGTCTGTTATGGTGGGTTGCCTCAGCAATAGCAGACTGCATCAGCAATTGCTGATTACCTCCATAGGGGTCGCGTGCCTCGGTAGTGGTGGACACCTTTCACCCACCAAGCTGCACTGTCCTCAGTTCAGCTGTGCTTGCCGTGAAACTCTAAACCCTGAGCGTTTCCAATTGCTGTTATGTTTGTTTTTGTGGGGGTGGGACCTGCTGAGCCTGATCACCTGGCTCCCTGCCTCACAGCCCTTTTTTTTTTAAAGTTGAATGGTTGAGTCTCTCCCAGGTGTTCCAGTTGCCTGCTGCAAGGGCACCGGGATCTGTGTGATTTCCTGTGCTGCGACCCCACTGGCCAGATGAAACTGCATTGCTGCCGGGGAATCTCCTGGCCTGGCTTTCTGTTTAAGTTCCATTTAATCAGATGAATGTGCTAATCTGCCTTTTGAAATCTTCAATTGCCAGTTTAGCAGGGCAACCAAACCAATGTATTTTGTACTGAGTGTCGCTGCGCTGTGGCCTCAGCCCAAACAGCCGTGCCAGCCCAAACAGCTGTGCCAGCCCAAACCGCCATGCTGGTGGCCTGTGGGGCTCTTACACCTTGGAATCTCCTAGTCTGTGGACAATAAAGTTGTGTATGGAAATGCGACATGCACTCACCCTCTGTGGATTCACTGGGAGCTGCAATCCTGAGTTGGTCCTGTAGCACCATCTTCCCTCTTCTCCTCTCAATAGACTTCTTTTGTGGATGTTTTCCCTGGGCCAAGGCTCTGTGCAGGGTCTTTATTTGAAGCTGATTTCTCGTGTCTGGTTTCAGAGGAGGGTAAGTTAGTGAGGTATTTTTTATGTTGAAGTTCTGGGGTGTGATCCACCATGTGGCACACAAGCTTATTGGTCAGTTGGTAGACTCTTGCTCAGTTGTGTGGCTCCCCTACATTTCCTCATAGTTGCAGCCATGTTCCCTCACAATGCTCTGAAAGTGTGGATTTTTTCCTCCTTAAGTGCTGGCTGTAGATTATGACATCTGAGCTACCCATTTCTGATCTGGGGAGATCTCAGTGTTTATGTTTCTTCACAAATTTTATGGAAGCAGAGGAAGGGGACTTAGTAATCATCATGGTCAGGGATTTTTTGCTTGTCTCCTGGGGTCTACACCCCAGAGAGATGCAAATCAGCAGTTGTTCAGTGTAATCAGCCCAGAATAGAGGGTCTGCGCTGTGGTCCCAAGGCAGGGGTTCCTTGTCTGGTGATGAGCAGTAGGAGTGTGTGGGACCTGTGGGAGAAAGGCTGGACTCTTTTCCTTGTGTTGACTGCAGCTCGTTGGAAGTTTGAATAAGGAACTTAAGGTCTTTGCTCCTGCATTAGTCTGAGGGTGGTAATGGCAGTTCCAATGCTGAGGCAGGGGCAGAGAGGCTTTTAGTTGCCCCTGGAGGTTCTATCCAGAAAGCTGTTAAGTTCTGACTGGCTTGATAACTCTGGCAGAGAGTAAACAGAGGCCCAGGCCTGGAGAAACTGTCCAGCAAATAGATATGGGAATGGGAACCCATGTAATTGTCTAGGCAGTTTTCCACAAGGCTGCTGTGATATGCTGGGGGCCTGCTCCAGTCTCTACTTGCCTCAGATTTTTCAGTACTTGGAGATATCATCCGTGAAGGCTGCAAAAAGCAAAGATAGCAGCCTGCCCCTCCCTCTGGGAGGTTTGTTCCAGAGAGGTAGGTGCCTGTTGACACCCCAAAACTACCCATAGAAGACTGGAGACCCACGTAGGGAGGTCCTGCCTTGTGAGGTGGAATGGGATAGAGGACCTGCTTTAAAAAGCAGTCTGGTCATATTTTGGTAGAGCATCTGTGCTGTGCTGGGATTCCACTTCAACTCTTGGTCACCTTGAATACTATTAAGCCTGAAGCCGAGAACAGCCAAGTCACTCAAACAGCAAAGATGGTGGCTCGCCCCTTTCTCTGGGAACTCTGTTTCAGGGAGATTACAAATTTCTGTTGGCTACAAAACACCAATAGGGGTAGCTGGAGGCCCCATTTCAGAGGCCCTGCCCAGTGAGAGGTGGAATTAGGTACCCACTTAAAGAACCAGACTGGACATGTTTTGCTAGAGCAACTGTGCTGGTGCTGTGCTGGGGGATCCCTCCACCTCTTGTTTGTTGAAACTCTCCAAAGTCTTAAAGCTGGGACAGCTAAGTTGCCCAAACAGCAAAGATGGTGGCCTGCCTTTTCCTCTGGGGGAATTCAACTCTGTCAGCTGAAGAACACTAGCAGAGATGGCTGGAGGTCCCAGTTGGGAGGTTCCACCCAGTGAGGAGGACTGGGATCAGGCACCTGCCTAAAGTAGTAGTTTGACCATATTTTGATAGAGCAGCTATGCTGTGCTGGGTGATATCTTCCTTCTCCAGTCAGCTTGGACTTTCCAAAGTCTGAAGGCTGAAGTGGGCAAAGCACCCAAACAGCAAAGATGGTGGCCCATTCTTCTTTCCAGAAAAACCTTCTCAGGGAGGTAAAAGGTTGCTACTAGTAGCTGGCTAGAATGTCAAGCCAATGGGTCATATCCTGTGAGGAACTGTGGAAGTAGGGCAGGCTTTCACTGCTCACTGCCCCTTGGATTCAGTCTTTTTTGGGGGGATAAGTACAGGCATTGTACCTTCCACCTTGTTGGAGCTGTAGCTACTTTTGACAGAAAGCCTTAGTATCTAAGGCTCCAGACTCTTTATGTGTGCCTGAATGGTTGTTCTGCAGAGACTCCACATAGCTCTGTCTGTCAGACTAAAGGCCCTGGTGGAGTCGTTTTACAAGGAGATCTCCTGACCAGAGAGTTGCAAAATCCATTGGAGAAGTGTGGTTTCCCAGGTCTGACGTTCATTCACTGCTTCCCTGGGTGAAAGAGGTTCCTGTGGCTTCGGGTTGGTCTTGGGTGGACCATTGTCCTGTCTTTCTTTTCTTTATTTCTCGTTGGTCTGGTTGCTTTTTGATGAGTTCCAATGTGAGTCCTAGATGTTTCAGTTGAAGGTGTTGTATTTACTCGCTCCTTTCGTTCCTTTCTTTTTTCTTTTATTTTTAATTGCATTTTAGGTTTTGGGGTACATGTGAAGAACATGCAAGATAGTTGCATAGGTACACACGTGGCAGTGTGATTTGCTGCCTTCCTTCCCTTCACCTATATCTGGCATTTCTCCCCATGCTATCTCTCCCTAACTCCCCCTGCCACTGTCCCTCCCCTATTCCCTTCAACACACCCCAGTATGCGGTGCTCCCCTCCCTGTGTCCATGTGTTCTTATTGTTCAACACCCACCTATGAGTGAGAACATGCAGTATTTCATTTTCTGTTCTTGTGTCAGTTTGCTGAGAATGATGATCTCCAGGTTCATCCATGTCCCTACAAATGACAGAAACTCATCATTTTTGATGGCTGCATAATACTCCATGGTGTATATGTCCCTTTCATTTCTTTCTATGAGAACCATACACACTAGCTGCTTCTAGTCAGCAATATTTTAATATAATTGTTTCTTTTCCTTTGAACAGATACTCAGTGGGGAGATTGCTGGATCAAATTATACTTCTGTTTTTTTTTTTCTTTGAGAAATCTCCATAGTTTTTCACAGGGGCTGCAGTAATTTTCATCCCCTCCAAATGTATATAAGCATTCCCTTTCTCTACATTTTCACCTATATGTTGTTTTTTGAATTTTTAATAATAACTATTCTGGTGTGAGCTGGTATCTCATTATGGTTTTAATTTGCATTTCTCTGATTATAAATGATGATTAGCATTTTTAATATAGTCGTTGGCTGCCGGTATGTCTTCTTTTGAGAATGTCTGCCTTTTTTTTGGTCTACTTAATGAGAATATTTGTTCTTCTTGTTGACTTGTTTGAGTTACTTGGAGATTTTGGATACCAGTTCTTTGTCAGATGGATAGTTTGCAGATAATTTTTTCTTTTCTGTAGGTCATTTTTTCACTCTGATGGCTATTTCTGCTATACAGAAGCTTTTTAGTTTAATTAGGTCCCATTTGTCAATTTTTTCACAATTGCTTTTGAGGACTTAGTCATAAGTTCTTTGCTTTGGCCAATGTCCAGAAGAGACTTTTCTAAGTTTTCTTCTAAGATATTTTATAGTTTCAGGTCTTACATTGAAGTTTTTAATCTACCTTGAGTTAATTATTGTATATAGTAAAAAAGTCCAATTTCATTTTACTACAAATGTTTATTTAGTTTTTCTAGTAGCATTTATGGTGTCCTTTCCCCAGTTCATATTTTTGTTGGCTTTGTTGAAGATCATTTGGTTTTAGGTGTGTGGCTTTACTCCTGGGTTCTCTGTTCCAAAGATCTATATGTCTATTTTTATACCAGTACCAAGCTGTTTCAGTTACTATAGTCTTGTATAATTTGGAGTCACATAATGTCATGTTCCAAGATGTGTTCTTTTTGCTTAGGATTCCTTTGACTATTTAAGTTCTTTTCCATTCTATATGGACTTTAGGTTTTCTTTTTTTCTAATTCTGTGAAAAATAATACTGGTAGTGGTATTTTGATAGAAATTTCATTGACTCTGTAGATTACTTTGAAAAGTATTTTATTAAATAATATTAGTTATTTTTATCCATGAGCATAAGGTATTTTTCCATTTGTTTGTATCACCTACAATTTCTTTTTTCAGTGTCTTTGAGTTCTCCTTGGAGACTTTTTTCACCTCCTAGGTCAAATGTTCTCCAAGGTATTTCAATTTTTATTTTCTGTAGCTATTATAAATGGGACTGAGTTATTGATTTGGTTATTAGCTTGATCTTTACTGTTGCATAGAACTGCTACTAATTTTTGTACAATAATTTTGTATTCTAAAAATTTGCTGAAGTCATTCATCAAATCTTGAAATTTGTTTAAAGAAGTAGAGTTTTCTAAGTATGAGATTATATTATTACCAAGCACATAATGTGACTTCCTCTTTCTCAATTTCAATGCCTTTTATTTCTTTGTGTTACCTAATTGCTCTAGCTAGAACTTCCTCTAGTATGTAGAATGGGAGTGGTGAATGTGCATCCTTATCTTGTTCTAGTTCTTAGGGGGAATTATTTCAACTTTTCTCTGTTTAGTATGTTGTCTGTGGTTTTGTCATATAAGGCTTTTATTATTTTGAGGTATGTTCTTTGATCACTAGTTTGTTGAGGATTTTGATTATGAAGGGATGCTGAATTTTATCAAATGTTTTTTCTGCTTCTATTGAGATGATCATATGATTTTTGCTTCTAATTCTGTTTATGTGGTTAATTTATTGATTTGCATATGTTGAACCATCCTTGGTTATACCTAGCATACGCTATTTTCAATTGTATGGCTGATTAAGGAAAAAAGTGTTTTCAGACATATATGGTAGATACACTAAAACTTTATTACTGATTCTAGATTCTTGAGAATAATTTCTGGACACAGTTGATCTGTTGAATTTCTGTACTAGGCAACTTGTAGATACTATGGTTTCTGAATTTCTTAAAGATAGTGTCTTACAAAATTTTGCCCATGCATCTTGCACAGTTAGCAACAATATTAACCTTAAACTATAGTGTTACTTTTGTCACCAGGTGAATCACATAAACCTTAGTTTCTTTATTTGTAAAATAAAGATGCTTAAACTTTATACATTTGTTGTAAATATGAAGTAAGACAATGTATATAAAAGCACTATATGGTGAGACTGAATTTCAGAAGTTATCATGAGTGCAATTCAGTTAATTTGCCCTGTGTACTATTCTGTTCTCAGGCTGCTAATAAAGATATACCTGAGACTGGGTAATTTTAAAGAAAAGAGTTTTAATTGACTCACAGTTCCATATGTCTGGGGAGGCCTTACAATCATGGTGGAAGGTGAATGAGGAGCAAAGTCATGTCTTACATGGCAGCAAGCAAGAGAGAGCTTGTGTAGGGGAATTCCCCTTTATAAAACCATCAGATCTTGTGAACTTATTTACTGTCATGAGAACAACACAGGAAAGCAGAACATCACCATCCCCATGACTCAATTACCTGCCACCAGGTCCCTCCCATGGCAGATGGGAATTATGGGAGCTACAATTCAAGATGAGATTTGGGTGAGGACACAGCCAAGCCATATCATCCTGAAACACTCAAGGTGTATCCATTTGTTATGTAAGAGAAAGATAAAAAAATAAAAACAAGACTGTCATTGTATTACTTTTAATTTCTCTCTTCTAAAATAATATTTCAGTGGTTTCAGCAGTTAAAACATTTTTGCTATTTGAAAAGAGTGGATAGTCCCCCTATTTTCATTATCTCTCAGGTACAAATATTATAGTCTCAAAAGTGGATCTTTTAGGAAAAAAAATCATTATAAACACATTATATCAGAAAACACCCCATTTGGGTTTTGGATATAATGGAGCAACTTCTCATGAACTTTTGTCATTTTTCAGAACTTTGGACTTCTAGACTCTTTAAACTCTTTGTAT
This sequence comes from Callithrix jacchus, assembly GCF_049354715.1. Lineage (NCBI taxonomy): Eukaryota > Metazoa > Chordata > Mammalia > Primates > Cebidae > Callithrix > Callithrix jacchus. Next base: position 85,840,732 of record NC_133504.1, on the reverse strand, counting down.
TTATATTTGCTTGACACTGAAAAAGAAAGTCAGGATTGGTTGACAAAGCAGTGAAGTGGAGTGCTTGAGCCAGTGTCATTTTAATTTTAATTTAATTTTTAAAATCTGGTAAAATTCAAATTCACTAAAATGCCCAGAGTTTAAGTGTTTATTTCATCAAGGTTTGATAAATGTATTCATTTATACTATCTTTATTCCTTTTAAGATATGGGACATTTACATCAGACCAGTTAATAACTTCCAGGGATTTTCAGTAAATCCTCACATGTTTCATCTAGACATTAGTCCTCTGATTTCTATCATCATAGCTTAGTTTTGCGTGTTTTAGAACTTCATATTCCTGGAAGAACATAATTTTTGTGTCTGGCTTCTTTCACTTAATATGTAAAATTCACTGTATTCTTTTGTGATCTAGCACTCCATTCCTCTTTATTGGTGAATATATTGCATCTATATATAGAGACATCCATGTCTCTACAATATACGAATATAGCATCACTTTTAATTTATTCCCTTTTTCATGAGCATTTGAGCTGTTTCCATTGTTTAATTTATAAAGAACATTGTTGTAAACATTCTTGCAGAAGATGTTAATGGACAAAATTTTCCATTCCTTTTGTGTTTTTATTCCTTTTACTTTCTTATTAAAAAATATATATATATATATCTTGTTTTCATCTTACTTATTCAAATACTCATTCTTATTAAAATAAATATATATCTTATGAAAATACATGACTAGATGTATACTTATTTCTATTTTTAAAAAGTCATCCCTTTTTCCAAAGTGATTATATCATTTTATATTTCCTTCAAAATGTTTGAGAATTTCAGTTGCTCTCCATCCTGATGAACATTATGATATTGTCACTACTTTTTATTTTAGTCATTCTCATTGTGATTTTAATTTGCATTTACTTGATAGCTACTTATTTTGAGAGTTTTATGTGCTTTTTGGCCATCTGTATATCCTCTTGAGAGAAATATCTGTTAATGTCTTTTTAAATAATAAGTGGATTCTTATAATCATTTAACAGTAGGAGAACTTTATAAATTCTGCATAGAAGTAATTGTTAAATATAAGCATTGAAACTATTTTCCCCAAATCTGTGTTTGCCATTTCATTTCTCTCATTTTGTTTTTTGAAGAGTTTAGTTTTTTAATTTCAAAAAAGTATGATTTATCAATTTCTTAATAAATTCCATATTTGTGTCTAAGAAATATTTGGTGCCCCAAGTTGCAAAATATTTGGCAACTCAATACTTTGTTAAGATATTTTTGTTTTTTTTTTAAGATTTATACTCTGGCTTTTATGTTTTGATTTCTGATCTATCTCAAAATAATTTTTTAGAAAGATGTAGAACAATATCATTATGGTCCCTTTTATTCCCACAAACGTATTCTGAGTTTCCAGCACCATTTGTTAAAATTACTATAATTTTCCTATTAGATTGAGTAAAGCTGAATTGACAATATATGTGTTGGTCTATGTCTAGGCATTTTTATAAATGTCCACTGATCAGCTTGTCTCTTCTTAGGTCAATGCCACACTCTATGGTTTATTGTGATATTAAAGTAAGTCTTCTATGCTGAATAATTTTATATTTTCTCTTCTTTGTCAAAGTTTTTTGAGCTATTTATTTCCTTTTGCATTTTCGTATAAATTTTATAATCAGATTGTCATTTTTTTTCTTTTCATTTTAACTGCACTTTAGGTTCTGGGGTGCATGTGCACATCCTGCATCCTGCAGGATTGTTGCATAGGTACATACATGCCATGGTGGTTTGCTGTCTTCCCCCCATCAACTAAATCACACATTTTCCTGGTGTTAGACCTCCCCAACCTCCCTGCCCCACTCTGTCCCTCCCCTCCCCTCCCCTTCACCCCTCCTGACCTTCCCCAGTAAGTGTTGTTCCCTTCCCTGTGCCCAAGTGTTCTCATTGTTCGTCACCCACCTATGAGTGAAAACATGTGGTGTTTTGTTTTCTCTGCTTGTTTCAGTTTGCTGAGAATGATGGTTTCTAGATTCACCCATGTTTCTACAAAGGACACAAACTCTTGTCATTTTTTTTTATGGCTGCATACTGTTTCATGGTGCATATGTGCCACATCTTCTTTGTCCAGTCTACAATTGATGGGCATTTGGGTTGGTTCCAGGTCTTTGCTATTGTAAACAGTGCCTCAATGAACATACATGTGCATGTGTCTTTATAATAGAATGATTTATAATCCTTTGGGCATATACCCAGTAATGGGATTGCTGGGTCAAATGGAATTAACATTTCTAGATCCTTGAGGAATCGCCACCATGTCTTCCCTAATGGTTGAATGAATTTACACTCCCACTAACCCTGTAAAAGTGTTCCTATTTCGCTACATTCTCTCCAGCATCTGTTGTCTCCTGATTTGTTCATGATCATCATTCTAACTGATGTGAGATGGTATCTCAATGTGATTTTGATTTGCATGTCTCTAATGACCAATGATAATGAGCATTTTTTCATATGTTTTTTGGCCACATAAAACAGTTTCTTTTGTAAAGTGTCATCTCCTTTGCCCACTTTCAAATGGGTTTGTTTGTTTCTTGTAAATCTGATTTAATTCTATGTAGATTCTGGATATTAGCCCTTTGTCAGATGAGTAAATTGCAAAATTTTTTCCATTCTGTTGGTTACCAGTTCACTCTAATGATTGTTTCTTTTGCTGTGCAGAAGCTCTTATGTTGAATTAGATCCCATTGTCTATTTTGGCTTTTGTTGCCAATGCTTTTGGTGTTTTAGTCATGAAGTCCTTGCCGATGCCTATGTCTGGAATGCTGTTGCCTAGGTTTTCTTCTAGGTTTTTAATGGTGTTAGTTCTATGTTTAAATCTTTAATCCATCTGGAGTTAATTTTTGTATAAGGTGTAAGGAAGGGATTTAGTTTCAGCTTCCTGCATATGGCGAGCCAGTTTTCTCAACACCATTTATTTAACAGGGAATCCTTTCCCCATTGTTTGCTTTTATCTGGTTTGTCATAGATCAGACCTTTATAGATGTGTGGCATTGCTTCCAAGGTCTCTGTTCTGTTTCATTGGTCTACATCTGTGTTTTGGTACCAGTATGATGCTGTTTTGATTACTGTAGCCTTGTATTATAGTTTGAAGTCAGGTAGCCTGATGCCTTCACCTTTGTTCTTTTTGCTAGTATTGTCTTGGCTATGTGGTCTCTCTTTTGGTTCCATATGAAGTTTAAAGTGTTTTTTTCTTTTTCCAGTTCTGTGAGGAAGGTCATTGGTAGTTTAATGGGAATAGCATTGAAACTATAAATTACTTTGGGTAATGTAACCAATTTCTCAATATTGATTGTTCCTAACTGAGCATGGAATATTTTTCCATATGTTTGTGTCCTCTCTTATTTCCTTGATCAGTGGTTTGTGGTTTTCCTTGAAGAGGTCTTTTACATCCTTTGTTAATTGTATTCCTAGGTATTTTATTCTCTTTGTAGGAATTGTAAATGGGAGTTCACTCATTATTTGGCTTTCTGTCTCTTGTTGGTGTATAGGAATGCTTGTGATTTCTGCATAGATTTTTATAAATATATATATATTATTGCACTTTAGGTTCTGGTGTACATGTGCAAAACATGCAGGATACTTGCATAGGTACATACATGGCAATGTGGTTTGCTCCCTCCATCCCCCTGTCACCTATTTCTGGGATTTTTCTTCTTTATCCCTCCCCAGACTCCCTACCCACCACTGTCCCTCCTCTATTCCCCACCAACAGATGCTAGTGGGTGATGCTCCCCTCCCTGAGTCCATGTATTCTCATTGCTCAACACCCACCTATGAGTGAGAACAGCAGTGTTTGTTTTTCTGTTCTTATATCAGTTTGGTGAGAATGATGGTTTCCAGATTCATCCACGTCCCTACAAAGGACACAACTCATTGTTTTTTATGGCTGCAGAGTATTCCATGGTATATATGTGCCACATTTTCCTTGTCCAGTCTATCATCAATGGACATTTGGGTTGGTTCCGCATCTTTGCTATCGTAAACAGTGCCACAATGAACATATATATGCATATGTCTTTATAATAGAATGATTTATAATCCTTTGAATATACACCCAGTAATGGGATTACTGGGTCAAATGGAATTTCTATTTCTAGGTCCTTGAGGAATCGCCACACTGTCTTCCACAATGGTTGAACTAATTTACTTTCCTACCAACAGTGTAAAAGTGTTCCTATTTCTCCACATCCTCTCCAGCATCTGTTGTCTCCAGATTTTTTAATGACTGCCATTTTAACTGGCGTGAGATGGGATCTCAATGTGGTTTTGATGTGCATTTCTCTAATAATCAGTGATAATGAGCATTTTTTCATAGGTTTGTTGTACTCTTTTGAAAAGTGTCTGTTGATATCCTTTGCCCACTTTTGAATTGGTTTGTTTTTGTCTCATTAATCTGTTTTAGTTCTTTGTAGATTCTGGATATTAGCCCTTTGTCAGATGGGTAGATTGCAAAATATTTTTCCATTCTGTTTGTCTCCAGTTCACCCTAATGCTGGTTTCTTTTGCTGTACAGAATCTCTGGAGTTTAATTAGTTCCCATTTGTCTATTTTGGCTTTTGTTGCCAATGCTTTTGGTGTTTTAGTCATGAAGTTTTTGCCTACACCTATGTCCTGAATGGTGTTGCCTAGGTTTTCCTATAGGTTTTTGATGGTGTAAGGCCTTATGTTTAAGTCTTTAATCCATCTGAAGTTAATTTTAGTGTTAGGTGTCAGAAGGGGTCCAGTTTCTGTTTTCTGCACATAGCTAGCAAGTTTTCCTGACACCATTTATTAAACAGGGAATCCTTTCCCCATTGCTTATTTTTGTCAAGTTTGTAAAAGATCAGATGGTTGTAGATGTGTGGCATTGCCTCTGAGGCCTCTGTTCTGTTCCATTAGTCTATATCTCTGTTTTGGTACCCGTATCATGCTGTTTTGATTACTATAGCCTGAAGTAATAAAGAAAAAGTATAGTTTGAAGTCAGGTAGCATGATAACTCCAGCTTTGTTCTTTTTGCTTAGAATTGTTTTGGTTATGAGGGCTCTCTCTTGGTTCCATATGAAATTTAAAGTGTTTTTTTTTCTTCTAGTTCTGTGAAGAGCGTCATAGGTAGCTTGATGGGGATAGTGTTGAATCCATAAATTACTTCGGGCAGTATGGCCATTTTCACAATATTGATTCTTCCTAAACATGAGCATGGAATGTTTTTGCATATGGTTGTGTCCTCCCTTATTTCCTTGAGCAGTGGTTTGTAGTTTTTCTTGAAGAAGTCCTTTACATCATTTGTTAGTTGCATGCCTAGGTATTTTATTCTCTTTGTAAAAATTGTAAATGGCAGTTCGTTCTTGATTTGGCTCTCTTTAAGTCTGTTACTGGTGTATAGGAATGCTTGTGATTTGTGCACATTGATTTTGTGTCCAGAGACTTTGCTGAAGTTGCTTATCAGTTTCAGGAGCTTTTGGACTGAGATAACGGTGTCTTCTAAATATACAATCATGTCCTCTGCAAATAGAGACAATTTGACTTCCTTCTTTCCTAATTGAATACCCTTTATTTCTTTTTCTTGCCTGATTGCTCTGGCTAGAAATTCCAATACTATATTGAATAGGAGTGGTGAGAGAGGGCATCCTTGTTTAGGGCCAGATTTCAAAGGGAATGCTTCCAGTTTTTGCCCATTCAGTATGATATTGGCTATGGGTTTGTCATAAATAGCTTTTATTATTTTGAGATACGTTCTGTCAATACCTAGGTTCAGAGAGTTTTTAGCATAAAGGGCTGTTGAATTTTATCAAAGGCCTTCTCTGCATTAATTGAGATAATCATGTGGTTTTTGTCTTTGGTTCTGATTATGTGGTGGATTATGTTTACAGACTTGCATATGTTGAACCAGTCTTGCATTCCTGGGATGAAGCCTATTTGATCATGATGGATAAGCTTTTTGATGTGCTATTGCAATCGGTTTGCCAGTATTCTATTGAATATTTTGGCATCTGAGTTCATCATGGCTGTTGGCCAAAAGTTTTTTTGTTGTTGTTGAGTCTCTGCCGGGTTTTGGTATCAGGATGATATTGGTCTCATAAAATAATCTGGGAAGGATTCCCTCTTTTTGGATTGTTTGGAATAGTTTCAGAAGGAACAATACCAACTCCTCTTTGTAGGTCTGGTAGAATTTAGCTGTGAACCCATCTGGACCTGGGCTTTTTTGTTTGGTATGCTATTAACTGCTGCTTCAACTTCAGCCATTCTTATTGATTTATCCAGGATTTTAACTTATTCCTGGTTTAGGCTTGGGAGGATGCAGAAATTTATCCATTTCTTCCAGGTTTACTGGTTTATGTGCATAGAGTTGTTTGTAGTAATATCTGATGGTAGTTTGTATTTCTGTGGAATCAGTGGTGATATACCCTTCATTGTTTTTTATTGCATCTATTTGATTCTTCTCTCTTTCCTTTTTATTAATCTGGCTAGCAGTCTGTCTATTTTGTTGATCTTTTCAAAAATCCAGTACCTGGATTTAGTGATTTTTTGAAGGTTTTGTTTTGTGTCTCTGTCTCCTTCATTTCTGCTCTGATCTTAGTTATTTCTTGTCTCCTGCTAGCTTTAAAGTGTTTTTTATCTTGCTCCTCTAACTCTTTCAATTTTGATGATAGGGTGTCGATTTTAGATTTTTTCTTGCTTCTCATGTGGGCATTTATTGCTATAAATTTTCCTCTAGACACTGCTTTAAATGTGTCGCAGAGATTCTGGTATGTTGTGTGTTTGTTCTCACTGGTTTCAAAGAACATCTTTATTTCTGCCTTCATTTCATTGTTTATCCAGTCAGCATTCAAGAGCCAGTTGTTCAGTTTGCATAAAGTTGTGCAGTTCTGAATTAGTTTCTTAATTCTGAGTTCTAATTTGATTGCACTGTGGTTTGAGAGACTGTTGTGATTTCTATTATTTTGCATTTGCTGAGGAGTGATTTACTTCCAATTATGTGGTCAGTTTTACAGTAGGTGTGATGTGGTGCTGAGAAGAATATATATTCTGTGAATTTGGGGTGGAGAATTCTGTAAATGTCTATTAGGTTTGCTTGGTCCAGATCTGAGTTCAAGTACTGGATATCCTTGTTAATTTTCTGTCTCGTTGATCTGTCTAATATTGACAGTGGAGTGTTAAAGTCTCCTACTATTATTGTGTGGGAGTCTTAGTCTTTCTGTAGGTCATTATGAACTTGCTTTATGTATCTGCGTGCTCCTGTATTGGGTGTATATATATTTAGGATCGTTAGCTCTTCTTGTTGCATTTATTTTTTTACCATTATGTAATGCCTTTGTCTCTTTTGATCTTTGTTGGTTTAAAGTCTATTTTATCAGAGACTAGGATTGCAACTCCTGCTGTTTTTTGCTCTCCATTTGCTTGGTAAATCTTCCTCTCTCCCTTTAATTTGAGCCTTTGTGTCTTCTTGCATGTGAGATGGGTTTCCTGGATACAGCCCACTGATGGTTTTTTACTTTTTATCCAATTTGCCAGTCTGTGTCTTTTGATTGGAGGTTTTAGCCCATTTACATTTAAGGCTAATATTGTTATGTGTGAATTTGATAACGCCATTTTGATGCTAGCTGAATGTTTTGCCCATTAGTTGATGCATTTGTTTGGTACATTTATGGTCTTTACCATTTGGTGCGTTTTTGGAGTGGCTGGTACTGGTTGTTCCTTTCTATGTTTAGTGCTTCTTTCAGGAGCTCTTGTGAAGCAGGCCTGATGATGATGAAACCTCTGAGCAATTGCTTCTTCATAAAAGATTTTATTTCTCCTTCACTTGCAAAGCTTAGTTTGGCTGGATATAAAAATTCTAGGTTGAAATTTATTTTCTTTAAGGATGTTGAATACTGATTCCCACTTTCTTCTGTTTTGTAGGGTTTCTGCCAAGTGATCTGCTGTGAGTCTGATGGGCTTCCCTTTGTGAGTAACCCAACCTTTCTGTCTGGCTGCCTTTAGCATTTTTTCCTTCATTTCAACCCTGGTGAATCTAATGATTATGTGCCTTGGGTTTGCTCTTCTTGAGGAATATCTTTGTGGTGGTCTCTATTTCCTGGACTTGAATATTGGCTGGCCTTGCTCAGTTGGGGATTTTCTCCTGGATAATGTCCTGAAGTGTTTGTCAGTGTGGATTCATTCTCATTGTCACATTTAGGTACACCTTTCAAACATAGATTAGGTCTTTTCACGTAATCACATATTTCTTGGAAGCTTTGTTCATTTTTTTTCACTCTTTTTTTTTCTAATTTTGCCTTACCATTTTATTTCATTGAGTTGATCTTCAATCTCTGATATCCTTTCTTCTGCTTGGTTAATTCAGCTATTGAAACTTGTGTGTGCTTCGCAAAGTTCTCGTGTTGTGCTTTTCAGCTCCATTAAGTCATTTATATTCTTCTCTAAGCTGTTTATTCTCATTCACATTTCATCAACCTTTTTTCAAGATTCTCAGTTTCTTTGCTTTGGGTAAAGCATGTTCTTTTACCTCAGAGAAGTTTATTATTACCCACCTACTTAAGCCTGTTTCTGTCAGTTCATCAGACTCATTCTCCATCCAGTTTTGTTCCTTTGCTAGTGATGGGTTGTGAACCCTTGGAGAAGAAGAGGTATTCTGGTTTTGGGTGTTTTCATCATTTTTGCACTGGTTTCTTCCCATCTTTGTGCATTTTTCTACCTGTGATGTTTTTAGTTGGTGACTTTTGGATGGGGTCTCTGAGTGGATGTCCTTTTTGTTGATGGTGAAGTTATTTCTTTCTGTTTTTTTAGTTTTTCTTCTAACAGTCAGGCCCCACTGTTGTAAGACTACTGGAGGTCCACTCCAAACCCTGCTTGCCTTGGGATCACCTGTGGCAGCTACAGAACAGTAAGGGTTGCTGCCAGTTTCTTCTTCTGTTATCTTTGTCCCAGTAGGATACTCACCAGATGTTAGCCTGAGCTCTCCTTTATGAGGTGACTCTTTGGATATACAGGGGTCAGGGAGCTGTTTGAGACAGTCTGTGCCTTATAGGAGCTCAAGTGCTGAAATGTGAGCTCTATTGTTCCTTTCAGAGCTGTTGGGCATGTACATTTAAGTCTGCTGCAGCAGAACTCATAATCACCTTTTTTCCCAGGTGCTCTATCCTGGGATGGTGGAGCTTTATTTATAAGTTCCTGATGTGCTGCTTCTTTTTTTCAGAGATGCCCTGCCCAGCAAGGAGGTAGCCTAATCACAGTCTGCCAGCAGAGGTATTGCTGAGCTGCTGTGGGCTCTGCCCAGCTGCTGTGTGAACTTCCTTGTGATTTTATTTATAGAGGTATAGTTAGAACTACCTTGGTAATCGCGATCTGTCTCAGTAATGGTGAACTGCCTATGTATTTGCGGACTGCCTCGGTAATGGAAGATTGCCTTCATAATGGTGGACTGCTTCGGTAATGGCAGACTGCCTTGGTAGGATAATGGTGTACACCCTCCCTTCCACAGAGCTGTAACATCCCAGTTCCAGCTGCACTTGCTGCGAAACTCTCAATCCAGAGTGTTTCAGATTGCTGGTCTTTGTATGGGTGGGACCTGCTGAGCCAGATCACCTGGCTCTCTATTTCAGCCCCCCTTTTTTTTTTCAGTTGAATGAGTGACTGTCTCCCAGGCATTCCAGGTGCCAGTTGAAACAGCCACCCGGATTTCTGTGAGTCTTTGTGTGGAGACGCACTGCTCAGTCTGAAACAGCCATGTATTGTGGCGCTTTTCAGCCTGGGAATGTCCTGATCTGTGGGCAGTAAAAACTAATTTGGAAGTGCGGTGATCACTCACCCTCTACATTGTTCTTGCTGGGAACTGCACTCCAGAGCTGTTGTTATTCAGCCATCTTGGATCTGCCCCCTCCCCCTCTGCATATTGATTTTGTGTCCTGAGACTTCACTGAAGTTGCTTAGCAGTTTAAGGAGGTTTTGGGCTGAGACTATGGAGTCTTCTAAATATACAATCATGTCATCTGTAAATAGGGACAATTTGACTTCTTCATTTTCTAATTGAATGCCCTTTATGTCTTTTTCTTGCCTAATTGCTCTGGCTAGAACTTCCAATACTCTATTGAATAAGAGTGGTGAGAAAGGGCATCCTTGTCTAGTGCCAGTTTTTAAAGAGAATGCTTCTAATTTTTGCCCATTCAGTATGATATTGGCTATGGGTTTGTCATAAATAGCTTTTGTTATTTGAGATACATTCCATTGATACGTAGTTTATTGAGGGTTTTGTCTGTTGAATTTTGTCAAGGGCCTTCTCTCCATCAATTGAGATAATCATGCACTTTTTGTCTTTGGTTCTGTTTATTTGGCGGATTACATTTATAGACTTACATATGTTGAACCAGCCTTACATACTCTGGATGAAGCCTACTTGATTTGGTGGATTAGCTTTTTGATGTGCTATTGGCTTCAGTTTGCCAGTATTTTATTAAAGATTTTTGCATCAATGTTCATCATGTATATTGGCCTGTAGTTTTCTTTTTTAGTTGTGTCTCTGCCAGGTGTTGGTCTCATAGAGTTAGGGAGGACTCCCTCTTTTTGTGTTGTTTGGAATGGTTTCAAAAGGAATGGTACCAACTCCTCTTTGTAAGTCTGGTAGAATTTGGCTGTTTATCCATCTGGATCTGGACTTTTTTTGTTTGGTAGGCTATTAATTGCTGCCTCAACTTCAGCCCTTGTTATTGGTCTATACAGGGTTTTAACTTCTTCTTGGCTTAGTCTTGGAAGTGTCCAGTAATTTATCCATTTCTTCCAGCTTTACTGGTTTATGTGCATAGAGCTGTTTGTAGTAATCTCTGATGGTAGTTTTGTATTTCTGAGGAATCAGTGGTGATCTCCCCTTTAATTTTTATTGCATCTATTCGATTCTTCTGTTTTCTTTTTTATTTGTCTGGCTGGCAGCCTATTTTGTTGATTTTTTAAAAAAAACTAGCTCCTGGATTTACTGATTTTTTTGAAGAGTTTTTGGTGTCACTATCTCCCTTAGTTCTGCTCTGATCTTAGTTATTTCTTATCTTCTGCTTGCTTTTGAGATTGTCATTCTTAAAAAGAAAACACCTGCTATTTTATTTATTGAAATATTTTTGAATTTGCAGATAATTTAGTAAAAAATTGACATCTTAACAATATTGAGTATTCCAATTAATTTATATGCTGTAGTCCTCTATTTTTATTTGGATGTTTTTACTTTTTCTCCAAAATTTTTGTTGTTCTGGTATACAGGTCTTACACATTTGTGTTTGCCATACCCTTATTTTATGTTTTTAATTCTGGTATACTATGAAGTTTTAAAATTTTATTTTCCATTTATTTGTTGCTAGAATTAAAAATATGTACAGATATTGACTTTATATACTGTAAACATACTAAATTATGTATCAGTTCTAGTAGATTTTTTTTAAAGATACCTGAGGTTTTATATAATCAAGCATACTGCATGAAAATACAAACAGTAAGCAGTATGCATTATTCTTATTTTTATTATTGAGTCAGAGTCTCACTTTATATCCCAGAATGGAGTAAAATGGTGCAATCTTGGCTCACTGCAACTTCCCTCTCCCAGGTTGAAGTGATTCTCGTGCCTTAGCTTCCTGAGTAGCTGGGATTACAGGCCCTCGCCACCGTGCTTGGTTAATTTTTGTATTTTTAGTAGAGACAGGGTTTCACCATGTTGACCATGATGGTCTTGATCTCTGACTTCAAGTGATCCACCTGCCTCAGTCTCCCAAAGTGTTGGGGTACAGGCATTAGCCAGTGTGCCCAGCCTTCTTCTTCACCTAATTTTTATGTTTATTTTACTCTTTTTGCTGCCCATAGCACTGATTAGTATCTCTTGTAAAATGTTAAATAACAGTGGTAAGAGTGATATCCTTTGTTTCCTTTAAATGAATATTCTAACGTCAAGTAGAATATTAGCTGTAAATTTTTTGAAGATGCCCTTTTATGCATTAAGAAAGTTTCTTTCTATATCTAGTTTGTTAAATACTATAATAGATAAAAATTTAGACATTTTTTCAAATGCTTTTTCTGTACTTATGGAAATTATTACATAACTTTTTCCTGTATTGTATTCATGTTTTTGACTGCATCAATTAATTTTTGAATATTGGACATTGCATTCTTGGAATAAATTCAACTTGGTCATGATGTTCTCATATATATATATTGCTCGATTTGATTTGTGAGTTTTTTTTTAGAACTTTTGCATCTCAGTATATGAGTGATAACAATCTATAATTTTATTTTCTTGTAACATTATTGTAAGTTTTTGGTACCAGTTTTTCCACTGTTTTCATAAAATGAATGGAGGATTGTTTCTGCCAAAAATTCTAAACTTTTTTTTAAAGAATTTAGATTTTTTTTTTTTTTTGGCCTATATGCTGATTTAATTCACTAGTGAAATTTCAAGAAATGGAGTTTTATTAGCAGGTATATTAGTTTCTCTGGGCTGCTGCAACAAACTGAGTGGCTTCTAAGGACCAAAATATATTGTCTCACAGTTCTGGAGACTAGAAGTCTGAGGTAAGGAGTTGGCAGAAGCTGCTGCCAAAGCCTCTACAGGAGAATCTGTCTTTATCTCATCCAGCTTCTTGCAGCCTATGGCATATAGCAAAATAAGTCCAGTTTCTGCCTCCATCTTTTTAAGACTAACTTCCTGTGTGTATTTTTCTCTATGTTCAAATTTTTTTCTTCTTATAAGGCCACAGTCATATTGCATTAAAAGTCCATCCTACTCCAATATGATCTCATCTTGATTTAGCTAATTACATCTGCAACTTTTCTGTTTACATGTGAGATCACATTCTGAGATACTGGAGGATTGCACTTCAACGTATCATTTGCAGGGGTGGGAACAATTCAACCCTTACCAGTGAATATTTTGTAAATTGTGTCAGTGGTGCTGTATTTTTGTGTTTACATATAATTAATATACAGTTAAATACACAGATCTTAAAGTATTCAGTAAAGCAAGTTGCAACAATTATATACACTTCTGTATTCACCATATAAAACAAGGAGTAGGACAATTCATCACTTCAGAATGCTAACTGTGCCACTGTCCAAACTATCTTCCTCATCTCTACATTACTATTTACTGTTTGTAGGTTAAATGGAAGAGCATAGTATGCATTATTATGTTTCTTGTTTCTTTCACTTAACATGATATTAGTAAATGTTGTTAATTGTGTCTGTTGTTTTGTTTTCTTTTAATTGCTAAATAGGATTCTATTGAATAAACACATATCAAATTTCTCACCCCCTACCCCTTGCCATTATCCTGTTGATAGAGTTTTGACTTGTTTCTAGGTTTGTATGATTATGACTAATGCTGCAATAAACATTTATATGCATTTTTTTCTTTTTGACATAAGATTTATAAATGTCAGTTAGTCCTAGTTGGTTAATATTTTTATTCGAAGTCTGCTGATTTTTGTGTGCTTTCTTAACAATTGCTGGGTGAGAGAAATTAAAATCACTAAATATTTTTAATTAGTCTTTATTTGGTTCTTTTATTAATATTTGCTTGATGTGTTTTGCAGTATTGTTATTAGGTATAGGCATTTAGGACATTATGTCCTATTGAAGAATTGGGTATTTAAACATTATAAGATTGTCTTCTCTGATCATGTATCTTTCTTAGATGACTTTGATATCAGTATAGGCAAATCATATTTCATAAGCTCACTATTTTGATTTACATCTTAATTTATATTTTAATATTCTTACATTCAAAGTATCTGTCTTATAAATTATCATATTTGTTTTCTATTTGTCCTCTTCATTTTTTTCTTTTTTTTTTTCTGTCCTCTTTTGGATTAATCAAGCATTTTTTAACATTCCATTTAAATTTCACTATTAGTTTTCTTTCTCTATAGCCATAACAATATACTGACTTTTCTTTTCTTTTTTTTTTCTTTTTTTTGAGACAGAGTTTCGCTCTTGTTACTCAGGCTGGAGTGCAATGGCGCGATTTCAGCTCACCACAACCTTCGCCTCCTGGGTTCAGGCAATTCTCCTGCCTCAGCCTCCTGAGTAACTGGGATTACAGGCACACGCCACCATGCCCAGCTAATTTTTTTTGTATTTTTAGTAGAGACGGGGTTTCACTATGTTGACTGGGATGGTCTCGATCTCTTGACCTCGTGATCCACCCACCTCGGCCTCTCAAAGTGCTGGGATTACAGGCTTGAGCCACCGCACCCGGCCTATGACTTTTCTATGAATTGTACTTTAAATTCATAACTTATCACAGTAGATGATAAATTTGATATAAGAATCTTACAGCAGGACTATTCCCCCTTCATGGAGTTCCATTATCTATTTTACTGTTGTCATTTATTTTTCTACATGTATATCCTCTATATACTTTGTTACAATTTGCTTTATATATTAAAAAGCTGAGTTTTTTAAAAAGGAATAATAAAGGGGTATTTATTGTTATTTTCAGTGATTTTTTTCTTATAAATAAATTCAATTTCCAATTTTCTATTTGGTATTATTTTCTGTTTCTGAAGGACATCTTTTGTAATGTATTTGTGCTGCTGACAATTTTTCACAGCTTTTATTAATCTGAAAGTTTTTATTTCATGTTTATTTTTAAAAAGCTATTTTTTAGTGTATATGACTCTATGCTGATGGTTTCTTTTTTCTCCATTTAAAATATGTCATTCAATATCTTATGCTCTCCATTGTTTCTGATGAGAGGTCAGCAATAATTCTATCCTTTGTTTCTCTTAATGTAATTTGTTATTTTATTTTGGCTGCTATTGAGATTTATTTATATTTTTAGCAACTTCACTGTCATGTATATGATTTACTTTGTATTCATTCTTCTGTGGCTTATCTAGCTCCTTGGATCTTTGAAGTGGTGTTTTCATCAAATGTAAAAATTTTGGTCAATCTTTGTAAGAATATATTTTTTGCCTCATTCTTTCTCTTTCCACCTTCTAGTATACCAATTGCATAAAATACTAGAAAAATTTTTACATTACTCTACAAGTCAGGGTTTAATAATGTTTTATCTCTCCATAGTTTAGTTTGCATGATATTTGTTAATATATCCTGAAGTTGATTATTTCCTTTGTTCTTCTCTTTCAATCTGTCTATCTCATATAATGACTTGTTTATATTGTATTTTTTTAGTTTAATAATTTTCATTTGGTTTATTGTTACAGTTTCCAAATATATCCTAACCATCCTTCCATCTTTCAACAAATGTTACCCATTCTGCCCTCTAGATTTTATACAATATTCATCAAATATATTTTATAATGTTTATATGTCTATTACAGCAATTAAGATGTTTGTAGGTCTCTTTTGTTAACTGACCTTTTTCTGACTGTGTTTCAAAAGAACTGTACAGGACACTTTGTGTGACACTTTGTAGAGAATCTTGATTATTGTTGGGGGAAGCAGCAATGGAGAAAGGGTTTACAGTGTGCCTACTTAAACTGGGTATAAGTAATGTATAGAAGAAATCAGGAACAATAAATTGTGGAAGGCCATGGAGGCCTCTGAAGAGGAAGGCCTCTCTATTGCCAGTATGTTCCCAGGAACAGAGTGAGTTAAGCTCTGATATTCTAAACATAGTACCCAAAGACATAACGCTCCCTCAAAGCACTGAAATGTAACCAGACATGTAGGCACACTGTAAACTCTTTCTCCATTGCTGCTTCCCCCAAGAGATTATATTCTCTTTCTCTGAAGAATTTTGCTTTAATGGGCAGTTAAATTACTGGCACATATCCTTCAACTAGTTGATAGCTTGGCTTTATGCTTTACTATTGTGGGTCTTTTGGTTTTGAACATTGTCCTGGGAAAAATTTCCTATTCCTAGGATTTAGTCTATTTCTAGGGTAAACTAGACTAGGGTAGCACTTCTGAGCTTTCAACAGACAGTCTAATATGCTTAACAAAATTCTTACTTGGCAGAATTCAAACTTCAAACTCTGTTTCCTGGAGTGTACAATTACTGAAAAGTCTGGCTAGTTCCCTGTACTTCTTGGATTCTTGCCCAAGCATGCATGATTTAGGAGTTAATCACGAGTTTGAGGAAGACTGTTTTAGTCCAATTTGTTCTGCTATATAACAAACTACCCAAGACTGTATATGTAAAGGATAGAGATTTACTTCTTATAATTTTACATTATGCAAAGTCCAAGGTCAAGGAGCTGGCATATCTTACTGGTGAAGACCTTCTTGCTGCATCATCCTACAGTGGAAAACCGAAGATAAAAAGAGCATACTCTGGAGGGCAGAAAGAAGATCAAATTCATTCTTATATCAGAAACCCACTGCCATGGTAATAAACCCACTCCCCAAATAATGGCATTAATCTATTTGGAAGCCATTATTACCTAGCCACCTCAAAGTTATCATCTCTCAACACTGTTGCATTGGTGATTAACTCTTCAATACATTGACCTGGGGATACATTCTAACCATACCAGAGTTATATTTTCATTTTAGGGCTCTTTCATCTATAACACCCTGCTACCCAAAAATTATTTTCTCTACTTCTAACTGTACTTTGTAGTTACAAACATTTCTTCTCACTTATATAGCTAATAAAATTGTGACTTTTGAGAGAGGGTGAAGCAAGATGACTGAATAGAAGCCTTCACCAACGGTTCTACCACAAGAATATCAATTTAACAATAGTCTACATGAAAAAATCACCTTTATAAGAACCAAAAGTCAGAGAGCAATCACAGTATTTGGTTTTAACCTCGCACTATTGGAAGAAGCACTGAATAGGGTAGGAAAGACAGTCTTGAATTGCTGATGCCACCTGGTCCCCATCCTGCAATTCAAGATAACACAGAGAAGGAATTCAGAATTCTATCAGATAAACTTAACCAAAAGAAAGATTGATGATACAATGGAGCTCCAGTACATCTGGCAGCAGATGTCTGAGTGGAAACCTTACAGGCTAGGAGAGAGTAGCATGACATATTTATAGTGCTGAAGAAAAACAACTTTTACCCTATAATAGTATATTTAGTAAAAATATCCTTCAAATGTAAAGAAGAAATAATGCCTTTCCCAGATTTAAAAAAAAAAAAAAGCTGAGAGATTTCATCAATAGCAGACCTATCCTACAAAAACAGCTAAAAGAAATACTTCAATCAAAAAGAAAAATACATTAATCAGCAACAAACTTAAGGGAGAAACTTGCAGGTAATAGTGAGTATTGTGAACACAGAAAAACAGATTATCATGATGTTGCAACTGCGTAAACTGCTTTTATTCTAAGTAAAAAGGCTAAACAATGAAACAATTAAAAATAATAACTACAAGAACTTGACAAAGAAAGAAAAATAAGATATAAATAGAAACATCAAAACATTAAAATGTGAGGGAACAAAGTTAAAGCATAGAGTTTTTATTAGTTTTCTTTTTGCTTGTTTGTTTATACTTGTTATCAAGTTAAAATAGTGGGTTATAAGATAGTATTTGCAAGCCTCATAGTAACTTCAAACCAAAAAATATGCAATGGATATGCAGAAAATAACAGCAAAAACAAAATTATATCACAAAATAAAATCACCTTCAATAGAGGAAGAGAGGATGGAAAGAAACAAGAAAGAGAAGACTCCAAAACAACAGAAAACAAATAACAAAATGGCAAAAGTAGATTCTTACTTATCAGTAATAACGTTGACTGTAAGCAGACTAAACTCTCCAATCAAAAGTCATAGACTGGCTGAATGGATGAAATAACAAGACCCATTGATCTGTTACCTACAGGAAACACATTTCATGTATAAAGAAACTCTTTTTTTAATATAAAAATAAAGAGATGAAAAAAGATACTCCATGCCAATGGAAACCAAAAAAAAAAAAAAAAAAAGAGAGAGAGAAGGAGTCACTGTACTTATTTCAGACAAAACAGATCTCAAGGAAAACAGTATCAGAACAGACAAATGATAATGATACTCTGTCAATTTAGGCAGAGTAAATAACAATTTTAAACACATATGCACCCAAAACTTGAGCACCATATATATATAAAGAAAATATTCTTAGAGCTAAACACAGAGATAGGCCTCAACAAAATAATAGGTGGAGACTTCAACACCCCACTTTCAGCATTAGACAGATTTTCCAGACAGAGAATCAACAAACCAACATCAGACTTAATCTATAGACAAAATTGGCCCCATAAATATTTATAGAACATTTCACCCAAGATCCACAGAACACATATGAATCATTCTCAAGGATAGACCATGTTAGGTTACAAAATGAGTCATAAAACATTCAAAAAATGAAATAAAATCAAGCATTTTCTCTGACAGCAATGGAGTAAAACTGGAAATTAACAAGATAAATTTTGAAAACTATACAAATACATGGAAAATAAAGAATATGCTTCCAAGTGACCAGTGAATTAATAAAAAATTAAGCAAAAAATGAAAATTTTCTTGAAATAAATGACAATGGAAACATGACATACTAAAACCTATCAGTTACACCAAAAGTGGTACTAAGAGGTTTATAGCTATAAGAGCCTACATCAAAGAAGAGGAAATACTTTAAATGAATAATCTAATGATGTGTCCTAAAAAACTAGAAAAACAAGAGCCAACCCAAACCAAAACTAGCAGAAGTAAAGAAAAAATGAGGTTTAGAGCAGAAACAAATGCAACTGAAAGAAAATAGAAATAAAAAATGAGACATTAAAACTGATATTGCAGAAATTCAAAGGATCAGGCTGGGTACAGTGGCTCACACCTATAATCCAGCACTTTGTGTGGCTGAGGCTGGTGGATCACCTGAGGTCAAGAGTTTGAAACCAGCCTGACCAATATGGTGAAATTGCATCTCTACGAAAAATACAGAATTAACTAGGTGTGGTGAGGGGTGCCTGTGGCCCCAGCTACTCGGGAGGCTGCAGCACGAGAATCTCTTGAACTTGGTAGGCAGAGGTTATACTGAGCTGAGATCATGCTATTGCACTCCAGCCTGGGCAAAAAGAGTGAAAACTCCATTAAAAAAAAAAAAAGGGAGGAAGGAAGGAAAGAAAGAAAAAAAAAGAAATTTAAAGGATCATTAATGGCTACTATGAGTAACTACACATCAATAAATTAGAAAATCTAGAAGAAACGGACAAATTCCTGGACAAATTTCAAATAAGACCTACAAAGATTGAACCAGAAAGAAATCTAAAATGTAAACAGAAAAATAACAACTAATCAAATCAATGCCATTATAAAAAATTTCCTAGTAAGTAAAAGCCCAACACTTGATGACTTCACTTCTGAATTCTTCCAAACATTTCAAGAACTAATACCAAACTTACTCACATTATTCCAAAAAATAGAGAAGGGAGAATACTTCCAAACTCATTCTATAAGGCCGGTATTACTCTAATGCCAAAACCATATAAAGGCACATCAAAAGAACGCAAACTACAGGCCAGTATCTCCAGTGAATATTGATACAAAAATTTTCAATACAATTATAGCAAACTAAATCCATCAAAACATTAGAAAGACCATTCATCTTGACCAAGTGGAATTTTTCCCTGGGATACAAGGATGGTTCAGCATATGCAAATCAATCAATGTGATACATCATATGAACAGAATGAAGGATAAAAACTTTTTAGCATCACTTGAAATAATCATCATTATTAGAAAATCTAGAAGAAATGGACAAAATAATCATATTTCAAGTGATGCTGAAAAAGCATTTGATAACATTCAACATCCCTTGATGGTAAAAAGCCCTCAAAAAAACTGAGTATAGAAGGATCATACCTCAACATAATAAAAGCCATATATGACAGACCCACAGCTAGTATCATACAGAATGTGGAAAAATTGAAAAACCTTTCCTCTAGAACTGAAACATGACAAGGATGCCAGTGTTACCACTGTTATCCAACATAGTACTGGAAGTCATAGCTGGAGCAATCAGACAAGAGAAAGTTTTAAAGGGCCTACAAACTGGAAATGAAGAATTTAGTTTATACTTGTTTGCTGATAATATGATCTTATATGTGGAAAAACTTAAAGATTCCGCAAGGAAACAATTAGTCCTCAAACTATGAAATGACTACAAGAAAACGTTGGGGAAACTCTCTGGGACATTGGTCTGGGCAAAGATTTCTTGAGTAATACCTTACAAACACAGGCAACCTAAGCAAAACTGGAAACATAGGATCACATCAAGTTGAAAGCTTCTGAACAGCAAAGAATACAATCAACAAAGTGAAGAGACAACCCACAGAATAGGAGAAAATATTTGTAAACTATTCATCTGACAAAAGATTAATAACCAGAATTTATAAGGAGCTTAAAAAACTCTATAGAAAAAAATCTAATAGTCTGGTTACAAAAAGGGCAAAAGATCTAAATAGACATATCTTAAAATAATACAAACAAATGGCAAAAAAAATTGTGAAAAGGTGCTCAACATCACGGATCATCAGAGAAATGCAAATCAAAACTACAATGAGATATCATCTCACCCCCAGTTAAAATGGCTTATATGCAAAAGACAGGCAATAGCAAATGCTGGTGAGGACTGGAGAAAAGGGAACCCTTGTACACTGTTAGTGGGAAATTAAATAAATACCACTTCTATAAAGAATATTATGAAAGCTCCTCAAAAAAACTAAACATAGAACTACCATACACTCCACAATCCCACTGTTAGGTATATACACAAAAGAAAGGAAATCAGCATATAAAAGAGATATCTGCCCTTCCATGTTTATTGCAGCAGTATTCTTAGTAGCCAAGATTTGGAAGCAATTTAAGTGTGCATCCACAGATGATTGGATTAAGAAAATGTGGTACATATACACCATGGAGTACTATCACCCATAAAAATAATGAGATCCTGTCATTTGCAACAACATGATGAAACTGGAGATCATTATGTTATGTGAATTAAGCCAGGCACAAAAAGGCAAACTTTGCCATCTCATTTATTTGTGGGAGCTAAAAATTTAGAACACTGAACTCATGGAGGTAGAGAGTAGAAGGATGGTTACTAGAGAGTAGGAAGGGTAGTGATTAGGTCAGGGAGAAGTGGGGATATTTAATTGGTACAAAAATAATTAGAATAAGAATAAGAAGTAGAATAATAAGTAGTATTTGGTTACACAATAAAGCAACTATAGTCAATAATAATTTAATTGTACATCCAAAAATAAACTGTGTAATTGGATTATTTATAACACAAGGGATAAATGCTTAAGATGATGAATACCTCATTTACACTGATGTGATTACTACACATTGCATGGCTGTATCAAAATATCTCATGTACCTCATAAATGTGTATACCTACTATGCACCAGCAAAAATAAAAAATTTTGTCTTTTTAAGTTTCAACTGCTTTGTTCTTTGTGCCTTGTGAAGTGCTTTCAGAGAAAAAGGTATAGATATCCTGTGTCTGATGTAATGTAATTTTGTCTTTGTTTTTATAAGGGGTAGACAGAAAAGTTTCTGCCTGATTTTGATACCTTTAGAGTGTTTTTATAAACAGTTTTCCCAGAGTTTATTATTTGTGGGAATATTAGTCCAGTAAAAGCTTTTCTATCACTACCACAAACTAAACATGGGCCAATGATTTATAAACCTGCTCCTGTGAATCACAAGGATGCAGAAAAGCTATGTCACTGTTCGAGAAGAGGGTGTTTTTCTTCTTTCTATTTATATCTGTGTAGCTTTAAATTAATCAATTTCACATATTTATAATTTATTTTAATACTTGAAGAAAACAGTTCCCTAGTTGGAAGTCATGTTTTCCATCTCGGGACAACATTATTTTTAAAAATCTGATTTTTCTATTTAGGTAAGTTTATAAAGGTCATATTATGACACAAACTATGGGAACATTGCTTACTCACTCTACACTTAGGCTATCTAACAGTGTTTGGATCTAAATGCTTGAGCATTATTGGAACATCTTGGAGTTATCAAGGCCAATGACAGCAATTCACGGTGAGCCACAAGGAGCAGTGGGTGGGAGTATACTTCAAACTGTAGAATGACTTTATCAGACAGTTTAAATTCTCAATGTGCATATAGTGGAGCATCAAATATTTACATAAGAACTTTTTAATTTTTTATTTTCTAGAATGATATTGTTTGTGCTTTTAAGTCCTGGTAATCAAGGCCAATCTCTTCTTATTGAAAATTTTAAAACTAGCTTCTGAAGACATAACAAAATGCTTGTCTGATTGTAATAAAAATTGAGCTCTAAGTAGAGGTTCTTTTCACAAGAATAGCATGTGAAATGTAACATATAAAAGTGATATCTGATATAAGTGATTTATTGTTGTGTCTTGGTCTTTTCTGTCTCCTATAATAAAATATAAACTGAGTAGCTTATAAGCAACAAAAATTTATGTCTCACAGTTTTGGAGCTAGGAAGTTCAAATTCAAAGCATCAGCAGTGTCTGCTGAGGGACCATTTCCTGACTTATAGATGGTTCCTTGTTTTTTTTAAATTTATTTATTTTACTTTAAGTTCTGGGATACATGTGCAGAATGTGCAGGTTTGTTACATAGGTATACATGTGCCATGATGGTTTGTTGCATTTATGAACCCTTCATCTAGGTTTTAAGCCCCTCATGCATTAAGTATTTATTCTAAGACTCTCCCTTCCCTTGCCCCCACCCACCATCAGGCAGGCCCCAGTGAGTGAGGTTCTCCCCATGTCCATGTGTTCTCATTACTCAGCTCCCACTTATAAGTGAGAACATGCAGTGTTTGGTTTTCTGTTCCTGTGTTAGTTTACAGAGGATGATGGTTTCCAGCTTCATCCATGTCCCTGCAAAGAATATAAACTCATTCTTTTTTATGGCTGAATAGTATTGCAAGGTGTATATGTGCCACATTTTCTTTATCCAGTCTATCATTGATGGGCATTTGGATTGGTTCCAAGTCTTTGCTATTGTAAATAGTGCTACAATAAACATATTTGCTCTCACTTAGTGAATGAGACAAATGATCTCCCTTGAGCCTATTTTGTAAAATTCCTAATCCCATTCATGAGGGTTCTAGCCTCAGGACCCAGTTTCCTAAGCCTTCTTCTTCTACCACCATCACACTGGTGAGCAGGTTTTGACATAAATTTTGGGTGAATCCTGTCATTCAAAGCAGAGCACACAACCACAATTCACTATTATTTACATGTAGAAATAATGTATTACATAACCCATTTACATGTGTATATTGAATACATGATATTTTGTGAGGTCTTCTCATATAATCAGAAAGTCAGCATAATCAAATAATATCCTAAAATTGATTTGGGGGCTAAGGGATGAGGGAAAGCTGCATGTAAAGAAACAATTCTCTTATATAAACTATTTATTTTAATCTTGATCAGTGGACTATTAATTTTATATGTAATTTTATGACTTCTATTTATAATATTATAATAAAATTGTGGTAGTCATTCAGTAGCAATTATTGAGGCAATAAGTTCACAGGCACTGTGAAAAAGACTGAACAAGAAACAGTCCTACACTTGTGGATTTGTTAATGTCCTAAGAAGATATGTAAGAGTGAAATATGATGAGTACTGTCAGAGACTCTCACATGTCATATTCCAGAGACATTGACTTTGCATGTGTCATAATTGGTTAATATTTGTATTGTGTGGTATGTAAACATAAAGTCATAGAGATAATATAATATTAATGCTCTTTACCTGTGGCTTACGTTACTATTACAAATTGTTAACATTTACATTTTTAAATTAATATTACAGAAAACTTGAACTCCCTTTTGTACTCTTTTCCCCTTTTTTCTGAAGATTATTAATATAATAAAGTTGTATTAATTCCCTGTATGCATTTGAAATTTTGACTGTGAATGTTTATATTCATAAAAAATATCTACTATCTAGTATTTTTAAAAACATTCACAACTTAATCATTCAACATTATGTTTGTGAAATTAATCTATTTGATACTAAGGATCCACTTCATTTTTGCTACTGAAAAGCTAATTTAGTCATGTAAATATACCAATATTTACTAATCAGTTTTCCAGTTGACTTAGTTTCTTCCAATTTTAGGTTAGTTCACTATAAACATTTTTGTGTGTGTTTTCTTGTGTATAGTTAAAAGAATGAAACTATAGGGTATATATTTAACTGTGGCATTGCTGTGTCTTAAGAGATGCACATCTTTAGCTTTATCAGATATTATAAAACAATTCTATAAATTTGTTGTAACAGTTTTTACTCCACTGGATATGAGAATCTATCTTTTTATTCATCTTCAAAGCATGGTACGGTCAGACTTTTGAGTCTAGTAGCTGTCATGTTGCTTAAATTTCAATTTTTTATCTGTTAATGAGGCTGATTGATATCTTTATTACCTACTTAGGATTCTTCTTCCGTAAATTGCCTGTTTATATTCTTCTTTCATTTTTAAATAAATCATGTGGGTATTTCTCTTTGGTTTGTAGAGATTATCTGTATATTTTTTAATTAAACTTTTGTTGATTATATACATCAAAAGTATCTTTCACTATATAGTTTATATTTTAACTTTATGTCTTTTTCCAAAGGAAGATATCAATTTAAATGTGGTTAAATTTATCAGTCTTTCTCTCTATGATTGCATCTTCCTTCAAGAAATTTTTCTTCGACTTAATATGATAAATTTATAGCATATTTTTCTTATAAGTTTTTTTAAAGTTTTGTGTTTTTCACATTTATGGTTTTTAATCCATCTGGATTTTATTTTTGCAATATAAAGTATAATATTATTTTTCTCTTTGTTGACAATTACCTGTTTCAGCATTTCTACTATCATTATTCTTCATGGCTGTTGTGTAATGTCTTTGAGTCCACTGGTTCTGTTTGCTGAATCATGTCTTCCTTTTGGTCTAGAATTCAGTACAGCTTTCTAGGAGCCTAATATGTGATGAAGTAATAATACTTGTTTTGGATGATGGTTCTGGAGCAATATTTTAGTTGTCTGTTTAGTATATTTATTAAATCTCTCTCAGTATAAAGGCTGAAGAATTGATAGCACACATGTGCAGAAAATTGTACTCAAAACAATTTTCTGTGAAGCATGAGTAGGCCGTCAAAATTGCACCTATTCTTCCCCTATTTCAGGTGAAATTGCTCACACACACAGCTCACAAACACACTTCTCAGATCACATCAGAGAATGCAGGTGTCTCTACAGAAAATAGGAAATTATTTTATTTACACAGGCTGTAATCCACAACAGATCTAGTAAGGAAACAAATACATCTAAATTTTCCAATGTGAAAGAAACAGATTAATCATGAATAATACAAAGCAGGAGAGGCTTTAGATGATAGTTTTCTAGCCTGAGGATATACAAACCCAGACAGGAATTTGAAATAATCACTTTTGTCTTTACTGCCCATCTGTCTCTTTTTCTGCTGCTCTGCAATTTGAAGTCTTCTGGAATCTTATCTTTCCTGCTGTACCGAGGCTTAGTTTTCTGGGTTAGCCCTGAGCTCTCCACTCTAATCAGTGTTGAGATATATCTCTGTTGGGTGTCAAAAAGAAGGAAATGTGATTCACACGACTGTAGGAATTACTGATGGCATCCAAGACTATATTTTATAAAAGAATGCCAGTGTCTAATTGGTAAAATTTAAAAGAGAATTGAATTTGTATTAAAATAGTGCTAGGCACTAAGCTAGTATTATGGGCCTTAACTTTTAGTGCTCTAAGAACTTGACAAAGATATAAATATACATATTTTTCCCACAATGCAGGAACAAATGCAGGACATATGTGGTGGGATGCTGGCAGAGGGAATCTGTCTTCTTCCCATTAATTATATTACTAAGATGAGTTACACAAAAATCCCTTCTCTTACCCTGATGCATGTTGGCACCACATGTTTTTCTGGTCCTCCACGATAGAATCCATCTCATCCCCTCAAGTAACTACACTTAGCTCGGTTCGCACATCAAGATAGTAAGGAGTATTTGATAAAATATTTGAAAATGTTATTTACCAGTAATATACATCAATGACAAATTTTACAAACTAGATATTATTTAAAAGCTAAAATTATTTTAAAATAATTAATCATATCAGCTATGAGCACAAATTAAAACAATAAACAAATATACTATTCAGAGATCATAAACAAAGCTATACCTAAGAGTTTAAAGGGCTAGTGCTAATCTTGACTAGACTGTAAAGTTAGTCTATCTTCCGAGCTTTCTTAAAAATTATGTTAGGTTTACAACACCTCTTTGATGCTCCTCAATTTTATAAAACCTGAGTCAATGCAATTTAACAGAACTTGACTGCACAACAATCTGTGCCATGCATTTTGGAGCATAAAAAGGGAGACTCATACTTCCTCTCTTAATGAGCTTGCCGCAGTGTGAATCTTCAAAGCAGCAACAATGAACATAAATGTCCTTGGGCCAGGAAGAGAAAAATGAAGCAGGTGGGAGTGAAAACAACAGGGAGTGGTAGCTTAGAGAGGAGAGGCAACCTTCCAAAAGGGTAAGAGGTGAGCTATTCAGCTCCAGCTTATTGCCATGCAGGAATACAGACTCATGGTTGCCAGATCTTGGGGTTTTCTCCAAGAGCATTTTTATGTGAAATATGGTTTTCAACTATTGACAACAAATTTTTTAAATTAAATGTCAAAGAAAACATGACTGCAGGCTAAATATGGCACATAGGCTGACAGTTTTAAAACCACAACTTTATGGTGTGTGCTTGGAATATACAGCACACTCCACTGAGAATAATTAATCCATCCCATCCCAAACATTGTCATTCAAGTGAAAATGAGCCATGACTTCTAGATTATCAGATATAAGAAGAATACATATTTATTCTGTCTTTCTTTTTACTCAGCAACATTTGCCAAACATGACCATTTAACACCATACTTTCTTACCTTCCCTCCTAATACACTGGCATTTCTTCCCAGTCTCTTTGGCAGCTCTGCCACTCTGAATCGTGCTTATATATGGATATAACTCACCTTTGTATTTTCAACATAGATTGCTCTTCACCTCCCACCCATATCTGCACTTCCCACTTCCATGTGCTTGGATATCTAACAGGTATCTTGTCCCAAGATCTACTCTTAATTTTTTCCCAATCCTGATCATCCCCAGTTGGCTTCATTGTATCAGTTGCATAATCTAGAAATCTGAAATTCATTCTTGATATCTTCCTATTAACTTTCTCCAATTCTCTCTATTTTCACTGTGGCCACACTAGCCCTTTCACCTTAATTGCTAAAAAAGCCTCCCAGCCTGTCTCCTTGAACTAATTCTTGCTTATTATCATAGAGCAGACAAAGATCTTTTTAAATGTCAATTTTATCATCATAATTTCCTACTTGAAAACCTTCAATGGTCTTTTGAACCTTTGGGTAAAATTCAAAATCCTTACCGTGGGCTACCTGGCTCTGTGTGGTCTAGAATCTTCTGCCTCTGCAATAATCTAGACTGTATGCTTGGCACAGCACACCCCAGCCACGTTCCCCTTCTCCAGCAAACCAGGCTTCTCACCATGTCACCATGGAGTATAAACATATTTGCTAATAAAAAAAAAATTTAGAGTTTCTCTGTCTGGCTTCATAGTATACATATGGTATCCTGATCCTTCAACTAAGATCTAACAGCCAATGTCAAGGTCAGAAAGTGTAGTGAAATATTGGTGAACCTCAGAATATATTACTTGTAGTCATCATCTCAAACAGCCCTGGAAGGTTGAGTCAGTTGGAAACAAGTGTTTTACTTTCCTGGGTAAGTCTTCTGATATCAGTTTTTGTTTCATTCTATTCTGATGCCAACTTCTACTTCATTTCCTTATTGAAACAAAGGAGTATTTTGTAATACAAAATCAAACACAAATTATTGCATTGCATATTCTACTTAGAAGATCATATTATCCCAGACTGGATCTAGGACAGTCAGAAAGTCTGAATGACATAGATTTTCAGCTGAGCTTTGAACAACACAAGTTTGAACTGTGCAGGTCCACTTATACATGAATTTTTTTAATGACTATTTTGGAAAATTTTTGGAGATTTGCAGCAATTTTAAAAAACTGGAAGACACACTGTGTAGCCTAGAAATACAGAATAAATAGGGAAAATATAATTATGTCATAAAGCTATAAAATACATGTAGATACGGGTCTATTTTATTACTTACTACCATAAAATATACAAAAAAACTATTATAAAAAGTTAAAATGTATCAAACTTATTCACACAAACACAGATTATACACAGCACCATTCATAGTAGAAAGAAATATAAACAAAAGTAAAGATGCATTAAAAAATCATAAGTGCAGCCGGGCGCAGTGGCTCAAGCCTGTAATCCCAGAACTTTGGGAGGCCGAGGTGGGTGGATCACGAGGTCAAGAGATCAAGACCATCCTGGTCAACATGGTGAAACCCCGTCTCTACTAAAAACACAAAAAAATTAGCTGGGCACGGTGGCGCGTGCCTGTAATCTCAGCTACTCAGGAGTCTGACGCAGGAGAATTGCCTGAACCCAGGAGGCGGAGGTTGCGGTGAGCCAAGATTGAGCCATTGCACTCCAGCCTGGGTAACGGGAGTGAAACTGTGTCTCAAAAAAAAAAAAAAAAAAAAAAAAAATCATAAGTGCATAAAATCAACTGTAGTTCATATACTACTGAAATAATTTAGTGATCACCTCCTGTTGCTATTGTGGTGAGTTTGAGTGTGGCAAGTATCCCCTTAAAATGTACCTGATACTAATCCTCTGCCCCTCAGCAGTTTCTCTCTCCAGTAAATTTCCTATCACAGAAAAAGTGCTCTCAGCATTTCAGACATATGATTTATCTTGTAAACGAACAACAAAAATTTACAGGATTGATAAATACAGTACAGTACTATTTTCTCTTCCTAATGATTTTCTTAATAACATTTTCTTCCCTCTAACTTACTTTATTGTAAGAATCTAGTATATAATATATATAAAACATATGAAATATATGTTAATTGACAGTTTTACATTGTCAGTAAGGCTTCTAGTCAACAGAACATGATTCATAGTTAAGTTTTTAAACAGTCAAAAGGTACATGCAGATTTTCTGAACTGGGGTTTCAGAAAATACCCCCCAACCTGCATGCTGTTTCAGAAAATATACCCCAACCTGCATGCTGTTCAAGGGTCAATTTTACTTGTTTTCAACAAATAATTATTGAGTCCCCACTATATGAGAGACATTGTACTAAGTCACTGGGATATGCTGGTGAGGAAAACATAGAAACCTCTTGTGAAGCTTGTGGTGCAGTTGGGGAGACAGCTATAAATCAAATAATCACACAAAGAACTATATTATAACAAGTTGAGATAAGGGCTGTGATAAAAAGTGTCACAGTGGACTGACAGAGTATACTAGAGGAAATTGGCCAAGTATAGGAGGTTGAAAAGCCCTCTTTAGAAAAATAATGCCTAAGTTAAGACAAAGATGAATAGGATTACCTAGCTGTTGAAAAAGGGAGAACTTTCCAGGAATTGAAATGACATGTGCAAAGGCCCTGAACCCAAAGAGTTTGGTATGATTAAGAAGCTGAATGAATGCCAGTATCCTATGTCCACCACGTTTATATAGAGCAAAAGTGATTTCCTATATGATGCTATTGAAGGAACAGGCATGGGCCAGGTGACTCAGGGTCTTTTAAGTTATCTTGGGGAATCTTGCCCTTTAACGTAAGATCAAATGGAAGCCACTCAAAGATTTACACAAGGGAAATAACATAAAATTATACTTTGGAAAGATCACATCAACTACGTTTTGGAGAATAATTTGAAGAGATTGTGGTAAACCAGGATGAAGATAAGACTGATTGCATTAAGGTTGGGAGAACAGGAATAGAGGTAAAATAATAAATTCAAGAGATGTTCTAAAGATAAAATCAACACAACTTGGGGATGGATACCCTTGGAACAGAAAGAAAGCACATGTTGAAGCTCTCAAAGGTGACTTTCAAGTGTCAAGGTTATAAAATTGTTAGCAATTATGCCATTAAATTTACTAGAAATACTGGAAAATGACTCTCAGAGAGGATGTCCACAAGTTCAATGCATGTGTTAAATTTGACTTTACAGGAGAAAGCTATCTTTAAAAAATGATGTTCTGGAGTTCAGCAGAGAGGTACTTAAAGGTTCTAAGATTCTTTTCTTACAATTTTTTCATCTTCATCAAAATTATATAGAGAGAAACAGTAAGCTATAAATAAAAATATGAGATATACTCATTGAGTAATATATATTAAACCTTTTGATAATCAAACGCATTTTGAAAAGTCTGAAGATTGAGTTACACAGATTTTGAAATGAAACAATCTGCCTGCTTTTTAAAAATCCTCATGACTAAATGTGGCTGATTCCAAAGTGAATTATTTAGCCAGTACCAGTACAAACCAGCTATTACGTCAGAAACAAAAGCAATCTGTTGTCACGTTATATATTTCACCTAGAAATAATTTAAGAAGAGTAAATTTCCTGCAAGGCCACATTG
This sequence comes from Callithrix jacchus, assembly GCF_049354715.1. NCBI lineage: Eukaryota > Metazoa > Chordata > Mammalia > Primates > Cebidae > Callithrix > Callithrix jacchus. Next base: position 85,810,176 of record NC_133504.1, on the reverse strand, counting down.
AATGCATTCCTAATATGCAATGAAGTTGTGCCTTTTCAATCCTTCTAGGATTCATATCAATCACAAACACCAGTCTTTTTAAATGTTGATAAGTATTCAAATTGAACATGTAGAGAAAAAAAGTAAATAATAATTTACAATTATGAAAGCTATTTCGTCTATTCTTTTGTTAATACATAAAATGAACTCTGTAAACAGCACATTCAAACACTGTATCTGAGCCAATCTTAATCACCAATACAAATTTTGATAAAGCAATCTGAATTTTGGAATTCAATCTATATCAATTAGTAAAATAAGCAACAAAAATAACACTGTGTTGCTATAAACATTTATATAAAGATGTCTTCATTTATGGGATATATATTCAGGAATGTTTATAGCAACATTATATAGACAAAATTCTGGCAACAGTTTAAATCATCAGTAAGAAAATGGTTGCATGAATTATGGTAGTCATGCAGTTAACAATTTAAAATTAGTCAGCATGTCTCTGTGCATTTGCCTGAAAAAAGTCCATAAAATATTATAAATTAAGTGAAAAAGAAATACCTGCATATAATACAATCCCATTTTAGTAGATGAAGGAATATATATAGGTAGATATATGTTTAGTATAAACATAAATGTGTGCAAGAAGGATAACTATTTTACTAAATGAATTGGGCTAAGATTTAAGTATATGAAAAAAACACCCTTCATTCCTTCTCACCACACTGTGTTGAATTCCTTATGTTGACACTTTCTTTCCAAGATCTGTACAGATATTTAAAGATGACTCATTGTCTTGAAGTGTAATTTTCTGGGTTCTTTGTAGGACCATCATGGATACTTTTCTTGTGTGTATCTCTTGGACCTGGAAAATACATTTTTATTTTTATTTTTATTTTCTTTTTTGATGGAGTCTTGCTCTGTCGCCAGGTGGAGTGCAGTGGTGTGATCTCAGCTGACTGTAATCTCCGCCTCCAGGGTTCAAGCGATTCCCCTGCCTCAGCCTCCCGAGTAGCTGGGACTACAGGCGCGCACCACCATGCCTGGCTAATTTTTTGTATTTTAGGAGAGACAGAGTTTCACCATGTTGGCTAGGATGGTCTTGATCTCCTGACATCGTGATTTGCCCACCTCGGCTTCCGAAAGTAGGGGTATTACAGGTGGGAGCCACCACGCCCGGCAGAATTTCTATTCTTAATGATCACTTGTGACTCCTTCCTCAGCTCCTGGTAAATTGTTCTTTATTTCCATCTTCTTGCTTCTGGGGTTGTCCATGAAAGGCTCATATCAGTTCCAAAACACTCACAAATCCCTTGCCCTGACATAGTCTTGGAAAAGACAATCCTAATATAACCCCTCTAACCTGCGCTATTGTCTTCTTTAACTTCCTCTGGAGGAAGTATGGTTCCAGTCTTCTGAGACTACTTGAAATATTTGAGCTTGAAAGCTCTTTGAGTCTTCCCAAAAAAGCACTCATCGTTAGGATTGCTATGTTAGAGAGAGAACTGCTCCCTTACTACTCACATCTAAACTATTTCTTTTGAAAATTTTGTACTGTAAATTTGTTTTACTTTAATGTCTGATACTTATTTTATTGACACCTCAGTCCAAACTGAAGAAAGAATAGTTCACATTTATCTTAATATCCTGCTTTATAGGTTTTAAATTTATAAGAATTCTGGTGGGAGTGTGGATTTTATTGGCAATTGCAAACAGTTACAGACATTTATGAAGCATATTCTATGTCTCCAGGCACTATGGAGAGTAACAAGAATACCAGTATAATTAGGACAAAACAAATTCCCACATCATTGCAACTTTTATAATTAGGACAAAACAAATATCAAAATAATCTAAACATGGAATATTGTTTTAACAATATTTAATGTAACCCCAGCACTTTGGGAGGCTGAGGCAGGGGTTCGAGACCAGCCTTGCCAACATGGCAAAACCCCATCTCTACTAAAAAAATACATTAAAAAAAAATAACTAGGCATTGTGGCACACGCCTGTAATATCAGTTACTTGGGAGGCTGAGGCAGGAAAATCTCTTCAACCATGGAGGCGTAGGTTGCAGTGAGCTGAGTACACACCACTGCCTTCCAGACTGGGAAACAGACTGAGACTGCATCTAAAACAAACAAACAAACAACTCCTATCAGGACAAAAGATTGCAAAAAACGACCACCATAATTTTGGTTTTTCTGTTTCATTTAATAGCTATTTTCATACACTGATCCTCGTTTTGTTGGGTTAGTGACCAAATAAATAAATAAGCTTTCTTTATACTCTATTGAGTCTGGACTAAAATATTCTTTAAAACTATTTACTAGACAAATTATTTCGAGAGAATATCATTGGTTTAAGAATGCAAAAGATAAAAGGGTGGTTGTCATTTTCAAACATGTTTAAGAGGTTCCAAAAGATCCAGTTTATAACATATAAAACACAATATCAGAAGCCCTGAATGATTTTTTTTATCTCATAAGATGCTCCTGGAAGGCAGTGTAAAATTGTATAAAAAGAATTAAGGATATTTTGATTATGGCAAAACTCACCAATTCTTTTAGTTCTGTAACTTTGGTTAGTTTACTGTTCTCAATTATGGTTTCCTCATTCTTAAAATGATTATGCTGCAGCCTATTTTATGAAGATGTTTAGATGATAAAATATGCAAAATACTTAACACCAAATAATGTTAGTTCCCTTCCTTATCGGCTTATCTGATAGCATTACTACTTCTTAATTTTTTTCTAAATACTTGAAAGTTTTTCTTAGTTGACAAACACTTTGAGTCTTCAGTATTACTTTGGTGTTATGACTGTGTTTTAGAATATTTAATAAAACAGTCCATGGATTCCTAGCTGTCTCCCTGAAGTATTGTGGCCAGAAATACCTTGGCAAGAAGCTGGGCAGGCACCAGGGAACAAGCTTTACTTTTCACACTTCAAGAAATTTATTGGGAAAATTAAAGTGCTTCACTGGGGTTGGTAATTTTATCAGGATCCATACTATGTAAAAAATAAATGAATCAGTGAGATTGGAAAAAGACTCACTCTAAATGATTAAGAAAAGCACTTTTTTTTTCTTTTTGACAACTTGATTGGGGGTGGGGAAAGGGTGGAAAATGGCCCTACTTAAGAAAAGTAAGCAAAGTATTGGCAGGCAGTGACTTTAAATTGCACATTAAACTAATCCAGGGCTATGCCTTAATAAACGCAAGGGCTGGGAATTCTTATGGATTTTCTAGCTCATTGCTGGGACAACACAGAAAGGCAATAAATGTTCTATTACTTACACAAGCTGCTAGTTTTCAGAAAATTAGTCACCAGTGACCTTTTACCCTTTGTCTTGCTCTCCTTCTCAGTCACTGCACCTGAGCTGAATCAAATGCGGACCAGTCCACAGATAAGTTTCTAGGCTAACCTCCTACAAATTGAAATAACTGGGTTTTGGTATAATCAATAAAATGTACATATTAGAAAAAATATAACTTAATGCATTTACCAGATACAAAAAGCTCCATTCCCAAGTTGTTTTAAGTGTAATAAATTATATCTTATTTCAAACAAACATATCTCACTTCAAACAAGGTGAATATTTGAATGACATTCAGTTGAAAGTACATTTTTACACAAACAAGAAAACCACTCCATGACAATAACATAACAGTTTTTTCTGTTAGCCCTTGCCTAAATGCAGGACCATGGGTGTGCGGGTAACGGTAGGAGAAGTGTGAGGTAGCAGAGGCCAGAGTCTCAGGGTAGATATTGAAGAGGAACAGAAAGGGAGAGAAGTTATGTGATTTGGGGGCACCCAGTCCTTATATTAAATTATATTGATTAGTTTTCTAGTTAGCAGGGAGACCTCCTTCTGACCCTATTTTCAGGGTCACTAGATCATAATGCAATCTCACGAAGAGGCTGGTGTTCCTCCCCATATTGCTTTCTGAGGAAAGTATGGACCTGATAATCGCCCATTTAAAGCTTTCTCTTTTTTTCCTCCTTTTGCTGGACCCTCACTAACAAATGCATATATAAATTGCACATACAGTGTAATAACACATGTTGCAATTGACAGAAGATAAGATATAAAAATGGTCCCAACCTTTTGCCAAAAGGCTATTTTAGAAATTGAATCTCATAAACAGCATTTCATCTGAATCAGGAAAATAAAATGAAAATATCTGACAAACAGGTGGGCCTGCTGTAAGATCTGGACCCTTTACTAGAGAAACTTTAATTTTGTGTTCAAGTATGGTTGAAGCATACAGCAAACACTAAATATTAAAGACATAATAGGGGATATTTTTGGTTTATTCATGTGCATTTTCATCTTATACCAAACATGAATGATTAACTAGCAGATCAAACAATTATGTGTCTATGAATATTTATGGACAAAAAAAATACCCAGGGGATTTTTTAAGAAGATGGCATAATTTCAAGACTTTCAGCCTTTAAAATTTTACTTATATGAAACAACCTGGGGAAACTGCAGTTTAAAAAGGCATTTACTGTAATTTATAGGAAATTCAAAAAGAGATATTTTGACATTATGGAGAGAAAGCAAATGAATTTTTTACCTTTCAGCTATTGTACTGATGTAGGACTATCTTACCCGCAATTGGTACTAGCCATTTGACATGCAATTGTAGCCTTCCCCAAGGGCCTGTTGGTACTTTGGGATCTGTTTCCTTACTTGCTGTGCCTTTATGTCTTCATGTTTTATTTGACTAAAGGAAGCTTTCTTATCTTTAACCACTGACTTGCTTCTAATGTGCTAACCCAACCTTTTGGCTCTAGGCTGAAGTTGTAATTCACTCTCACTGCTCTTCTTGCTTAGCATATACATAAACACACTGTGTGATTGTTAATCTCATTTTCTCTCTACTTAGAGATCCTGGGCTGTTAACATCACTCCCTAAGTCCATTATCTTTTTTTTTAATTGCATTTTAGGTTTTGGGGTACATGTGCAGAACATGCAAGACGGTTGCATAGGTACACACATGGCAGTGTGTTTTGCTTCCTTTCTCCCCTTCACCCACATTTGGCATTTCTGGTGAAATAACTCAGAAACAAAAAGTCAAATATCACATGTTCTCACTTGAAAATTAGAGCTAAATAATGGACAGAAAGAGTGGGACACTCCAATAGGTGTCAGGATGGGAGTGGGTTAAGGGATGAGGAGTTACTTAATAGGCACAATGTACTCTCTTTGGGACATGGTTATACTAAACCCCCAGACTACTACTAAGCAATATGTCCAAGTGTTAAATCTGAACTTGTGCCCCCTACATGTATACAAATTAAAAAACAAACAAGAAAACCACTCCATGAACCAAAATCCTCAGTTGAATCAATAGAAGTGCTATATCATATCATTTTGGAAATGCCCTGCTTAAAGGTATTAATTTTGGTCATTCTGTAATGTGTTAATATTAATAAGGTATAAGAGGTGGAGAAGTTGTAGAAAGAGAATAAATAATAGAATTGGTAGAACAATAAAAAAGCAGAATCATAAAATAATTCCCCCTAATCAAAAGCAAGACTCAACCAATTATACCCAAGTCCTCAACAAGTATCCCAGAGCATACCCATTCTCTATAAGTGTGTCTTCTCTCAATGTCTCAATCTGTCAGAAACATTGAAGGAACAGAGTGAATGAGTAATTTCTACTTTTTAAATTCCTTTCATATTACTGCCCCTAATGTTTTTCCACCCAGAGTAGCAACATATTCCCACCAACCTATTTTTCCTCCAGTGAGACAGATTATACTAGGCCAAAACGCTCTAGAGGAGCAGATAAAAACAACCCACTGGCTGTGACTTGGATAAAGTTGATTTCTTGAGCCTGCCATAATCAGCAAAGCAAATGGAAAGCTCCAACCAGGCAGTGTGGCTTTGTTGCTGCTGATAATTATGTGCCCAGAGGACACAAATGTCAAGACTATCCTAGGAATCAATTGAGATTTTTGTGGAAAATAGAGGGAGAGCTATAAAGAGAAAAAGGGGACACTGGAGGAGATATCTTTAGGCCACTTTCTCATGGAAAACCTTCAGTGGCTTGTTTTATTCATATTACTTTGCTTATGAGTAAATGTAAAGAGTTTGAGGCTCAGAGAGTGAATTTGTAGATATCATTTAGATCTTAATTTGATATTTATATCTTGATTATGTATAGAAGTCTCGTTTTGACAAAATTACATGCTTGCCATTCATTTATGATACTGCATTCATTATAATGTAATCTTTGCTATGTTGTATGCTTTATATTGCAGTTATATTGTATGATATAATCATAATAAATGTAATTGTGAATGAGTGTCTTGAACCGTTGTACTTCAGCCAGACTAGCAGTGAGTTAGAGCCTCTTTAATTTGGATGTATAACAACAATTTAAAACCTATTAAGCAGTTTTACTTCATTTTGTTAATAAGGAGAACTAGGGAAGACAAAAATGCCATCATTTCTCACCAATATTATGATAAAATGATCTTATAATAATTTTTTTAAATTGTTATTTAGGTTCTGGGGTACATCTGCAGATCATGCAGGATCGTTGCATAGGTATACACATGGCAATGTGTTTTGCTGCCTCCATCCCCCTATCACCTACATCTGACATTTCTCCCCATGTTATCCCTCCCCAACCTCCCACCCCCACCACTGTCCCTCCCTTGGTGCCTCCCAACAGATGCCAGTGTGTGATGCTCCCCTCCTGTGTCCATGTGTTCTCACTGTTCAACACCCACCTATGAGTAAGAACATGCCGTGTTTGATTTTCTGTTCTTGTGTCAGTTTGCTGAGGATAATGGTTTCCAGATTTATCCATGTCCCTACAAAGGACACAAACTCATCACTTTTTATGGCTGCATAGTATTTCGTGGTGAATATTTGCCACATTTTCCTTGTCCAGTCTATGGTCAATGGGCATTTGGGTTGGTTCCAGGTCTTTGCTATTGTAAACAGTGCCACAGTGAACATACATGTACATGTGTCTTTATGATAGAATGACTTGTAATCCTTTGGGTATATACCCAGTAATGGGATTGCTGGGTCAAATGGAATTTCTATTTCTAGGTCCTTGAGGAATCGCCACACTGTCTTCCACAATGGTTGAACTAGCTTACACTCCCCCCAACAGTATAAAAGGGTTCCTATTTCACTGAATCCTCTCCAGCATCTGTTGTCTCCAGATTTTTTAATGATCGCCATTCTAACTGGCATGAGGTGTTATCCCAATGTGGTTTTGATTTGCATTTCTCTAATAATCAGTGATGATGAGCATTTTTCATGTTTGTTGGCCTCATATATGTCTTCTTTTGAAAAGTATTCATATACTTCACCCACTTTTGAATGGGTTTGTTTTTCTCTTGTAAATCTGTTTTAGTTCTTTGTAGATTCTAGATTATTAGCCCTTTGTCAGACGGGTAAATGGTGAAAATTTTTTCCCATTCTGTTGGTTACCGACTCACTCTAATGATTGTTTCTTTTGCTGTACAGAAGCTCTGGAGCTTAATTAGGTCCAATTTGTCTATTTTGGCTTTTGTTGCCAATGCTTTTGGTGTTTTAGTCATGAAGTTCTTGCCTATGCCTATGTCCTGAATGGTTTTGCCAAAGTTTATTTCTAGAGGTTTTATGGTGTTAGGTCTTATGTTTAAGTCTTTTATCCATCTGGAGTTAATTTTAGTGTAATATGTCAGAAAGGGGTACAGTTTCTGCTTTCTGCACACTGCTAGCCAGTTTTCCCAACACCATTTATTAAACAGGGAATCCTTTCCCCATTGTTTGTTTTTGTCAGGTTTGTCAAGATCGGATAGTTGTAGATGTGTGGCATTGCCTCTAGGGTCTCTGTTCTGCTCCATTGGTCTATATCTCTATTTTGGTACCAGTACCATGCTGTTTTGATTACTGTAGCCTTGTAGTATAGTTTGAAGTCTGGCAGTGGGATGCCTCCGGCTTTGTTTTTTGCTTAGAATTGTCTTGGTTATGTGGGCTCTCTTTTGGTTCCATATGAAATTTAAGGTGTTTTTTTCCAGTTCTGTGAAGAAGGTCATTGGTAGCTTGATGGGGATAGTGTTGAATCTATAAATTACTTTAGGGAGTATGGCCATTTTCACTATATTGATTCTTCCTAACCATGAACATGGAATGTTTCTCCATCTGTTTGTGTCCTCTCCTATTTCCTTGAGCAGTGGTTTGTTGTTCTCAAAGAGGTCTTTACATCCTTTGTTGGTTGTATTCCTAGGTATTTTATTCTCTTTGTAGCAATTGTGAATGGGAGTTCACTCTTGATTTGGCTGTTAGTCTGTTATTGATGTATAGACATGCTTGTGATTTCTACACATTGATTTTGTATCTGAGACTTTGCTGAAGTTCCTTATCAGTTTAAGGAAATTTTGGGCTGAGATGATAGAGTCTTCTAAATATCCAATCATGTCATGTGTAAATAGAGATAATTTGACTTCCTCTTTTACTAATTGAATACCTTTTTTTTTCTGCCTAATTGTTCTGGCTAGAACTTCCAATACTATATTGAATAGGAGTGGTGAAAGAGGACATCCTTGTCTGGTGCCAGATTTGAAACGGAATGCTTCCAGGTTTTGCCCATTCGGTATGATATTGGCTGTAGGTTTGTCATAAATAGCTTTTATTGTTTTGAGATATTTTCCTTTGATACCTAGTTTATTGAGAGATTTTAGCATAAAGGGCTGTTGAATTTTGTAGAAGGCCTTCTCTGCATCTATTGAGATAATCATGTGGCTTTTTTGTCTTTGGTTCTGTTTATGCGGTGGATTACGTTTATAGACATGTGTATGGTGAACCAGCCTTGCATTCCTGGAATGAAGCCTACTTGATCGTGATGGATAAGCTTTTTGATGTGCTGTTGCAATCGGTTTGCCGGATTTTATTGAAGATTTTTGCATCTATGGTCATCGTGGATATTGGCCTGAAATTTTCTTTTCTTGTTGAGTCTGCCGGGTTTTGGTATCAGGATGATGTTTGTCTCATAAAATGATTTAGGAAGGATTCCATCTTTTTGTATTCTTTGAAATAGTTTTGGAAGGAATGTTACCAGCTCCTCTTTGTATGTCTGGTAGAATTCAGCTGTGAACCCTTTTGGACCTGAACTTTTTTTGGTTGGTAAGCTGTTAATTGCTTCCTCAACTTCAGCTTTCGTTATTGGTCTATTCAAGATTTCAACTTCTTCCTGGTTTAGGCTTGGGAGGGTGCAAGTGTCCAGGAATGTATCCATTTCCTCCAGGTTTACTGGTTTATGTGCATAGAATTGTTTGTATTTTTGTGGAATTGGCAGTGATATCCCCTTTATCATTTTTATTGCATGTATTTGATTCTTCTCCCTTTTTCTTTTTATTAATCTTGCTAGCAGTCTATTTTGTTGATCTTTTCAAAAAACCAGCTCCTGGATTTATGAATTTTTTGAAGGGTTTTTGTGTCTCTATCTCCTTCAGTTCTGCTCTGATCTTAGTTATTTCTTATCTTCTGCTAGCTTTTGGGTTTATTTGATCTTGCTCCTCTAGCTCTTTCAATTTTGACAATAGAGTGTTGATTTTAGCCTTGCTTCTCTAGTGGGCTTTTATTGCTAGAAATTTTTCTCTTGACACTGCTTTAAATGTGTCCCAGAGATTCTGGGATGTTGTGTCTTTGTTCTCTTTGGTTTCAAAGAACATATTTATTTCTGCCTTCCTTTCATTCTTTATCCCATCAACATTTAAGAGCCAGTTGTTCAGTTTCCAGGAAGCTATGCAGTTCTAAGTTAGTTTCTGAATTCTGAGTTCTAACTTGATTGCACTGTGGTCTGAGAGACTGTTTATTATGATTTCCATTCTTTTGCATTTGCTGAGGAGTGAATTACTTCCAATTATGTGGTCAATTTTAGAGTAGATGCAATGTGGTGCTAAGAGGAATGTATATTCTGTGGATTTGGGGTGGAGAGATCTGTAGATATCTATTAGGTCCACTTAATCCAGATCTGAGTTCAATCCTGGATATGCTTGTTAATTTTCTGTCTCATTGATGTCTAATATTGACAGTGGAGTGTTAAAGTCTCCCATTATTATTGGGTGAGAGTCTAAGGGTCTTTGTAGGTCATTAGGAACTTGCTTTATGTACATGGGTGCTCCTGTATTGGGCGAGTATATATTTAGGATCATTAGCTCTTCTTCATGCATTGATCCTTTTACCATTATATAATGCCCTTCTTTGTCTCTTTTGATCTTTGTTGATTTAAAGTCCATTTTATTAGAATTGCAACTCCTGCTTTTTTTTTTTTTTTTTTTTTTTTTTGCTCTCCATTTGCTTGGTAAATCTTTCTCCATCCCTTTATTTTGAGCCTATGGGTGTCCTTGTATGTGAGATACAGCACATTGATAGGTCTTGACTTTTTATCCAATTTGCCAGTCCGTGTCTTTTGATTGAGGCATTTAGCCCATTTACATTTAAGGTTAATATTGTTATCTCTGAGTTTGATCCTGCCATTTTGATGCTAGCTGAATGTTTTGCCCATTAGTTGATGCATTTTTTTTTGTCACGTTAATGGTCTTTACCATTTTGTATGCTTTTGGAGTGGCTAGTACTGGTTTTTCCTTTCCTTCATTAATGCTTCTTTCAGGATCTCTTGTAAGATGGGCCTGGTGGTGATGAAATCTCTCAGCAATTGCTTGTCCATAAAGGATTTTCTTTCTCCTTCACTTATAAAGCTTAATTTGGCTGGATACCAAATTCTAGATTGAAAGTTGTTTTCTTTAAGGATGTTGAATATTGGGCCCCACTGTCTTCTGGCTTGAAGGGTTTCTGCCAAGATATCTGCTGTGAGTCTGATGGGCTTCCCTTTGTGGGTAACCTGACCTTTCTCTCTGGCTACCCTTAGCATTTTTCTTTCATTTCAAGCCTGGTGAATCTGACGATTATATGCGTTGGGGTTGCTCTTCTTAAGGAATATCTTTGTGGTGGTCTCTGTATTTCCTGTATTTGAATATTAGCCTGGCTTGCTAGGTTGGGGACATTCTCCTGGATAATATCCTGAAGAGTGTGTTGCAGCTTGGATTCATTCTCTCTGTCACATTCAGGTACACCTATCAAACATAGATTAGGTCTTTTCACATAATCTCATATTTCTTGGAGGCTTTGTTCATTTCTTTTCACTTTTTTTTTCTCTATTCTTGCCTTCTCATTTTATTTCATTGAGTTGATCTTCAATCTCTGATATCCTTTCTTCTGCTTGGTTGATTTGGCTATTGAAACTTGTGTATGCTTCCCGAAGTTCTTGTGTTGTGTTTTTCAGCTCCATCAAGTTGTTTATATTCTTCTCTAAGCTGTTTATTACAGTTAGCTACTCATCTAACCTTTTTTCTAGGTTCTTAATTTCTTTGCATTGGGTTACCATATGTTCTTTTAGCTCTGAGAGGTTTGTTATTACCCACCTTCTGAGGCCTGTTTCTTTCATTCTCCATTCATCTTTGATCCCAAGCTGGTGAGGAGTTAGATCCTTTGAAGGAGGAGAGGCATTCTGGTTTTTGGTGTTTTTATCCTTTTTGCACTGGTTTCTTCCCATCTCAGTGGCTTTATCTACCTGTGGTCTTTGTCATTGGTGACTTTCAGATGTGGTCTCTGAGTAGGATGTCCTTTTTGTTGATGATGAAGTTATTTCTGTTTCTTAATTTTTCATCTAACAATCTGGTCCCTCTGCTGCAGGATGGCTGGAGGTCCACTCCAGACCCTGCTTGTTTGGGGATCACCCACAGGGGCTGTGGATGCACGGTAAGGATTGCTGTCGGTTTCTTCTTCTGTTATCTTCATCCCAGAAGGGTACCTGCCAGATGTCAGCCTGAGCTCTCCTTTATGAGGTGTCTCTTTGGGTACATGGGGGTCAGGGAGCTGCTTGAAGAGACAGCCTGTGCCTTATAGGAGTTCAAGTGCTGTGCTGGGAGCTTCATTGTTTCATGGAGAGCTGCTGGACATGTACACTTAAGTCTGCTGCAGTGGAACTCATAACCACCTCTTCCCAGGGGATCTGTCCTAGGAATATTGGCTCTATTTATAAGTTCCTGTCGTGCTGCCACCTTTGTTCATAGATGCCCTGCCCTGCATGGAGTTGTCTAGTCACAGTCTTCCAGAAGAGGCATTGCTGAGCTGCCACAAGCTCTGTCCAACTGCTGTGTAAACTGCCTTGGTAGTGGTTGTCGCCCTTTCCCCCACTAAGCTGGAAAGTCTTCTGTCCATCTGTGCTTGCTGTGAAACTCTCAATCCAGAGCATTTCAGATTCCTTGTTTTGTGGGGGTGGTACCCGCCGAGCCAGATCCCCTAACTCCCTATCTCTGCCCACTCCCTTTCAGTTGAATGGGAAGCTCTGTCTCTCAGGTATTCCAGGCTCAAGTTGAAATGGCCGCCCAGATTTGTGTGAGTTTCTGTGCACCAACCCAGCACCAGCTGAAACCGCCATGCTGAAAACTCATGGCACTTTTTGGCCCAGGAGTCTCCTGGTCTGTGGGCAGTGAAAATTTGTTTGGAAATGTGGTGGGCACTCACCCTTTGCATTGTTCTTGCTGGGAACTGCAATCTGGAGCTATTCTTATTCAACCATCTTGGATCCTCCCCCGATCTTAAAATAATCATTAGGTGTTCTTGGAAATCAAATTTAACTATGTATAAATCAATATGAAAGTGTCCCAAAAGTGTCTTATTGAAGTTAGTCCCCTTCAGGTTTTGGCTGGAATGGATGTCTTAGGTGGGGTGGATATTGTTGTTTAGCGTCTATATCACAACTTAAAATGACAGAATTAACTAGCCAGTTTGTTACACAGATCACCAGAATGTTCTAGAAGTTAAATCTGTTAACTTGAATATTAAAATAAAATACCCTAGATAATCTTAGTCACAGTTTACTTATACCAAACAGGATACTTTTAAATGAAACTATAGAAAAATGAATAGTATAAATTGATGAAATCATATTTGATTGATTTTATTCAATAAGCAGTCATTTCCTGGGAAGCAATTATTATGTGTTAGATGTCATATAAAATGAGGGACATGAGACATAAATAAGACCCCAGCCTTTTCCTGTTGGAGCCCATAGTTTGACTCATCTAACTGGCCCAGAATGTAGTATGTCTAGCAACATTTAAGATATATGTCAAAATTTCCTTTATAATGGTGACAGATGGCTAGGCATGGTGGCTGACACCTGTAATCCAAGCACTTTGGGAGACTGAGGCAGGTGGATCACAAGGTCAAGTGTTGGAGAACAGCCTGGCCAACATGGTGAAACCCTGTCTCTACTAAAAATTCAAAAATTAGCCAGGTGTGGGGGCCGGTGCCTATAATTCCAGCTACTCAGGAGGCTGAGGCAGGAGAATTGCTTGAACCCAAGAGGTGGAGGTTGTAGTAAGCCAAGATCACATGACTGCACTCCAGCTTGGATGACAGAACAAGAATCCATTTCAAAAAAAAAAGTGACAAATTCATTTATTTCTTATTTTCATAAAACCATGTGATCAAATATATGCCCCTTTCTTCTGTAAGAAATAAAGAACTACAGCTACTAAAATGTGAAAGAGATTTAGTACAGGGAATTGGGTACTCTTACAATTGCTGGAGGAGTGGGATTTTGCCAGAGTCCCAGAACACCACTGCCATTCTACAGTATGGGGAAAGTGGGGATCAGAAAGGCTGCCAAGGGAGCTGTTGTGTTCGAGTGTTTGGCCTTAGGTGCTTTCCAGGGCTCAGGAAGTTTCCAACATTCCTGCTCTAAATGCCTCTTAAACTCACTGAGCTGGGACTGGGCAAGGTGGTTTACACTTGTAATCCCCACACTTTGGGAGACTGAGGTGGGAGAATCCCTTGAGCTCAGGAGTTTGAGATCATCCTGGGTAACATGGCAAAACCCCATATCTACAAAAAAAATTAAAAATTAGCTTGGCAGGGTGGCATGCACCTGTAGTCTCAGTCTTGGGAGGCTTAGGTGAAAGGACCACTTGAGTCCAGAAGGTCAAGGCTGCAATGAACAGTTATTGCACCGCTGCACTCCAACCTCTTGCTGGATGATACCACAAGACCTGGTATCAAAAAAAAAAAAAAAAAAAAAAAACAAGGAAAAGAAAAACCATCGAGCTAATGACTAAAATTTAAATGCCCAGCAAAACAAAGCAGAACAAATGAAACCAAAAACAGTATCTTTAAAATCATAGCTATTAGCAGCACAAGAAAATGCAGCTGGAAGATGGTCCTTTTGTCTTCCAAATCTCACACAAGTGCCAGCTTCAAATTGCTGAAATCTAAATGTCATCCTGAGTTCCATCTTAAAGAAATCTGGTTTATAACCTTTTCAGCCTTTCAGGCCTTGGATTCCTGAGATGTTCCCATGAAAATGAAAGGGATGGCAACCTATGCCAGCACAACTGGAGCTGCCACAAACTGAGCCACCACTGACATTGTGAAAATTTTCCTCAAATCTTTTAATTAAAGTAGAAAAATATTAAATGTGTGTATATCCATGAGGGCTAAATTTACATTTTTCTTTTTTCCTTAAACTTTGTGTTCCCTTCACAATCAATCATTGCCACTAATTGCTTCCTCTGGGTCATGCATGTGCTTACTTCTGTCTGGAATGCCTGACATTCACCAAGCTTGGCTTACTTCAAGACCCTGCAGATAGATGTTCACTAGGGCACCCATGCTCATCTAGGTCACATTATTTTACATTCTATGAATAAACTGACTTTTTAGCTTTTTACTTATGTTTCCTTGGCATGATCATAACCTCATTGAGAGTATAAAATGATCCTTATAGTCAGAGTAACTAATTTATTGCCTGCTCTGTATTGTGCACAAACACAGGAATGAAGTTCTTTTACATGTGATAATTTATTTTATTTTGTGTAAATATCATTTTTATTACTAGACTCATTTATGTAGGTATTTATTCTATGAGCACTGATTAACAATCTGCTATGTGTAATGTGTGGCAGATTGTGTGTGGTCCTGGAGATACCTTAACTGGAAATTTAAACCATTCTCTAACCTAGATTTTTAAATGGTGTGAAACAGTGTTTATTTCCCTTTACTGTTCCTTACATTTTTTAACTGTCCTAGGATGATATATAACAATTCCTTTAAAAGCCATCTCTTCATTTTTTGTGTAATAGTTCAGATTTCATAAGAGAAAAGAACCAGTTTTAAACTTTTACAAAAAGTTTTGTTTTACAAAAAGTTTAAAACAGGAAAAGTATAAAACATACTTTAGTTCTAATTCTTTCATTGATTTGCTGTTGACCTTGAACAAATCACTTTACATATCTCTATCCCTATTTCTTCATTTTGAAAGTAAGCCTAATTTTAGTTTTTATTGCTTACCTAATAGAAAACTCAAGCTGCTTGAAATCTTAACAGAAAGGATGATGAGAATAATAGATAGAAATGTGCTCTGAACTCTTTAGAGAAAATGAATTGTATAGATCCAAGTTAGCATTTTAATTACATAAAACACAATATGGCATAGCATTGAAGAAAATCTCTTTGGACAGACAGCTGGGATCAGAATTCTGCCCTGCTCTGGTCAAACTGGAAGACTTAAGGCACTGTACTTGACTTTTCAGTACCTCAGTTTCCTCATATTTAAAACTATTAGAATATTTTAAAAATTTCTATTTCTATTAATTATTTCAAATGCTTAATAAATACCATTATTTTTGTGCTTCATCTAAGTTGACTGCAAAAGCATCATTCATGTAGGTGAAAAAAAGCACAAACAGACTCATAGAGACAAACACAGCTTCCAGTTGAAATATTAACCTACCTTGGTGTGTAGCATTTGGGTTTATAGAAGCATGCCACAGTCTTCAAAATACGTTTTTAAAAAGATTAACTGAAGGCATAGATGTCCTTTAGACTATTATTATTAACACATCCTATTGTATTTCCCAAGAAAGCAGCATTGTTCTTTTGCCTAGATTTCTTTGAGTCCTATTAAAATTTCTCACATTTCGCTTCTGTAACAATTTGTATTGTTGCAATAAGGTACTCTAAGAAAACATTTTGCATGTAAGCATTTTCTAAAATTCAGATTCATACTCAGACCCAGAGGCTTCAAATGAAACTTGTGAATTAAATTTTCTCATATATCATTATCCTAATTGAAAGCAGCAGGTGTATTGGAGTCTTGTGTAGAAAACCACAAGTAGAAGATACAAGTCAGTTACAAAGTTAAAAAGGTGACATTTGGGGGGCAGTGAGATAATGAAAAGAATTTACAGTAAGATCTTTTCTTTATGATACTGAATATTGACATTGTTTTGCTATGTCCCCATAGAAATCTCATCTTGAATTGTAGTTCCCCACTCCCCATGTGCTGTGAGAAAGACCAGGTAGAGATAACTGAATCATGTGAGTGGTTTCTCCCATCCTATTCTCATCATAGTGAGTGAGTTTTCATGAGATCTGATGGTTTTATAAGGGGCTTCCCCCTTTTGCTGCACTCATTCTTTCTTGTTGACATGTGAAGAAAAATATGTTTGCTACCCCTTCTGCCATGATTGTTAAGTTTCCTGAGGCCTCCCTAGCCATGTGGAAATATGATTCAATTAAACTTCTTTCTTTTATAAACTACCCAGTCTAGGGTATGTCTTTATTAGCAGTATGAGAATGGGCTAATACAAATGTACTGAATTTTTATGAGTTCCATGTTATAGATAATGTTTGTCTTTGCTGTTTTTTTAATATTCTGTTTATGTAGAACTTGCAGGCAGATAAATATAAGAACTAATTGGCATGCAAAATAAAGTTAACAGTTTTAATTTAAGAGTTAACAGTTAACACAGTAGATTTTAAAGTAAAACTGTTTTATGTTGTGCCTAATTATATGTTTTAAAAGGTTTATTTGTGGAGGAAAGAAGTTCTGTTTAGAAATAAACAGCAACCACAGACTTGCCTAAGAAAGTAATCTTATGAAGTAAACATGAAATAGTTAAAAAAGAAAAAAATTATAACAGTTTTCTTTTTCTTTTAATTGCACTTTAGGTTCTGGAGTACATGTGCAAATCATGCAGAATTGTTCCATAGGTACATACAATGGCAATGTTGTTTGCTAACTTCATCTCCTCTATCTGGTATTTCTCCCCTCGTTATCCCTCCCCACCCCCTGCTGTCCCTCCCCTAGCCCCCCACAACTGACCGCACTGTGTGATGCTCCCCTCCCTGTGCCCACATGTACTAATTGTTTGACACCTGCCTATGAGTGATATCATGCGGCGTTTGGTTTTCTGTTTTTGTGTCAGTTTGCTGAGAATGATGGTTTCCAGATTCATCCATGTCCCTATGAAGGACATGAACTCATAGTTTTTTATGGCTGCATAGTATTCCTGGACGTATATGTGCCACATTTTCTTTATCCAGTCTATCGTTGATGGACACTGGCTTGGCTCCAGGTCTTTGCTAGTGTAAATAGTGCTGCAATAAATATATGTGTGCATGTCTTTATAATAGAAAAATTTATAATTCTTTGGGTATATACCCAGTAATGGGATTGCTGGGTCAAATTGAATTTCTATTTCCAGGTCCTTGAGGAATCACCACACTGTCTTCCACAATGGTTGCACTAATTTGCACTCCCACCAACATTGTAAAAGTGTTCCTATTTTTCCACATCCTCTCCAGCATCTGTTGTCTCCAGAACAGTTTTCTTTTAGTTCCCAATTAAATCATTAGAAAAATTGAGTAAGTGCTTACAAATTGTTAAGGTGATTTAACAGACTAATTTCAGGCTAATCAAATCTAATGATAAAATATGACATGTAGTTTATATATTTTTAGTTTTATTTTTCTATTTTTCACTTCAATTTTGTAGTAATTACCTTTTATCGATTGTATTGTATAAAAGCATAGTCTGCAATATACTGGAATAAAAATATACATACATATATAAGTTCCTGATCTTTCCTCTCAGTGTGAGAAGCACTATTCTAATTTATTCTCTGCAGTGGCCCTATTAGGCATACAGAAAGGATTCTACCACCCAACTCACATATATACACATCTCTGAGGGATACACATAATGTAGTAAGGATTCTACCACCCGACTCACATACACACATCTCTGAAAGATTACATAATGTAGTTGAAGTCACAGAGCAAGGAAGCGTTGGAATGAAATTATAAGTTTATTACCCCATGTTTTATGCTCTTTTTCTTATACCACACACTGTCAGAGAAAGTGATACCCCATGATAAAAATTAATTTACCTAAAAAGACTAATTTTACTTAGTAAAAAGCAATGTAGGGAGAAACATTCATAAGATTGCATCATCTATCCATTTATTTATCTATCTGTTTGTCTGAAAACAGACTTCAAAAGGAAAATTTAAAGATTGGCTAAATACAGGAGAGAAGGAAACAAAGTTCAAAGTTAAAATATTTTATGAGAATATAAGGAGGAAGAAGAAAAGGTAGAATATGCATATCTTATATGTGTGTGTGCATATATATATACACACACATATATTAACATATATACATACATACATGTGTATATGTATATGTTCCTTAGATGATCTTCTAGATATGACTTAGATCTCCTAAAGATCACATACATACATATAAGGTATATTCCATTTTTTATATGTAAATGTGTAATACATTTTCTATGTGTAATATATATATACATATAACAGGTGGAATATATAGATATATGTTTTGTACATATACATATAAACACATATACATATCTACATACACATATCACATACATACATATAAGGTATATTCCATTTTTTATATGTAAATGTGTAATACTTTATGTGTAATATATATACATATAACAGGTGGAATATATAGATATATGTTTTGTACATATACATATAAACACATATACATATCTATACATATCTACATACATATACTTTAGTGTGCATATTATATAAATATATAATATATACACACATACTTACATAAAATACACTTACATACCATGTATATACATATGTGTAATGAGTAAAAAAAGTTTTTAACAAAAAGAAGAAATATAAAATTGATATGACCAATTTTTGAGCCTTTATTTTAATGATCATCAATTAAAAGTCAGCATGGCAATGAAGTGCTGAATACAGATATTGAATTCCTCTGTATTGGGTTGCCCCAGTTTGGGATCAAGATTGCAGTCCTACCAGGGTAGTGTGAAAGACTGTCCCGTTTATATCCAGTTGTTGCATGGAGTGAGCTGGGGCTTTTTCTTTGAGAAAAAGTATAAAGTTTAGGCACATTCTGGGATTCCGTACTCATTAAGAGATGTTTCTCTTTTGGCCTCTTAGATGACTTAGATGATCTACTAAAGATTTTGTTGATGCATGTACCTGGGAAAATTTGCCCATAGTAGAGACAGACTATGTTCACCATCTAAGAAAATCTGATCAAAAAGATCAGGGGCCAACAGCTTGAACATTGTTCATTAATGTGTAAAAACTGCTACCAGTGCTAATGCTGGCTAGGGTGGGTATCTGAGGAAATAGATAAAATAAAATTAGAAATAATTAGAAGAATTAAGCTGTCTTTCTTTAAAAAAAAAAAAAAAGCCTCATTCGTGTGCATGTGTCCTTATAGTAGAATGATTTATTGTCCTTTGGGTATATATCCAGTAATGGGATTGCTGGGTCAAATGGAATTTCTATTTCTAAGGCCTTGAGGAATCACCACACTGTCTTCCACAATGGTTGGACTAATTTACACTCCCACCAACAGTGTAAAAGTGTTTATTGCAGCACTGTTTACAATAGCAAAGACCTGGAATCAACCCAAATGCCCATTGATGATAGACTGGATTGGGAAAATATGGCACATATACACCATGGAATATTATGCAGCAATCAGAAATGATGAGTTCGTGTCGTTTGTAGGGACATGAATGAATCTGGAGAACATCATTCTCAGCAAATTGACACAAGAACAGAAAATGAAATACCGCATATTCTCACTCATAGGCGGGTGATGAAAAATGAGAACACATGGACACAGAGAGGGGAGTACTAAACACTGGGGTCTATTGGGGGGAAAAGGGGATGGCCAGTGGGAGGGGGAGGTGGAGAGGGATAACCTGGGGAGAAATGCCAAATGTGGGTGAAGGGGTGAAAGCAAACAGAACACACTGCCATGTGTGTACCTATGCAACTGTATTGCATGCTCTGCACATGTACCCCAAAACCTAAAATGCAATAAAAAAATAAAAATAAAAATAAATTAAAAAAAAAAAGCCTCAATGTTAAAAAAAAAGTTTGGAGCTTTAGCAATATTGATGCTTCCTTGAAGTTGCCCTCAGTAATAGAATTTAGTAGCTAAGCCAATATTTGGGGATGACATTCTGAGGGAAATTTGGATTTAATTCTCAATGATCTGGGGAGAAGTTTGCATAAAGTTACTTAGAGACAATGATGAGAATCATTTAATTTAGTGATAAGGTTGGTATCTGCAAACTAGTAAAATAAATTTAGTTTTGTTTCTCAACATGTCAGTTTTCCTGACTGGAGGAACAACTTTTGTCCAGTGATTGCTTTGTTGGTAAATAAGGCACTATGACTCTCTAGTGGCAGCTGCCTTGAATTTCTGACATACTGTAGGCACCTAGAGTTTCTAATTAGCCTGTTTTAAACAACACTAGTGGTACAAAATTTATCAAATCAAATAGTCATTGCATTTCTTCAACTGACATTTATTTTAAAACATACTACCTTTTCACCTAATGTGATAACCTAATTAAAGCTTTTCATTTACTTTACAAAATGCAAAAAATATCAAAATAGAGTATTAAATTTATTGTCATTTTAAGTATATTCTTATTTTTCAAGAAAATAAAATTACTCACCAAAACATTTCCCCACTCACTATTAGGAATATCAATACATCTTTATTTTCCCAATTGGTTCTTAAAACTCAGAAATGGTGAAATACATATACTTCTTTTATTAGTCAGATATTTGTGACTTAAAGACTGTACTTAAGGATTGTGTTAATGTTTCCTTCACCCAAGTGACCTGAACCTTTTAGTAAATTCTGTCACAGTATTAGTTTTCATAAATCAGGAAACATTTTCCATATATCATGAAGCATTATCCAAAGGGAGTTTACAGCCACAGTGTTCATACTTTATCACAGTCCTACTGACTGAAATGAAACCTCTTCTCACTGATAGCACCCATCTGAGAGGTCAGACAAAAGCATTTTTGGCACACTATTGTTCTCTCATTGGGCCAGCCACCTCCTTGGACTGAAATTGTTTCATAATCTTTACTAAAATTATTATAAAAGAACAGCTGAAAAAATAAAAAAGAAGCTTATTTAGTGTCATCAAAGAAAAATTATCTTTTCTAGAGCAATATAATGCAATTTAACAGCCGAAATGAACAGCTAGAAAAAAGAAAAAAGCAGAGGCATTAAAAATTGCTGAGGATCACAGAAGTGCATTATTTCCAATAAATTTAAAAAGCAGCAAAGAAAGAAAAAAGAATGGAGATTTGGGAAGCCCAGGAGAGTGGATCACTTGAGATCCAGAGATGGAGACAAGCCTGGCTAACATGGTGAAATCCTGTCTCTACCAAAAAAAAAAAAAATTGCTGAGTGTAGTGGTGCATGCCTGTAAACCCAGTTCCCACCTACTCAGGAGGCTGAGGCCAGAGAATCGCTTGAAGCTGAGAGGTGGAGGTTGCAGTGAGCAGAGATCCTGCTACTGCACTCCAGCCTGGGTGACTAAGCAAGACTCCATCTCAAAAAAAAAAAAAAAAAAAGTCAAAACTAAAAAATTATTAATAAGTTGGAAGAGAAACACTGCTATAGGAAATTATAAAAGCATAGCAATGAAGGTAAAATAAAATGAAATAAATTATAAGGCTTACGTAATTAGAACAGAAATCAAGATTGTATAATTTCTGCTGTGTTCTTATACATTAAATGTTCTTATACATTAAACAAAGTATGTTTACATGTTTAATAAGTAAAAATAAAGGGAAATTAGTATTATTATGTGTCTAGAATTTTTAGCCCTAAATTATCATAAGCATTTATAGAATATGATTGGCAAGAACGAATTTGCATGCACATTATCTTTGACAAGTGAGAGCATTCAATAGACATGAAGTTTGTCTATAAAAAATTATCTATAGTGCCCTTGGTATTGTTTATAAAATAATTTGACATTATTACTACATCAATTTGAATATTAGCACTCAAAACAAGATTAGTAAAATAGATTAATTAGATCGTATATGATTTGATAACAAATTTTAATCAGGAAATAACACGTTTAATAGCAAATGCACATATTAGGAAGAAATGTATTCTATTTAACAAATGGCTATAAATAGAAAATAATTACATTCCAGATTTTTATGTTAAACTATAGGATAAATTAATTTTAGAATGCATGCATTCCATGTGTAATATCTAGCATACTATGATTTCTTAAATGTAACTCTTTTCATTATAGTGCTTGCATAAGTGAAAGAGTGTTTCCTTCCCTGCCTTTCACTCCTTCTGCTGTAGTTTAATGAACAAAATTCAGATGATGAAAATTGTTCTTACCCATGGGGTTGTAAGCTAAGTAAAATTGAGGGTAAGAAATTTATCTCTCCAGTCCTCTAGATTCAGAGTCAAAATTTGATTAGCAAAACATATACCTGACAATAAGTATGTTAGGCTACCTTGAATGACACTAAATATTTTCCTTAGAGACTAGCTGAGAGGCCTGGTTAAGTTTCAAAGAATATAAATTATAAATTAAAAGACTTGAAAAATACAACTTTAAAAAAAAATTTATCTATTTTACTTTAGGTTTATACCGTATTTGGCATTTCTCCCCATGTTATCCCACCCCACAGTTTCCTCCCTCCTCACCCCCTGCTGTCTCTCCCCTACCCCTCACACTGCCCACAGTGTGTGATGCTCCTCTCCCTGAGTCCATGTGTTCTTGTTCAAGACCACCTATGAGTGAGAAATATGGTGTTTGGCTTTCTATTCTTGTGTCAGTTTGCTGAGAATGATGATTTCCAGATTCATCCAAGTCCCTACAAAGGACACTAACTCATTATTTTTTATGGCTACATAGTATTCCATAGTGTATATGTACTACATTTTCTTTGTCCAGTCTATCATCGATGGGCATTTGGGTTGGTTCCAGGTCTTTGCTATTGTACAGAGGGCTGCAATGAGCATCTGTGCACATATGTCTTTATAGTAGAACAATCTATAGTTCTTTGGGTATATACAAAGTAATGGTATTGCTGGGTCAAATTGAATTTCTATTTCTAGATCCTTGAGAAATCGCCACACTGTCTTCCACAATGGTTGAACCAGTTTACACTCCCACCAACTGTGTAAGAGTGTTCCTATTTCTCTACATCCTCTCCAGCATCTGTTGTCTTCAGATTTTTTAATGATTGCCATTTTAACTAGTGTGAGATGATGTCTCAGTGTTGTTTTGATTTGCATTTCTCTAATGACCAGTGATGATGAGCATTTTTTCATATGTTTGTTAACCTCATATATGTCTTCTTTTGAAAAAGTGTCTGTTCATATCCTTTGCCCACTTTTGAATGGGGTTGTTTTTTTCTTGTATATCTGTTTTAGTTCTTTGTAGATTCTGGATATTAGCCCTTTGTCAAATGGGTAGATTGCAAAAAATTTTTCACATTCTGTTGGTTGCCAATTCACTCTAATAATGGTTTCTTTTGCTGTACAGAGGCTCTGGGGTTTCATTAGATCCCCTTTGTCTATCTTGGCTTTTATTGCCAATGCTTTCAGTGTTTTAGTCTTGAAGTCCTTGCCTATGCCTATGTCCTGAATGGTTTCACCTATGTTTTCTTCTAGTGTTTTTATGGTGTTAGGTTTTATGTTTAAATCTTTTATCTATCTGGAGTTAATTTTAGTGTAAGGTGACAGTTAGGAGTCCACTTTCTGTTTTCTGCACATTGCTAGCCAGTTTTCCCAAAACCATTCATTAAACATGGAGTCCTTTCCCCATTGCTTGTTTTTACCAGGTTTGTCAAAGATCAGATGGTTGTAAATGTGTGGTGTTTCTTCTGGGGTCTCTGTTCTGTTCCATTGGTCTATATCTTTGTTTTGGTCCCAGTACCATGCTGTTTTGATTACTGTGCCCTTGTAGTATAGTTTGAAGTCCAGTAGTATGATGCCTCTGGCTTTGTTCTTTTTGCTTAGAATTGTCTTGGCTATATGGGGTCTTTTGTGATTCCATATGAAGTTTAAAGTGGTTTTTTCCAGTTCTGTGAAGAAGGTCATTGGTAGCTTGATGAGGATAACATTGAATCTATAGATTACTTTGGGCAGTATGGCCATTTTCAAGATATTGATTCTTCCTAACCATGAGCATGGAATGTTTTTCCACCTGTTTGTGTCCTCTCATATTTCGTTGAGCTGTGGTTTGTATTTCTCCTTGAAGAGGCCCTTTACATCCTTTGTTAGTTGTACTCATGTGTATTTTATTCTCTTTGTAGCAATTGTGAATAGGGGTTCACTCTTGATTTGGTTCTCTGTTTATCTGTTATTGGTATATAGGAATGCTTGTCATTTCTGCACATTGATTTTATATCCTGAGACTTTGATGAAGTTGCTTATCAATTTGAGAAGATTTTGGGCTGAGACGATGCGGTCTTGTAGATATACAATCATGTCATCTGCAAATAGAGACAGTTTTTACTTCCCCCTTTCCTAATTGAATACCCTTTATTTCTTTTTCTTGCCTGATTGTTCTGGCTAGAACTTCCAATACTATGTTGAATAGGAGTGGTGAGAGAGGGCATCCTTGTCTAGTGCCTGATTTCAAAGGGAATTCTTCCAGCTTTTGCCCATTCAGTATGATATTCGCTGTAAGTTTGTCATATATAGCTTTTATCATTTTATTATATGTTTCATCAATACCTAGTTTATTGAGAGTTTCTAGCATGAAGGGCTGCTGAATTTTATCGAAGGCCTTCTCTGCATCTATTGAGATAATCGTGGTTTTTGGTTTTGGTTCCATTTATGTGATGGATTACATTTATGGATTTGTGTAGGTTAAACCAGCCTTGCATCCCTGGGATGAAGCCTACTTCATTGTGATGGATACGCTTCTTGAGTGGTGTTGCAATCTGTTTGCCAGTATTTTATTGAAGATTTTTGCATCGATGTTCATCATGGATATTGGCTTGAAGTTTTCTTTTTTAGTTGAGTCTCTGACTGGTTTGGTATCAGGATGATGTTAGTCTCATAAAATGAGTTAGGGAGGATTCCCTCCTTTTGTATTGTTTGACACAGTGTCAGAAGGAATGGAACCAGCTCCTCTTGGTATGTGTGGTAGAATTCAGATGTGAACCCATCTGGACCTGGACTTTTTTTGGTTGGTAGGCTATTGATAACTGCCTCTACTTCAGCCCCTGCTATTGGTCTATTTAGGGTTTCAACTTCCCCCTGGCTTAGTCTTGGTAGAGTACAAGTGTCTAGGAATTTATCCATTTCTTCCTGGTATACTGGTTTATGTGCATAGAGCTGTTTGTAGTAATCTCTGATGGTAGTTTGTGTTTCTGTGGGATCAGTGGTGATATCCCCTTTATATTTTTTTATTGAATCTATTTGATTCTTCCCCCTTTTCTTTTTTATTAATCTAGCTAGCAGTCTATTTTGTTGATCTTTTCAAAAAACCAGCTCCTGGATATATTGATTTTTTGAAGGGTTTTTTGTGTCTCTCTCTCCTTCAGTTCAGCTTTGATCTTAGTTATTTCTTGTCTTCTGTTAGCTTTTGAGTTTTTTCTATCTTCCTTCTCTAGCTCTTCCAATTTTGATGATAGGGTATCCATTTTAGACCTTTCCTTCTTTCTCATGTGGGCATTTATTGCTATAAATTTCCCTCTTGACACTGCTTTAAAGGTGTCCTAGAGATTCTGGTAAGTTGTATCTTCATTCTGATTGGTTTCAAAGAACATCTTTATTTCTGCCTTCACTTCATTGTTTATCTAGTCGACACTCAGAAGCACGTTGTTCAGTTTCCAAGTGGCTGTGCGGGTTTGAGTGTGTTTCTTAATCCTGAGTTCTAGTCTGATTGCGCTGTGGCCTGATAGACTGTTTGTTACGATTTTCATTCTTTTGCATTTGCTGAGGAGAGATTTGCTTCCAATGATGTGGTCAGTTTTAGAATAAGAGCAGTGTGGTGCTGAGAAAAATGTATATTCTGTGGATTTAGGGTGGAGCGTTCTGTATATGTCTATTAGATCTGCTTGGTCCAGCTCTGCATTCAAGCCCTGGATATCCTTGTTAATTTTCTGTCTCATCGATCTGTCTAATATTGACAGTGGAGTGTTGAAGTCTCCCACTATTATTGTGTGGGAGTCTAAATCTCATTTTAGGTCATTAAGTACTTGCTTTATGTATCTGGGTGCTTGTGTGTTGGGTGCGTATATAGTTAGGATAGTTAGCTCTTCTTGTTCAATTGAGCCTTTTACCATAATGTAGTGTCCTTCTTTGTCTCTTTTGATCTTTGCTGGTTTGAAGTCCGTTTTATCAGAGACTAGGATTGCAACTCCTGCTTTCGTTTTTTTTCTCCATTTGCTTGGTAAATCATCTTCCATCCCTTTATTTTGAGTCTATGTGTCTTTGTATGTAAGATGGATTTCCTGAATACAGCACACCAATGTGTTCTGACTTTTTATCTAGTTTGCCAGTCTGTCTTTTGATTGGGGCATTTAGCATGTTTACATTCAATGTTACTATTGTTATGTGTGAATTTGATCTGCCATTTTGTTACTGGCTGGTTTCCTTTCCCATTAGTTGACTCATTTTCTTCATTGCATTTTTGGTCTTTGCCAACTGGTTTGCTTTTGCAGTGACTGGTACTTGTTCCTTTCCATGCTTAGTGTTTCTTTCAGGAGCTCTTGTAGGACAGGTCTGGTGGTGACAAAATCTCTCAGTAATTGCTTGTCCATAAAGGATTTTTATTTCTCCTTCACTTACAAAGCTTAGTTTGGCTGGACATGAGATTCTGAGTCAAACGTTCTTTTCTTTAATGATGTTGAATATTGGCCCCCAGTCTCTTCTGGTTTCTAGGGTTTCTGCTTAGAGATCCTCTGTCTGATTGGCTTCCCTCTGTGGGTGACCTGACCTTTCTCTCTGGCTGCACTTAGCATTTTTTCCTTCATTTCAACCCTGGTGAATCTGATAATTATGTGCCTTGGGGTTGCTCTTCTTGAGGAATGTCTTTGTGAAGTTCTCTGTATTTCTTGAATTTGAAATTTGGACTGCCTTGCTAAGCTTGGGAAGTTCTCCTGGATAATACCCTGGAGCATGTTTTCCAGCTTGGATTCATTCTCCCCATCATATTTGGGTATACCTATCAAGCATATATTAGGTCTTTCCACATAATCCCATATTTGTTGGAGGCTTTGTTCATTTCTTTTCACTTTTTTTCTCTTGTCTTGCCTTCTCTTTTTATTTCATTAAGTTGATCTTTAATCTCTGATGTCATTTCTTCTGCTTGATCAATTTGGCTATTAAAACTTGTGTTTGCTTCACATAGTTCTTGTGCTGTGTTTTTCAACTCCATCAAGTTGTTTATGTCCTTCTCTAAGCTGGTTATTCTAGTTAGCATTTATTCTAACCTTTTTTCAAGGTTTTTGGTTTCTTTGCATTGAGTTAGAACATGTTCCTTTAGCTCAGAAAACTTTGTTATTACCCACCTTCTGAAGCCTGTTTCTGTCAATTCATCACACTCCTTCTTAGTCATGACATGATCCTGTATTGTTGAGGAGTTGTGATCCTTTGAAGGAGAAGAGGTGCTCTGGGCTTTGATGGTTTCGTCTTTTTGTGCTGGATTTTTCCCATTTTTGTGGGTTTACCTGGCTTTGTCAGGGAGCTGCTTGATGAGGTTGCTTGTCTACCTGTGGAGGTGCTACTGGGTTTCTAGGGACTCCTTCAGGTTTCTAGGGATGCTTCCTTTGTCTCTTTTGTTTATACTGAGACATTAAGCCCACCTCTTCCGCTGACCTGTAGGTGCTGCTGGGTTGTCAAGAATGCCGTCCCATTGCTACATAGGCTTCCTGTGTTTTTTGTTAAAACATGTATCCCAGTCCCACCCCTCTAAGGGCGGGTTGTGTCCACTGGTCTGGATCATTCAGGGTTCAGCTCAGACTGTGGCACTGGCTGTGCAACCCACTAGAGTTAAAGCTTCAGCCCTGGAGTTTGTGGGGGAGAGTAGGGACCTGCCCAGCAGCACCTGGGGGTCTCCCTCTTTCAGCTTCCTCTCTCTCCAGTCATGGGGTAGGGGCCCGCCCAGCTGCTCCCTCATACAGCTCCCTCTCTCCGTGCAGAGGGAGGGGCAATAGCTCAGTCCACAGGTTCTCCAGGCCACCTTTGGGGCTCATGCCTCTGTTTAGGTCTGTGCGCCAATCCTGGACACCATCCTGGATTATCATTCAACTCCATGCTTGTAATTCCTGGCACTTGACTGGCAAAGATCCCCTGTTCTGTGTATTGTTGAGGCTTTGGGGGAAGCACTGTATCTGGACCACAGTGCCAGAGGGGGAGCCTCCAACTCATGGGTCAGATGCACTTTCTGGGTGAAGTAGCACCCCTCCCTGCCTCGGTCTGCCCTCAGTGGGCTTTGCTCACTGTTGGACCAGACCTGTTGAACTGCACCTGGTACCTTGGTTGGAGCTAGGAGATCTCTGGATTTCTGTGTCTCTCTCACTGGGTGTTGTGCACTGGAGTTGTATCTGTTCAGCCATCTTGGATCAACCCCCTTGAAATACTCCAGATTTTTTAATGATCGCCATTCTAACTGGCATGAGATGGTATCTCAATGTGGTTTTGATGTGCATTTCTCTAATGACCAGTGATGATGAGCATTTTTTCATGTTTTTTTGGCCTCATAAATGTCTTCTTTTAAAAAGTGTCTGTTTATGTCCTCTGCCCACTTTTGAATGGGTTTGATTTTTTTCTTGTAAATCTGTTTTAGTTCTTTGTAGATTCTGGGTATTAGCCCTTTGTCAGATGGGAAGATTGTAAAAATTTTTTCCCATTCTGTTGGTTGCGGATTCACTCTAATGATTGTTTCTTTTGCTGTGCAGAAGCTGTGGAGTTTAATTAGGTCCCATTTGTCTATTTTGACTTTTGCTGCCAATGCTTTTGGTGTTTCAGTCATGAAGTCCTTGCCTATGCCTATGTCCTGAATAGTTTTGCCTAGGTTTTCATGGTGTTAGGTCTTATGTTTAAGTCTTTTATCCATATGGAGTTAATTTTAGTGTAAGATGTCAGGAAGGGGTCCAGTTTCTGCTTTCTGCACATGGCTAGCCAGTTTTCCCAACACCATTTATCATTTAATCCTTTTCCCATTGTTTTTTTCAGGTTTGTCAAAAGATCAGATAGTTATAGATGTGGAATGCCACTTATCAGTTTATTTTTTTCTCAGCCCTAAATTCATCTTTTTTAAAAACTGCTCAGTGAGAATGAATCTGGGCCCTTTAACTATGCTTTCCATTTTCATCTGGCATGGAAGCTTTGTCAGTACAGAGCTCTGGAGAGTCATTGCAGGACATAAAGGTTTTGTTTCCCAGTTCTAATTTTCTTTCTCTCTCTGAAGGGTTAGAACATGCTGGATTTTCTTCAACACTAGGTTTTATGCTAAGAAATCTTGGGCCGGGCACAGTGGCTCACGCCTATAATCCCAGCACTTTGGGAGGCCAAGGTGGGTGGATCACCAGGTCAAGAAATCGAAACCATCCTGGTCAACATGGTGAAACCCCGTCTCTACTAAAAATACAAAAAATTAGCTGGGCACAGTGGCGTGTGCCTGTAATCCCAGCTACTCAGGAGGCTGAGGCAAGAGAATTGCCTGAACCCAGGAGGTGGAGGTTGCAGTGAGCTGAGATCGCGCCATTGCACTCCAGCCTGGGTAACAAGAGCAAAACTCCGTCTCAAAAAAAAGAAAGAAAAGAAATCTTCTGAAATAATGACACATTCCGTTCTTTTATTTTGTTTATCTGTGTATCAGGTCTTCCTATGCTCTATAACAAAGTATCCAATTTTTCAGTGACTTCTAATAATTTGTTTATATTATTTTAGGGGTTACACTTGAAATTATACTCTACATTCCTAACAACAGCATAATATAAATTATTTTCTCATTACCTAAATAGAAATACTTGAGTTTTAGAAACATTTAAGTGTTCTCTTCTATCATTTACATTTTTGTTGTCATACATTGTAGAAAAACACAAATTGAGGAATTGTGTTTTTGTCAAAACCTTCTCAATTACAGATAAGAGATTTAATGGAATTTCCATAACTCCTACTTTTGCTCAGTTGTAGGTTCTGAGCTATCCCTGTGTCTCAAGTCAGGATAGTATCAATAACTAAGTTACTCTTGAAATACAGAGCTGTCTCACTTGCCAGTGATAGTTCCAAAGACTGTATACTTTAACATATTAATTATTTGATACAAACCTCAGTGCAATCTGGAATTCCCTGAGTCTCTAAATTGGACTGAGTCTTTTAGAACTTTCTATTTTCATTCTAAGAAGAATGTTAGTGTCTAGAAAATGCCATTGTGAAGCCATGTGTAGAGGAAAAAGCAGATGATGAAACTCTTGGGAAACTACCATTGGAATATGATCTTGTATATATATGCAATTAAAACCAAGATGCTCCAATAAATAAAATGTTTACATAATACTTTATGAAAAGCTATCTGTATTCCTAATGTAGGCTAATGTAGGCTTCTCTGTCATACCCCAACTCAGGTTATCCTAGATTAGGTGAGCCCATGGTTCTTAACCATGACAAGTGTAGATCTATGCAACAGTAACCAGATCTAGAATGACCTCTTGCTATCTGTAACTCTAACTGCATCCCTCAAGGTTGTCCATGGTTTAATCATAATTAGAAATATTAAAATGTATGTATCTATCTGCTTTGCTTTTTTTTTTTTTTTTTGATGTGTCACCAGGCTGGAGTGTAGTGGCGTGATCTCTGCTCACTGCAACCTCCTCCTCCCAGGTTAAAGCAATTCTCCTGTCTCAGCCCCACGAGTAGCTGGGACTACAGATTTTTTATTTTTGTATTACTAAAAATACAAAAATACGAGGTTTTATCATGTTGGCCAGGCTGTTCTTGGTCTCTGGACCTTGTGATCCACCCACCCTCCTAAAGTGCTGGGATTACAGGCATGAGCTACTGCACCCAGCCTTTTTTTTTTTTAAATATAACTTTACCTTCCTCTCAGATACAAAGTTAAGCTGCTGGATAAGTATAAGCAGTTACGGAAATTAATGAATGGATATTCCTTAAGTTCTAGGAATTGTGTTAGGCACAGTTATACATTATTTCAGCTAAACTTGGCTTAACATTCAAAACAGATATTATCAACTCCTTATAGATAAACAAACTAAGACAAAAAGAAGTGGCAAAACCAGAATCTGAACACAAATCTCTCTTGACCCCACATTCACAGCCAGTCTACTTTGTTAGCTGGCCTTTCTATTTTGATTTGGGATTGTTAGAGGAAAAAAAACTGTTAAAAGATCATGGTATATGTCTTGGTGTGAAGTTAAAACTTTTATGCTAGACCTGTTAATTTTTAGGAATGGAGCTATAGCAAACAGAATGGTTGTCATCAAGAATAGTTTGTGTAAAGTGAGTCTAATTTTTTCCCAAGAATGGTAGCATATGTTTTGTTGCTCAGTGAAATTATTGACCATGCTCTCTTCTGAGTCAGGGAAGTATTCTAACATAAGATGTATACATTTGTTTTGGTAAACTTCTACCAAGAAGAATTAGCTGTGCTCTCTTCATCTGGTAGTCTGATAGCATTGTCTGTGGGATATTTTTATGGGGCAGATGTGGGTATTTTGCTTCTTCTAATAGGTTATGCCCCAAGCAACTATAATTCTTTTCCCAATTCTCCTAATAGTGATTTCTAAAGACATAAAATATATTAATTGTTAAAGCTGTCATTTGCTCCACACTGCCCTTGGCATAGAAAGCGATAGAAAATATACATTAAAAAGCATCTAAATGTGTGTTCAAGTTGGAAACTCTTAATCCTTAACCATTAAGGAAAATTGAAGTGATTTACTGGGGCACTGATCACCACCTTAGGAACACACAGGTGAGTGAAAGACTGAGGATTATATCATAAAAAATGGAAGAGGTAAACTAACAGTTTTCAGAAAAGAATCCTGAGGCAAATTTAAGAAATGATTAAAGAGAAGCACTGCTAATGGCTCTAAATCTTTTGATAAATTAATAAGAATGACCCAGGTTAACCCATAAATTAGCTAAGTCAACGATCAATGTTTTTCATGGGAGCAACATATAGCCAGAAAACAAAATTTAAGTTTTGATTTGTAGACCCATTTATGTATGTTCAAAATGGATTTGAGCTTTAAATTATCTTCCTGATATACTTAACATTTCTTCTCCTATACTTCTAACATATGTTGCTCTGCAATTTATAATCATCCATTCTCTCTGAATACATTTTATTTCTTAGCACAATATTTTATTTCAGGCATACTCCTATATAATGTACATTTATTTTTCTTTTATACTATGTATACCTTGTGGTGTAATCTAGATAGAAGAATCATAGTAAATAGTTCCAAAATGTTAATACTACTTCTAATTTCTTGATACTTTCTTATAATACAATTCCTAACCAAATCCAATTCATTATAAATAAGGCATAATAAAATATATATTTATATGCAAATAAATATATAGATTAAAAATAAATTAACATGTTACCTTCACTTCGGAGTATTTTTAGAGATTTTAAAACATAATTATGTAATGAAATCTTGTTTAAAAGAACTGATCATTTGCGATTAGAAACTGGGTTTCTGATTATTTAAGAAAGTTACGCAGTAGTATCTCTTTTCTGTCGTTTGACAAGTCTCTTCAGGAATTCAAAATGTTGTGTAAAGGATATAAATTTGGTCATATAGTATAAATTAGTATTTCCAAAAGAAGAATTAAATTAGAAAATTCTTTCTGAATCTACTGATCATGGTAAGTCCAAAATATGATGTGCTAATCTTGTTCATTTTCTTGCATTGTTGAGATTCACTTAATTTTCTGTCATTTTTACTCATTCAAATTCAAGGGAACATTTTTTGTTGTTTAGATTACCATTACATTTATGAGCAGTAGGTTAATGATATTTATATTTGAACATAGAATTCCTTTAATTTTTATTATTTCTTGGTATTTATTCAGTAGTAAATTGACTTGCTTAAAAAGAAAAATTTGAGTTTGAGCTATATAAACAGGAATGTGATGAACACTTCTTGTTATCAACTCTCTGAAGTTAATAAGTTAGTATGCCTATTTTATTATAGACAAATTAATTCAAATTAATTGATGAAAGAAAATGGAGCCCATATTTTCATGCAATAAAAATGAAATTCCCAATTAAATTTGAAAAAGTTAGGTTGCTTTCAAATACTATAGCATTAGGCATATAGAGATTTGCTTGAAACCTGGGAGCATTATTTCTGTATATCCTCTGATTATGACAAATACAGTGATATCAGGTTGAAACTAACACAAAATTGATTAATTTTGGAGAGTGTTTATGAAAATATTCAGTACACATAAATATTTGGTGAGCTAAATTACATTTTATATTTAGAACTAATTTAAATAATGTAAAATAGCATTTCATTGGCTATATATTACACAATTAAAATAATGTTTCAAAAGCAAAGGAATTGGGGAGAGAACAGAATATGAAATAAGAGCCCTTAAATATTTTAAAGTAAGTATTTCTGTATGAAACTAACCTTCTAGTATCAATCATCTTCTGTGTGTGGCCTAAGGTTTCAGATTCCATTAATTTGAAAGAGCATCAGTCTACTGAACAGGGAAAACATTTACAACGGAGAGAGATGTTTTTTAGAATCAGGATATTAACCATCTTTTGACAACCTGAAGTGTGATTTTTCCTAGAGGAAATCCAATTCAAATCAACAGTGACTACTCATTTTAATTAGTTGCTGGCAGTTTTGTAAATTAAATTCCCTCTTCTAAAGTCAAAATTCCAGAAAGAGAATGCTTTCATTTTGCTAATTGCTAAATGAGTTTCCAGGACAAGGTGGAATGGAGGAATGGGTTTCTAGTCAGTAGGTAGCTCTTAGAAGGCACATAACTGTGACTGCTGTAGTTTCTTAGTAGGGCTAGAATGTTACCCTTTTGACTGTACATTCATGCAGTTCTCTCTCAACCCACATTAATCGATTCAGTTACATTAAAGACAATTATTTTTTTCCCTTCAGTCATATGTCTTCATGATTCTGAACATATGTGACATTATTTGAAATAAAAGTATGATCTAATAACCCAATACAAGACCTAATGTTTTAAAGTATAGCATTCTAATCTCATTTGTGATATTTACTCTCAGTGGACTAAGGCAAAAATCTTTGTCAAGGTTTCAGAGACCTCAATCAAAGGAAAATACTTGCTTGAGATTCAATTCATATCTGAAAGAAAACATTTCTCTATGTAAGTAAAATTTTTGAGGGCTTCTTCCTACCTGATCATCTGTAATCCTTGGAAGTGGCTTTGGACAACTCTCCAAAGGATTCTCAAGGAGAGACTGACCCCTGGAGGCAGACAGAGCTCTTTTTTGTCCAGACCTGGCTTTCATAATTCCCAAATATCAGGTAAAGAACTCTGACAAGAGAAAATGAGATCTGTGGGAAATTCCAATGTGTACCTCATTTGCCTCTCTGTCTTTTCTCTCCACATTCTCTAAAATATTTGAAGACAATGTAATAAAATAATAGGTAGTAAAATACAAATGTTTTTGGAATCGTATGCCACTGGACCATAAGCTCCATGAGGGCAGAAATTTTTTCTGTTTATCTTTATAACCTCATTTCTTGGTGAAAGGCCTGGGACTTAGCACTAAACTTTGTGGAAGGATTAAATGAACAATTTAATAAATCTCATCTAATTCCTTTATTTTACAAAGATTAACAAGGTTGTATACTTAGCAGGAGACATGAATGTTGGCTGAACATCCATCAAAAACAATATGGGCAGGATGAAAGTTTAAAAACTTTCTGCCTGAGAGGAGAGTCAGAAGCAGGCCATGGAACAGAGAGTAGCTATAGTTATTTTATGTCAGCCCTCAATCACTGCCCACTATGTTTCTATCTATCTTTGGAATGGCTTTGATAATTTTTTTCAGAAGGAATCCATAAATGTCATTGGCTTCATATCAACAAAAACAGGGAAAGGGTAAGGGGGGCTACCACTTCTCTGCATGGCTCATAAGCTTTAGGCCAAACACAGTCATGATGAGAAAACTTTAGCTTCTCCAAGATTACTCCCCATTAACCAATGACTCAAGCTAATCTAAGATATTCAGTATTGTTAACCAACATTACCTGTGTAAGTCATGGTTTAAATGTTATTTGATCAGTTACTTAAATCTTAATACTAATAAATGAATTATGTAAGAGAGATTTTGCTTGTAAAAAGAACAGACAGTTATTGTAGTTTTGATTACTAAATACCTGTCAAGGCTTTAGCAAAGCAAAGGCAGAATGTTTCCCCCTAATCATTCAATATATGATATCCCCCTACAAGGATGAACTTAGTAAATAAACAATATTTTTTAAATTAATTAATTAATTAACTTATTTACTTTTGGCTTTAACACCATTTGAAATTATATTATGAGTAGGGCTCTGTATTTGTCTTTGCTGCTTAAGATCTCCTCTTATGAGCTCATGGGGGTTCCCATGTGTTTAGTGTTACAGCATTAAAAAAAGGAATAGATAAGACTTCATAAACATCTTTACCTTATTCCATTTAAGTTATGCTCATATGCTCTATGGACTAGCCTTTAAGTTGAGAAAACCTCAGCTGCAAATCTAAGCTAAACTTCTCATCTTTCTTGCCCCGATTAAAGATAAATATCTAAATCTATCTTTTATATACCTCTAAATTCCTGCTTCAAACCCTTAGCTTCTCAAATCTCCTCAACTCTTACTTTCTCTGTTCTCATAATTTGAAATTAGTCTACATTGATAGTCACATCCATTTCTTCTCCTTCTTGAGAAAAAGCTTATTTTCTGATTATAAAAGTAATTTTATCCTCCAGGTATAAAGCAAAGATAATTATTAAGAAAAAATAATTCCTAATTCTACTACCAAGAAAAACTACTGTTAACATTTTATGTATTTTATTATTGGACTTAATAGTTGAGCCTATATATTTCTTTTCACCTTTTGCTTTTCTCAAATAATATAATATTTTCCCGTTATCCATGGGATATGTTTCAAGACTCCTAGTGGATGCCTGTTGCCACAGGCATAATCACACATAACAAACACTCCTCAGCAAATCCACAAGAACTGAAATCATAACAATCACTCAATTGAGCCACAGAACAAGCAAATTAAAGGTCAACACTAAGAAATTCACTCAGAACCATGCAATTACATAGAAATTGAATAACTTGCTCCTGAATGACTTTTGGGTAAATAATGAAATTAAGGCAAAAATCAAGCTATTTGGAACTAATGAGAACACGGATAAAACATACCAGAATCTCTGGAATACAGATAAATCAGTGTTAAGAGGGAAATTTATAGCACTAAATGTCTACATCAAAAGTTAGAAAGATCTCAATTTAACAATGTAACATCAAAACTAAAGGAACTAGAGAACCAAGAGAACAAAAACCAACTCTAAAGCTAGACGACAAGAAATAACCATGATCAAAGCTGAACTGAAAATTGAGTCACAAAAAACATTCAAAAGATAAGTAAACCCAGGACTTGGGTTTCTGAAAGAAAAAACAAAATATATAGGTCAGGTGCAGTGGCTCACACCTGTATCTGAGCACATTGGGAGGCCAAGGCAGGCAGATCACCTGAGGTCAGGAGTTCAAGACTAGCCAGGCCAACATGGTGAAACCCTGTCTCTACTGAAAATACAAAAATCAGTCAGGTGTGAGAGTGGATGCCTGTAATACCAGCTGCTTGGGAGGCTGAAGCAGGAGAATTGCCTGAACCTGGAAGGCAGAGGTTGCAATGAGCTGAGATTGTGTCACTGCACTCCAGCCTGGGCAACAGAGTAAGACTCTTTCCCAAAAAGCTAAGCTAAACTAAACTAAAATATATAGACTGTGAGCTAGACTAATAAGAAAAAAGAAGATCTAAATAAACAAAATTAGAAATGATGAAAAGGATGTTATCCATGACCCCACAGAAATAAAAATAACCATCAGAAACTACTATGAACAATTTTATGTACACCAACTAAAAAACCTAGAAGAAATGGATACATTTCTGGACACATACCCCCTCTCTAGACTGAGTCAGGAAGAAATTGAATCCCTGAGTAGACTAATAATGAGCCCCCAAATTAAATCAGGAAAAAAATGACCTACCAAAAATAGCCCAGGAACAGACAGATTCACAGAAAAATTCTACCGATAAACAGAAAAGAGTTGGTACCGTTTCTACAGAAAGTATTCCATAAAATTGAGGAAGAAGGACTCCTTCTTAACTCATTCTATGAAGCCAGGTTTTTCTTTATACCAAAACCTGGCAGAGACACAACAAAAAAGAAGACTTCAGGGCAATGACTTTGATGAACATCGGTACAAAAATTGTCAACAAAATACTTGCAAATCAAGGGCAGCAGCATATCAAAAAGCTAATTCAACATGATCAAGTAGGCTTTAATCCCACAAATCAATAAATGTGGTTCATCACATAAACAAAACTAAAGACAAAAACCACATGATTATCTCAATAGATGCAGAAAAGACTTTCTTTTTTTTTTTTTTTAGATTTTTTTATTTTTTTTAACTTTTTATTAGATTTTAGGTTTTGGGGTACATGAGCAGAGCATGCAAGACAGTTGCGTAGGAACACACATGGCAGTGTGCTTTTCTTTCCTTCTCCCCTTCACCCACATTTGGCATTTCTCCCCAGGCTATCCCTCTCCACCTCCCCCTCCCACTGGCCCTCCCCTTTTCCCCCCAATAGACCCCAGTGTTTAGTACTCCCCGTTCTGTGTTCATGTGTTCTCATTTTTCATCACCCGCCTATGAGTGAGAATGTGCGGTGTTTCATTTTCTGTTCTTGTGTCAGTTTGCTGAGGATGACATTCTCCAGATTCATCCATGTCCCTACAAACAACACGAACTCATCATTTCTGATTGCTGCATAATATTCCATGGTGTATATGTGCCACATTTTTCCAATCCAGTCTATTATTAATGGGCATTTTGGTTGATTCTAGGTCTTTGCTATTGTAAACAGTGCTGCAATGAACATTCGTGTACATGTGTCCTTGTAGTAGAATGATTTATAGTCTTTTGGATATATACCCAGTAATGGGATTGCCGGGTCAAATGGAATTTCTATTTCTAAGGCCTTGAGGAATCGCCACACTGTCTTCCACAATGGTTGAACTAATTTACACTCCCACCAACAGTGTAAAAGTGTTCCTTTTTCTCCACATCCTCTCCAGCATCTGTTGTCTCCAGATTTTTTAATGATCGCCATTCTAACTGGCATGAGATGGTATCTCAATGTGGTTTTGATTTGCATCTCTCTGATGACCAGTGACGATGAGCATTTTTTCATATGATTGTTGGCCTCATATATGTCTTCTTTAGTAAAGTGTTTGTTCATATCCTTTGCCCACTTTTGAATGGGCTTGTTTGTTTTTTTCCTGTAAATCCGTTTGAGTTCTTTGTAAATTCTGGATATCAGCCCTTTGTCAGATGGGTAAACTGCAAAAATTTTTTCCCATTCTGTTGGTTGCCGATCCACTCTAGTGACTGTTTCTTTTGCCGTGCAGAAGCTGTGGAGTTTCATTAGGTCCCATTTGTCTATTTTGGCTTTTGTTGCCAATGCTTTTGGTGTTTTGTTCATGAAGTCCTTGCCTACTCCTATGTCCTGGATAGTTTTGCCTAGATTTCCTTCTAGGGTTTTTATCGTGCCAGGTCTTATGTTTAAGTCTTTAATCCATCTGGAGTTAATTTTAGTGTAAGGTGTCAGGAAGGGGTCCAGTTTCTGCTTTCTGCACATGGCTAGCCAGTTTTCCCAACACCATTTGTTAAACAGGGAATCCTTTCCCCCTTGCTTGTTTTTGTCAGGTTTATCAAAGATTGTATAGTGGTAGATATGTTGTGTTGCCTCCGGTGCCTCTGTTTTGTTCCATTGGTCTATATCTCTGTTTTGGTACCAGTACCATGCTGTTTTGATTACTGTAGCCTTGTAGTATAGTTTGAAATCCAGTAGTGTGATGCCCCCACTGTGTTCTTTTTGCTTAGAATTGACTTGGCTATGCGGGCTCTCTTTTGGTTCCATATGAAGTTCATGGTGGTTTTTTCCAGTTCTGTGAAGAAAGTCAATGGTAGCTTGATGGGGATAGCGTTGATTCTGTAAATTACTTTGGGCAGTATAGCCATTTTCACGATGTTAATTCTTCCTAACCATGAACATGGAATGTTTCTCCATCTGTTTGTGTCCTCTCTGATTTCATTGAGCAGTGGTTTGTAGTTCTCCTTGAAGAGGTCCCTTACGTTCCTTGTGAGTTGTATTCCAAGGTATTTTATTCTTTTTGTAGCAATTGTGAATGGCAGTTCGTTCTTGATTTGGCTGTCTTTAAGTCTGTTATTGGTGTAGACGAATGCTTGTGATTTTTGCACATTTATTTTATATCCTGAGACTTTGCTGAAGTTGCTTATCAGTTTCAGGAGTTTTTGGGCTGAGGTGATGGGGTCTTCTAGGTATACTATCATGTCGTCTGCAAATAGAGACAATTTGGCTTCCTCCTTTCCTATTTGAATACCCTTTATTTCTTTTTCTTGCCTGATTGCTCTGGCTAGAACTTCCAGAACTATACTGAATAGGAGTGGTGAAAGAGGGCATCCTTGTCTAGTGAAAAGACTTTCAATAAAATTCAACACCCCTTTATGTTAAAAATTCTCATTAAACTAGGAACTGAAAGTACCTCAAAATAATAAGAGCCATCTATGAGAAACCCACAGCCAGTGTTACACAGAATGGGCAAAAGCTTGTTGCATTCTTTAGGAAAACCAACAGAAGACAAGAATGTGTTCTCTCACTATTCCTATTTAACACAGTATTGGAAGTCCTAGCCAGAGCAATCAAGCAAGATAAAGAAATAAAGCACATCATAATAGAAAGAGAAGAAATCAAACTATCATTGTTTGCAGACAGCATGATTCTACACCCAGAAAACTATGTCTCAGCTCAAAAGCTCCTCCAGCTGATAAACAACTTCAGGAAAGTTGCAGGATATAAAATCAATGTGCAAAAATCACTAGCATTCCTATACAACAACCACCAAACCAAGAGCCAAATCAGAAAGGCAGTCCTATTCACAATTTCTACCAAAAGAATAAAATATAAAGAAATACAGCTATCCAGGGAAATGAAATATTTCTACAATGAGAATTACAAAATCCTCTTCAAAGAAATTAGAGAAGACAGAAACAAACGGAAGAAAACATCCCATGCTTACAGATAGGAGGAATCTATATCATTAAAATGGCCATACTTTCTAAAGCAATTTATAGCATCAATGCTATTCTTATCAATCTACAAATGACACTATTTACAGAGCTAGTAAAAACTATTTTGACATTCATACAAAACCAAAAAAAAAAAAAAAAAAACAACCCAAATAGCCAAGGCAATACTAAGCAAAAAGTGTAAAGGTGGGAGCATCATATTACCCAACTTCAAACAACACTGCATGGCTATCATAACCAAAACAGCATGGTACTGGTACAAAAACAGACATATAGACAAATGGAACAAAATAGAGAGAGAGAGATGAGAAATAAGGCCATACACCTACAACTATGTGGTCTTCAACAAACCTGACAAAAACAAGCAAGGGGAAAAAGACTCCCTGGTCAGTAAATGGTGCTGGAATAACTGGCTAGTCATATGCAGAAGATTTAAACTAGACTTTTTTCTTACACCATATACAAAAATTAGCTCAAGATGGATTAAAGACTTAAACATAAAACCCAAAACTGTAAAACCCTGGAAGACAACTTCAGCAATACCATTCTGGACATAGGCACAGTCAAAGATTTTATGACAAAGATGCCAACAGCAGTTGCAACAAAAGCAAAAATTAATAACTAGGGTCTAATTAAACTAAAGACATGCTTCACAGCAAGATAAAGTATTAACAGAATACAAAGACAACCTCAAAAAGTGAAAAAATTTTGGCAAACTATGCATTTGACAAAGGTCTAGTATCCAGCATCTATAAGGAACTTAAATTAACAAGGAAAAAACCAAACAACCCCAATAAAAAGTGATCAAAGGACATGAACAGGCACTTCTCAGAAGACATACATGTAGCCAACAAGCATATGAAGAAAAGCTCAATATCATTGATGATTAAAGAAATACAAATCAAAAGCACAATAAGATACCATCTCACATCAATCAGAATGGCTATTAATAAAAAGTAAAATAACAGGAATGCTTATACACTT
This sequence comes from Callithrix jacchus, assembly GCF_049354715.1. NCBI lineage: Eukaryota > Metazoa > Chordata > Mammalia > Primates > Cebidae > Callithrix > Callithrix jacchus. The sequence continues at coordinate 85,768,629 of NC_133504.1, read as the reverse complement.
TTGGTGGGAGTGTGAATTAGTTCAACCTTTGGAAAGCAATGTGGCAATTTCTCTAATACCTAAAAACAGAAATATAATTTGACCCAGAAATTCCATTTCTTGGTATATTCCCAAAGGGATATAAATCATTCTATTGTAAAGATACATGCAGCACATGTTTATTCATTGCAGCAGTATTCACAATAACGAAGACATAGAATGAATCTACATGACCATAAGTGGTAGACTGGATAAAGAAAATGTGATACCACAGAATGCTACACAGCCATTTAAAACTAAGATCATGTTCTTTATAGCATCATGGATGAAGCTGGAGGCCATTATCCTTAGCAAACTATGCAGGAACAGGAAAAGAAAGATCACATATTCTTACTTATAATTTTGAGCTAAATGATAAGAACACATGAATGCATAGAGGGGAATAACAGACGTTAAGGCCTATCAGAAGGTGGGGGTGGGGGGAAGGGAGAGGATCAGAAAAAATAACTAATGGGTACTAGGCTTAATCCTGGGTGATAAAATAATCTGTACAGAAAAACCCCATGACACAGGTTTATGTATGTAACAAACCTGCACATGTACCCTTGAACTTAAAAGTTAGATAAAAACAGATATAATTCAATAGCTCAAGTGAGAAATCATGAGAAACAAACTTAAAGTAATGGAAAGGACAGGAGAAAAAGGATAGATTGAAATCGCATTCCATAGGTTTCCTGTTCACTCTGATGATAGTTTCTTTTCTTTTCTTTTCTTTTTTTATTAATGTTCTTTTTTTTTTTTGGAGGTTTCAGTTGGATGGGAGAATCACAAGGAATCAGGTGTTCAGAGGAATGTATTGAGTAGAGGTGAGGAACTAGGATGTTGAAAAGTAAAAGGAGAGAAGGAGAGGAAGAAAGAGGAAGAAAAAGAGGGAGAGAGAACAGGAATATTACTTCATTCTAAAAATGGGTATTAATAAACTATCTGATGATAGTTTCTTTTGCTGTACAGAAGCTCTTTAGTTTAATCAGATGCCATTTGTAAATTTTGGCTTTTGTTACAATTGCTTTTGGTGTTTTTATCATGAAGTCTGCCCAGGCCTATGTCCTGAATGGTATTGACTAGGTTTTCTTCTAGGATTCTTGTGGTTTGGAGACTTACATTTAAGTCATTAATCCATTTTGAGTTAATTTTTGTATAAGGTATAAGGAAGGGGTTCAGGTTCAGTTTTCTGCATATGGTGAGACAGTTTTCCCAACACCATTTATTGAATAGGAGATTATTTCCCCATTGTTTTCCTTAGCTTTGTTGATGATCAGATGGTTGTAGATGTGTGGTGTTATTTTTGAGGTCTCTGTTCTGTTCCATTGGTCTATATGTCTGTTTTGGTACTAGTACCATGCTACCATCTGGCAAATATGTAATATCCATAATCAACAAAGAATTTAAAGAAATTTACAAGAAAAATCAACCCCATCAAAAGTGGGAAAAATATAAACAGATACTTCTCAAAAGAAGACATTTATATGGCCAACAAACATATGAAAAAGAACTCAATATTACTGACCATTAGAGAAATCCAAATCAAAACCACAATGAGATACTATCAGAATGGTGATTACTAAAAAGTCAAGAAACAATAGATGCTGGCAAGACTGTAAAGAAACAGAAACACTTTTATACTGTTGGTGAGAATGTAAATTAGTTCAACCATTGTGGAAGATAATATGGTGATTCCTCAAGAATCTAGAACCAGAAATACCATTTGTCCCAGCAATCCCATTACTGGGCATATACCCAAAAGATTATAAATTATTCTTTAAAAACACATGTACACATATGTTATGTTTATTGCAGCACTATGTACAATAGTAAAATAATGGAACCAAGCCAAATGCACATCAGTTGTAGACTGGATAAATAAAATGTGGTACATATACACCATGGAGTACTACACACCCATAAAAAGAAATGAGATCATCTTCTAGGCAGGGACATGGATGAAGCTGGAAGCCATTATCCTCAGCAAACTAACACAAGAACAGAAAACCAAACACTGCATGTTCTCACTGATAAGTGGGAGTTGAGCAATGAGAACACATGGAGGCAGGGAGGGGATTAACACACATCAGAGCCTGTTGGGTGTGGGGGGCAAGGGGAGAAAGCTTAGAGGATGGGTCAATAGGTACAGCAAACCACCATGGCACACACATATCAATGTAACAAACCTGCATGTTCTGCACATGTATTCTGGAACTTAAAGTAAAATAAACATTTTTTTAAAAGAAACAAAACCCTAAAAACTGCTATATGTGAAAACACTTGTGCTGTTTTATATCACAGAATGGAACCTGTTTTTTTATTCAAGTTTGAAACACTCTTTTAGGTAAATCTAAGAAGTGACACTTCTGAGCCTATTGAACCTTTATGGGAACATAAGAATATTCAATCCTAAAAACTAGGAACAAGCTATCTGTGAAAATAAAAAAAAAAAAAGCGGAGAAATCCCTAAGTTTAATGAACTTTCTGTGTTGTCCACTGTTATTCACTGGGTTCCTTCCTCCCTCTCTCTTTCACTCCCTCCATTTCTTTTTCCTTTTCTTCATTCCTTCATTTCTTTTTGCATCCCTTTATTTTTTTCTATATTCTTCTTCTTTTGGCTATAATTAAACTGATGACAGTTTCACTTTATTTAAGGTAAACAAGGTAGTTGGGATCTGTTCTGACAGCCTGTTGTTATCGGAAAATATGTGACCAATAGGATCCTTAAATTTCTAGAAACACTGATATAAGATTTTCTAGGCATTGACTATTTTGTACTGAGTGAATTATTTTACTTCTATCTGCTTTGTCATATTAAGGAAGTTGACATATGAGATCATCCTTTTAACATTTTGTGGCCTGGGAATACTTTTATCCGAACAGCTTTTGGTATGCAATTACATTTCAGATTAGTGTTAAAAACATGTCAAATTTATGTACACTTTCAAATATGTATTTCTTCATTTATTTTTTATTTTATATTTTGTCTTTAAGAATAATTATTTTTATGTGTATCAAGCACTGTGATAAATACTTTATTTTAATATTTCATGTAGAGTTTAAAATAGATACAATGGGAGATAAAATAATAAAAGAAACTGCTCACCTAACTTTATCAATATCATAGCAATTAATTTTTTAAGTAGCATTAAGTTCCTACCTTTTTGAAATCCCTAGTTTTAAAAAAATCAGTTATCTTTTTGGTTTTGTATTACAGGAGCTGAATAAAGATACATATGACTTTGCCCTCTTCAGGATATTGGAAAAACCCTTAATGAAAGCAAATTAAGGTGGTGTTCATTTTACTTATTGCTGAAAACAAAATATTAATTCCTCCAAATATTCATATATTTTATACCTTAATATAAAAGCAGACTAAAATTATTCCTGCATTTATCTAAATTATTATAGTATTTGGGTCAAACAGGCAACTTTGTCCTTTTAGAGGTTGCATAGTATGATTGTATCATGAGCAAATTATTTGGGCAAATGTCAAATGACATTTTATAGCAAGTTATAATCAATAGGTGCTTATTCAACAAATTATTCTGTCCAGAGAGTAGAGCCCCAGGTGAACCCGTAGTCAAGAATTCTGTGTGACCTCCCTTTTTGCCGTGACTTGCTTTGTGAATTGGAAAAATCAGTTAACCTCTCAGTGCTTCAGTTCATTCATCTATGAACTGAGGAGAGTAGCATTTGCCACCTAACTCGCCAGTATTTTGTGAAGGTTAATAAGCTTCAGAGTTTATAAAGTGCTTTTCTTTCTGGATTGAAAGACTTTCGAAGAGTACTAAGTGTCACCGCTATTTTTTTTTTCTTTTCTTCTTAAAACTCCACTAAATTATCTTTTAGAAACCCATGAAATTATACTTAAAAGTAAAATGCTTCTAGTAGCACCATCCCATATATATCATTTTATCATAGCAGTAAGGAAAGCATCAGCAGCACTGCTAGTGTATTGGATTCACATAACTCATATTATTAAGGTCTGAACACATTGTTCCCCAATAATACATGCATGTTTGACAGCTATTTCCAGCTTCAACTTAAAATACTTTAGTTCTAACCAGTTTGTCAAGATCCTATTATTTCTTGGCATAGTTTTATAAGTTAAATATTAAAAAGAAAAAAAAAACGTTTCCTCTGAACAAATGTGCCTATTATACAATGCCACAATGAATGAAAAATATTAAGATCAAGATCTTAACTGAAACTCACAAAAGTCGATGATTTCATGTCAGTGGAAAATCTGTGCTGTTGCTTTGCATTTTTTGAAACAGTTTTGCCAAAGCTTTGCTTGAGATAAGGAAACATTTAATAGCACAAATTTGTCAGGATCCTGGACTTCAGAAGAAGTGTAACAATTTCTGTTTCATGGATTTTAATTTTGTAGTATATATGTTTTTAAATTTGAATGAGAAAAAATCATATACTTTTTATGCCATTAAATGAGTTTATCTTAGAATTTTAGAAAGAAAGGTGTCAAGTTATAGAATTGCCTTTTACAAAATTATAGTTTTTCAGTTCACTTTAAATATTTAAAAAATACCCATTGCACCATATATTCAAACTATATATATGCATATAAATACACATGTACACACACACACACACACACACATATATTTAAAGGAAAAACTACAAGGAAAACAATTAAAATACATATATTTTGCACTTTTGATTTCTCTCTGGACAGGAGAAAGAAACTATCCAAAAACCCTGTAGGAATAGTACCCTCATGTTTTTTTCCTGACTATGGAAATCAGTGAAATTATCTATTATGGTTTTAGTTCAAATTAAATACAAGTGAAAATCAATATTATCTGAAAATTTACAGAAAAATAATTTTAGATATTTTGGGGCACCATCCATCAAAGGACTGTCACTGACAAAGAACTCATTTTTTTGATCTCTCAAAATGAAAGTAATACATAAAGGTAAAATGGAGAGATTTTTAAGATGATCACCTAGATGCCAACATGTCTTTCTTTGTTCTTTCCTAGGGTGGCAACAGCCTCTACCCCCATGTCTTTATGGATGTAAATAGAGGCACTTATAATAAATGGCAACTGAAATTTAGATTCCTACAAGAAGATACAAGGAATTGGTCTCTTAAAACACAATTTACTATTGTAACTGTGACTGGATAGTCAGATAGCCAAATTATTTATGCAGGCATCCTTAATTTAGAACAAGTAGTTTATAAAAAGCAAAATTTGTGTTTAATTTTTTTTCTCCTCTTGGGGCAATATAATGCTGTGGTTCCCATGTGCCAGTTCTCAGACCAGAGCTGGTTTTGATAACATCTTTACAAGTTCAAGGCAACATTTTTATGTATGTGAAGATAAAATTGTCAATTAACCTGCTTTATAAAATATACCTTTTAGTCCAAGGATCTGCCCTTCTTAATTATTTTGTGATAGAGTTACTGTCTTTCATGAAATAGTGGTGATAGAGTAAATTTTTAACAATAATATCCTTATTTAGCAAAGTTAAAGTTAGAAAACTTATGTTGTTCCTGGTTCCTTTACACTACCATTTTTAAAAGAAAATAATATATTCATCACTAAAATCCAAGTCCAAAACACTTTGTTTTTAAATATAATAGCTTCAGATAGGTTAAGAAAGCAAGACGAATAGTGTCATTGTTAAGTTGCTGCAAACTTATTTGCAGTTTTTGCCATTACTTTTAATGTCAAAGTCAATATTAGAAAAGTCATTAATTAGACAAAAATTTATTTTTCACTAAAATATACCTTAATAAGAAAAATAACAACTGCTATTTCTATTATATGTAATATTCTTGAAGAGGACTTTTAAATGAGGAAATTTGATAGGTGATATATAAAATTAATGCCTTTTTTTCTGTGAAAGAATTATGACTTTTTTTATGTATAACCTATGATTGAGATAAGATTTTATTAAAAATATATGAGATAAAAAAGATCATTTGGGGACAGCAAATAAATGTGATGATGTAAATTAATCAACAATTTCTGCCTATAAGCCAAACCAACTCAGACAGTCCACCTATGTTATCTGACCACTGTCCGCTGAGGAACCCAAAGCCCAGACCACAGAATAGCTGACTAAAATATTTTCCAAACATACAGATGCTATATTTGGGGTGAGACATTTCAAAATCAGGCATACCAGTTCTTTATGATAATTTTGTTTTTGGTAGAGGAAGAGAAACTTTGTGGCTGATAGAAACTTTTGGATACCTTCTAATGCTTAAGAAATACAGGCTGGAAGAAGTCTCTATTTTTGTTACACATCCCAATTTCCAAGATTGTTTGGATTTTAGTAAGATGCTGGCATCATATGAACCCTTGTGTAGCATTATATATAAATATTTTCATAGGAAAAAAGACTCATTGCAAGTTATCACAGCTTTCTGGCTGATAACTGTGAAAAATCCTACTTATTTTGACCACATCTGCTCAGAGGAGTTTTAATGTCCAGCCCTGAGTAGATAGAGCAGAGTCCTTACTAGCTTCTGAATGACAGTTTTATAAGGCCACATTTTTAAAAAATTGCATTGAGTCTATTAGCTTGCTTTTCCCCTGTGTATGTAAAGCTTGGTTACATTGTGGAATCTTTGCTGAAACTAACTTTATCTGCATAATTTTGGTCTCTCTGGATGAAAAATGTTAGTGCTGGAAAATTCCTGGACAGTGATTTTAGAGGTGCATGGCCATAAAAATATTTCCTTCTTTTCACTGCTTGACTTAGCAAAATAAACTCATTTTAGTTTCATAAAATGTAGGCAGTCATTCAATTGTAAAGGACCCCTATTTTTACTTTAAATGATTTAATCTTTTGCCTTTACATAACCCTTCAGTATTATCTTTTAATAAAAAGGATAGGCTGTATAATGGTACTTTTGGCATTGCAAAGAGGATTTGAAAATATCATTTTCAACCCAATATATATTTCATGCTAAGTACATGGACAGGAAGTTTGGTTTGGAGAATAATTATTTAGGCTTCCAATCAGAAGGTTGAATGGGCTGATCCTCATTCTTTCACTGACTTCATTGTTTTTCCAAGTTTATTGTGCAGTGCCAAGGTTTCTCACCTATGAAAGGGGACTATTTAGGCAAAAGCAAAGAGAGAAAGAGAGAGAGAGGAAGAATCGACAAGTTTTAGAATTTCATGTGCATAACAGTAGGCTCCATGTTTTCCCTAGTATATAATGATATACAGTGCATTGGAGGGGTCTATGTTGATAATGATCTCAAAATATTAATAATAAATATGACAGAAATGGGCACATTAAATAAGTCTGTGCTTATGTAATTTTCCAATGATAAAATTAAACAAAATTAACCAATAAAAAATAGGGTGTTCACTGTATTTTTTTGGTCAGTTTAATTTTACTTAATGTTAGAGGAAAATTTTTTGATGAGGAATAGATTATATTCAATTAAGGTATATGTATACATATGCCTTGTTTATATACATAGATTATATATCAAGTGCTAGGGAGAAATTATTTTGGGTGAAAAATAGATTATTTCTATCAAGCCATTGGCATTAGGTTCTTAATAGTCAAATGGGGGGGAGGGTGCCAAGATGGCTGACAGAAGCCAGCATTGGAATGCAGCTCCCAGCAAATGAGAAGACGCAGAGGGCTAGAGGACTTCACGATTCCAAACAAGGTGCTGGGTTCATTTCTATGGGACTGATAGGACACTGACATTGGCCCAGGGAAGGAAGCACAGGGGGAAAGGTGCCCAGGGGGTCAAATCAAGATGGGGGGGGCATGTCTCCACCTGAAACGTGCAGCCAGCTCAGAGCTTTGGGGGACTTAACCCTCTTGGTGCTCCGTTTCGGATCCTGTGCTTACCTAATCCCTCCTGCAACCCATGGTCCACAAGGGCCCTACCAGACGGTGGAGCTCCATGCCACATGAGGCAAGTTGCCACAGGGCCCTGGGTGGGAGTTTGGACTAATGCCAGTGGGATGGGCCGTTCCAAGGAGGGACGGAGTTGAAAGCAGGGAAATAGACCGAAAGGCCTGGCAGGTCCCACCTCCACAGAATTCAAACTGAAGCCCTCGCTAGAGAGTTTGGCAGCAAATATACCAGCTTCACTCCAACGAGGAAGATCCAGATGGGGAAGGAGAGATGCCATTAGGAAGGCAGGGCCAATCTCACCTGCAAAAATCCCCAGGGAAGGATCACCACGCAACCACCTGACTGAACCCGAGAGAGCACAGCAATGCTCTCTACAGGCCAAAAAAGATACAGCTCCAACCTCAACAGAAAAAAAGTCACTCAGAGACTCCTCCTGAAATCACCAACTTCAAAGATTAAAGGGAGATAAATCCACAGAGATGGGAAAATACCAGTGCAAAAAGGATGAAACTATCAAAGAACAGAACACTTCTTCTCTTCCCAGGGATCACAACTCCTCAACATCCAGGGAACAAAAAAAGACAGAGAATGAATCTGACAAATTAACTGACAGAAGCAGGGTTCAGAAGGTGGGTAGTAACAAACTTCTCTGAGTTAAAAGGCCATGTTCTAGCCCAATGCAAAGAAACTAAGAACCTTGAAAAAAGGTTAGACGAAATGCTAACTAGAATAACCAGCTTAGAGAAGAACATAAACGACCTGATGGAGCTGGAAAACACAACACAAGAACGTTGTGAGGCATACACAAGTTTCAACAGCTGAATCAATCAAGCAGAAGAAAGGATATCAGAGATAGAAGATCAATGAAATGAAATGAAACAAGAAGTCAAGATTAAAGAGTGAAAAAAAATGAACAAAGCCTCCAAGAACTATGGGATTATGTGGAAAAAAAACCCTAATCTACGCTTGATTGGCATACCTGAATGTGACTGAGAGAATGAATCCAAGTTGGAAAACACTCTTCAAGATATTATCCAAGAGAACTTTCCCAACCTAATGAGGCAGGCCAACATTCAAATCCAGAAAATCCAGAGACCACAAAGATATTCCTCAAGAAGAGCAACCCCAAGGCACATAGTTGTCAGATTCACCAGGATTGAAATGAAGAAAAAAAATCCTAAGGGTAGCCAGAGAGAAAGGTTGAGTCACCCACAAAGGAAAGACCATCAGACTTAGAGCAGATCTCTTGGCAGAAACTCTGAAAGCTAGAAGGGAGTGGGGGCCAATATTTAACATCCTTAAAGAAAAGAACTTTCAACTCAGAATTTCATATCCAGTCAAAATAAGCTTTATAAGTGAAGGAGAAATAAAATCCTTTATGGACAAGCAATTGCTGAGAGATTTCATTGCTCCAAGACCTGCCTTACAGGAGCTACTGAAGGAAGTACTAAACAGGGAAAGGAACAACCAGTACCAGCCACAGCAAAAACATACCAAATGGTAAAGACTAACAACGCAATGAAGGAGCCACATCAATTCACAGGCAAAACTACCAGCCAGTAACAAAATGGCAGGATCAAATTCAAACATAACAATATTAACATTGAATGTAAATGATCTAAATATCCCAATCAAAAGATACAGACTGGCAAGTCAAGACCCATTGGTGTGCTGTATTCAGGAGACCCATCTCACATGCAAAGACTCACACAGACTCAAAATAAAGGGATGGAAGAACACTTACCAAGCAAAAAAAAAAAAGCAAGGGTAGCAATCCTAGTCTCTGATAAAAGGGACGTTAAACCAACAAAAATCAAAAGAGACAAAGAAGGGCATTATATAATGGTAAAAGGATCAATGCAACAAGAAGAGCTAACTATCTAACATATTTATGCGACCAATATAGGAACACCCAGGTACATAAAGCAAGTTCTTAAAGACCTATAAAGAGACTTAGACTCCTGCACAATAATAGTGGGAGACTTTAACACTCCACTGACAATATTGGACAGATCAATGAGATAGAAAGTCAATAAGGATATCCAGGACTTAAATGAAGATTTGGACCAAGCAGACATAATAGACATTTACAGGACACTACACCCCAAATCCACAGAATACACATTCTTCTCAGCACCACGTTGTACTTACTCCAAAATTGACCACATATTTGGAAGTAAATCACTCCTCAGCAAATGCAAAAGAATGGAAATCATAACAAAACAGTCTCTCAGACCACAGTGCAATCAAATTAGAACTCAGGATTAAGAAAAGCACTCAAAACCACACAATCACATGGAAACTGAACAACTTGCTCTTGAATGATGATTGGATAAACAATGAAATGAAGGCAGAAATAAAAATGTTCTTTGAAACCAACAAGAATGAAGACACAATGTACCAGATCCTATGGGACACAGTTAAAGCAGTGTTTAGAGAGAAATTTATAGCAATAAATGCCCATAGGAGAAACAAGGAAAGATCTAAAATCAACACTCTTTTATCAAAATTGAAAGAGCTAAGGGGCAAGATCAAAAAACTCAAAAGCAAGCAGAAGACAAGAAATAACTAAGATCAGAGCAGAAATAAAGGAGATAGAGACACTAAAAAACCTTTCAAAAAATCAGTAAATCCAGCAGGCAGTTTTTTTTTAAAGATAAAATAGACCACTAGCTAGACTAATAAAAAAGAAAAGAGAGAAAAATTAAATAGATGCAATAAAAAACGATAAAGGGAGATCACCACCCATTCCTCAGAAATACAAACTACCATCAGAGATTACTACAAACAATTTTATGCACATAAAACTGTAAACCTGGAAGAAATGGATAAATTCCTGGACACTTGCACACTCCCAAGACTAAGCCAAGAAGGAGTTGAAACCCTGAATAGACCAATAACAAGGTCTGAAGTCAAGATAGCAATTAATAGCCTACTGACCAAAAAAGTCCAGGTCCAGATGGTTCACAGCTGAATTCTACCAGACATACAAAGAGGAGCTGGTACCATTCCTATTGAAACTATTCCAAACAATACAAAAAGAGGGAATCTTTCCTAACTCTTTCTATGAGACCAACATCATTCTGACACCAAAATGTGGCAGAGACACAACTAAAAAAGAAAACTACAGGCCAATATCCATGATGAATATTGATGCAAAAATCTTCAATAAATTACTGGCAAACCGAATCCAACAGCACATCAAAAAGCTTATCCACCACGATCAAGTAGGCTTCATCCCACTGATGCAAGGCTGGTTCAACATATGCAAATCTATAAATATAATACACCACAGAAACAGAAACAGAAACAGACATAAACCACATGATTATCTCAATAGCTGTAGAGAAGGCCTTTAACAAAATTCAACAGCCCTTTATGCTAAAAATTCTCAATAAACTAGGTATCAATTGAACATATCTCAAAACAATAAAAGCTATTTATGACAAAACCACAGCCAATATCATACTGAATAGGCAAAATTAGAAGCATTCCTTTTACAATCTGGCACTAGACAAGGATGCCCTCTCTCAACACTTCTATTCGATATAGTATTGGAAGTTCTAGCCAGAGCAATAAGGCAAGAAACAGAAATAAAGGGCATTCATATGGAAAAGAAGTCAAATTGTCCCTATTTGTAGATGACATGATCATATACTTAGAAGACCCCATAGTCTCATCCCAAAACCTCCTTAAGCTGATAAGCAACTTCAGTAAAGTCTCAGGATACAAAATAAACATACATATATCACAAGCATTTCTATACACCAATAACAAACAGAGAGCAAAATCATGAGCAAACTCCCATTTGCAATTGCTACAAAGAGAATAAAATACCTAGGAATACAACTAACAAAGGAGGTAAAAGATCTCTTCAAGGAGAACTACAAACCACTGATCAAGGAATTATGAGGACACAAATAGATAGAAAAACATTCCATGCTCAATGGTTAGGAAGAATCAATATTATGAAAATAGCCATACTGTTCAAAGTAATTTACAGATTCAATGCTATCCCCATCAAGCTACCACTGACCTTTACAGAACTGGAAAAAACCACTTTAAACTTCATATGGAACCAAGAGAAAGCCTACATAACAAAGATAATCCTAAGCAAAAAGAACAAAGCTGGAGGCAACATGTCACCTGACTTCAAACTATACTACAAGGCTACAGTAATCAAAACAACATGGTACTGGTACCAAAACAGACATATAGACCAACGGAACAGAACAGAGGCCTTGGAGGCAACACTACACATCTACAACCATCTGATCTTTGACAAACCTGACCAAAACAAGCAATGGGGAAAGGATTCCCTGTTTAATAAACGGTGTTGGGAAAACTGGCTAGTCATATGCAGGAAGCTGAAACTGGACCCCTTCCTGACATCTTATCCAAAGATTAACTCCAGAAGGAATAAAGATTTAAACATAAGAACTAACACCATAAAAACCCTAGAAGAAAACCTAGGCAAAATCATTCTGAACATAGGCACAGGCAAGGACTTCATGACTAAAACACCAAAAGCAATGGCAACAAAAGCCAAAATAGACAAATGCAACCTAATTAAACTTAAGAACTTCTGCAGAGCAAAAGAAATAATCATTAGAGTAAACCAGCAGCCAACAAAATGGGCAAACATTTTCGCAATCTACCCATCAGACAAAGGGCTAATATCCAGAATCTACAAAGAACTAAAGCAGATTTACAAGAAAAAAAAAACCCATTTGAAAGTGGGCAAAGGAAGTGAAGAGACACTTTCAAAAGGAGACATTTATGAGGCCAAGAAACATATGAAAAAATGCTCATCATCGTTGGTCATTAGAAAAATGCAAATCAAAACCACATTGAGATACCATCTCATGCCAGTCAGAATGGCGATCATTAAAAAATCTGGAGACAACAGATGCTGGAGAGGATGTGGAGAAATAGGAACACTGTTACACTGCTGGTGGGAGTGTAAATTAGTTCAACCATTGTGGAAGACAGTGTGACGATTCTTCGAGGACCTAGAAATAAAAATTCCATTTGACCCAGCAATCCCATTACTGGGTATATATCCAAAGGACTATAAATTGGTCTACCATAAGGACACATGCACACGAATGTTCATTGCAGCACTGTTTACAATAGCAAAGACCTGGAACCAACCCAAATGCCCATCGATGATAGACTGGACTGGGAAAAATGTGGCACATATACACCATGGAATATTATGCAGCAATCAGAAATGATGAGTTTGTGTCCTTGGTAGGGACATGGATGAATCTGGAGAACATCATTCTCAGCAAACTGACACAAGAACAGAAAATTAAACACCGCATATTCTCACTCATAGGCGGGTGATGAAAAATGAGAACACATGGACACAGAGAGGGGAGTACTAAACACTGGGGTCTATTGGGGGGAAAAGGGGAGGGCCAGTGGGAGGGGGAGGTTGAGAGGGATAGCCTGGGGAGAAATGCCAAATGTGGGTGAAGGGGAGAAAGCAAACAAAACACACTGCCATCTGTGTACCTATGCAACTGTATTGCATGCTCTGCACATGTACCCCAAAACCTAAAATGCAATAAAAAAAAAAAATATATATATATATATATATATATATATATATATTTAAAAAAAAGATCCAGAGCATTCTGAAAATTCCTGAGTTGTGCCTTGATTTCAGACTCTCCAGTACAATTGAAGTCATTTCATCACTCCAGAACATGAAACACATGTTCACCAAAAAGATTCCGTTAACTAGTTGCTTGAAATTCTCATGGTTTTATTCTTTGTTTACATGTTATAAATAAAAGGAAGAAAGGGAAAAAATCGATGATATAGATTAGTTTGTAATTACTGCAAATATTTTTTGCTATAAACTAGACTATTCTTGGTGGCTTAAACAACAAAGTATCATTCCACAGTTCAGGGGCTAAAAGTCTGAGGAGAGGTTTAGATCTGTGTCTCTATCCAAATCTCATGTCAAATTGTAATCCCCAATATTGGAGAAGGGGCCTGGTGGAAGGTGATTGAAACATGGGTTCGATTTTCTCCATGCTGTTCTGGTGATAGTGAGTTCTCATGAGATCTGGTTGTTTTAAAAGTGTGCAGCATCTCCCCTTTCATTCTCTATTCCTCCTGCTCCAGCTATGTAGGAAGTGCCTGCTTTCCCTTCACATTTCGGCCATGATAAGAAGTTTCCTGAGCCCTTTCCAGCCATGCTTCCTGTATAGCCTGTGAAGCCATAAGCCAATTAAATCTCTGTCTTAAATAAATTACCCCATCTCAGGTGGTTCTTTATAGCAGTGCAAGAACAGACTACTACAGGCTGGGAGGGAAAATTTGTTTCAGGCCTCTTTTCTAGCTTCTGGTGGTTTGCTGGTAATATTTGGCTTTCTTGGCTTGTAGATACCAAGGAAGAGAGTTCACTCTGATTTCTTCATATTTATATGGCATTTACCCTGTGTCCAAATTTCTCCTTTTTACAAGGTCACAATCCTTTTGGATTAGATCCCACCCTAATGACCTTATTTTAACTTGATAATCTGCAAAAACCCTATTTCCAAATAAAGTCACATACACAAGAACTGAGAGTTATGACTTCAGTATCTTTTCGGGGATATAATTCAACTTACAACACTGAGTCTCTCCAGCTTGACATTTGTATTTCCATCCTGTTAAACTCTAAGATAACACAGACTAGAACATTGGGATTTCCTTGTAAGGACTATCTTATATAAAAAAAACGAAGAAGACAGATTAAGGAAGGCTAGAGAAAGCATCTACAATAAAATCAACTTAGTTTCACCTCTTTTTAGTTAAATATGTGCCTTTGAAATGTGTTTCTAATGTTCATTATTTATTTCTTTCCATTCTCATCTAATGAATCTTTCTACCAAAACATAATCCAAATTATATAAAAAAAGTTTGATGCAATTTTGGTAGCTTCCCAATATCTGATTCATTTTAATAACCAAAGACAGCCTCTATTGCGAGTTTGTTTCTCTATTACATGTTCATTCACATTCATAAGGACAAATGCAAAGTAGAGAAGTGCTTCTTGAGGTAAATAACACATTGGCTATTTGGTTCTTAGGTAAACAGGCCATGACTATACTGAATCTGCTGGTCTTTTTTCCAATCCCTCTTTGCCATATCAACTGATTTCTCCACTATTGATTGAATCAGCTCTGCAGACAATCCAATTTTGTTATTAAGACAGCTGAAAACACAAGATTGACTCTTTTTTGATCTGTTTCATATAAACACAATTATTGTTAAAGTATTTTCAAATCCTCCATCTGACTACAGAACAAATGAAACTTTACTTTTTAAAAATTTTACAGAAAAAAATAAAGTGGACTGTATAGTCTATTTGGCTAACAGTAGTAAAAGTTTGAGTTAACAATTTTAGGAATTGAACCTCAGAGCCACAAAATCCTCAAGATGGTCTGATTTGACAGTATCTGGAGCTAAGTTGATTTAGTATTAATGACATAATGTCTGGAAAATACATTTAGTTTCTTTAAAAAAAAATAGAAGCAGCATTGGCTTCAGTGTGAAGCAATATTAGGAAATATAAACCTCAGACATTCCAGTGACCGATGTGTTACCTCTAATTTTTATTCTGTTAGAGTGCTGAATAGGGAGTTATTATTCTACTGTGTTTACCTTTATTCTAAGATATACTTAGAGTATATCTCTGAATGAAGACCAAAGATATACTGGGTACTTAGCACCTTTTCTTGCTCTCCAAGTGCCCTGCAAATATCATTTCATTACCCTTCAAAACTATTTAGTCAAGAAATCATGAATCTCATCTCAAAAATGATCCTCAACAATGAGAATTTATATTGTCCAATAAGTATGCATACAACATATGCATTTAAAATCCCCTTTCCCAAGTTTTCATTTTGGAGATATAGTCTATAAATGAGCAATTAAGAAACCATCTAAACAAGTCAGGAAGTAACTGCCTGTCAAGAAGTTATTTATGAATTACTCTCCAACATGTTTGTTTTACAAATTAACATTAAATCTTCAAATAACAATAGCTTGGTGTGATTTTCTGCGAAGCAAACATGAAGCACTAAGTGTTTAACCATATTAAGGGCTGCTTTTCTATTTACATAATGATATATCATGTTTATCTTATTCACACTGTAAAAACATTAGTAACCATTCATAAATGGGGCTATGATAAAAGGATACTTCATTTCAAAATCACTAATCTATGTTAATACCATTTTGGTCAGGGTCTTGTTATAGCTGTTAGGATTTCAACCCCCATAGGTCAGAGAAAGAAGATAGAAAAATCCTTAATAAAATGTTGTTGGAAGCTACAGGTGGGAAATAAAGAAGTTCTTGTGACCCATAATCTTATTCACTCATAAAGTCACCAAGAGAGCACAGCAGCTTCTGCAGTTGAAATTAGACAACACACTAGTGGCTTTTCAATCTTAACTTTTACAGTTCGATGTTATCATTTTCAGTGAAGAACAAATGAAGGATACAGCAGCTCTGCCAAGATGTTCTCTCTGGATTTAATCAGTCCACTCAACCACATGAGTAACTCTGCCTTAACAGTATTTTATTCCCATTTATAAACAATGCAGACATTTCGCTGGTCGGTTCATAAACAAACAGATTCTCAACATGCTGTATTTGGGTTTTATCTATTTCTATGCCAAATATATCTAAAGAAAAAATTCCTTTTAAACATTTCATATTAGGTCAGATCAACTGTATAACAGGAGTTGTCATGAGATCATAACACCTACCAAAGGAATCAGCCCCGGTAAAGTGCAGAGTCTGTCTAATATATCGTCCTACTATATTGGCACCATTTAAAAATCCATATAAAAAAGCCTTGTAAAGGGCTACAGGCAAGGGCTTGGCCAAATAATAATGTTGATGATAACTGTGCTCATTCAGCAGATGCCTCTGTGAGCTCTTGCCAAAAATGTAGTGGGTTTTGACTTTGTTCTGCTGTTACAGCTATTGGGGATGGTGCAAAAGTCTATTTCTGCCACACAGAGAAATAGAAATTAGATTGTGAGGGATAATTAGCTTGTTACCTCATTTTGCACAGAGAAGTATGTAACATATTTTTCTTGACCCAAAAGAGGGGAAAAAAGGAGGTTTTTTTTTTTTTCGAAATCACTATGGAGGTATTTTTCTTTATTTTAAAAAACTAATACTTTATGTTTTTCCTATTTGATTAGGAAGAATATTAAGCAAAAGATAAAACAATTGAGTTGACAGTGTATGTTCTTATAGAAATATCTAGGGAAGGGTTTATAGCGATTTTCTATGCTTTATTTTTCTCTTGATTTATTAAAAGCATATCTCTAGTTATTACAACACATCAGTTACATTTAAAAATGTTTATCAATATCAAATTGTTTTCTTTAAAAATAGGTTCAGACTATCAATCCTAAAAATTATGCTGTCATGAAAAAAGATAAGTTTCTTGTGTTCTAGATAGCACAACCATATTTACAGATTCATTTTTTTCTAACAGTTCATCATACTGTACAGAGAGTAGAGTTGCATATTATTATGTGAGGAGGACAAAATTTTAAAAATCTAATTTGCTATCAAGTATCTGCATAATGTTAAGGTTTGGATTTAACATAAGCTTAAGGTTTGTCATATGCAATTTTCATTTATTTACCATGTATGGGACAACTTGTCTAAGGGAATATTTGGCACTGTGAACACTTTACTTGACAAATGATGTCAAATATTTGCTTTCTTGAATTTCAAGTATTGGTTGAATATAATTGTACTTAATGTTAGCAAAAATAAATAAATATGGGACTAAGAAAGTTCTATCATTAATTTATCAGAAAAGGGAGTTGTCATTTCTGAAAATTTAATGTCATTGAAGCTCTATTTCCAATAGCAAAGGAGCACTATTGCTAATAGACTTCAGAGCTTGAAATAAATAAATCTTTGGAATCCTGTTGCATCTCTTGGGGTGTGACATTTGACAGTCTTTTATAGCACAGAACGAAACAAGTTTGTGAGCTGGAATTCAATTGTGGTGTATTGATTCCTTGCATCAGTCATTATTCCCTGCTGATTGACAGGTGAAAATTGGTTACGTTAAGTATTTCATATGTTATATTGGCTGACATTTGCTTGCCTGCTCCTGTGTCAATATTGTTGTAAAGATCTCCAGCTTTATGAGATAGCAATAGACACTGACTGTGGCTTTTGTGTGATGTTCCAGTGTTTTTCCTGACATAATTTAAGACATATTAAAAACCAGCAGCATCTTCCCTCTTGAGAAGCTTAATGCCAATATTATTGTCTTCCAGGGGAAGATCATGTATGCTCATAATCGGGTGCTAATTTCCACCAGTACGCTCATGTTTAGGCATTAGGCACTATAACTGTAAAATTGAGCCTTCTTGATTGATTCATGTCAAGCCTCATCTCGGCTCCTGCAGGGGAAGTCATCCTGCTGACCCTTTTTACACTAAAAGAAGAGATTTGTGTTCCTTTCTTTCACCTGGAACCATCAAATTGACTGAATAATCTGTAATACATTAGTGCTGACATTTGTTAGGGGAGAATTAAACAAGACACAGTAATCATTCCCCAGAATAAAAATTGTGTTTGATTTCCAGCAGAGTTCTATTAAAGGGATGACAGAATTTGTCTCTTCCAAGGTGGAAAATCGTGAATATTCCCTGCATTAATGAATCAAGTTAACACTTTAATTTCTTATAGAACCGAGTTCTCCTATGAAAGCATTAAAGGATAGGGAGGCTCTGATTTATGGTCAACACAGATTTGTAACCAAGTAAGGTTCTAGGGAGGAAAAAAAAATTCTTATTTATGTTTCTTTAGCTAGTCTGAGACATGAAAAGTTGTATTGTTCCTAGGATATACAAAATTTATGCAAAAATGGCCTCCTATCTACTCTCCAACTCACTTGAGAAATATGGCAGAAAGATGAAGTGAGCTAAATATCTGAGTACTAAATTTGTCTTTCATTATGTCACTTAGGTTTGCAATGTCTTTCAATTTTGATCAGTAAATATCCTTACAGTTCATTCTTTCACTTTTAAAGTATATGGGAATCACTGTGTCTGAACTTCAGTTGATGCAGAGGCTCCTGAACAACTATGTCTCTTATTCATTGGTCTTCATTCACAGCACCTGCTCATCAACCATGGCTGACAACATATTACAATCTAGAGTTCATGTGTGTGCTCTGTAAAAACCACAGTGTTTTATATCTAACTTGTGTATGACTAATTTTCAAGAAGATTTGTTCATAAGATTATGTGAGTATGTTTTCCATTATGAGTTCACACTTCTCAGAAGTACCACTTAAAAATGGACCTTTTCCACTTTTGACCACATTTGTTGAAGGAATTGTCAAGTTTGTTAATTGGGGTCATTTCAAAGTGCTAACAAACCTGCCTGTGCTCTAAGTGCTTTTTGTCGTGTGGAGTAATTTTGGAAGGAGAACTGAACAGCTTTTGTAAAAAATATAAATAAATGAACATGTAAAGCAAACAAAATTTCCTTCTTCCTTGAATTATTGTAAAGATCCTAGAAACCTGCTAAAGTTAAGTGGATGACCCATGAACAAGAGGGAAGCACCTACCAATTTCTAAAAAAAAAAAAAAAATTGAAAGAAACTCAGTCTAAGAAAATAAGTTGTTTTCACTTCATTGAATTTGGGAAGGTTTGTGGTTTATTATCTTATAGATGGCCTATTTTCATAAAAACAAAACAAAACAAAATGAAAAATGCTTCATTGAGCAAACATAAATCCTGTAGCCCTCAGCTAAGCACTTTCATAGGATTGAACCTACTAGCATGAAAACATGAGACTTGCTCTCATGAAGTTCACAGTCCCCTGGGAGAGAGATGGAACAACACACTTGCAGTAAAATAGGTTAAGAGAAAAAGCTGTACAAAAATGCTGTTGTAATACATCAATGACCTAACTGGTTTGCACTCTAATTTTGTAAATAAAAGCACATACGTTCATAGTTTAGTATCGTTTTGTACTTTACAGAGCAAAGTTATAATGCAGAAGAGAATGATATATAATTTATAAAATCAGAATCAAATATTTGACAGTTTATCTAGTGTCTCTTCATGAACCTATTTGCTGACAAAAGAACTCGCTCTAAATGGAGAATGCCCCTCCTTTCCATGGCACATCTCCATACATTCATTTTTGGTAGAATTATAAGGAAGCACTTCAGTTGCCACTTATCCTCTCATCTGAATAGAACGAGGAGCCCTGAGAGATTTTAAATACAATACATATTTTCACTGAAATTACAAACTAGACTAAGGTCAAGCTAAGCTATTATTCGTAAACATAAAATAAAGCAAAAATTCTTATTTCAACTGAACTTGAAATAAGAATCCAAATCATTCTGACCTGAAATGCCTGATTTGGAGAGGGAGTTTGTACTATCTAATTGCTGACATTATTTCTAAACCTAAAATTTAATTACAATTTTACATAAAATGCTTCAAAATATACCAATAAACGATTTAGGGAACTGAAGAGTGTAAATGCAAGGGAAAAACTTTTTAAATAAGGAAATTTGCAAGTTATTTATTAATATGTAAGTAAATATTGGTGACCATAATTTATTACTGTTAGGACCCATAGGTATACAAGTTAATAAGACCAAGTCCCTGTCCGGTGTGTTTGTGTGTGCAACCGTAGAAGAGCAGGAGAGTTGACTAAGTCACCCAGTTTGATAAGCCCTATAAAAGACACAAATTCTATAGCACTCAGAGGAGGTAGAAATTAATTATGTGAGTGATAAGAAAGGTCAGAGAGTCAGAGGTGACATTTCAGCTGGGCAGACATTAAAGAATGGCTCAGATTCTCAACATGGTTGAAGTGGAAATGAATGAGTACTTCAAGAGAATGGTTTTTTATTGGTCAGTGTTCCTTTGCTGACAACATAATTTTCTCGAAATAGTTTAAGAAAAAAGAAATTTAAAACAGGGTGATATTTAACTTGTCTTTTGGAAGGCTGATAAAGGCTCTCATCTGGGCTTTCAGAAATGACTCCCAAAGTCATACTACAGAGCCAGACCACAAGGGAACTACTGTTTCTTCTATAATCAGGAAACACTGGCCAGTAATGTACAGTGCTGCTCCAATTAGGGATATAATGCATAAGCCACCAGACCAGGAAACTACTGTTGGCATGTAAGCACCACAAGGGGAGAGATCACGGTGTGTTTTGTTCACTGATATATCCCAAGGAGTCTGACATATGGTAGGTGCTAAATGAGTATTTGTTGAGTTAATTGAATAACTGAACTGCTATTAACTCTACCTGTTCCAGAACAATTCAATGCCTAATACAATTTGCTCCACGGATAATTGTTTGGTTGTGTCCCCACCCAATCTTATGTCAAATCATAATCCCCAATGTTAAGTGAGACCTAGTGGGAGGTGATTGGATCACAGGCATGGATTCTTCATGAATGGTTTAGCAGCATCCATTTGGTGCATTCTCATGATAGTGAGCGAGTTCTGGCAATATCTGGTTGCCTAAAAGTGTGTAGCATCTCCCTCCTCTCTCTCTTCCTCCTGCTCCCACCATGTGAAACACTTTGCTCCCCCTTTGCCTTCCACCATGATAACATGCTTCCTAAGGCCTCCACAGGAACGGAAGCCGCTATGATTCCTGTACATCCTACAGAAACATGAGCCAATTAAACCTCTTTTCTTCATAAACTACCCAGTTTCAGGTATTTATTGCAATGCAATAACAGCCAAATACACCAACCAATGGCTTCCCAGTGCTCTGCCTCTCAATACCTACCAAGTTGACTAGATATTAGTACAATGCTCACGTTTAGAAATCAAATGCCTTTCTGATAGTGTCTGCCAACAAAGACAAAAGATATCTCAGAAGCATGCTCTCTAGTCTACTTTGGCTTCCAGTCTAAAGTGATTGGATTGGAATGGCAGAACCTAGTCACATCTAGTGTGTACCATGAAAGGAGCCTGGGGAATATAGATTTTAACTCTTTGGCCTCTTCAGCACAGAACAGCAAGAAAAGAGAGTTGCATGGTCCATATTCTTGACTCCTAACATCTGTTTATACACATCTTATTATACTTAATCTTAGTAACAAGGAGAATAACGTTGTCATACCTATTGTATGACTATGATGAATAGGAATAAAAATTCACTCATCCCCCTCATGGTGAACACAAAGTCTATCCATTACTGCATTTATTTCTGATAATTTTATTCTTTTCTAACTGATCAGAGTCCTTCATCTTAAAATCCATGGACTTAATAATATATTTAACAACCATAGTCATATACTGTATAAAATGGGTGGAGACAGAGGAGGAATGAATAGGACTCAAAAACCCAGTCACATGACATGTGGGACCAGGTGAAATTAATGAATTGACTGGTAGTGAATTTCTGTCTGTTTGGGCTTAAATATCAATGGGAAGAATTTTGTATCATGGCTCTGACTCTGATTTTTAGGATGAGAGTGAAGGTTAGGCCAAGAGGGGGCCAGGAAAATTCCAAGGATGGAGGGACCCACTTTCTACCCACAAGCTTACTAAGATGGTGTTGCTTTATGCATCTTTGCTAGGCTGCACCCCTTGTATCTCATTCCTCTACACACACACACAGAAGAAAAAACTATGCTCACACTATTTGTAAACAGGGACTGAATGAAAGATGGGAGTCATAGCCAATCTTAGTATGTCTGAAATGCTTTTATTACAGGGAATATTATAATGTGGGGTTAATTTCTGCAGAAATGTATACAATATGGATACAAACCATAGTCATTTATGTAAATGGCAATGAAGTCAGAGTCAGGAAATAGCAAATTTCTTCCCCTTATAGCAATCCAAATTTCCTTTTGTTCTCAATCAAAACCCCTAGCATATCACTGTTTTTTAGACAGGAGAGTAACACAATAAACTTCCTATGTGGAGTGATGTGTAGTCCTCCCTGGCATGGTAGCACTAGCTGGCACACCAGAAGAGTCTTAGGATGGAGACAGTCTCTTCCCTGCCCGTGATTTAAGCAGTAATCTAAATGAGAATGTCCTTGCATTTTTCTTGTCACCAGTCTTCTACCTGTTCACCTGGCCAAAGCATTAGCCAGGGAGGAGTCCTTGTTCTGCCTACTTATTCTTCTAAAAAACTGTACCTCAAGGTTCTGCCTGCTAGGAAGATTTGCACTTCACGCCCACTTCTGAACACAGCTATAATGCTGGAATTATCCACTTCTATCTGAAAAACATATCATGCTTGATGATCTGTAAACTAGCAGATTAGTTTTATGGGAATTCTCTATGAGGCCATAGGTATAAATGAAAGGAAGGATAGCAGTGCAGCAAACATAGGCACAATGTGAGCATAAGATGCCTTCTCAATTATCTTATTTGTGTTTTTAAAATGTGCTCCAGATAGATCTTACAAAAACAACTTCAACTTTATGACGGACTGTTGCTACATACTTCTAACTTGATAGTTTTGTGATAAGAACATTATTTTATGATAGGTAGCCTATGACACTTTGTTATTGGTGTACCATGGTCAACATATTCCAGTAGCATGCCAAGACAGTAATTATCACAGAAATCTTTACTCCGAACCTAAATGACCCAGGCTGTGACTCTGCTACCCAGCACTGCCAGAGTCTTCTCATGTTTTCATATAACCCTTATATCCACTGGGCCTAAGTTACAAAGTTACTTCTACTAGAGCCTAGACTAGCTGGAGTCTTTTCTTTCTCTGGGGCTCAGCTCAAAATCTTAAGGGATCCTCAGTAAATGAGTAGCAAAAAGACTCACAAGTATAATTTAAGTTGCCACTCAGTCTATAGGAACCCATAAGCATTATGACCTTTTTTTTTTTATGTTAGTTGACGTAAAAGCTTGCAAGTTTTCCTTAACTTTAGAGGTGATTACCTTGCATGCTACACACCATTGGATCTCTATAATCATCATTAAATTACTGTGGGGTGCAATTTTTACCCTCTTGCATGTGTGTATCTTACCTACACATGTAGATCATAGTTATTTACTGACCTGAATAAAGTGGGACCACATGACATACTATGTAATGGTGAATTGACCAGGGTTCCTACAGACCAAATTAAACCTGAAAAATGACATAATGAAGTAATACAGTGGAATTTTACTACCATAACTAAAAGATGAAAACAAATGACATCTAGAGTCCTCTGTTTCTTGGAACAGAAAAACTACATTTCCTAGATAAATTATCATGCCTGGTACCAGAAATTGGGTTGATGTGCTTCAGTAAAGAAACAACTTCTGGAGCAGCTGTTGACATTGGAGTTAACATGTCTCTAAATGTGCAATAACGCATTGCTGAGCAGGGGCACTGGCAGTTATCTAATGACCACATTAGTGCACATAGACCTGGGCTAGAAGCTAAAGAAACTGATGACTCAGAAGTAGGAGGGGATCTTCGAGAGTTCACCTTCTGCCTCTGACCTATTTTACTTATCCCTTTCCATCACAGATTCAGCTACAACTTTTCAAGACCAGAGACCTTGAAACATATTTCAGAAAACCGTTTTTTCCATCAGGTGAGGTATTTGCAAGGTATTCAAACAAAGAAAGACTGGCCTTGTGGTTGGGTTGTGGTGTAGAACACTAAAGATTATCTGAATCCTTGTAATATCCTTCTTCTAATCTTGGGGTCACTTTTTCCCAATAAATGCTCCCAAACTTAAAAGAATCTTGGAGAGGTTCACAGCATAGCCTAAATTGTAATTCAGCAGCTCAGAGTCAGATGTGGTCATCTATTTAGTCAGTTTCACTTAGAGATGATAAAGTGATGATTCTTTCGGGAAGTTCATGGATGATCATGGTTATCTGATGTCATTTTGATCTGATAATTTGTAACACTAAATATTCATTTCTTTTAAAAACTCACAAGAATATTTAGAAGCAGCTATTCCATACCAGTGTCTGTTGTCCCCATTATTTCCATAATGGTCCACTGAAGGAGTCATGTCATATGCTGATGCCTTGCCTCCAGTATGTACTTTTTTCTGTGTGGTCTCAGATGATAATTTTAGTAACAGCTTTATCTCTGAGAGACGTGAGTAACTAGCCTCTTGTCTTCTAATGCTGATGAGATTCAAACCCACCGAGGTATTGCTGGGGTTTTTTTGGGGAGAAATTTAGGGTGTACAAGTGGAGTTTGATACATGCATACATTGCAGCCATTGTCTTTAGTGTTTTAGAATATTCACTTTCATTGAAAAGGTATATGTCACTTTCTGCAAAAGTAATTTAAAAATTTTAGGCATTGATTTTTTTTTCAGTGGCTTATTCTATTTTAGTTGATAACATAGTTGTTGACTAAAGACAGTTTAGATTTATGGTCATGAAGTATGATCAATTAGATTGCACTTCTTAGTACAGATCTTATAAAGAGAAGACTTCTTCAATATTCAGAGTGAGATATGAGTAAAATGGAAAAAGTAAACATAGTTGGAAAAGAGATAAATTACTTCTTTAAGGCCTAAACTTCATAGTTGTCCACTCATTCTACTTTAACAGAGATCATATTTCTGAAAGAGATCTGAGTCCATCTTGTCTAATCCTTCAGTAAGAGTCCATCTTGTATAACCCTTCAGTTCACAGGAATAGAAGCTGATATTCCACCCCCACCCCAGTTAGATACTTCATTATATACTGTCTTACTCTCTAATTGCCTCTTGCACACATTACATTTCCGACAAGACTGTAAGCTCTTTGATAGCAGAGATAATTATCTTCTGTGTTTTTTTTAATCTCCCTCACAGCTCTTAATACTTGTTGATTAAATGATTGATTTAATCAAGGATGCTCTCATTTTTATCCCTTATGCTTCCAAGATCACTGGTCAGGTCACAGATTGAAACACTTATGGTAGAAGATATTCTTAGTATGTAAAGAATTCTAGGTCCTTTGGATATAGTGTACTTGGATAATAAGGGGACTAAATAAAGTCAAATGACTCAATAATTAATGGAATAAAAATCAAGAGGAAGGATTACAAAAAGGAATCTGTAAATTCAAACAAGATTAGTTTTCCAAAATAATCATAATACGAATGCACTTTTGTTCACTATAAAAAATGCTAGAAAGCTATAAGAGCCACTTAGAATCTAAGTACAAAATGTGTGCTTTTGTGCATATGTATGTGCACTAAAGCATACTGAGAAGTTTAGATTTTGCTTTGCGCAATTATCTGAATAAATTTTCCCAATTACTGTGCACAGAAAATCAATAACTTAAGATTGGTCAGAGTACACACGTGTCTAGTTATTTGATAAGAAGTCATAGAAGTTTAAAATAATCTCTCTTCAAAAGTGAGAACTTGTATTTTACAAATAAAAATACAGACATAGAGTATTTATGTGCTTTGATTGTTTTTCCTGAGCTCACACATTTATTAAATAAATTTAGATTAGCCTAAATTTGTCATTTTAATGCTTTATCTATTTATTGTGAAGGTCATGTAGTTGTCCTGTATTTGAGGGAGATGTTTTATAAACAATGAACAAAGTTAAAACAGCAGTCACTCTTTACCATATTATTGTTAATTACATTAATGTTAACTTCACTTTTCCATCTGTGGATTGCTTTAAGACAAATATTCTTATTCTTTTTAACTCATAGCAGCATCACCTCAGGTATCATCTATTCATCAAATCAAGTACTGACCAGCTTAAAATAAAGGAGAGAAAACATAAACTTTACGATCACTCTTAGTATCAATAGGCGGTGTGGCAAAGAATTTCTAGCCTTCTTTAGTGCACTGCAGACATTATGAAAATAGTAAAAGCCATGAAAATTAAGCATAAACCATAATTACAGTAACTCAGGAATGATCTGACAAATCAAATTAGAAATTTTATCAAAAATAATTGATAAAACTCAAAATTAGAAGACAAGTTATTTTAAAATTAAGAATAAATGATAAGAAACACAGCTACATATAAACAAAACAAATAATGCCTAAGGAGAAATATACAGTGAAGTATAACATTTTTAATTTTAAAAATAAAAAGATTAAAAGAATTTACGAGCTAGTGACATACATTGAAGATGGACAACAAAAATCCAAAATAAGAATCATTGGAGTCCATTTAAACAACATCGACAACAACTAAAGCAAAAGAATAGAAAATATATTAAAACTTATTATTAAAGAAATAAAAATGTATTAATTTTTTAAAAACTGAGACTCCACCTATATAGAAAAAGCACACATTTTTTTTTTCTGAGAATATAGAACCCAAATGGCCAATGACAAGTAATATTCTACTAAAATGACTGGACATTATATCATTTGTCATGAGGTCAAAAAGAACATGAGACTTACATGAGAAAGAAAATTAGATCACTTTTTTTTTAACAGCGTGCTAGAAGAAGATAGGAAAACATATTTAAGCTACTCAAGGAAAAATAATGAGTCAAGTGTTTTATATCCTTCAAAACTGACCTTCAGTACAATATACAAGAATCAGGGAGTACTATTCTCATGTGTACTTCTTAAGGAATCTATTTAAAAATGTTTTTCAGACAGCCAAAATGTCCACAGAGAGATAAACCCAAGTCCCTATGATGACTACCTGTGATTGGCTATGTAGTTACCCATATAACTAACATAAATGAGGTTAAAACACAGGGATTATGGAATGTAAGAGATAATCTGAAAATGCAGATTGAATGCAAACAAAAAGAATGGAGAAAAAGGAAATAGTACATAAAAAATTAATTTGGGGGGTCCAAAGTGGCTCCCGCCGGACGTCATGGCGCTCGCAAAGGCGAGGTCATCAGTTCAAGGCTAACCTGAGCAACTTCATAAGCTCAAACTGATTGGCAAAAAAAGAAAAAAAAATTAATTTGGTAATAATGCTAGTATAAAGATTATTCTGAAATTGTTGCATTCTGAATGGTAATGTGGGATAAATCAAATAAATAAATAAAGGATTAACCTCATACCAATCCTAGGGTTCTTGATGTGGACAAAAGAAATGAGAATGTACAAAAATATTTTAAATAAAATATCTATGTGTTTGAATTTGAATTGGAGCTCAAGTATTTAGTCTTTAAACATCCCACTACAAATAATTATGTATATATCTATTTCTGTCCACCAGAAAGGCCTAGAAATAACAAAATAATTCAGTAGCAATGAGCATTTTCAGTACCAATAATGTGTCTAAGTATCATGACTCATTGGAATAAATGAAGGCTTTATGGAGTAATGGTTGATTACATATCAAGAACATGAAATATACAAGATGAGAGTTTGATATTTTGGCATAGCAGATAGCAAGGCAAGTATCAAGGTCCAATAAGTTTGTGTAAAAGGAGTCAAGAGCCAATCAAAAGATGCTCTCACAAAGATGGAATTGTTTGAGCTTTAATATGGCTAAAAATTGCAATGGAGCAAAGTCCATTAAAATAATGGATTATGATTATTAAATCATAATAACAAATTTATTATTAAAATATTATAACAAATTAGTATTGAATTATTAAATATTATATTTAAAATATTATTGAAATCTTAAAAACTTGTCATCTTCTGAGGATGATAGAGAAGCAATTCTCTTTTTCTTTTTTTTTAAATTATTTTTTCTAAGACCAGGTGTCCCTCTGCCTCCCAGGCTGGAGTGCAGTGGCACTATCATGGCTTACTGCAGCAATTTTGACCTCCCAGGCTCAACCGATTCTCCCTCTCAAACTCCTGAGTAGCTAGGAATACAGGCCTGCACCATTACAAGCAGCTAATTTTTTATTTTTTGTGGAGACAGTCTCATTATTTTGTCCAGGCTGGTCTTAAACTACTGGGCTCAAGCAATCCCTCTGTCTTGGACTCTGAGAAAGTGTTGGCATTATAGGCATGAGCCACCATACCTAGCCATACTTATCTTTAAAATAGAGTAAAACCAAACCAAAACAAACATCAAACATTTATCCTACATTTATTTTCCATATATGAATTTTATCACTGTTTAACCAAAAAGTAGATGAGAAACACTCTTCTCATAAAAATATTCTGGCTAATAAATGGAAGCAAAATTAGTGAATTAGAAATAACTATTGTATAGACCCTAATAAATTAATGTACTAGGCATTGAGCATCAATATGTACTAACTTGAAAAAAGTAAAAAACAGACATTATATTCCTCCTTATGAAAGAACATACCACCCCCCATATTTCTCACCAGAAGTATGTAATATGAGTCAGATTATGCATTTGGATCCAGCTACCATTTTTCAGGAAATGCAGACGAC
This sequence comes from Callithrix jacchus, assembly GCF_049354715.1. NCBI lineage: Eukaryota > Metazoa > Chordata > Mammalia > Primates > Cebidae > Callithrix > Callithrix jacchus. The sequence continues at coordinate 85,739,435 of NC_133504.1, read as the reverse complement.
AGAGAAAAGGTAGCACAGAACTGTGACATGAGTTGACAATCAGCAAAATTTAGATTTTTTGGAAACTCCATAAGTCAAATCATCTCGGCTCGTTAACAGATTGTAAAGCGAAAAACAAAATGAAAAAAATATTCATGGATTTAAAAAGATTTAAACAACAGTAGAAAGATTAAAATGAGAAAAGCACATCTGGGTATCCCTAGACAATGAAATACCATAGAAATTGGGTTAGTAGACAATTTTGGAGATGAGGCTATAATTAGGATGGTGCATAGGCAGAGCAATCTGACTCCAGAATCTGACCCATCCTTAGCATTCATGCTCTTCATCACTATGTTAGGTTGTCTGTGTGATTTAAAACTATTTCAATCAAATATCAAAGATGTTTTTGAATTTGTAGTTTTATTTCAATTTATTGAGAGTTCAACTCTATTTTGGAATACTTACTAGGCATTCGTGATAAAACAGGTAATAAATATGGTCTCTTTCCTGGAGAAAAATAATATTTTTAAGTCTTGAGAGTACAGTCATAGTGTCAACTGTAATAAGGAACTGTGTACATATTATCCAATTAGAAAGTTATACAGACAACTTTGATATGAAGAAGAAATGCCTTAGCAACCAAGTTTCAAGCCCTGCCCAGAAAAGGTATTTTTAAATATTTAACAAAATCTTTAATATATTTATTTTCCTACGTCCAGCAATTTTATTTTTAAAATTTTATCCTAAAAAATCTTACAGGGATAAGACAAGCATGCAAAGATGTTCTTTGTAGTTCTATTGTATCAATAGGTACAAGCAATAAAAAATTCTCATCAATGTGGATTTTATTTAATAGATGGTGAGGCATCTACACAGTGAAATGTAATCATTTTAATTATAAACAAAAAGGTCTCCAATATATTGATGAATTTAAAAAATAGTTTAAAACCTACATTTTATTTATGGTCATGAATAATACGTTATTTATTTTCTTTGACTGATACAACATAAAAATTCTACATTTTCAAAGGGAAATTTTAAATCCATAACTTACTTTAAATTATGCTTTCTTATATTCATTCCATTCTCTGCTATTCTATTCCATTTCATCCTATAAAATTTTGAGTGCCTACTGCACTAAGAGCTAGGATAATATAATACTAGAAATATAATACAGTATACCCAAATAATCCTAATAAGATTATCAGAAATTTCACAATGAAAGTAAAATAAATTGCTAACCAAGCACAAAAAAGGATAATGTTTATGAGATATAGGCACCGAAAAATTATTTAATGCTGAAAGGTGGATTTTTAAGAATGAGAAAAATATAGAAAGTTGGAGAAAATGAATAAGAAGTTTAAGGAAAGGAAACTACTTTGACAACAGCATAGAAATGTGAAACCATCTGGTAAGTTTAGCAAAATGATTTGTAAGGGAGATGGAGAAATGCACGGTTGGTACCAAATTATTGTGAGCTTGCAAACTATGTTGGTAACTTTGGTCTTTTTTTAAATAGTGATAATATATATACAATATTTACCATCTTAACTATTTTTAAGTGTATAGTTCAGTGGCATTAAGTACATTCATATTCTTCTACAATCACAACCATCTATCTCCTGAACTTTTCATCTTCTCAAACTTAAACTTTGTGCCCATTTAAAAATAACTTTATATTTCTCCACCCTGTCAGCCCCTGAAGCCACTTTTCTACTTTCTGTCTCCATGAATTTGACAACTATAGGCATCTCATATAAGTAGAATCATGCAGTATTTGTCATTTTGTGACTGGCTTATTTCACTTAACATAATATCCTCAAGGTTTATCTATGTTGTAGTACATGTTAGAATTTTCTTCCATTGTATTTGTATACTACATTTTCTTTATCCATTTATCTATCAATGGGCACTTGAGTCTTTTTCACCTTTTTGGTTTTGTAAATAGTGCTGCTATGAACATAGGTGTATAAATAACTCTTCAAGTCTCTGCTTTTAATTTTTTTGTGTATGTACCTAGAAGTAAAATTGCTAGATCATGTGTGTTATAGTTTTAATGTTGCCTTCAAAACTCATGTTGGAATTTGATTGCCACTGTGACAGTATTAGGAGGTAAAACCTTTGAGAGGTAATGGGACTGTGAGGATTCTGTTTTTATGGATGGATTCATGAGTGGGTTCCGAGTGGATCATTTGAGGTCAGGAGTTCAAAACCAGCCTGGCCAACATGGTGAAACCCTATCTCTACTAAAAAAATAATAATAATACAAAAAAAATAGCCAGGGATGGTGGCAGACATCTGTAATCCCTGAAGCTTGGCAAGCTGAGGCAGGAGAATTGCTTGAACCCAGAAGGTGGAAGTTACAGTGAACTGAAATTGTACCACTGCACTTCAGCCTGGACAACAGAGCAAGACTCCGTCTCAAAAAAAACAAAAATAAAATAGTGAGTGTGGCTCCCCTTTTCGGTCCTTTTTCTCTGTCTCTCACTTTCTTTGATCTTCTACTCTTCTGCCATGTGATAAGCAGCATTCTTCTCCTCTAAAATGTTCAAGGTGCCTTTTGGAAGAGAAGACCACCCTTACCAGAGACAGTGAATCTTTGGTGACCTTATTTTGGACTTTACAGCTTCCAGAACTGTGAGAATCAAAATTTTGTTATCTATAAATTACCCAGTGTTCAGGTATTCTGTTATAGCAGGACAAAATGAACTAAGATAAAATGGTAATTCTAATTTTAATGGTTTCCTTTTTTATATTTTATTCTTTTTTAATGAAGAGAATTATAAGATATCAAAGACATTTGAAGAGGGAACTGATATGACTGTATCTGTGATTTTCCTCTTCACAATTAAGCTTAAAGAATAATACTTCAAGATGGTAAAACACCTATGTTCTGCTTTTAAAGTGCCTATAATTTATCTCAACATCAAAATTATGTAAGAAAAAATAGGTCTTTTCACATAGTCCCACATTGCTTGGAGATTTTGTTCATTCCTTTTTGCACTTTTTTCTCTAATCTTGCCTTCTCATTTTATTTCATTGAGTTGATCTTCGACCTCTGATATCCTTTCTTCTGCTTGGTCAATTCAGCTGTTGAAACTTGTGCATGCTTCGCGAAGTTCTCATGTTGTGTTTTTCAGCTCCATCAATTCACTCCTATTCCTCTCTTAGTTATCCATTCTTGTTATCATTTCATTAAATCCTTTTTCAAGCTTCTTAGTTTCTTTGCATTGGGTTGGAACATGTTCTTTTAGCTCACAGAAGTTTCTCATTACCCACCTTCTAAAGTCTGATTCTGTCATTTCATAACACTCATTCTCCATCCAGCTTTGTTCCCTTGCTGGTGAGGAATTGTGATCCCTTGTAGGAAGAGAGGTGTTCTGATTTCGGGTGTTTTCCTCCTTTTTTGCTGGTTTCTTCCCATCTTTCTGGATTTATCCACCTGTCATCTGTATAGTTGCTGATTTTCAGATTGGGTCTCTGAGTGGACGTCCAGATTGTTGATGATGAAGTTATTTCTGTTTCTTAGTTTTCCTTCTAACAGTCTGGCCCCTCTGCTATAGGACTGCTGAGGTCCACTCCAGGCCCTGCTTGCCTGGGGATCACCTGCAGCAGCTGCAGAACAGTAAGGATTGCTGCCAGTTTCTTCTTCTGCTATCTTTGTCCCAGAATGATGCCCGCCAAATGTCAGTCTGATCAGTCTTTTGTGAGGTGACTCTTTGGATATACGGGGGTCAGGGAGATGCTTGAGGAGACAGTCTGTTCTATATATGAGCTCAAGTACTGAGCTGTGAGCTCTGTTGTTCATTCAGAGCTGCTAGGCAGGTACATTTAAGTCTGCTTCAGCAGAACTCATAAACCTCCTTTCTTTCCCCAGATGCTCTGTCCCAGGGAGTTAGGGCTTTATTTATGAGTATCCATTGTGCTGCTGCCTTTTTTATTTTCAGGGCTGCCCCACCCAGCAAGGAGGGAGTCTAGTCACTGTCTGCCTGCAGGGGCTTTGCTGAGCTGTTGTGGGCTCTGCCCTGCTGCCATGTGAACTTCTCTGCAGTCCTGTTTATATGGGTGTGGTTAAAACAGCCTCCACAATGGTGGCCTGCCTCTGTAATGGCAGACTCTCTCTGTTATGGAGGGTTGCCTTGGCAACAGCAGGCTGCCTCAGCAATGGTGGACTACCTCCGTAGGGGTGGAGTGCCTCAGTAATGGCAGACACCCCTACCCCACAAAGCTGGACAGTACTGGGTTCAGCTGTGTTTGCTGTGAAACTCTCAACCCCGAGCATTTTCAATTGCTGGTTTTTTTGTTGTTGTTGTTTTTGTGAGGGTGGGACCCACCGAGCCTGATCACCTGGCTCCCTGCCTCAGAGCCTTTTTTTTTTCTTAACTCTCTGCACATAAACTAGTAAACCTGGAATAAATTCCTAGACACTTGGGTCCTCTCAAGCCTAAACCAAGAAGAAGTCAAAACCATGAAGAGACCAATAACAAAATCTGAAGTTGAGACAGCAATTAAGAGCTGATCACATAAAAAAAGCCCAGGTCCAGATGGGTTCACAGCCAAACTCTACCAGACACACAAAGAGGAACTGGTACTATTTCTTCTGAAACTATTCCAAATAATCCAAAAGGAGGGAATCCATCACAAATCATTTTATGAAACCAACATCATCTTGATACCAAAACCCTGCAGAGACTCAACAAGAAAAGAAAACTTCAGGCCAATATCCAGGATGAACATAGATGCAAAAATCTTCAATAAAATAGTGGCAAGCTGATTGCAACAGCACATCTAAAAGTTTATCCACCATGATCAAGTAGGATTCTTCCCAGGGATGCAAGGCTGGTTCAACATACACAAGCCTATAAACATAATTTACCAGATAAACAGAACCAAAGACAAAAACCATGTTATTATCTCAATTGATGCAGAGAAGGCCTTTGACAAAATTCAACAGCCCTTTATGCTAAAAACCCTCAATAAACTCAGTAGTGATGGAACATATTTCAAAATAATAAAAGCTATTTATGACAAACCAACAGTCAATATCATACTGAATGGGCAAAAACTGAAAGCATTCCCTTTGAAATCTGGCACTAGACAAGGATGCCCTCTCTCACCACTCCTATTCAATATAGTACTGGAAGTTCTAGCCAGAGCAATCAGGCAAGAAAAAGAAATAAAGGGTATTCAAATAGGAAAGGAGGAAGCCAAGTTGTCTCTATTTGCAGAAGACATGATAGTATATCCAGAAGACCCCATTGTCTCAGCCCAAAAACTTCTGAAACTGATAAGCAACTTCAGCAAAGTCTCAGGATACAAAATCAATGTGCTAAAATCACAATGTATTCCTATACACCAATAACAGACTTAAAGAGAGCCAAATCAAGAATGAATTGCCATTTACAATTGCTGCGAAGAGAATAAAATACCCAGGAATACAACTAACAAAGAATGTAAAGGACCTCTTCAAAGAGAACTACAAACCACTGCTCAAGGAAATAAGAGAGGACACAAACAGATGGAGAAACATTCCATGTTCATGGTTAGGAAGAATCAATATCGTGAAAATGGCCATACTGCCCAGAGTAATTTACAGATTCAATGCTATCCCCATCAAGTTACCAATGACCTTCTTCACAGAACTGGAGGAAACCACCTTAAACTTCATATGGAACCAAAAGAGAGCCTGCATGGCAAAGTCAATTCTAAGCAAAAAGAACACAGTGGGAGGCATCACACTACCGGACTTCTAACTATACTACAAGGCTACAGTAATCAAAACAGCATGATACTGGTACCAAAACAGAGATATAGACCAATGGAACAAAACAGAGGCATTGGAGGCAACACAACGTATCTACAACCATACAATCTTTGATAAACCTGACAAAAACAAGCAATGGGGAAAGGATTCCCAGTTTAATAAATGGCGTTGGGAAAACTGGCTAGCAGTGTCCAGAAAGCAGAAACTGGACCCCTTCCTGATACCTTACACTAAAATTAACTCCAGATGGATTAAAGACTTAAGCATAAGACCTGGCACCATAAAAACCCTAGAAGACAATCTAGGCAAAACCATCCAGGACATAGGAGTAGGCAAGGACTTCATGAACAAAACACCAAAAGCATTGGCAACAAAAGCCAAAATAGACAAATGGGACCTAATCAAACTACACAGATTCTGAACAGCAAATGAAACAGTCATTAGAGTGAATTGGCAACCAGGAGAATGGGAAAAAAATTTTGCAGTTTACCCATCTGACAAAGGGCTGATATCCAGAATTTACAAAGAACTCAAACAGATTTACAAGAACAAAGCAAACAAGCCCATTCAAAAGTGGGCAAAGAATATGAACAGACACATTACAAAAGAAGACATATATGAGGCCAACAAACATATGAAAAAATGCTCATTATCATTGGTCATTGGAGAAATGCAAATCAAAACCACATTGAGATACCATCTCATGCCAGTTAGAATGGCGATCATTAAAAAATCTGGAGACAACAGACGGTAGAGAGGATGTTGAGAAATAGGAACACTTTTACACTGCTGGTGGGAATGTAAATTAGTTCAACCATTGTGGAAGACAGTGTGGCGATTCCTCGAGGACCTAGAAATAGAAATTCCATTTGACCCAGCAATCCCATTACTGGGTATATACCCAAAGAACTATAGATTGTTCTACTATAAGGACACATGCACACGAATGTTCATTGCAGCACTGTTTACAATAGCAAAGACCTGGAACCAACCCAAATGCCCATCGATGATAGACTGGACAGGGAAAATGTGGCACATATACACCATGGAATATTATGCAGCAATCGAAAACGATGAGTTCGTGTCCTTTGTAGGGACATGGATGAACCTGGAGAACATCATTCTTAGCAAACTGACACAGAAACAGAAAATGAAATACCACATGTTCTCACTCATAGGTAGGTGTTGAACAATGAGAACACATGGACACAGGGAGGGGAGCACTACACACTGGGGTCCGTTGGGGGGAATAGGGGAGGGACAGCGGGGGGTGGGGAATTGGGGAGAGATAGCATGGGGAGAAATGCCAGATATAGGTGAAGGGCAGGAAGGCAGCAAATCACACTGCCATGTGTGTACCTATGCAACTATCTTGCATGTTTTTCACACCCCAAAACCTAAAACGCAATTAAAAAAAAAAAAGAAAAGAAAAAATAAAAAGAAAATTAAATTTATTTATCAGTTCTTTAGGCATAAATCTTCTGATACTGATTTTTCCCATTAATAACTAAACAATTTATAAGAAAGCAATTGAAAATATGTATCTCATAAAAAACAGCATCTAACAAAAATTGCATAGGCAAAAATGTGTATAATCTAAATTAAAAATAATTTAAGAATATGTTGACAGTTGAGTGGTATTCTCACAGAAACTTGTTGAATTGTTAACAAACCACAAAGAGAAATGTTTATAATATAAAAACTAAATTAAATTCTGCTAGAAAGATATTTATTTTCCCATCCCAAAACCTAGCTTAGTATTGTATTTTACTCCTAAAATAGTTTTAGCACTGTTCTAGTAAGATCTATTAAAAGTCCATTGTTTTCATTATTTCATTACTTCAATTTTTTCTTTATTATTCATCATTGTAAAAGCTCTTTATGTATAAAATATATGTTAGTATATCAAATTTCATATAATTTGAAAGCATCTTGTTCCAAATTGTCAATAAAGTTAAATATCAAACATAACTGTTTATTTAATTATTTAAAATGTCACCTTTTAATTACTTTTGAACACTACTGTTAATGTCTTCTACCCTTCTTTTAACAGACTGTAATCACTAAAAATCACAGCTAATTTAGAAACATAGAACCAGATTGATACATTGCTCCAATTTCCCAAAAAAGGAATAATTAAACATTAAAAATCAGCAAAATTTTACAAAAAACTAGTTTATAATTAATGGAGAGGAAATTAATGATTTCTAGAAACCAGCATTGGTTTACTGAAACAAAATACACCAAAAGTATTAGCATGTCAATACATAAAAGACATATAGGACAAGTGGATCACAGAATAACATAGATTTACTGAATCTGAAAGTCAACAGAGAATTGGATAGAACCATTGACAGTATATATATAGACAGTGCAAAAAGATATGCAAGGATAGCAGTGCTAATACATGGATTTTTTTTCATGATGAAGACTCTGTTACACAGGTTTTGTGTGTGTGTTTTTTTAATGTCATTCTGAGACTTTCTCTAAGGACAGGGTTCATGTTTTTCTTTTGCCCAATCATACATTTCTATTTCCATCAGGATTTTGATGAATAAATAGAAGTGTGAATCGAATCTTCAGAAGGCATAAGCTAGAGGGGGTTTGAACAGTATTTATCATGTAAGAACAGTATTTATCATTCAAACTATACAATCAGCAAAAATCTTGAGACAAAAATAACAGAGATGAAATTTAATTCAGGTATGCTCGCTTTTCCCCTTTTTGTCATTTCCCTTAATATATTAATCTTTCATGGCAGTTGATTAAATACAAGAGAAAAAGATACATTTAATCTTACTTTTTTTTTTTTAATTCAGCAGTGGCTCATTGGAAAAAGACCTGAAAGGTTTTACAATGGCAAATTGAATAGTTCAATATAAGTCAATAGTTTTATATGGCTGACAAAAAAGCTAATTTAATCTTAAATGGAATTAACAAAAGCAGAGTGCTGAGCAATAAAGTTAAACTCCTTCTTTTGTATCTCACACTGTTCAGAGCATATATGGAGTCTGGGTTTATGAATAACAGCATTTATGATGCATATTGAAAAACAAGAAACTTTCAAAGTCATCAGTGCCTGAATATTTGAAATAACTGAAAAACATTCAACTGCTTATTTTGGAGAAAAGAAGAAGAAAAACAAGGTAGTTGTTTTTAAATATATGAAAATCTATAGGCAAGAAATTGGAATTGGAATTGGAATTGCTTTGAGTAATTCCAACAGCAGAGCCAGAATCAATGGACTGAAGTTACAGAGAGACTACCTATGTGATCTTTGGCAACTTGGTCTCCTAAACCCTCATGGCCTCCACTTTCACAAATAAAATATGGGAGTAGAAGCAAATAATCTCAACATGTAAGAAGAGTATTGTGGAACAATGTGAAAACTATACTTGGACTATTCTAATTTCAATGTTCTGTTATTGGAAATATTTACGAATAAAATACCATAGGGAACCTATATTTGATAAATATTCATAATAAATTACCTTTGAGGTCTTCTCAAGCTCTCAAGCTGTGGATAAATATTTCTGCCTCTTTGGAAAAGATGATGTGTTTGTAATGATGCTAAGAAATATGTGTTAAGCTAACACCAAGTATGCTAAGCATGCTTTAAGTACCAAGGGAAAATAAAAGTTTCATACCTAAATTTCTATTTTACTTACAACAAGTGTCCCATTTGCACTTGCAAAGTAGTAAAAATTTATGAAGTGCTCTGATTAACAAACACTTGATATTCTACTTGACAGAAATCGGTGGTAGCCATTGGAAGGTGCCAGTCAGTGTAGACCTACATTTCTGCAGATCCAAGAAGTCAATGAGTAGCTGCCAGTTTGGTTTGTATATTTTTAGACCATTTCTGCATATGCTGAAGAATAATCCTGTACAGGCAGAAGCAGCCCAGTATATATTGCATTTGTTAGTGCATAGAGAGATTATTTAGTGTAATGTTTAAAAGTCAGGCTCTCTAGCCAAGGTTTAAAATTATGGTTCTATAATTTATAAACTGGGTGAATTTGGTTTCAGTTTCTTCAGCTATAATGGGTAGATTACATTAGTAGCTACATCATAGGTTTATACCAAGGATGACATAAGCTAATACATGAAAAGCACTTAGGATAGTGTCAAATAGACAATGCAAGTTCAGATTCAATTAATATTTGTTATTGGAAATAATTATATCCATTAAAATTTAATATTGTATATCATAATTACCAAGAGGTTGATTTTTCTACATTAGACTGACCTGGTTTCAAATATTACTTGTGCAAGTAAATTTCTGGGCCTGTTTTCTCATATGTAAAACAGTGAATATATTATTATATTATGAAATCATTTATGAGGGTATATGTTATATAGTGAATATAGAATTCCCAGCACTGTATCTTACGTGTCAAAGACAGATAGCTGTCTGGCCCAAATATTAATATTGTGAAATTGTCTTCTGGAAGCAGCTATTTAGACAGAGAGTATAATTTCAAGATTTACATCCAGTGAGATCCTGGCACTACATCTTGTAACAGAGGAAGTGTAAAGCAATGTGCACTTTTCTCAGGTCCTCTATCTCCTTTTCCCTAGCTAGATGAAAAGCACTAAGAGATCCAAGCCTGGAGAATTATGGAGCCATGTTGTTAGGAGTTTAAGATCATTACCACAGGTAAGAAAATCACCCACTATTTAGAACTACATATACTGAACCGCTATGTGAGAAAAAAATTATTAGTATGCCATGCTCTTGACATTTTGAGAGAGATCCAAGATGGCCGATTAGGAATACCTAAGGATTGCAGCTCCCAGCAAAAGCATGGAGGGTGAGTGGACATCACATTTCCAAATGGATTTTTATTGTCCACAGACCAGGAGATTCCCAGGTGGAGGAGCCCATGGGTCACCAGCGCAGCTAATTTGGCCAACGTGGCTGTTTTTGTCAGTGCAGTTGTTTTGCCGGCAGTTCTCCGTACAAAATACACAGGTCCAGGAGCTGTTTTAGCTGGCAATTATAGCTCCTGGCACACAGAGACGCACATTCAACTGATTAAAAGGGGACTGAAACAGGGAGCCAGGCCAGGAGATTCCTGGGCAAAAAAGCAACATGAATCTCAGCACAGCTGTTTCAGCCAGCGCAGATGCAGTGGGTCATGGCATGGGAAATCACACAGATCCCAGCGCCTTTTCAACAGGTGACTGGAAAACCTGGTAGACAGAGTCGACCATTCAACTAAAAAAAAAGGGGGATTCTGAGGCAGGGAGCCAGGTCCCATCCAGACAAAAGAACAGCAATCAGAAATACTCTAGATTAAGAGTTTTATAGCAAGCACAGCTGAACCTGGGATGGTTCAGTTCTGTGGGGGAGGGGCATCTGCCATTACCAAGGCAGTCCACCACTATGGAGGTAGTCTGCCATTGCTGAGGCAGCCTGCCATTGCTGCAGCAACCCGCCATTACAGAGACAGTCCACCATTACAGAGGTGAGCTGCAATTGCCGAGGCAGGTCTAACTACACCTGTATAAACAGGACTGCAGGGAAGTTCACATGGCAGCTGGGCAGAGCCCACAGCAGCTCAGCAAAGCCTCTGCAGGCAGGCAGTGACTAGGCTGCCTCCTTCTGAACAGGGCAGCACTGAAAAAAGCCAGCAGCACAACCAAAACTCATAAATAAAGCCCTAACTCCCTGGGACAGAGCACCTGGGAAAAAGAAAAGGGGGCTATGAGTTCTCCTGTAGCAGACTTAAATGTACCTGCCCAGTAGCTCTGAATGAACCAAGGTAGCTCACAGCTCAGCACTTGAGGTCCTATAAAGGACAAGCTGTCTCCTCAAGCAGCTCCCTGAACCCGTATATCCAAAGAGTCACCTCATAAAGGAGAGCTCAAACTGACATCCGGCAGGTATCCTTCTGGGACAAAGATAGCAGAATAAGAAACTGGCAGCAACCCTTACTGTTCTGCTGCTGCTGCAGGTGATCCCCAGGCAAGCAGGGCCTGGAGTAGACCTCAGCAGTCCTACAGCAGAGGGGCCAGACTGTTAGAAGGAAAAATAAGAAACAGAAAGAAATAACTTCATTATCAACAAACAGGATGCCCACTCAGAGACCCAATCTGAAAGTCAACAACTATAAAGACAACAAGTGGATAAATCCAGAAAGCTGGGAAGAAACCAGAGCAAAAAGATGAAAACACCTGAAACCAGAATGACTATTCTCCTACAAGGGATCACAACTCCTCACCAGCAAGGGAACAAAGCTGGATGGAGAATGAGTGTGATGAATTGACAGAATCAGGCTTCAGAAGGTGGGTAATAAGAAACTTCTGTGAGCTAAAAGAACATGTTCTAACCCAATGCAAAGAAACTAAGAAGCTTGAAAAAAGATTTGACAAAATGCTAACAAGAATAAACAGAGGAATATAAGTGAATTGATGGAGCTGAAAAACACAACACTAAAACTACACAAAGCATACACAAGTTTCAACAGCCGAATTGACCAAGCAGAAGAAAGGATATCAGAAGTCAAAGATCAACTCAATGAAATAAAACAAGAAGGCAAGATTAGAGAAAAAAAGGGTAAAAAGAAAAGAACAAAATCTCCAAGAAATTTTACTGTGAAAAGACCTAATCTACGTTTGATATGTGTACCTAAATGTGACGGAGAGAATGAATCCAAGCTGAAAAATACTCTTCAGGATATTATCCAGGAAAATTCCCCAACCGAGCAAGGCAGGCCAATATTTAAGTCCAGGAAATACAGAGAACACCACAAAGATATTCCTCAAGAAGAGCAACCCCAAGGCACATAATTGTCAGATTCACCAGGGTTGAAATGAAAACGACATGTTTCTTAATCAGAAGACTGACACATTCACTGTAGAAGTGACTACCTATGGCAAATTCTTTCTTCTTAGGCTGAAATTGTACAGAGTGAATGTTAAGACCAATTCATCTTAATTAAGCAAAGATTATAAATAAAATTTTAATGAATTAAGACATTAATAAGTTTAGTTAATTAGATAATACTTATCAAATTGTTTTTAGCAAATTAATGATCAGTTTAAAAGTTAAGAACTAGGGTACATACACTGAATTTCTAATTGTTTCAATATGTCACGAAATAGCGAGTTTTTTGACAAATTTTGATGTATTTCATTCACATAGAATTATTAACAAAAGAAGGTTTCTATACATGTTCACATCTAATTATAAGTTATGTAAAATATGTTAGCCACGGAAGTGTAATACACATAGGCCATTTTGATGTTTTCTTCCTATTTTTGGATTTTAAAAACTTGTTTTCATGAAATTTACAAATAGTACATTGAGCAAAATTAAGCAAAAACTTGATCTGTTGAACAATTCATTGGTTTTCTCTTCTGTTAATTCATGGTGTGTGGGCTAAGAATAAATTTTAAATATAATTCTGCTAACTAAGAAAGCATCCTACAAAGATATTAAACCCATCTGGAAATATATTGTGAAATGGATACTTTAAACTTATGTTAAATAATACTATAGTGTATGTATGAATTAATTTCTTATTTCACTAACCACTCTTGCTTTTTTATTTACTATACTTGCCACTATATATTACAGGTTAAAGCAAACTGTGATACTAGAATTAGTATAAGCATTTATTGATGAGTTTCTTGCCTTTTATTACAATACGGCAATTCATTAACTGAGAATTGTAATTTACCTTTTTGCTCAAAATTAGTACTTGAGAAAGCGTACTCTTTTTTTTACCTTACACAAAAACATTTTCTGAAAATTTGAAATAAAAATAAATGTGCTCATGCATAAAATTAAATGTCTTAGAGATAATTTATGATTTTATGGAAGAAGAGCAGAAACTGCATTTTATTTTTTGTCTTAAATTCAAATTACTCTTTGTTATAACATTTACCTTTTAAAATTCATTTCAGTCAATCAACTTAAAAATTTATCTCCATTTGTTGGTACCTTATTAGTGAGTAATGACATAAAAGCATGCTCTCTATATTGCAATTCTATGCTTACTGAGGACATTGCAATATAAAGAGCATTGCTTTATGTTGATATAGCCAGAATTGCTATATCAAAAATGGTAAAGAAATATAGCAGATGCAGGTCTGACTCTCATATTCAAAATTTACAAAGTTAGTCTTCAGTGTATTGAAAGACAAAGCTTTCTCATGTTTTCAGAGTTGAAGAAAGTCCCTAACAAACAATAGGTGTACATTTCTTGAGTGAATAAATACAACAGGAAGCTTAACTGCTCAGAACGTAGCTAGTAAGCACTGCTTCCGGGAAAGGAGAGCGTTATGATAAAACTGAATTTTCTACAAAATTTTTATTCATCTTTTGTGAAATCTTTATCATGTAAATGATAGATTCTTTTATTCCTCTATTCCTATTTTATTTTGTGGTTTAACTGGAGAGCTTGGAATCATCCATATCTTTTCAATAAATGAATCTACAGCATGGTATTTTCTTCATTAACTCACAAAGCAAAACATTTTTTTTGGCATTTTGGTGTTTCATTCTTACTCCCGAGAAAAGCCCAGAAAACGGACACAACTGCAGGGTGCTGATTACACTTTGTTTTTATGAGAAGAGAAATATGTTTTCTGTTTTTACTTTTTTGAGTTGTCTTGGGAGCAAAACTGCCTCCAGCTACAAATGGGCTTAGTTGCCCATGTCCATCTTGCGGGTGTCACC